>NW_024429266.1:18887458-20179958 GCF_017639785.1 Mesocricetus auratus | reverse complement strand
TTAGTTAAGTCTCCCCTATGACAAACATATTATCATTTACTCATTTGTACTCGTTTGGAAGTGTGGATGTGACTATCAGAGGACCTCTTTCAGGAAATGGTTCTTTGTTGCCACCATGTAAGATCCAGGAAGGTAAATGAAATAATAGTCACCTTTCTGACAATAAAATATTACTAGCTGATGCATCTCATGGTCCACTTACATTCACCTTTCATTCCTCCCAATTGACCTACACATTTACGTCATGCACCTGCACACAAAAATAAATGTATAAAATTAAATCATGTGTTTATCTCTTCTGTTTACCTTCTCTAATATCTCACTAAGTGCCTTGA
Organism: Mesocricetus auratus; assembly: GCF_017639785.1. NCBI lineage: Eukaryota > Metazoa > Chordata > Mammalia > Rodentia > Cricetidae > Mesocricetus > Mesocricetus auratus. The sequence goes on along the minus strand of NW_024429266.1, from coordinate 20,179,623 downwards.
CTTTTACGTGCTAATTATGCTTTAATCGTTTAAAAAATTTTTAGGTTATAATATAATTACAACATTCCTTTTCTCCCTTCAAACCATCCCATATGCCCCTCCCCCTCGCCATCATGGCCTTTTTTTTTCTTTTTACTAATTGTTAGTGCATTGTGCTAATTATTTTTAACACTTTATTCAAAAGGATCTGAAGCAGCTCATTTTTATTATTATATTTTTCAGTTATGAGATCACATACTTTTCCGTCATTTGATATTTGTTTAACTGCGTTTTGGCTGCTTGTGGATTTGACTACGGTGGGACCTATAGCATCTATCACACCAGTGAGGTCCTTCTCACTTCTTCCCCTTCCCAGACAGAACAGAGGTTAGTCTCTGTCCTCAGAGATTGTCCTCCTTCTTAGTAAAATAAGAAAACAAATGGGGTTATGGACATAGCTGGGTCTGTGAAGAGCTCACCATGCAAGCCCAGGGACCTCAGCTCTTAGCACCCACATGAGAATCCGGGTGCTGGGGTGTGGTGATGTGTGTCTGTGCTCACAGGGCTAGGGAGATGGAGACAAGAGGGTCCCTGGGGATGGCAGGCCAGCCACTCTAGCTCAATCAATGAGCTCCCAGGTCATGAGACCTTGTCTCAAGGGTTGAGGTGGAGGGTAATAGAAGACTCCCTGCATCAGCCTCTGACCTCCACACACATATGCACACACTAACACACATGAATTTCCTCTGCTATATATAAAATAAAATAATCTCAACACTCAGGAGATGAACCAAGAGAACCTTGAGTTTGAGACCAGCCTGGGCTACATAGTGAGATTTTGTATTTAAAAAAAGTATAGGCTGGGTGGTGGCAGCAAACACCTTTAATCCTAGGAGGCAGAGGCAGGCGGATCTCTGAGTTCAAGGCCAGAGTAAGTCCCAGGATAGCCAGGACTACTACACAGAGAAACCCTGTCTCAAAAAACAAAACAAAACAAAAGCATAAAATAAAAGCCAGAAGTCCCCTTTTCCTTTCCCATAAACTTTCCAAAGCTGAAACAACTGATAGTAATATGCCGCCCATCTTCCCAGTTTTTCTTATGTTTATTCAAATAGAGACCCAAGAGGAGATTTATTTTTAACCTCTGCATGACCATCCAACTATCCTTCATTTATCAACTTGTCAGGTGCCTGAATCTTGTTTTTCAGCGACTGCAGGCTTTCCGTAGTCTGTATTGACCATGGCTTGCACAGTAACTCCCACAGCTGAGACGTTGATAGGCTGTTTTATGATTGTTTTCTTAACCATGAAAAACATTGCCACGGTGGCAAACTGGTTAGAGGTAGCTTTAGCCTCTATTTCTGTAGAATCGATTTCCATTGCTGAATCATATGGTAAGCTCATTTAAAATCTTAAGACACTCTGCCAACTGCTATTAAAATGGCCCTGCCCTGGAGCTTAGCAGTCAGAGGAAACAGAGTCCACCCTCCGCACAGGGTGACCTTGATGGCTCAGGGTTTTCATTTTGTAAAATGACCGTCCGTGGTGTGAGCATTTTCCAATATGTTGATGGGTTTTCTGGGTTGCATTTTCCTTTTTGTGAATTATACTATCATTTGTTCAATTTTACATTGTTTTCTTTTTTTTAATTGAGCTGTTGGACTCTATTGCCGCTCACACTGCAAATGTTTTCTCAGTCTGTTTGTTTTTTACATTTTTATCATATACAACAATTTTGAAATTTAAATATATTCTGATCATATTCTTCCTCTCCCCCAACTCCTTCCAGATTCTTTCTGCCTCCCTTCCCACCCAACTTTAAGTTCTTTCTCAGAAAAAAAATCAATATAAAATGAAACCCCCAAAACCTGGAACACAAAATACATTGATATTCAAAAAGAAAAAGCAAACAAGCAAAAACCAAACACCAAACCATAACCAAATGAAAGCACCCAAAAATACAGTGGCGTCCATTATTTGTCGGTCAATTGTCCCTGAACATGAGACCTTCCCCTGGAGTGTCGATATAGTCAGTGTCAGTCCACTGGAAAAACTTGATTTTCCCTCTCCCAGCAGATATAAATGACAGTTTAGTTGTTAACCTTTACCCTAGTGGCTAGGTTTTCACTCATTTATTCATTCATTAAAAAAAAAAAATAAACAACGCGGGGCATCGGTGGCGCATGCGTTTAATCCCAGCACTCCGCAGGCAGAGGCAGGTGAATCTCTGCGAGTTCCAGGCCAGTCTGGTCTACAGAGTGAGTTCCAGGACAGTCTGCAAAGCAATACAGAGAAACCCTGTCTCGAAAAACCATTAATAAATAAATATAAAATACAAACGATAAAAAATCCTATCAGATCAAAGTTAAACAAGACAAACCTGAAACGTCCCTACACCCCTATAAATTTCTCTGCCGATGCAGCAATCCAAATCAGACCAAATCAAACCGAATTAGAAAAAGCCCACATTTAATGGCCTCTCAGCCCCCCCCCCCCAGAGAGGAGATGGGAGAGGGAGACCGGAAAGAGTCTATTCTGGGGGGGGGGGCACTTTAAATACCCTGTGGGAGTGGTCTTGAGTATCTCTGGGGGAGGAGCCATCATTTGGTGGGCTTTCTGAGATGCAGCAGGGTTTGGTGGGAGATGGGGGGGAGGGGAGATGGGGAAGAGGGGCTTGGGTGGAAACGCCACCGTAACAAAACCAACAGAGGGAAAAGAGCCCAAGAGAGGGCGGAAGAATCAGAGACCCACTCACCACACACTCAGGGGTGAAAACACTGAGCTGGAGGCCATCATGTGAGCACCTGGGGCAGACTCGTGCAGGGCCTGTGCGTGCTGCTTGCTTAGGTCTGAGTCCACGTGGGCTTTGCTCACGTTGGTTTAGAGGATTTCGTGTCTTCAGTGTCCTCCATGCCTTCTGTCTCTTTCTGCCACCTCTTTCCACGAGGTTTCCTGAGCTCTGAGGGGAAGAACCTGATGGAGACATCTCAATTAGGACCGAGTGTTTCAGGCTCTGCAGCTCTCTGTGTGATGTCTGGCTGTGGGTCTCTATACTTGTTCCCATCTGCTGCAGGAGGAAGCCTCTCAGATGATGGCCGAACAAAGTACCTATCTATGAGTATACAGAATGCCATTAAGAATGATTTTATCATTTTTTTGCATTTTTTTTTTTTTTAGACCAGTCTTCCTTGGTTTTACCCTAGGTCTCTGGGCTGTCTCAGGTTCTTAGCTACGGAGCAGTGTTGGATATGGGTTCCATCTCGTGGTCTGGGCCTTAAGTCAGATCAGTTATTGGCTGGTTACTCCTACAAGCTTTGCGTCACCGTTGCCCTAACATATGGTGCAGGGTGTGCACTGTAGACAAAGGTTTTGAGGCTGGCTTGGTGCTTACATTTCTCTTTTGATAACATGCAGAGTACCTTCCTGTTCCAAAGACCCTGGAACACAGAGGTGAAGGCCCTACGTAGGCATCAGCTCGGCCTCTTCATGTTCAATGAGTTATATAGGTGTTATCTTCAGCAATAGGGCTTTGCTGTCAGTTTATGGGGAACAACCTATGATCTTGGTAACAGCCTGGGTTTTTGGGAGTTCCCGTGGATCCCTTCTGGCCAACAACTCAATTAGACGTAACTCATTCCTGGTACTGGAAGCTTCATTTGATGACAAGAGATGGTCACTTGGGACTCTGTCTCCCCCATAATTTGGCAATGTCATTTAGATCACCTTCATATATGCATATATTTTAGAGAGTTTCCTCTGTGTTAGGTTTTCATACTACCCCTCAAGTGCCCCTCAGTTTTAGCCGTCTCTCCCCATATTCCCTCCCACAACTCCCTTTCTCTCCCCCATCACTTGATTCTCCCATTCCAGCTCTCTTCCACCCATCCACAAACGTCTATTCTGTTCCCTTTCCTAATGAGATCTTGTCTTTAATGTCAATCACACAAGTCTTACGGTTAGAGGAGGTGGGAAGCTTCTCAGCAGGTAAGAGCACTGGCTGGTCTTGCAGAGGACCCAGGCAGGTTCAGTTCCCGGCACCCACATGGCTGCTCATAGCCATCTGTAACCCAGTTCCAGGAGATCCAGCGCCCTCTTCTGGCCTCCATTGGCACCAGCTACGCGTGTGGTGCCCATTCACAGTGCCGGCAAACACTTATAAACATATTTAAAAATAAATAAGTGAGAACAAGGTTGGAACTGAAGCTGAAATCACAAAGTTTCTTCTTATGCAGCGTCTCTGTGAAGCACTTAGATGTGAACCTTGGGAGATTCCCAGAGGCAGCGCTGAGGGGACATAATTCGCTCAAATTGTTTTTGGAAAGCTCATTATGACCCACAGGTCTCAGTCCCCAAAGTTTACCTTCCCAGAGAAGCCTCTGATGGCTCAGGACAAAGCGGTGCCTCTGGCCAGCCCAGTCCATCTCCTCACGGCACGTTCACCCTCAGAAACTGTTCTGCCCAGCTTGACTTGCTAATCGTCCACCCCCCACACCTTCGCTGGCTGTGCACTTGGCCTCTGGAGTGACGCCTGGCACAGAGCGGCCAGTCCACAAATGGTTCCCAAATCGAAGTCAAATGAGGGCTGAGTTTCAGACTCCATCTTCATAAGATTTTGATAATGAAGTCAACTGAGGCCTGAAGGGTTTTAAACCTGTTTGGTTAAATAGGCTAAGCATCAGACGTACCTGTTAGTTTACCCTTTGAGACTCAGAACCTTGCCTGGTTACTATTACGGCTGAATTTCACAAACAGTGAGTTATGTTTTCTGAAAACACAGTGAAGACTTTGGCTGACGGTGGGTTGACTCCTCAGTAACGTGTTTATCTTTACACCTTCAGTCTTCCTGAGCAGCTGCCAGGGTTAGTCAACCATGCATTCACATCGTTATTTTTGTCATCCTGATTTTAAATTTTCTTTAACACAGTATGCTGTACACATCAAGTCTCGAGCACGATTTGTTTTGATTCTGTTGTGGAAACAAGTCCTTTGTTCCCTGGTTTCCGTTTCTAGTATTTCAAGATGCATTTGACTGAATTGTGTGTCCTGGAGTTTTGTGCTTCCAGCTTCCGGGATTTTTGTTGTTGCTGCTGGGAAGGTTTGTTGGGGCTCACAGTTCCAGAGGGTTAGAGGTCATGATCATCATGGCGGGGAACATGGTAGCCAGCAGGCCTGGTACTGCAACGCTCTTGTTTTTTGTTAGTTTGTTTTTTGTTTTTCGAGACAGGGTTCTTTGGGTTGTTTTGGAGGCTATCCTAGAACTCACTTTGTAGACCAGGCTGGCCTCTAACTCACAGAGATCCACCTGCCTCTGTCTCCCAAGTGCTGGAATTAAAGGCGTGTGCCACCAATGCCCAGTTGGTTTTTTGTTTGTTTTTTAAGACAGTCTCACATGTGTGGTTCTTCTCCTTCAATGTCCCAAATGCTGGGATTTACAGATGTGGGCTACTACTAATAAAAATTTTTTTGTTTGTGTGTATGCAAATGTTCATGAGTGTGTAGATTCAAGTATGCACACGCGCATGCGTGTGTGTGTGTGTGTGTGTGTGTGTGTGTGTGTGTGTGTGTGTGTGTTAGATGCTGCTTGCCTTCGTCCATCACTCCTCACCTGATTTTTTGGGGAAAGAGCCTCTCACTGAACATAGGATTTCCTGATTCTGCAAGACTAGCTGGCCAGCAAGCAACAGTCTGCACCTCCTGGTGTTAGGATCCCAGCCGCATGCAATCATACCTGGCTTTTCACATGTGTGCTTAGTGTGGGATCTGAACTCAGGACGTTCATGCTTATGCGTCAAGCACTTTGCCAGTTGGTAGTCACCTCCCCAGCTCCTGTTTGCACTTTTTCAGTGCGAATTTCTCACTCAGGGTTTCAAAGGTATAGCTGCTGTTATTAGTTTTCTGGACTTCATCTCTTTCTCTCTTTTCTGAACACAATTACATTTCCCAGAATGTTGTTTTTCCCCCCTCATTATCTGAACCAGGAGTAGATACTGCGTTTCATGAATAGCGGTCTCGTTGTCTTTTATTCCTTGGCAAAGATCCTCTAGAAGGTAGTTGGGCGTCTATTTTTTCTTTTCATTTATTTATGCATTCTCTGTGTGTGGTGTGGTAATTTCAATGAGATTAGCCCCTACAGGCTTGCATGTTTGCACGCCTGGTTCCCAGCTGGTGGGCTACTGTGAAGGATTCAGAGGCGTGGCCTTGTTGAGGTGTGTGTATCACTGGGATAGGCCTGATGCAGCTCTCAGCTACTTCTCCATGCCTGCTTACTTGCTGCCATGCTCCCTGCCAAGACGATAATGGACTATCTCATGAAACTGTAAGCAAGCCCCCAATTAAATGCTTCTTTTTGTAAGAGTTGCCTTGGACGCGATGCCTCTTCACAGCCATAGAACAGTGACTAAGACAATGAGTGTTTTACCTGCAAGAATGTCTGTGGAGTCCATGCAGGGCCCACAGAGAACAAAAAAAGGGGGTGGGTGTTGAACCATCTGGGACTGGAGTTACAGTTACAGAAATCTGTGAGTGTGAGTGCTGGGAATTGAACCCTGGTCCTCTCTGGAAGAATGTTCAGTGCTCTTAACCAGTGAGCAGTGCTCTTAACCAGTGAGTCTTCTCTCCAGCCTCTGTACATGTACTATAGCATATACCTGTTAAGTCATCTGTCCATGCATCCATTTCATACCTAAATTTGAGTTAGTATTTACGAATTAAAAACAAATTGAATAGAAAAGAAATGCCAGGAATGCTAGCTGCCTGAGGCAGGTATAAAGGTGATGATGTAATAATCTGTGTTGATGTCTAAATGAACACCTCCACTCCATGCCTCTGAGTTTGGGGGTGGACTGAACACCTCCACTCCATGCCTCTGAGTTTGGGGGTGGACTGAACACCTCCACTCCATGCCTCTGAGTTTGGGGGTGGACTGAACACCTCCACTCCATGCCTCTGAGTTTGGGGGTGGACTGAACACCTCCACTCTGAGTTTGGGGGTGGACTGAACACCTCCACTCCATGCCTCTGAGTTTGGGGGTGGGCTGAACACCTCCACTCCATTCCTCTGAGTTTGGGGGTGGGCTGATTTGGGTCTGAAACAGAAAAACCAGAAATGGCCCTGCTTCTCATAGACCCACAGGCATTCTTTCCTCTCCTGGACAAACTCTTGTGGCTTCCTGGTGGGGTTGGCCATGAGGAAGAGGGCTCTGATTACATTTTCTTCTAGGTTATTTTGCAACCTAACTTCTTCCCTTTCAGATTCCCCTACAGCCACCACCCCATCTGTGACCAGATTATTTCCCTACCAGTCCTGACACTTGCCCTCTTTTCCAGTTCCCTTTTGCAAGCCACGTCCTTCCACAGCACACATCCAACACCACTATTTGAGAGGGAGGCAAGTATAAAGTGTAAGAAATCAACCATGGAGCCATCTCTCTTTTTTCATAAAGAAATGCAACTTTATTATTTTCAAGTACATATGTAGTACCTCAAGCTAAAGTCTTACAGAGGGTCACCAGTAAGGATCTTGTAGATATTCCTTTACCAAATATATCAGGACTGATGATCATTAACCTATGCACTTGCCGATTCTAAAGGGAGACTTCTAAAGTGCCTGAAAAGCATACTTGGAGGCAGACTAAATATGCCACTCCTAGCAATACTGTTTATGCTCTTAATTTACTGACCAAGTAACTTCTTTATTGATCGTGCAAAGGTAAACTTTTGTTCAAAGCCAATGACCTCAAATTAATCAGGCCCAAATAAATATGGTGTCCTGTTTAGACTTCCAGCCCAAGGCCGTGACTTATGATAGAGCCAAGGTCCACTGCAATGAGACAGTAGCCCTTGGGGGTCTTTGGGCCTGGCCTAATGCTTGTCTTGTCCTCCATGGCTCCACCCTAGGCCTTCCAATTTTCTTGCAGTCTTTCTCGATTGCTTGCCTCACTCATCTAGGTCCAGCTATCCCATGCTTTCTAGGCCAGGCTGAGAGAATGGGCAGCTGCCCCCAGAGCAAAAATGTTAGGCGAGAAGGGAGTAAGACAACTCTATTCCATAGGAACCTGGAGCCAGCTTCCTGTCTCAAGAGAAGTGGGCACTTGCTGGGAGCGGCGGCCCTGCCATCTGAGAGGTCAAAGGCAGATTCTCTTCGGATTTTCTCTCGTGTCTAAAGTTTCTGACATCCTTTTCTAGGACCAGCTAGGCAATATGGGAAATGACACGGGTTCGGCAGGATAGGCATGAAGGGGACTGAGTGGGAGAGGGGGGCCGGGGACTGGGGGTCTCAGAACAGCATGATGAGCTTAAGAAATGATTCTGAAGAGAGGGGTGTTCCCAAGAGCACGTGGTTGAGATAGCTGGACCTTCTGTGAAACCTGAGTCTTGTGGACAAAGAGGACCACTGCCTTCTGGTCTTGCCCCTGCTGCTAGTCTGACCAGATGGGAATCTGATTTGCTGAGTGTCAGCCTACAAAGGCAGGACACAGAGCCAAAGCCCACACCACCTACCTGGAGACTCAAGGGACAAACTTGTGTTCACTGCCTTCCTTTCCTTCCTTTGTCTCCTTCAGCCAGCTCGCCCCAATCTCTCCTTGCCAGCCCAGCTCTCCTCGCTAGGTTCCTGACTGGCCTTGGCTGGGAGACACTCCTAACCTCCCCAACCAGCTTCCCTTTCTGGCTTCAGGCTCTGGGACTCACAGAAGGAGAACTCTGTGTTTTCAAGGTCTGACGGGAGGAACAGGGGAAGCCTAGGAAGGCAAGAATGGGAAGAGGCATAAAGCCAGAGGTGTGAACACTTGGCCGCCTGAGAGGACTTCCTTCTGGATTAGACAGAATTAACTGTGGGTGTTGATCTGTTTGAAGAAGGCAGGTGAGACTGGGACACAGGGTAGGCGGGGTGACCCTCAGTGCTTCGGGGAAAGGAGAGAGCATGGTGGGGTGGGGTGAGAGGGATCTGAGGAGGGGGCCCCGACATACACCGAGGGTTCACAGTTGGACCTATGGAACAGTTACCTCAAGTTTATTTACCCAAACCTGCCAACTTAGTTCACTCAGCTGCCTCATTCTGTCTCCCTCAAATTTTCCCCCCAAATACCACCCCAGATTTTTCCAGCCCTTTCCTCCACCACCCCAGCAACACCTCCAGAGCACCCCATCTCTCCCATTCTTCCTTTTTCCAGTGAGCTCAGTAGTAAGTCTCCTTCTCCACCCAGCCTGTTAGAGAGATGGGATAAAGGTTGCCGCAGGAGCATGAAAGGAAGCAAAAGATCAACCCCGAGGGCTTGAGTAGCTGAGGTCAAGGGAAGGAGAACCTTGGGGAATAGGGCAGGGAGAAGAGACAAACCCTCACCTTGGGGGTGGGCTGTATGTTTTTAAAGGGGAGGGAGGGGACAAGCCTGTTTCATTCAGTAGATGCTGAAAATGTCTTCTGGGCTCCCCAGGTAGCAGGCATCTAAGGAAACAGCTGTCCCACTGGTGCTAGGAAGAAGTGTAGTCGAGGACTACAGCCCTTTCTATTTGTTTTAGGAACCAGATTTCAGGTTTTATGTGAAAACACAGAAGTTTTAGATGCTGGGTCCATTAGAAAACCATGCATCTAAAATATTGGGCCACTCAACCCAAACACTGTTCATGGACTGTGGGTGACTTGCAGGTCATCCATTTCAACCCAGCAATTGATCAGAAATGTTTCCAGGGAAAATAAACAAACCCTGGGTTGATGCCTGAGAACTAGGAGGGTCCGGGTGCCATTGCTATTCCTTATGATCCTAAGTGAATAAGTCATCTCAGCCATTGCTATTGCTTGCCTTGTGATCCTACGTGAATAAATCATCTCCGTGCATCTTTTTATCAGCAAATGAGGAGTGATTAGATAACCTTGAAGGGCCCTTCTAATCCGATGGTCTGTGATCCTAGAGCAGTGGTTCTCAGCCTATGGGTCAGGACCCCTTTGGCGGGTTGAACAAACGTTTTACAGGGGTCACACATCAGGTATCTTGCATGTCAGGTATTTACATTATGATTCACAACAGTAACAGTTATAGTTGCAAAGTAGCAATGAAAATGATGTTATGATTGGGAGGGTCACTACACCATGAGGGACTATATTAAAGGGTCACAGCCTTAGGAAGGTTGAGAACCACTGTTCTAGAGGAAGGTGGAGGCCTTGAAGAACCATGTTAATCTAGGTGGGATATAGGATCTAAAAGGAAAGGACTAGGGTGGGCTTTTTCAGGGCTTTTGGGACCTTAGGGTCAGAACTGTCTGCAAAGAGGAAGTGCTTACCCCCAGGGTACCGCCTCAGGATGAGCTTTCGGACTTCATCGTAGATGAAGATGAGGAGACTGTAGGGAAAGGCACAGAACCACCAAGTGACCCTGAAAACAATGGAGGGAAGCATCAGGGACCTCAGAGGCAGACACCATGTCACAAAAGTAGAACCAAAGTGAATTAGAGAGCCGGGATCCCCAAAAGGGATCCCAACAGATTTCTCCATTCCTACCACTCCCTTGGTCACCTGAAGAGACACTCACTTGAGTGGGTACATTCGGAGGGCCACCCCCATGCCTGGACAGTAAGACAGGAAGGCAGCCAAGGCTGTCTCTTCTAGGAGCCCAAAAATCAGGATCTTGTTCCTGGAAAGGCAAAGTAAAGAAGGCAGTTAGCATGGGGGTGAGGGTGGGGTGAAGACAGGGGGAGTGCCCAGAGAGAGAGTGAAATGTGGGGGATGGGTTTCTGGAATCAGACCTTTCTGACTTTGGGAGGGGATTTAAAGAGTGCTTAATTTCTTAGAGTCTCACATTTCTTTTTTATATACAATAAGCATAAAAAGACAAGTTTTTTGGCTACATAATGCATCAGACAATGTTTAAAGAGGATGTAGGGATATCTCATTGTTTTCTTCCACACAACCCACATTGTAAATGATTTTTGTAGTAAGTGATGAATACATTAAAATTTATTATAAATATTCATGGATTCCCAGCAGAACTAGATTAACACACCATCACTGTCTTCTTGGGCCTAAGGATGGCCTAGAAAACCTGGCAGTTTCTTGCAAGTGCCTGGTTCACATGGCTTTTTGAATTACTGCTGAGCGGTATCTCTGAGGACTTTCAACTGCCCAAGGACAGAAGGTGAGATCCAGGCACACTGAGGCTACCTCTGGCAAGGCGGCTTGTGAGTATCAATACTTCTTCCTTTCTCTTAGTCATGGTCATGTTGATTCTTTCTTATTTGCCTCTTATTTGACTGAGTTAATCAGTTTGGTTTCATCTCCACTTTCCTGTGTCACTCATATGCTGCCCTGTAAGTATCTGGTACAGGACTGTGCCTAATTTCTTAGATTTTTCTGGGACAAATTTCATTTGGGGAATAGTTGCCTTTGTTTCTGGCAGGAAAAATAAATACAAAAAAGAAATCAGCCTGGCTCCTTCAGTATGCCATCTGTGTTAAAATCACCAGCAAATGAGGTTCCAGATGTTTAACAGATGAGCTCCTACAGTGTGGGGTGGAGATTGACCTGGAAGGCCCTGGGCAGCTGAAGGACCTTATGACCTTATCAGCTGACCTTGGGGGTTCCTTGCCCACGGAGGGTACAGTCAAACCCACCTTGGAAGAGTTGTTGTGGGATTGGAGTGAGGTACTTAATTCACTGCCTGGCACACGGTACCCCTGGGCAGATGCAGAACTGTAGGTCAAGAGCCAAATGTTGGTGTGGCGTACACGAGCCCTGACCGTGGGTTTAGAACTGGGCAAAGGATATGGCCAGGTGCCGCTCAAATAGGGAATGGAAGAGGAAGAGGGTGAGAGGAAAACAGGGGAGATGGCCATGAAGGTAGGAAGCCATGACAAGGTTACTTTAGGAGCAATGTTAGAATTCAGTAGAAAGGGTCTCGCCATTCTGTCCTCATTCTCGTGTGTGTGTGTGTGTGTGTGTGTGTGTGTGTGTGTGTGTGTGTGTGTGCTTCAAACCTGGCTATGGATAAGTATCTAGGTTATTACAAACAGACACCTTATCCTTAGAAAACCTGAGGTCTGGGAGCAGAGGTAATCTGGTGTTGGAATCCTGGCCTGTAGGGTGACCACGTCTAGAGGACTCTGGGTGGTAGGAACTAGCAGTGGTGGGCACTCACTTCATGCCCTGCTGGAAGACTGAGTTGCGGCGGGTCTTGCAGATGATGAGGTCAGCCCACTGCACGACCACGATGCTGGCAAAGAAGGCTGTATGGCATGTGAACTCCACCACCTTCCGCTGCTCGTAGGTCTGGGCAGGAGGCAGGCAGGCGGAGGTAAAGTGTGAGGGAAGGGACGGACAGGACCAGTAAACAGCACACTCTAGGCAGCTGTTAAACTCGGCACTTAACCCATCTTCTGCTCCTGGCTTGCTCCTGGCCAATTCCTGCCTTGGGCCCCAACCCTTCTCATTTACATCACATTTACACAGCCTGGCTCACCCACTCTTGTCCATAGCTGTCCTCCAGGTCGTTGGTAGTCCGATCATCCCAGTCGAGACGGATGCCCAGCAGCCGTGATGGCAGAAACCCGTTCTCTGCCAGTATCACAAAGTAGGTGAAGAAGCCACCCAGAGCCTGGATCATGCCTGGAAGTGGTTATAAACAGAAGGTGGGGTCTGAGTAGGGAAAGAGGCAGGAAGGGGCCACCCCTGGGAACAGAGATGGAAGTCTCTGGCTCTCAGGGAGCTGGACTCTTTCCACTTCACTCATCTCTCTCCGGCATTAGAAGCTTTTGGGGACCCTCCCAAGCCCCAGGCTGGGCGCACCAATCTGTCCATAAGCCATGCTGATAAGCCTCTCGTTCACCAGCTTATCAGTCTGGGAGTTTCTCGGCTGCCGCTTCATGATGTCGCTCTCAGCTGCCTCGTATGCTAATGAGATCGCGGGAACCTGTGTACAGAGGACATGGGGAGGAGAAGGTGTCTGAAGAGCTCTGGGAAACAAGAGCAGCAACTGCTCAGTGAAGAGTCAACAGAATGCAGTACATCCCATTATCACTAGGGGCATAGCTCAGGGGCGGAGCGCTTGCTTAGCATGAGCGAGTCCTGGGTTCAATCCCTGATATTACAGGGTGGTGGGGAGAAACTTCCTGTTTTCCTCCAGGCCTGGGCTTATCTGCTGTTTCTTGGTTGGGGTCTGGTCAGATGCCCTGGCGCAGCTCCTCTGTCTGCTGCTCATCCTGCCCCTGTTCTGTGTGATTGCCTGGTCTGACTGTACTCCACCCTCTGGCCTCACCATGTCCGTGCCCAGGTCGATGCAGAGGATGGTCACAGTGCCCAGGGGCAGCGGGATGTTGGCAATGATGAACAGCAGGAAGGGGGTGATCTCAGGGATGTTGCTGGTCAGGGTGTACGCGATGGACTTCTTCAAGTTGTCAAAGATCAGACGGCCTGTGGAGAGGGTCCGAGGGCATCAGGGAGGTTAGAGGAACTCTTCCCCACCCCAGGCCCTGAGATATGTGTGGCTGCTCATTTTTCAAAGGGGAAGGTTTAAAGCTGAATCCTAGTGTGAGAATCAGAGGAAGCGAAAGGTCTGGCTTCAGACATCCTGGATGTCACACAGCTTCCTCACCCTCCTCAACGCCTGTCACGATAGAGGCAAAGTTGTCGTCGAGAAGGATCATGTCAGCTGCCTGCTTAGAGACATCAGAGCCAGAGATGCCCATGGCAATGCCGATGTCTGCCTTCTTCAGCGCAGGGGAGTCGTTCACCCCGTCACCTGTCACTGCTACAATGGCTCCCTGCGGGGAAGGCACCGAAGGCGTTTGAGGACAAAGTCCTTGCCCGCCTGCCCCTGACTTTGCTCCTTGCTGTCTTGCTCACCTGCCTCTGACACCCCTCTACAATGATGAGCTTCTGCTGGGGGGGAGGTCCGGGCAAACACAATCTCCGTGTGGTCCCTGAGGATCTCATCCAGCTGCTCTGACGTCATGTCCTTCAGGTCCGACCCATGCACTACACATGCTTTGGCTTCTCTGGAGGGTAGAGGCAGAGACAGCTGACCATCCACACTCATGCCAGTCCTGCTGCCCCTCCCCGCCCCCTCCCCCTCCCCCCGTGCCTTAGTTCCTCTGTGAGGTGGGACTCTGCTATTGCTTTCGTGCCCTCTTCTGTGAAGCTGAGTTCCACTACTTCTCTGAGAGAAGACAATACCACATCCTCCCCCATGCAGTACCACACAAGTGTAAGTGCTGTTTGCTAGGCATATCTCATCCCTATAGCAACCCTGTCATGTGGACAGCATCTTAATTTCATAACTGAGAAAATGGAAGTTGAGGACTGTAAAGATGTTTCCAAGGTTACACAGCTCATCAGTGGTACAGGCTGGACACAAACTTGTCTGGGGAATGGGGAAATGGCCATTGGGCTGGCCAGGGAAAGATTTTAGTCTAAGGGTTCCAGAGATGCTGTCCAGATATCCCAAGGGACCCTGAGGGCTTCTGTGGGAAAGGAGTTGTGGGCCAGGAACAGAGTCTTTGTAAAGGCCTTACCTGGGATTGACTTGACTCACAGGAATGTTGAGCCGGGCTGCAATGTCCTCCACAGTCTCGTTACCCTCTGATATAATGCCCACACCTTTGGCAATGGCCTTGGCTGTGATGGGGTGGTCCCCAGTCACCATGATCACCTGATAGGAAGAAGACACAAAAAGAAAGCAGTACTGAGTTCCCCCTCTCATTCCTTTCCCCAAATCCCGTAGTTAGACTAGTAGATGTCTGAGGTTGGTGAATCCCAGGCAGAAAAATGGAGGTAGGTGTGTGTGCATGTGCGTGTGTGTGCGAGTGTGTGTAGGTTTGGTGGTAAGGGCAAGAGACAGTGACAGACTGTGTTGGGTGCAGGGTTCGGAGGATGAGAGGGAGCCTATTTACATGGCCAAAACATCACAGCAGGTTGATGGGTTAGTGAGGGTCCCTTGGCAGAGGAGAGCCTGTGTGGTCTCCCTAATCCTGTCTCCTTTCTCTCTCTCTGTCCCTCTTTCTCTGTCTCTGTCTTTGTGTTTCCTCTACTCCTTCTGGGACAAGATCTTGAGGTATGTAGCCCAAGCTGACCTCAAACTTGCAGGGTCCTCTTGCTCGTGCCTGTCAAGTGCTGGGGTTACAAGCATATATGACCATGCCTGGGTTGTCTGGGAAATTTCTTTAGGAGTTTGGATATGTGGGAAACGAGGCAGTCAGAGCGGGATGGGTACATCCCTTCACAGCTCCTCCCCTTCCCTCCTCTTCCTTTTATTATTTTATGCTCTGTCTGTCTGTATGTCCCTGTACCACATATGTGTCTGGCGCCCTTGGAGACCAGAAGAGGGCATCGAATACCGTGAACGGTGTGAGCTGCCATGTGAGTCCTCTGAAAGAGCAGCCAGTGAGTGCTGTTAACTGCTGGGCCACCTCTCCAACCTTTAACGGCTCCCTTTGAATATAGTGGAGGAGATCTCTTCAAGGTCACAGGAACCCTGAGCGAAGGTTTGATTTCCCAGTGTCTCAAGTGAGCAGTGCAGCAGTGTGGTTGGATAGAGTAGGGCTAAGATGGAGACAGTGTCCAACTGCTGCCATGCTCACCGGCTTCCAACAGCCCTGCATGGTACGGGGAGAAGGCCTTAGCCTTGGCCGCAATAATCAAAGTTCTTTACTCTTGCAGGGTAGATGGGGTGGGGTGGGAAGAGGCTATTGCCAGCGTAAAGTGACCGAAACTGGCTGAGGACAGATCTGCATATGTGGGCTTGTGGAAGAAGTCCCGCAGACCTGAGGCAAGACACCTCTTCAGGCCCCACTGGCTGCCTTCTCTCCCCCCTCATTATCAACCTGAAACCACCCTCAAAGTGCCTCCTATTGAAAAACAAGTGTCTTGGCAAACCTCGCTGGCCTCGACTCTCTCGGCTTTGAAGCCTTTCACTCCCTTGGTTTCTGCACCTCCTTTATTTCTGCCCCAGTTGTACCCCTACCCTGCTGTACACTCTTTAAAGCCTCCTCAGGGTGGCAGAAAGGAGCCTCGCAGAGAGGAGTAAGTGCTGTCTTTGGACAGGAACCTAAGTTTGAACAATGACCTTCACCAACTGTTGGACCTTAGACAAGACGATTTTCTATTTCAGCACAATGGAGGGAGTGAGCCACACCATTCCAGGCTAGCATTCTGTAGACACTCAATAAATGGTAGCCGCGTCCTACCCACCCCCACTGGCTTCTCTTTCTCCCCTTCCCCAGAAATGGTGGTGAAGCCAGGCTTTCATTCTTCACCCTTCCCTTGACTCCTCTTTGCTTCCTGAACAATATAATAAAATATTCTGATAAGTCTTCAATTTGTAGCCATGTGCTAATAAGATTTAAATCTCCAGTCCTGTTCATCTTTTACAACTGTCCCTCAATAGATAGCCCCCCCCCCGCCATATGTGTGTGTGTGTGTGTGTGTGTGTTTCTTACACATACTTTAACAGTAAGGTCCATGCTGCACTCCTGTCTGTACTCCCTGCATCCCCCCTCCAGCGCCTCTCCTCTTAGATACCATCTGCTCTATTCACTCTGTCCTGTTCTCTCCCATATCTTCCCACCCTATGCCCAGCTTGCTCACCAAGTTCTCAAAAATGCTTCTCAAATGCAACTATGTGTCTTCGCTGCCCTTGTCTCTGTGCTTAGATCCTCATCCCTTGCTTGGACGATTGTGCACCTTCTAATCTGTCTCCCTGTTCCGGACGTCAGCTTTTCCCCAAATCTAGTCCCTCCTATAATAGGTAGCCTTAAAGTTATGTCTGTGACAATTGTGGCCGCCTGTGGCACACAGGATAAGGCTCAAGTCGACAGATATAGCTTTAAGGAAATCCTTCCAGCTGGCCTTGACCCGATGTTTCAGCCCCAATTCCCAGTGCTCTCCCGTCGTGTCTCCCCGGTTGACCTGTACACCTCCACCTCCTGATAGTGTGGGCATCCGGGTACTAACTGTTCCCTGATCGTGCCATGCCCTCCTTTCCTTTATAGCCTGCTGAATCCTCTTCAGCCTTCAAGGCCCAGGTCAAATATCATCCCTTCTATTAAACCCTGTCTAGTTCTCAGAGGCAGAATTAACAGCTCCCGGGTGATTTTTCCATAGAGGCCTTGCCCAGCCTTTGCTATTTCTCATCGTGCTGAGAGGCACCTGACTGGGCAGAAAGAAGGAGTGTGGCTTCCAGACAAGCCAACTGTGCTTCGTATTCCCAGTTTGCCTCTTACCAACAGTTCTATTTTGGGGAAAGTATTTACCAACTCTGAGTTTCTATGTGTTTGTGTATTGCAGTGGGAGTAATGATGCCTATTTTTCATTCTGAGTGGTTGTTACACGCATACATGGCACCAAGTCTTCTGGTGTAGTGGTTAAGAAACAGACTGCCTTGTTTCAAACTCTGGCTTTACAACTTACTATGAGGTCTTGGGCTTGCTATCCTGTGCCTCAGTTTCTCTCTCTGTAATAGGGAAGATACTTGCGCTTACCCAGAAGGCCGCCATGCTTAGTGTTTAGAGCAGTGTCTGATGCATATAAAAAATTAAAATAACTTATCATTGGGGCATCTGACCAATAGATACTCAATGACCTCAACTCTTTGGTTTTGGTTTTTCAAGACAGGGTTTCTCTGTGTAGCTTTGTAGACCAGGCTGGCCTCAAACTCACAGAGGTTTGCCTGCCTTTGCCTCCTGAGTGCTGGGATTGAAAGTGTGCACCACCATCGCCTGTTGACCTCAACTCAAGACTGTTCTTTGATATGCTTAGAAGCATCTGGCCCCGTGAAAGATCTTGAGATGTGGAGGCCAGGCCCAGTGGGCTGCAAAGACCTGGCTCTCAGGGAGCAGGTTGAGCTGCATTGTTCAAAAAAAGAAGAGCAACAGATGGCACCAGAATTGGTGACCAGAAAAAGAGGATGTCGGGGACCCATCTTGGAAATAGGGGACTGAGTTCCTGGATGGCTGGTTGGCTTATTAAATAACTTGGCACCTTGCATGGTGCCCAATGCACAGTTGGTAAACAATAAACATTTGCTGGATGAAGAAGGTGCCAAACAAATGAGCTAGAGTATTCAGTGAGAAGCGGTTGTGGTGGGACAAGAACTCAGTGGGGAGTCGTGGGGGAGTGGGGAGAATATGGAGTGGTAAGGAAAGCCCGTTGGGGCAGACGAGAGTTTACTAGTCCCTAAGCCCAATGGGTAGACTGAGCAGTTGGGCAGTCAAATAACCAAGCAGCCATGATGGGAGTGCTGAGAATGGGAAGGGAGGGGTGCACATGCAGGTCGGGCAGTGAGCTGGAATAGATGACAGGCGTGGGGGGAGGGGCAGAGGGAAGAAGCAAGCGCTCTCACTAGGCACGGACCTTTCCCTGCAGATGGACCGTTTCTCTGTGTCAGTGGGAAGAAGGCCACCAGGAGCCCGTGTCTCCTCAGGACACAGCTGCTGCGGTGCCTTGGCCTCTGGCAGGTGGTCAGACACACAAGGACACAGGAGGGGGATGGGAAGGAGGCCGATACCTTGATGCCCGCACTTCGGCACTTGCCCACAGCATCTGGCACAGCTGCCCTGGGTGGGTCAATCATAGACATGAGCCCCACAAAACAGAGCTTCTCTGTAGGAAAGTTCAGCTCATCCGTGTCAAATTTGAAGCCGCGAGGAAACTTTCCAGAGGGCAGATTCAGCTGACAGAAGCCTGAGGAGGAGCAGGAAGGAGGAGTGAGAGCAGCAGAGTGGCTTCCTGGTCGCCTCCAGGACCCCTCATGCTAGAGACGCTGCCAAGGCTCAGCTCCGGTTTCTACACCCTCACCTAGCACGCGCTCCCCAAGTCCTCCCAGCTCCATGTAGGCGTTTTGGAAGGCATCTTGCATCTCCTTGTCCAGAGGGATCTCCTTGCCCTGCACCAGGATGGTAGAGCATCGGTCCAGGATGCGCTCTGGGGCTCCTTTCATCACCAGCACATGGCTCTGGGGGCTGTCTTCTCTCTCATGGATGGACAGCTGGAGAGGAGAAAGGGCAGTCACAGGGGAGACATACCTATGGTGGGTCTGACAGGAAGCAGCTTCTGAGAAGGAATAATATAACTCTTACGTTCCTTAATAACATAACTCTAATCCACCAAAGGGTGTCAACAAAGGAGAAACTATGCGTGGAGGGTGTTCGCTTATAGTCCCAAGTACTAAATCTGAGAGTCACTCCCATAGAACAGTGATTCATTCGACAAATAATTATTAGGATCATTTGGGACAGGTGTTGTGTTAAGGGTTGGTTGGATGGCTTTCATTAGCACCCCCCAACCCAAATTCCCCAGTGACCCAGGGACTTTACCTCCATGGTGCAAGCAGAGTAGAGCTGAGACTATTCTTGGCATTAACAGGTGCCTAAACACTGAAGGATACAGTAGGGGAATTATGGGAGTGTGCTTTAGTTATGTGGATGGCAGTATTGGAGGACCATTGCCAGTGGATGGAAATGGGGGCTATTGGAAGAGGAGAGGAGTCGGTGACAGGTGGCATTTAGTAAGGTTTGCCAGTCAGAGGATGATGGCAAGCACACATGCAGCCAGGTCATTTGTCCTGCGAGTGAGGCAGGAGAGAGCACACAGTCCTCTGATTCCCATCCCTTCTTTCTGTTGAATCTCTGTTGACTCTTTTTCTCCTATTGAGTCTCTGTTCTCTTACTCTTCCCATTTTTATCCCTTTTTCTTTATGTGTCCCAGCATCCCAGTCAGACCTGATATTTGTTGGTAGAGTTGAAGGGAATTTCTGCCACCTTAGGGTTCCTGTCCCTCATCTTCCTCACTGAGCCACAGGACAACTCAATGCATTTGAGCAGAGCTGACTCAGAGGCATCACCAGCTGTGTCCCGCTGCCAGAAGAAAATGGAATTCAGTGTCACAGTGGCAGGAGGGAAGGGAGTGGAGGATGGGAGAGACAGGGCATCAGTTGAGGTCACCAAAGGCAGCTACAGGATGGGAGAGGGAAATCTGGGCATCAGCAAGGGGACTTTGGAGACATTCCTCTGTGTCTGCACTCACTGACTGACCCTTACCTTAGACACAGAGATGTTCTCCTGCCCGGCCTTGAAGACAGCACGATTGCAGAGACCAGCAATCCGAGACAGGGCTGTCCACGTCGGGGAGCGCTTGTCAAAAGTGGCCCCTGGGAAAAAACAAGGGAGACGCTTGGCTCCCCGGTTGAGCGTTTTCACCCCCTATTCTCCCTCTTCTCAGCACTAGCCACTTCCCTTCACCCTTACTGGAGCACCCAATCACCCGACTGATCCTCAGTGGTGTCAGCCTCGTGGATCTGGTTGTCAAACCACATGTGGGCCACTGTCATGCGGTTCTGGGTGAGGGTGCCCGTCTTGTCCGAGCAGATGGTGGATGTGGAGCCCAGGGTCTCCACCGCCTCCAGGTTCTTCACCAGGCAATTCTTCCGAGCCATGCGCTTGGCTGTCAGCGTCAGGCACACCTGGTACACAGCAGGAGAATAAAAAGGTCCCGGTCTAGAGTGACAGGTGTCCATGGCCATTCCTTTCCTGGAGCTCTATTTCTTTTTTGTTAATACTACTCACAAATAATATTGGGTGGGACCAGCAGTAAACAGTGCCAGTTCAACACTGGGCACATTGAGCTGGTTCCTAGGTGTATTTGTAGTAAATGCCCAGCAGAGAGTTTGAACATATAAGTCCATAGCAGACACAAGATGTGAGAGCCACCTACGCAGACGGGACAACAGAAGCTGTGGGAGAAAATGGATTCCTTTGTGGGCAACAAAGAGGAAAACAGGGTCTGGGGCTTGACAGCCATTGAGTTTCTGTGAGGACACAGGACAGGAGAACCAGGATGGTGACACATCCCAGTAGCTGCTGAAGGACAGAGTGTGAGAGGGTAGACAGACATATCCATTTCAGCAGCAGAGTTAAGGATGGGAGCTGAGAAATGTCACTCGATTTGCTAGTTAGTCACTGATGACCTTTGAAAGTGTCTTCATAGCAAGTGAGACAGGATGAACCCCAGACTGCATCAGGAGACAAGCACACAGATGGTGAGAATCATGACCATAACAAGCCCCCAAAGAGAAACTGAATGCTCAGATGCAGTTCAACCCCCAATTTTCAACTTAGAACTCCAAGGCTCACATTAAACAGTTTCTGTGTACAGCGTCTGCTATGTGACTGCAGGGACTTGAAGGGAAGAACATTGCTGAGAAGGAATGAGCAACTGCGTTTGTATCAAATGGGAAGGACAAGGACAAGGGCACTGGTGGCGCTTCAGCCCGATCCACTCACAGTGACAGTGGCCAAAAGCCCTTCAGGCACGTTGGCTACGATGATGCCAATGAGGAAGATGACTGCCTCCAGCCAGCTGTAGCCCAGGATGAGGGACAGCACGAAGAAAGAGACCCCCAGGAACACTGCCACTCCTGTGATTAGCTGGATGAAGTGCTCAATTTCCATGGCTATGGGTGTCTGCCCCACCTCTAGGCCAGAGGCGAGGGTGGCTATGCGGCCCATCACTGTCCTGTCACCTGTGGCGATCACAATGCCCCTGGCAGTGCCTGCAATAGAGGGAAGGACAGAGGATAAGTGTCCTGGGCTTACTGATGGCTGAAATCTCATCGTATTCGCTAAGGAAATAAAACCATCACAGAGTAAATAAGACAAAGACTCTAACCCTGGAGGCTACTTTTAGGAAACTGAGCTTACACCCCCCACCCTCCATGCCCCTCCTCCCCCCCCCGCATAGATCATCAATCTCAGATTTAATACAGTCACAATTTTTTTTCTATTTGTGCCTGAGAAGACATCTTGCAAGTAATACTAAAGCTCAAATTGAAGAGATTCAATAAATGAAATAAAAATTGCCTGCAATATTTCAGCAATCAATCTTACACTAGGCATTTTTCAAGAGCATGTTATAAACAGAAGGAAAGTACTTATTGATTTTGGGGGAAGGGGTTGGGTTTAAGATTTTCTTGGGCCAGCAAGATAGTTCAGTGTGTAAGGGCGCTACCCTACCCGCTATTCCCGATGACCTGAGTTCAGTCTCCAAGACCCACATGGTGGAAGAGAAGAACCAGGTCCTGCAGGTCCTTTACATGTGCACTGTGGTATGAGTGTGCACGCGCGCGCACACACACACACACACACACACTAATAGTTACGAGAGATTTTTAATTAAAAAAGATCCCGATGTTAGGTATGAATCTTTATAAAGGCTGTTAGGTAATCAATCATTCATCATGTGTGACATTACAGGGGTCTTAGGGAAAGGAAGCGCGGTGTGTGCGAGCAGCATGCATGTTGAAGTCGTCCGAATCTGGGTTTGAACTTCTACCTAGGAGCCAGTAGTCAAATGGGATGACTTTGTGAAGCCCTCTGACTAGTGTCTGTCTCATAGCAGGCACACAACAAGTGCGGCTTCCGTTCATACCCTCTCCTCTCTTTGGAGCTAGCTGCTGAATAAGCGGTACAAACACCTTATCTGACCTTTCAAATACATTCAGTTATGGGAAATGTATGATAAATCAGAATCTTAGTACATTAAAAATTTAGGAAACTTAATGTGTAGTGATTTTTATTGTAATTCCAATCCTCTGAAGGAGGGAACCAAGCCCAAAGAACCAATATATGGAGGAGAGAGGATGAGGGAAAGAAAAGTATGGATGCAAGAAGCCATTCTTTGTCACCATGTGAGAAGTCCGTGGTCTAGGAAGCTTCTCTCTTGCCATCTCCTGCCCACAGACTCCTTCCCAGAGCCCACCCTGCCTGAGCTACCTAGCTGGACCACAGAGTACGGGTTGCAGTCATGCTTAGACTCCTATTCTTATGTGAGAACAGACCCCAGAGCTCTCATTCGCCACCAGGGTTCATAGCTAGAACCCAGAACCAAGATGGAACAGCCAGGACAGACAGCACACTATGAGAATTTTCTTCTCATCGTGACCTAGAGGATGATGCAGCCTGGAGGGGGCCTGATTTTCACCGGAAAGTTTTCCTGACCCAGACTGAGCCTCTGGTTTCTAATCACGAGCTGAGGAAGGAAGAAACTGGTCCAGAACCACAGACCCAGAAGACACTGCGTGGACTCTCCTCATTCTAAGAGTCAAGACTGTGTGTGGGACACATCCTGACCACCGTCTGAAAGTTTTGCAGAAGGCTTTCAGTCCGGGGATGGACAGAACAGAGAGCTTCTCTGGGAGAGATGACTTCTAATAGAGTCAGTCAGCCCTTGGCCAATGCCCTGCTCTCCAGAGATGACTATTTCTGCCATGCTCAGGGCCCTGTTCCCTTAATGCCCTTTATATACAGAGTTTTTTGCAAAGTAAGTATAGCTTTGGAAGTCAGACCCTTCCCCGCACTGTGCTGGGGTGAGGAGCGCTCTTGGGAGGCTAGCTTCTCACCTTCCACGCAGTTGGTAGAGAAGAAACAGATATTTCGGGTCTCCAGCGGATTCTCATGGGTGAACTCGGGGGAACGGGTCTGGGGCTCTGACTCCCCTGTTAGGGACGAGTTATCCACCTGAGGAAGAAGGGGTGTAGTCATCAGCCTGGCGGCAGCAGCGCTGTGTGCACACGGCTGTCTCCTGAGCCAGATCCAACCACCCTCAATCTTCATGACAAGAGGGACAAAATTACTCTTGCCCTCATCACATATTTATGGCATTACTCAGCTATTGCTTCTTCCTTGTTGTGGATGACTGACTGTCCCTGACTTTTGTGTCTTTGGGTTATTTACTTAACCCACAAGGCCTCCGTTTGTTCACCTGTAAACAAGATCCTTGCATGGCACAACTCCAGAAGCACCACCGACAAGGCAGTCTATGAAAACGCTGCCTCCTGGGCAGCCTTCATAATTACATCATCTTTTTCCAGACACCTCTCTGTGTAGCCAGGCTGGGCTGACTTTGAACTCCCCAACCTCCTGCCTCCACCCTCTGCCTGCAGAGTGCTAAGATTACAGGTGTGAAGACCCAGCTCCTTCATCTGAACTTCCTTAAATTTTTATTTATGTATCATCTGGGGCTCGCTGTAGCCTGGGCTGGTCTGGAATCTTTCAGAGTGAAACTGGATAGAGTATGTAAGGCTTCTGTTACATAAATGTTATTCCATGCACAATGGCTATAAAGTGGCTAGGTCAAAGAAATCCCAGGGCATAGAGCATTCCTAACACAGATCCACAGAGGTAGCAGGTAGCTATCTATCATATACTGGAAGGGGGTTGGGTTGGGAGGTATGGGGAGACCTTGATGTTTGCAATTGGGTTTCTTTTAAGCTTTAAAAAGGGCCTCTCTTGACCGGTCTGCTCACCTTGCAGCCGTGGGAAGAGATGATCCGGAGGTCAGCAGGGACGCGGTCTCCACCCTTCACTTCCACCAGGTCTCCCACCACCACCTCCTCTGCGTTGATCTGCATCTTCTCTCCCTCCCGGATGACCAGAGCTTGCTGTGGAAAGGCCAGGAGCACCTCATGAAATGTTTGTTTCCACCTTTGCTCTCCAATCTGCCGTTCCCGCTCCAAAGGAGGAGAAGAAACCCCCACAGCTTCAGCAGTAAAGCTTGGTTCTGGTGTGGAGGGCTGTTGTATGCCCATCTTTCTTCTACCTCAGGACTGTAAGAGGTGAGCCATCTCAGAAACCTTATGCCCCAAGCTGGATGGAGCCAGTCCCTGGCAGCTACCTGAGGCACCATGTTCTTGAAGGAGTCCATGATCTTGGAGCTCTTGGCTTCCTGGTAGTAGGAGAAGCAGCCGGTGACGATGACTACAGCTGCTAACACGATCCCTAGGTATAACTGGTAAGGAGAAAGAGTTGGGGTGGCTGTCACTTGGGAGGAGTCATCCTATGTGGGATCCCCAGCCTTCATCTGAGCCCAGACATGAGAATGACAGTTTGTCTTTCTCTCCAGCCTCCCCCAGTCTTCCAGCCCACTCTCCTAGCATGGAAGAAGCAAAGAAGTGAGTTCCCATGACTGAGGCTTTTCTAGGAGTATAGTTCCAAGCATACGGACCAGCCCCTTTTAGTGGAATGAGTATGGAGGAACTCTCTCATCACTGACTGCATGTGCTGGAGGGTGCTCCACAGGTATGTACAGAAGCCTCACCTCTCTCCATCCTGCGGCACTGGGACTGTGATCTTGTCCCCTGAGCCCTCCCCTTCACCTTACTTAGGGTTCAGAGTTGGAGGGCAGAGCCGTGGGCTGATTGGTCCAGGGGTTGTGTGCGTGGCTTACGTTATCATTGGATGGTTCGTCCTCCATGGCGGCCAGGATACCATAGGCTAGGAAGCAGAGGAGGGCCCCGATCCACAGAAGGATAGAGAAACCCCCAAAAAGCTGACGACAGAACTTGACCCACTCAGGAGTTGTGGGGGGTGGCGTGAGGGCATTGGGTCCATCCCGAGCCAGAATGTCCTGAGCTCGCTGGTTAGTGAGGCCCTGGGGAGTGAGAAAAGGTGTAGGAGCGGGTGTTCAGAACAAACCCGACCCTCACCACATCTCTCAGCATCCTGGAGCATAATGTCCAGCTGGTGGGGGGAAACTATCCTGTGACTGGAAGAGGTGAGAACATCAGCAGGGACCACACAGAGGAACTGGTGTCTAGAAACGGGACTTGGGCCTTGAGGCTAGAAAGGACTCTCGCTGTGGCTCCACCTACGGTTATTCTTGGGTTGAAACATGTTTTTGTTGGGACAGCAAGCATAAGCACACCAGAAAGATTCCTCGTCAGACCACCCTCGTCTCTTCCTGCAGATCCTTCCTTTCACCAGGGCTCCAGGGAAAGCACACACCCCCTCCACCCATCCCCACCTCCACAGCCTCGACCCTTAGTGTCACTCGACTTTGGCAACCACCTATCTCTTTCCAAAGAAAGCCTAGCCAAGCTCACTATTCTTTATGCTCCAGGCTAGACCAAAGGCTTCTTTCAGGATCCAGGTAGCCCCCCCCCATGCTTGATTCTAGAGTGGTGCTTACTAGATTGCACTGGAATTCTGTTTGTGTGGTTTTTGTTTTTAAACTTTGAGGAGGATCCACTTGTTGCTGACCTCCATGTCATTCATTCACCTATTTAATACATGAGCACTGAGCTCCGACTCCGTGCCCAGCACTGGGAAGGATCTAGAGACAGGCACAATCAACAAAGCCCCACTCACAATCTAAAGAGGAAACCTGCACAGTCATAGAAAATAAAGTAGCATTAAAGAATGAGAGCATAGCCAGGCGTTGGTGGCGCACACCTCTAATCCCAGCACTCGGGAGGCAGAGGCAGGTGGATCTCTGTGAGTTCGAGGCCAGTCTGATCTACAGAGTGAGTTCCAGGACAGACTCCAAAGCTGCCTCAGAAAAAAACAAAACAACACAACAACAACAAAAAAGAATGGGAGCATAGCAGCTTAGAAAGACAGACAAAAGGGAGTGTGCCAGGGGTATTAGCACAGTAGTTTTTTTTGTTTGTTTGTTTGTTTTGTTTTGTAATACAGAGTACTGTTCTACCTTGGAAGTGACTTTATAGCACAAGTTGGCCTTGAACTTGAAGTTGTGACTGGCTTTACAGTGTTTTCCTTTGTTGGAGGCAGGATTTCAATATTTTGTCTAGGATGGTCTTTAATTGTTGACCACCATAGCACTTGGAAGATTTGTTTCTTTTTTTAACTAAGGATTGAATTTAGGGCATCACACAAGCTGCACGGCACTCTGTCATTGAACTACATGCATAGCCCTCTTTGATTTCATTTTGTGACGGGGACTCTAAGCTGTCCACTCTAACCTTGAACTAGCAATCTTTCCACCTCAGCCTCCTGAGTAGCTGGGGTCACAGGGGCATGCCAGTGCACCTAGCTTTGAGGAACAATGTAAAACATTTTTAAATGATGGGTTTGGCAGTCTGGCTATGGTCTGTGTTTATTTATATAACCTAGCTCATCCAAGGACAAGAGGCGCTCATCATGGAGACAGGGGGAAGGAAGGAGTCTGAGCACACTTTGGGGCACAGGATTAAGCAAGGAGCATCGGCCTGGGTACAAATTCAGCAAGTAAATCTCCCTTTCTGATTCTCCTTGCTTTAGTGAACAGGCTGACCACGCCTGACAGAGCTCGGGTGAGGATTAAAGAAACGGCCACCCTGCACCTGATCACAGAGTCACTGATGCACGGGGAACCAGCAAATGCTGTCATAACAGGGTGAGTCGCTTTGCTGGTCCATGTCTGTCATCGCAAGCAATTGCTTGAGGCAGACAACAGAGCCTTGCCAGGGTCTGAGCCCTGGGTTTGAAGGGATTCTAACTTCCAGAATCACAGGGAAAGAGGGGGGACGCAGGGGGTCCAAAGTCTGTTTCTGACGGTGCCACAACTAACCCCATGACCTCAGATAAGTCTCTCATCTCTGGGCTGCTTCCCTCACCTGCAGAGTGCTGTGTTCTAGGGTTGAGGCTCTCCCACCTGAAGCTGCCTGCCTCTCTCACTCATGGCTCACTTACCTTGGACAGATCCACTTGGTATTTTCGGCCCAGCTCATCCAAGGACAGCTTGTGGTCATCCTGGGGAAGGAGAAATGAAGACACTTTGGGAAGGGAGGCTGGGCGCACACTGGATGGAAACCCTTTGGGAAGGGAGGCTGGGTGCACACTGGATGGAGACCCTTTGGGAAGGGAGGCTGGGCGCACACAGGGGGCACAGGATTAAGTGAGGAGCGTGGGCCTGTGTACAAAGCTTCTTTGGATGCCCGTGGCTGCTGGCGTGTGACTGTCAGAGCAGAGCTGTTCCTTCATGGCCCTGCTGAAAGCACCGTGGTCCTTACCATGGCAACCTCCTTCTTCAGCTCATCGAGCTCCTTCTCTTTCTGTTTCTTCTTGCCACCCCCATTCTCCGCAGTGGTGGCGGCAGGCGAGTACTCACGCCCTGCCTGCAACAGGAAGGTAGGGCACAGATGATCAGGGGCACTGGCTGGAGCCCGTTCCCACCAGCCATTGAAGGTGTCCCAGCACGGGAAGCAGGGTGGCCGGGGAGCAAGAGGTGGAAGAGCCCAGGCAGAGCCGTGAGGACCCCCACATTTGAACTTTTATCTGTTTACTATGTGATACAGGATTCTGCCAAAAAAATAAAGAAAACATGCACATTTTGAAAAGCACGATTCTGTGTTATTTGAGAGAATCCTGGGATTGGACAGGGATTGTGTCGATGGGTAGGGTATCCTGTAGGAATGTCTTTGCCTGTTTTAGAGAGGAGTCCCGGGAAGCCAAGAGAAGCAGGCTTGGTTGTGGGAATGGAATGGGTATAGACTAGAAGAAGCTAATGGTGACAGGTTCAAGTATGTCTATAAAATGGGAGCCCAGAGTATGCTGGGAGCCCTCACCAGCCTGCTGGGCTGGCTTACCTGGGACTGGACAAAGGCAACTCACAGAACTCGAAACCCCAAAGCATAGCTGAGTTCCCTTTGTCAAGAAATGCAAAGGGGTGGTGCAGCGGTGCACGCCTTTAATCCCAGCACTTGGGAGGCAGGGGCAGGTGGATCTCTGTGAGTTCAAGACCAGCCTGGCCTACAGAGTGAGTTCGAGGACAGTCAGAGCTACACAAAGAAAGCCTGTCTTGAAAAACACAAAAATAAAAGTGAAAGAAAAAGAAATGTATATAAGAGTCAATGAAGTCATATAAAGGCAGGGTCAGTCTTGGGCTTCTGTCAAGGTTTTGCTGAATATTTTGTTTTACTTATTTATCTATTTATTTGTTTGCTTGTTTGTTTTCAAGACAGGGTTTCTCCTTGTAACAGCCCTGGCTGTCCTGGAACTCACTTTGTAGACCAGGCTGGCTTCGAACTCACAGACCTCCAACTGCCTCTACCTCGAGAGTGCTGGGATTAAAAGCGTGTGCCACTACATCTGGTTAGCTGGGTGTTTTTAATAGTGTCTTTGAGGTCCCCGTTTGCTCTTCTCTTCAGGGTTACTGCTGGCTTTCGGGGTCTCATAGAAGCTTCTTGAAGGAGATGGTGGGGATTCTTCATTCAGATGGAGGCAGTCTTGGAGGAATGGGTTAGCTGAGGGCTAGGAAAGGCCAGGGGGTTATGTATGGATAGTGTGAAAAATACTGTCATCTCCCTCCATGGCTCTCCATCTCCCTCAGGATACAGGGGATTGCTAAGTCTCTGGCCTTTCTATGGACCCTGAAGGCTATCCTGGCTTATAGACGTGGGTTTTTCTATGCCATGCTTATGACTGATGTTTTCCATAAAGAATAGGTACCTGGTAGAAACATTAGCCTGTGTGCTTTTTGTTTGTTTTGTTTTTCAAGATTGTGCATTTGGGGGGTGGGGTTCATTTTAGTAGGTTTTTTTTGGCAACTTTTCAGCTGACTGAGAAGGTAGTGGAAAGCAGAGGAAGTGCTCACTCATCTTCTACCCCGGTACACGGACAGGGTCCCTCCCTCTGCGTTGTTGGAGTGGCGCATAGCTTCCTCACTACCTCCAGGGCCACAGCTGACATGCTGGTAGGGTTCCTTCCGTGGACTTGGGAAGATGTCTATCAGCGTGGACCTCCCTTTTCTCTAGCATGGGGCTGTGTCACCCTAAGTCCTAAATGCTCCGGGATAATGTATTTTTACCCATCAGAGTTAAAGCAGATCCTGAGGAATATGACAGCTGCCATGGTCATAAGATACCATAAACTTGGTACCGTGAGTAACAGAATTCTGCCAGTGAAATCAGGAACAAGGAGAGGGATGGAGGATACAACGAAATATGATGGGTACTTGTTCCAGGATTCAAGGACCTGGATAGAAGGAGGTGTGCCCTTGGTGGCTGTGTTGTTCAGACACTCTCGGTTTAGAAAAGGTGACCAATACATCGTGCTCTCTTCTCTATCTGAAACACCTATGAATCCAGTCTGGTCTTGATCTTCTGAAAGCCAAGCATCCTGGGGAGACTGAAGTGGCCATTGGCAGGGTAGAGAAGGATTCAGATGTATTCTACGCCCCCCCCCCCCGCTTGCCCAGGTCATGTGAGAGGCTTCATTTATTGGGTGGACTGAAAGGTTTTAGTCTCTTTGGTGAGGCAGGGCTGAGTATAGGATGGGAAACCACAAAAGGACCAAATGCAAGAAAGCAATCTGGACAGTGTGATCCTTGGGGGCTTCAGGGATGGGAGCCTCCCTCCGGGAAAGACAAGCGTTGGGGGCCAAGGGACAGAGCCCAGAGAAATCTTTACACATTTGGCATACATGAAAATGAGGACCAAATGGCCTCTTCTGGAGCTGGGAGTGGTGGCCTGCACACCTGTATTCCCACAATTCAGGAGGTGGGGGGCAGGAGGATTGGAAATCCATCCTGGGCTCCGTAGTGAGATCCTGTCTCAAACAAATAAACAAATGCATGTTTCTGGCGGAAAAATGCACTGGCTCTTGCATGTTGGTATGTTGAGTTGTGGCTGAGCTAAACAGCTCCATGTGATGCCCCCGCCCCCAGCCCTGTTCTCCCTTAAGTGCAAAGCTTGGGAGCACTGCCCTCCCCCCTCCTCCTGCCCTGGCAAGGATCTCAGGCTCCACAGCCAGGAGCCTGCCGAGATTTGGGGCCAGTGGCTGCCCAGAGAAGAAAGAAAGAGGAAGCGGGGACCCCCTTCTCCCCCTCTGCTCTTCCCTCCCTCCCCGAGCACAAGTCCCTCTCTTTGGGTCTTGAATGCTAAAGGAGAACAGAGAGTTCTTTTTGAGAAAGCCAGAGTCGGGGACAGAGTGGGGGTAGCTGGAAATCAGCCAACGCTCCCCCACCCCCACCTCAGCCTCTGGCTCCCTCCCACCAGCGTGATTTCTTCCCTCAGCTCCCTCGCTGCCTTTCACAGCCACGTAGTGACGGCTGGAGTGGAGTTGAGGCAGACCACGGAGTGGAGGGGGAGAAGGGGGGAACACGGGAGCTTGTGTTCTGCAGGGCTGCCCTGGTGGGTAGGACTCCGAGCTCCCAAGCTTAAGATCCCAACCTTAAGCCAGCTCTTCAGACCAAGGAGAGCAGAGCAGCAGTGGCATCGCTGGCCGACACAGGTTATGGACCCAGCAAGGGTGCTGGGGGGGCTCAGAATGGAATTCAAGGTCAAATTGCTTTCCTTTCCTTTGAGACAGGGTTTCTCTGTTTTGCTTTGGAGCCTGTTCTGGAACTCACTCTGTAGACAAGGCTGGCCTCGAACTCACAGAGATCCGCCTGCCTCTGCCTCCTGAGTGCTGGGATTAAAGGCATGGGCTATCACTGCCCCACTCAAATAGCTTTTCAAGTAGAAAGAACGCTGTGAGCTAAGTCCACCTGGCTGTAAGGTAGAGTGGGGGTGGGGAAGTATCCTCTCTCTCTCCTCTCAGATGGAGGTGGGTCTTGCCTGACCTGCTTGGCCCTGGCCTCTCAGAGGTTCTGCACCTCAGCTGAACCTTCTTCCCTTTCTATGGGGAGCAGGAGATACCAAGATATTGCTGAAGGTCCCAGGACAGGATGCCTTCCTATGACTATGACCACTTCCTCAGGGAAAACCATTGCCCATAGATAGCTCCTAAGGGTGGGCTCACAGCCCTCACCCTCACTCCATCTATGCCCCTAAATGCCCAAAGGCTGTTAATTTGCAAATTCATCTGCTGAAACATGGTGTGAATTCACTCATGAATGTCTGCAGCACTCCCAGCTTACTGGGAACACAGGGGTTCGAGACTGTGGACACATATACACATGTACACACACACACAGACACACACGTTTATGCAAGCACAGTACTCTTCTATTTCCAGCTCCCGCCCTAACTCTGGAAACCTGGTGGCCAGGCTCAGAGTTTTTCCAGCTGTTGAGTTGAGAGCAATAACATGTCCTTGCCTGACTCCTCCTTGGGTCCAGAAATTGGCGCACAGCACCCCGTGGCACTGTCTCCCTCACACTTTGCAATGCCTTGTCAAGCCCTTTCCCTCCGTGCCCTATTTCGCCAGCATTCCACAAAAGGAAAGCGGCCAAGCACAGTGTGTAAAGGGATTGGGTCACTTTTCTTCATATGGGAATTTCATTTCCAAGAATTGGAAACCTTGTCCTTGCTCACACAGACATGGCCATTAATCTTTTCATTGGCAAACCCATTGCTTCGGGATGCCGTGGGCACGGCAGTTCTCACCAGCCTTTGGAAAGATCCCCAAAGCCTATGGCCAGGAGCCGAGGACAGTGTTTCTGGGGACATCCAGAGGGGTGCTGGGGTGAGGGCTGGGGATAGATCCCTGCTCTCCCTCCCAGCTGGCACGGGCATGTAGGGAAGGCTCTTGGAGTTAGCGTAGCAAACTGCTTGGTGGCTCTGGAAGTGGGGTGTTCCACAGCTGCTTCGCAACCCCAGGCTGGCCCTGTCCTCTCTGGCTAGGATCTCAGAGGAGTAGACATTTTCAGTGGGTAGCGAGGGCAGCAGAGAACTGACAATGCCAACCGTCCCTTCAGCTGAGAAGCAAGGAGGAGCTTGGGAGAAGAGATGAGGGGACAGAGCGCAGAGATCTAGAAGGGCGCTTGAGTGGATTCTGGGAGTGTGGGAGAGGAGGAGAGGGGAGGCCAGCGTGGCTGCAGAAGAGGGCAGTACTTGGGCTAGCACTGTGGAATCCACACGCTCGTGCAGTTGGGAGACTAGTTCCAAGTTCAAACCATCCCACTCAGTCAGCATCTCTCCCTCCACAGCCCATACCCACCCCACCCTTTCTCCATCGTCTTCCTCACCCTCCAGAGAGTGACCCCTGATCTTTGGGGATACTCACCCCACGACCCATCTTGGGGTAGAGTGGCTGAGG
Source organism: Mesocricetus auratus (assembly GCF_017639785.1). NCBI lineage: Eukaryota > Metazoa > Chordata > Mammalia > Rodentia > Cricetidae > Mesocricetus > Mesocricetus auratus. The sequence goes on along the minus strand of NW_024429266.1, from coordinate 20,146,914 downwards.
GGACCTAGGCTGAAAAGGTCACCAGGAGGATCCCAAGACCACAGCGCCTGTCTGGGCCAGCTGGAGACCCTGGCAGACAGACAGAGACAGCCTGAGCAACAGGGTAGCTTTAAATAGGTCCCTCTCCCCCTCACCCCCGCCTTCCCCTTCTCGGGGAAAGAAACGTTTGTTGAAACTGGATCCCTGAGGACTCCTCCCCTCCCGCCCCTTTAGCTACTGGCCGGGCTGATGGTCCTGTTTTGTTCTGCGCCCCCCTCATCTCCCTCAGCACTTCCCAATCCCATGGTGGCAGCTCCAAAGGGGGGGGGGGAGAGACAGAGAGAGAGAGAGAGAGAGACAGAGAGAGAGACAGAGAGAGAGAGAGAGACAGAGAGAGAGACAGAGAGAGAGACAGAGAGAGAGAGACAGAGAGAGAGAGACAGAGAGAGAGAGAGAGAGAGAGAGAGAGAGAGAGAGAGAGAGAGAGAGAGAGAGAGGGAAGCAAGGGAAAGAAATGGGGAATGGGTAGCAGGAGGAAGAGATGTGGCCCCTAGGGAGACATCAACTCAGTGTCCTAGAATGCCAGAGGTCTTTGTGGACTAACTGCCTATATTTCCAGGTGATAAGAATTCGGTAATCTGAGTAGATAAGACAGAAGCAGAATCTCCCGAGTCCACATCCAATTTCCCAGAAAAAGCAACAGCCTGGTCCCTCTGCTGTGGAAACTGCAGGGACACCGTGACAAAGGAGAGTTAGAAGCAGAGTACAGCATGACTCTTAGCTTGCATTTGCATTTGAAGCTCCTTGCTAGGGACCGACGTCTGGAGACAGAGGAGAGAGGGTCCTCCTAAGGCCTCCCAAATGTAACCCCTGAGCCAGACATGTCTGACTTGTTGCCCCTGGGCTGCATACACCCAGAGATAGCTATGAATTTGGCCCAACACAACATCCTGAACTCACTTCAAACATTACGAAGTACTTTATAGTGGTCATTCATTTTCGATAACATCATTGCACAGTTCTCCTAGATGATGTGGACATTGTAGGTGACAACTTTGTGTCACAACATTTAAAAGTCGGCCAGACTTGCATCTAGTGCTCAGGACAATGGAGACTCTGGCACCTAGGGGCAGGTGGGAAGGTAAAGTACCGAAGACGCCAAGGCACCCCGGAGGCAGCCCTCAGCCAGGCTCAGCAGGCATTTGGTGGCATCTGTGCCATTCTGTGTGTGGCGTGTAAGAGCCTCTCCTTCATTGCTATAGAGGATCTCTGGCTGAGTCTGAGTCTGAGGTTGGTGAACGGCATCGGAGGCAGTCAAAACCGGAAGGTGTGGCATTTCTGAGGAGAGCATGGAAGTCATTATGCTCAAATACCAAGTCCATGAACTAGAAAGAACAATGACTTCCTTGAGCTCCTTCTGGGAGGAAGATACAGGCATCTCCACCGAGAGTGATTTGTATAAGGAGGCGCGGGGGATCTCGGAAGTGGGGCTTGGGGAGAAGTGGGCGGGGCTTCACTTCCAGCTGGGAAAGTGTCTTCAGCATTATACTCAATAGAAACAGGGACCCCTGCTTTGGGGGTGATGAGGTCATTCATTTGATGAAGAGTCAAAGAATAAGGGTGGGGGACAGAGAAGAAAAATTCCTGCCCCCACCTACCGGGAGCAGTCAGAGGACAGGGTTCCCCTGCAGTGTCCCGGTTTCTCTAGGCCCAGAGATGGAGTGAGTGGACCCCTGCTGAGCAGAGGCTTGTCTGAGAACCCTGACTGGGAATGAAGGAGAGAGGGGATGGGCTTTGGCCGGAGGCCTAAGGCACCCGCTGGCTTGGCTGGCTGGGTTGCATCCCCTCCAGGCCTGGAGGGAGCTCCCTGTAGAGGAATTATAGACCTCTTGTCCAGGAAATCTACTCTCAGGGCACAGGACTCACATGTGAATTCCCTAAATAACTGCCCCCCTCCGGGTCTGCAGCTGAGATTTTTCCATTACAGGCATCTGTGGGGCAGATCCTACCTGCCCCTATTGCTTCCTCCTGGGTCTTGGCAGGAAGGATGGGCAGGATAAGCACGTATGGATTTTCTCAGGGTCTGTGATCCCTTCCATGGTCTGGAATAGATGAGACTGGGAAACCGTGACAGGAAATGGACACAGTCTCTGCATGTCAAGGACAAGGACATAGAGAGCAACTGAAGACGTAAAGCATAGTGAGGAACATTCTAGAAGATTTATCCAGAGGTTAGTGGAGTTTAGGGGTGAACCCTTAGGGTCAAGGGGCATCTATACTCCTGGGCAATCAATCCCCCTAGCTTCTTCAAGACTTAAGGTGAGACAGAAGAGAAACAGGAAGCTCTGAGCTCCTGCGGTTACCCGTTCCCCTCACCCCTGCTGGCACTCTCCAGGGTTGCCCAGTCCTTCCCACGCCCTGGCTCTGCTGTCCACTCTCAATAATGGAAAGGTCTGAGCCCTTCCTCCGCTCACAGGCTCTTAGGGCTCCCTGCCATGCCCTGCATTAGGGTGACTACAGTCCCAAGGACACCGCTGCTCGCGCACTTGGGCTGCAACAAGTGCAGGCAGGAGTCCACGCACCCCTCCCTGGCCACTCTCTCTGTGGAGGAATTGGGAGTCCGTCTCAGACTCCGGAACACACAGACTCGGGTGGGAGTAGACACCTGGCCCTTTGACCTGTTGTGCGTGGGTTGGCTATCGGTGGACCCAGACAGGGGGGCTCATCTAAGTCAAGACAGGAAGAAAGGAGGAAGACAGGAAGACATGAAAGCAGGAAGTAGGAAGGCAGGCCTGGTCTTGAGAGCAAACACAGAATAGAAAGGTCACAGGGATAGGATGGAGAACGTCTGAACCACGTTTGGTTGGCAGAGATCTGGGAGTACGTGTTTGCAGGGGTAGGAAACAGAAAGAAACGTCTGAACCACGTTTGGTTGGCAGAGATCTGGGAGTACGTGCTTGCAGGGGTAGGAAACAGAAAGAAACGTCTGAACCACGTTTGGTTGGCAGAGATCTGGGAGTACGTGTTTGCAGGGGTAGGAAACAGAAAGAAACGTCTGAACCATGTTTGGTTGGCAGAGATCTGGGAGTACGTGCTTGCAGGGGTAGGAAACAGAAAGAAACAGGAGCAAGTGCTAGCTTAGAGGTGGGGTGCTGGTTACGAGCAAAGGGGACACTCGTGTGTGGTTGTGTAGGTAAGAATGTACCAAGTGCTAATCCCAAAGGAGATTCCCTCTGGGCATGTGGCTCAGTGGGTAGAGTGCTTTCCTAGCAAACATGGAACCCTGGGATCTAGCCCTAATACCCTCCCCCAACCAAGGCTTGTAGAACATGCCTCTAATCACAGTACTTGGGAGGCGGAGGCAGGAGGATCAGAAGTTCAAGGTCCTCCTAAACTACATAGCAAGGTTGAGAAGACAACTCCGACTATATGACGGAGACCGCCTTCTCTTTTTTTTTAGGAGTTGATGGCGAAAGGGCAGAGCTCGCTTGGATGCGTGGCCCACCTATTACAAATTAGTCATCTGCGCAGCAGCGTGTGACGCGCACATGTCCGTGTGCAGGCATGCACGTGTGCTACAGCGAAGGCTGTGCAGTTCTGTGGGTGTACGTGAGAGTCCATGGGAGAGTGTGCGAGGGGGAGGGTGGGCGCTGAGCTGCAGATGGACTTGTAAAGGAAACAGTTTTGTTTCCTAAGTGACTGGCCTCCTGGGGCCGCCAGCCCAGACTTGAAGGTTGTTTCAAGATCGTGAAAGAGAGTAGGAGGGACAGAGGGAGGGACAGAGGAGCTGGGAGAGGCTCCACCATTTCCTCCCACGTCCCTGGCCCTCCTCCCGCCCCCTCACCCCACTCTTCTGCCCCAGTCCCCGTTGCCTGCCTCTCCTGCTGCCAGCCCCCCTGGACTGCCCTGTCTCTCCTGTTCCCTGCATCTTTCTTCCCTTTTAACTGGTTTTGTCAATGCTGCCAGGCTTCTGGAGCCTTCTGGGGGTGTAAGTGAGAAGTGTTCTGCTTTCAAAGAAAGACCATCTTGGGGTGAAGAACTAGTTGGGAGTCTAGAAGGCCTGGGATGGTCTTATTTGGTGCCCAAAAGGTCATTCTCTCATTCACCCATTCTCCAGAGTCCTCTGCTCCTGTTCCCTCAGATTGCAGTGGCCTTGGCAGTGGGAATATTGGGCTCCAAGTCACAGACACAGCTGGCCTGGGCCCACTGCCGCCGAGTCTCCGCACTGGACCACAAGGACTGTGTGGCTTTTCCTCTCATCTCTTCCTTGACTTGGGTTCCTCTGTTTTCTTCCTGCTCTCTCTTTTCCGTGTACTCAGTACTTCTCTTCCTCAGGATCTCCTGAGCCTGCCGTCTTTAATCTGTCCCCCAGATGGTTTTCATTGTCCTGTTCAGATTACTCCAATCATGCTGTCTAGAATTAAGAGAAGGAAAAGCCTCCGGGAAGCAGTCCCCACGGTCCCTCTGCCTCTGACCCATTGTCTTTTTGCTGTCTTTGCTTCTCTGACTCCAGAAAGGTCCACACTGGGGTCCTGTCAGGACACTCAGGTGGGGGTGTTGAAGAGATTAAAGAAGAAAACATTTGTATGCGAGCTCTCTCAGGCACGGTGATACACAATAATCTATGCCTGTTTCTCACCTGCCCTGTCTGGGGTCTGGGTCATGGTCTGGTGCAGTGGGAACTTGCCTGAAAGTCAGGCCCCAGTGGGTTCACCAGCCACTTGTATGACCTTGGACAGGCTATGTGCTAGCCTTTACCTGAGTTCCAAGGCCTACCAGAAAGCCTTGGAGCTAGCTCCCTTTTCACTTCTAATGCTCCTGAATTCTGGGCTTCCTCTTAACTCATGGCCCAGCTCAGGGGAGCAATAGAAGTAGCCTGCAGCTACTCTGGGCTGGGAGGAGATGAGTGGGCAATTGATTCTGCCCAGTCCGTTAGTAGGGTACAGCTATGTCTACTTTGATTAATGTGATTCTAGGAAATGACCCTTTAACTCTGGGCATAGAAATGAAGAAACGCCCCCTACATGTTGTTGTTGTTGTTTTGCTTTTTAAGGGAAGATGACCTTGATATTTTATACAGAGCCACTGTGGAGGTGGGCAGGGCCTGGGTATCCTTTGGGCTGGCATTCAGGCAGCAAATACCAGGTGAGGCTGTTCCAGGATGTTCTTTAGGCGGTGAGAATACATCAGGAGTGATGGGAGGAGGGGTTAATGGGTCTTGCTGAGTTTGGGGTCAGGGGTCACAGCTGGGCCCTGCAGGATTCCTGTTTGCCTTTGATTCCATCTGTGTGAGGAAGGAATGGGCCCCCAGCCCCCTGAGGTAGGTTTGTTTTGGCTGAGGATCTGACCCAGCCACTGGCCCAGAGCTCTCCACCCTCCCTGCTCGCCCTATCAAGAGGCAGCCTGGCCTGGCCCCCAGCCTCCTCCTTCCTGCCTGCTTTCTTCTTTCCTTCCCATGCCCCTTTCTCTTCACCCATACAGTTCCATTTGTCTGCTTGTCCCCTTTGGCATTCTTTTTTTTTTTTTTTTTTTTTTGGTTTTTCGAGACAGGGTTTCCCTGTGGCTTTGGAGGCTGTCCTGGAACTCGCTCTGTAGATCAGGCTGGTCTCGAACTCACAGTGATCCGCCTGCCTCTGCCTCCCGAGTGCTGGGATTAAAGGCGTGCGCCACCAACGCCCGGCTCCCCTTTGGCATTCTTATGCCCACCTAGGGCAGCATGCCCCATAAACATCTGGCACCCAGAGCCATGGCTGCTCTCCTATGATGGACTTGCAGAATTCTAGGGAGCTTGGCCTCCTCTGTGTCTCAATTTCTCTTCCCAGGGTCTTTTTCCTATAGAAATGTGGCGTGAGCAACAGTGTGCATTCCTTTGATGCCACTGAGTCATCAAGACATTCAACTAGCACTTGTTGAACTCCATCTGCATGCCCCATTCTGGGCCGGCACTGGAGAGACCATCACAAGCCAGAGTCCAGTTTCCCACTCTTCTAGTCCTTTTGCTTGAATCCCAGGTCATTTAGTCTCCACCCCATGCCCAGCCTTTGACTCTATGGTCCCAGAGTGGGTGCTGAGCCTTTGAGATCTCTTCTCTCCATTTTCTCTTTCTTTCTTTTTGTTTTTGTTTTTTGTTTTTTTGGGTTTTTTTTTGTTTTTGTTTTTGGTTTTTTCGAGACAGGGTTTCTCTGTGGCTTTGGAGGCTGTCCCGGAACTCACTTTGTGGACCAGGCTGGCCTCGAACTCACAGAGATCCGCCTGCCTCTGCCTCCCGAGTGCTGGGATTAAAGGCGTGCGCCACCAATGCCCGGCTTTGTTTTGTTTTTTGAGACAGGGTTTCTCTGTGTAGTTTTGGAGCCTCTCCCGGAACTCACTCTGTAGACCAAACTGGCCCTGGACTCACAGAGATCCGCCTGCCTCTGCCTTCCAAGTGCTGTGATTAAAGGCATGTGCCACCAACACCTGGCCTCTCTCCTTTTCTTTAATCTTCTTCGGATTTCTCCAGTCCTACTGCTTGGGAGATGCTCCCATCCTTCCAGTACAGGAGCAAAGACTGGGCCTTTGTGTTAAAAGTTGTGCTGGACTGGCTATGAGGGAAGGAAGGGTTTCAACCCAGAATTCACTGTACTTACCAAGAACACTTGAATAAGTCCTCCACCTCCTATGGGTAAAGTGAAGGATTCTCACCCTAGCTTTGTGTTCATATCCCAGACTGGGTCCTCACACCAAGGATCATTGGTTTGAGGTCAGGCCCAGGCCTCTGGAGTCCCCAAAGCTCTCCAGTGGGCAGGCAGAGTTGAGGGTTACTGTCCCCAAGATGTTTTGTGTATCAAAGCTAATGGTGAGTGATCTCTAGCCATTCACTCCTGCTGGGTGTGATGGCTAACCTTGAATGTCAATTTGGCAGGCTCTGGAGTCACCTAGGAGACTTGGTGATTCTGGGCAAGTCTCTGAGAGTTTCTAGGTTAGGTTGATTGAGGCGGGAAGACCCACTGTGAAAGTGGGTGGTACAATTGCATGGGTATGTGGGGGGGGGTCTAGGACTAAATGGAAAGAAGCAAGGGAGCTGAGCACGGGCATCCACCTCCCTCTGCTTCCTGACTGTGCACACAATGTGACACAGCTGTCTCTCGATCCTGCTTATGCTTTCCCCAACGTGACGGACTGCACCTTCAAACAATGAGCCAAAATAAACTCATTCTCCTTTAAGTTGCTTCTACCAGGCATTTCGTCACAGCAACAGGAAAAGCAATCAATACACTGAGTCCCACTATGTCACAGGCTAAAATCTCTTCGCCCAGCGTGAGAGTATTAGGAGACGGAGCCTCTGGGAGGCTCTTACACAATGGGGGTGCCCCATGATGAGTCTCCCTATGTAGGTTTCAGCTTGCGGTTCTACTGCCTTGACTACCAGAGTACTAGGATTATAAGCATGTGTTATCCAGATGCAGGCTAGTGCTCTTATGAGAACAGATATGTATAACCTGTATCCTCTCCCTTCCCTTGTTGCCATGTGGAGAGGTACAGCGTCAGTAGCTATGTGAAAACCAGGAGTAGGTTCTCACTAGATGTGGCAACTGTCGGTACCTTGAAATTGGATTTCCCAGGCTCCAAAACTAAAGAGAATGCATGTTATTTAGTCCTCATACCAACTCTGTTTTACAGATAGGGAAACTGAGGCACACAGCTCCAAAATAGCTAAGACAAGTGGGGGACCTGGGGCTCAGACCTAGTCTCTTCGGCTCTAGTAGCTGAACATTTAACATTCTTGCTATGGAAAAGGGTCATCCCTGGGACCAAGGTTCCTGGCTACAATGGTGACAAGAAAGAGAGCACAGAGTATAAGCGGGGTGGGGTGGGGGGGGTAGGGGTGTGGGGGTGGGGGGGTGGGGGTGACAATAGCATGCCTCTGTGAGCCAGGCTGCAATGGCTGCTGATTGCACACAGTTGCACTCAGGCCAGAGGGTGATGTCAGCTCCAAGAGGAGGCAGCTGATCCTCAGCTGGAAGAATCAGGGAGATCTTCGTGGAGGAGGTGACATTCTAGCTAGGTCTTGATAGGGGAGGTCTGGTCCAGACAGAGAGAACCCTGTGAGCTCAGGCACAGGGGACTGCAGCAGCACCCAGAACACAGAGGAGACTTCGAAGGCGATCCTGGAAGCGGTTACAGAGAGCCTTGAATGCCAGACTAAGTGTTATCCTAAATGTCACTGTTCCACTAAAAAAAATGAAAACTAAAAACCTGTGATGATAAGAGTCACCTGGATGCTTGTTAAAAATACAGAACAGCGGGCACAGCTCTTAGAGACTCTGATTCATGAGGGCGGGGGCGGGGAGTGGGAGTCTGTATTTTTACCACCAAGAAAGTTTGAAAAATATTGCTATAAACAATATGGAGACATTTAAAGTTTTTGAGAAGAGAAATACTCTCACTCAAATTGTGCCCTAGGTAGACTCATTTGATTGAAAGGGGTGTGTGTGTGTGTGTGTGTGCGCGCGCGCATAGGTGTGAAATGTAAGGCTGGAAGGAAGAGATAGGTAGCAGCTCTGTGGGTGAGGGGGTGGTGGGTGAGGAGGTGGGGATGGATGAGGAGGGACATTTAAGCTTTGGTAGCTAGCTGCTTGTTTGCCAGGGCAAGAGAGGAAGGACTTGAGGGTTGGGCTGCACAGTGTAGTTATTAAAATAGGCTAGGGAAGGAAGAAAATTGTTTGGAAAAGGAAACATAGCTTCCCTGTGTGGGTGGTAAGGTTGAGGTGGTGTGACCGGGCTGCAGGAGGAGCCCCGTGAATGACTGAGACAGGACTGGAGAGTGGCATGAGCATGGGCTCCGGAGATCACCTGCATGGAGGCGACTGCTGAGGCAGAGACCACCAAGGGGGAGGATCTGGAGGACAAATGGCCAAGAGTCTTAGGCAGAGCTTTGCTCAATACCTAGGCCAAAGAAAGGTCTAGAACAGTGGTTTTCAACTTCTGGGTTGAGACCCATTTGCGAAGGGGGGTATCAATAACTCTTTCAGAAGGGTCCCCTATCAGAGACCCTGCATATCAGATATTTACATTACAATTCGTAACAGTAGCAAAATTACAGTAACAAAGTAGCAATCAACTAATTTTACCATTGGGGGTTGTCACAACATGAGGAACTGCACAAAAGTTCCGCAGTATTAGGAAGGTTGAGAACCATTGGTTTAGAAGATGGTGGAGGAGAGAAGCCAGAAAGACTGGAGAGGAGAGAGAGAGAGAGAGAGAGAGAGAGAGAGAGAGAGAGAGAGAGAGAGAGAGAGAGAGAGAGAGAGACCTAGCCGGAGGACCTAGAGCTGAAAACAAAACAAAGAACTCTAAAAGTTAAGTTTCAAATGGTCAAAGGAAATGAAGGCTGGTTACATTTTTTTCACCTCAGAGGTAGCACACAATGTGACACAACCTAATAGCCATCCTAATAGCAGGTCAAGCCTGGGAACAACACCCCTCATCCCACACTGAGGAGGCTTATGCAGTGAGGAAGCTGGCGACAAAGCAGGCCACCCTCTTTCCCTCCAGGAAGCAGAAGACAAAGGAAACAGTGGGAAACCGAGGGGAGATAGCGTGGGGGTTAGGGGACTAGGGCCACCCCATAGAGGACTCTCTTCTCCTGTCTTCTGGGCCCACCCTGCTGCTCATGTGCCCCAGCGCTTATCATAATCTCTCTTCCTGACAAGGAAACAATGAGGTCAATACTGTGTGCTGTAGTGAGTGATTCCCACCATAGAGATAAGGAAACTGAAGTTAGGGACAGTCAGTGATAGGGTGAAGGCCACTGGCTGTGAGAGCCACGGCTGCCCAAAGCCTTACTGGCTTGCCCCACCTAGCAGACCTTAAATTTTAGGTTTGTTTTGTCTACTCCCTTCTCCCCAAGAACACCAAGAGATGGAATCCTCTGTGCCGACACTCAGTGCCTGCTTAGTGGGGCTCCCTGTCACCACGGCTGGCAGCTAGTCAGACCTCCATACCTATATCATGCCACAGAAACCAGTTTCTTGTCCCCAAATGGAGTCAGAATGCCCAGAGAATAAATCTTAGACTGATCCCAATTTGGACAAAATGTTTTCTGAACCTGTTATATAGTCACTAACTCAGCGTGGAGGACAATGAGCATAGCTATTACTTTTTATCCTTGATTTCCAAGGTGCTGGCCTTTGGACTGCAATTTCTTTTTCAGCTGGACCTGAGTCTAGCACCTTCACTCTTTGGAGCACAGAGCTTGTCCTAAGTAGGCTGTCCAGGAAGCTGAGTGGCTTGATATCTGAAAGACAGAAGTTTGGGTTCTGAACTAGAAGGAGAAACTTTCATTTGTGGGTGGAAGTGGTCAGGGCGAGATAGAATCGGGGAAAACGGAAGTGCCCACCGTGGAGGCCGTGGGGTAACCAGAGAGAAAAGACCCGATTTCCTCCAGTCACCCCCTCACTGCTCATTCACTCACTCAGTCACTCTGCAAATGTCTGCTGAACTTCTAGGCCTTGCCAGGCAGAGCAAGAATTGACAGCGGCTTTGAGCAGCTCAGTCAAGACAGGGAGGCAGATTGAAACAAGCTCTGTATGTACAGTTCGATGTGGAAAAGGGCCAAGGGCAGGTGCAGCGAGTGTACGTGTGCGTGCGTGTGTGCGTGCGTGTGTGTGCGCGTGTGAATGTTGGGGGGTTGTCTAAGCATCAGGGCCCAGCTCACATCACTCCCATGGCCAGCGCATTCACCCCCACTGTTCCATCTGTTTCTTTGTTTTGCAGTTTTTATTTCTGGCTTTGTTTTTCCTTTACTTTCCTAATAGAGAGCCTTTGGAAAAATTCCACCCTTGTTTCAGTTGGACCAAGCTAAAAGGGAATTGTCCACTCTTCAGCCAGAATAGCCGAGGGGTACCGGCCTCCTACGGAGTCCAGGTGGACAAGCAGAACAGGCAGGGCCCGGCAGGAGAGAGGCCGAGGAAGACCCTGAGTTGAGACAGAGGACAGTAAGAGCGCAGGAGGATCCCAGCCTGCTTAAGCTGAATGGGTTGGCCTTGCGCCCCTCCCACACCTCCCCCCACACCTACCTGCCTTCTGTTCTGCTTGGAGGGGAGGAGAGAGAAGCCTTTCCCCCTCGGAATGCCTTAGTGCTCTTCCCTCACCTAGGAGACTGTGAGGGGCTGAGACCCCAGAGTTAGAAGTGAGTCTTTGGTATGTGTGCATGGAATTCACTCTTGTTCCTCTTTTTCCCTCAAAGTCAAAGCACACAGCTCTCTAGCACTGCATTTGTCCATTTAAGAAATATTTATAGAACACCCACTGTGTCACACACACACACACACAGACACACACACACACACACACGCTAAATGTGTGCAGGTTACAGTATAGGAGGGAGAAACGTTCAGAGAGTGTAAGCTCTGAAGATAGTTTGCTTTTGCCTGTGAGTACTGGTTTGCTTGCTATGCAAACTTGGTAAATTACACAAGGTCTCAAAGCCTGTTTCCTGGTCTTAGCACAGAGGTACGCACAGCTCTTTGCTTCCAGGACTGTGGTGAGGACTGAATGAGCGAGTGTGTAGTGTGTACACAGCGCCCAGCACAAAGCAGCCTTTCAGTAAGCATTAGCCATTGTTTCTCCTCACCTCACTCAGCTGGAGGCAGTCAAACCCATAAACGACCTGTTCTTCAAATTTGCCTCTTGCTCAACCCGGTGACTCAGAGGCCGTCACCTGGTGCTAACCACCTCTTGCCCCCCAGGCTCATCTGCATCCAGTCTGCAGACATGTGTCGGCTGAAACTGCAGCTATCTGCAGTCTCATTGCCGTCCACCCCACTAGGGATCTCATAAGGCAAGAGGGAGGGCGGCCTCAGCTCTCTGATACCCTCCCGATGGAAGCCTGAACCAGCTGTTCCTTCTCAGCTGGCTGGGAACAGAGTAGAAGAACGGGGAGCCTTGGAGGGGTGGAGCCCAGACACCTACTCTACAGGAGTAGGGAACACAGGACTTGGCAGGGGAGAAGGCTGAGGGGATTCCAGCTCAGAGGGCTTCATGTGTGGTATTCCAAAGTGGGAAGGAGCTGGCACTCATACTGGGTGCAGAAATGGCTGGGCCCACTCAGTGGGTCAGGACCAGGTCATGGCAAGGCCCAAGTAGCATAGTAGCTTCTCTATTCTTGAACAACGGTGCTGCCCACTTTGGCACAGGGCTTGAGAACTAGGAGTGTGAACTCAGTCAGGGCAAGAGGAGAGACCAGGACACACACACACACACACACACACACACACACACACGCACACACACATGTACACACACACACACAGAAACAGAGACAGAGACAAAGACAGAGAGAACACACTATAAGGGTGCACACGCCTGACTCAGAGGGAGAAAGAGTGGAATGCCGGGGGGGCATCTTTGTGGGTCTGGGAATGTGTTTGGGTGTGTATGATGATTGCATGTTTTCATTTGCTTATGCACCTGCTTCGCTCTCTGCGAGAATTTATTGTCCAGGTGAGAGGTAGGGTTTTGCTCTTCCTTTGACTGACCCCTTCTGTAACCTCTCAGCAGGGAGAACTTTCCCTTTGGGGAGGGTGGGAAACTATAGTTCCTTAGTGAAGTCCCGGTCAAGGCTTTGTAAACATAAACACAGGACATACTTGTATGTGATCCTTAGCTCCGCTGCAAGCTGGAGTCTGCACATGTTTAAGAGAGAGGATGGCATACTATGTATGTATCTGTGTCATTTTGCATTAGCGTAGTGGCTGGTGTGTGTCAGTTTGTCTCAGCAATTCCTGTGTCTACAGCTCTATACATGTATGTGTATACATGTGCTGGGGCTATGTTTCTTTCTTCTTTTTTTTTTCTGTGATATTTACTTTTACAGTGCAGCAGGCTAGAGGATCCTAGCTTCAAACTGAATTTGGACTAAAGGAATCAAACACTGGACAAGTCTAACCTTCCCTAGCCCATCCATAGCTCAGTTTTCTATGGAGACGATAAAGGCTGAGGACCAAATAAGATTGGGTTACAGAGCCAACCCGGGACAGAATACTTCACCTCAACAGTATCTCTCTCTCTCTCTCTCTCTCTCTCTCTCTCTCTCTCTCTCTCTCTCTCTCTCTCTCACTCTCTCCCTCTTTTGGTTTTTTGAGACAGGGTTTCTCTGTATTGTTTTAGAGGCTGTCCTGGAACTCGCTCTGTAGACCAGGCTGGCCTCGAACTCACAGGGATCCACCTGCCTCTGCCTCCCGAGTGCTAGGATTAAAGGCGTGCGCCACCAACGACCAGCATCACCTCAACAGTCTTGTCTGAATATGAGGGAAAGGTCCCCTTGGCTGTGACTATATCATGTGACAATTCAGCCAGACTATAACCGTCTCAGGGCAGACCTTGGGTCTTAATGGCTTTTAACGATATTCATGACACCTTACTGTCACCTAGATGTCTCATGCATATGCCATCTGGAGGCAAAATGAGTTAAATAAGCGTATGAAACAAGCTTGGTGACTAATGTCTTCCCACACACGGTAGTACATGGGATGCAGGTGGGAAACTGGCTGCGATGGTGACAACACGACTCAGCTGCGCACCATGGAGCCGGAGTCCCGGGGGTCACCGCAGTGTCCGTGTCTCGACAGTCCCTTCCTTCTCTGCTCACGCCACCCCAGGACACCAGTCGAGATACTGCACAAGCCTGTTTTCTTGTGGGAGTGATGCATGAGTGCACGGGTGTCCTTCTGTCTTTGGCATCGATGTGGCTCTCCCTTGGAGCAAGTGCGTGTGTGTGAGCCTCCCCCTGCTGGGTGTGTGCGCAACGCCTGCCTTTCTGTGTGAGGCCCCTTGGTTTCATGGGGACATGTGCCTGTGTGTGATGTGCCTGGCATTTGCTCTCCTCCCCCAACTTTCCCGGTTACATAAGCGGCTTACAAGAGAGTCGGTCCTGGACTTCGGGCTCCCCCTGCTGTCCACTGCTGGACTTCACAGTTTTGGGAGGGGTGTATTCAGTCTCCTTAGGGCCCAACTCCTCTGGAGATACTAGCTCAGCCCCTAAACTCTACTTACTGGTTATGGGAGTCCCTTTGTCCCAAGTCAAGAGGTAAGATCCTTGAACAGTGAGTGCTCTTCCCCCATCCATCCCATAATGACTGCTACCTCTTGACCTGATATTGCACTAACACAAGAATGGCACCCCTGCCAGGCGGTGTTAATTCCAGCCCTTTGAAGGCAGAGGCAAGCTATCTCTGTGAGTTCAAGGCCAGCCTGGGCTACAGAGTGAGTGCCAAGACAGGCTAGAGAAACCCTATCTTTACCCCCCTCGCCAGCCCCTAAAAAAGAATGGCATCCTTGAGAGTAGGAGACCTTGATAGCCTTACTTACTAGGCCAAAATTCAGCACAAGGCCTGGCCCAATCAGTATCTGCTCCACGAACGAGTTTTCACCTTAAATGGAGTGGACAAGAGGATTTAGAGACAATCAGGGCTGAGGTTGTTTTTTTTGTTTTGTATTTGTTAGATTGCTTTGAGACAGGGGCTCACTATGTAGTGCTGGCTGGCCTGCCTCTGCCTCCTGAGCATTAGGGTTAGAGCTGTGCACACGAGGCCCGAGCGTTAAAGTCACGGTTGACTTAAAATGTGTGTGGCCTTGGGCAAGATACATAACTGTTTTGAAGTTGTGTGAAGTTGTGTGTTAATGGCGTTGTCTTGTAAAATAAAGGCTGGAAAGGGTGTCTGTGAGTGGTGTTATTGTGTAATCATACCATAAATGGCTGGCGATTGACTTTCAAACCTTAAGTACAGGAAGGCTTTCTATCCAATCAACTTCCACTGAGGGGAGAGCACTTTTTCTCCCAAAGTGTCCCTGGAACCTGCGGTTTTCACACGGCTCAGCATGGCTTCTAGAGAAGTAGTGTGAGGAAACCAGGCCGGGAATGTCCAGGTGGGAAGCCGCAGTCCTTTATCCTGCAGTCTTGGGAGACCAGGGTTGGATTCTACTTCTCCGTGGGTTCCCAAACTCTATCAGTGTTTCTCTGTGGTTGCTGGATATGGCTTTAACTGGCAGCCCCACGAATACTTCCCCTGAGAGTGAGAAGTCGGCTCTGGCCTGGGCCACTTTTGCTCTGTGTGCCTCACTTTCCTTAAGAGGGTGAAGTAAGCGGAGGAAGCAGGGATAAAGGGAACACGTCGAATGTGGAGGTGCAGAACCCGGATGTGTGCTAGGCCAGTTTCCACTAATGGCTGCTTCCACAGGCTCGGCTTTGCGGTTGGCCTGTCCCTTCTCCCCATTCTGGCTCCACCCTCCCTACTCTCCGCCTTTTTCACAGTGGAGACGGCATGAGAAGGGACTACTTCCTTTCTCCTACCTCCAGGCTAGCTCCACCCTTCCCAACAGAGAGGAGACTCCAATAGGTAGAAAGGAGTTTAATGCAAAAACAAAACACGCCCTCCATAGTTACCGTGGGCAACAAACGTATGTGAGAGATCTCAGTTAATTATCACTATAACTGAGTGTTTACAATCTCTCTTCCGTATGTGGAAGGGAAAACTAAGGTTGAAGGGATTGGGCTGATCACCCAGCTAGGAAGTCTGGACGGCTAACCCACTTTCTTTTCGTTTTGCTTTCTGGCCGGGTATTAGAACAGATTTCAGTGATCTTCCAGGGCTCTGAAGCCCCTTGAGTCCAACCACTTCACGTCCAGAAAGTCCAGGGTTCCGCCATGCCCAGATAAGTCAGCAGGGTTTGCTGCCAGGACTCAGCAGCCTACATCACCCAACCGGATTCTGAGTGCGTAACCACAGTCATCCCATTATCCCCAGAGGCTCTGCAAGCACCGATTCTCCCGGAAAGGCTGGCAGGTGCAGGGCGGGATGCGCCCTGAGCGAGGGTAGGTGGGGGTACAAGAGTCCAGGTGCCGCCAGTTGGCTCAGCCTGAGGCCAGAGGCGGAGCCACTGTTAGGGTCGAAGTCTGGCCGTGGCGTCGGCCCGGGGAGGGGCGGGGCGGGGCGGGGCGGGGCGGGCTGTGGGCGGGGCCGGGCAGCTGGGCGCGGGAGGGCGGGAAGAGCGACGGGAGGAGGGGAAGAGGAGAGGAGGGCGGGGAGTTGGCGGCTCCCGCTTAGCTGGGCTCTGCGCACCCACGCTTCACTGCTCCGCTCTCTGCCCCCCACCCGGGCATGTGCCCCCCGCGGCCCTGGCCCTCCAGAGCCCACTCCGACCCCCGGAGCCTTCCCAGAGCCGCCTGCGCAGAATGGGCGCCCCCAGCCCTAAGCCGTTGAGTTCACTGCTGCTGCTGCTGCTAACGCTTGGTAAGCCTGGTGGTCGCCGCGTCCCTGTCCCGGCCGGGTAGGTGCTGACACTGCGCATCCAGTCAGCTCACTTTCCTACCATTTCCGAGTTGGTTCCATCCCTGCTTCTCCATCAGGCGAGTCTCCGGTCTCTCTGGGCTCGGCGCCTCGCTTCGTTTTGCGGCTGCCTGCCTCGTCAGTTATGGGGAGGGTGGTGGCGCCCTAGCTTTAGGCCCCGAGCTGGGGTATACCGGCCGTCTACTGAGGGACCTCCTGAGACACCATCGGACCCCCGGAGGGAGGCGCCACCTCTCAGCTTTTACACCCAGGCCCTGGGGTGCTTGTGCCCAAATACTGTGACAACCTTCTGCCCCCCTCTAGGCTCCAGGCCCGGCCTTGGGTGCGTGCTTTGCGTGGGCAGTGCCTGGCGGTCTTCATAATTGCCCCAGAGTTGGCTGCAGGCCCAGGGGCTCGTTCTGCCCACCGTCTTTAGAGAAAGTCTCCCCTAACCACCTCCCCCCACCAACACACACATTTTACCCTCCCACCTCACCCCTGTCTCCACCCTGGGCCAGTTCCTCTTTGCCCTTCTTTCACTCTCCAGACATTTGGCTCGTTGTCACACTCAGTTGGTCCCAATATCGTTGTCTCAGGAGAAACCAGGCTCCATGGAAACTGAACCTGGCATCTCCAAGCACCCAGGGTCTGTTCTGGAGTGTGTTTATGATGGTGTGTTCTGGGCCAACCGAGCATGGTTGGTGTGTGTATGTGTGGGGGTATGGAGAAGGAATGCAGTTACAGGGAGGATTCTGGGGTGCCATAGTCAAGGTGGAAGCCTCCAGAACTGCATGGTGCCAGAGTCGTTTACCTGCTGCAGGTCTTGGGCTTCTGGGGCCGGGATGAAAACTCTCCTTGGGGAGCACGGCAGGAGGCAGAATGCTGGAGGGAAAGGGAGGAGCTGTGGGGCTTGGTTGCCTGGTGATGGCCTCTTTCCCCAGTGGGCTTTATGGGGCAGGAATGAGCCCAGGGGAGGTCAGGAGGAGTGAGTGTTGCCGAGGGGCCGTAGAGCCTTCTGGCATCTGAGCCTACGCCATTCAACACTGATGTTCACTTCCCAGACAAGGAAAACAGAGTATCTGTTCCAGAGAGCATATACAGTGAGGGTTGGGCCTGGGATTTGAACTCAGATCTGACTCCCGACTCCCAAATCAGGCCTTTCGCTGTTAGAGAGGAGGTGGCCTGGTGAGCGAGAACCTTGTAGCAGCCTATTTCCTGAGGCTGTGGGGACAACTTTCCCATGGGGATCTCCAAGCATCAGCACTTACGGAGCCAGCAAGGTGGGAGGGGGCCTCCTGAGCAGCCTGCCCATGGGCAGGCTGGGAAGGTGTCAGCCTGGCTGTCTTTAACATCACCCTGATTATGAAATGTGCCTGGAGCAGTGTGTGCCTGAGTCACACACTTTCTGCGTTCTTAAAGTTCTTAAAGGCAGAAACTGAGACCCGGGAGAGGAGAGAATTGGACCTGTGTTGGCTTCCTGACTCTAGCCTCAGCTTCAAGTGATGGTCATGTGTTCTCTGAGTGACGTAGCCAGAAGAACGCAGTAGGAACCGGAGGGCAGGCTCTCAGGCTCCTGGGTGTTTTCCTCCAGTGTGAGTGGCATGGCTGTGGACTTCCCCGTGGGAATCCTGGAAATTACAGTTTGGTAAATCAGACCTCCCCTTGGAAGTGTCTCATCTTCTCTTCAGGGGTGTGTACAGGCCCTCCAGAAACGTCAGGATCTTGACCAAAACATCACATTCTGTCTTACTTTTCTCATCGAGAGAGATGGCTCTCCTCAGCCAGGCCTTCTCTTCTGTGTTGGCTAGGAGAGCAGTTACAAAGCTTTAGGCTCATCTCCGTGTTCAGATCCTAGCCCCAGCACTCCCTAGATGTGCTCTCGGGGAGTTATGCCATTTCCCTCATCTGTGAAATGACTGCCCGCCCTCCTCGCATTCTGGGATTCTGTGGTCTTTTCTAGAAGTAGCTATGGAATGGTGGAGAGAAGAAAAGCTGAACATTCCAAGGTTTGTCTGTTGGAACAGGGGTGGGAGTAAAATAGGTGGAAAGAGAGAGAGAGACAGAGAAAGGAAGAGACAGCAGGAGCTTAGGGCCTCCTTATAGAAAGGGGGCCTATGTAACTGATGCACAGCACATGCAAATCGTATGCAAATGAAAGCTTTTGTTGGGGAGGGGTGCATGGTGCATCATCTGGGTTAGCCAGAAGGTTGGCAGACTCTGGGGGGAAGGGATCTTCTGCCCCAGGCCAGGGCAGAGCCTGATTCTTGCCCCAGAAGCCACAGCTGCCTGTGTAGCCCTGTGGGCTGGGAGCAGTGAGCTCATGGCACAGCTGTCGTGGGGAGGGTATTGTGTGGTGAGAACTGACTAGGTCCGTGCCCTGTTCAGCATGGTGCCCCGTCCAGTACAGTACCCCGTCCAGCCTGGGCCACTGGCTCCATTGTCTAGCCCAGGTGACAGAGCTAAGCCTAGCAGCCTCTCTGTAAGATTTTGCCAGGTCCCCTCCAGCAAAGGTCTTAGAATCCCTTAGCTAGAGGTTCCACCTGAGCATGTCCCCATGCATGAATGGAGGGTGAGAGAGAAAGATCCAGCCGAGAACAGGGGAGTGAGGAGTCAGACATTCTTCTTATTTATTTCTTATTTTAAATTCTGTGTATTTGTGGTAAATGGGGTGCACGTATGTGCATGGGTGCAGGTGCACATATGTGAGCATCCATGTAAGGACCAGAGGTCAACCTCATGTGCCATTTTCTATTTTATTATTATTATTATTATTATTATTATTATTATAGAGAGAGACAGAGACAGACACAGAGAGAGAGACAGAGAGAGTGAGAGAGAGAGAGAGAGAGAGAGAGAGAGAGAGAGAGAGAGAGAGAGAGAGAGAGAGAGAGAGAGAAAGTGTGTGTTTAGGTCAGAGGACAACTTTAAGGACTTGGTTCTTTCTTCCCGTAGTGTATTCTTGGGATCAAACTCAGGTTGTCAGGCCTGTGTGACAACTGCTTTTACCCACTGAACCACCTCACCAGCCACCGTGTCAAGCTTTTTATGTGGTTTGCAGGGACTTGAACTCAGACATCATTTTCCTCACTGGGCTGTCTCCCTGGCCTCCAGATGCACTCTCTTGTTGACATAGGCGCTCTACCTCTAGTTGGCTAGAAATAGAGACGTCCTCTGTTCTGAGGTGGATCTGGGCTTACGTTGATATGCTGAGATGCTGTTTTATGTCCCAGCATCTCTTCCCTGGACTCTCTGTGTTTTATGCCCCAACTGTGTTCTAACCTTCCCTAGGTTTCCCTTTGCTCCCAGGCCGCTTTCAAAAATGGTGCTGATGGTACTGCGCATCAAATAAAGACCCAGTCTATCTAAAAAAGTTTCGATTCTTTCTGCCTCTCCCCCACAGGAGTCAGGTGCTATGCCCGGCAGGTGCATGTCCCCAAGGGGCCTCTTTACCGCGTGGCTGGCACTGCTGTCTCTATCTCTTGCAACGTGAGTGCCTATGAGGGCCCTTCCCAGCAAGACTTTGAGTGGTTCATGTACAGACCAGAGGCCCCAGCGACTTCCCTGGGCATCCTTAGCACCAAAGACAGCCAGTTCTCCTATGCTGTGTTTGGGCCTCGTGTGGCGTCTGGTGAGCTGCAGGTGCAGCGCCTGAAGGGAGACTCCGTGGTGCTCAAGATTGCTCGCCTGCAGGCCCAGGACTCCGGCTTTTATGAATGCTACACCCCCTCTACGGATACCCAGTATCTGGGTAACTACAGTGCCAAGGTGGAGCTCAGAGGTACGGGCTCTGAGCTGGGTGGCGAGAGAGCCTCCCAGACTTAGCTTTTCTCCCTCCTCCTCCCCCCCTCGCTTCCTCTTCCTCCTCCTCCTCTTCCCCTTTTCCACCCCACCCCACCCCCAACGCCCACCATCTGGGAGATTGAACCTACAGTGTTGAGCTTACCAAGGAAGGAATCTGCTAAGCTGTATCCCCTGTGTTGCTTCTTGAGATTGGGTCTCACCCTGTAGCCCAGGCTGGCCTATGGCTCACTAGCCGAGGACAGCCTGTAATTCATGGCAATTCTTCCACAGTTTACTGTGTAGCCCAGGTTACTTTAAAACTCTCAGCCACCTTCCGGTGTCAGGCTCCTGTGCCATCAAGCCTGCCTTTCCAGCATTTTCTTTTCTTTTCTGGGGACCAGATGCAGAGACTTTCCAAGCTGCCCAGTCTGGCATCCGAACTTGTCCTGCAGCCCCAGTGCGCCTTGAACTTGGTTCTCCTGCCTTAGCCTCCTGGGGAGCTGGGATTATAGGCCTGCACCATCAGAATTACTTTAGAGAAGGAAGACAGAATTACTTTTTTGTGTACTTAAAACAAGTCAATTGCCGGGCGTTGGTGGTGCATGCCTATAGTCCCAGCACTCAGGAGGCAGAGGCAGGCGGATCTCTGTGAGTTCGAGGCCAGCCTGGTCTACAGAGAGAGTTCCAGGACAGCCTCCAAAGTCACAGAGAAACCCTGTCTGGAAAAACCAAAAAAGAAAAAAAAAAAGAAAAAGTCAATCTCAGACACCAGAGTGGGTGTCAACAGGCTTATTCTGTGAAATTCAGGAAGTATTTATTGAGCACATTGGTATGCCCAGGCTGGGCTTGGCACCACTGAGTTATAGAAACCCTTGCCATTCAGCAGCCCACAGAGTAGGTAGTGAAGTAAGATGCAGGAGGGCCGCCGGCTCCCAGCCCTCTCTCTCTTGTCTTTCTCTCCAGTTCTTCCAGATGAGCTGCAGGTATCTGCTGCCCCTCCAGGGTCCCGAGGCCGGCAGGCTGCAGCCTCCCCGTCCCGCCTGACAGTGCATGAGGGGCAGGAGCTGGCGCTGGGCTGCCTGGCTCAGACCAAAACAAAGAAGCACACGCACCTGTCTGTATCCTTTGGGAGAGCCGTTCCTGAGGCGCCAGTGGGGCGGGCCACTCTACAGGAAGTAGTGGGACTGCGCTCCGACATGGCGGTGGAGGCTGGAGCTCCCTATGCTGAGAGGCTGGCTGCGGGGGAGCTGCGGCTGAGCAAGGACGGGGCTGATCGGTACCGCATGGTGGTTGGGGGTGCCCAGGCTGCGGACTCAGGCACCTACCACTGCACTGCCGCTGAATGGATCCAGGATCCTGACGGCTCCTGGGTCCAGATCGCAGAGAAGAGGGCAGTCCTGGCCCATGTGGATGTGCAGACACTGTGTGAGTGCCACTTGTCCCCCTGAGGGGCCATCGCAGTGGGCATCGGGTTGTGACCGTCCTCTGACTACGTCATCTTCTGTGGAGTGAGCAGCCGCCTAGGCACTATTCGCTCAATTCACGTTTTCTATGCTCAGCAACTGGATGTGGAGATACACGGGCTGTGGTGGAAGGGTGAAATTCAGGTCCCGGGGTGAGGGATGGATAAAAGGCTTCTGCATTTTTGCAGAGAGGTATTGTAGATGGGGACCCAGGCGTCTCTTTGACCCCTCCCTTCCCCTGCTGTATTTCAGCCAGCCAGCTGGCAGTGGCAGTGGGACCTGGTGAGCATCGGATTGGCCCAGGGGAACCCTTGGAACTGCTGTGCAATGTGTCAGGGGCACTGCCCCCACCAGGCCGGCATGCCGCGTACTCAGTGGGCTGGGAGATGGCTCCGGCCGGGGCGCCTGGGCCTGGCCGTCTGGTGGCCCAGCTGGACACAGAAGGTGTAGGCAGCCTGGGCCCTGGCTATGAGGGCCGCCACATTGCCATGGAGAAAGTGGCATCCAGAACCTACCGGCTACGATTGGAAGCTGCCAGGCCCGGCGATGCAGGCACCTACCGCTGCCTTGCCAAAGCCTATGTTCGAGGGTCTGGGACCCGGCTTCGTGAAGCGGCCAGTGCTCGTTCCCGGCCCCTCCCCGTGCATGTGAGGGAAGAAGGTGAGAGCTGAGCCCGTGACAGGGTTCAGAGCTTCCAGAGCTTATCTCCTAGCCTCTGGGCCTTCACCCTGTAACCCCCATGTCCTTTGCTCTGCAGGTGTGGTTCTGGAGGCCGTGGCTTGGCTCGCAGGGGGTGCTGTGTACCGGGGAGAGACTGCCTCCCTGCTGTGCAACATCTCTGTGCGTGGTGGTCCCCCAGGGCTGCGACTGGCAGCCAGCTGGTGGGTGGAGAGACCAGAGGAGGGCGAGTTAAGCTCTGGCCCTGCTCAGCTTGTGGGTGGAATGGATCAGGATGGCGTGGCCGAGCTGGGAGTCCGGCCTGGAGGTGGTCCGGTCAGTGTGGAGTTGGTGGGACCCAGAAGTCATCGGCTAAGACTGCACAGTTTGGGGCCTGAGGATGAAGGCGTATACCACTGTGCTCCAAGCGCCTGGGTGCAGCATGCCGACTATAGCTGGTACCAGGCTGGCAGCGCGCGCTCCGGGCCTGTCACAGTCTACCCTTACACGCATGGTGAGTGATAACTGCCCTCCACTCGCCTGCTCCAGTGTCTGCCCCTTCCTCTTCCCCGGCTTCCCCGCTCTCCTTTTCCTGCATCCCTTTGCACGGAGCCCCAAGCTAACCTCTGCGCTCATTGGGGCGGTTGTGGGTGGGCAGGGGCTGCCCTCTGTGAATAGGGGCTGAGTCTAGAAATCCTGCCAGACACCTGTACTACAGCGGGGGGGGGGGGGGCGAGGGGAACCATGGCACTCTCTAAGCAGAGCCGTCTTTCTTCCAGCCCTGGACACCCTATTAGTCCCCCTGTTGGTGGGTACAGGAGTCGCTTTAGTCACTGGCGCCAGTGTCCTTGCTGCGATCACCTGCTGCTTTATGAAGAGGCTGCGGAAGCGGTGATCTGTAGCATCCCAGGTGAGGGGAAGGGACCCCCAGGCTCCTTCTTCCTCGGGCTTCCTGTGTGCTCCATCTGGACGAGAAGCTGCCAGCTCAGTCAAGCCGGCAGGGTCATGTAGCAGGGCGAGTGCCGAAGGGAGCCTGGTCCTCAGCCTGCTCCACATGTTCTCTCTAGTTTCTGCAGGTGTCCACTGTCTTCCAGCCAGTGCCGCCCCTCCTCCGGTTGCCTAGATACCCTCTCCCTCCTCCGTGTAGCCCTCCTTTAATTTATTTGACCTGTCTCTGCCTAGAGCGAAAGACAGGACTCCGGGTCCCTCACACCTTTCCTCTGGTTCTCTGTTCTTGGTCTCACACTCATGCTGTAGGAAGGCCAGTTCCTGTCCTCCAACTAGTTTTGTTTTGTTTTCTAAAATGTGAATAAACTGGTTTTGTAAAATCCAGGCCTGGTTGTGTCTTCCCTTACCATGAAGCTATAAAAGGCAGCAGCAGGGGTGCATGGGAGGGTGTGGTTAGTAGGGATGTTTCTGGGGGTTGACAACCTATTCTGGACAACCCAGGCCTCTTTTCCCACCATAAACACCATCTGTCCCCCGTGGGCCTCGCTACCCACCCACTGCAGGAGGGGATGCCTGGGTCCCATCTGTTGCCTAAGATGTCAGTGCGGAGCCAACTTCTAATGGGGTTCTATATAGGAAGAGAGGGTGAGTTCCAGCCGAACCTGGTCCCCTCCACAGCTTCCAGGGACAAGTCTTTCAGAGCTCCCCAAACTGGGCACACCCTCCTCGTCTCTTTCTCCTGGTTGGGCTAGTCTCCGACCAGACTCCTCCCACCAGGCCCTGGGGCCTCAGTCTTTGTCATCCTGACCTTAATTATTCTCTGTCTGCAGCAGAATAGGAGCCTCAGAACACAGCTGCCTGCTTAGGGACAACAGCAGTTTGGGGGGGGGGGTTCCTCTGCTTTCCGTGTACACAGAGCTGCTGCATCTCCCTGCCGGAAGGTTCTGGAGAGTCTCGGCTGTTCAGTGCTCCAGGCGGCATCCAGTCTACCCTTTTTCATTTAGTAATTTAACATTTATTGAGCATCACGAGTTTGCCAAGTATCATTTTTTACAGATAAGGGAACTGAGGCCCAGAGAAGTAGTGTGTCTTGCTGAGAGTCATGGAGGTAATTAGTGACAGTCAGCACAGGCACTAGAACACAGGTCTCCTGACTGTCCCGGACAGTGGTGCCCCGGGTGGCGGCGTCTCAGCGACTTCCAGGAGCAGCTTCAGTGTCTCCACTCTAATGCTTTGTATGAGGATGCCAAGCACCCCACCCCCTCTCGCGCAGATTCCACCTTTTCCCCAGAATTCAAACCCTGGCCTCTCCCTGTGCTCTAGCCCAATATGTGTATGCGGGACTCCAGCTGATACTTGTTCAAGGACCTCATTTTTGAGGGTGACCCAAGTGGTCCTGAAACCCGAGTCCAGAGTTAGGCTGAAGGGGAGAGGTGACAGCTTGCATCCTCTGAATGGACCAAGCTGAGATGGGCACTGGGAAGGAGGCACGGTGTCCCACTGGATGCTGGCTTCTTAGCCTGGAACAGAGCAGCAGACCTTTATTCAAGGACGGGAGTGGGTGTAGCCAGGTTTGAACTAGCCCCGTCAGAGGATACGTTCACTGGGCTACCCTTCGCTCCAGGGGCCAGCTTCGAGCCTTTGATCTTCTGCCCCTCACCTTGCCATTGCTCTCCCCTCACCGTCCCGAGATGACTGGGGACAAGGCCGGGATGCAGTGGGGTGGGAGTATGTGTCTCCAGGCCCAGGGTTCCCTGTCCTGGCAGGAGGGCAGGCTGCAGATACCCGGAAGTATAAGCTCCGTTTTCTCCTCTAGTCAACTTTGCTTGTCAGCCCTGCTGGCGAATCTGTCCTTTGTGTTGAAGCCCACTGAGCCTCAGCTGCTCGCTGCCTCCTCAGGAGTCCCCTAAAGGCCTTCTTATTGTTTCCACCTGTCTCTGTGACGCCACCTCCGGTGTCACTGGCCAGTTACCGCTGACGTTTCCGTTCTGGGACCTAGAGTTACCAAGTTCTTCAGCCTGGACCTGGGTCCCTTTCCTCGACATTTCCCTCCTCATCTTTCTGTCCCTGGCTTCTTTTCGGCACCTGCAGCTTCTACCTCGCCTCATTCCAGTGCAGTCCCCAGACTAACAGTGTCAGCACCATCCAGGAACCTGTCAGATCTGGGAACTAGTTAGACATGCAGGTTTTTGGTTTCCATCCCGGACCTACTGAGTCAGAATGATGGGAGTGGGACCCAGCAATCTGTTTTAACAAGCCCTCCAGGTGAGTGACGCAAAGCTCTGTAACTGCCAGTTCCCACCATTCTCCCTGCCTTACTCAAGCCTTAGTTTCCGGGTTGCTAATACCCTTTTCTTGCCGGAAGAGCTTCCGGTGGGCTCCTAGTATGAGCCACACTTCCTTCAGTTGCTGTGGGGCCTTTCTGATCTCCACCTGCGTAGTGCTCTGCTGTTAGGACCAGGTGTTTGAATACACACCTGATTGATACCCAATGCTATTTTGAATGGGCCCTTGTCACTATGTCCCAAGGATAAACTACTTTCCCCAGGATCAGGCTTCCCTCATAAAACCACTTATTAAGTCTCCCAGGGCCTTTCTTCCCCTTCAAGGTTCACAAAATAGTTGTCCTCGGGTCTCTCCTGGTCCTGCTCCAGGGCCCCTGCTCAGTATCTACCCCCTTTGCTTGTTTGCCTATACCCTGAGGTTTAAGGCTGTGGACACCTTTCTAAGCCTATCATAGTGGGGTAGTGAAGCTGGATATGGTCACACCTGTGCCCTCATGCACCCAGTTTTCTCTTCTCTGGCTCAGCAGTGACTGCTTTGTCTAGACAGGTGTGTCACACGTGGGAGGCCAGCTAAGGAGGTGAGTGGCTGCGGTGATTCATGTGTCACTCTACCCCCTTAAGCCGGGCACGCTGGTTTAGCCGTGTCCCCTGCTTTGAGGCTGCCTCTGTCTGGAAGAAAAGGGTACTGGTAGGTTTCGCATGAAGGTGTGCTGCGGGTTGAGGCAGGACTGACTTCACCAACTCTTGGTCCATTTGCCACCCAAGCTGTCCATATGGCTGTCTCTGTCTGCTCCACCTTCCCATTCAACCCCGTAGGCCCATCCTTCCACCCACAAACAGATGTGAAGGTCAAACACAGAGAGACTGACGGGTGCTTTTACCCCCATCCTCTCTTCTCTTCAAACCGGGACTTCTTCCTTCCCTGCCGGATCCTGGGCTCAGTGGGCCTCTCCCAACTGTAGCCATCCCTTGGGACATTGGCTGCCTCCTCTTCTTCCATCACCATCCTGCAGCTCCCACGTACCTGCGTCTAGCCCCCTGGTCTGCCACAGGGGTCTGGAGAAAACCAGTCACACCTTGGACTCACTCTCTGGGGGTGGCAGGCGGCCATTCTGCTCCTTGTCAGCCCCATCGTCCCCACCTGCTCCCTCCCCAGCCCCCTCTTCCTCCACCTTCTCATCCAGCCTGCTAGGGATGGACCAGTAGAGATGGGCATCGAGGCGGGCTGCAGCTTCTGCCAACTCCCTGGCACTGCATGAGGGTGTGGGCACCTCAAAGGTCTCGTGGAAGCTGGCGTAGTCCACCTCGTAGAAGCCGTCCTCCAGGGTGAGCACAGATGTGAACCGATGGCCCCACAGCACTTCATCTACCAGGTAGGAGCTTCGAGCTTGGCAGGTCATCCCTGTGGGGAGGGGAAGCGGCGGGCACCGTTAGCCAAAGGGATTGCAGCCTGAGCTTCCTCTCCCGCCTCTCGCCCCACAACCCTCTCTTTCCCCAAGAATCCCTCCTGTCTTTGGTCAGCTCTCTTCTCCATTTGCCAGCTCTCCTTTGAGAATCTTAATCTTAAAACTAACCTTAGGCATCATCTGGTCCAGATTCCCACTTCTCATAGTCTGCTTGTTCAACCCCCAAGCATTCACAAATAATGGGCAGCTGACTGAGTTGATTACCTCCCAGGATTGGAAACTCACCACCCCATTAGAAGGCCAGTTCTTTGTGTATTGCATTAGTGTGTGTGTGTGTGTGTGTGTGTGTCACAGCATGTATGATCACTCCACAATATGAGAGCTGGAGATCTAACTCAGGTCCCCAGTCCTGGTGGCAAGTACCTACGCTTGCTGAGCCATCTGGCTCTGGGTTGTCTTTTATACAAGCTGGAATCCTTCCCCTAGGATCCCTCCACCTCATTCCCATCCCACCCGACGCTCCCTTAGTGGCTGTCAATATAGAGCCAGGTTCCCTTAGGTCTCTTCCTCAGATTGAACACTCATGAGCGTTTCTCACTTGTTCTGGCTTTGGAAAAGTTTACTATCTTCACTGCAGATGAGAATGGTCAGAGAGGGCCACCAGATAGGGGTCCATCTGAAGTGGGATGACTTTTCCAGTTGTGGCCTCTTTGTGCATAAGCGCAGGCTCTTGCTTCTGGCCAGGATGCTCTAGCGAAGTGGCCTGTGATTACATTACATAAATGCCTGTGGAAGCTGATCACGTTGCTACAGCAAAGCCTGTGGCCAACTAAACCCCCAGTTCTTTCTCCACCAGAGCCTTTCCGTGCTGTGCTTACATAAGAGTTTTTTTTTTAAAGCCTAAATGTAGAATTTTATATTTATTCCCTTTAAATGTCATCGTGTTGGGTTTTTGGCTCATTATTCTTGCTTTTCAAAAGCAGTTTGGATCCCAAAATACTACCATCCTCCCCAGCTTTATCTCTAGAAACATCAAACAAGCTCCCACCCCCATGTCCTTTACCCTGCCCTTCTCAGTCCTTGCCCTGGGTCTGTGTCCTGCCTTCCCTGCTCGGATTGTGCACCCTCCCCTCAGGGCAGATCGTTTTGGTCCTACTTCAGAGTCTCCCCAAACTAATGCCATCTCAGAAACAGAGGTGTAGACGTTCACCAGCCAGAGACTGGCTGACATTGAAAGTCTGGCCCCGTGACATCTTGGAGACATTGGTACTCTGTGGCAAAGCTGTACCCAGCGAAGGTTGGGAAGGAGAGGCCCCAGGGCTTCTACAGAGAGAAGGCCTGAGAAGCAGGGATGGGGCTGCGGGGTGTAGGGGTGCGGGGAGGCAGAAGCAAAAAAAGTTGTTGTAGGAAAACTGCCCCGGATAGTGTCAAAAAGGAGAGCGGCTATCTGGAGAGACGAGAGACATGGGGAGTTGTAAGGGCAGGGGAAGGATTAGGACCAGCCCAGCTGGGGTGAAGGAGGAGTGGGGGGAACTGAGATGGTGCTGAGGCAGAGGCTGTTTCTGCCTAGGACCCGGAGCCCGGCCGGTTTCAAGGCTAGCAGCAGGGAGCAAGCCCGTCAGTAGCAGCGCCGTGGCTCCCCCTAGTGGTCCTTTGGTTCTCCACCTGCATGTTCCTTATCGTCTTTGGTGGCTAGGACCTCTAAGGGACCTGCTTTTGCTCCCATCCTGGTCCCAAGCTCTTGACAGTGTAGGCCTGAGTGAAGGCGTTGACGTCACACTTCCTTCTGGAAAGGTGCTAGAAATCGCAACATCAGGGGACATTAGGAGTAACAGGTGGGTAACTGAGGCAGAAGTGAGACCAGTTCTCACCTCCCCACACCTAAGTTTGCCTCCTTGGGGAATAGCTCAGGACAATCTAATTCCAGGGCTCTGAACCTCGGGGCGTCAAGAACCTGCACTTAACCTTCATCCCAGCACCGTACTAGGAAACACGGAAGATAGACTTCCTGTGCTCAACCCAGGCTGCTATTTATTGGCTTGTGACAGCGGGCTATTTATGGGACCTGTCTTTGGGGTTACTCGCTCTCTGGAAAGTGACCACAGTAATAAGTAACCTCCAGGGGAACCTTGCTAGGATTAAATGAATTCAGAGATGTAAAGTGCTATTCAAAGTGACATACCTGTCAAGCCAGGGCCTCAAACTAGCATCATTTCATAGAACTCTTCCAAGCTTTATCTTGACTCTGCAAAGTCACCCTGTCCATCCCTTTCGTTTCCAGCCCTGACCCAGCGCACCCTCCTCCTCCACCTGTCACCCTAGACTCCACTCCCTGTCCATCTTTCTGCAACCCCTTCCCACGGTGCCTTTCTCGCTACTGCCCTGAGTCACCGCTCCCGTCCTCCATCCTGCCCGCACCCGTGGCCTCCACCATGCCCTCTAGAATGACCACGATCTCGAAGTCGTCCCTCTCGAGGGCGCGGCGAGACGCCTCCCAGAAGGGGCTGGCGGCATCGATCTCGTGGCTGATGACGAGAGGTGAGACGAGGAAGAGGCGGTCGTCCCCCGTGTCGAAGCCCACGCTGAGGTCAGTCTGGTGCAAAGGGATGAACTCGCCCTCGAGCGTCTGGCGTGAGCGGATGAGCTTGGCGCGGATGGAGGCCTCGACGATGTGCGAGGATCGCAGGTCGCCCACGCGGAACATGAGGCAGAGGCGGCCGTCGCGCAGAGACACCACGGCGTGCGAGGAGAAGACCAGCGTGGCGGCCCGCTTGTTGGGCTGCGAGATCTTGACGAACATACAGCCCACCATGAAGGCGTTCACCATGGAGCCCAGGATGGCCTGCAGCAGCAGCAGCACGATGCCCTCGGGGCACTGGTCGGTAATGACGCGGTGCCCGTAGCCGATGGTGGTCTCGGTCTCGATGGAGAAGAGGAAGGCGGCCACGAAGCCATTGAGGTTGTTGACGCACGGGGTCCACGCGGTGTCCTCCAGGTGCTCCAGGTCGCCGCGGCCGTAGGCGATGAGCCACCAGATGGCGCCGAAGAAGAGCCAAGTGAGCGCGTAGGCGAGCACGAAGAAGAGCAGGCTGAGGCGCCACTGCAGGTCCACCAGCGTGGTGAACAGGTCGGTCAGGTAGCGGTAGGTCTCGCGCACGTTGCCCTGCTGCACGTTGCAGCGCCCGTCCTTCTCCACGTAGCGCTGGCGGCCACGGCGCCGGGGCGGCTCCTCCGACACCGGCGAGAAAGCGGCATTCTCCTGCGCCATGGCGGCCGCAGCCGGAATCCTGCGGGGACTTAAGAAAGGTGTGCCGGAGTTGCTGGATCCACCCCGAACTCAGCGTCTCTTAGCCTCAATTTCCCCCCATGTGGTGGAATGGGAGCTACAACCCTAACAGCCCACAAGCTCAGAAAGCTGGTTGCTCTTCCAGAGGATCTGGAAACGTTTGACTGCCAGCACCCACATGTGGGCTTACAGCCGGTTGTCACTCCAGTCCCTTGCCCTCTTCTGGCCTCCGAGAGTGATGCGCAGACATACATGAAGGCAAAACACTCATACACATAAAATAAAAATGAAGATTAAGAAAAAGTATGGAGCACACAGGCAATGAGCAAAACTGGGCAACACAGTGTGAGTTCAGTGGGTAGGAGGCGTGAGAGATCTCCTTGTCCCAGATCGCGGTGTCGCTACCTCAAGCCGGAGTATGTAGCACCCCACAGGCAAGCCCAGTTAGACACCTGGGATTCTAAAACCGGAAGAGCTGGGCTCCTGGGCAGTTCCTTCTCTATGCAGAGCCCTCTCTGCCATGAGGGCTTCCAACCCTCTTTCCGCGGCTATTATCCGTTCCCCCAGGACTCTTCTTCATCATCCTATTGGAAGACCCATCTAAATACTGTTTTAAAGTTCATACCAAGACTATTCCCTCTCTTATCTTCCTGAATCTCACTTTTTCCACCTCTTCCTATATCTTTTCTCCACCCAAGACTTACCAAGGAGAAAAAAATGCAAACTGTGCACAAAAACACCCCTCCAATGTGCAAAGGTTGAATGTTCCCAACATTAGGAAATTCCCGCTGGCAATTCTGACTGCCTAACCATGGTCACTGATGCTCTGACATCAGCCCATCTCCTGGGCTCTTTCCCAAAGCAGATGTGCTGAACAGGGTTAGCAATAGGAGGCTGGAGGCCATGTGAGGTCAACTGCCCACAGCAAGAATAAGGGAAGCGCCAGGCCATCCAGGGTTACTCTAGTCTAGTATCTTCCAACTCTATTCTTTCTAAGAGATAAGCAATCAGACCAAGTGAGACACCAAGTGCCCACATCAATCCCCTCCCAGTTTCCTGCTTTGCATTTACTACCCTGTCATCAAGCCCACCCACGCCAGCCATATGTCTCAAAGCCCACATTCCAAGCAGAGCCGAGATTCCAAGCAAAACCCACCTGGTTTGGTTTCAAATTCTTCCCCCTGAGATGCACTCTGAGTTGCAGTCTTCCCTGAGAGACGGATGTCCAGAGTCCTTCCCTAGGCGCTTAGGGTCCCCTAAGAGATATGGACCATATGAACCAAGGATTTAGGATACAGCAACATTCCTTTCTGTCTTCTGGAACTTGTGATCTCCCATTCCATGGGAACCTGGGGGAGGAGAGGCAGGAGGGCTGGGAGGGCAAGGGAGCGCAAGAATGTGACATAAGCTTCACAGATGGCTTGGATGACCAGGTCCTAGGGAGAAACAGCATGGATATGTAACTACAAGCCCGACACTCCAGTTTTAAAATTTTGGAGTGAAGTGTTCTGCAGCCGGGCCTTTGGAGGATGTGTGCATGTTAGGTAAAAGGCAGAAAGAGAAACCACAGAGACGGTTTGTATCCTAAGAGCCCCCACACTTATTTCCATGGGAGTCAAGAGACACAAACACCTTGGCAATGGCAGATTCGGTCTTCCCCTCCCCCAACAGCAGGCTTGCTTTCTCTCTCTGCAACTCAGAGTGTCCTCTGGAAGTGGTCTGGAAGTACTCAGTGTCCCAGGACCCAGGTCTCTTTTTTCCTAGCAGTAGCGTCAGGCGGGCTTCCTGACATTCTTCTAAGGGTCTTGGGTAATCTGACCTCTGTCTATGGCCAGGAATGGGGAAGGGATCCTAGTGTCCGATCGTCCCCAAAAGACTGATTGCCCAGGGAAGCTTCTGATGCGTCCTAGCTGTTGTCATCCAGGGGAAGGGTCTCTTCTTCATGGGACAGGAAAGGCATGCACTGTCCACCACCTGAAGAGCAAGGTCTTCATTTCTGCCTCTTCCCTCCAAATAACTCCAGCTTTCCCCACCACAGTTCTCGGGCATGCTGGGACCACTTTCAGTAAGATCCCAGCACATTTTCTTGGTGCTGTTTTCTTCCCAATAGGGAGTGCTGGCCAGTATGGGGGGGGGGCTTATCTTTTATAAGAGGTCTCTCTGGTGGAAACTCCCTCAGGAACCAGCTCCACCCAAGCCCCACTTGCCTTAGAAATCGGGGCCCAAACCCCAAGTCCCACAACTCAACTCACAGAGCCTGGAGAGGAGAGGAGCCAGCAGCAGAGACCCTTGGGGGTTGGTGCCCATGTCCCTGACACCATCTCCCGGCTACCATGGGTCCCCTCTGAGAGTGGGAGCCGCAGACACTGCTGTTTCTCCTAATGTGCAGCAGCTCAGACTAGGACTTGGTATCTGTGTCATCCCCACTTCCCAGGTTCCCCTGCTCCTCTCTCGTTTCCATGGCAACCAGTCTGGCTACAGCTCCACAGCGGCGCCCTCCCTTTCCCAGTCCTGGGTACCACTCTGGTTGATCCACACGCCATAGCTATTTTTAGCCAAAGTACCTCCTCCTGGACACTGACAGTTGTCTCCTCACCCTTTTACAGGGGGAATAGCGTGCGTGAGGGGGATGACGAGGGGGGGGACTTGGCATATTGGCCCTTTTCTAAGAGGCTCCTCATTCTGGGAAAATAGAGCCCTGGATGTGTTGGGAATAAGATGTTTGATTTCAGGGCTCATCTGGGAGCTCACAGCTCATGATACCCCGCAGGGACCACTGGGTAAAGGCGCTGCCCTCAGACCAGGCTCACCACTGCAGGCTCCACTTTCGAAGAGCCCTCTGAGGAAGCAAGCAACAGCTAGAAGGAGAAGAGGTCTGTGAAGGTAGGGGCGAGAGGCAGGGCCAGACGTTCTGTCGTCACGGATACACACACGATGTGACAGAAGTGCCTTCGCTGAGCCACAGTTGTTCTGTCTCAGAGTGTGGGCATGGCAAACAGCTCTTCCGCCTGCTTCACAGGGGATGCAGGCCAAATTAGGCAATGTACATAGAAGGGTTTTGAGATGTATGTTGCTAATAGCAAAAAGTTGAGAAAACCCTCAAATGTCCAACAGAGAGAAAAGTTCAGGCTAGTGCTCACTATCAACAAATCTACGGGGCTCAAATGCCCCACACTATGCTAGCTAGATTATGAAACGAAGGGATTCCTACCCAGAAGCAGCTTCTGATGCCATGGGAAGGAAAGACACAGAACTACATAGGACTATTGCTAATCCACCAAGCACCAGCTCATTGGATGCCTATGAGACAGTTATTTTTTTCTACCTACAGATGAGGAAAGTAGCTTATTAAATTCCAGAGCTGAACAGAGATAAGAGCCACACATCTTGTTACTGCCCTCAAATTTATCATAAGAAAAGACTTGTGATATTTTTGTATGTTAGGCAACCCTGCCCCCAGGTCTTACCGTCTAGCCCAGGTTGGCTTCAACTTCCTCCGTGTTGGGATTATAGGCATGTATACAAAAGACTTTTTTCAAAGGGTAGTTTTAAATTTACAGAAAAAATGAGAGAGAGAGAGAGAGAGAGAGAGAGAGAGAGAGAGAGAGAGAGAGAGAGAGAGAGAGAGAGAGGAACCTGGGGAGATGCTCAGTCAGTAAAGTGCTTGCCCTACAATGAGGACCTGAGTTTGGATCCTCAGCACCTATGTAAAAAGCAGGACCTGGCGGCAAGCACCTATAGTTCTGGCTCTGGGAAGACAGAGACAGGAGGATGCCTGGAGCCCTCTGGCCAGTCAGCATCACTGAACTGGTGAGTTCCAGGTTTAATGAGGGAATCGGCCTCGAAAATAAGATGGAGAGTGACATAGGAAGACACTGATTTCTGGCCCTGTGTGCACACACGTGTACATGCACACATACAGATGTATAGACACACAAATTGAGAGAAAGGCACAAAGAGTTCCCTCGTGCCCTCTGCCTGGCATATACACAGCCTTCCCCACTATCAACATCCCCAGTGAGAACAGTAGCTTGGTTACAATCGACACACCTTAATTGGCACAGCATGATCACCAGTCTCCAGCTCTCATTAGAGCTTTCTTCTGCTGCCTTAACTCTGGAACGATGTATCGTGGCATGTATCCACCATTACGGTGTGGAGTGCTCTTCTCTGTTCTTCACTTACTCATTCCATTCTCCCAATAGCCTTTGGCAATCTCTGATTTTTTAACTGTTTCCATCGTTCTGTCTTTTCCCGAGTGTCATGGGGTTGGAATCATACACTATGTAGCTCCTCAGACTGGCTCCTTTTTACATTTAAGGTTGTTGCACGCATTTTTACAGCTCCATAACTCGTTTCTTTTTGATACTGAGAAATAGTCCATTGCCAGGATGTACCTGGTTCATTTGTCCACTCACTCACTGGAAGACATTTTGCTTTCAGTTTTTGTCAATTACAAATAAAGTTGCTATAAACA
This sequence comes from Mesocricetus auratus, assembly GCF_017639785.1. Lineage (NCBI taxonomy): Eukaryota > Metazoa > Chordata > Mammalia > Rodentia > Cricetidae > Mesocricetus > Mesocricetus auratus. Next base: position 20,112,326 of record NW_024429266.1, on the reverse strand, counting down.
TCTGTTGTGCAGGATTTTTATTTGGAAAAGTTTTCAGCTTTTGGGGAGGTAAATACCAAGGAGTATGGTTGCAATATCATGTGGGAAGAATATGTTTAGTTTTGCAGGTGACTGCCAAACCGTATTCCAAAGTGACTGTACCATTTTTTAGCCTGTTCCTGTTGCTCTATATCCTTGCCAGCATTTTGGTACTGTCAGCTTCATGAGTTTTACATCACCACAGAAATGCGGTAACTGTAGCCTTCAGTATAATAGGTTACTGCAAAGTCATGGTAGCTGATATGATTATGTATGCGAATGTGCATGTAGATAGTGCTGTTACATAAAAAAGGAATACATTGGCTGGAGTTCAAGATCAAGAGTTCAAGACCAACCTGGGATACACATCATGTTCAAAGCCAGACTCAGTTACATGAAAACTTTTCTTTAAAAAAGAAAGGAAAGAAGGAAAGAAGAAAGGGAGGATGAAAGAGAGAAAGAGAGAGAGAGAGGGAAGGAAGGAAGGAAGGAAGGAAGAGAAAGAAAAGGAAACCAAGATATAAAATATGCATACAAACTGATTATTGTTATATGAAAGCAACTGCAAAATGACTGATTAAAAATTAGAAACTGTGACAGGGTGGTGGTGGCTCACATCTTTAATCCCAGCACTCGGGAGGCAAAGACAGGTGGATCTCTGTGAGTTTGAGACCAGCCTGGTCTACAAGAGCTAGTTCCAGGACAGCCTCCAAAGCCACAGAGAAACCCTGTCTCGAAAAACCAAACAAAAATTTAGGAAATGTTTTGGAGAAATAAAAATATTTCAATGTTAATTTCCCTGAGAATTTATTTACTCATTTACTTATTTATTTGCATTGCTGTGGATAGAACCCAGGGCCTTGCACATGGTAGTCAAGGAATGTGCCGCAGAGCTGCATCCCCATCCTCAGGGAAATGAGAAAAGCAAAGAGTGGTATATAAATTGAAGCTGTTATTATTGCTGTCACCAATATTGTTATGTGCAAGATGCTTTCTATGTGTTCTCCTGAGCCTTAACGTGGCAAGGACACATAACTAGAAGAGTGGGAATATGACTGCACATTAGAAGGCTAGAAGTTTCTGGAATGTACTGAAGAATATGATTGGTGTATGGAGCAATGTACATTTTAGAGGCAATGACTTGAGTTCAAACCCTACTCCATTCTTTTTTCTCTTTATTTTTGTTTCCTCCTCCTCTTCATCTTCGTCTTCTTCTTTTTCTTCTTCCTTCTCCTTCCCCTCTTCCTCTTCCTCCCTTCCTCCCTCTTCTTTCTTTTGACAAAGTCTCATTATGAATCCTTGGCTGGCCTGGAACTCATTACATATATAGTCCAGGCCAGACTTGAACGTGTATCTCCTCCTGCTTCTGTCTCTCTAGTTCTGGAAGTACAGACATGAGCCACCATGTTTGAAAAATGTTAGCTCTTTAAATCTAAGAAATGAGAACAACTATGTTGTATTAGTCGCTTTTTGTTGCTATGACAGAATAACCGAACCAATTTAAAAGACAAAAAGTTATTTTTGGTTCCCAGTTTCAGTCTAGGGTTCTTTGGCTCCATTTTTCTTGGGTCACATGAGACAGAGCATCGTGATAGGCAGCAGGGAAAAGCAGACCTCACGGAGAATGGAGAGGTGGAGATGGGGAGAGAGAAGGGGAGCGCAAAGGCAAAGGAAAATATGAGGAGAGAGGAAGAGCTGCTCTTTTAGAGCAGAGGTTCTCAACCTGTGGGCCATGCCCCCTTGGTGGTCACATATCAGATATTTACATTACAATTCATAACAGTAGAAAAATTAGGGTTATGAAGTAACAATGCTGTAATGTTACGGCTGGGGGTCACCACAACACAAGGAGCTGTATTAAAGGGCTGAAGGATTAGAAAGGTTGAGAATCACTGTTCTAGAGCATGCCACTGGTGGACTACTTCCTCCAGGTAGTCTACTTATAGTCCATTCAGGGTTATTCGATCAATGGATTAATTCACCAATGAAGTCATCTCCTTCTTCACAATCTAATCACTTCCCAATAGTACCACAAACTGGGCCTCTAAACCTCCAATACTTGGGGCTTTAGGGAGGGGCATTTCATATGGAAGCCACAATAGTGTCTACTTCTTGAAGATTGTTTACATAAGATCCAACATACTGTATTTTCCTCTTGCTTTTTCCTTGCAACCGCCATCTTCATCATCTTCATTGTCACCCTCCTCACCCTCATCCTCATCATCTCAGGGGACTCCTGAGATCCCTATCCAGCAGGGCCTGCCCTCCTCTTTTCTGACATCACCCAGTGAGACCTGCAGGGGGCTCTCCCTGTTCACTGACCTCTCTCCAGTCCTGTTGGCTGTCTCTCATTGTTCCAAGTGGAAATATCAGGTTTTTGCCCGAGATTGGCATCAACAGTGCTGTTAAAGCCCCAGTCAACATCCCTGTCTCCTGGGCCTGGCTCTGTCACCTGAGCCAGGGGACTGCTAGCTTGCTCTTCTCTGCCCTGCCAAGTGGCTGCTCACATTGGTTTCACTGTGCCAGGCGTTCAGAGAGAAGAAACCAAACTCCAAGGCGAGAACATGTTTGCAAAGAGCTGGCCCCCTTTTCTGCAGGGACAGTCACAGAGGTGACAGTGCCCTCCAGGTGTTGTTAGCCAGCCCTCTGACTCCATCCTGGCTGCCCTGAGCTTAACCTAGCTGACAGGCAACAACACTCCTTTGCATGGCGTCCATATCCTCCAGGTCTGGGCTTAACTTGTTAAGTTTAACCTCAATTCCTATTTATCTAGCTTGAACTGAGGCAGGAGAAAAGAAAATTTTGCAAGCCACCAGTGTACAGAAAAAATAGGTAAGATTCTAGATTTTCTGTTCCAAGAGAACAAAAGCAGTTCTGCAAGCGATCAAGCCCGATATGTCAGTGGAGTTGTAATAAATGAAGATTGGAAGATAGAGGACACTGGGGACCGGAAGGCCACCTCTGGAGCCACACTGATGGTCTACAAAGAACCATGGGGTGGAGCTGGGGAGATAGCTTAGTGCACAGAATATTTGCGGAGCAAGCATGAGGACCTGGGTTTGGATCCACAGCACCCACATAGACGCTGGGCACGACAGCATATATGTATAACCCCGGCATCGGCCTCTAACCTCTACACATGCCTGCTTGGTGAGGGCTAACACATGTGCGCGCGCACACACACACATATGCACTGGCACACATGCGCGCAACACACATTTTGATGTAAACTAGAACAGCTCTCTGCAGATATCTCAGTTTTGTGGGGAGTCTAAAGAAGAGGTAGGGTTTGAGTTTCGCTGCTGCTGTTTTGAGGTGAGGGTAGGGACATTCCCTTCCTTTCCCCAACAGCTGGGAGTTTGTGTGTGAGATGAGTGCAGCGTAGCCTTCTGCTCACGCTCACTCAGCGGCAGCTCCTTTGTTGTCAGCTGTGGGGTCAGTCAACCTGGGAAGGCTTCGTGAACGAGATCATGAGACTTCCTGGGAAAAAGTGTGGAGAAGGGGGAAGGAAGTATGAAAGGGAAGGCGGGAGATGGTTGAGGATGTGAGTTTAGTGGAACAGGAAGGTCAAGTCAGTCCACATAACAACTGGTATAAATTCAAGGAGTGTGTGTGTGGTGCACACTTTAAACCCCAGCATGTGAGAACACTGGCAGGTGGATCTCTGTGTGTTTGAGGCCACCGTGGTCTGTATAGTGAGTTCCAGTTCAGCCAGAATGACATGGTGAGGCATCATCTCTACATGAATAAATAAAAGTGGATTCGGCCCTGGAAAAAATCACACATCCGTCTATTTTGTTTGCCAGTTCACTGGGCTGGCTAGAGATAGGCTAAGACTTACATGCCAGCGTTTAGAGGTATTCCAGGAGCAGCCCTCGCTTTGCAGATGAAAAGAGGGTCTCAAGAGAAGAATCGGGACTAAGACCCAGCTTCCCACTTCCAGGCTTCCTGATTTCCTGTTCCTAACCTCTCCACAGTGTATTTGGGTGTTAACAGAATTTCCATCAATGGACCCAATTACAGAGGTACTAGATAAGCCTTATAGTTAAAGAACATATTCCTCCCTCCTTCCCTCCTTCCCTCCCTCCCTCCCTGCCTGCCTGCCTCCCTGTCTGCCTTCCATAGTTCTTCTGTAATCAGTCATTCATAACTTAAGTCTTAAAAACACTGGCTTGTATACATTATATGTACTTAAAGGTAGCAACTTACCTAAACATGCTATCTTCTGTGGGCTGTCATCCTGCCACAAGTCGCCCTACTTTTGGTGGAACTTGTTAATACTGCTGCACCTAAGCACAAAAACACTCCTCAGAGTCCCTGGGACTCCCTTTCAAGTCTGTCTCGTTCCTTCCAGTCAGCTCTGATCTACTCAAGCGCTGCTGTTCTGAGGATGGGCCTCCCTCTGCAGGCAAACTTCCCTGCATTCTCACTCATGCCTCATCCCATGCCCACCCGTGGACTCTCCTTCTGCAAAGGGGCTCCACACTGCGCTCCTCTTTTGTGCTGAGGGGATTGACCTAACTTCGAATAAGGTAAAAGAAGAAAGGAGGCCAGCGGTGAGAAGATTAAGTCTGAATGTTGCAATGAATCAAAATGAGGAAACCACAGTTACTACCTGAGAGAAAAGGAGGTCCTCAGGAAAAGGGTTCCTCTGTCCTCTTGCATGGCCAACACTGAGCGTCATACCCTGGAAGATTATTTTTTATATATACTGACATTTTTGGTTTTTTTGTTTGTTTGTTTTCGAGACAGGGTTTCTCTGTACTGTTTTGGAGGCTGTCCTAGAACTTTCTCTGTAAACCAGGCTGGCCTCAAACTCACAGACATCCACCTGCCTCTGCCTCCCGAGTGCTGGGATTAAAGGCGTGAGCCACCAACACCCAGCTATACTGACATTTTGCCAAGAGCCATAACCTCTACTTGGGAAAATAAGATTATGTTTAAATCATGTGTCTCTCTACTATTACCCACTGACAAACTTTGGAGTCAAACAGGTGGATTTAAATGCCAGATTTAACACTTGCTGGGCATATTACAGTATATAGGCCAGCCACCTAATATCTTTTGACTCTGGGCTTTCCCATCTCATGATATATCATACATAGTCAGGAGAGGTGTTACACAGCTATAATCCCAACATTTAGGAAGCTGAGGCAGGAGTTTGTCAAGTTCCAGGTCAGCCTGGGCTATACAGTAAGACCCTGTTTCAAACAGAACAAATGGAAACAAAAGAACAAAATCAAATTTATCACACACAGTAAGTAAACACTCAGAAACATTAATTTGCTAAGTCCCCATCACCAATGGTGCTATTGTGATTGTGGTGTGTTCCAGAACTTTTCTTTGGCAAAAGGTTAAATATTAAAAACCTGACATCTATACAGAGAATATAGCTGCTAATAAAGCATGATTACTTAAGAATGGAAACCTGATTTAAGTCACCCTTAACATGAGAAGACGATAGTACCACCGAATCTGCTTTTCTCACAGTCCTGCAGCCCTGTGCTTCTAGAATATCTTACTCTTTCCAACTGACACGTTCCGCACCATCTCACCCTTACTCTGAGATTCAGCAAATAGCTGTTCTTCTCTCTATATTTGCGAGAAACTTATCCAGACAGTTTTTCTACTTCAGGTTATCGATTTTCTGTCCTTCCCTTTGGTTCTGTTTCCACTATAGCTTCAAGGGTTTAAGCAAAGGAGACTGGACTAGTAAGAGGGGTTGCTTTTACTGATTTGTGTGTGTGTGTGTGTGTGTGTGTGTGTGTGTGTGTGTGTGTGTGTGTGTGTGTAGCCTTGGCTATGGCAGGCTTGAAGCTGGTTATGTAAACCAGGCTTGAGCTCCCAGAGAGTCTCCAGACTCTGCCTCTTGAGTGATGAGGTTAGAGGTGTATACCACCACACCCCACTTTGTTCAAGGTTCTAGGTTTTATATATGACTTCTTTAATGGAAACAGTATGTTTCCCTTTGAGACTGGAGAGAAGGGTGAAGGATGGGTCAGATCCTGGGCTAGTGGTAATCGTCATGATTCTGGCTGTGGAAATGACAATTTGCATCCTAGAGAGATATAACTAAGGGAGACTTAACAGAACTTGGTGGCTGAATTAGCATGCCAGAGAATAGGACATAGTAGGGCAAACATGGAGACCAATGCTTATTGTCAGTTTTTCAGTTTGCTTGACAGTAGTCACACAGAAATAAGGAAACTGAGAGTATTCCCAACACTAGTGGGAGGGGTGGGGGAAGAGGATGGGTTCAGTGGAGCCTGTCAAGTGCGGCTGGAAATCCCTTGCGGGTACTGGGTTGGAAGTAGAGCTCCAGTGAGAATACCCGGGAGAGTCGAGATCTGTTCAGTGCTCAGGCTGTGTGACCAGGGGGAAAGGAGCAAGGTACAGACAGAAAACAAGACCCCACCGTGGGTATCAGAGGAGGATGCAGCTGTAGATTTGGATGTGAAGTGTCAGAGGAAGACAAAATAGAATGGTGTCAGGCCTGGTTATAATGAGCCTTCTGTCTATGCTAAAGAATGTGGATTTGACTTATATACAATTACAGCTATTGAAGGTTTTTGAAGTGTGTGTGTGAAGAGAAATATGTTATTGATGTTTAATTCTTTTTTAAAAATTACATTTCACCCCGTGTGTGTGTGCACGCGCACGCGCGGGCGTGTGTGTGTGTGTGTGTGTGTGTGTGTGTATGTATGTGTGTGTGTGTTTATGGGTGTGCCACAACACACCCTTGGAAATCAGAGGACAACTTTTGGTAATTGCTTCTCACCTTCTACCACGTGAATACTGGAGATTGCTCAGGTCATCAGGTTTGCAGCAAGAGCCTTTACCCTCTGAGCCATCTTGCTGGCCTTAATAGTTTTACATAAAGGAATTCATGAGCGGAAGGATTATTATTGAGTGGAGAAAGGCAGCAGGGAGTGGACCGGTTAGATGGCTGCTGCAGTAGCCCTGCTGAGAGGCGCATCTGCTCTAGACTACAGCAATGGCAATGGCTTAGTGGGGGAGTGTTCAGGGGCTTAGAAGGGAGATGCTTTGGTTAGACAATGGAGTGGCATAAGGAGGAATAGAGTCTGGGACGGCTGCTGTGTTCCCAGTTGGGTGATGGTGACATTCACTGTGGTTTGGAATAAAGAGGAGCACGCCTGCGAGCAAGATGATTCTGTCTATGTTGTACTGAGTTTGAAATATATATCTGGGTGGTTTAGAGTCGAGGACACATGGTGATGATTGATGCCAAATGCTTGGGTAACATTTTTTTTGAAAAAGAATAAACTCATGATAAATGTCTTGTAATGATCTCATAAACTTTGACAGTTCCTTGGCTTCTCTTCTCTCCATTTTATATTGTGGTCTGAGCTCAGCCTCCAAATCCTCCCTGTCTCTGAACCTGTGGACCCTGCTCAGTTGTTTAAGCTGGCCTTGAACTCACTCTGTAGCTCAGGAAGGCTTTGAGCTTGCAACCCTTCTGCTTTAGGTACCCAAGCCCTTGGGATTGCAGGCCTAACCAACATGTTTTCAGATCATCTTACTTTAGCCACTCATCTCTATTTTCTTAGCAGCAGAAGATATCAGAAATTTGAAAAGCAAAAAATAAACAAACCCCCCCAAAACCAAAAATCAAACAGGAAGATAGTTCCTGGTCCATTGCTTTGGTTCCGATTGTATTTTCTCCTCTTGAAGCAAAAATCCTTACAAGGGTAAATGTTAACATTGTCTCACTTTCTAATGTAGCACCTTGTAATCTGGTTACCCCTTAGATCACTCTTCTGAAATTGCTCTGGCAGGGGTTGTGGTCATGCATACCTTTAGATCTAGTACTCGGGAGGGAGAGGCAGGTGGATCTCTTAGTTTGAGGACAGCCTGGTCTACAGAGTGAGCTCAGGAACAGCCAGGGCTACACAGAGAAACCCTGTCTCGAAAAATCAAAACCAAACCAAAAATAAAAAAAAAAAAAGAAAAGAAAAGAAAAGTGAAAGGAAAGAAAAAGAAAAAGAGAGACGAATGACTCCTGGTTGTCAAACCCAACACTTCTCTTTCTGCAGTGACAGACACTGTCCTAAGTTCCTCTCTTTGTCTTTCCTTCCTTGCCTCTTTGACACTCTGCTCTCTTAACCCATTCTTTGTCAGTCAACGGTGACTTTTTAGCGGTCTTTCTCCTTCTGATCCTCCAAACGTAAGTATTCCTCACTTTTCGTCAGTCTATCTTTCCACCAAGCACGGCCCTAGTTGAGACCAGTCTTGCTGTCATGGCTTCAGAGTTGCTTTGACAGCAACTGTCAGCTGTTTCTTCTTCCTTCTGCCCTTCACCCCCCCCCCCCCAGCTGCTAACTCACCATCTCTGCCTCAGTTACCCGTTTCGTCAACAGGTTGGCTGCTCTCTGGCATTCGTTCCTCTGTCATAAGTGTCCTTCCCGCCATCTCCTAGGACATGGACCCTTGTGTCCCCTAGTTCTCAAATAAATGTTATCTCTTTCCTCAAAACTTTTGTGGGGAACCCCTAAGTAGAACGACCTTTTGCTCTTCTTCCACAGCCTTGGGCGTCTCCCACACTTTGCACGGACTGCAGCTTATTTTTGCTTCCAGATGAAGTTGCAGGTGGCAATGGTTTTAGGTGGCCTTTTGCACCCAGCACCTCGCTCTCTAAACAGGGAACAGCGAATAACCTGGAAAGTGTGCGGGATGCCAGAGTCCTGTAGCCGCAGGAGCCCAGGCCAAGTCTGCCAGTCTCGTCCCAGTCGCGGCCCGTCCTGAATTCATTTCCACCTCATTAACTGGGACCCAGTCCCGCCCCCGCGGCCCTCGCCCTGGTTCCTCCATTCTGACAAGGCCGCCTGGCTTTTCTTCTTTCTCTCTCCCCCTGTCATCTTGCCAGCTAGGCTTCTATCGCTTCTCCTATCGTCTCTTCATCTCTCTTTCTCCGGGACTCTGTCTGGGTCTCTGTCTTTGGGTGTTTCTGCGCCCTAGTCAGTCTAGGTTTGCGCTTCCTAGCCCCTTACGCCCCGCCCCTTGCCCTAGTATGTCCAATCGTCAGGCTCGGTCCTGGCGCTCCGCTCTGTCATTGGCCGGCCCTGAGCTCCCCCACCCCCGTCGTCCCGGCCCCCTCCGGGCCCCTCCATTCACTCAAAGTTTGGCTCCAGCGCTGCAGAGGGAGGGGGCGGCCCGGCCCGGCCCAACTCTGCCCCCGGCCGGCCCGACCCCGGCCCCGGCTCCCGGACAAGCTCTTATCTGATCCCAGCTCGGGGTTTAAGAGTCTTGGCCCTGCCCGTCACACAGCTCCGCTCGTCACTCCTGCCCGCCCCGTCCGTTCATCTGTCCCGCTGCCGGGCGTCCCTCCATCCCTCCGTGCAACCACTGCACCTGCGAGCCAAGGTAAGACTCTGGCCCTGATGAAGGAGTGCTGCCGCCCTGGCCCGGGTCCTATCCACTTACAGACATCGGGCCCCCTTAACCCTTTGGTCCCTCCCTGCTAAGGTTGGCTGTACAATCCGGGTATCCCTCCCTCGGTCCCAAGTGGACTTTCCTGGGAAGGGCTCCTCACCAAAGATACCTTACCTCCATCTCAAGCCTTCCATCTAAAGAAGGGGCTTCTGATGTCCCCGCCTCACTTGGCATACCTGCAGCTGCCTGAGGCTCACCCAGTTACTGCTCCACTTACGCTGCACCCACCACACAGGCATACCGACACCGCTCCTGCTTCCAGTAGCCACGGGTTACTCCTGCTCCCAGCCTCCCCCTTTTACAGTGACACTCACGCAGTGACACTCATTGACGATGTTCTGATCACCTGTTTACACTTGGGGAGAAAAACAAGCGTTAGATTGGAATTCACACTCAGCCTGGTAGGTCGGGGACCCTCTCCTCTCCTTCCTTTCTCTCTCCCTTCCATTCCAACTTGGATCCCACATCAAGACACCCCTCCCTACCGACACCCCTCAAATTGCTTCACAAGGGGAATTTCAGAAGGAGCACGCTGTTTCTTCTGGAGTCAGAGGGTAGATTAGGGCCTATGAATTCACCCTGCAGAGATTTCCCTCTCCTATGCTATCTCCTCCTCCAACAGGGACTAACAAGAAAGAACTGATTCTAGGGAGAGCTAAGACCCAGGATGGTTAGAAGGTCAAAATAGAAGAAAAAAAAGTAGTGGGGGTAGGGCTTCTGGTATCCTGGGATTTCCTTCCAGTAACTGAAGTGCCCTGGGGAGGCTGATGACCAAGAAGTCAGCGTGTAAGAAACAACGGCAGAGTTGGACCCAAAGGGAAGGCAAGCCTGAGGCCTGATCAGGTCTTACCAGTGCAAATTCTGATGAGATTTCTGGCCAGGCAGCACTTCTGTGGTGTTCATTTTTTTCTCTCTATGGGACAGACTGCTTTATGCAGTCTGAGAGGGCAGGAGATGGTGAAGGAAGATTTGAGAGCCTCCTGTTTGGGATTGTGTGGAAGGCATTAAGAGACTAGCACCATGCGCCCGCAGTTACCATGACCTCAACCGCGTTTCATCGTGGCCACTTTTCCCTGATCTCCAAGGAGTTTTGAATATGTTCCTGGAATGATGGCAATTCCATCCTCTGCCAAAGGGTAGGGCTTGTCAGTTCCCCGGGGTGCCGACGGGGTGTGGGGACCAAGCCTAGAAGCAACCAGGTGTCCTGGCTCGTGGCTGGTTCTTCAGGAAGGAAGAAAAGGGGAAGAGGGGGAGAGACGGCATCGTGCCAGGGGGAGGGTCCAGGGCTAGACCGAAGAGGCAGTAGGCTTGACCCAGGCAGTGTCAATCTGTCCACCCACCCGCCCAGCCTTTGGTGGTGGTGGCAAGGGAGGGAGGAAGGGAAGGAGGGGGAGTTAGGGGGTGATCTGGGCCAGTCCAGCCTCCCAAGGCCCTTGCCAACCTGGGTCCTGAAAGGAACTGCTGTTTCCCGAGCCATCCCCAACCCCCCCATCCAGAGCCCAGAGCAGCCAAGTTGTCTCCGTGGATATCAAATGGCAATGATTCCACTGACTGGGGGGTGATGGGGGGGTATGGTCCCATTTCTTGTGTAGCTCTAATACAGAGTCCTACTGCTTTCCCTTACCCTGGGGTGGGGAGCATAACATCTCTCCAACACATACCTGTCCATCTTTGGGGGGCACTGTTTATGTGGGGGATAAACTGGCATTTCCCAAGTTCTCTACGGCTCCCACCTGCACTCTGCATTAGCTCATTTACACTCCAGCTTTGTTGGCTTGGTCTGGAAAGGAAGTGGCTGGCAGAAGACCCAGGGACCTTCCTCTCTGTCTTTCCGCTAGGGACCGGGGGGCTGGGGTGTTCAGGTCTGGGTGGGTTCATGTGCAGTTCTTCACCTTTGTGCTGAGATTGGCAGGGTAAGAGGTTTAAAGGCTCTGGTGGGTGAGTTGTGTGGCAAGGCAAGGCAAGGAGATGTCTGGGTCTCCTAGGCTGCGTTTCTGCACACAAGATGCAGACAGGTGGTTGAGGCATGAAGCTCCGGTGAGGAGGGCAAGAGACTGGAGGTGATGAGGGGAAGATGCTTAAGCCCTTAAAGTTTCCTGCAACAAGCTATTCGGATGAAAGAAGAAGAAAAAAGCAGCTCTACTCTCCCTCCCTTCTCCGGCCTAGATTCTTCTCTTGCCTGACTGGTCAGCGCTACTGCCCAGACTGAGGCCAAGTTGTCCAGGACAGCAGTGAGGCCCTGGAAGGGGCAAAGAGAAGGGATAGCACGAGGCACCCTGTTGAGACTAAATTGCAAGGACACTGGCCAGGAAGGGGGGTTTTGGACTCCAAATGTCTTAGCCTAAGGCCACTCCTGAGAATGGGGAGTTTTTGCATTCACCTCATCACCTCGGTCTGAGGCCAAGGGCTTTTTTTCTCTCATCAGAGACTAGTGTCCATGTTGTCACCATTCTTCACAGAGAGAGTACCGTCCTGGGTGGCCCCTCTCCACCCTTCCCCCCATCAGAACCTTGAAAGGGCAAAGAGAACAGGATTGTGGGAGCAACCCTCCTGTGGGTGTCTGCCAGCCTGGAGCCTGATTTGAGGTGGTGGGGAAGGGAGGGGCTGTCTTTGGAATGTGGGAGAGAAGTCAGAGCTAAGTTGTGCGGTCTGTGGAAGAAGCTTGGAGAAGCGGGGCTCCAGACGACTGGGTTACTACGTGGCACCTCTGCTGTTCTTCCAGTGGCAGAAAACCCAGGGAGAAATTAGGCACCAGTAGAAAACGTGGCCCATAAAAGAAAGATTTGAAATGATGGCTGGGAAGGAAAAGGAGACACATTTCTGGAGGTTTAAAACAAAACAAAACAAAACAAAACACAAAACAAAAACAGCTCCAGGAGCTGGAGAGGTGGCTCAGTGGTTAAGAGCACTTGCTGCTCTTGCAGAGGACCTGGGTTCAGTCCCAGCACCCACACGGCAGTTCAAAGCCATCTGTAACTTCAATTCCAGGGGATCTGACACCCTCTTCTGGCCATTAATACACATGGGATGCATGCACTCAGGTATACACATGGCATTGCATTACCAACATGATAAAAAAAATTTTTTTAAAAAGTAGCCCAAACAAAAAAGTCTGTCATTCTGGCTTCTGAAAGAACTGTGAAGTTCTGAAATATGGTGGTGATATAATAACTGCCAAGAGACTTCTCATAGTGGTGGCGTGACCCTAACTCGACACCTCTTCATCCTGAGAGATTACACACACAGTGGTTCGGAGCATAGCCTTGGAGTCCTCCTTTCTTGGTCCAAGTCCTGGTTTTACCAGTTAGTAACCACACAGATTTCCTAATGCTTCCATCGGGGCTAATAATAATTGTGAGGATTACAAGAGTCAATATTTGTAAAGGATTTAGAAGGTGGGCAGCCTGTAAAAGGTGTGGTGGCTATTATCTTCCTCTGGGCTCGCTAACTCTTTCTCTCTGCCATCTTTATTGGCTCCAGAGACTGGTCTCAGTCCTCCATAGTGGTTTTCTGAGCCCCCTTCCTAGATCTGGGAAGGTCGAAGAATTATTGAGAAGTTAAATACAGGGTTCCTGTTTCATACCAACAGACTGGATGTTACCAGAAGCTGGGCCTTCATACCGCAGCCCATTCTTCCCATGAAATCTGTGCCAAACAGATGTCCTGTCGTCAGTTCAGACTCAACAACTGTGATCTGTCCAGCGCCGCCCCCTTCCCCAGATAATCTCTCTGCCCTAGCAACCTCTGCTTTTCAGCCAAAGATGCAAGTTTCTACCCCTACATCTGGGGTATTTCTATTTTCACGTGTCCCCCTCCACTGCATGGCTCTGTCTCCCCTCTCTTCTGTATGGTGCATGTGGATGCTAATATGTGGATGTGGGTGCATGTGTGTGTGCATGAGTGTAGAGGGCGGAGGTTGCTGTCGAATGTTCCCTTAATCTTTGTCTATCTTATATTTTAAGATAGGATCTCTCATGGAAGCTGGAGTTCACCAATTTGGCCAGACTGACCGGCCAGCAAGCCCCAAGGATCTTTCTCTTCTCCCCAGTCCTGGGATGATAGGCTCCCTATACCTGACTTTTTGTGGGTGCTGGGTATCCCAACTCAGGCATCAATGTTTGTGTAGCAAGCCCTTTACTTAACGAGCCATCTCCTCAGAACTTTGTGGGTGTGTGTTTGTGGGAGGGTGTCTTATGAAGCTTGCTGGGTATTCAAGGATGACCTTGAACTTCTGAACCTCCTGACTCTATCTCTCGAGCGCTGAGATCATAGTCTGTGTCACCACACCTCCCTCCAGGCCTGGTGTAACGTGGTGTTGAAGGTAGAAGCCTGTGCTTCGCACATGCTAGGTGAGAGATCTACCACCTGAGCTGTGTTCCCAGCCTGCTGCCTGCCTGTCTCTCTCTTAGTCTCTTCATGTAGCATCTCTCCCTTCTCAGCTGGCTCAGGTGTCCTCTACACCTGTCCCCTGATCAGCCTGTGTTACTAAAGACAGCCTCCATCGAGGCTTTCCTGACTCTGGACCCACTCCTTGATCCCCTTCTTTCGCAGCTCCGTGTTTGGCACTATCATCACTGAGCAGTGGTCTTACCTTACCCCCTCCATGCCTAAGCATTCCTGTTAGCACTGACATTTTCAGTCACAGTATCCGGTGACTTTCTGCCTTTTCCACCCCCCCTGAAGCCCATCTCTTTGAGACTGTGTTTTCCAGGGTCTGACCCTGAGGGACACATGCAAGGACATTTAGTCCCCGAGTACACTCTTCCACCTACTCTTAGAGAACATAACAAGTCATTCCAATGCCCACCTGCCTGAAAACTGCCATAATCTTTTTTTCTCTTTCTGTTCATCCATATCATTTTATCTTTTCATCTTTGACTTTTCCCTGGATGCCTCATACATGGCAAATGTCTTACTTGCTAATGAATTTCATTAGGACAAGCCTGTGTCCCTGTCACAGTGAGGGCCTCCTGAAAGAAAGGTAAGACTTCCCTCCTTTGGTCCCAAGGATGCAAAAATGTTCTGTCTTACCTTGAATTTAGGCAGGACTCTGCTCATTTGGGAGGAGTACCCTGATTTTAGAGACCTAAGTGGGCATTTTCCAGCACCATGTGTATGAGACCCCATTACCCAACTCTCTAGGGAGCTTTAAGCTTGACCAGCCATTTCATCTGGTGGGGACAGCTCTTGGACTCCAGCTTCTTGTTCCCTAAGTATTGACGGTCCCTCAGAGGGAAGTCTGACTCCGGCCTGAAGCTAGTGTGTGGGTGGAACAGAGTTAGAGGTGAGGGTCCAGTCTGGGACAGTCCCCCCTTGAGTGTTGCCCCCATATCTCTTACCTTGCACATCCCTGCTCAGAGGGGACTCAAGGGGGTGTCACATTCTCCCTAGAGGAGACCGCTGAGCTCTTCTCCTCTTCCCAGTCTAACTCTGAGATGCCTAAGCCCTGGCTGACCCATGCTTTAAAAAGAAACACGGGAAGCTTATACAAGGTGAAGGTGAGTGTCTGAGGCTGTCTAGAGCGTTTGTTCTTAAATCTCAGCATACATTTACATTTTTCCGAGGGCTCCAAAGAGCATTATCATCATGGGTTATAGCTATTGATATGCAGCGTGTTAGAAATGAAGGCCGAGGAGGCGTGAGATCATTCACAATTAATTTAAAAATGGTGATAACCCCATTGCCTGTGGATGTGAGGTTTTAAATGAAAATAGCTGTGTTTTATAAAACAAAGGTTAAGTGAGGGTGACATTGCCTTTTGTTAACACAAATCTTTTTAATGTCTAGCTCAGGAAAAATTTGTTGGTTCCTTCTATTTGCTTCTGCATTTAATATGTTGCAATATCACATGCCATGTAACCCTGGGAAACTCCACTGATCACCCTTGAAATAATGAAAGTGGAAGAGTAAATAATGCAGTATTAGCACCATGACAAGAATAGGCTTGACCTTAGAAAGCCTCAAAACATGCCTCAGGAACCCCTGTGGATCCCTAAGACACCCCTGAGAACTGTCACTTTGAGACACTGCCGATGTGTGTTGGGAGTGGGCTTGGATTGGGAAGAGGTGCACACCCTTGGGAAGAGTAGCCTGGCTTGCTGGTCATGTGGTTGATTCCCTTTGGCTGGACAGCTGGTATTACTTTGTGGGTTCAGACTGACCTCTCTGGAAGAGCACAAAGGGCATTGGCCATTGTCCTTAGTCACCTTCTCTGCCACCACAGCTGCCCCAGCAATAGGTCTTGTGGGAGGGCAGCGCTGGACCAGGGAGATCTCCATCACGCGTGTAAAATCTGGGTGTTGCATGCATTGGGGAAGACAGGTAGCTCCCTGACATTTGCGGGCCAGCCAGCCTACTTGAGATAGCAAGCTCCAGGTTCAGTGAAAGACCTTGTCTCAAAAACTAAAGCTACAGCAGAAGACACGTGACATCAACCTCTGGCCTCCATACCCCCAGCCACCCATGCAGACTAAGAGGGCAGCAGCCAAGGAAGCAGAAGACCAGAGACCACCCCCCACACACCCCCTGCCAATCCGAGCATCCTGAATTTCAGAGGTCCAGATCCCTCTGTTCCTGAAGCCCGCCATTCTGGCACAGGGCCACCACCAGCTGTGTCTCTGAGCTTTGGCTTGGGACCTTGCTCTCTCACACGGGTGTTCAGAGTCCTACCCACAACATTCTCTTGACTACACAGAGAATTCCCTTACCTCCCTAGCAGAATGGAGGTAAGGGGTGGGTAGAGTCAGACTCCCACCCATAGCCTCTCTCTCAGCTCCTGTCCCCAGGGCCTTCCCTGTTTAGGTTGTGCTCTCTGGTCATTGGCAGGTGTGGAGGAGTTGAAGCTCCTTCCCCTGGCTCTCGTCAGTGACCCCAGGGGAGCTCAGGGCTAAAATCTCCTCAGCCTTAGCCGTGCCCCACCCTGCCTCCCCCTGCCAGCAGTTCCCCAGCTCCCGCCCCTGGGCTGTGGGACACTGAGAGGGCCGAGGGGCTGGCTCTGCATACTAATGTCCGGCCCATTGTCAAAGCCCCTTTGTGCCAGAGAGTTCCATTGAGGCGGCTCTGGGGCGGGCACAATGGGGGCTCTGTCCCCAAGTTCCCCCAAACAGTCACCTGCTTTCAGAGCCTCCCCACCCCCCCCCACCCGTCCCAGTGTCCAGAGAGCATGAGGGAGTGGACCCAGGGTGAGGAGGGAGAGTGTGGGCAGTGTGACATCCCCCCTTTGGGCAGGCCGGGGAGATGGACATTTGACAGGGCTGACTGTGGAGGGCAAAGCCTGGACCACAGGGGTGGGGGTGGTCTGTGGAGGGAGTTGGAATGCGGGTCTGTGAGGCCCATGACAGGACAGGCGCACACACAGCCTGTTCATGCCTCCTATATGCCCAGCCTGGACCAGTGACTGCCCAGCCCCTTCCTTCTCCCGGCTCATGGACGCATGGCTCATCTATGCGGAGACACACGGGCACACGCTCATCTATGCAGCCCCACACCCGCTCCAACCCCACACCCAAGCACCCTGACGCAACATGCAGAGCTGTGTTCCCAGACCACGCACCCACACCACCTCCGGTCAGCGTGTGCACGTGCACACCGTCTCTCTCCGCTCCACTCTTTCCCTCCCGCCCCCCTCCAGCAGCTACTGGTACCTCAGTGCCACCCCCTCCCCACCCCTGGCTGCCCTCTGCTGCTCTGACACAGGTTTTAACAAGTTTGCACTTGTTGTGACCTCAAGAATGTGGCCCTGGGGCAGGGAATGTCCTGCTGCCCCAGACTTCACCTGCTTATACGTTAACCATGGACACGGCCTCTGCCAGACTTTGAGTGCAACTTTCCTACCTCTACTCCAGGGGTGGAGGGAGGTCGGTGGACAGGGACCCCCACCCCGATATTGAGTCAAGCATACAGTCTGTATGTGTGTGGATAGCTAACATATCCTGACCCGGTGCAGGCCCTGGTGGACTCTCTTTTGCATTTCCCCAGAACACTCCCTACATCCCAAGCCCTCGTGGCCTTGAGAGGAAGACAGGACAATTATCCTTTCCCCAGCATGACTGAGATGGTGAGATGAGGTACCCAGGTGGCTGGTGACAAGACGGTGGGGTGGGGCTGGGGGGTCCCTTGCCTCTAGTTGTTTTTTGTTTTGTTTTGTTTTTTGGTACTGGCTGCTTCTGCTCTACTCAGATGGTCCCCTGCTCCTATGGAATTTTACCACAGCTGTCTTTACTCAACTTTCTCAGAAAGAAGCTGTGGGCATGGTAACAGTTGGGAACAGAGAAACAGCAGGTAGAGGGACCTTCACTGAGCTTCTGGGTATAGAAAGGGTTTCAGAAGGTCACTGTGAGTCAGAGACTGCTTCCTGCACATACAGAACGGCAGCCTTGAGGAGGTGCTGGGGCTGAGAGGAGCTGTCCAGGAGGTGACTCAGTTCCCCCAGTATGAGTCACAGGTAGAGTACCTATGGGCCCCCAGTGCCATCAAGGGTGTGAATACGAATAAATTGCTTGTCAGGTGGTGTCGAGGTAGTGCCTTTAGTTCCAGAACTCAGGAGGTGGAGGCAGGTGAATTTCTGTGGGTTTGAGGCTAGCCTGGTCTAGAGGAAGCTCTAGGACAGCCAGGGCTATGCAGAGAAACCATGTCTCAATAAGCAAACCAACAAACAAATAAATAATAAATTGTTTAAGAACAGCAGGTAACATTTGTCTTAAAAAACTCCCTGGGTGTTAGGTGTTACTAGGCACAGAAGGAAGAAGAAAAAGGGGAAAGTCTGTGTCTCTTGTAAGGAGATCTCCGTGTAGTCACCTACAAAACAAAGGTAGGATGGCCTAAGCAATAGTTCAAATGACTTTCAGAACCCCTGTGGGTAGTGGGATTTCTAAATGTCTCCAAGGAATCTCTGTCCTTTTCTACAACTTGCAGAGAAAGCATCATCTGATGTGTCCCTATTCTCTCGGGACAGCACCGATTTCTGTTTCACTTCTTATAGTGTGTTTCTGGACTGGCTGCTGCAGGAGGTGAGGGAGGCCCTAAGCCCGGATGGACAGGGAGTCAAACCAAACACATTCCAGGCCGGGTGAGCACAGGAAGCAAGCTCCTCGGATAATATTTCAAGTGTAAACCAACTGTCACTTCAGGACCCCAGGGTCAGATCTTACAGGAAGAAAGGAGGTGGGATGCATGAATGAAGGCCAGGGCTACTCTCCGATGCCGGTGTAAAGTAATGTGTCCCGCTGGCAAGCTGTGTGACCTTGGGAACGCTGCTCTAAGCAGCGTCTCCTTTCTTCAGTACGTTGAGGGGGCTGAGTGGGATGTGTGTGGAGACCTCCCAGCGCCAACATCCTGTGACCCAGGGCAAGATGACAAGCACAGGTTGGGTTCAGCTTGCGGTGCCAGCCTTCTTCGCAGCGTCCTTGGGCGTGAGCAAGCCGGTTAACTCTCTGTTTCCACACCATTAACATGACAGCAGTGCTATCACCAGCCTCTTGGGGAGGACCGGTCCACACATCACGTCACATGGAGCAATCAGCCAAATGTGGGAAGGGTTGGGACGGGGCCGTTGGTGGTGCTGCAGGAACACGGATGAGGGTGAAACCCACGCAGGGCCTGGAGGCCTTCTGAAAGGTTTTCCAAAGAAAGTGACATCCAAGCTGAATCCTGATGGGAGAGAAGAAATGAGACAGCCAGGGGGATTGGAAGAGGCCTGCTTTGCCAAGAACGGTTCGTAGGTGTATGTTCCAGAAGGAAAAGATGTTTGGTATGGCTAATGATGGAGGATATGTGTGAGGAGTAAATGAAAGAGCGTATTGCCGCTTGGGAGGTTAACAAAGGTCAGACTGTAAGGGATGGCCTTCTGGGAGCTTTAGAGACAAGTCCCTCAGCTTCTCCTCAACCCTCTCCTTCCTTGTCTCTCTCCCTTTCTCTCAAGACTCTGTCTTCTTGCCTTGGTTACAGTGTCCTGGGGGCACTGTCCTGCCTGGAGGACCCCTTGACCGATCTCAGATAAAGCGCCAGCAGCTTTAGGTCAGGGCTTGCCATTGTTTCTCCGTCTCCTAATCATGAAAGAATGAACTACTTCCTCTAGAAAGCTGGCATTAAGGCATCCCTGGTAAGCAGAGTGGTGATTACATGCGGGCACGCCTTCTCCAGATGCCCACCCTCACTCTGAGGGCAGGGGTAATTCTGAGGAGGTACCAGGACCAGGACACTAGAGAGAGCACAGCTTTTCAGTCCAGAGTAAAGGCTGGGGGGCAGGGAGGGGGAGGGACTGAGTCTGTGCCTCCCAAGCACTCAGAGATTCTATAGGAGTCTAAGACGGAGGGCGTGCTGGGTTAGAGCATGATACACACACTGCTAGGGCAGCCCAAGGGAGGGAAAAGTAACAAATGGAGCGCTAACCATATGTGCATGTATGTGTGTATGCATGGAGGACATATGACCACCTGTGGAGTCAGCTGTCTCCTTCCACCATGCGGGTCCCAGAGGCCAAACTCAGCACTCTACCTACTGAGCCGCCTCATTGCCCCTTATGGGCTCTTTTGAGTATAAATACTAGGCATAGAGGAAGACACAAAAATGAAGCAAAAATATAGATTAAGAGTCAATTCAGGGGCTGGAGAAATGACTCAGCAGTTAAAAGCACTGTCTGTTCTTCCCGAGGACCAGGGTTCAATTCCCAGCATCTCCACATGGCAAATCACAATTGTCTCCAATTCCAGTTCCAGGGTCTCCAAGGCACACATGTATGAGCAGGCAAAAACATATATACTAAAAATAATCGTTTATTATTTTTTTAAAGAATCAGTTCAGAAGAGCTTCTCATTTGGGGGAAGATGGAGGTGTCCCCCTGGGGAGCTGTCCTGGGGGCCTCCACGCCGGAGAGCGGCTCTTCTGCTTCTCCTCTTCCCTCTCGGGCGCTCTACCAGCCAAGCCAAGGCCTCCCTGATCACCCAACAACGTAACTTCAAGACGACAGAGTAGCAAGCCAGAGACGGCACCTTCGGCAGGGGTCTTGCTCTGTTCCTCACCTCTCTCTTATTGAGGTAGGGTGTTGCTATGTAACTCCGGCTGTCCTGGTACTCACTGTGTAGAACAAGCTGGCCTCAAACCCACAGAGATCCACCTTCCTCTGCTGCCAGAGTGCCAGGATTAGAGGCGTGGCTCTTTCTCTTTTCTAAAGTGGGGATCCTGTGTGAGTGGGCTCCCAGGACTCCCAAGGAGAAGTCCCATCAGCTCGGAGACTCTCTAGTGCCCTAGATCCTGGTGGCAGATCAGGTGCCAGAATATAGTCTTCCGAGGGTCTGGACGTCCTAGGCCTGCCAGCTTCCTGGAGCCCCTGAGGTTGGAAGTAGGGGAGGGGTCAGAGAGCAGTCATCGAGGACTCAGCTCTGCCTAGCATTGTTTGCAGCACACTTCCTTTGGCTCCTGGCAGGCTGAGGGGTGTCTGCAGGAAGCCTCATTGGGAATAAGGGGGCTTGGGATAGACCAGTCAATTGGAAGCCCCTCAAATTCTGAGGCTATAGCAAATCCTACCGCATCAACCGCAGTTTCCCTAGGGAAAGCAGTAATAAACTTGGTTCAGCTTGAGTAGCATCAAGCCCTCTGGGGTACAGAGAAGCAATATGAGTAAAAACCTTGTGAGACCTGGAGAGACTTCTGTCTTGCTATTAAGTAAATGTCAACAGTCACCTCACTTTCTGAGTCTTAGTTTCTTTAAGTCAGGGGAATTGTCCCTTCATCTGCAAAGTGCAATAATAATGATAACTTTATTTGCATAAGGGCCTTACAGATCTCATGTACTTTCTTTATATCTAATAATCCTGAGCACATAATCAAAGTGTATTGCCTCCTTAGATGAGGAAACTGAGCCCATGGGGATTAAGAGATTGACTGAGGTTCCTGTAACTAGTTACTGACAAAGACCAGAATGGCAAACAGTGGCAACGGAGAACAGAGAGAGAACTGGGCTGTGACTTGGAGGCAACGGGATTTAAAAGAAAAGGTTTGTTTGTTAGGGTGGCACCACCTGAAATGGTTTTCTGTGGACTCTGTTGTCAGAAAAGATGGCTCATATATGTATAGTTGACATCTATAGCCCAGAATCCATCCTGAGATAACAAATTTAAATCCTTAATCACCGAACAATTAGGTGAATTTTGATAGCACTAGCTTAAAAAATGCTTGAGATAAAATCTCTGACTTCAAAAAAAACTATGGCAAAATGTCCCAGGAGCACAGAGGGAGTCTACATATTTCAGCCTGCCTCCGTGGCAGAGAGAACACTGGGACTAGGACAGGGTCTTAAGGAATGAAAAGATTTTAGAGGGAAGAGGGGTGTGGAAGGGAGTTGGGAGTAGAGGAGACATTCCACTCAGAGAGCTGCAGAAGCAAAGGGTGTGTGTGTGTGTGTGTGTGTGTGTGTGTGTGTGTGCGCATGCGCATGTGTGTGTGCCCGTGTGCGTGTGTGTGTGCGTGTGCGTGCGTACGTGTATGTGTGTGTGTGTGTGTGTGTGTGTGTGTGTGTGTGTGTGCAGCATTCTCCGAGGTGGAAACGGGAGTGTGGGGAGGAGACCAAGAAGAGGCTTCTAGAGTGATGGAGTGAAGGATTCTTAGTGCCATGTCAAATGTCAAGTGGTTTTGCCACGGGAGCTCAAACCTGAGCTGAGCGATGGGTCAGACTGGACTGCAGGGCTCTGTGGTAGCTGAGGGGTGGGGTGAGGACCCGGAAGTCATTGCATCATTTCAGGTGAAAGAGACCAGGACTGCACGATGGGAGCCTCAGGGAGTGTGGGCAGATTTGGGCAAAGGCAGAAAAGATAAGACCCGGTGACCCATGGGCTGAAGGGCAAGAGAGAGGTCAGATATCCAGCTTGGGTACTGAGAGAGAGAGAGAGAGAGAGAGACAGAGACAGAGACAGAGACAGAGACAGAGACAGAGACAGAGAGACAGAGAGAGAGAGAGAGAGAGAGAGAGAGAGAGAGAGAGAGAGAGAGAGCCTGTGGCAGAGGTGAAGTGGCTTGCCCTGGAAGGGCTGAAACGGTGGAGACGGGGAGAGCCTTATTAGGAATGATAATCGAGTGGGGGTGTGCATGGGAAATGCCAACACGAAGGGGCAGAGGGGAGACCTCACCGAGAGAGAAGATGGATCAAAAGTAAACAGAGGACAGGTGAGCTGACTCAGTGGGCATAGGGGCGTGCTGCCAAGCCTGATGACCTGAGTTTGATACCTGGGACCCTACATTGTGGAAAGAGGAAAGAGAGAACTGACGCTTACAAGTTGCCCTCTGATCTCTACGTGTGCGCTATAACACCCATGTAAATAAATGTAGCAAATTTTTGAAATAGAGGTAGAGAGAACCTAGGAAATGTGATGTCAGAAGCGACTACATTCTTAGCACTACACGTGAAGAGTTCGTACATGCATGATCTCATATAATTCTCCCATCACCTCTATGTCATTAGGCCCTTTTTGCAGATAAAGGACACAAAAGCCCAGAAACTCAAGTGAGTTGCCCAGAATCCTAAAGCCTAGAAGCTCTACAAAATCAGGGGTCTCCATCACACTGCAATAGAAACAAACAATAAAACACAAATAGTGTGCCAGGGATGGACCACTGTTAGTCTCAAAACACAAAGAGTGTGCCAGGGATGGACCACCGTTAGTCTCAAAACACAAAGAGTGTGCCAGGGATGGACCACCGTTAGTCTCAAAACACAAATAGTGTGCCAGGAATGGACCACCGTTAGTCTCAAATGAGAGACTGCTGGGGTTGAGAACTGAGAAAACACCCTTGGATTTAACAAGCGGAATGTCAGTTCTGACCTTGGAGAGAATTCCTGGTTGCCTCGCCACTGCCCAATGGGGCATCTAACGGGATGGCACTAAATTCGTGTAGGTGCTTCCTGGATGGCAAACTTCTGCTCTCTAGAGATGGTTGCTATTGCTGCTTGAATAGCTAGTGTCGTTGAACCATTTGATATTGACGACGTGTGATCTGTTTATTTTTGATTTGCAATTACACGTAGTTCAACCTAACAGTAAAAGGAGTGGATTGGTGCCTTGGTAGAGATTGTGAGAGACTATGAGGGCCGCCTGCCAGACTAGAGGGCCCTGCCCCCTGGTGGTCAGGACTTAAATCTGCAGCACAGGAGAAGGGCCGGTCACCTCGAAGCTTGCAGTTGGTGGTTTTACAGTTCCCTCTTTCTCTGTCCTCCTCTGTAGGCATGCCAGACCGCTCTGCTCAGCAAAGACGGGTGGAGGTGATTTTCCTGAGATGGGGTTTGCCTGATATATAAACGAGTTTTATTATCTCAATCAATAGCATTAGACAGAAGTTGGATTAGAATCCCTTTACGGTGTCTAAGATTAGGCTGTGACTGATTTGAGATCTAGGGCAGAGGAGGCCTACAAAGGAGAGATCCCAAACGGATATGTTGTTTATCATCCAGTTTCTTCCTAACTCAGCCTAGCGCTCACCCCCACCCCCACCCCCATGTCCTTGGGAACTGTCTCACTGGGAGAAAATACAGGCTGGGCAGTCGCTTAGTTGGCATAGTGCTTGTCTAGCATGCATGAAGCCTGGCTTCAGCCTCTAAACACTGCATGGACTGGATGTGAGGCTGCATGTTTGGGAGATAGAGGCAAGTCATATTTACCTCCATTATGAGTTCAAGGATAGCTTGGACTATATAAGAGCCTGTCTCTGCAGGGGTGTGGTGGGGGGAATGGAGTTTTCCCTACCCAATGTTTTCTGCTAAGTCACACTATTACTTCAACTTTCTCAAAGTGAAGGAGGACGAGTTAACATCCCTAAGCAAATGTTGTGAGGTGAAGGCTCACATGGGGCCAGGTTGGGAGGCTCTCCGGACCATTGGCGCTGAGGATAATGAGGAGACAGTGGTACAGCTCTGTCCTCGGTTGAACTCTGCATAGTGCCAAGTCCTGACAAAGGAGCAGTTGACCGAAGAGCTCAGGATGTGCAGTTCTGTAGTCCCAGACAACAGCTAAGAGCAGACACCATGGCTGGGCCACAGCTCGGGGAGGGAGTGTGCTGGAGGTGATGCCCGAGTCAGAGACGGGGCAGGTACACACGGAAGCCATGGAGTCATCCTCCCTCTCCAGGCACCCTCTGGAGCTCTCTGCAGGGATGCCCTCCCCTTCCTCAAGGGGGTCAGAAGGCATGTCTGGGGAACAAGCAGGAGGAGGGGCCAGTGGTCCTGCCCAGCCCACACTGACAGGCAGTGGTGGCATCTAAACACAGGGGAACATCTGACATGGCCCCATCTCTTTGTCCCTCCCACTCTTGACTGGAAAACACGGAGGGGGTCACAAGGGCCAGGGAGAGGTCACGGACTCCCAGGAAATGCTTTGAAGGCTTTCATCCTTCCTGCTGATCAAACTCTGAGAACGTTCCAAACGTTGACACAAGGGAAGAAAAGCCTATTCTTCCCTGGCCCAGGGCCTTGGTGTCAGGCTGGGGATAGAGGATGGGAGGGCCAGGGGAAGGGGCCTCAAGGGTGGGAGACAGGGGCAACGGTGAGTCAGCTGGGCCGGCAGGCCCCTGGACACACACACTGCCCCCTTTCCTCACCTCGAGATTTGTGTGCGGCTGACTCGTTTCCATTTGTTTTCACCGGGGGAGAGGACAGGAGAGAGGTTGATGAATGACGACATTGAGCTTTAAAAAGACCCACATCCAAGTCCATTCTTCTAACCCCAGGGTTTACATAACCCTCAGAGCTTTGCTCCCTGCCCTTCCTCTTCTTCCCCTCTCTCTTTTCTCTTCCTCTCTTTCACGGAGAACACTTGGAAGCCCAGAAATGCTTCTTTCCAGGCCCAGCCACTCTCCTCCAGGAGGCCTCCAAGACCATTATTTAAGTGGCTTTCACGAGGGAGATGATATGACTGGAAGAAGAGGCCGAGGAGCTGTTTCCTTTCCTCAGTGGGAGGAATGGCACCAGACCAGGCTAGACAGATGGTGAGATCTTTTGTTTTACTTGTTTTTGAGATAGGTTCCTTCTGTATAGCCCAGGCTGACCTCAAATTCACCACCCTCCCGCCCCAGTCTCTGGAATGCTGGGATTATAGGCATGCACCGCCATCCCACCAGACAGGGGTTTAAAGCAGAAAGTGGCCGCTCCTGTCTTCCAGCACGGCACCTCCAAACTGACCTAGCAGTGTGTTCTGAAGGACAGAGGACAGGAACGTGTCCACAGATGAGCTGCAGTTGCCATGCACTGGGCATCTCAGAACGCTGTTTTGGTCTTAAGTAGTGTAAATGTTTCATTTTATTCCACCGTACAGCCAGGTGTGTGCTAGAGTTGGGACACAGCCTTCTTCTTCCACAGTGGAAGCTTTGGAGGCCTAGAGGGTTAGGAGCTCATTCAGGTTAACAGAGAGTCTATGCAGAGTTGAGACAGGCTGACGGTTTCCTGCTTCCCGGTCCAATGCACTTCCCCGTAGGCGGAATTTCCCCCTGTTCCCAGGCTGGACCTTCCTCATCCTGTGTCCAACCATCTCCAGCGTGTGATGCGCGAACACACGTCCAGGTCATTTGCTTAAAGCGACTCTTGTCTGAAGACGTCCTGCCCACAGAGTGTGGCTGGCTTGTGTTAGTTGCATACCTTGTTGCTGTGACTGAAGAGCTGACAAGAGACATCTTAGGGAGAGAGAGGTTCGCTGTGGCTCTTGTTTAAGAGGGACTTCAACCCATCATGGGAGGGAGGCGTGGCTCTGGGAGTGTGAAGTCACACTACACCCACAGTTAGGAAACGGAAAGCCCGTGGAGTACCCGTATTCACTCTCTCTTTCCTATGCTCCCAAAACTTAAAAAAAACAGTGGTTGTTATTCTGCCTCTGATGACCCCAGGGCTGCCACACACCTGTTCCAGTGTACCCCTCGTATTGCATGTGCTTCTTTGGGTCTTTCCTACAAAACCCGAATCACATTTTTCCCATCTTTTAAACCCAGTCACCTTTCTCTTTGTGTCTTTCTCCAAAAGAGACACTTGGGTATAGCAGGAAAAGTTCAGTTTGTGGTTACTGTCTATATTTCCTGGTCCATAAGACTCAAGTCATCAAGAAATAGTAGACCTAGGTGATTCCTTCAATAAACTCGTTTTCTCTCAATAGATATATACACAGGAAACTCAGGAATAGACTGTGGTCTTCAGGTAAGGCTTTATGGAACAGGGGTCACCTGAACCGGGCTCCGTAGCCTGGAAGACAGAAGAAGGATAAGCAAGGGTAAGAAAGCTTGTGTGAGTACAGCAGGGCTTCTTCAACAGCAAGGCATGCGCTTGTTTGAACGAGCCACAGGGGGCAGTAGGAAATGAGGCGGGGAGCGTGGGCTAGACACAGGCCACAGAACTCCTCGGGTGCTGGACTCAGTCTGGTCTCTCTCTGGTGTACGACGAATACTTTCTTTGAGCTGGAGAAGGAGCTGGGCAGATGCAGTGTGGTGAAGAGTGGATGGGTTTGGAGCCAGAGGACTCGATCATGAGTCCAGTTCCATGATCTAGGGAGTCACGCTATCTTGCTGAGCTATAAAGTAAGGACTAGGATTTTTTTTGTCAGTTTTTGGGATCAAATCCAGAGCCTTGGTTATGCCAGGCAAGCACTTTATCTCTTAGCTATAGTATGTACGTATGCATGCATGCATGTATCCTCAACCTCAGGACTCTGGTCTCGCTCTTTGCCTGGAATGCCACATTCTTTCTGAAATGTGCACACGCTTTGGAAAATACCAGATCAGTGTTCATTGGTTCATGATCAGAAGTGTAACTAAGAGTAGCAATGTAGGATGAGTTCGATTATCGAAAAGTGGAGGTGTGAGATGAAGGGTGGGTGACACAGTGACTCATTAAGTCCCTGGAGGATGACAATGAGACGAAGGGGAGGAAGCACAAGGATCCATCCACAACATGAGCATTGTGTGGGGAGCTGAGGGGGAAGGGGCGCTTAAAGGGGCTCCAGGACTTTGAATGTAAGTAGCTGGAGGATACCTTTAGTGATTTAGGGACCGAATGGCAGAGAGGGGCAGGTTGGAGAAGAAGGAGAAACTGTCTACATTTGGAAATGAATGAGTCTAGTATTCACATCCCAAAGCTCCTTTCAGTTGAGTTGCTTTTGCTACAGAGAAGCTCTTTCTTTGGGGTTGAAGCCTCCCCTCCCGTCCCGTGATAGGTCTCAGGAAATGGTCCAGTTTACATCCTGCCCTTCCACCTGCTGTCCTGGTGTGGAGCTGAAGCATCTTGTCTAGCCACCCCAATATAGCATAATAAACTTTAGTACCAAGTAATCAACTTAATTGGTTTTTGAGATCCAGTCTCATGTAGTTCAGACGGGCCTTAGACTTGCTATATAGCCAAGGATAACCTTGAGCCTCTCATTCTCGTCTCAACCTCTTGAGCATTGGATTACAGCTGTGCCACCATTACTGCTTTATCTGCTATTGGGGGTCAAACCCAGGGCATGCTATACAAGCCCTCTGCTAACTTAACTTCCTTTCCAGCTCCCACCTGCAGCAATTTTTAAAACCCACTCTTTTACCAGGCTCCTACTTAAAAAAAATCAGCTGACCCACAGAAGGGTTGGCATTGAAGTCTCTGAGCTGCCTTTCCTTCCTTTTCTGAAAAGATCTGCAAACAAAGATCTGTAGCATTAGTCATGCTGAATGATCTTGGATCCCCTCTTCCTTGTCAGGCTCCTCCTGAAGGTCTTCAGGAGGTCATCTCCTGTGAGGTGTATCAAGGCTGCAACCTCACTCAGACCTGTCCACACAGTGCCTTCAGTCATCTCTTCCTCAGGCTTCAGAACGACTTGCTTCTGGTGGAACAGATGCCGGCAGAGTCCATGGCCTCCAATTAAGAGTTCACAGATGGCAAACAAAGGCAAATAAACATTTCAAAGCACTGTGGTGTTATAAAGCCAGATTCAGGCAGGAGCATGCTTAGAAAACTCATGTCACAGTGAGACGGGGTAGGGGTATAAAGAAAAACCTTTCCTCTGAGGGTGAGGAAGGCTTCCAAAGGCATCACTAGCATTTGGTCCCAGCTTTGGAAGGTAGGTAGGAAGTCGTCAGACAGCCAGGAAGTTGGGCTGATCCAAAGGTAGAAAGAACCAGACAGTGGGGCTTCCTGCAGAGCTGAAGTCTGAGGATATGGGAAGACTGTTGGGTAAGGCCAAGAAGGAACAGAAGCCAGGTGTTATGGCGCATGCCTCTAGTCCCAGCACCGGGGAAGCAGAGGTCTCTTCAATACCAGCCTGGTCTACAGAGAGAGTTCCAGGACAACCAGGGCTACACAGAGAACCCCTGTCTTGAAACAAACAAACAACAAAAAAGAAAGAAGGAAAAAGAAAAAAGGAAAGAGAAAGAAGCAGAGACTAATTCGTGGAGGACCTTGAATGTCGTGCCAAAGGTTTGCAGTTCATCCTAAAAACAATGGGGGACCTTGGCCAGTTTTAGTCACAAGAACTATGTCGTGTCTTGTGAGCAATCAAGTACCTGAGAAAGGTGTTGATAAATCCATTCATTCTGAAGCCTAAGTGGTTGGCATAAAATAAAAGTGCATGTAGGTTAGGAAATCTAGCTCTAGGGGGAGCTGAGGGTGTGAAACCAAAGATAGGCGTGGTATTTGCTGGAGGAATGAACATCACGGTCCTTCTTTGCTTTAGGGAAAGAATCAGCTCACTTCTCAAAGAAGAAAGGTGATAGATAGCCAGGTTCTGCCTCTCCATTCAGGCTGCTCTTTTGAATGCCAATCCCAGTGCATGGTTGGGACTGTTTTGGAGAAAGTGCACCCTCTAGAGGAAACAGGATGTACATTTTTTTTGGTAGGACAGCAGCAAACCACGTCCAGAGCCTTGGCTGGCTTCCTTCCCTCAGAGGTCTGGCCAGCTTGGGGGTGGAGTGTGCTGATTGTTTATCTGTTTCTGAGTCTGGCCACCCCTGAGAACAAAGTGGCTTGGCTGTAGGAGGTGGCATAACAGCTGGAACTTAGGATCACAGCTGGAGGTGGCAGATACAAGGGCTGGCGACCTCAGACACAACAGTTGGAGGCGGCAAACACAACAGCCAGAGGCAACAGAAAAAGCTAGCAGGTAGCCAAAATCTCCAGGGCTCATGACTCTACAGCCTTAAAACCCGGCTTTCAAAGTTCCAGGTTCTGTCCTCTTTGTGGCCACAAAACTCCTCAGTACAGGGGACCAGGTGTTTTGGACCAGGAACTGGGGACCAGGGTTTGGCTTCCCATTTTACCACTAATTTGCTTGAGGTAATTTTCTTTGAGCCTTAGTTTCTAATGATGCCTTTCCTATCTACTTCATAGCGTAGGGATCAAATTATATATTTTATAAGGTAACAAATAATGTAGGTTATTGTTTGGAGAATGATACGCTAGGCTTTTGAGAGCCTCCGTCCTTTCTGGTAGGCAGTGCCTCCTTGTAACACAAAGGGAGGGCTTAGATGAGTGATCCCGAGTGTCAGGGAAGGAGGTGGGGAGGTGATGCTCCCCATAGGTGTGTCTGAAAGCTCAGGTAGATATCCAGTCAGAGCTTTCATCTCCTCTGTGGGACCTCTGAAAACACTGTAACTCACCTTCGGATATCCAGGGACTGCGTGTTCTGTACCTGCCTAGGGACTCTTCACATCTGGGCAATCCTGTTTCTAGTGTTTTGTTTTGCCAATATAACTGGAGTCTTCCTCCCTGTAGTTTGAACTCAACAGTCTTGTTTGGTCTTGGAGCTTGGAAAACTAATCGGAACCTTCGTTCATGTGACAGTCCCTCAAGCCAAGTATCTCGTTCACATCTATTCCTTCTTTCAGATCATCTCTTCTCTTGACAAAATCCGTCTGTTTCCTTTAATCGTCTCCCATGTGATCTGGCCCCGAGTTTTTTCATCTCTTGATTGCTGTTTGAGATGGAATACTGAAGATGTGGAATGAACCAAGCAGAGTGGAATCAATTACCTCCTTGTTCTAGAGACTCCATTCAACCAAACATAGCTTAAGATTGTATTGCTTTTTGGCATGAATAACTCATGCTGGACTTTTTCCTTTTGATAAAATGTTTAAATCTCTCTTTTTTCCCATGGTAATGTGACTAAATTACATCTTAATAATCTTTAACTTTCCCAGGTAATTTTTAGGCCCCAGTGTATAATCCAGCGTTTATCCTTTATTAGATGTGGCTCACTCATCTGGTTCTTTTTAGAGCCCATCTCTGCCCAGTCCTTGTAGAGTGTTGCAGGTTTGTGTCACCCACACAGCTGATGGTCACAATGTTCTCTAGTTTTGAATGAAATTAGTGTTAAGAGTGCTGAGTAGGGCAAGAGCAAGGATAAATCTCTTCACTACATCAATAGGAAATTAATTCTAGGCTATTGGGCTCTAATCATGCATACCACTGAATTTTTAAAGCCACCTAATTACATGGCCCTACTGGTCATTTTTCTCTATCTTATTCTCAAAGGTATGATAGATTTAAAAAACCTCCCTGAAGCTCTAGTTACACATTATCTGTATTTTGTTGACTTGTCTGTTTAGTAACCTCATCATAGAAGGACATGAAGCTATTTTGATGTGACTTGTTCTCAGTAAGTGCACAGTGAGTCTCACTGACCACTTCCTGCTCTCTTGTTCTGTCTACTTACAATCCTTATATTTTATTGCAGAATCTTTCCTAGGATCAGTATCACCCATTTGTCTATAGTTTATGGAATATACTTCATTTTTATTTTTGAAAATTAAAGTTATTTTCTCTCCTATCTAACTGTGCAATCCCTATGTTCCCCCAACAGTCCTCAAAATCTCATGTATAGGTTTCACATCTTTAAGAGTTTGAGGATCAAGCCAGGCAGTGGTGGTGCACACCTTTAATCCCAGTACTTGGGAGGTAGAGGCAGGTGGATCTCAGAGAGTTCAAGGCCAGCCTCATCTACAGAGTGAGTTTAGGGCAGCCTGGACCATTACACAGAGAATCCCTGTCTCAAAAACAAACAAACAAGCCGGGCGTTGGTGGCGCACGCCTTTAATCCCAGCACTCGGGAGGCAGAGGCAGGCGGATCTCTGTGAGTTCGAGACCAGCCTGGTCTACAGAGTGAGTTCCAGGACAGCCTCCAAAACAATACAGAGAAACCCTGTCTCAAAAAAACAAACAAACAAACAAACAAAAGGAACAAAAAGGAAGAGTTTGAGCATTCTTTAAATATTTATTTATTTATTACATATACAGTGTTCAGCCTGCATGTATGCCTACAGATCAGAAGAAGGCACCAGATCTCATTATAGAGAGCCACCATGAGCTGGGAATTGAACTCAGGATCTCCAGAAAAGCAACCAGTGCTCTTAACTTCTGAGCCATCTCTGCAGCCTGAGTTTGAGCATTCTTATGTGTCTTATGTGCAGACTCTACAGTGGTGTGTATATGTATATATATGTATGTGTATATATGGATTATATGTATATATGTATATGTATATATGGATTGTATATGTATATATATGGATTGTGGTAGGTGGTTGTTATTATTAGCATTTCTGAATATTGAGAGGGCTTTATTTTAGTTCTAAATAGGAATTATTCAGAGCTATAGTGCTTCCTTTTTGCTTCGAAGGAATCAAGGCCATAGGGCAGTGAAGAGCACTGGGTCTGGCTGAGTAGCAGTCTCCTGTGGATGAGAGTTTTCAAACGGTCTCCAGGTTGGTAAAGTGGGCAGGCTGCTGCTTCTGAATGTTCTCAGGACCCTCATCCACTGGTGATCTCCTGTATCAGTGGATAGGAATACATGGATGTTCTCAGGACCCTCATCCACTGGTGATCTCCTGTATCAGTGGATAGGAGTACATGGACGTTCTCGGGACCCTCATCCACTGGTGATCTCCTGTATCAGTGGATAGGAGTATATGAATGTTCTCAGGACCCTCATCCACTGGTGATCTCCTGTATCGGTGGATAGGAGTATATGAATGTTCTCAGGACCCTCATCCACTGGTGATCTCCTGTATCAGTGGGTCGGAATACATGAATGTTCTCGGGACCCTCATCCACTGGTGATCTCCTGTATCAGTGGATAGGAGTATATGAATGTTCTCAGGACCCTCATCCACTGGTGATCTCCTGTATCAGTGGGTCGGAATACATGAATGTTCTCAGGACCCTCATCCACTGGTGATCGTATAACTTAGACTCTTCCAGAGGCAAAGCAATGGGGAAAATGAGGGAGCATGATAAAGAGCAACAATGAAATGCAATGGCTCAGACATATGGGGTAAGGAACGCAATGGTGGCTCTGATTGCCAAAGGGCCCCAAATCCCAGAAACCACCTTCATCCTTCTCAGGAGTTCAGACGTCAGACTCAGAGTCACAGTGATTCAGATCTTCTCTCCTGGAAAAGTACAAAGCTACTTTTTGGGTAGAGATGCCAGACGCCTTGTATGAGTGAATTGTCTCCTATTTCAGTGTCTTGTCCCACTTTCTACTGTCAGGACGAATAGCAACCTTGAATTTGAGCTCCTGCAGACACAGCTTCTAATTAACATGGCATCCACCCTCACTTCACTCAGTCAAGACAGTTTTGCTGCTATAGCCTGGCATCGCGGGCAACCCGCGGGGAGATGTCTCGGTGCTGGGAGGAAGCCTCAGCCTGTCTTCCTTGCTGTTTATCGCTCTTGAGCAGATCTTGTCTGCGCTCTTCCGAACACCAATCTAGACCCTGGCCCAGACTTAACTTCTCCCAGGTGCAGACAAATGATGATGATAATGGCGGCAAATGGAGGAGACTAGATGATTAGCCGAAGAATGGACACCTTCTGCTATTTTCTCACCAGTGGGCTTTAACTCGGGACTACCGGAGAGAAGAGAAATTAAAGGTGTAGATGCATCTTAAGCAGGACTGTCCTAAAAGGACTTCAGTGGAATAGGTTTTTTGCCTTGATGTTCATCAGAGAAGGGGGGTTTTATTTTAAAATAGGTATCTCCACAGGAGTGGCTCTTTCGAGTACTCGTGTGTGTGTGTGTGTGTGTGTGTGTGTGTGTGTGTGTGTGTATTTAATGGAGATCAGGCGAGCTCTCATTCCTACTTTCAGGGACCTGTGCACTTCCTACTCATTCTTCTCTGTCTCACCTCTTCCCCAAATCAAAACATTACTACACTGTATTGCAATTATGTATTTAATTCATGCCCTCACCAAGCTGTGACTTCTTAGCAAGAATGACATCACTTTCACCTTTGACCTGTCAACACCTCGTGCTGTGACTGGCATTTAGCAAGTCCTCTACATATATTTGCTAGAATAAATGGCATCAAAATGAAGGTTAGGGGCAGACAAGATGACTCCGACTCAGCAGGTAAAGGCATTTGCACCAAGCTTGACCAGGGCCCACATGCTGAGAGAAAACAAAATCCTGGAAATTGTCCTTGGGCCTTGACACTTAAGCAGTCCCCACCATTAATTAATACAAGCGATTTTAAAAGGAGATCTTAGTGTCTCTTCCCATTGGGTGGTGCTAGGAGTTGGCTGGATTTGGACAGTAACCTCCTTTGTGCTGTGTTGCTCCCTGCAGATGACATCAGTCGCTAAGGTCTATTATAGTCAGACGACTCAGACAGAAAGCCGGCCCCTGGTGGCCCCAGGCATCCGACGGAGGAGGGTCCTGACCAAAGATGGCCGTAGCAACGTGAGGATGGAGCACATTGCTGACAAGCGCTTCCTCTACCTCAAGGACCTGTGGACGACCTTCATTGACATGCAGTGGCGCTACAAGCTTCTGCTCTTCTCGGCAACCTTTGCAGGCACCTGGTTCCTCTTCGGTGTGGTGTGGTATCTGGTAGCTGTGGCCCATGGGGACCTACTGGAACTGGGACCCCCTGCCAACCACACCCCTTGCGTCGTGCAGGTGCACACTCTCACTGGAGCCTTCCTCTTCTCCCTCGAATCCCAGACCACCATTGGCTATGGCTTCCGCTATATCAGCGAGGAGTGCCCTCTGGCCATCGTGCTCCTAATTGCGCAGCTGGTGCTCACCACCATCCTCGAGATCTTCATTACAGGTACCTTCCTGGCAAAGATTGCCCGGCCCAAGAAGAGGGCCGAGACCATCCGTTTCAGCCAGCACGCAGTTGTAGCCTCCCACAATGGGAAGCCTTGCCTCATGATCCGAGTTGCCAATATGCGGAAGAGTCTCCTCATTGGATGCCAGGTGACAGGCAAACTGCTTCAGACCCACCAGACAAAGGAGGGTGAGAATATTCGGCTCAACCAGGTCAACGTGACCTTCCAAGTAGACACGGCCTCTGATAGCCCCTTTCTCATTCTGCCCTTGACCTTCTACCACGTGGTAGATGAGACAAGTCCCCTGAGGGACCTCCCCCTCCGCAGTGGGGAGGGGGACTTCGAACTGGTGCTGATCCTAAGTGGGACAGTGGAGTCCACCAGCGCCACCTGCCAGGTTCGCACTTCCTACCTGCCCGAGGAGATCCTCTGGGGCTATGAATTCACACCTGCCATCTCGCTGTCAGCCAGCGGCAAATACGTAGCTGACTTCAGCCTTTTTGACCAAGTTGTAAAGGTGGCTCCCCCTGGTGGCCTCCGTGATAGCACTGTACGCTACGGGGACCCAGAAAAGCTCAAGTTGGAAGAATCGTTAAGAGAACAAGCTGAGAAGGAAGGCAGTGCCCTTAGTGTGCGTATCAGCAATGTCTGACTTCCTGTCTTCTCCGCCGCAGCCCTTTGGCCTTCTCCAATTTCAGCGCCCTGGGAAAAGGAGACTCTCCGGGTTCGCTGGAGAGCCCCAGAAGCACGCATCCTCTACTTACCCTTCCGTAAGCTGCTGGACTCTGTTTCCCTCTCACGGTCCCCTCGCACTTTCCTCTACTACTATGCCAGTGTGCACGCGTCTTCAGCCAGGGTGGGGGAGGGAGAGGGAAGATTAGGCTGAGTGGCTTGGAGGGCCTCAGCCATGCGTGGAGATTCATATTAGGAGGACCATGTGATTGGGTGGGTGGACTCCCCCCAACTACCCACTACTAGAAAGTGTCATGACTCCATCTCTGTTTCCATCTAGTGAGTCCCCTAAGGCAAAACTCTCTCAGAGAGTCACCCTGGGGCTACACTCTCAGAAATAAAGAATCAGAAATCAGTTTTCACCGGGCTGTCTACCAAATCCTGAAGGAAGAAGCCAGGGTTTGCCATGGTGCATTTAATCTCAGCTGGTAACTCCTGACATAACCCAGACTTTGGGTCACCGCCTTATTTTCCCTTTCCTGTTCTCAAGTGGGTCTTCTGGGGGCTTCCCAGTTCTCTCTCAGCCTCTGTTTCCACAGCATTGGGGCTGACCCGAGAAACAGGAACAGCCACCACCCCTCCAGCGCCCATCCTGGGTTCTGAGAAATTCAGTTTTGGAACTATTCTCTAATAGTCTGGCCCTGTCCTGGAAAGATTTGTCTTACTGTGTCCTGTGAATGGGAAGACCTTAGTCAATGCTGTCCCTCCCTCCCTCCCTCCCTCCTTCCCTCCCTCCTTTTCTCCCTCCTTCCCTCCCTCCTTTTCTCCCTCCCTCCCTCCCTCCCCCCCCTCTCTCCTTCTCCTCCTCTTTAAAAACTTTTTTTTTTGGAACAGGGCCTCACTATATAGCTCCGGCTGAACTCACTCTGTAGACCAGGCTGGGCTCAGACTCACAGAGATCCACCTGCCTCTGCCTCCCGAGTGCTGGGATTAAAGGTGTGCGCCACTATGCCCTGCTGCCAATTCTCTCTAAAGTCTAGTGCTCAGGCCCCATGAAAATATCTCAGACCACTCCAGATTACTCTGTTCCTGACTCCTCTTCTTCCTCTCCTACCCATCCCAGACCCCTCATCCCTTAACCCAAGCTTTTGAAGAAAGAGAGGGAAACACAGTCATTTCCCTTTCTTAATATCAATCAATTAGAACTGGTCACAGGGCACTGATTCCCCAGGAAAGCTGAACCAGCTCCTCTGATTTCCAGATTGTTATCAGAGCCCCTGGGAATTTGTGATGTCTTGCTAGGGTTTAGACCGAAGCAGAACTTGGCCTGGCAGCCACTATTTTGTCACATCTCCTGGTGCCCTTCTAAAAAGTGCCAGCCATTTTATGAGGCAATGCTGAGAGGGGAGGAACTTATGTTCTGATCTCAGCCATTCTGACATGGCATAAAATGATGAAAGTCAGGGTCATCTCTATTCTCTGCTGCCAATGGGCCAGTCTCAGGCCAGCTAAAAAGACAACTTAGGGTCAGACCCAGGCCATTCCTACTTCTCTGTGAGGAGCGTGGCAGGGGTCAGGGAAGGGCGTTGTAAGCATCAGGACTGGTTCTAAAGTCTAAAGCATAAGTGAGTTCTGGTTCCACTTTAGGTACACAGGAAATCTCACAAGATGGTTTAGCAGGAACTCCAGCAGCGATGACATGTTGATTTAAGGTGGACTTGACAAATGATGACAAACTACATGTTTACGCAGAATGTATGCACACATCTCTGTGCAAAGTCCTGCAGAGAAACCAGAAGATCCCGAGGCTAAGCTCATCTCAGCCGTGCTTGGTCCCTTGCATTGGTCTTTCCTCGAACTCAACTAACCGCAGCTCGAAACGAAGAGCGCTCAACCCCTCCCTACTGTAAAACCCACCATTATCCTTAAACTCGAATCAGAACAGGAACCAGAAGAACCTGAACGTCTGAAATAGAGTCCCAGGCAAAAAGCCAGCGTCTGTGCTTTCAAATATACTCAAAGCTGTGCCTGCCCGGTGGCGTTCGGTGTGCAAGGACTGTGTCCCACCGTGTGTGTATCTTCTTATTCACTGGTAATTGTTCCCCTGTCTGGTTTCTTCTGCACATTGCTGCTTCCCTCCTGAAGGAATTACTCTGTCCCCAGTCCCTTACCTAAGGCCCAATGCTCCTCAGATTCTTGGATAATAATGTGAGAAGAGAACATTTTCTGCCTTACCACTTTTTGAACTTCCTCTGCAATCCCAGGCTTCCCTGTAAGTTGCACTTTAAAAATCATTCCGTCCTGTTAATTCAGAATGGCACCCTTCTCCCAGAAGCCCAGTGTTCTGCATGGAACAACTCCCACTCCCAATCCTAAGTGGTTCTTCAGATCACAGCCTGGCTCGCCTGACCTGGAATCCTATTTCAGGATATGGGACAAGCTTTACTAGCAGCCGGTCCTGATGAGAAACGGGTTCCCTATCTGTACCAGCTAGAGGCTTGTAACGTCAGGATTTTAAGTGGGGTGGGAGATCTCAGGTGGGCAAAACAACCAGTGGCGAAGGAAATCTAGAGTGTGAAGATGAGAAAGATGAGGTGAAGGGGTCTAGTGAAATGCAACCCAGAGTCTTATGGCTGACACAGAAGAGGTGGGTGGAAACTTGGGAAACTGGGATATGATATATATGTTTATCTAAGGAAAAACAGAGATAATATATAGAGAGATATGTATATAGATGTACATATATCCAAATATGTGGAATGTACAGGAAGGAAGTGCTCAAGACTTCAGAAAAGGGACAAATACCTTGTCTTGGTTTTATGGAGTAGGCTACCTGGATTTTCTGTGTTATGTTCGGCAGAGTGCTGAGGGCAGTTGATGGTTTTAAGTTTGGTTGATGGAAAAGGGAGGGCTAGACCCTGTCTTTTTCACAAATAAAGGAGCACCCATCAAGGTTGAGGAACCTGTGCTGATTGGACAAGAGAGCAGCCAGAAGAAATGGGCCAAGGAAATGCTCTCTGTCCACGGAGATCTAGGAAAATCTACCACTCATACTCTGCTCTACCTATCCCTGGCAACAAACAAGCAAGCAAACAAAAGCACCCTTTTCCTCTCCTGAAGTACAGCTCTGCATTTCCTATTCTTCCACCAATGTAGGAGCTCTAGGCCCCATAACTGAAAACCGAGAAGCTGAAAAGTTGGTATTTGGGAGGCATTAAGTGGAAACCGTACTGCTATAATACAAACTCCAGGACTGATGAGTTGTTGAGCTCAAGATGCTCCCAAGACAGGCCTGAGCCTGTGCACAAAAATCCTAAAGAGGGTTCCAGTCCTGGCGGGGAGGCAGATGGGATACTTGGGCTTGGAGGCTCTTCTATGCAGAATGTGGTTTTCATCTTCCCTAAAGGATGATACAATTCTATGGGAGGCCTCTGAAACCCCTAAGCTGTGTTCCACTTAATTCTTGCTGCTCCCTACTGCCCCACCCACTTTCTGAAACCCACTTCAGCTGGTAAAACTATGCAGGGGTTTCCCTGAGGTCAGCAGAGAAAGAAAAGCAGTCATAACGTAGCTACCGGCCAGGGACATTGCACTTTCTCCACGGCTGCTACCATGAACCTTTACCCCTGATAGCTAACTTATTTTCTTTGCAAAATAACACATTACCTATACTGTACAGTTAGCTGGCCAATGCTACTGAAACAGAAGTATCTAGTGATGAATTTTCTATGCACTGCACTAAAGACTAAACCAGGTCAAACGTATTTAGAAAAAAAGATGTGTGAGGAATTATTGGTTTATTTTTGTCTGTTCAGAAGAAACTACTAAATAAACTGGATGAGTCTCTTGTTCTCACTGTATCTTTTAGAAACAGAAAGCTATCTTGTTATTACGGTTTGAACTCAGGCTGACTTATGGGAGAGGAGGGCTCAATTGGGCTGTGCTGGAAGAACTTCTGATCATGAGGCCAGCCTTTCTTACTGACTTTCCCTTACATTCAGACGTTTCGTTAATAGTGTCCCCCAATCCTACCAACCCTTTTCTTGCTCTTTCCCTTATTAACAGCCTTTAACGAATAATTTCCAAGCTCAGGTTTTTAAATAAAAACCCTTTTGTTTATTTATTGTTGTGTGTGTGTAGGTGTGCAAGGGCTTGTGAACATCAGAGAACAACTTTCTGGAGTCAGCTCTCTCCTTCCCCCATATGGGGCCTGGGGAATCAAACTCAGGTTGTCAGGCTTGGCAGCAAGCACCTTTACCCTTTATGGCTTGCAAATCCAGTTCTTCTTTTTTTAATGTTTATTTTATGCGCATGCCTGGTGCCATGAATCCCCTGGAACCAGGATTACAGACAATTGTAAGCTGTCATGTGGATGCCAGGAATTGAACCAGGGTCCTCAGTGATCTTAAACACTGAATCATTTCTCCAGTCTGAAAATCAAGTTCTTTTTTTTTTTTTTCCCCAAGACAGGGTTTCTCTGTATTGTTTTGGAGGCTGTCCTGGAACTTGCTCTGTAGACCAAGCTGGCCTGGAACTCACAGAGATCCGCCTGTCTCTGCCTCCCGAGTGCTGGGATTAAAGGCATACTCCACCAATGTCTGGCTGAAAATCCAGTTCTTAAAGGGCAAGACTTACTAAGATTCAGGAATCTGAAAACTTGTATTACTAATTCCAGGAGTCAAATTGGTCTGGATCTGGGACACTGTCCCTTTTAGATGGTGATGTTCGAGTCCATTTTTCTTTTCTTTTCACACTAGGAAACACTTTGTGGATGATTTTCCTTACACATCATCAAGGGTCTGGAAGTCCATTTTAAATAGGAGACATTTCTGTCCCTAGGTCTCAAAGTAATGGATTTTTCATCTATTCTTACCTAGCATGAGCCTGAGAAAGTTGTGGTCAATATCCAATCCCAGATACTCTGACAAGAAACAACAGATTATACTCACTGATTCTTGGTCCTTAAGATGGAAGGACAAAGGGGAGAGGGAAATTGGGTCCTTCATCATTAATAGACAAGTGAATCATAAGACATTAAATGTACAAGATATACGAGATAACCAGATCCCAAATCTGTAGGCCTTACATACTTGTGAGGAGTAAATGGTACATGACAAACATAACCGCGCCTGAAGCGTTCAGCATACGCTAATAAAATAGATAATTAACATATCCTAAAATGTAAAATCCGTGGGAAACACTTCACAGGGTAGGACACTAAAGGCAGGGAGTGATATCTGTTCAAGAGTTCTGCTCTTTGACTCCAGGGACAGGCTGTTTCTTTTGATTAGGTATTTCCTTATCTTCCTGAATACGACGTTTCTCCTATTTACTAGGCCAGCCGTAGAGGATAATTAGCTGAGGCGTTTCTGTCAAAATACCTAAAACAACCTACCCAGAAGAACTCTTACTAAATCTTCAGGCATCTCTCTCATAGTCTCTACTGAAGCTAAACCTCACTTACCTGTAACTCACAAAGGAAAATAGCAAACCAGGAATATAAAGAGTAACAGGGAGAGAGACTATCAGGAAGATTTCAAGATGAGATTAAGAAGACAAAACAGAGAGACCAGAATTCCAAATCAGCCTTTGATTTGCAAGCTCATCACACATTGATTAAGCATGTTGGGTTAGGGAGACCTGCTTGCAGTTAAGCATGTTAGCTTAGGTAGACCTGCTTGCAGTTCCAGCTCTGTTACTGGTTGGCTGTGTGACTTATGTACTCTACATAAACTCTGATTCTCCTCCTTGCAAAAGGTAAGAATATCGACTTACATTAAAAAGTAACTAGTACGTCTGACAATTGTAAATAAGTCAGTAACAAACAACTATTATGAATCGTAATGGTTGTTATTTGAATGGCAACGAGATATCACTGTATATATGGCCAGTCCATGGTGAAAAATGACTAGATGTAGTTATTAATCCACAACATATACTTAGACATCAAAGCATATAAAATAGAAATATTAGAAGATGAGGTTAGGATGGCTCATTCAAAGGACAAACATGAAGTGTGGGATGAGAGAGGCACGTCCAGACTGAGTGGAGCCACCGCTAGTCTCATCTGCAAGACTTCCCTAGGAGCAGGCTCAATC
Organism: Mesocricetus auratus; assembly: GCF_017639785.1. NCBI lineage: Eukaryota > Metazoa > Chordata > Mammalia > Rodentia > Cricetidae > Mesocricetus > Mesocricetus auratus. The sequence goes on along the minus strand of NW_024429266.1, from coordinate 20,071,044 downwards.
TGTAAGATCAAGCCGGTCAGCCTGTGCCAGTTACCATGTGTCTGAGACTGTAACACAAGAAAGTACAAAGAAATAAGGGCATACTGTGTACTCCCAAGAACCCTACAATTTAGTTGAAACTGGAAATATTCTAGAAGTATGAAGTTCTTAAAAGCCGACTATAAGTGCAGTAAGTAACCAGAAAAAAAGAATGAAGGAATTGGAGTCCTTGGTAAAAAAAAAAAAAAAAAAAACAGAAAAAATTAATGGTAGCAGGGTGGTAAGGGGTGGGTGAAGGAGAGATTTTACTTAGGTGAGGGATGTTTGAAAAGAAGAGTTGACGGCACTCCTGGGGTGACCACACAGACGTTTTCTGGTAGGAGGAACGTTCCTATCAGGGATAAAAACCCCAGAACTATCTTAGGTTTATTTCCTTCCCATCTACATTTTTCACTCTCAGTCCTCCAAGCCGGTTCTGAGGGAGTGTAGCCGACAGGTCGCAGCCCACTGTGCGCCGAGGGTCCGCCTCGCTAGACCCGCGTTGGGAGCGCGGCAGCACCGGTGACTGAAAACCAAAGCTCGCTCGGCTCCACGACACCTCAGCCACTCCGGGCTTTCGGGGCAGCGGAAATGAGGGACGGGAAATCCCGCCTCAACCAGAAGCTAGGCAGCCAATCCCGAGGCAGGTAATGGTTCCGCGGAGAGGGTGGGGGGGCAACGGAGGAGCGCGCGAGGCAGGGAGGAGCGTGGGGGCGGGGCTTGGCGCCGGAAGTGCTCCTGCCTCGGGTGTTTGTGTTTGCAGTCCGCGGAGGAGATGCTCCGGGAGGCCGAGTGGGGTGACCTGGGGGACGGTTAGAGAGCGAGCGAGGGCGAGCGGGGGCGAGCGGGGGCGCAGCGTGGATCCGGGGCGGGCCGGGCGGGCGTCTGGCCCGCAGTCGGACCATGAGCTACAGCAGGCACTGGGGGGAATGGTTCCTGAACCTGCGGGTGCCCCCCGCCGGCGTGTTCGGCGTGGCCTTCCTGGCCCGGGTCGCCCTGGTTTTCTACGGCGTCTTCCAGGACCGGACCCTGCTGGTGAGGTACACCGACATAGACTACCACGTGTTCACGGACGCCGCGCGCTTCGTCGCGGAAGGGCGCTCCCCGTACCTGCGGGCGACGTATCGCTACACCCCGCTGCTGAGCTGGCTCCTCACTCCCAACGTCTACCTCAGCGAACTCTTCGGCAAGTTCCTCTTCATCAGCTGCGACCTGCTCACCGCCTTCCTCCTGTACCGCCTGCTGCTGCTGCGGGGGCTGGGGCGCCGCCAGGCCTGCGGCTACTGCGTCTTCTGGCTGCTTAACCCCCTGCCCATGGCGGTGTCGAGCCGAGGCAACGCCGACTCCATCGTCGCCTCCCTGGTGCTTGCGGCCCTGTACTTCATAGAGAAGCGGCTGATCGCGTGTGCCGCGGTGTTCTACGGGTTCGCGGTGCACATGAAGATGTATCCCGTCACCTACATCCTGCCCATAGCGCTCCACCTGCGGCCCGAGCGCGACAACGACGACAGTCTCCGGCAAGCCCGCTACTGCTTCCAGGCTCGCCTCTACGACTTCCTCAGGAGGCTGTGTAGCTGGGCCGTGCTGCTCTTTGTAGCCGTTGCGGGACTCACGTTCTTCGCCCTGAGCTTCGGCTTTTACTGTAAATACGGTTGGGAGTTTTTGGAGCACACCTACTTCTATCACCTGACGAGGAGGGACATCCGCCACAACTTTTCTCCCTACTTCTACATGCTGTATCTGACTGCGGAGAGCAAGTGGAGCTTCACCCTGGGGATCGCCGCGTTCCTGCCCCAGTTCATCTTGCTTTCGGCCGTGTCTTTCGCCTACTACAGAGACCTTGTCTTTTGCTGTTTCCTCCATACATCCATTTTTGTGACTTTTAACAAAGTGTGCACCTCTCAGTACTTCCTTTGGTACCTCTGCCTTCTGCCTCTGGTGATGCCGCTAGTGAGAATGCCTTGGAAAAGAGCCATAGTCCTCTTAATGTTGTGGTTTATCGGGCAGGCCTTGTGGCTGACCCCTGCGTACGTTCTAGAGTTTCAGGGAAAGAACACCTTCCTGTTTATTTGGCTGGCTGGTTTGTTCTTTCTTCTGATCAACTGTTCCATACTGATTCAGATTATTTCCCATTACAGGGAGGACCGCCTAATAGAGAGAATCAAATATGACTAATGTGTGTTCTGGATCTCCTGCAACTTCTGTGACATTCTGATTGTTCTGTATGGACTAGAAAAACTTTGGTAGTTTTTCCTCCCTAAGGACTCTGGTGAAAGTTCCCTTGTTCCAATAGAAATTAAAACCAGTGTTGGCCTTAAATATAAAGGAGACCCCACGATCGAGGCCCATCCTTTAGAAAGTCTTAGGGCTCATTTTTGATTAGTTGAAAAACCGATGAACTAGAAGATACTAAAATGTTTCTGTACGATAGAGAAACACGTGTTTCCTGGCAGGGTTCGTTCCTGTGACTCTGTGCCACCGTTGTGTCTTCAGCCCTCACCTTTTCTTTCTGCAGTTCTGACAGCTGTGGAAATTTACAGTTTCTAAAGTACAGCATGTTTACATAGAAAAGGAAAATTTTACGTTTTTGTATTAAACGTCGGGGCTTAGACATAAACAATCCAAAGAATTTGAATGATGATCATGTATTTGTTTTGTCATTTAATTTTTCAGCCTTAGTACCGTTGGTATTCGTTTTATACAAAAATTGAAACTCGTCCATCTTTAGAGCTCAGTTTTTAAAAAAAGAAATGGAATATTATTACATTTATATGCTTATTTTTCTATTATCTAAAAAGATTTCCATCTAGAATTTGAGCTGAGTATTGCCCATAGTAAAAGTAGTAGAATTTAAGTGATAAAACCTAAAGTTTTGCTCTATTCTGGTCTTGTCACTTAAATTGTGCATTGTTGAGGAGGCTCAAGTCCTACACTCTGAAAATGCCACAGTGGGAGGGAAGGAAGATTCCTGGGATGTGTAAGTGCTTCTTGAGGATTCACTGGTCTAGATGGAGAGGTTGCAGCGGATGTGAGGTATTGCAGGAATGAGGCTTTGGTGGGCAGGTTTTGGGGGAAATACTCCCTCAACTGTGTTAATAGACATCCTAAAATATTCTTAGAAAAGCTAGAGCCCATCTAAGTAGAGGCTTCCTAACATTCAAAGATTTAGCAATAGATGAGTATGATTTTGTGATCATGATTTTTAAAAACTAGTAAATTGTTTTTCCAGAGTCAAAACTACAACACATTCCTGAAAGCAAATATTGCTCCAGAAAAGTAGTTTTTTTTTTGTTGTTGTTGTTGTTTTTTTAATGTCAAGGCAAACTTAAAGCCTTAAAAGATTTATAGACTGGTCACAATGAAAAGCTCTATTATTGACTATTTTCTTTGCTGGCTTCCTTTTGGGGTTTGGTCTTAGGAAGAAGGCCAGGTGGCTTTTCTGTGACTGTCTATGTAAGAAAAGCAGTCAGTTGTAGAAAACAGTGACCTTCGCTATGACATCAAGTTTCATATTCCTCATTAGCTTGTAACTTAACAGCTCATTGTTTAAGACAGTTTAAATAATGGCTTTCCACTACCTCACATGAGCCTTTAAAATTATTGTGGGTGTTGAAACCTGGGCCTCAAGCATTCTGGACACGTACTCTGCCACTGAGCTATGTATCCAACTCCAAGTGAATTTTTATAGTGAAAATTTGAGGAAGGAAAGTATACTTCGTGTGTTTGTGTAGGCCTGACTAATTTTGTTGTTAGACAATCTTATTCCAGGCTGGCCTCAGACTTACTTCATAGTTCAAGATAACCTGGAACTTCTGATCCTCATGCCTCTACCCCCCAAGAGCTGAGATCACAGTCCTGTCTACTGTGTCTGGCTCAGAAATCCTTATCAAAGAAATGCAAGTGTTTCTTAAGAGATGCAGAAAATGGTTTTCAGTTTATCTCCTGCAGAACATTATTTTTATTACTTGTTTTATGTGTATGGGTGTTTTTCATGTATGTCTGTGGACCATGTACATTCCTAGTGCCCAAAGTGCCCAGAAGAGGACTTTGAGTTTCCTGTAGAGTTACAGATTGTGATGAGCCACCATGTTGGTGCTCGGGAGCAAGCTTGAGTTCTCTGGAAGAGCAGCCAGTGCTCCTAACCACTGAGCCCGCTATCGAGCTCCCTGTTGCAAAACATTTGATAAGTTAAGTGGAGAAATGACCTGATTTGGTCTCTCTTACTTTTGCTCTGCAGCTTTTAAAATTTTTATTTGGGGAAGAGGCACAAGCGTCATGGCTGTGTGTGGAGGTCGGATGTACCTGTGGCACCAGAGGAAAACTAATGCTAGTCAACTTTCCTCTTTCCACTGTGCTGGCTCTGGGGATCAGACTTGGGTTGTCAGGCTTGGCAGCAGGTACCTCTTCATGCTGAACTGTCTGATGGCTTTGACTTCTTATCATTGGTGATACCTGTTGTTTCCTTTTTAGTTCTTGAGTAATACCTTAAAATTGTGTGGCTCTTTGGCTTATTTTTTGCGTAATTCTCTTGTTCTTATACTACCTGCGTTATCTTTATGTCACTGTAGCAAATGCCTCATGTGAATCAACTTGTAGAGAGAAAAGGTTTATTTGGGGCCATGGATTTAGACGTTTCCGTTTGAGATTGGTTGGCTCTGTTGCTTCAGGCCTGTAGTGAGGTTGAATATTGCGGCTGGGAGCACATGCTAACACAAATTATTCACCTAATTGTGGGTGCCGAAGATGGAGAGGGCCCACCCCTGATGCCTTAAAGTCTACCCATTGGGCATGACCTAAAGTTGCTGCAGCTTCCCAATAGTGCCACAGGCTTAACACATGGGCCCCTGTGAGGAGTGTTCAGATCCATGCTACAGTATCACTGTAAGACTGATTAAGAGACAAGCATTAGGTACTAGTTTAAGAAGAATGTTTCTCCAGATAGGTTGTGTTCTAAACAGAGCACTGTGTGTTTTCTTCTCTAACTGCTTTTTTGGTGTCTCCAAAATGTTCCTAGAGGCCTCAAGTTAAATTCCCTGGGGATTAGGGTCATTATTATCTTTTTTTTGTTTGTTTGTTATTGCTGTAGGAGATAGGGTCTCATGTAGCCCAGGCTGACCTCAAAGTTGCTTTGTAACAGAGGCTTGACTTTGAACTCATTAACCTCTTGACTCTACCTCCAAGTACTAGGACTAGCAGGTGCTGGTTATTTGGATTAGTTTCTTTGGAAAAGCTGTGATAATCATCCACTACTGGCCAGCTCAGCAAAAGGATTCTTAAACTATAGATCGTAGTTACTGACGTCTCACCATCCAGATTTCATACGTGATGTGATGATGTTTCATAAGTTGTATAAAACTTGTCCTTTAGTTAATTTATGGCTGAATATTTATATTTTTAACATCAGGTGTTATGGACTCTCTTGCAATCTGTGGTGTAAGTTATGAGTAGAAAAGAAAAATATGAAAAATTCTACTTGTGGTGGTCTTTAAATGAAATCTCTTGTTATTTCCCTCATGCTTTATTACGTGTGTGTGTGTGTGTGTGTGTGTGTGTGTGTGTGTGTGTATGTATGCGTGCAAGTGTGCATCAGCCTTGGGTATCATTCCCCAAGCACTATCCACTTTATTGTATTTTTATTTTTGGAGCTGTTGGCTAGGTTGATGGTCAGCAAGCCCTAAGATCTGCCTGTCCCTGCTTTGACAGCACTGAGATTCTAAGTAAATGTCACCATACCTGCCCCCCCCTTTAAACGTTAGGCATATAATTATTACTGTTCCTTGTCAAAAACAGAATTGGCAATTAAGTAACATCAAATCCCCTCTCCTCCGCCCACCCAGGGTTTCTCTGTGTTGCCCTGGCTGTCCTGGAACTCACTCTGTAGACCAGACTGGCCTCAAACTCAGAGATCTGCTTGGGATTAAAGGCATGCACCACAACTACTTGACTAGAAAACAAATTTAACATCCTTGTATTTTATGGGAAGCTTCAGAGATGAGAGGAAATACATCTTGGGAATCTTAATATCCACTCTTTCCTTACTCAGTGACAATAATTACTTAATTGATTTTTGTATCATGATGGTTTTTCATGGTTAATCAATTTAGGGTATTACTCTGCCACAGCTTAATTTTTACAGCAACACTTCAGGTTTGGTGTTTGTACTTAGATGAGCAAAGTGTTTTAAAGATTAAATGACTTGGTAGTAAATGACAACTAGAATTTAAGTGACTTCTTCCGACTGAAATAACGTGCCCTTTTCACTGTTTTAGATTTTTCAGAGTGCATAGACCCAGCTGATGATTTCTGCAAAATAAATGGGACTCAACACTTAACTGTGGCAGGTGTTTTGCCAATCAGTTTGACCTTCCTGTTGTGTATTTGTGTAAGGGGTAGATCTGACTCTCTCTCTCTCTCTCTCTCTCTCTCTCTCTCTCTCTCTCTCTCTCTCTCTCTCTCTCTCTCTCCCTTCAAATATACATCAAAGAAATGAGTTTCATTATGCTATTCCCATGCTTTTGTGGGTCTTTCTCCCCCGCCCTCTGCTGCTGTCTCCTTCCCCCCAGTAGCCCTTCCACCTTCGTGTCCCATCTCTTTTTAATTTTTTGGTGTGTTGAAACAGTCTCATTATGTAGCTCTGGCTGTCCTGGGATTACTATGTAGACCCGGGCTGTTCTTGAACCCTCAGAGATCACCTGCCCCTGCTTCCCAAACACTGGGCCTCATGCCACATTACTACTGCTTTCTTTTTCTCCCTCAGAACCTTACTTTAAGCTTCTCCCCTCCATTATGGTCCCCTTCCTTTTTCATGACCTGTCTCCACCCACTCACATGCATAATAATTAAAATCTAGGATCTGCCTTAGAGAAAACAATTCCCAGTTCTACCCTTTTCTTGCAAATGCCATGATTTCATTTTTCTATTTTGGGTGTACTTGGTCGTGGTATAGCTGGTTTTTATGGTATTGTGTGTGTGTGTGTGTGTGTGTGTGTGTGTGTGTGTGTTTCAAGTGTACATCTAAGGAGCTTGGATTTATATAAAGATTATTTGACTTCCTGTTTTTTATAAACTTTCCATCTTGACCTAGTAAGTTATATGTACAAAATAACAGATCCTTCAAATGTCTGGATAGATCTACATTTCTGTATCCCCATCATACATTAACTGATTTTTGTTGTTGTTGTTGTTGTGGTTTTTCAAGACAGGGTCTTCCCATGTAGTTCTGGCTGCCCAGGAACTCACTCTGTAGACCAGGCTGGCCTTGAACTCAGAGATCTTCCTATCTCTGTCTCCTGAGTGCTGGGATTAAAGGTGAGTGCCACCACCCCCCAGCACTGTCTGTGGAGGTTTGGCGTTTGCCTTCAGTTCACATAGCACTTTCTCTGTTGGGGTGGGGGTGGGGGTGGGGAGAGTCATTCAAAAGTAGTGTTCTGGAGATGGACGCACATGTCTTCTCCCGGGTCAGAAGCATCACAATAGCATGAACATGTATTCAGCGTTGCTCTATTCATTTAGTCAAAACGCATTCATATTCATCATCCTGAATAAAAGCCAGACTAAATGGTAATGTTTCTAGCTGTGCAGACACTCTGCTAATTGCTATGTCTGCTATCTAAAATGAAATGACACTTACAGTGACTATTTAAAATAATTTGGAGCATGAATATTTGAAGTTCAGTTCATTCCACAAAGGAAAATTTTAACCTTCTTTGCTCTCCATTCTTTTGGCAGTTATTTATAGATCTTGGCCATGCGTCAAATGTGGTAATAATGAGTCAAATAGTCTGCTTTTGAAGAGTTACCAGTAACATTAGAAATGTATCCTATGGCTGGGAGGCCAGCATGGGACTGGTCCAGACCCCCTGAATGTGGGTGTCAGTGAGGTGGTCTAGGCAATCTATGGGGCCTTGGGTAGTAGATCAGTATTTATCCCTGGCATACAAATGGACTTGGGTGCCCATCTCACAATGAGGGATGCTATCTCAGCCTGGACTCTTGGGGGAGGGTCTAGACCCTTCCCTGAATGTCATGACAGACTCTGGAGATCCTCCATGGAGGGCCTCACCTTCCGTGGGGATTGGGTGGGGGGCTGGAGGGCCTGGTGGGGGGGTGGGGAGGGAGAGGGAGCTGGGATTTACATGTGAAGCAAGCTTGTTTCTAATTTAAATAAATAAAAAATGTAGTCTACTAATAAAATGTTATGTGAGACCCATTAGGTTCCATAAAAATACTGTGTTCTTAAAATGAGGGTGGGCAGGGACTTGGGTAGAGGATGATCCTATGTCTGTTTTACAGATTAAAAATTTCTACTCAGATAAAAGTGACTTTCTAAAAGTAAAGAACTGGTTAATGGAAGGCCAGAGTTGGACCCAGCATTTCTGATTCTAGCTCTTTAATTTTTAAAATTACTTTGCAAGTTTCTCTTAACGCCACATGAAGATGGCCGATTGCAGAGGAAACGTTCATGTGTGTAGTAAATACCATTCATTTACCAGAGTTTGAGCCCCAGGACCCATACACCACAAAGAACTGGTTTGTGAAAGAGAACTGACCTCCACACATGCACTGCAGCATACATGCCCTCAATAAATGAAGTAATAAACTACTAAAAGTGCATGCTTTGTTCAATGTCCAAGACAGTGCACTGAGTAGGACTAGAACCACGATCTCCTGGGACTTCCCCCTTCCTCTGGTGAGCATTATCTATGGTGAACAGAAGATGATCCACTGGGTTCTAGAAGGCTGGAAGTGCAGGAAAGAAACTGTTCAGTGATCATTCATACAGTGGACAGACAGTAGGTGCCAAATTTGGTTACGTATTCACATAGACTCAGGAAATAAAGATGGGGAAAATGACGGATCTGCCTTTAAGGAATTCATAGACACGGGCGACTGATGGAAAGGTGTTTGGGCTCACAATTCCATGGCTGGGATAAAAAGTGTGCACAGTTCACCCGCCCTCGGTCTGGATGAGGCTGGTGTAGAACCTGGGATAGATAGGTAGTGAGATGTTACCTGCTTTCCTTTAATACTGGCTAAATACCAGTGGCTCAAACAAAGAACCCCTTTCTGCTTAAAGGTGCTCAAGAATTACATATACCTGTGTCTGAATGTAATTAACTCCCATAAGCGCATAAAGGTGTGGCCCTACTAGGAGGTGTGGCTTTGTTGGAGGAAGTGTGTCACCATGGAGGTAGACTTTGAGGTCTCATACATGCTCAAGCCACACTTAGTGGTTCAGTTCAACTTCCTGCTGCCTTTGGATCAGGATATAAGATCTCTCAGCTCTGGCACCATGTCTGCCTGCATGCTGTCTGACGATAGTGGGCTAAACCCCTGAAACTGAGCCAACCACCACAATTAAACGTTTTCCTTTATAAGAGTTGCCATGGTCATGGCATCTTCACAGCAATAGAAACCCTGTAGAGAGGGAAGCCTTTTCCTTCCGCTTTGGTTTTTCTCCACCAGTCGCCTGGGCTCCGACATGTTGTAGTCCCCAAATAACACACAAGACGCTGTATTAATTATGAAGCTGTTGGCCTTGCTTGTTTCTTACTGGCTAGCTCTGACTTAAGTATTTATCCCGTAATTGTTAATTAAGCTAAGTATTTCTCTTACTGGAGAAGAGTTCCGGACATCTTACTTCTCTGGCGAGCTACACGTGACTCCCTGTGTTTCTCCTTCCCAGAGTTCTGCTCGACTCCTAGTCCTACCTATCTTGCTTCCCTATTGGCCAACAGTGCTTTATTGACATATACACAGGACTTCCCCCATCAAAACCCTATTTAAGAAATACCTGTAAAAAGTAGACATGACCTTTTAAAATATAATTTATTTAACTTCATTTTTATATGCATTGGTATGAAGGTGTCAGATCCCCTGCAACTGGAGTTATAGACAGTTATGAGTTGTCATGTGGGTGCTGGGAATTGAACTTGGATCCTTTGGAAGAGCAGCCAGTACTCTTAGCTACTGAGCCATCTCTCCAGTCCTGTAAACAAGACGTTTAAAAAACACTTTCTGAGGCAGCCTCATGTAGCTCAGCTTGGCCATCTTGATTCCTGTTCCTCCCCGCCTTTTGAGTGCTGGGATTATAGATATGTGGCACATGCCAGGTTTATGCCTGGTGATGACTGAACCCAGGGCTCTGTGAATGCCAGGGGAGCGTTCTGCCAATTAAGCCAGTGCTCTTCACATGGCCTTTTATGATCATCTCGTTCTTGCTTCCTCTGCCTCATCCCAACCTCCTCACTGAATTTTACTACCTCTTCACGCTTCTACAGCACTGCTGTCCCTGTGGTTAAATGCCCTTCTGTGTCTCTCACCAGCTCACGTTTCACTTAAGGGTGACCTTTGCAGAGCTTTCTCTGGTACGGCACTGTTGTTTTACAGTGCAAGCCGTCTTGTACTGTCCTTTCAATGTGTGACTGTGCCAGCTAGGCCATGAGCTCGGTAGGGACTTGGGTTATTTCTTTTTTTTATTATTTATTTTTAAGTTTAAATTTAGATTAGAAACAAGGTTGCTTCACAAGTCAGTTCCAGGTCCCTCTCCCTTTCCCTCCCCTCCTCCCGTGCCCTCCCCCCATTTGATTATTTCTTACTGCTGCTATTTTCCAGGGGTTTCACAGACCCAAGCAAAGATGGACACGAGTAGCCAACATCACTGAGTGAGTGGGTGTTCCACCTACTCCCAGGGTTGTTGAATTGAGTTATACAAGAGTTTGTCAAGGGAGCTGAGGACAGTTGAGTCCTTTGAGCGGTGTCCGCGGTGGCAGCTGTGAAAAGGAAAGAAGGCACTTTCTTACTGCCTGTCATTTCTAAATGCCATTGGTGTCTGCCTAGTTTTCCAAGGTAGGAGTTTATAATCACTTCCTGTTCCTTCTCTTACTACCCGTCCCTATCTAATCAGTCACTAGATTCTGTCAGCTCTATCCTTTAATGTCCCCAGAGCCTGCTGGCGTCTCGCCATGGCCGTTGCCAGTTCTCCAGTGCAGCCCTCATTATCTCTCCTCAGCAGTCGATAGCTCTGACTGGTCTTGCTTTCTATTTCTCTTGTCCTTCATCCCACCCCCCATTTATCCTCCCCACCGCTGCCACAGTCTGCTGTCGAAGGCACATCTGCTCCTGTCACCATTCTGATGAAAGCATCCTAGGCGGCTTCGTGACCCGCAGGAAATCCAAATGCCTTGGCACCTTCTGTCTTGGACCAATTCCCCCCACTCAGCCTCACTCCAGCTCACCACATAATGCAGTTGTCTGAAACGACCCCAGTGGGCAGCTCACTTGTGCTATTTCTCTGCCACGAGGGCTTCCCTATCTCCTGGCTTTCAGACTGGGTGCCACCCATTTTTCAAGGCCCAATTCACAAGCCTGAGTTATGAAAATTGAGCTCATGTGGAGAGGTTAGCTATTAAAGAAAAAAAGGAGTTGTAAGACTGGGTAAGTAATACTTTTAATGTACTATTATATTAAATTGGGCTTTTGTTTCTTTCAAAGCAGATTAGCTCCTGAGGATAATTGGTGTGCATGCTGTGCACGTGTGCGTGAGTGCATGCGTGTGTGTGTGTGTGTGTGTGTGTGAGCTTCTGTGATTTTCATGGTTCCTTTCATTTAATTCAATGACCAAAATAACTGTTTTTAAAGTTATATGTTACTTGTTGCCAAAAATAAAAAAGGTCAGAGGAAATAACTGCCTGACCCAAAGCTAAAGGCACTGGTTTAAAAAAAAATTCTGTCCATTTTCTGATCTGCATGCAGTCTTATTTTTTTTCTTTCTCTTCTACCTAATTTTCCTTCCACCTTTCTGCTCCTTAGTCTTTCTTTTCTGATTTATCCTGGAGAAGGCTTTCCTGAAGTTTCCAGCATTTTCAAAACTCTTTTCTAATTAGAAGGTAGAGATGGTCTATAAGAAACTGCAGGTTTCAAACAGCAGTCCCTGGAATCTGGGAACAAAGCCAAAAATGTCACCTACTGAAATTGACAACAAAAAGTAGATGAGATTAATCACTATGATAATCTTCCCAGGAAATAACCCACCTAAGAAATTCTTGCAAAGTCTGTTGCTGATAGGATTTGGCTGTTTTGTAATCTGTGCTAGTGCATAAGAATGTCTCCCTTGCAAGAAAACCATTTAAAATGCAGCTTCTGTGAGGTAAACTGTAATGTAGGAAATTATAAGTGTTTGTCTTGGGGTTATTCTAATGGGGATGCAGTTAATGACTTCTAAGTGTGACTGCCTCTAAGTGCTTGGGGAGGGGGTGTTAGTTTCTGTTGTTTGTTCTCATAAGGCTAATAACCCTCAGGAGGGAGAAACTCGGTTTGTTCTGTCATGTTCTGGCAGCAGAGGTGTGGGAGAGTCATTGCTAGTGGAAGGAGGGGATCAGTGGTGGTGTAGGACATGGTAGACAGATGCTGGCATAGTTTAGATGTTGCTCCTACCCAACTGCTAATGGTTCAGGTGTTGGTACCTTGATCTTTTGTGGTGGTGGCGTGTGGTACAGACTATAACGATGGAGACTAGGGGAGGTCGTAGGTCATGGGGGTACACAGTTGGTAGAGACTGTGGGACCCCATCCCCCAACCTCTTTGACCTTTACTGTGTGACTTCCCTCCTTTACCTACATACTTGGCATGATATGACACAGCTAAGATGGGCCAAATAATCATTTTTGTATAGTTAGCTTGCTTGGGTATTTTGTTGTAATGACCCGAACTGGACTAATACAGCTGGGGATGTGGTTATTAATCAGAATCTCAAGAACCTGGGTTGTATGCATAATCTTGTGTGCACGTGTCTTCATTTTTCCTCCTTAGGACAATGTCTGTTGCTCTTATCAAAGGAATCTATAAGGCCAAACCCTTGCTCTGGTGGTTAGGGTCACTGGGGACAATGAAAAAGAAGAAAATGAAGGAAAGACATAGACATTAGCCCCTCCTTGGAGAGAGAAGATGCCTTTTTAGGGATCAAATTTACTGGTTTCGCATGCACAGGGCCCTACTGTATATACAGAGAGAGTTCCCAGTTCTCTCACAAAAGCTGTGAGCAGGTGGAAAAATGAACTGTGAGCAAACACTGAGGAAGAGCAGGGATCCAGCCTGGAGGCTGCTGCAGAAAGTACGAAAGGATGCACACACATGTACACATTAAGCTGTCCCACATGGACCAACATGAATGCTGAGTTTGGATTTCATAGATGCTCTGGGGTAGCCAATGATCATTGAATCAGGTAACAGCTGATTAAAGTAATTAAGATAGGGTTCCTTTGGAGGCCTTGTAGATTGCAAATTACAGAACCCAACTGCAGCTAACGGCTGTACTTACAGACTACTTAGTAACCTCTAAGGAAAGACATGAGCGAACAAGTGTGGGAAGGGAGAAACGGAGCAGTCTGTGGACTTCCACAGCAAGTGACAAGCTCTACCCTCACCCCAGTCTCTAGTTTCCTATCTTAGGCTCTAATTTTTCCAGAGCAGAGTTAATTGTTGGGACTGAGCTCGAAAAGATCAGTTCATTAACCAGGGGACCACCTCAGGCTTTGGCCACACTCATGACCATTCCTGGCTTGGAGCGGGTATCCGATCTTGAAAATAACGGGAGACTGGTGCAGGTACCCACGCCTTCAGATTGTGCGTTTCATACTCCAGGCCCTCAGTGCACTTTCTTCCTGTTTCGTTTTTTAACTGAACATGTAGTTTTTTCATACAATCACAGTTTCCCCTTCCTGATCTCTTCTTAGATCTAATCCCTACTCCCACCCATTCAACTCAGTCTTCTCTCTCACTCTCTTTGGAAAACAAACAGGCAAATAAAAAACAAAGCAGAACAGAACAAAACAATCAGAAAATGCAAGAAAGAGCACACACGCGCGCGCGCGCGCGCGCGCACACACACACACACACACACACACACACAGAAAGATCATGAAAACACAAAATTGGAAAACACATAATATATAAGTAAAGGCCAGTAAGTTAAAAATGCCAAGGCAGAGCATTATGAGACAAAACAAATCTACAAAAATACCACTGAGTTTGTTTAGTATGGCCGTATACTATTGAGCATGGGGCCTGCCTTAAGTGTGGGTTTGTATACCTAGTAAGACTCTATTGAAGAAAACTAATTTTTGTTCCCATCTCCTGCAGGAGGAAGCTTCTTTGATGATGGCTGAGCTAGACACTGATCTATGGGTATAGCAGAAAGTCGATAATAGTCGGTATATTGCTACAGTCCTCTAACAGAACGATAGTATTTGCTTTTTCCCTATGTCCATGGCCTGTCTTGTTTCAGGTTCTTAGCTGCCCAGTGTCAAACGGGGGTTCTTTCTTCTGGAGTGGGCCTTAAGCCCAGTCACAGAGTGGCTGCTGCTCCCACAATCCCCGTACCATTACTGCACCAGCACAACATGGAGGCAGGTCCCCATGTAGACCAAAGGGCATATAGCTTGGTGGTTGCTTAACATTCTCCTCTAGTAACACCAATGCAGTTTCTTAATTTCCACAATAAAAAAAAACTAATTGTTAACCACTTACACTTTCTCTTTTGAGAACAGAGTCCAATTCATTTGCCCATTTATTGATTGGGTTATTTGTTCTATTGGTGTTTACTTTTTTCTTCATATAAAAGTTCTCACCATCCTTAACCATCATGGAAATCAAAACAAAATGGCACTGAAATTCTAACTCGTGCCAGTCATAATGTCTATCATAAAGACAATGAGCTGGCCAGATGACTCAATGGGTAGAAGTCTTTGATGAGGGGGTCAAAGCAGTTACTGCACCAGCCTCATGACTTGAGTTTGGTCCCCAGAACCCTTGTAAGCATAGAAGGAGAGAACCAACTCCACAAACCTCCACAGGCTGTGGAAAAAATGCACCCTACTCACTTATCGTCAAATTCGAAAAGAAAACAAATGCAGGTGAACATTGAAGGGGAAAAGAAAGCTTACATACTGTTGGTGGGAATGTAAATTAGTCCAGCTACTATGGAAATCATGATGTTCCTCAAAAAACTAAAACTAGAACAACCGTATAATTCAGCTATAACACCCACCCATTGGCATCTGCCAGAAGGAATCAAAGTCTGCATATCATTGAGATATCTGCACAATCATGGTTTTTACAGCATTATTCACAATAGTCAAGTTATGGAATCAACCCAAGTGTCCATAAACAGAGAAATTTGTTTCAGGAGACCAGAACAACAGCTAACTCTGCTCTTGGAATTATAAAACCTAAGCATAGAAAACTAGAGATGGGTGTCACGGGAGCCGGTCACCTGCTGCAGAGGTTCACTGAACCCAACCAAGCCATCCAGTTTCCTCCTCATGGTCCTTCTTGCTTTCTTCCTTCTCTGGATCTAGCCAGTGTTCTCTAAGTCCTTTCGCAGAGATGTGGAGAGGGCACCTTTGGAAAGCGCAGCATTGATGGCTGGAGGGATGGCTCAGAGGTGGAGAACACTGGCTACTCTCCCAGAGGTCCTGAATTCAATTCCCAGCACCCACTTGGGGGCTCACAACCATCTGTAATGAGATCTGGTGCCCTCTTCTGTCCTGCAGGCAGACATGCAGGCAGGACACTGCACACATAATAAGTAAGTAAATGTTTAAAAAAAAGAAAGAGTGCAGCAGCTTTCAGAGAGGGATGAACCTGACATTCAGAAAAGGGAAGAAAGACCTGGGGCCAGAAAGAACTCACTAAGGCAGGGGTGAGGCTTGACCTCACCATGTTGCCTGTGGGCAGTCCAGGCTTGTTTTGTGTTCATTTCTTCTCATGTATAACAGAAAACCACTGGAGATATCTAAGTAGAAAAGAGTTCTGTTTTTCATAAAGTCCCACCCTAGATGAGCTATAGGCAATTAATGTCTGCTGAGTGAGAGACGGGAGAGAGAGAGAGAGAGAGAGAGAGAGAGAGAGAGAGAGAGAGAGAGAGAGAGAGAGAGAGAGAGAGTCAGTCTTTCCCTTGGATGAGCCCCCCCCCTTATGGTTACTCCACAGGCTGTATGTATATTTAACACTGGCGGGGGGCAGCTGGGGAGACAGCTCAGTAGATCAAGTGTTTGATGCACAAGCGTGAAGATAGGACTTCAGACCCCCACCTATATAAAAGCCAGGGAAGTGTGCTGCTACCTGTAGTCCCAGCACTTGGGATACAGAGACTAGTGATCCCTGGAACAAGCTGGGCAGCTAGACTAGGTGGAATTGGAGAGCTCTAGGTCTAGTGAGAAACCTGGCTTCAATAAGCTGGAAAGAGGTTGAGGAGGAACATCTAACATCAGCTTCAGGCCGTCACATGATATGCATACATGTACACTCACACCTACACATATGTACACACATGCAGATTGGAACATGCGTTAACACGTGTAAGCACAAGACACACATACCGCTCTGGAGCTGAATATAATGCCACCTGCTTATAATCCCCACATTTAGGAGGCTGAGGCAAAAATTATTTCCTGGCCTATGTAATGGATATGTTGTCCTAATAAACCAAAACCAAACCAGACCAACCAAACAAATAATAAAACAGCAGAACGGGATGTAGCTCGGTAGTAGAGTCTTGCCTAGTATGTTAGCATGTCCTCAGGGCGGATCCCTAGCCTGACAAATATGAGAGAGCAAAGGAGAGATGAAGGGAAGAAAGGGGGAGAAGAGGAGGAATGAAGGAAGGAATGAATAAAGGGAGGAAAGAGGGAAGGAAGGAAGAAGGAGGGAAGGGAGGAAGGAGGGAGGGAGGGAAGGAAGGAGGGAGGGAAGGAAGGAAGGAGGGAGGGAGGGAAGGAAGGAAGGAAGGAGGGAGGGAGGGAGGAGGGAAGGAAGGAAGGAGGGAGGGAGGGGTTCAAAATCCCTGTAGATACTTGCTAGAGCATGACCCCTGTTAAGACCAACAGGAAGTTATTTCAATACCAAGGTAAGAGACCATGATGGTGGCTGTCCTGGCTAGTTCAGTGTCAACTTGGTTCAAGATAAAGTTATTTGGGGAAAAGGACTCTCAACTGTGACAATGTCTCCATAAGATTTCCCTCTAGGCAAATCTGTAGTGCATTTTCTTAGTGATTTTCTTGATGCTGGAGTGACCAGCCCATTGTGGGTGGGGAGGCAATGGTCCTGGGGTGAATAAGGAAGCAGCCCCAGCAAGCCAGGGTAGCAGATGAGTAAGCCGCACTCCTCTGTGGCTTCTGCTCCAGTTCCTGCCCTGAGTTCCTACTCGGGCTTCCTTCAGTGATGGACTATTTATTAGCTGTAAGATGCGACAAACCCTTTCCTTCTCAAGTAGCTTTTGGTCATGGTGTTTTATCACAGCAACAGAGCCCTAACTAAGACAGTGGCTTAAACCCAAGCATTAGTACCAGAGGAGGTGAAACGTTCAGTGTGCATTTGTGTATTTTGGAGAGAGTACTGTCAGGGCTTGCTGAAGGATTTGGTGCCCAAGAGAAAGAAAAGGAAATAGGCTTTTTGGTTTGGTCAATGAGATGCTCTTCACTGAACTGGGAAGATGAATGGAAGGAATAGATTTAGGGAGAAAGACAGAGTCTGGAATCAATTCTGCCAAGTTCGAGATGTTGATCTCTTAGTTAAAGTCAGGGGGTAGTCAGATTTACATTTGGGAACCACAAGGCTATAGATGTACTTACAAACAAGGGTCTGGCTGAACATGTATGGGAAGGTATTTATGAATGAGCTCAGGACAATCTAACATGAAGAAATCTGTCTTGGTTGCTGGGAACAGGGACAGCTTACTTGGTAAAGTGCTTGGTGCAAACATGAGAACCTGAGTTCAAGTCTCCAACCGCCATGTAAAGCCGTGGCTATAATGCCAGCACTTGTGGGTGGGTGGTCTGGAGACAGGTGGAGATCTAAACTTTGCTTTCTAGTTACTCTAGCCAGACTGGTGTCTCCAGGTTCAGTGAGAAATACTGCATCAAAAGATAAAGTACAGCTGGGCAGTGGTGGCACACACCTTTAATCCCAGCACTCAGTAGGTGGATCTCTGTGTGTTCTACAGAGAGTTCCAGGTCAACCAGGGCTGCACAGAGAAACCCTGTCTCAAAAAACAAGGGGAAAAAAGATAAGGTACAGGTTTAGCAAGATGGCTCAGTGGCTGAAGGCACTTGCTACCAAGCGTTACAACCTGTGTTTGATCCCTGGGACCCACATGATGAAAGGACTCCTGAAAATTGTTGTCTTACTTCCACAGTATGCCATCACACACACACACACACACACACACACACACACACACACACACACACACACACACACGTGCCAGATAAATACCATACTATTTTAGAAGGGTGGGCCCTTACCTTACCTTGCCCTTCTTAAATTACAGAAGCTTGTAATTTGATACTTTGTTTATTTCAGACATCTATATTCTTTTTTTTTTTTTTTGAGTTTTTCCAGACAGTATCTGCAGACCAGGCTGGCCTCGAACTCACAGAGATCCGCCTACCTCTGCCTCCAGAATGCTGGGGTTGAAGGCGTGCACCACCATCACCTGGCTGACATCTACACTCTTATCTATGAATGTACTCTTACATTTATGTAGTAAATATCACAGCCTTCAGAGGGAAGACTTTTCCTTCCTTGAACCATTGGCAAAATCTTTCTGGTTTTTCTTTCCATATATTTGAGGAGTTGGCAGGAATCCACTGTGCCTGGAACGAAGGCCAAGTCTGTCAATAAACCTCTTTGGACTGTAAATATTTGTGTGAGTCCATTAACTGTACTGAGTGGCTGGGGTAAACCAGGGGTAAGCCAGGTACTTTACTTACCCACTACGCTAATGAGCCACAGGCAGAGAACCCACTCTGTGGATTATTTGCAATAAAATTTAAAATGTTCACAGTGTTAAATTAAAGCCTGTCTAAGTTCTCTTTGGGTTTTTCACTTATTTCTGGGGTGGCTTTCTTTATTAGCATTCAGCATATGAGTTTATTTTAGGAGTAGTCTAGGCAAAACACAAGTAGAAGCCAGGCCTGCTGCTTATATACAGCACACACACACACACACACACACACACACACACACACACACACACACACACACACACACACTCACACACACATACACACACACTCACAGAGAGAGAACATGAAAACATATAAATGCTACCTAGCTCCTTCTAGCTCCCCAGAACTAAGTATCCATGGCAACCAATTAGTTTATTTGTTGACTCCAGCTTGCTGTATTTTTAAATAAAAATAAAATTTCCTCTTGTTATCAAAACAATATGTTCGTTATGAAAAACAGGAACAAAAATTTTCAGTGAACTTTTCGGACACAGTGACATAACTCCACAGTTCAGTGAGAACCCCACTTAACACCTTTGGAGTATCCTTTGGGGTCATTGTATATATTTTAAGGTTAACTCTATATAAACCCTGAGAAAGGTATTATTGAATAGCTTTAAAAAACAAAGTGTTGAAGACATTCTTCAGACTTTAAATGTTGAGCATTTCAGAATACATTTGTGTTGGTTTTGTTTTGTTTTAGTTTTCTGCTAGTGACATCCTTGCACAAGTTGTTTCTTTAGACTGGACTTTTAGAAATGGGCTTGTTGAGTTGGAAGTGCTCTGACATGTATTGCCCAATTGTTCTACAGAGTGTATTGATGTAGACAAGGGCCGACAATAAACACCTTCGTCGACACTGAGCCTTAAAAATATTTTATGAAATCTTTGTCAAGTCAGTAGGGAAAATTCAATTTGATTTCTTTGATTACTAGTGAGATTGAACATTATACTTACTGGCCTTCGGCATTTCTTACTTTATGATTTGCTTGGCCACAGCCCATGTTCAGTATTCCCTGAAGATACCTGTTTATTGATTTCCGAGACCAGCTTCTCTATATAAGGGATATTGATCTTCTGTGTTTAAATATTTTTCCTTACATGAGTTGCTGTTTTATGTTTTGACCTGGTGAAAAAAGTATGCACTCAATGTCTGCTTTTCCTTTTATGGTTTTGTATGTACTGTCTCTTTTAGGATGCATTCTCCATCTATTGTGTGGATGTTTAGCTACATGTTTTTGCTATTGCTCTCTTCTCTGCCTTCCTCTTCCTCCTCTCCCACGTTCTCCTCTCTCTTCTGAGTTAATATGTCATGTATCCAGGATGATCTTAACTTTGCCTTAGAGCTGCAGCTGGCCATAGAGCTGCAGCTGGCCTTAGACTCTTGCCTCTACCTCTTGAGTGCTGGGGTCAGAGGCTTGCTCCACTATACCTGTCTAAGTTTCATTTTTGAAATTTGTGAACTGTATTTGGTGTGACATAAAGGTGCTTAAATATATTTATTTCAAGTGGTCCACTATTAAAGAGTTAATCGATTTTGCTTCATTTAACCTTTCTCCTAAGGTATTTGCACATCAGTTATATAATAAAGCACTAATAAAAAGTTTCACAATAACAGGTTGTGGCGACACATGACTTTAATCCTATCACTTGGGAGGCAGAGGCAGGCCCATCTCTGTGAGTCTGATGCCAGTCTGGTCTACATAGTAAGTTCCAGACCAGTAGGACTACATAGTAAGATGCTGTCTCAAAAAAAATGCACGTTAGAGACCCAGGGTCATGTCTACATATGCATGTACACGTACATCGACACATGTGCCTGTGCACATGTGTGTGCATTGTGTGGAGGCCAGAGGTCAAGGTCAGGTGTCTTCCTCCATTAATGTTTTTTTTGAGACCCACTCTCTTGCTGACTGTGGAACTTGCAGACTTGGCTAGTCTTTCTAGTCAGCAAGCTCCAGAGAGCCTCCTGTCTCTGCCTCCCCAAGACTGGGTCACCGCCTCACACCCACAGACTCAGGACGTCAGGCTTCTGTGACAAGCAGTGTACAGACTGAGCCACCTCCCAGACTCCGCCTATGGATACATTTTATTCGAGCAGTTTTCGAACTGGTTGCCTAAAGATAAAAGCCAGGAAGTTTTATTCCAAAATCCAGCTTTATAAATGTCTCTTGAAGAAATCACTCTGTCTGGCAACCAGGCTCACGACTTCCCTTGACAAACGTGTAGAGAGCTGGGAATAGTTACTTCTAGTAATCCCCATCCATGCACTTCATTTATTTTTGGTGTCTGCTCAGTTTCCGGTGACATTTAATATTACAACCAACTGGGCGGTGGTGGCGCACGCCTCTAGTCCCAGCACTCAGAGGCAGAGGCAGGCAGATCTCTGTGAGTTCGAGGCCAGCCTGGTCTACAAAGTTACACAGAGAAACCCTGTCTCAAAACAACCAAAAAGAAAAAGAAAGAAAGAGATTACAACCACTGGTGTTCACGTCTAAATCTATGCACATCTTACAATTGGACACATTGTGAGAATTAGGAAAAATTAAAGTTAGTTCTGAGTTTTCAAGTAGGAACACAAAAATGACAATCTTGCCTTTTCTTTTTAATCTTGTTTCTTGCCTTATTTTGTGTGTCTAATAGCCTTCTAACAAAGCTCATATGTGCTAGCTGGCGTCTTTACACCATATCTGGCTTTGGCAGGGAAGTAAGTATTTTCCATTGTCAAAATACATGCATTTTGTGGTTCTCTGATGCTCTGATGTTTTATTAATAAAAGCCATGCATGTTGAATTTTGTAAAATCAAATGACTTTAATATCTACTGATTCCTGTGGCTTTTCTCTAAACTTGATGCTTTATAGTAAGATTTCTAATGTTGAACCACATGTGTTCTTTTATTATAAATCCTAATAATATTTAACACTACCTAATGTGCCCTAATAGTATACTTATTAATCCAATTTGTGTTAAAAATAATTGGAAAATTTGCATCTCATTTTAAAGTAAGATTTGTCTATTGTAATCCCCTCTCTTATCCTTTTGTGCTTTGTCAACTTTTCTCTTAAATGTACGTAGTCTTCAATTCTCACTGTTGCTATGGTTAATTTTTATTGCATTAACTATATGTCTCTTAATTTCTTTGAAAGTTAATTTTCATAGATATGTACATATATACAGAAGTGACTAATGTCATTTGGCTGGGTAAAAATTTCGCTCAGTGCTTAGCTGTGGATGCCTGCTTCTGATTCCATCAGCTACTGGATGAAGGCTCTAGGATGGCAATTAAAGTAGTCATCAATCTCATTATAGGGGAAGGGCATCAAAGGCAGCCTCTCTACTACTGCCTAGATTCTTAGTTGGGGTCATCCTTGTGAGTCTCTGATCATTTCCCTGGTGCCAGATTTCTCTTTAAACCTATCCTGGCTCCCTCTATTAAGGTGTCTCTTTTGTTGCCTCCTCTATTCCTCCCCTGTCTCAGTCTTCCTGATGCCTCTCATTCTCTTCCCCGCTCCTCTCCTTCTCTTTTTCCTCCCTCCCTCCCCCCCCACGCTCCCAATTTGCTCAGGGGTTCTTGTCCCTTTCCCCTTTTTTGGGGGACCATGTGTTTCTCTCTTAGAGTCCTCCTTGTTTCCTAGTTTCTCTGGTGGTGTGGATTGTAGACTGGTAGTCCTTTGCTCCATGTCTAAAATCCATATATTAGTGAGTACATACCATGCTTGTCTTTCTGTGACTGGGTTACCTCACTCAGGATTCCAGTTCCGTTCATTTGCCTGCGAATTTCAAGATTTCATTGTCGTGCCTCACCCCCCCCCGCTGAGTAATACTCCATTGTGTAAATGTACCACATTTTCTCCATCCATTCCAAAGTGGCAAAAATATACACTCACACCAGCAATGGAGGAGTGTTCCCCTTTCTCCATATCCTCTTCAGCATAGATTGTCATTAGTGTTTTTGATTTTAGCCATTCTGGCCGGTGTAAGATGGTATCTCAGTTGTTTTGAGTTGTGTTTTCCTGATGGCTAAGGATGTTGAGCACTTTCTTAAGTGTCTTTCAGCCATTTTAGATTCCTCTATTGAGAATTATCTATTTAGTTCTGTATAGCTAAGCACTGAGCCATACTCCCAGAATTCAGTTGTAGAATCATTAAAAAAGAGTCTTAATGTGAAACACATATGTGTATGAAATAATCTATGGCATGCATTTGTGTAGTTTATTATTTCATTTTTTTTCAAGGCAGGGTCTCATTGTGTGTCTATCTATAACTGACCTTGAATAGTTATGTAGACCAGGCTGGTCTTGAACTCAAAGAAATCCACTTACCTCTGCCTTCTGAGTGTTAGGGTTAAAGGTGTGTGCCATTATGCCTGGCCATTTGTATAATTTAAAGAATAATTATTTAAAGAACACCCATACACTCGCCACTCAGAACAAGGCGTAACATATCACCTGTACTTAGAGCTTGCTCACCCAGGCAGGCTCACGTTGGGGGCTACACTCGTTTTCATTGCTGTATCATTTCCCATTATATAGATTTATTGTCTGTTCTACGACTGAGTGACATTTTTGCATTTAAGATGGCAGAAGAGAAACCTGCTATTTGTCGGTGGGAACAACTTATTTTGTTTGGTTTTCTACCTGGATGATCACAGGATTTTTCTTTTTTTTAAAGAAAGTCTTTGACTGTCATAGTTTATTACAATAAATTCAGACAGCTCTTTTAAGTTTGCCCGGCACTCTCACAGTGGCTCTCATCTCTTACCTGGTCCTTTTCCCCCATGCTGGCTTCCTCACAGTGGAAGGTCTCTGCTTGTCTAGATGGGAGTGGATAGCGGTTCTCCTTGATTTATGAGGCTCTGTGGAAACGTTTCAGCCTCAGCATGGGAAACAAATGTATATTTTTGCCACTATACCCGCTTTTGAAGTGACATCGCATGGGAGGAGTGGGCAGCTTCGCCTAAGCCAGAAGGGCTCCCCCTAGGTCTGCTGTGGCAGCTGAATACTCCTGTACCCCAACAAGCTTACCCTCAAACCCACTCTCTCTTCCTCCATCCCCACTCTCTCGCTCTCCGCCCTTACCCTCTCTCCCTTCACCCCCACGCCCTCACCCCGGTCCCCACTCTCTCACCATCCACCTCACCCCCTCTCCCTCCACCCCAACCCCGGTCACTATCTGCCCCTGCTTTGACATGGCAGTTTTGCCTGGAAGCAAAGACCCGAACAAGCCTTGAGCGGGCCTGGGGTTACCTGGCCCTCTCTGAGTGCTCCAGGTCCCCTTCTGAAGGTGGTGGTGGTGTTTGACTTTGGCACCGCAGCCTTGCGATTCTCACTCACCCCTGGTCTCTGTCACACAATGATGTGTTTGTCCTCTTCTACCCGGTAGGTCTTTTCATCAGAGAATCCCCAAGGGAGAGCATTAAATGCATCGACTTGTGTTGTCCCTTTGGGCTGGAAATATCACCTGTTTAGCTTGTATTGATCCTCAAGTTGAAAAGTGGACCTCCTGTGCAGCACGCTGGCTTCTGGAGCCTGGTAGGAGGGTGCAGTGGACAGAGAATGATGGGCAGCTTCTGTTTTCCTTGAGAAAAACCCCAGGTTGTTTAGCAGACTGGCAGGGAAAGTGAACACTACCTAAGATTTATAGTCGCCCGAGGGACAAACTCGTGTTTCCATGCTGACTAAAACACAGTCTCTTCCTCATAGTCCCTACAGCAGGGAGGGAGGCCAAGCATTTGCCAAACATCATGTAGACAGGAAAGAAATGCATCAGATGGGAGACTGGACAATGTTCTTAATATCCTTCCTTTCCGGAAATCTTGTGACTAGTGTTTTCTTTCATTACTCAGGGCATGTGCCGGTGTGTGTGTGTGTGTGTGTGTGTGTGTGTGTGTGTGTGTGTGTGTGTATTTCTCCAATCCTAGAGTCCTGAGTTGTTCCTGCTGCAATGTTTCCTAAAGATTTCTATTCGATATTTGAGGGTGGGGTTGTCTCATTATTGCATAGACAATTTTTTATTGCCTTAAGGGTCTGACAAATTAGGGATGACATTCCTTTTGGAGGCTCTCTGTTTCAATTCTCCTTTGTGGGCCTTGAAGGGCCCATACTAGCCATTCAGCCGGTAGTTAAGAGTTTTCCCTTCCTCCTGGGCAACAAAAGTGATTAGCAAAATTTGACTTTGCTTATTGTTCTTAAGTAAATTGCATTAAAATTTATGGGTACCTTTCCAAGAGAAGACAAATTACACATATTACAAGAAGGGAAGAAAAGACACGTGATTATATAATTCCTCTGAGAAAGGTTCTTTGTTTTGCTTGCTACATAATGTATCCATCAGAGCAGACCCATCCCTAAGTAGGTCTGTGATGCCAGTGAATTCTGCCCTAAGAACAATTTACTGACCCTATGTCTTTGAAGATAATTGAAAAGTTAGGATACCCTCACCCCTGGGGAATTGTCTGTGTCCCTGGAGTGAGTGTCTGACTGGAGACAGAGGTTGAGTGCGGTAAGGAAGGTGCTCTTAGATCAATCATATTTGAAAAGAAAACTTTTTTCCCAGCTAACATCTAGAAATGACACATTACAACCAACTGTTTCTTGAACTATCTTGGATAGAAGGGAGGAGTAAAATCATTCTGCCTTTTAATTTAAAAAGTGGTGCTCGAGAGAAAGACACCATGCAACACAGATCTCACCTGGAGGGTTTTTTTTTTATTATTAAGGGAAAGGAATGGGGAAATGGGGAGGTGGGGGGAGACCAGCCTCTTGAGACAGGAGCAGCAGAAAAGAGAGGTAGGAGTAGGGGTGGGGGAGACAGAAAGACAGGCGCAGAGAGAGAGAGAGACAGAGACAGAGAGATAGAGACAGAGAGAGAAGCAGGACAGGGCCCTTTTAAAAGGGAACTGGCTGCAGGTGAGAGGGTATCCTGTCAGAACCCCAAGGGCAGGCCAGTACAGATGCCTGAATAATAACACTCTGATTGTTTTGTGGCTGTTGGAATGTGGCAACTACCACTACTTTTCCTCTAACAACCGTCCAAGTGGGCCCAATCTGAGAAAGAAGACAACCTGATTGATAGTTACACAGTATTCTGCACTGTTTGGTTTGGTCGCAGTAAGTCATGGTGGTCAGGGTGCTAAGAGACAGAGATGCCAAAAGAAGTTGACTCTGTGTTTCCTTCTTATTCATATGATGCTAGGCAATATTGTGCAGAAGGTGGATTCTTGGATTGTCTGATTGGTTGCCGAGCCTGCTGCTGGGTGCAGAATGACATCCACAGTAAGGCTTGTGATCTGTGGGAACAGGAAGCAGTTCTAGCCCACAATAGAAAGTCTACACTAGCCAACTATAATGTAATGGGTTATTTAATAATGTGCCTCAGTTTCCTTTTCTGTAGCAAGGGGACAAATAGGGTACTTTCTGGCAACGCTGAGAGGATTAAATGAGATGTAGTTGTTAGAAAAACTTTGGCGGGCAACTGTGGTGCACGCCTTTAATCCCAGTACTTGGGAGGCAGAGGCAGGTGGATCTCTGTGAGTTCCAGGCCAGACTGGTCTACAGAGTGAGTTCCAGGACAGGCTTCACAGTTACAGAGAAACCCTGTCTGGAAAACCAATAATTAATTAATTAAAACTTTAAAAAAATGAAAATATAAAAAACTTTGGGACTAGAGAAAATGATTAATATTAATTAGGATATGATTGTTGTCTTATTTGGATATTTGACGAACAAATTCCTTCCCAATATTTGGTAGAAATATTAAAAATAACCCAATGGTTTAGTCTCTAAGAGAAGATAAACTCTCATGGACTATTTACTGATATTTTACATATTTGCCCTTGGTGGTCTAGAATGGATGCCTGTATATATAAACAAAATCTTACATACTTTGTTTAAGTACCATAGACAATGCCCACAAATCTCTCAATGGCATTCAGTTCTCGCGAGAAGGAACACTGCTACATAGCGATGGCTGAGGAGCTCTGTCACGAGCGCTCCCTGAGAGACTTCCGAAACACTAGTTTTACAGCTAAGACTGGCTATAAAAAGATCTCTCTCCCACTGACTTTTGTTACAAAATCAGAGATATGACCTCATGGGGGAAAAATCCCCCAATTGATGGACAAGATTGTTTGTTAAGGAGTGAGTAGATGGTATGTTTACTTATTCTACAACCGTGATCAGAGCCCTTAGCTGGGACTCCTGCTTTTATAGTTCATTTAGTGCGGGGCCTTAAAAGGTTGTAGGTGCAGTAAATGTTGACATGGGTTGACCATGTCTGCAGAACAGAAGATATATATATACATATATATGTATATTAAATTTATTGAAGGCTTGTGGGATTCTTTGTGAAAAGAACCTATTCAAAACAATTTATATGTGAAAGATAGAAGACATGTCTCAATTTGGGTCTGGAAAGGAAGTCACAGCCCATGGTCTAGCCTTGTGTAGATGGCCCTGGCAGTGATTTTAGTGTTTTTAGGAACACAGTTATAAAGCCACTCACATGGCCCAAGATGGGGTTCTGGGGATGGAGTTACCTACCAAGCTTATACAGCTAATTGTGGAAAACCAGGACCAGGACTAAGCACGTTCACAGTGCTAGGAGATGTCCAGGATACCTCTCTGTTTTCTCTGCAGGAAAAGAATCTCTGTTATTTTGACTCACAGAAGAGACGGTAAGTAGTATTTAACCCCAACCTGCTCCTTTTAATTCCAACCCTAGACGGCTGCAATACTACAAATGTACCAGTAGATGACGCTACAGGCTACATTATTGTGTACGCGTCTCCAGCTGTCTTTTACTTGGAATTTCATCATTAAAGGGAGTCCTTAGAATCCCTGCATGGATTTGGGGGGATCTAGGAAACACAAACATTTTTCAAAAATCAGGCTTATCAGTGGTAGAGAATTCAAAAAGTTTCTTGGCTAGTAAGAAATGCAAAATTTAGTTGAAATCAGTTTTCAACAGGGAAAAGGAACAAAAAGGGAAAGGGGCAATTTAAAACTATTCTTTCTGGATAGAAGCGGTCTGTGGCCCCGAGCAGCCCCCATCTCCGTCTCATTCAGCAATGAGGGGACGCCGAAGGACCAAAGAGGGAGGAGAGTCAGCACATTGCTTAGCTGTGGTATCTCCTTATTAGGCCTCCTTTGGCTTTGACATAACAGCATCAACTACATTCTGCTGTGAAGATGAATAAAGCAAAGATTAGTTGTCACCATCAACTGTGATTATTTCACCCAGCAAAAGATTTTTTTTAGTTAGAAACATTTGAAAAATCTTAGTTGAAGCTTTCATAAAAAAAAAACCAAAAAACAACAACAAAAGAAACAAAACAAAAGAGCAGGAACTGGGCACTTAAGAGGCCGTGTGGTTGGGTTCTCTAAGTTTCACAATTTCAGGACACAATGTGGCTATTTATTTAAAATAGGACCCTCCACTCCTAATCTTTTACAGGTGCTCCCTGGGGGGAACTTGATATTTCCCTGTTTGAGTTTAAGAAGCTCACGGAATGCAAAACAATCCTTCTTACCATTTAACATGCCGGATAGCTCACTTTAGTTTTAAAAGCCATATTTATTTATTCTATGTATAAAGGTGACCCAGAACGGGTTTGTAAGATCTTTCCCAGTGATGCGCTTCTGCAAGGATTCTGTTAATGTGGCTGAAACAGTTTAATAGGTAAATACAGATGTTTTCATAACTTCCCAGACGTCGAGTTGATGCTTTGATTTGGCTGATTTGTTGATTAGAAAAATATTTTGGTTAGAAAAGTTTCCGTTTACCGAGTAGCTGTGTGGGCTGCCGAGAGAAGGTTCCGTGAAGTAGGAGTGTTTGGCACGCGGCCCTTTGGTGCTGACAGCTTTCATGAATTATTAGGTGGGTAATTCAAAGTTTTGTGGGCCCAGCCTCGTTTAGTTTTACCTCTCTATTGAATTCCTGGTTACATGAGATAGGTTACAAGGCCTGATATGTAGCCCTAGCTGACTTTTAATTTATGATCCTCCTGCCTCAGCCTCTCGTGTGCCCAGGCTTGTCTATGACATGCATTTTTTTTTTTTTTCTGAGACACAATTTCTCTGTAGCTGTCCTGGAACTCGCTCAGTAGACAAGGCTGGCCTCGAACTCACAGAGATGCACCTGTCTCTACCTCCTGAGTACTTGGATTAAAGGCATGAGCCACCACCTATTATAGCCACCGACTATAATGATAGAATCCCACTCTAATTCCGTGTGTTCTTATCACAGGGTCTGAGAACATCAAGATTCTGGAACCAACAAGTCAAGGACTGGTTGGCTGATTGGATCCTGGATGTTCTGCCTATTTTGATGGTTTCTACGACAGAGAGGCCATCATAAGAGTCAAGAGCCCCTAAACTCTTTAGAAAGAAATCCGGGCTTTCCGGTGGTCCTAGAGACCGCTATTGCTGCTCCTACCGGCAGGGGGAGTAAGAGTCATTGATACAGGGTTCATGGGCCACACTCATTAACACGCAGTCTAGGGACCACTGTGCTTTCTGGGGATCGTGAAGACTGAAATGATTTTAAGCAAAAAGAAAAATAAGGGGGGCTGGAGAGATGTCTCAGTGGTTGAGAGCACTGACTGCTCTTTCAGAGGAGCCAGGTTCAATTCCCAGCGCCTACATCATAGCTTACAATTGTCTATAACTCCAGTTCCAGGGAAACGCCAAAACTCATAAAATAAAAATAAGTTTAAAAAAGTTAAAACAAAGAAAAATAAGTATAATAACGAATATTCAACCATGAACCTAGCCTAGATAACATTTGTCTTTTTACTAACATATAGCTAAAATAGTTTTTTGTTTGTTTTTGTTGTTTTGTTAACAGAGTAAGGAACCCGCAAATACCGAAGTATGTCAGGCCCACGAGCATAACGAGCTCCAAGTTATACTTCTGAATCCGGAGTTCTAAATTTACTGTAGGGAGGCAGGGGAAACAGCGACTACCAGAGGGAGAGAATTCCTCGCTTTCCAGAGACCAAACACTCTTCTCTAAGCTGGGCCCTGGACGGCTAAAAGGAGGAGATCCCGGACTACCTGCATTGTTTTAAGTTACGAAGCTCATGGGCCAAAGATCTTTCTGATCTCAAGGCTACCTAACTCTTGGCCTCTCACCTCCTTCCTGTATCTCCAGCAGCAGGCTCTAAAACAAGCCAGGTCTGGACTGGACAAGGCAGGGCAGGAAGACTGGGGCTTTCTCCCCATCCGGGCTTCAGGCAACCGCGCTGCAGGCAAACTATAGGTGAGTCAACTTTTCCCTTCTCGGGAAGTTACTCGGAAGGGCTCAGACACATCCCTAAAGGCCACAAGAATGGACAAGAAACCCACCTTCTGTATGACTAGCAGGCCTTGCGGGTTGGCTGAGGACAAAAGGAGAGGTCTCTAGACTGCGGCTGCTCAGTCTTGACAAGGGCTCTGTGGTCTGGAGGAGTACCTGGACCCTCTGAGCTGCGGATCTCCCAAGGCTTCCCTAGGTGTGCAAGAGGCAGGCAGGGGGAGCGGGGTAAACAACCTGACCACCAGGTGGCGCTGGGCAACTGGCCGGCGGCTTGCTGCAGCAACCGCTACAGTGCGGCTGGGAGGTGGTCTTGGAGCCTGTGCCATCTGCCGTGTGGCCCCAAAGAGAAGGGTCTCCTTGGAGCAGTCCAAGGAATAGGCAGAAGATCAAGACTCACCCTGACAGCAACAGAAAGTCTGTGGATGGGAAGTGTGGGCGGTGGAGATGCTTCAAGGTCTCTGGGTTCTTGTCTTGAAGGAGGGAATTCAGTCAAGAGACATACGCAGTTTAAGTGGGTTATTCAGCGAGATTAAGGAAAGCAAACACTCCAGAGAGTCTGGAGTGGACGGCTCCGAGATGGGAAGAAAGCCGGCGGGTTCTGGTTGTGAATTTTAGAACATTTAGAACATTTAGAATTTTTAGTGAACATTTAGGAGGTGGGTGGTATATTGTTAGGTGACACTTTGCCTTCCCCAAATCGTGGAGGACCTTTTAGGTTAATTCTTCCGTGACTTTCTTCCCCTGTGGTGTAAAAACCACAATGTAAGTGATGTTACAAGGATGTTACTCTTCGGAGGAGGTAAGTCCTTCGTTAGTGCGCATGTGTGGGAGAAAGCCCAGGCGCGTTAGTTTCAGATATAGTGGAAACAACCTAGCCGCAGCTTCAAGGGTGTTTAAGCAGAAAGCAGTGTTCAGGAGAACAGCTGCCCAGGATACAGCTGCGGTTTTCCAGGTACCTCGTGTCTAACTCCTTGCCTGCCCAGTGTCAGAGGCGCACGGTGCGACAGGGCGGAAGACGTAACCAGAGTGGCTGCAGTGCTACCCAGCGAAAGAACCTACCCGGGAAGCAGGTGCAAGACGTGTCCTTGGAATGAAGCTTAAACAAGATGCAGGGGAGCTTACTCATCTGCAGAGACATCACCGCCCCCATCATCTCTTGCAGAACAGCCTCCTCCATTATGCGAAGTTCCTAGGACCAGGCTTGGTACCCCATCCTGGTAGCACCAAGAACACTGGTCCTTTCACTAGGCTGGGCCTGGTAGGTCACAG
Source organism: Mesocricetus auratus (assembly GCF_017639785.1). Lineage (NCBI taxonomy): Eukaryota > Metazoa > Chordata > Mammalia > Rodentia > Cricetidae > Mesocricetus > Mesocricetus auratus. The sequence goes on along the minus strand of NW_024429266.1, from coordinate 20,039,672 downwards.
GGAGAAGTGTCCTTATAACACCATTCCTATCTTCATTTATGACTTCATCTTTTATCCTTGGTGGAGCCGGGCCCGGAGACAGAAATGAGTAATTAGCAGTCACTACCTCCAAGGAGCTCAAAGTCTGGTGGGAGAGACACAAAACAAACAGGCTCTGGCACACAGTGACAACTGCTGGGCCAGAGGTGTGCCCAGGAGGGTGGTGGCAGCTGTGCCTGGGGGTGCGGGCCAGGGTGGGCGTTCCAGGTAAGAGAAGTCATGAAGCGGTGTGGGAGTTAGCAGAGGAGAAGCCAAGGAAGGACATAGACATCTCCATAGCCGTAAAAGCAGGGTGCCCGGGGCTGCCGGTGAGGTGTCCTGGGCTGCGGGTGAGGTGTCCTGGGCTGCGGGTGAGGTACCCGGGGATGCGGGTGAGGTGCCCGGGGCTGTGGGTGAGTGTTGCGAGTTAGCTTTTGTCAGTTTGACACAAGCTACATACACTCCCTGGGAAGTGCAGGGAACTTCAGTTGAGGAACTGCCTCCATCAGGTAGCTCTCTGAGGCGTTTTCCTGATTGCTGATCGATGCGTGAGGCCCCAATCCATCACGGGCAGTGGTCCTGGGTTGCATAGGAAAGGAGAGCGAGAGAGCCATGGGAAGATAGCCAGTGAGCAGCTCTCCTCCGTGGCCTCTGCTGCAGTTCCTGCCTTCAGGTTCCTGCCCCGAGTTCCTATCTGCTTCCCCATTGATGACAGACTGTAGCCTATGACCCAAATAAACATTTGCTCCCCAAGGTTGCTTTTGGTCCATGTTTGATCAGAGCAACCGAGAAGCAAACTAGGGCTAGGTGAGGAACTGAGGTAAATGAGAACAGGGAGAGACAAGGCTAGAGGTTATGCCAGGGAGTCAGGCTTTCTCCACCGAAGGCCTGGGAAGCTGTCGTGACATTCCCTCAAGGTGAGAGAGACACACAGAATAGGATATGAGTCATGTCAGGGAGGGGAGGAGATGGGATCTGGTGACAGGCAGATCTGCTCGAGGGTTATGGCCAGCAGGAAGTGATAAAAACCCAATAAGGGCTGGAAAGATGCCTCCTTAGGTTAAGTGCTTGCTTCACAAACGTGAGTTCACATCTCCAACATTTACAACATTGCTGGGTATGGTGGCATGGATTTGTAATCCCAGTGCTGGGGAGGTAGAGGCAGGAGGATCCTTGGGGCTCCCTGGCCAGCCAGGTAGATGAATTTGGACCCTCTGGGTTCAGTGTCTCAAACAATAAGACGTGAAGTAATGGAGGAAAACACGTGATGTCAACTTTTGGCTTGCACACGTGTATACACACACATACATGTGAACCCATACATGCATACACATGAAAACACACTCAAACACGCAGCCCTGACATAGAAGAGACTGATGCTTCCCTGCCTGCTTTGCAGCATCTGTCAAACTGGAGTCTGAAATTTATAGGCTTGGAGCTCCTGGTCACACAGGAATGAATCAGGGTCTCAGGATTGGAAAGAATTCCGGAATCTTCCTCATCCCATCTTTCTAGCCCCAGGGAGAGGAGTTAGCTAGCTGGACAGTACTGTTGGCTATGGTTGAAACCACTGCATAAGTGTTGGGGGAGGATGTAGGTGTGTGTGTGGGGATGTAGGTAGGTGTGTATACACGCTTGTGATGTAGAGATCTGTGTGTAAGTGTGTGTGTATGAGTATGTGAGTGTGTGTGTGAGTGTGTGTGTATGAGTATGTGAGTGTGTGTGTGTGTGTGTGTGTGTGTGTATGTAGGGGGTGGAGCGAAGGGCCCAGGAAGCCTAAGCTGGGGACGACAAACCAGGTAATGAAAAGGCGGGAAGGAAGTCTGGGGTGGAGAAGTGGTCCCAGACCCATGGGCAGCAGGGCTGGCTAGAGTGACTCCGCCAGGGAGAGGCTTGGTCGGAGGTACAGAGTGAGAAGGGTAGCCTGGGCTACCCAACAAGACTCACCTGTTCAGTGATCATTAGCAGAAGCTTGCTCCCCTCCTCCTGCATACTACCCCTTCCCAGCTCTGTTGGCAAGAACTCCACGTTGCCCGTGGATTCTTTTTTTTTTTTTTTTTTTTTTTTTTTGGTTTTTTCCAGACAGGGTTTCTCTGTGTAGCTTTGGAGGCTGTCCTGGATCTCGCTCTGTAGACCACGCTGGCCTGGAACTCACAGAGATCCACCTGCCTCTGCCTCCCGAGTGCTGGTATTAAAGGCGTGGGCCACCAATGCCCGCGGATTCTTACTGTAGTCTATTCTGTTAATCAACCACGTTTCCCACTTTATCTTTGTTTGGTTCTTTTCTAAATGCATAAAGACTTAGCTAGTTATATTTGCCCATTCTGAGATTCCTTGCAGCATGAACTTTGTAGGATGCTGTTCAGCCTTGGACACTCCCAATGCAGCACATGTATCTCCATCGTATTTGATCTCAGGCTGAGTCGATGGTCCCTTACATATTTTATGTAGATAAACGGCTGACATAAATATTTTTGGAAAACTAAACATTGAGATTGATAGGTTTTATCAAATTCTATCTCTTGTTAAAATTCATGGGCCATGAATCTGGCCAAATGTCAACCCATTTGATTGAATACGACTGAACAGATATGCATGGTATAAATCCAGGAAATACGTTGTATAAATCCAGGACAGGCTTCACCCACATTTTGGATCTAAGGATCGATTGCCCATTAGTTAGTAGTTGCTCTTATTTCATCTTTGTCTGTTGGGCTCTTTGAAATACATACGTTGGACATTAATTATAGCTGTTTATAAACCTGCTTTTTCTTCTAAGTCTATCAGTGAAAACTGGAGGTAAAAGGAGGAAGATGAGATGAAATACATTTACATTTGAATTGTAAAATTTTGTAACGAAAGAATGATTTTTTTTTATTTTGGCTGCCACATCTTATTGCTTAAACACTTTTATATATATATAATGTTAATATAAACTCATTTCGGAAGATCATATTAGCGCAAATGAAAAGAAAATGTTATTGTAATCCCAACAATCAGGAGAAATTGTTGTTAGTAGGTTGGAGAATGCACTTCCAGCCTTTTTTATGTTCTTTACCGTATGTACATGTAAAGAAAATGACCTATGTCTGCACACGGGTGTCCTCGGCATTGAAGGTGCTTCTGCCCCTTTAAGACAGACTCATCTCAAGGAAGATTCTTTCTTTTAAATTTAGAGACACGCCTGACAGTCCTCATGAAGTTGGGTAGTAGACACATCCCACCCCTATACCAGGAAAGAAGAAACTAAAAAGTTTTATAATTTCTCTTCACAAAGCAAGCCGAACACTGGGTGATATGCCGACAGCTCGAGAGATCGCGTTCACTGGTTTCTCCTGATTCACAGTAACCGACATGCCTGACGGGAACAGCTCATGAGAAGAAGGAGTTTTGGGTTCCTGGTTTCAGAGGGTTACACCTCATCATCCGTGTGTGTGTGTGTGTGTGTGTGTGTGTGTGTGTGTGTGTGTGTGTGTGTGTGTTAATTTGGATATGAGTTTCTTAATCTTTTTGATTTTCTCAAAGAACCAAATCGTCGTTTCACTGCTTTTTTGTATTTTTGGTTGTGGTTTGTTTGTTTCTATTTTATTGATTCAGTCTGCTGCTTCATTATTTCTTGCCGTCTACTCCTTTTGGGTATTGAAAAGTTTCTGTACCCCAATATTAAGTCTCTTTTTCTTCGGATGCAATAAGTCAGATCAGTCCTAATTAGTAAGACCAGGGTTAATCTGAGCAAACATTTTCGGGTGGTCCCAGGGGAAGAGGAGAAACCCCAGGGAAAGTCCATGGGCCAGACCTTAAACACCCTCCAGGGGTGGAGATGCTGCTCAGTAGGCTTTCTTTTGGGTGGGGTCTGGAGAGGATAACTCCAGGGGAGGGGCTGCCACTGGGTGCACTGAGGGTGGTGGTTTGGAAATGGCATCTCTGGGGAGATCCCCAACAGGCATGATTTCTTGTTTTTTTTTTTTTTTTTTTTTTGTTCTAGAGCTCCAGTTTTCATTTTTTTATTTTTATTTATTTTTATTTTTCTTACATAGACACCAGTGCTATCTATACTTCTTAGGACCAGAGTCATTGTGTCCCGTAAGTTTGGGTATGTTATGTATTCATTTTTGAAGAGACCCTCGAACCATGGGGTGCTCCACTCTGGATTAGGTACAGACCATACCCAAACACCAATTTTCAATACAAAGAGATTTTTATTAAGCAAGGCAAAGAGACAAGGTGGCTGAATCTGAATTGGGCAGAAACAGCAGCAAATAGCTTTATGCGAGTGATTTTAACAGGCAAAAAGGGGAGGTCTGAGTTAGATGGAGATGGCATGAGTTGATAAGTTTGATTGGGAATGTTAGTTAGGGAATGTTAGTTAGGGAAGCCAGATGCGGCTTTTGATTGCAAGACCTTGATGTTTTGATAGTTGGATGCTGGTGAGCAGACTCAGGAATGAGTCAGGCATAGGGAAGTGGCCAAATAAGGGAACAGACCTTGGTTCTGTCCCAGCTTTAGGAATGCAGAAGTGCCTAAATAAGGGAATCTGACCATGTAGCAAGGGGGCAGCAGGGCGAGACCTGCCGTGCCATGCTTGCTGTGTTTGGGCCTCGTAGAGCCCTTCAATTTTCACTCAGTTCTAGAAAGTCTTTAATTTCTTTCTTAATGTTGGTCTTGTCCCACTTTTCATTCAGTCCTAAGTTTTTCAGTTGCCGTGAGTTCATAGGCCTTCTGTTGTTGTTGATATCAGGCTTTAGTCAGATGGGATGCAGGGTGTTTTCCTCAGATATGTTGAAAGCGTTTTTTGTGTCTGGGCATGTGGTAATTTTGGAGAAAGCTCCATGAGGTGCTGAGAAGGAGGTGTCTTCTTTTGTGCTTGTGAAAGGTTCTGTAGGTATCTGTTAGGTCCATTTGGTTGATGTGCCAGCTAGCCCCAGCGTTTCTCTGTTTAGTTTTGTCTGGGTGACCTGTCCGTTGGTGAGAGTGAGGTACGGAAGTCTCCCACTGTCAGTGACCCAGGGTCAATCTGTGATTTAAGCTGTACTCATGTTTATTTTACAAACTTGGGTGCGCTTGTGTTTGGGCACAGATGTTAACAATTGCAATGTCCTCTTGGTGGATTTTTTTCCTTGGATGAGCATGCAATGCCTTTCCCTACGACTTCTGGTTAGTTTCAGTTTGAGTTCTATATTGTCAGATATTAAAATAGCTACACCAGCTTGCTTCTTAGGTCCATTTCTTGGAATATTGTTTTCCATTCTTTTACTCTGAGGTGATGTCTGTCTATCATTGATGTTGAGGAGTGGTTTTTGGATGCAACAGAAGGATGGATCCTGTTTTCTCCTCCATTCTATTAGTCTGTTTATTATTGGGGAATGGAGACCATTGATGTTGGGGGAATCTGAGTGGGTCCACGGATGGAAAGAAAGTAGTATGTTCCACTAGGATTTGCTCAGTCCTCTGGGAATAAGGGCAGAGAGTGAGGAGAGGCCGTAACAGGTAGTCTACTGCAGAGCTGGGGATGAGCCTGGGGCATTGGATATGGAGGAGAAGACTTCTGAAGCTCGCCTACCTTCCTAACTGGCCTACTTGCTTCCCTGGCAGGCTTGGCTGGTGGTTCTGGGGGATGCCTGCTGGAGTTAGGGGCTGGGATAACAGCATGAGTGGGGAGGAAAGTTGGAGAAGATTTTCATGGTTGATGGAGATGGGGACAGAGGGCAGGAGGGGAGGTCACAGCAGGTGATCTGCTATAGAGTTGAGGGAGAGATGGGTGGAGAGGTGTTGGATTTAGAGGACAGGAGGAAGAGGTGACATCTCATCTCCAATTAGCTTACCTGTTTCCTTGGCTCGAGTGATACTGAATTTTTTCTGGGAGTTTTGTTTATATTTATATGAGGCATACATATTAATAAGCTGGTATTGTTTTTCTCTTGTTAGTTTTTCTTATTTAAATCACGGTTACATTATTTTTTTATTGGCTATTGGAAGTGAACTTAATCTTAAGTGATGGGGCTTTCCGTTGGGTCCTGTGATTTATCTGTATGCTTGTGTAACAAGACTGTGTAATTTGATATTATTGTTGATGTATATTTTAATATGTGACAATGTAGATATCTGTGTTAGTTTCTTTTCCCATTTCTGTGACAAATACCTAAGAAAAGCAACTTGAGGAGGAGAGGGTTTATTTTGACTCTCTGTTTGAGGGGATACAGTCCACCCTGGAGGGGAGGGGTGGGTGGCAGGTATCTCTGTTGTGGCAGGAGAGTGCACCTAGCACCTCCCACAAATCCTGAAAAAGGAAGCAGAGAGATTCCAGGAAGAGGGGCCAGGCTATGAAACCTCAAGGCCCAGGCCCAGTAACCCAGCCCCTCCAGAAGGCTCTACCTCCCAAAGCTTCCCCAAGTAGGAATATGAGCTGGGACCAAGTGTTCACACACCCGAGTCTGTGGGGGGCACTTCACAGAAGTATCCTTTTTTCCAGTGTTTTCTTGATTCTTATCTGTTGTCCTTGGCAGACTTTATGTTAATTATGCTAGCTTGCAAAAAAGTCCCTTTGAGATTTTTCAATAAAATTACATCAGTTTTATGAAAGAATAGGGAAACACTGACCTTTTCCTTCCCCTCTGTTTCTTCCTCTTCCCCATCCCCTCCTGCTCTTGACCAGCTAGGCTTTGCCGTCCATAAAGATGGTGTGTCTTCCCCAAATAGGTCTGCATTTTTTCTTTATGCCAACTTTATACACTTTTTCATGCTTACTACCAAGCATCTTACTTTGTATTATTTATATTACAAGTGGAATTTATCCTGATAATTATACTAAGATAGTTAACTTTTTTTTGTGACAACTTTGTGTTGTGTAGGGAGTGTCCAAAGCAAACAAACCAAACAAATTAAGCAACTACAGCTTCTTGGAGGAACATCCTAACTCTAGATCCTGTGTCTGAAGTGTTAGGTTTCAAAGCCCAAAGCCGGGACAAATGGCTGAGGTGCCTATTAACACGGCAAAGTGAACCTGGCTGCCAGGCTCTCCCAGCCTCTCTCAGTTCCTGCCTGTTACAGGTGTGGCTAGCACACCCTGCCCCCTACCCTGAACTCTCCTTCCCAGGGGTCCTTATACAACTCAGCTATTTGGCTACGCCAATCCTTTTTTTTTTTTTTTTTTTTTACCTTTTTGTCCCCTTGGCTGCTACACTTGGTTCCCTTCTCTCCCCTCCTCCCTCTCCTCACATGGCCCAGTTTAGGGTCATGCTCACTCTGGACTCTCCCAGATGTTTCTGCTTCTGGCTGTGCTTTCCTTCATACCTACAATAAACTCCTCCACCATACCTAGGAACAGTCTTGTCCTTCCTTTTTCATTTATTGTTTTCAATCATCTCGTGCCAAAACCCAGGGCTGGCATAGACGTGTTCCCTTCCAGGAAACTCGTCATCTCCCAACCAAGCTGCTGCTCTGGCTTTCCTGAGGTCTGCTGGCTCCTGCCATCCACCAAATTAGACCCAAAATTCTGACTCAGCCTCCTCAGCTACTTCTCCCTTCCACGTGCGCCAGCCATTCCTCTCCTTGTCTGTGCCACAAGTGTCTCTCAGGCCCCTAGACACCTACCTGGGCACTCTGACCTGCTATTCTGGGTATCTCCACTAAACACACCACATCTCTTTCTCCCACCCTCTCCCTTCCTCTTCCTTTCCCCCAGGGGTCTGCTGTCCTACTAGCCATCTCTCAGCTCCCCCTACAGTCAGTAGCTTCTGCTCTTGGCTCCCTCCTCAAATTTCCTGTCCTCCCTCAGAGCTGCTTGCTGTCTCTTCCTTAAGCCCTCCTAGGCCTCTCCCCTCTTGGGCAGAGTTCCTTCTGCAGCTTTTCTAAGCCTGAGCCCATCTAGGCCACTAGGAATTGTCTCTCAGCTCCCTCTTGGAGTTTATAGAAATTCCTACTAGTGGAGTTTCATTTTTCAACACCCCCCTGCTTGTCAGACTGTAGACCACTTGGCCTCAGTGCAGATCCATGGCCCAAGACTGACACATTTGTTTTTCAAATTCTCCTCACATGGTAACAACCTCTGCCACACACAAACAGAGCGTCCCCAAATCTCTTCCTTCTAAACTTGTTCTGCTTTGCACTTCCAAAAGTCTCTTATCTCCTAGGTTTTCCTACTTCCCACTCTTAAAAATCTTTTAAGACTATGCTATAAACTCTGTCTTAAGATTTGTAAGTTCATTGGTTACTTGTAGAATGTAGTTTTTCCCACCAGTCGCCTGGGCCCTGCCGAGCTGTCTGAACCCCCCAAATAACACACAGGATACTATATTGATTATGAAGCTGTTGGCTCTTTGCTTGGTTTCTTACTGACTAGCTCTGGCTTAAGTATTTAACCCATAATTGTTAATCTAAGTATTTCTCTTACCAGAGAAAAGGGTCCGGACCTCTTACTCCTTTGGCGGCCTACATGGTGTCTGCCCTTGTCTCTCTTTCCCAGAATCCTCCTCAACTCCTAGTCCCACCCATCTTGCTTCCCTATTGGCCAACAGTGCTTTATTCAACAACCAATAAGATAAGCACATACACAGAAGGACTTCCCCCTTCAGGTAGGTTTAAAAAAAATCTATAAAATCTGTAACAAAAGTTAGCTTAAAACTCATAACAAAAGACTTATAATTCAAAGTCTATGCATGTGTAATTGTAATTTGCTATAACTTACTATATATGTGATTCAACTTGTTTAGGATATGCCATATAGGTAAGTTAGATTCAACTCTTGTTTAAACATACACTATTTAAAAATAGACTTACAACAACAAAGAAGATGTTGTAAACTAACAGTGGTGCTGGCAGCCATCTTTACACAGGTAAAAGAGGGTACAGCCATGTGACTTACTACCATCTTAAGATGGCCACGCCGAAAACCAACTGAGGCAGCACCTGTAAAACTTCTTAGTCCCACACCAGGCAGTGGTGGCGCATGCCTTTAATCCCAGCACTCAGGAGGCTGAGACAGGAGGATCTCTGTGAGTTTGAGGCCAGCCTGGTCTACAGAGCCAGTTCCAGAACAGCCAGAACTACACAGAGAAACCCTGTCTCGAAAAAAAACAAAGCAAAACAAAAAAACTTCTTAGTCCTTCTGAGTCCTTGGTTTATCATTGCATTTCCTCTTAAACTAAAAAAACCAACATCAGGTTTCCAAAATACCTTGGCTTAGGATTTTAATATGATGGTTAACTTCCAAGGTTATATAGGTATATTCAGGTTAACAAAACCTAAATTAAAAATATATGTCTAAGTATTTGTGTTTTTGCTAAATCTGTTCAACACCAGGCTTCTAGAAAATTTAAAATAAAATAACACGTTTAGTAAATATATATATTTCATAAATAGCGAATGTTTGATAAATAAGCTTGATAAGTTCCTAAGGTGCGCTCAGATTCACAGTAATATTTGTCTAGCCTCTTTGTCTTTTCTCACTTCGTTAAGCTTTAGCTATTTTGATAAAACTGAGCTATAAAAAAACATGTGATATTCTGTAATGATACACTATAAAAGGATCAGGAAAATTCCCAGTCTCTCTATTATTTATGGTTTAGCATTTTATTCTGATGCTAAAGAACTTCAACTAAATCTTTTACTCAAACTTTAAAGTCTCAGACTGAACGGGAACAAAGCTGTAAAATCCTGATCATATAAAAGCTACTAACTTGTAAGCTGTTATGTAATTCATTTAGTGACACTCTTTGTTTAGCCTCCTGTATGTGCTTTCAAAGTTGAATGTAAAGCAAGTAACTAGCCCAGGTGTACTTAATAGGTGGTCCTCAAACGCTTCAGAGATCTGCTGATTATGGCATTTAAAGTGTTTAACGAAAAAGGCTCCCCATGATAGACAGACATGTCAGCTCCTAGCGGGAACCCTCAGGTCTCCAAAGGAGATAGGTGGGGTAGGGCAACTCCACCTAAATTGTGGTAATATAAACAGGGGGTAAAACTTCCCTATGTCTCACTGGCCACTAGGACTCTGAACAAACTGTGGACACTTTGGAAGTGATTGTCCTACTCTGCCTGGTCAAACAAGGTCTGTCCCCCGAGCTCTTCCTCTGCAGGAAAATCTCTCAGACCCGAGTCTGGCAGCTGAAGGCTAATGCTGCTTTGTGTAGAAGCTGAAGATGAAATGCTGTCCTGTACAACAGCTGAAGATTCACCATTGAGACCACAGGAGCATAGAGCAACCGTCTAGGTAGTGGGTGAGTGTCATTTTAATTGATACATAGGCCATTAGGGTTACACTTCCTGCTATAGTTTATCCTTCTCAGATCTCTGACGATAATTGAATGGCAGCTTTAACAACAGCAAGCATTAAGAGCTCCTCCCCCAAGGCCATATCTGCCTTCCTTCACTTCACAGGAAAAATTAGCCCTCAGGCCTCACTTTCCTAGAGCTATAGTCTCCAGCTGAGAGACAGTTTGCCTTGTACCAGTTGCTTCTAACCCAAAATCAGTTTTGGGTTCCTAAGCTTTTTCTATGACTCAAAGGTGTGAGTCTCCTGCTTTTTCTACAGTGTGGATTTCAGTACAGACTACAAACAGTGGGAAAGCTAACATATCTAAAACTTTTAATCTCCTTTTATAAATTTAAGACAGTTTATGTAAGGTTCAGGAAGTTGATTTGGATCTACCTCTGGAAGGTCAAATGGACTCCAGAGTTTCCTCATCCTGCCTATTCCTGAGGATGGGATCTTTCTCTCTCTCCCCCGGTCTTGGGAATCCCTCCCTGTACTACCAGGACTATGGACCTGGAAGTTTCAAATGTACACCCAAGATAAAAAATTTACCCTAAATTCCTTAACTTGACCTGTCCCTAGTCTATTTGTCCCAGCAGATCTCACATCAGCTACAGATGCTCCAGCAACTCATCAGCCCAGGTGTTCCCTTGGAACCTGCATCCCAGACAACTGCAGAACGGCCAGCCTCTGGGAGTCTAGCCTCACAAACTACTCCAAATTGGCCTGCATTTCCCCAGCCCTAAGTGGTCCCATAGAGCCTGGACAGCTATGGAAACAGCCTTCACCCGTCTCTCTCTTCCTGGCATTGACCAGCATTCCAGTTTTCTTGGGTTCCCAACAACCATGCCCCAATGTCAACAGAAAGTAGTCATAGAAAAGACTGCTGTCCCCAATGAGCTGAATTTAATCTCCAGAACCCATAGTAGAAGGAGAGAACCAATTCCTCTAAGTTGTCCTCTGGTTCCTACATGTGTGCTGTGGTGCATTCAAATAAATAAATACACATTGTAAGACTTTTGTTTAAAAGAAGAGTGTCAAGAGTGTGTCCAGAAGAAGGACAGAGGGAGAGGCAGAGATGCCCGCGTGTACTGACATTTAAGAAGGGAGGTGGAGAGAGATTAAGTCCCTGTGCTGAGAAACGGAAGACACACTTTAAGACTGGGATGTCTTATACTTGGCGTTGCTTTTCCCAGTCGTCCTAAGGACAAGTCGGCTCTCTACAGCACCCCTCCCTTATAAATGCTTCTTTTTTTCCCATGGTTTCCGTCATCTGAGATCAACTGTAATTTTAAAATGTTCAATGAAAAACCCCACAAGTTAATGATTCCCAAGTTTTAAGTCACATGCTTTGAGGAGTGTGATGAAGTCTTATGCGGCCCTGCTTCACTCTGCCCAGACAGACTCTTGTCTTCTGTCCGGTGTCCATGCATTTGCATTACCTGCCCATCAGCCACTTGCCCACCTTGGTTATAAGGGCAACTGGAGGTATCAGTGCCTGTTTAAGTGACCTTTGTCTTACTTAACAATGGTTCCAAAGCACAAGGGTAGTGATGCTGGCAATTCAGATGTGACAAGGAACACAGGGCATCCTCTCTCAATGAGGGTGAAAGCACAGTAAGATATTGTTGAGGGACCCCACTCACATAATTTATATGGCAGTATATTAATTGCTCTATTTCATTGTTAATTGCTAATCTCTCTACCATGCCTAATTTACAAATTAAATTTAATCATAGGTATAGGACAAAGCATGGAGTATACAGTGCAATCTATTGCCTCAGAATTTTATCTCCTGGGGGTAGTTTTGGAACACAGTCGGAAGAATTAAGTCCCCAGAGAAACATACTCAATGGCACGGATACCGAGTGTGCTGCACGGGCTAGGGGAGCTAGGCATTCTCTGAGTTTAAGAGAACAGTAATCCAAGAAGGCTGAAGGGGCATGTGGGGGGCATGCCTGTAACCCAGAAGTCAGGAGCCTGAAGCAGAACAGTTAGGAGTTCAAAGCCAGCCTGAGCTATATAGTGACATCCTGTCCCAAGAAAACAAAACAGAGGGATGAATAACTCAAAGTAATTGTAATTGCATACCTAATTTTCTGATTGTTATTAAGGACAGAGCATAAAAGCAGGCCAGAGCTGGACCACATGTGATGACAAAACTTGGACCTTTGCAGACAGTTGTAGAAGATTGAAACTGGATTTGCAGCATCCATGGGCACAGGAAAGCCAGGACTCAGCTAAAAAACAGCCTTTCTCCAAGGTTTCCCTCTATTTCCAAGCCAGGCCCAACCAGGGAACGTGAAATATGTTCCCCGAGACAGTCTCGTAGATGCTGCTTCCAGTCAGCCTGCCTCCAGCTTCCCAGAACAGCAATTTATCAGCCGTGGTCCACACTGCTCTGACTAAGCGCCACTCTGTGTGGTTTATAAGTGACAGACAATTACTTTTCACAGCTGCAGAAGCAGGAAGCCTGGGGTCAGAGTGTGACACTGCTGGTCTCCGGTGAGAACCTTCTTCCAGGCTGCAGACCTTCTCAGAGTGTCACCTGGGAGAAGGGAAGGTGAAAGCTCCTGCCCTCCCCCACCGACCCCTCCCCTGCCACCTCCAGCTTCTTGCAAAGATACTAATTCCATTGATGAGGGTTCTACTATTGGGATCTAATAATGCTTCCTACAGGCTGCTCCTTTAAACAACACCACATTAGGATTAGGGTTTCAACACACAAAATTGGGGGCAGCTGGTTGAGGGCGATAGAAAAACAAACATTTAGTGTCTGTCAGGGAACACAGAAACACTCCCACCAACTATAAAGCATCCCTGTTCTCCACAAGCCTCAGAATCTTCCAGATGCAAGTGACGACACCTCACCTTCTTGCTACTAGCAAGCCCAGAATAGATGGTTTCTGTTTTTATTTGGGTGGCCTTTGTTTTTACTGTATCTTTGACTTTTAAGGAAGACAGCTATGTTAACTATAGTTAAGACCTCCCTTTCAGAAAGCTATGCACTGTCATGTTTCTGATATGATGTCTGTACATCTAATTATTATTATTATTATTTTTGTAGCAGGACATTCTGTCTTATGGTTGCACACTGAAATGGTCACTGCCGTGTGACATGCCAGTGGCGATAACAACCATTTGGATCTCATTACTAACTTTACGGAGAAATTCTCCAAGATTGAGGTAGGTATTCCTGTTCTATCAAATAAATATTTCCATCTCTAGATTATTTAGTTTTTTCTTCTTTTTTAAGTAGCAAAACAATATAAGATTTTAGTGTCTATTGAGTTAATCTTCTTATTCATACTGGTAATAACCTATTAATAGAAATTCTAATTTTGGTCCTTACTTGTATTCTTATAAAAATAAACCTCCTTGATCATGGTACATTATTCTTTTACGATGCTGCTGCATTTAATTGGCTAATATTTTATTCAGGATTTTTGCATCTATATTCATAAGTCAGGTTGATCTGTAATTTTCTCTTCCTGGTGCTATTTTAGTCACATTTATGACTAGGAAATCTATTCTGTCTGCTATTAGTACTCTAGACTCCCCCTTTTGTTAGTATTAGTGACTGGCTATGTGTTTGAAATACACACGCATTTGGGTCACATTAGTAACTCTCTATCCAGACCTGTCATCTTCCAAGGACACAGCTGTCTGGCAATGTTTTTCCAGTTTGTCCCACATGGGTTGGTTTGTCAGACCCTTTGCATCCTCCTAACCCAATTTTGATTATTTATGTTTCCCCACACATCTACCATTTTCTCAAGATGTTCAGGTAAGCTGACATAAAATTTTCCATGGCAACATGTAAAAAGATTTACCTGCACCTGTGTGCTTATGACCGGTCACATCCGTCTGTGGCTAAGTTGCGTCATTGCTAACATAGTCTGTTCCTGCTTTCATTTCTCCCTCTCTACAGGTGTAGACCCTCTTCCCATTGGTTATTCTGCATATGTGAGCATGGGTGCATACACTTGTGTGGAGGCCATAGGACACTTTGGCAGAGGGAGTTGGATTTTGTATGGGATAAGAATTTGATTTTGGTGGTGTATTTGGTTTGTGCAGGAAGACACTGGAGGGGAGCAAGGAGGTACTGTGGATGTGGGAAGGCAGCCACCACTGCGGGCCCTGGGACAGGATCCTAGGAGTATCTGAGGAGGAGATGCCAGTCTTAGGGGGTTCTCCCACAGGGAACGACAGTGAAGTTATTTATGCACACTCCCTAGGGTCACTGGTTGAGGGTAACTGAGTGTGAAGGTGGCGTGGGTGGCGTGTGAGGGAGTTCATTCCTATCTTAGGTGTAGGCAGAAGGGCCTCCCACAGCCTCAGGAAAGCTGCTGGCAAAGGATTGCAGCTCCCGACACCAGAAATCTTTTGAAAGACAAGAAACCATTGATGCTCTGTGCACCTATGGGAGGGGTAAGACACCTGTCACTTAATCATCTGGGGCTCCTGTGTGATTTATCCTTTTTCATAGGTTTCAACTAGTCTTATCTCTTATCTCTGTTAACATATTCCTCTATTTAAGATTCAGTTAATTAATTTACTTTTGTGATACTGGGGTTTGAACCTAGGGTCTCATGCAAGCTAAGTGAATGTTCTGCCATTGAGTAATACCACAGTCCTTGGTTTTCACTTTTTATTTTTAGCTAGGATCTCATTAAGTCATCCAGGCTGGCCTGACGTTGCAATCCTCCTGCCTCAGCCTCCTGAGTATCTGGGATCTTGAGCCTTAATTTACTGTCCTCTTCGCGTGTACTCACGCACATGCATGTGCTCGTATTTCTCTGTCTATCTGTCATTGGTTTGCTTTCTGTAGCTGTAGGAAAGACATCATGACCTAAAAGCATTCTGCAGAGGAAAGGGTTTATTTGGCTCACTCGTCAGGATCATGGTCTGGCCTTGAGGAAACCAAGGCAGAACCTCAAGCAGGACAAGAACCTGGAGTTAGGAACTGAGGTAGAGGACATGGTAAAGGACTGCTAATTGACCTGCTCCCCATGGCTTGCTCAACCTTCTTCTCCGTTCCAACTGGTCTGCATTTCTCCTTTGCTTATAGTAAACACTGAATCAAATCAGAGCGTCCCCACCTCTCCATTCTTTCTTTCCCTCCTCTTCCCTCTCCTCCCCTTCATGTCCCTTCCCCCTCCTTCCTTTCCCTCCCCTACAGTCTTTTCCCTACTGTTTCCTTCCCTTCTCTCCCCTCATTTCCCTAACTTCTTGTACCCCTTCCCCATTCTTTTCTCCACTCCCTGGCTTTCCTTCCTTGTTTTTCTGGCATAGGTTCTACTAGTCTATTCTAGAGGCCTGAAACGGAAGGTATTTCTGCTTCAATCTCTGGCATGCTGAGATTACAAGTGTGCATGGCAGTGTCCCGGGTGAATACAGTTACATTTAAAAATGTGCAGTCATGTATAAAATTAGTATGATGTGTGTGTGTGTGTGTGTGTGTGTGCGCGTGTGCACGCGCGCGCAGGCACACACTCAAATATGTACAGGTGTGCATGCCTGTGTGCAGCTGGAGGCTAGAGATGGCTTTGGATATTGTGCCTCAGAAGCCCCTTTTTCAACCTGCTTCCTTATAGCACCCAGACCACCCACAGTGGGCTGGGCCCACCCACATCAGTTATTAATCAGGACAATGCCCCATGGACTTGCTTCCAAGAAATCGGATGGAGACATTTTTTTCAGTTGAGGTTTCTTTTGTCAAGCTTACAAAAAACTAACTAGCATCTGTCTCTCTGTCTGTCTATCATCTATCTATCTATCTATCTATCTATCTATCTATCTATCTATCTGTCATCTATATATCTATCTCTATCATCATTTATCTATTATCATCTGGGTGTGTATGTATCATGTAAACATGCATGTAATATGTGTGTGGAAGAGCTGTGCATCAGAATGTCTGCCTCAATCACTTATTTTTTGAGACAGTGTCTCTTGCTGAACCTGAAACTATCTTTCAGCTCCCAGGATCTGCCTAGCTCAGTGTCCTAGTGCTGGAATTTGTAGAATAGAGCATCCACACTTGCTGGGAATCCAAACTTAGGTCCTCCTGCTTGTTCTGCAACCACTCTAGTCACTGACTGAGCTGTCTCCCAAGTCCTCCAACTTATTTTTTGAGACAGGATCTGTCACTGAACTTGCAGCTCACTAATTTGTTTAGCCTGGCTGGCCAGCAAGCCCCAGGGGCCCTCCTGTCTCTGTCTTGCCGGCAATGAGACTACAGGTATAAGCTACCACACCTGGCTTTCCACATAGGTGCTGGGGATCTGAGCTGCATTCTTCATGTTTGCACAGCAAGCACTTTACCGACCGAGTCACCTTCCCAGCCCCATCTTTTTAACTGCTTGAGGTTCAGTCCTTCTTCATACATTTTCAGTCTTTCTCATTAATAATGCAGTGAAAACAGTTTAGGTGGATGAGGCCAAGTAATCGAGAAACTAGTTATACAAGTGCTTAGTTCAGTGTCTGAAACACAGTATGTGCTCAACAAATGTTAATGGCTATCTTGATTGAACAATTTCTTTTCTTTCTTTTTCTTTCTTTCTTTTTTTTTTTTTTTTTTTTTTTTTTTTTTTGAGACAGGGTTTCTCTGTGTAGCTTTGGAGCCTGTCCTGGAACTCACTCTGTAGACCAGGCTGACCTTGAACTCAGAGATCTGCCTGCCTCTGCCTACTGAGTGCTGGAATTAAAGGCATGAGCCACCACTACCCAGCTTTGATTGAACACTTGTAAGTTACTAACATTATCAGAGGCCGAGTTTAAATGTAATGGACCAATTAATTTGAAAGAGGATAGCCCAAGACAGTTCAGTGCTCAGGTGGCAGCTTGGATTATTGCAAGCTGCTTTTAGTCAGGTTTATAGAGAAGATCAGGAACAAAATGCAGAGCAAAAGGACTGAAAAGTACACAGTTTGGTGTGAAAGGGGCAAGCTGAAAACTGTGGATGAGGAAGGTCCTTTTGTTAAGGAGATTAGTGTCAGTATGGAGAAGCGAAGTCCTTCCAGTGGGACATCAGGATACAGACTGAATGCATTTTGAGTTATGAGATGGGTGTGAGCCTTGGGTTCCAGGGGTCATTGTTACTTTTCTGTTGCTGGCAGAAGTAACTTAGGAAGGAAGGGTTTACTTTACCTCACAGTTCACAGTGCGGTCCATCATGGTGGGGAAACCAAGGCAGAGGGAGCGAGAAACATCTGGTGGTGGCACATTTGCAATATGGAAGTGGAGAGAGGGATGGGTACTAGTACTCAGCTGGCTTTCTTAATGTCATATAGTCTGGGATCCCCACACAGGGAACAGTCCTGCCCACAGTTAGGATGGGTCTTCCGAAGTCAATTAACCAATCAAAACACTCTCTCGAAGACATTTTCAGAGGCTAACCTTAGTGTAGGCCTCTCCAAGGCGGGACCATCTCCTAGGAGATCCCAGATCTTGTTAAGATGGCAGTTAATGCTGGTCACCCCACCAGGGATAGAATATTAGAATGTGGAGTAGTGCGTTTGGATATCAGGCAAAAAATAAGCATGTCTCAAAAGACTCTGCCACAGATTCTGGGGGAAGGAATTAGTGTGTTTTCAGTTGAATAGCGATAGTTATATCGTATCAGGTGGACTTATGGCCTTGCTACTATACTTGGAGCTTTAGCAGGGAATAAGGAGACATGTTTGGGTGTCAGCTTGACAAGGCATGGAATTACGATGGTTGTGACTGGATGAGAGATGTCTGGGATGTGCATCTTGGAGGGTATTTATAGAAATTGACATGGAGGAGAGCGATTGTTCTAGATAGCTTTTACTGTCAGCTTGATACATCCTAGAGTCACCTGGGAAGAGGGAAACTCAACTGATAGCTTGCCTCCATCAGGTTGATTTATGGCCATGTCTGTGAGAGACTGTCTTGGTTAATGGCTGATGGGGAGAGTCCGGCCCATGGTGAGAGGCACCATTCCTAGGCAGGTGAGTATGTAATAAAGCTAGATGAGCATAACCCAGCGAG
Organism: Mesocricetus auratus; assembly: GCF_017639785.1. Lineage (NCBI taxonomy): Eukaryota > Metazoa > Chordata > Mammalia > Rodentia > Cricetidae > Mesocricetus > Mesocricetus auratus. The sequence continues at coordinate 20,021,389 of NW_024429266.1, read as the reverse complement.
TGAGCGAGTGAGTGCCATTCCTCCATGGCTTCTGCTTCGGTTCCCACTTGAGTTATTGCCCCAATATCCCTCCGCAATGGGCTACAACATGAAAATGGATGCTGAAATAAACCCATAGTGTTTGTCACAGCAACAGGAAACAAGCTAGAATAGTAACTGGGAGGAAAAGAGCCACCAGGAATGTGAGTGCCACTCTCCGTAGACTGTGGGTCCAGACGGACTAACAGGTGGCGAAGGAGAAAGCAAGCCAAGTGCCAATGGATCCCCTGTCTCTGCTTCCTGGACTCCTTGTTCAGACACACCATGCCTGTCAATGGGCTAACACCTTTGAGACCATGTTGTCCATGTTACTGTGTTACAGCAATAAAAAGTAGTTAACACATGTACCAACATTGCCTCTGAACAGTGTACAGTTGGATCAAATATGAGAATCTTTTGTTATTTAGCAGAGATGCATAACTATCTAGATGCATTGTCACAGCTGTGCTGGACTTTCTTGGCTTGTTCCCAACTAACTCTTTTTTTTTTTATACTTTTTTTTTATTAATATTTTTTTTATTTTCCATTTTAAATTTAGATAAGAAACAAGGTCCAACTAACTCTTAGAAGCCAAATTAACCTGTTTCTATTAATCTACATTCTGCCACATGGCTTTTTACCTCTCTTCCATTCTATACGTCCAACACTTTCCATTGTCTTGCTGATCTCTCTCTCCTGTGCCTAGATTCTTCCTGAGTTCCTCCCTTTCCCAGAAACCCCTCCTAACCTCTCCTGCTTAGCTATTGACCATTCAGCTCTTTATTAAGCCAGTCAGGTGCCTTAGGCAGGCACAGTAAAACGGAGATACATCTTTACACAGCTTGCTCAAATCTCCCGCAACAGAGTACCTTTCAATTGTGTCTGTATTTATTCTAAGGAGGTGCCTCTTGGTTGAGCCCTCTGGATTGATTTAGGATGAAGGCTAGTCACCAGAGACCAAGACTTGCAACTTTCAGTCCTACTCCCATTGATTTCATTAATGATGCCTGCCAACAGGGAACTCCTCTTAAAAGCTCCTAAACGACGGGGCACAAGAGCTTCCTGGACGGCAAATGCATTCATGTGCAGGAAGGTGGCATGTCCCAATTCTGTGGGGGACAGAAACTGCTGTGCTCAGGATCCTCCTGGACCTTACTCTATGACCTCTTTCCATCTGGCCGTTTGCTTTGTGAGGTTTATTATCATCTGGTAAGTGGAAGTAAAATAACTTCTTCCGTACCATGCACCATTCTAGCAAATCACTGAGCTGAGATGTGGTCAGCCTGGTCACCTAATTCTTGTGACTAGTTCGTGAAGGGAAATGAGCCCTGTGGAAGTCAGATGCCCACTCTAGCTAGGTAGTTCGTGTCAGAACTGAACTACAGAATATTCTAGTAGAGTGTGAAAAACTCTCATATTTAGAAAATACAGAAACCCACTTTTGGTGTATATATTTGCTAGTACTATAGAATGTTTACTATGTAGATGGAGGGATTGGACCCGACCAGTTCTAACCCAGCCTCATGGGTGCAGTGCTGTGTGGCACTCAGGTGAGTCACATTACTTGGGGCATAGTCCTTTGTTGCTGCTGTTGTCTTTTGTTTGTTGGGCTTTTGTTTGTGATAGTTACTCATGTCCTGAGCCTTTCCTCCTGGTTCTCATGAAGCCTTCTGTGACTACCACGCCTAAGCAGACTCCATTTGGATCCTTTCTAGACTGACTCATGGGCCAGCCTTTGCCTCTGGGCCTTGTTTCTCTAACTGGGGATGTGTCTGAGATTTTTCACCACTCAGAGTTGAGGGAAGATAGAAGCCACACCTCTTACAGATGGAGAGGTGAGAACCACCATGAGGTCTTTCTTCAATCTGGTTCCACCCGGGTATCATCTAGAGAAAGGGCTGATGCTTCTGCCATGTGGCCAGCATTCTGCTTTGGCCCTTGGCTAAAACATAAATTTCAGAAAAAAGTAAAAACATGCAATAGGAAACTAGATCACATCAAAACTTAAATTTTTAAAAAAGATCTATTCATTTATTTATTATGTATACAGTGTTCTGTCTGCATATATCCCTGTAGACCAGAAGAGGGCACCAGATCTCATTATAGAAGGTTGTGAACCACTGTGTGGTTGCTGGGAATTGAACTCAGGACCTCTGGAAGAGCAGCCAGTGCTCTTAACCTCTGAGCCATCTCTCCATCCCCCAAAACTTAATTTTTATTCAATGAACTCAACATATATGGGAACCTATTAGAACAGATTTAAGAGACATTTGAAAAATTGAAAATATTACGTACCAAAATGCTAATTTGAGCCTGTCATGATGGTGTGTACCTGTCATTCCAGTAGTTGGAAGGTAGAGGCAAGAGAATTGCAAGTTGGAGGCCAGTCTCAATTACATGGGATCACCAGGTCAATGTGGGCTGCATAGTGACATCCTGTCCCAAAAGACCAGGAAAAAAGGCGTGTAAATAAACTGCAGTCTTTGGGGTTATGTGTTTTGAGTTTGTTGAATAAGAAGACACCAGTTAAAAAGCTACTGCTCTTCTATAGCATGAGAGGTAACTTGTAGTGGCATCTTGCCTTGGCAGTGAACTTGTGGTGGCCGCACCCTTTGGGCGTGGTTTCAGGTGCAGATGTGACCCCTTATAAGGTAGAGAAGGGCCTGGCTCATTTGACCCAGTGAATGGAGGGAGGCTGGCGTGGTTGGCTCTAGATGGTGGAATGCCTGCCAGCCTCCAGGGCTGATTGTGGGAATCAACCCATGTGGGTGCCAACTGAAGGCGGAATTAAATGAGTGCACCAAACCCAAGACAAATGATAAACAGGTGTTTATTCGGGAAGCACTTACACAGGTAAGAGTAAACAACCGTCTCAGTCTTCCTGCTCCAGAAGATGCAGTCTCTGCCCTTCCGATGCTCTCCACAACCCAAGAGAGCATGAGCAGGCACCTTCTCTACACCTGAAACCACGCCCGAAGGGTGTGACCACCTCCACAAGTTCCCTGGCGAGGCAAGATGCCCCTACAGTAGCTTAGTCCATGGAAAGCAGACCCAGCACTTCAGATGGTCTATGACACATCTACACTGATCTCACTTATTACCAACTGTGGTTTTTGGGGATTGTGAACTGGAAGAGGAGGAACTATCTTTATTGTGGTCTATTACAGAAAGGATGGAAGAATGAACTCAAGATCTGACACAGCTTCCTTCTGAGTGCGCTCTCTCTCTCTCTCTCTCTCTCTCTCTCTCTCTCTCTCTCTCTCCCTCCCTCCCTCCCTCCCTCCCTCCCTCTCTCTCTCTCTCTCTCTCTCTCTCTCTCTCTCTCTCTCTCTCTCTCTCTCTCTCTGTGTCTCTCTTTCTCAATGGACTATTGGGAGGTTCCATACAATCTTTGATAAACTAAGTGTCTTAAAAAAAAAATCTGGGTGGAGCCGGGTGTTAGTGGCGCATGCCTTTAATCCCAGCACTCGGGAGGCAGAGGCAGACGGATCTCTGTGAGTTCGAGGCCAGCCTGGTCTACAAAGTGAGTTCCAGGACAGCCTCCAAAGCTACAGAGAAACCCTGTCTCAAAAAACAAAACAAAACAAAAATCTGGGTGTTGGTGGCCCACGCCTTCAGTTGCAGCACTTGAGAAGCAGAGGCAGGTGGATCTCAGCCTGGTCTACAGAGTGAGTGCCAGGATAGGCTCCAAAGCTACATAGAGAAACCCTGTCTTGAAACAAACAACAAAAAAAGAAGCTTCTCCAATACTTATCACAAATGTCTTGTTAATTTAAAATTAAAACCACAAAAACTCAAATACAGAAGCATCGCATGCTATTCTTGTCCGACTTAAGTAAGCACAGTTAAGACTTCAGCAGCAGAATACTGTAAATAGGTAAGGGACTCCTTGCTGTTCCATTCAGTGAGAGCTGCGGGATGTGGGTGTGAGGAAGACATTGCTTCCCCCTTCATAAATCTCAGTTTCCTTGTGTGATATCTTGCTACGATGGAAGTGAGTCTAATGTTTCAAAACACGTGTAATTTTGAACAGTGTGGTCCCTAAGTGAAAGCCGTCTGCTTCAACTGGTGCTGTGTGCACTAACCTAGAAGGGAAAGCCCGGCTGTGTTGGGCATCAGTGTCAGCTTTCCTAGGGCTTTCATGGATAGTTTAAACATTATGTTTAATTTGCCTCACGGGAAGCTTTTAGAGGTTGTATTCATTTTCTGCTGCTGTGTAACAAACTGCCACATGTCCAGCAGCTTAAAAGGAAGTGCACACTGGCTCGCAGTTTCTATCAGTGCCTCAGCATGGCTTACTGGTGCCCTGTCCAGGGCTCCTGGAGCTCCTGTCCAAACTTTAACTGGGATTTGCTTGTTTGCATCTGAAGACTCTGCTGCAGGGATCTTCTGCACAGATCATACACCTTGTTGTCCAAATTTGTTGTCTTGAGATTGCATGATCTTAGAGTGTTGTCTTGAGATTGCATGATCTTAGAGTGTTGCTTTGAGATTGCATGATCTTAGAGTGTTGCTTGAGATTGCATGATCTTAGAGCACTGCTTGGTGCCAGCTGGAGGCAGGTCCCAGGTTCTAGAAGCTAACCCTAGTTCTTTGTGGTTGAAGGTCTCTCTGATCTCAGGGAGGGCCTGATTCTTCTTTTATGGGTATTCCTCTGATCAAGTCAGATCCATCCCAGATCATCTTCCCTTTTGTGAATGCAAATTCAACTATTTAGGGGCCCTTAGTTATGTATGTGAAGCCCCTTTGTCACATTCTGTGGTTTAGATTCCAGTCACTTAGGGGGAAGGAATAGTTCTGGAGTCATGAAGGTCACCCTGAACATCCCTCTACCACAGAATGCTTACCTAGGAAGACAGTAACCACACAGAGCATGCTAGCAGAATGTGTTCGTTAGTTAGTGAATTGAGAGAATGGGAGAGACTAACTCAGTGGCTGGGGAACAAGATGTAATGTCAGAATCATCATGCCCTACAGTAGGATTGAAAAGTCCTTACCCATCTAGTTAAGTCCCTTACTGACTAGCTCCATGGAAGAAGGAGCCAATTTCTAAGCATGGGTGCCGCCTGGCTGTTGTGGATGCTCCAGTTGGTGACATGAGGTTCTTTCTGGGAGCAGTGACAGCAACTTCAGACAGAGACAGAGAAACACGCTTTGCTGATTCCTGGACCCAGCACCATGAGGCCATTCGAAGCTAGGGAGCTACCCTAATGATCGGTGCTTCATAATTGCCTCCATTAGATAAGGCTTCACATGGCTCTGTGGAAAGCCCTGGGTATGGCCATCTAGTCCATAACAATAGAGCTGGGATCAGATCAACTTCCTCTCCTGCTTGAGTTCTGAACTAGTAAGTGAGAATTTCTGTAGTTAGAAGGTAAAGGTACAAAGTTTATGCTGGGACTGAGCTGCTGGTGTGACATGCACAAAATCCAGGTTCAATCGGTGCACCCCATAAACAGGGTGTGGTGGTACACACCTGTAATTCCAGAACTCCGAGAGGGAAGGCCGGAGATCAGAAGTTCAAGGCCATCATTTGCTACAAGTTTGGGATCATCCAGGGATACATGAGAACCTGTCTCAAAAAAGAAAGGAAGCAATTAGACATTCTAGGAGCATACTATTAATGGTAAAAGGAAATGGATGAAATCAATAATATATTCTGTTTAATCTGCTCTGTCCAAATATCATTTCAGCATATAATAAATATGAAAACTATAGAGCCGTTTCACATACTTCTCTAGTGTTTACTAGGTGCACTAGTTGGGGGTCCCCAGAAGAACAGAATCAATAGGATATGTATGAAATTATGAGTACATTTATAAATTAGCTTTAATTTTTAAAAATTAAAATATAATCATATCATTTCCCCCTTCTCTCCCCCCCCATCCTTCCCACGCACTGCTTTGCTCTTCTCAGATTCATGGCCTCTATTTCCGTAATTGTTGTTACATACATATATATTCCTGTTAATATACTCCTAACATATACTCCTAAACACATAAATCTAACCTTTGCAGTCCTCATAATGTATTTCAGTGCTGACCATTTATACTGGATAACCAACTGGGGGCTCTCCCCACGGAGGACATCTCCTCTTCTTAGTTGCCTGTACTTTTGTCTAGAGTTGAGGCCCTATGAGATCTTTCACTTTTCATCTTAGTACGTCTATCGGTGTCCTTGCTTAAGCAGCTATGTTGTTGAGATTTCAAGGGTGTTGCTTCTCTGAAGTTCTGTGAGATGAATCTCATAGAAAACTTCCTGTTTTTCTGGATCTTCAAATCTCTAGTCAGCTCTCCTGGCCAGAGGCTAAATGGTCCCCAAAGCCCATCTGTAGGTTGGAGATCTGGATAAACTAACAGCTGCTCAACCCAAGAATCCCCAGAACAAAAGGACCAATGTGACAGCTCCAGTCTGAGGTCGAAGGCCTGGGAACCTTCTGGTGAGTTACTGATGCAAGTTTACGCTCAGTAGCTGAAGAATCTCAGTCAATACTTCACAGGCAGTGCAAGAGGAAAGAGGCTCCTGCTCAACAAGAGTTGAGCATTTTAGGGTATGAGTGTTGGCCTTGTTAACTTGACAGGATTTAGAATTACCATGAACACAAACCTCTGGGAATATCCGTGAAGAATTTTCCAGATTTGCTTCATTGAGATGGGATGACCCACTCAAATGGTAGATAGCACCATTGCATGGGTCCTGGGCCACATAAAAAGGGGTCATCTCTCTACTTCAGGGTGACTAGCGGCTTCAGTATTCTGCTGCTACGTTTTCTCCTCTGGAATAGACTGTATCTCCTCAAACTGCAAGTCAATGTAAATCCTTCATTCAGTCGCTTTTGTCAGTTATTTGCTACGGCAGTGAGAAGAAAAGCTAATGTGGTGGGCATGCAGTTGTTATGGTCTGACTGTGAAACACCCCCTAGAGGGTCACATGTTTGAATACTTGGGTCCCAGATGTTGGTCCTGTTTTGTGAGGTTGTGGGACTTTTAAGAGCTGGAGGAAGCAATTGGCTTAGGGACAGGCCTTCAGAGGTTTAGCTGGGTGCCACTTCCGGCTGACTTCTCTCTTTCCTGGTCTGCAGAGATGTGAGCAAATACCCGCAGGTGTCTACCTCCACCACTGACAGGGGCTAGTTCTGCCATCATGTCTTCTCCTGCCACGATGGACTCGACCCTTTTAAACCTTGAGCCAAAGGAAACCCTTCCTCTTTTAAGTTGCTTTTTGCAGATATTTCATCAGTGATGAGAAAAGAGTCTTCCTTTCTCCAGTTTGTTCCATTCAGCCCCTCTCAGTCTACCGGTTGGTGCCCCCACCTTCGAAGAGAGCAGTACTCTCTCGTATTTCTGACCCTACGGTCAATCTTCTCTGGAAACACCCTCATAGACACAGACAAAAGTCTGTCAAGTTGCTAATATTAACCATCATAATAAGCATCTGAAACTTTGTGTTCACTTTATATTTGCAACATACTTTAATTCAGGAAAAAAATCACACATTTCAAGTAGCTAATAATCATCTATGACTTGTAGTTGTCACATTGTAGAATCAACTTCAAGAGATCCAAGAGTAGATCTGGGGATTTAGCTCATTAGTAGAGTGTTTGTCTAGCACATAACATGCCCTGAGTTCTATCTCCAAAATTTAAGGGAGTGGGGGGATAACTATAGTGAACATTTATTTTTCCACTGTATTTATCCATTCATTTATTCATGTATGTGCATGTTGTATGAGTGGAGGGGGTTCATGCACACCACAGCATGCGTGTGGAGGTCAGAGGACAGCTTTGTGGAGTCAGTTCTCTTCTTCCATCTTTATCAGTAGTAGACATTTGTTCAATGTACCAAGTGATCTCCTTTTCACAGGAACCCTGAAGGCAGGTGCTATCTACTAAGGAGTGGGACCCTATTTCAGGGTCCGTCATTGCTTTCCCCCTTCATATCTGGGTGCTTCCTCCTGCCCTCGCCTCACCTGGTATCATGTGTTTCCCTCTTCCAGCACTCTTATGAGATTACACTCATATGAACTCAACTCACCTTGCTCCTCTGGGAAACACTTTCCTTTATCCCAGGCTGTGTGTAGTGCTGGTGGTTGTTGCGGGGGTGCAATATTCTCCTTCTTCCACTCATCCTTCCGTCCTAGGTCTCTTATTGTCACGTGTGTTTGTTCTGGGGACCGAATGCCACCCTCTCCCTTGAGATTCTCAAGAAGTGTTTTTGTCTTATTCTCTGCTTTTAATTTTGGGTAAGAAGATGGAGGTTAATGGCCAGAGCCATTGACCAGAAGAGGTGTCTATGTTCTTGTAGAGGGACCTAAGAGGTATCTGGACCCAACACTCTATCTTTGCCCTGCTTCCCATATCAACTATGTTCTACAGTGTCCTGGCCAGCACTGACCTTCAAGCTAAGCTTGCTTCCTCAATCAAGTCAGTTCGTTCCTAATAATTATCTTTCAAGTTACCACATTCAAGATTTTTTGTTTATTTTCTTTTTGTTTGTTTGTTTTTCAAGACAGAGTTTCTCTGTAGTTTTGAAGCCTGTCTTGGAACTCACTCTGTAGACCAGGCTGCTCTCGAACTCACAGAGATCCGCCTGCCTCTGCCTCCCAAGTGCTGGGATTAAAGGTGTGCGCCACCATCTCCCGGCTCTCATTAAAGTCTTCTGATTATTAATAATAGAAATAAACTTGGATTAATTTAACAAGAAAAAATAATGGACAGAGAGCCTTTCCTTAGGAGCTCAATGTCTTGCTTGTCAGCATCCCCTTTCTAGCCCTAGGATCACTTCTTTAGGAAAGGGTAGCTCTCTTTGTTCCCTTCAGACCACTGGGACATGTAGATTGTGAAGCTCAAGGCCAGGCTTCCTCACACACCCACAAGTCCCATGTTTCTTTCTCCACCAGAGGGATGAAGAATCACAGATTATTGATGGGACCAGGGAAAAAGAGGCTGAATGTGGGGAAAGTGCTGTAAGAGGAGATTGGCAGAGCACCAATGGCTAAGCAAAGTATTGTAATATAAGCTAGGAACGTTAATGTTACGTTTCACAAATACATGTGTGTGCACAAAAGAATGCATGTAGATGCACTTACTCTCCCACAGAGTTTGAACATCTACCATGTACATGTACTGTACTAAAATTAAGAATATAGAAATGATTTTATTTCTACCCTAAAGGTTTCCCTAAGAGAAAAAGAATTGCTGGGAAGTTTCATGGTTGTTTTAGGTGTCAGTGTTGAGTACAAAAATAGTGTAACAGGGATATGGCTTTGTTTGGGTGGGTATGTTCTTTGGGTGCGAGTATCTGTAGGTAGAGATCTCACGGGCATGGTCAGTGCTGCAGGTATGTGAGATCTCTACTTACAAGCATCTGCCTGGACCTCTAGATTTGAATACATTTGTATATATATATATATATATATATATATATATATATATATATTATAGGGTCCCTTAAGGGCACTTAAGAAAGTCATTAGAGTTGGCCCTAATCTAATATACATCTTTGCAAGAAGAGGAAATTGGGAGATGTTAGAGATACACGGGGGACAGAGGAAAAACCAGGTGATCTCCTGGAAAGAAGACAGCCAATTACAAGCTAAGACGCAAGAATTCAAAAGGAACCACCTGAAAAACCTTCATCTCAGCCTTCCAGCCTCCAGACCTGTGAGGGGAAAATGTTGTCCAGGCCCCTAGTTCTGGTCTGTTAGGAGATTGTGGTGTGCTCAAGGGTAAAGACCACTAGCTCTTGGGAACCTTTAATGGAGGAGACATTTGAAGTGGGTCTTAGTAAGAATCCAAAGATCGTGTGTGTGTGTGTGTGTGTGTGTGTGTGTGTGTGTGTGTGTAAGGGCTAGGGAGTGGGGAGTGGGGAAGGATGTTCCATGAAGGAATTTTCGGCCAAAAGTCTTGATGTAAAATAGCACTCAGGTGCAGAAGAGTGCAGAGCATTCCACGTGGCTGGCAGGATGGGGTAGGGATGGGAGTTAGGAGAGCAGCCGGCGGAACACAGACTGAATCCAAAGAGACTTCCGTCTTTCAATTTTATCTTGTAAATGTCTAGATATCTTGAGAGCAGCACGCAGCAAGATCAGATTTGAATTTTGGAAGACTCTAAATGGTGTGGAGAAGGGATTAAGGAGGCAGTGCTGGGCAGCCAGGTCAGTCAAACGAAATGGAGAGTAAAACGAAACTAGCCCGCAGTGTTTCTCTGGGGGAAACCCTGCCCCCGTGAAGCCCAGAGGCTGGCACAGGCGGAGAGGCTCTGGTTGTCAGTGTAGACAAGTCATCTATAGAGAGTTGTGCCGGCAATGACTGAGAAAGTCTAAGCTGGCTCAGGATGGGGACATCCCAGAATAGGAACTGTGTCCTAGCCAAGTTCCTGGTCAGACAGAAAATAGTCTTTCTCTAGTACCTAGCTCTGCTCAGTTATTGGCTAGAAACAGTTGTGGGCACCGTAGACTCCGAGTTAGCATCAGATATATCCAGAGGTCCAGTGGCTGGAGGCTGTCATTCAACTGAGCTCTTCATATCAGAGTCTCTGGCAGGAGACCTGAGAGGGCCAGTTTACAGCAGAGGACCACAGCAGCCCAGTCTGAGCTATGGCAGTGCTGATCAATAGAGGAGTGTGAAAGGGGTTCCTTTCATCTGCAGCCCTCATGTTGGGGCGCCCTCTTCAGACACATACTGAAGTGTTTTCTGCCAGCCTCTCCTAAGGGCTTCAGCTGCTTAACCTGTTCATGTTATTGTCTCCCCCTTCTCCTTACAGTTGGGTCCGGATGCCCCCTTCCACTATTTTTTGGATACCACAGGTTCAGCAGATGCACAAACAGTTCAGGCTTCCATATCAAATCGCTCAGATGGGGTTAAGCTTATGTCCTCATAGCTCGGAGGCCGGAAGCTTGAGAGTTGAGGGGTCAGCAGGATTGGCGTCTGGGGTTCTGTGCTTGGCTTGCAGATGACCATCTTCTCCATGTGTGCTCAGCTGGTCTTTGCATGCATGTCCCTGGGTCTCTCTGCGGGGCTACATTTCCTTTACTTACAAGGACGAGCGTCGGAATGGATTATGTCTTATTTAATGACCTTATATCCAATGAATTACTTTTGCAGGCCCTGTACGCAAAGGCAGTTACTTTTTGAGATCCTGAGGGTTAGGATATCAGCATATAGACTCGGAGGGGTTACAGGTCAGCCCATGTGATCTCTCATTGTGCTGAATCTAGTGTCATTCTGTCAGGGTGTTTCCATCATAGCTTCTCATTACCCAGGGCTTTCCTGATGGCCGGATTCTGGGTTTTGTTTTGTTTGGTGATGATGATTGTGTATGTGCATGTGTGTGCATGCGTGTGCATGGTGTGTGTGTGTGTGTGTGTGCTGTTGCATATGTGTGAACATTAGAGGACAACTTTGAGCAGTCCGTTCTCTCAACTTACCTGGTTTAAGTGATCAAATTTACTCTTTTCTCCTTCCTGCTGGTCAAGTATTGATCATCTTCCATTCCCCTGCTTACCAGCTCCGGGACTAATTTGTAAGAAACTTTATTTCTAACTTACTACTTTCAACTTTCTCCTTCATTACACTATATGAAATGCTTAGTGGGTTTTTCTTTCAGATAGGTTGTCACTATGTATGCATACCCCAGGGTGGTTTTGTTGTGATCCTTCTGCCTCTGCCTCCCAAGTGCTGGTATCACAGGTGTGCGCCACAACACTCGGCTTGTCCACTGCTTGGAGTCAAACTCAGCTTCATGCATACTCGTCAAGTACTCTGAGCTACCCTGAGCTATACCCTCTGTTTTCCTATCACCTGTATGTGTATTTCATTTTATATGCATATGCAAACTATGTAGATTTATTTTTAAGCATAAACGTTTTCATGTTGAATGCATAGATTTATAACTTGTCCCCTTTCAAACAAGTCCTTCTGATGTTGACAGACACAGATGTTGTGTTGATTAACTCCTGATAATGGGTTGTGGATAGATGGAGACATCAGTAGCATTTTCAGGACAGTCTTTAAACATCGTGGCTGGAGGGCAGCCTGGCTGGTGTAGCAGGGTGACAGTTCAGTTGTTTTTAAAGAGACACAGGCTTAGGCTTTGGAGACCTCAAGCAACCGCTTACAAGGAAGGATCTGCCTATATTAGCAGTGTCCAGTTCTGTCCTCACGGACGAGTGGGGACCACTCCATGACCATTGGGAAATGGAAGCCCCTCTGGCTGTGTTGGCAGCCCCTCTGGCTGTGTTGGCAGTCCCTCTGGCTGTGTTGGCAGCCCCTCTGGCTGGGTTGGTAGCTTGTGGCTGTGTTGGCAGTCCCTCTGGCTGGGTTGGCAGCCCCTCTGGCTGGGTTGGCAGCCCCTCTGGCTGGGTTGGCAGCCCCTCTGGCTGTGTTGGCAGTCCCTCTGGCTGGGTTGGCAGCCCCTCTGGCTGGGTTGGCAGTCCCTCTGGCTGTGCTGGCAGCCCCTCTGGCTGGGTTGGCAGCCCCTCTGGCTGGGTTGGTAGCCCCTCTGGCTGGGTTGGTAGCCCCTCTGGCTGGGTTGGCAGCCCCTCTGGCTGGGTTGGTAGCCCCTCTGGCTGTGTTGGTAGTCCCTCTGGCTGTGTTGGTAGTCCCTCTGGCTGGGTTGGTAGCCCCTCTGGCTGTGTTGGTAGCTCGTGGCTGGGTTGGCAGTCCCTCTGGCTGTGTTGGTAGCCCCTCTGGCTGTGTTGGCAGTCCCTCTGGCTGTGTTGGTAGCCTGCCGACCCCGCAGACGGGGCTTTAGCTGTCATTTGTCTCCTTCCTCAGCTCTGCCCTCTACTTTCGCTGCTTTCCGACTTCCCAGCTGGTGTTCAAAGTTCTCTAAGACAACTTGGCTCTGTACGAGACAGAGCTCTCCTCGGGAGCCACTGGGCTTGCCAGGCCCTTGACCTTCGGCCTCATCAGCGATATCCAAGGTGGCTTGATCATAAAACTCAGGGTCTGGCCAATTTTGCAGGTGTCAGCACAAAACAGGTTCCTTCAGAAGAGGCCCGTGGATTTGGCAGGCACTGAGAATATTATGAATGTCTCTCCAGTCCATCCACTCCAGACTGGTTTTAGGCTGCTGACTGTCCCTAAACTCCCCCCCGCTTCATCCTGCTTCCAGGGACCAAGACAGTCTTGTCTCCCACTCCAGCCTTCTACTCTGCCCCCTCCCGCTACTCCACGTGATCCCCATCCCCATGTCTTGTCCACATCAGTTCCTTCAAGTATAACCAATGTCACTTACACCAGCCTTCTCATCCTGTTTGAGCCATTCTAGAAACTTCCAGAGGTGTGGGACCCGCGGCTTGCATGCTGGGACTTTGCTCTGGGTCTCCACATCTGTTTATTCTTTCACGGCTTGCAGCTGTTTCATGCAATCTTATGTAGCATTACAGAGTTCACTGTTGAGCAGAATGAACAGAAATGGATTTTCTGCTGTTTTCCCTAGGTCACTCATGGTATAGGGTTCCATAAGGTTTCTTTCAGTAAAAACAAAATAGGACAAAACCAAACCCCCTTTCCACCTGCCAGGCCTTGACTCTTAACTTCTGCCTTTGGAAGCTCAGATTGATTCAAAGTACTTCCCGCCCAGTGCTTAAGCTTGCAGTTTTACAAAAATGAGCTCATAGCTTCAGCTGAGCCTGAGGAGATTTGCATTTTTTTTACAGATCATTTATAAACCCCTAGAAGAGTTTCTAAACAGAGGTATGGTGTGGTCTCTTCTGATAGTCCTAGACGTATTTGCATGTTAAAAGAAGAACCGGGGAGGGGGAAGGAAGTGACAGTCAAGAAGAAAAACCAGAGACATTCAGTGTGAGGGGAAGGGTGGCTCTTGGAAAACATGATGGGGAGGACGTTGCTTCTGTGTCCTAGAGTTGGAGATTGAACCAGAGTCTTGTGCTTGAACCTGGGTGCTCAGCACCTCCAGGTTTGTACCCAGCGTTATAATTTCCCTCTGCTCACACCAATTTTGCAAAGTAAATGAATCACCAAGTTGGAAGGATATACATGGAAAATAGAAATAAAAATGCAACCAGACTGACAGCATAACGAGGCTCATGTAGTTATATATAGGACTAATGTCGTGCCTCATCAAAACTGAGCACAGGTTTCCCTAATGCTCCAAATCAAAAGGAAAGCCCGTGTTTTCACGTAGTCAGATTAATATTTCTGAAGTCAGTTCTGGGGTGGTGAAGATGATGGGGACTGGATAAATCTTTCTTCAAGAAGAGAAAGTAACTGCTCAGTCTATGATGCTGTAGGGAAGAACTGTGCACATATTATTATTATTATTAGTTTGTTTGTTTCCTTTTTTAAGACAGGATTTCTCTGTGTAACAGCCCTGGCTGTCCTGGAACTCACTCTGTAGACCAAGCTGGCCTCAAATCACAGAGATCTGCCTGCTTCTGCCTCCCAAGGGCTGGGAGTAAAGGCGTGCACTACCATCACCTGAGAAATGTATGTTTTTATCTCTGATGCTCAAGTTCCTTACATAAGGTATTTGCAAATAACCTATTTACATTTTATGTAGTCTCTAGATTACTTATACTATCCTATGCTGTGGACACAGTTGTTATACTGTGTTCAGGAAATGACAAGAGCAATTTTATGGTGCCTGGTGGTGGCTCACGCCTTTAAGTCCAGCACCAGGGATGCAGAGGCAGGTGAATCTCAGTGAGTTTGAGGCCAGCCTGGTCTACAAAGTGAGTTTTATACAGCTATGACTGTTACACAGAGAAACTCTATCTCAAAAAAACAAACCAAACCAAAATAAAACACAACTTTATGCATTCTCTATTCTATCAAAAAAAATAGCTTTTGAATGTTTTGGTGGGATTTTTTTTTCTTTTGGACAGGACAGAGTCTATTGTTGTGATAAAACACCACAACCAAAAGCAACTCTTTTGGGAAGGGAAGTTTTTATTTAGTTTATACTTCCACACAAGTTCTACACTGAGGGAAGACAGGGCTGGATCTCAAACCAGGGCAGGATCTTGGAGGCAGGAACTGAAGCAGAGACTATGGAGGGGTGCTGCTTACTGTCTTGCTCCCTGGGGCTTGCTCAGCCTGTTTTCTTATGATGTCCAGGAGCAGGGGCCAGGTGTGGCACAGCCCACAATGGGCTGGGCCCGCCCACATCAGCTGCTGATTCAGAAATGCTTTGCAGTCTTGCCTACAGACCAATCTGGATGGGGACATTTTCTCAGTTGAGGTTCTTGCATCCCAAATGACTCTATCTTTTGTCAAGGTGACATAAAACTAGCTAGCACAGGGCCTTACTATGTAGTCCTGGATGTTCTAGAACTCTCTATGTAAACCAGGCTGACTTTGAACTCATAGAAATCTGCCTGCCTGCCTGCCTCTGCCTCCTGAGGGTGTGCTCTACCATGCCCGATCTGCGGGAAATATTTTTTGATGAAGGTTAGTTGGATCTGCAGTTGCAGAATCTGAAGATAAACAGGGCTAGCTAATAGCATTGCCCGCGCGCGCGCGTGCGCGCGCGTGCGTGCGTGCGTGCGTGCGTGCGTGTGTGTGTGTGTGTGTGTGTGTGTGTGTGTGTGTGTGTTTAGGTCAGAGGCAGACTGTGGGTATTTTCATCTGCTGCAATCCACCTTTTGGGGACAGTCTCTCACTGAACCTGGTATTCACTAATTCAGCAAGATTAGCGGGCCAGTGAGCTTCAGGGATCCCATTGTCCTTGCTTCCCCAGTGCTAGGATTATAGCTACAATGCCTGGCATTTATATTGGTGCTGGGAGTACAAACTCAGGTCATGATAACTTTAAGGCAAATACTTTACCAACTAGTCCCCAGGACTGTCCTCTTTTCACTAGTAACAAAATCCACAAGATCTGCAGTTAGATCTTGTATTAGTTACCTTTCTATTGCTGTAATGAAACACAGTAACCAAAGCAACTTATAGCAAAGAGTTCATTTGGGCTTATGATCCCAGCCGGAGAAGAACCCATCACGGCAGAGAGACACGCCAACAGGCAGTGGGCATGGTGGCAGGAGCAGAGCGCTGAGGGCTCACATCTTGAACCACAAGGACAAAACAGAGCGTGCATTGGAAACTGCATGGTGAGGTTCCTCTAAGCTGCCAAAGCCCACCCCCAGTGGCATACTTCCTTCAAAAGCCACACCTCCTAACTCTTTCCAAATAGCATTATCAGCTGGGGCCCACTCTGGGGGGCGTTCAGACTACCACAGACACAAACCAGGAGCTCCTGGCGGGGTGGGGTAGCTGGAGACTCAGACCTGAGGTTCTCTCTGCTTTTGAGGTTACCCTCCCCTAGGAATCTTTCTTTAGTCACCTGCTAACATATACAGAGCAGACTGTGAGGCCACTTTGCTTCTGTCCCTTTACATACAGCCGAGAGAAGCTGAAAACTTTAGACGTGTTCATAACAGGCGACAGAAAGGCAAACGGAGAGGTGGGTAGGAACCAGGAATCTGTCTCAAAAGATGAGGCTATGTGTCGTTATCTAAACTGCCTCAGTTGCTGGCCTGTCTGGGAGTCATCCCATGCTATTCATCTGCTTCTTTCAAGCTAGAACAGCTCCCCCTCCCCCGCCCTCCCCCACCCCTGAGTGAGTTTCTTCCCAACTGCCTGCGACCCACCATATCAGATCTGATGTCCTATCTGCAAATCTATGTTTCCACCAATAATTAGCAAACACAAAAAGAGAACAAAACCCAGTTTTCTCTTACAGTTTCCCACCTAGCTCCATGTCCACCCCTGCATCTTTTCCTGCTTCCTTCCTAGAGGATGTGGTGCTTGTTGCTTAAGTACCATCTAACATCTGCTCATTGTTCCTCCAAGCAGGAGTAGAGGGGAATGGCAAAAAGGCATTTGGAGAGGAGATACTATGGCTAGGGTGGTCAGAAGCTGTGCAGATACTCCTGGGGAACATATTAGGAACTGAGACTGGGCAGGGCAGAGGAACCATAGGGACTGGCACTCCCCACATCCACACAGAAAATATGGGGGAAAGCCCACAGAACTCCTGGGTACACCATTGCAGTCCTTAATTATTCCTCCTGTCAGGAAGCCCCTATTATTTAATCTAATCCCCCCATTTTTCTTCATTGCAGGTTCCTGTGATGGAAAGTTTTGTGAGCCTTTAATTTCATGTTTCTGCATGCCCCTGTGTCTTGTTCCTGTTTTTTTTTGTCCCATTTCGACCACCCACGCTGTTTGTGAGTGTCAGAGAGGATGGTTATCTGGCAACGGGTTGCCCTAGGCCCTGACTTTGATCAGTCAGGGACACTGCTCTATTCTATAAGCTCAGATTTTTGTGTAAACCTGTACAATCTGTCCTGATGTTATAAAATTTGTGAACATGTATGTGTGCTTATTTTTTTATTATTTACAAGTACAGTTGCATTATATGCATAACTTCACATGCTGATTTTACTCCCCCCAACAATAATTATTTACTTTAGAACTCATTCTATGTATGCATTAGAGATTTATTTCTTTTTTGTGGCTCCATCATATTTTATTAAGTAGTTAGATCATAATTTAAAATTAACCCTTTATAATAAACATTTTTGTTGTTTTTTACCTTTCTGCTATTATAAACTACACATATTATATTATACACAGTCTTGACTAGTTTTTGTCAACTTATCACATGCTAGAATTATCTGGAAAAAGAGAACCTCTACTGAGAAAATGCCTTCAACCAGATTGACCTGTAGATGAGCCTGCAGGGCATTTTCTTAGTTAGTAATTGATGTGGGAGGGCCAAATCCATTGTGGGTGGTGCCACTCATGGACCTCTGGTCCTGGGTTCCATAAGAAAGCAGGTTGAGCAAACCATGGGGAGCAAGCCAGTAAACAGTTCTGCTACATGGCCTCTGCTTTAGTTCCTGCCTCCAGGTTACTACCTTGAGTTCCTGCTTTTACTTCCCTGGATGATGGACTATGAGCTATAAAAAAAAAAAAGAACATAAACCCTTTCCTTCCCAAGTCACTTTTGACATTTATCATAGCAATAGAAACCTGACACATACATATTTAGATATAAGAACAAAGGAGTAAATATAACTTAAAAATATATTCCCCTCCATGCTTGCATCCCAAAGCCCTTTCCCCACACAGCGTCATCATACACCACCAAACATTAATGATTCTCGAATCCATCTTCCAGCCCAGAATAGACATTTAATTTACGAACTCTAATTGATGGGTCTCCCCACGAGCAATGCCAAAAGCACCTTACCTGATTTAATGTCCCTCTTCTCCCACACAATCAGCTCTTCTTGAGTTTCCTGTCATCTCCAGCTCCTCTGTCTCCCTACCCTCTTCCTCCATCGTCAAAGTGCTGGGCTCCTACCTCCTTAGCACCACCCACACCCATTCTCTTATTTCCACCTTTTCGCCGTCTCTCAGATGGTGCCCTCCTCCTTTGCCTCCGTCTCTCAGATGGTGCCCTCCTCCTTTGCCTAAGCAATTGTGGTAGGCTCGCTGTCTCTTTTATTCACTCTTGTGATCCCTCTTCACACTGATGCTACAGGCTCTCAAGAATAAATCTAATTGTATTATTCCCAGTCCTTCATCTTTTCCATCGTTCTGGCACAGTGTGAACTTCACTGGTCACTGCCTCTCCAGACTCACTTCTTCAATGCCATCCTCCCCGTGACTCTCCAGCCTTGCCATGTCTCCAGATTTCAAGAATTCTCCTGGCTCCCACCTTTTCCTTACATGCCTCCATCTTGAAGTGGAACTTCCTGATTTCTCCATCACACTGAACACTTGCCTATGTATCAAGGTAAGGTCAAGATGACCTTTTCTATCTGAATCTCCTCTCCAGGTAGAATGGAACAATTACTTTATATATTTACACATATAATACTTTATCTCGTTTTCTGGTCTATCAGACTTGAAGCAGCACATTTCCTCAGTGTGTGGCCTGTGGAATGTATTCAATAAATGTTTGATGGATGAATAAGTCGATAAATTAATAATAAATAAACCCTGTTTCTCTGCTTTCCAGTGAATCAGTCAGAAAGGAGACACCGTGACAGACACACTCAGACTTCCAGTGAGTTATGAATGTCACTGCTTGTATAGGAGAGAGTTCAGATACTTGGAAATTCAAGAGCTCTGTGATTAGTTCTGATTGAGAGACCAGGCTTGGGAAATGGGGAATATGCTCATACCCTTACAGGCCTGTGCATCTTAGGAGTGATGCAAGGTACCCTGTGGTCCAGAGAGGAGGCTGAGGATACATGTATTTATCTTCCTCATAACAGGGACGGCATAGGAATCCCTCTGTGCATCTTATTTCTACATTTCTTCATCATGATCTTCAGGCATGAATACCAGCTGTGGCATTGGCTCTTAAGGATATCTTAGGTGTGTGGAGTTTGATTGTGAGAGATTCAAAGCCCAGATGGAGACCCCTTCCTGTTGCATCTAGATGTTGTTTGGGATGAGAACCAACACGGCAGCTGCATGTCTACATGTCTGAACGGCATGTGCCATCGAAGGTATTTGAACCTGGGAAAGCCTCTGAGGAGGACCTGGGGGTTGAGAAGCCATGTTAAGCTTCCTTATCTTGGGGTTCTTAGAGTCTAGACTTGAGTTTAACACTGAAAGTAAGATATTGTGTCTGTCCCTTGAAATGAGGACAGGTATAAATTGTTGAAAATGGCAACTTCTTCAGGATGAATAAGGCAACTACTCAGTTGGAATTGACCTTTTAGAACCAAACTTGTTAATGAGGAGAAACTTCCAGGGTATAGTACGGTCATTGGGAACAGAAACACAGAAGGTAAGAGAAGAACAGGAAGGAGAGGAGAAGGAAGAGGAAAGGGGTGAAGGGAGGCAGAGTTCTTGTTCCATCCTGGTTCAGCATGAGGCACAAGAGACCCACATAGCTACAAAGACGCTGTCCAGGAGCCTTAGCCTTAGGGTACAGAGAACAGTAAACCAGCGGGATCTGTGGCTCCATGGTGGGTCTTGTCCCCATGTCTCACAGCTGGGGTCTAATCTCTAAGTTCTGCCAATATGTCAGGGATGAAGTACACAGTCTCACGCGAAGTTCTGCAAAGATGGATAACACCTTAATTTCTCTAATGCAACAATCCTGTTCATAGAAATAGCAGCAATTAGAAACAGTGACCCATACAGCTACAGTGGGCAGGTGACATAGTCCATACAAACCTTAGCATCAACCACGGCGAATCAAGTCCACTAGCTGGTGGGTACTGGTGTGACAGAGAGTGACAGCAGGGGGTCCTAGCCCCCTAGGGAGAAGCAGGCTGCTCAGGGATCCAGCCTCTAGTGATCAGTAACTGTCTGTGCGGGACCCCTCTTTCCAGCTGATGTTGGGCCAGTGCATCAGGTATGGAGATTTCTGCAATGATTTCTGCTGTGGTTTGAAAGAAATTGGCCCCCAAGAGAGTGGTACTAATAGGAGGTGTGGCCTTATTGGAGTAGGTGTGGCCTTTTTGGAGTAGGTGTGGACTTACTGAAGGAAGTATGTCATTGTGGAGGCAGGCTTTGAGGTCTCATATATGCTCAAGTCATTCCAGCGAGACAGACCACTTCCTGTTGTCTGTGAATCAAGATGTAAGAACTCTCAGCTCCTTCTCTAGCACCGTGTCTGCCTGCATGCTACCCACCATTTCCCGCCGTGATGATAATGGACTAAACCTCTGGAAATGTAAGCCCCCTCAGTTAAATGCTTTCCTATATAAGAGCTGGTGTCTCTTCACAGCAATAGAAACCCTAACTAAGACAATATCCAATGTTCCTTCACCCGCATGGGGTGTGTCTGGAGCTAGGAGCAGCAGGGGATTAGGCGCATTCTTGGACAAGCTCAACCACTTACCCTTCCTCTTTGAGGACCAGATGACCACTAAGGCTTTCTGACTGTGACCCAGGGATTCCAGAGGGGTTTGTCTGTGGAGAAGTTTTTCTGGAGTCCCTGGATAAGGACTTGAACTTGTCTCTCATCTGGGTTTCATCAGTGCAGTCTGTGAGCTATGCTCAAGTTTGGTTCTCAGTCTCGTGGACTTTGCTTTCTAGGACTCCTTTTATGAACCTTGGGATTGTGTCTCCTTGGAGCTCTTTCAGACCCCTGTGCTGAGCCCAACCAGATCTCCAGAACCTCAAGAGGGCAATCAGCTGCCTCTGAGGCATCAGATAAAGCTGAACCCCTAGAGCTCAGCTTCATGGCTAATCCATCTTCAAGATGGACATACCTTGCAAAATGTGATCATCACCCAGAACTCCGCACCACAGGAATCAAGGAGGGGCACTCTGGACTTTACTGATGTTAGGTAACCCTTAAGGATGGCTGAGCTCATGAACAGAGCCCCTGTATATAGATGACTATAGGATAAGTGGGAAAGGGAGGGGAGGCACTCCCAAGAGATCTAGGTATCAGGGGTTAGGAGTCCTTTGAGGTGGAGGAGGGTTGTTCATGGGGGAGGAAGCCTGCGGCCTGAAAGGTAAGGCTGGTCTTCTCACCTTGCCTGTCATTCAGTGCCTGAGTCTTGACTTCTGCTCACTCTGTGACAAGGGAACTCTCAACCTGCTGTAAGAATATAGTACAGTTCTTCTTTCTGCCATATTCTGCCTTTATTGGGTGATCTTGGGAACTGCCTGCCTCACCCTAGCACAGTTGGCTTCCTCTTTCTTCCCAGTGACGTCAGAGTGGGTACCAGGCGCTCTTTCTGGGAGGTGAGTTCATTGTCACCAGAAAGAGGCTCTCCTTGGTGGTATGTTTTGTTTTCCATGTAGAACTTCATCTTTGGGCCTGGGATTGCCACTTACCTTCCAGCCTCACAGCCTGGTGGAATGTGGAGAGCTTGGGGTGGCCAGACAGGTAAAGGGAGAGGAACCACAGTTCCATGTAGCCATAGGAGTTGTGTTTTTTTCCCTAAAGAACTGATTTCCTGAGATCTCACCAATGCTAAGCCCTGTGTGTCTTGACCTGTGACATAGGCATCTGCCAGGCTGGGTGAGAGAGACAGGCACACAATATATGAACAGGGAGACACAGAGGTGCAGGAGTCTTGCGTGCAATTGAGCTCAGGAGGCCTGCAAATGCCTGCCGCTCTCTGAGGTTGGTATATGTCTTCCAGAGCTGACAGCATTTCTTGTTCTTCCTGATTGGATGAGCCACTGACGTGAGACTAAATGCCATGCTGCACAGAGTTCGAAGCTTCTCAGTCAGGTAGGTATGTGGTGTGTGTGTGTGTGTGTGTGTGTGTGTGTGTGTGTGTGTTGGGACCCACAAGACTCTCAGACTGTAAGAGAGGGACAGCAGCTGTTCGTTTCACTCAGGTGCTACTGAAGGTTTCTTCAGAGTGGTTCTCACACTCTGGAGTCTGAGGGTCAACTACACCCTCAAGTCAGTATCTTTCTCAAATGGTCCTGAGCATCTGCCAGAAGTCCCACCTTCTATTACACACAAGACTATCCTGATCCAAATAAATGAGGCAGTTAAATAAGCCTGAGACAATCTGAACCTTCATGCTTTCTTCGATCCCAGAGATCACTGAGGGACAGCCCTTCTCACCTCACTCAAGTGACGGGCATCCTGCCTCTTGTCTCTGCATTAGGGTACCACAAGGAGTAAAATAAGCTCACAAGGTAGTCACTGGCTTTGGTCATAGAGTTCCTTCTGGAGTTCCTTACCATTGATTTCTCTCAGAGCACTTGATCCCATTATTAGTGAAGGTCAAAGTCTGGCCATACCTCTTCTATTTTGATTTGATCAGTTACCATCTTTTTCTTTATCTTACCCTGAAGATGAATTTTATAGTGAAAGACTAAGAAATTAATCTTCCCTAAAGATTGCTCTAGCTTTTACCCTGAGTTACTGGGATTTAATTTTAGAGCCTTCCATGCAGGTATGATAAGAATGTCTATTTGCCTAGAGGTGTTGGTCACCAGACAATCCAACAATGCAATTTACCATGAAGGCTCAGAGCCAAGTGTGATACTTTCTCCAGAGAACTAGAGATTAAAGGTATCAGCCCAACCTTTGGACGGGCTAGGAGACCAAGGTTAGCCACCTGGGTGGCAGCATATGATCCAGCTCCAATAAAAATTCCAAGGCTTGGGTTTATAATGCATGCGGAAATGCTGTCCTAACCCATGAGAGACATCATGCATTGCTTAATATTTCTCTGAACTCCTAGGTGCTGCTTCTCCAGGATAATTTTAATCCATATACCCTATCCCTATGCTAAATCAGAGCTAGGACTATAACCGTTTCAAGTATGTCCAGTGAGTCCTTATAGCAAATTACTGCAAAAGTGGGTGGATTTCAAAATCCCTCAGACTTGGTGTCAGAGTGAGGGCAGTCATTTTGTGGACTTCATTGCCTCTAACTGTACACTTGGTTAAAAGCTCACACACCGTTCAAAGTCTGCGTAATGTGACAAGCTAAAGTAGCAGCTGGTTAGGAGTGTGAGGCGTGAAGCAAGAATAGGCAAATCATTTGCAGTTAAGGAGTGAAGTCAGGGTCTACGCTGCATCCATGAGTGCTCTCTCCCTGCCTGGGGTGGTCTGGCTTCCTAGCAAACTACATTGAGAGCACAGGAATACCCAGAGAAAGCCCGTTCTTTCCAGTGGGAGGCATTTTTTCCCCCTCAAGAGGACACTTAATGGTAACAAACAGCATCTTGGTCATGTCTTTTTTATAACTCCAAAGAATAGTCCCGCTTTATCACACTCTTTCATACACGCTGTGAGTTTTGTATCAAAACATCTTACTGGGCAAGTCTGCACAGTCCCCCTTGATATTGCTGAGGTTGCATCATTCTTACCATCCGGCTCTCGAAGGTTAATGATTCACAGTGGGGGCTGTCCTCCCTTCCTCCAGCACCATGGCAGGCAGCGATTACTGTGAGGGCGTATAACATTTTTGTGGGGCTAAGTCATAACAAGGGTGATAAACATAGTTTTAAAGGATTTTCAGGGGAGTTGGGGAGTGCTTCATAAAAGGCAACCCATCATTCTCCGTAGAAGTCTGGGGGTCCCACCCACCAGCTCCTGAGCAGAGCGTGCCCATAGGGCCCTCTGGGTTGAGCAATTGCCACGGGGTTTAGTTAAACTGCTGAAATGGGCTAAATCAGTCCAATTTTCACTGTATTGGGTTCTTGTAAAATTTCCATTGCAAGGAGCCTGCATATCTTTTGTCATCGTTGCTTATTTTAAAATTATTTTCAGTATTTTTGTGTGGGGGTGCTTTGCTTACACGTATGTGATCTTTTGAGACCTGAAGTGAGCCGGGTGGTGGTGCAAGCCTTCAGTCCCAGCACTCGGGAGGCAGAGGCAGGGATCACCAGTCTTAAGAAAGTTCTCCTCCTGCTCCTTCTTGTCCTGCTTACTGAATGCCCCTAAGTCTTCCACTTTCCCTTTTGTCCCTTAATTTCCTCTTCTAGTAGGGTTTTTAATTTTTTTCATCTGTGTGTGTGTTTTGCTTTTTTGTGGAGTGGGGAATCCCCAAGGCTTTCCCTACTTCTTAAATATTTCCACTGATTGGGAGAAACAAGGGGGATCTCTGAAATCCAGGTTCTCTGAGATCCTGTCTCAAAACCTCACAATGTTTGGTCTAGCCTCCAAGTCACCTCAATAAGCCAAGGCTAGGCTGCTGCACAACCTCTCTCTCAGAAGAAAGATGAACAAAGTGTCCTGGAGCATTGGGAAGCCATTGAAAGTGACCAGTACTTTTGGGGAACTTGGCAGGGAAGACAGAGCATTTTGTATGTGGTAACAGGAAGACTTCAGGCTGCAGGGAATGAAGAGGGTTGCCTTCTCAGACCAAAGTATGAAATTCAGATTGAGGTCACCCAAGATTAGACATAGAAATTATCCGCAAAAAAGTGAATGATCAATGAAGATTCATGCCTATGGAGGAACTAAGGTCAGGGGCTGTGGACACAGAAGGACACATCCTGGACAGACCAGACCATGGTATTCAAGGCCCGTGGAGGGGAGAAGGAGCCACATTACAGATGTGAACATGATAGACTGTTGCCGGGCTGCTGAACCTTCGCTAGTATCCTCTCCTCTAGCCCAGCGCTTCTTAGCCTTCCTAAAGCTGCAACCCTTTAATACCTATTGTGGTGACCCCCAAACATAAAATGATTTCTGTTGCTACTGTGATTTGCTGTTATGAATCATAATGTAAATATCTCACATGTGGGGGGCCCCAAAGGGGTCATGCCCCACAGGTTAAGAACCATTGCTTTAGCACCACGCTCCCAGGCAGCCTCTGCGATAACTCCCCACACTGACTGTGCACAGGGAGACAATGGCAGGGTAGGGCTGCTGCAGTTGGTATTCCTGACCTGAATTCCGTAACCAAAGGGCATGTCTTGCCTCTTGTCGCTACTCCTTAATCTCGCTTGGTTTCCCTTAATCACTCTATGGTAGATATTTACTAACTATTGCTCATCTTTCACTAACCTCTACTCCAGTGATAATGAGAGGCCCTCGTTGTCCTCTCCGCCCCCATATCCTATACCTGGGATGGTGTCTTGCTTTTAAATGAAGCTTAATAAATATTTGCAGGATGAATAGCTGACTTCATGTCAGTTGATGACAGTTCTGATAAAATGAAGAATGATCGCAGATTCTGATCAGTTCTGGGATAGTGACAGAGTTTACTGCAAAGACGGTGGAGCCTCAGCATTAGTGAGTTAGCTAAGAAAAAGGCCAGCATGCGCAAAGCTGTCTGGGTGGCCAGCGGCTCTCCTCATTCCTCTTGGTTTGCTTGCTGTGAGCACCTCCAGTCTCAAATGCAAATCAATAGTAACAAATGATTACATACAGTAACTAATAAGACACCAATATAGCCATGACAGTTACTTTCTATGTTCCAGAACTTTCTATGTTCCAGAACATCTCCAGGTTTGGCTCTCTCATACTGCAAAACCACTTAATCAAGTAAGATCCCACCAACAAGATACCAGAAGTCATTCCATCTCACCCAAATCGGAATGGCGACCATCAAAAGCAAATGACAACAGATGCTGGTGAGGATGGAGAAGAGGAACGCTTTTCCCTATCCACAAGAGTGTAAACTGTCACAGTCACTATGGAAATCAGTATGGAGATTCCTAAAAAAACTACAACTAGAGCCACGGTACTAGCATTCTTGGGTTTATACTCAAAGGAACTGGAGTCTTCAAATCACAGAAATACTGGCACATACCTGTTTGTTGGCACACTGTTCACAACGGCCAGCCAGGAAGAAGAGCTAGCTCAGCTGCTCATGGATGCACAAAGAGGAGATGGTACATATAATACAATGGAATTTTATACAGCTGTGAGCAAAGATGAAGTCATGACATTTGCAAAGAAGTGGACTGAAGTTGGAAATTGTTGAGCCAAATAAGCCAGACTCAGCAAGATAAAAACATGCTATGTTTTCTCTCATATGCATAACCTAAATTTAAAACTCTGTGTGTGTGTGTGTGTGTGTGTGTGTGTGTGTGTGTGTGTGTGTGTCACAAAACTAAAAAGGGTGTCATGGGGGGATTTTAAGCAAGGTGGGAAATGGAGAGTAATGGATATTGTAGTTGGAAAGTGATGTGGGAAATTATTTGGGAGAGAGAAATCAGTGGGAGAAGGCAGTGAGGAAGGGAAACCCTGGCAACAGAGTATAGCGGCTCATGTGAAGATGCTACGATGAAAGCCATTACTCTGTATGCTAACCAAAACAGTTTTTAAAAAAGAAAAAAAATACTAAAAAATATGATTTGGGCCCCAACTTTGCATTAAATTTTGTGAATTTGAAGTTGTTCTGCATTCTGGACCTGTGGATTTTATATTTGGTTTTAATTTGTAAGATGAGAGTTTGGGCAAGCTCAGTAGATTCTTTTTTTTATGGTCTTTGAAGCAATCTACTTTCTAGCAAGCCCTGCCTCTGAGCCCCTCCCCCCCATGAGTAAAGAGACAAAAGCAGAGTTCTCAGGATTGGTACCAGCTGCCAGGGCTGCAGTCTGTGAGTCCAGTCTATGCAAAGCCCAGGAGAACAGATTAGAGCTGGTCGAGCCCCTCACATGGGCTCCCCAGAGCCCAGCCCAAGAAGAAAACAGACATTGTCATTTCATGGCTTTGCTCAGGGAAAACAAACCTTTTGTGCCTGGAGACAAAAGACATCACTTGGCTGGGGAGCTTCCTCTCTGCTCTCCCAGAGCTGAAGAGCAGGGCAGCAGCTTTCTCCCCAGAACACTCACTTGGCGACCTCACATGGTGAGCAGGGGGCTCCTAAACTCCATCCTCCATACCTCATCCCGAGTCAGTGGTTATGAAGCGGGGCCAGAGGCACCACCAGCATTTTTTTGTTTTTGTTTTTTGGTTTTACAAGACAGGGTTTCTCTGTATTGTTTTGGAGGCTGTCGGTCCAGCCTGACCTCGAACTCACAGAGATCCGCCTGCCTCTGCCTCCCGAGTGCTGGGATTAAAGGCGTGCGCCACTATCGCCCGGCTGCACCACCAGCATTTTAACCATCTCTGTGTGACTCTAAGGCAGTGGGACAAAGTCTGTACTTTATTAATAAGAACAATTAACATAAGAGGATCAGAGGACATAGATAAGTTGAGGGAGCCACTTTGGGATTCTGGGATATGTGATACCGATGAGACAAGGACTTAGTTGTTCAGAGGTGTAGCTGTGGAACAGTCTTAGGTGTGACATGATTGTATGCTTAAAGGTCAGTCCGGTGAGCAGGCTGCCGCTGGCATGGGAAACATGGAGCTCAGTGGTGCATCCCACCGTCAGTGCTCCTTAAGCTGGCTGATGGGTGCCTTTGGCTTACCTTCCCTATCTCAGATTCTGGAATCATCTTTTCAATAACCATAGACAGTTGCTGATTAATGAGGGGTCTCTGGTCTTCATAATGCCTGCTTTAGTAACCACCACAGCTCACATTCATGGAGACCTCATCATGGACCAAGCTCTATGCTAAGTGCTTTACAGGCATTATATCAGCTTGGCTTTCACCTTTGGAATGCATGTGCCAGAATCCTGCTCTGCATAGGAGCCGAGTCGTTTAGTTCAGCTGTATGGCTGTTCTCATTGCCTGCTCCACTGCCCACTCCAGGACTCAGGGTAGTTTGTTGTCCATTAAAGCCAAGGGTAGCCCCTTACTTTCTTGACACCTGCAAACCTTTCCACATCTTTGCCTGTTCTTTCTGATTTGAAGGGAGGACCATCCTGTAATCTGAGATGAGTCCCTTTTCCTGGGCTCAGGATGTCACCTCTCTACAACCTTTTGATTGCTTCTTGTCCAGTATTTGGCCACATGGATGAGAAAATTACAAAAGTACTGTTTTCCCCTTAAAATACAGACTTTGAAAATAACCTGGGTGGAAGAAATATTTCTGGGGGTGGTGATCCACGCAGGAATGAAGAAAATGAGATAGAGAGGAGAGAAGAGCCAGTCAAGGGTGTGTCAGAGGTGAGTGCTGGCATGGCCAATGAGAGCTCCACCACTCTTGAGAGCCATGGGGATCAAGTCTCATAATTGTCTCAGTGAAGGTCAAGGGGGCTGAGACATTCGCCCATACTCCATTGGCTGGCTTACACCCACCTACTTCTAAGACGAACCAGTGCTTGGGCCGAGTTAGCCTCTCTTTGCTGCAGTAAAGTCAAGGCAACAGAAAAGCAGAACATACCCGGGATGAAAACTTCAGGTAGGGAGGAGGGTGGCTTAATCATAAAAAAAAACTGCCTAGGATGGAAATCCGGTGCCAAAGAGACTCTGCAGAAAACCTTAAGTGCATGGTATAAACAAGATGTTGGAACGGATCCCTTCCCGCTTGGCTACCCTGAGCTGACAATGCCATAGATGCCAGGAGATCAAAGGCAGAGTGAGGCAGATCAGATCTCCCCTTGCAGAATTACAGTGGAAATTAAGAAGAACCTGCACCGCTGCTCTGAGAACCCCTCATCCGTGGAGAGAGGGCAACCGAGAAAGCAACATCCTTGGATACAGCCACTACTTTGGAAGTGTCCCCTGCAGAAGACAGGCTGAGAGGACTGCAGCCTAAGGCAGGCCCAGAAAAGTTAAAATTGATTGTAGATGAGGGTCTGACTCCAACTAGGGAGCCAGAAGCATGATTCTACACTGTAGATCCTGGAATCTGTCAGTGAAGTAATATTTACAGTGACCAACCAATGAGACATGGCCTGCTTTGTTATCTAGGGAGCACTATAATAGGGACACTTGAAGAGGTGTGTGTGTGTGTGTGTGTGTGTGTGTGTGTGTGTGTGTATTCTGTGTTCATGTGTGCGTTTGTGAAGGGAGGTATGTTCCACATGTCTAGGGATGGAGGAAGGAATTGTGAAGGACCATCTGGAACAGAGATACCTTAACCATCAGAACTCAGTCAGAGAAGAACAATTTGTCACCCCACTCACTCATCTGTCTGGAGAGGGCATCATGAGCTGTGGGAGACATTGCTGGGAGCACTAAGGAGAAAAGGGCAAGGGTGGGGTGATCTGAGGGTGAGTGGCGCAGGGACCGCCCTCTCCCATTGTGTACCTAAGCTAATGGGCAGACATTGTTGCACTGTGTGTTAGGTTTGGAGTTTTTATTTATCACATGGGACAAGAACTTCTCACTTCTGACCAGAGATCAATGGCAAAGTTCTCATCCAGGGCAGGAGGAGACTGCAGATGAAGTAAGACTCAAAGGGCAGTGAGAGAAGGCAAAGAAGCTGCATTTGGATCACAATCCACGAGCTGAAGCAGCACTTCTTTGAAAATCATGGGAGAAGTGACTCTCCACAGTGGCCTGCAAGAGCTCAGTGAAAAATGAGACAGTTATTTTTCTCTTTCCGAAGACATAATCCGCTGTTTATATTTATGGGGGTATGGCGAATAAATGTGAGTACAGCCCTCTCTGGCCATCAGCATGCTCACTGTGGCAGCAATGGAGACGGCTTTTGCTCTGCCTTCAAGAGAAAACTTTCCTTCACCTGCAAGGAGTATTAGGAGCTGACAGTCTCCAGCTGCAGTCCTCCAAGGCCGACCACTTCTAAGGGTAGCCCCACTCAAGAAACTACACACGTGGTGGGCATTGGTACCTGATACTCTTGCGCAATTCTGCCTAACAGAGGCATCCTCTACTGGACAACACTAAGCCAGAGCTCCTATTGAGCTAGTAGAGTGAGATCCCTACATCATGGTACCATACTCTCCCAATTTGGTCTTGGTTTCTCCTCCACTGTCTTTCACAGGCATTTTCTCTCCCATGAAGCCTCCTTTAGTCTCGTCTCCAGCACTTGCACTCTTTAGACTCTGAACATTATACCCATGACCTTGTTGTCTTTGTGTGTGTGTGTGTGTGTGTGTGTGTGTGTGTGTGTGTGTATTGTGGAATGGCCAAATCACACTAACACATTATTAACTGCCTCAAATAATTTTCTGTACTACGAATACAAAATCTGTTATCAGCTATTTCTGAGAATACTATATATTAACTGTATGTGCAAGTAACTGTAATTACCATGTTGTATAGTAGATCTGTAGAATTTATTCCTTGTGTCCATCTGAAACTTTGTGTCCTATGACCACTGTCTCCCTATCTGACCTGAGTCCCAATCCCTGGAAACAGCTACTCTACTGTCTACTTCTATGGGTTCAGTTTTTAAAGATCCTACATGTGAGCTCATGTGGCATTTGACTTTCTGTGGCTGCCTTGTTCCACTTAGCACAGCACATTCTGGTTCATCTCTGTTGATGCAGATGGGGTTTCTTTCTATTTTTAAGGTCAAATAGTATCCTATCACGTGTGTGCACCACATCTGCTTTATCCATTCCTCCACTGATGGGTACTTGGGTTGTTTCCTTCTCTTGGCTATTGGGACTAATGCTCCAATACACGTTGGGACTGCAGATAGATTGTCACCATATTGATTTCATTTCCTTTGGATACAGATCAGGTAGTTGGAATTGCTAGGTCTAATTTCTTTTCAAATAGACTGGTTTTAAAAAACTTTCAGGCTCAAGTCAAAACCTGACCTGTATTTATAGACAATCCAAATCAAAGAGGCTTGGTACTCATAATTTGAAGCACAAAAACTAGCATTTTCCCCCCTTCACTTAGCAGATCTTTCTCATCCTTGAGATCTTATCCTCGTTATCTTTTCTCTTTGAGAGTTTTTCCTTAATCTTTGTTGGAGGCTCTTTCATTTTCTTTTTCATTCTTTCTTTTTTGATCATTGTGGTAGTTTGAATATAATTTGCCCCCCTAACTCATAGGGAGTGGCACTATTAGGAGGTGGGGCTTTGTTGGAGTGGATATGGCCTTGTTGGAGGATGTCACTGGGAGGGTGGGCTTTGTGGTTTCCTATGCTCAGGATACTGCCCAGGGTCTCAGTTGGCTTCCTGTTGCCTTTTGATCAAGATGTAGCCAGCACCATATCTGTATGCTGCCATGCTCCCTGTTATGATGATAAAGGACTGAATTTTTTAAACTGTAAGCGAGCCACCCTAATTAAATGTTTCCTTTATAAGAGTTGCCATGATCATGGTGTCTCTTCACAGCAATAAAAAACCAAACTAAGATAGTCATGAAATACCATTTTTGCTTCCTTGTAATAGCATAGGAATTGTTGAATTGAGCACTGGTAGAAATTTAAAGGCTATCTAGTTTGAGGATCCATCTGGTGTCAGAGATGCTGTAGACCATCTGAACCAGTGACTGTCCAGTCTTAGCTTGAATATAGGGAATGAAAGCTCACCAATATAACCCATTGCATCCCTACCGCCAAAGTTTATCTTTTCTTTCCTTCTTTCTATTTAACTATTTTTAAAATTTCAATTATAGTGTCTGCATGTGCCTGTGTGCATGTGTGTGTGTGTGTGTGTGTGTTGAAGAAGGAAGTCAGAGGGGTATCAGATCTCTTGAGGCTGGAGTTACAGGCAGTTGTGAGCTGCCTGATGTGGGGGCTGAGAATCAAACTTGGGTCCTTTGCAAGAACAATATGTGCTCTTAATGACTGAGCCATCTCTTCTCCTGCTCAAAAAAATTTTTAAACTTTTCCTTAGTATATATTCAACAACATAATGGGTATCCCTATAATGCTTTCATATATACATCTAAAATACTCTGATTTTACTTACTTTCTAGTATTTTTCTTGTGCCCCCCCCATCCCCATTCAGTCTCTCTTTCCTATTCTTAAGTAGTCTTCCTTTCAGTTTCATGTTTTCAAAAATCTAGATTCTGCATATGAGGAAAAAAAAAACCAAACCCACAGCTTATTTTGTTTAGCATGATTACTTCTGGTTCCACTTCCTTTTCTACAAATGGCATAGCTTCATTACTTATGGATGAATAAAATGTATGGTGTGTACATATCACATCTGCTTTATCCATTCCTCTGTTGATGGGCACTTAGGCTGATTCCATAACAGCTACTGTGAATACCGTTGCAGTAAACTTGAATGTGCAGGATCACTGCAGTATACTGACTTAGATTCTCTTGAGTATATTACCCAGGAATGGTATATCTATATCATATGATAGTTCTGTTTTTAGTTTTAAAAAAGAACTTCCATAACTGATTTCCATAGTGACCCAATTAGTTTACATTTCTACTAGTTTCAGTTCTACATATGGTTTCATTTCTGTTATTGTGATAAACTACCCTAAAAAACAACCTAGAGGAAAACTGTTTATTTTGGCTCATGATTCCAGGTTGCAGTCAATCAAAGCAGGGAAAGCAGTATCAGAGCTGGAGTTAATTAGTTACTGCTGATTAACAAGAGCAGAGAGAAAGGAACACACTCATGCTTGATTCTTTGCTTATGCTCATCTCTCACACAGTTCAGAATCCCTGCCTAGGGAATAGTTCTGCCTACGGGGGGGCTGGATCTTCCCACATCAGTCAACCCCAGAGACAAAACCACAGGCTAACTCAGTGTAGACTGCCCCTCATTGAGACTCCTTTCCTAAGTGATTCTAAGTTGTGTCAAGTAGACATGTAAAGCTAACCATCCATCACACTGCCAGAGTGCACATGGGGGTGGGGGTTCCTTTTTCCTGGGTATGCTTTTCTTACTTTGGTTATCTACAATCTCTTCTCAGATCGGATTTTCTCTATGTCTTTGACCAAGATTGATAATCTGAATTATTTAAAATCTTTCTATGATATTAATGACTAACTGAACTCTTTCAAAAACTATTGTTATTATTTTCTTTTTTGAGATGGGGGGTCTTATTAGGTAGCTCTGGCTTGCCTGGAACTCACTATATAGACCAGGGTGGCCTGGAACTCAGAGCAATCCCCCTGCCTCTGCCTTCTGAGTGCTGGCATTAAAAGGTGTGTACCACTATGCCAGCCTGAGACAGTATTTTAAAAGAGAATAAGCCCTCCCATGCCGCCTAGCAGGGGTCTATATGACGTTGCCCTCAGTTCACATTACAATTTAAAGGGAAACTCACATGGTGTCTGAAGCCCTTTTCCTGCAAGTGGGGAAGGAGGATGTCCTCAAATCCCTTGCAGTAGGAACCCACTCAGGTGGAACCAACCTTGACCTTGAGACGGAACAGTACATCTGCAAAAGGCAAAGTGATGGTATTCACATAAAAAAAAATCTGAGGAGGACCTAGGAGAAGCTGCTGCTGACAGCTCCAGCCATCATTGCCACTGAGATCCCCTCCCCCCCCCCCCATGTCAGCCTCATCTCCTTGACATCTCCTCCAGGAACCCCTGGGGCCAGCCAGCTCTGCTAAAGTTTGCTGGCCCCGCCCCTGGAGCCACTCCAGGTGCTGGCCACGTCACTCCTAGGACTTTCACTAGGCAGATCTAAGACAGAGAGTGATGTCTTCTGATGGTGACCGATCCCAGAGCTGCCCACCAGCCCCTCACAAGGGTGCCTTAAGTCAACCTGCCTACCTTTGCTGTGCTGTTGACATTGCCATCTCAAGCAACGGACAAGCGTGCTCACTCAGTGAATGCTGGTGGATGTTGGCTTGGGAGGTTCTGCACATGTGTGGCACCACCTCCGGTGAGCATCAATGGGCTCATCTGGTCATGCCCGCTCTCTATTTCTGTAGAAATCCTAAGAGATTGAAAAGGAGAAGCAAGTGCAGTTAAAAAGGCTGTGACCAAGAAGGAATGTCAGGGTGAACAGACTGCACCTGCTTCTGAGTCTCCCAGATGGAGGTGGCAGACTGGTCTGAGAGGGTGCAGGTGTCCTCTGTACTCATCCAGCAGTTCCGCAGTGAAAACTGGAAAGTCCAGACAGTTACTGGGGACTAGTCTGCAGCCCTCCCTGTGCAGGGTGCTGAATCAGATGGAACCACCGCTAAGCAGTCATAAACTGTGTTCTGCAGACACTTGAGCAAAAAAGAAAGGTGGATGGAAGTCAGTTTCTTTCTTTCTTTTTTTTTTAGGACAGGGTTTGTCTGTAGCTTTTGGAGCCTTGTCCTGGAACTCGCTCTTTAGACCAGGCTGGCCTCGAACTCATAGAGGTCTACCTGCCTCTGCCTCCCGAGTGCTGGGATTAAAGGCATGTGCCACCACTGCCTGGTGACAGTTTCTTAAAAAAAGAGATTAAGGGATCCCCAAATAGCATCACAAATTGGAAAGCAAATAGCTTTAAACAGAAAGAAAGACTTCCCTCACTCATCCATTCTAATGCTGTGAACATTCATTCTACATGCAGCTCATTCTACATTCAACAGGGGCCAGGAACAATGGAACACACAGAGGAAATAGAAAATAAACTCTGAGAGGAGATCAAGACCACAGCAACACAGGAAACAGAGGTGGTGGGAGAGCGTGCCGAGGGCTGACAGCCAGCTAGGGTGTGCATATGTGATTTCTATGGGATCATATACAGAGCGCTGGGGAAGTGAGATTTGAACTGAGTTTGGGGGGATGGGCAACCTGAGTTTGTGGATAAATCATCTGACTCTTCGTCTGGGGAGAAATGTCTTTTCATGAGGGCCAGGGAGGGGCTTAATGGGGACAGAGGAAGTCGGAGTGAGAAGTATTTCCCCGTCTGCTTCCTGTCAATATCAATCAGTCATTCTTCCTATAGGAACCGGCTTGTGTGTCCACAGCCTTGGGAACTGACCAAGTCACTCTTTCCAAGCAAGAGCTGCTGATATGGGGGCCCTTCTCTGGTCACTCCTTCTGCTCCTTCAGGAAGGTGAGTGGCTGCCTGTTGCTGCAAAAGACTATCTCTGTATAGCCCCCCACTCTGCTTGGTCTTAGGCTAGCAAAACCCTTCCTTTAGGGATGAATGTGTCCATCCTTCTGTTGATGGGCACCGAGGCTCATTCTACAGCTTGGCTATTGTGACTCGCTCTGCAATAAACATGGATGTGCACGGGTCACTGTAGTGTGTTTACTTGGATTGTGCCGAGTAAACTCCCAGGAGTGATATAGCTGGATCCCAGGCTAGTGTGGAGGAACTTCCATTCTGATTGTCAAGGAATGGGGTATGACCCCAGTGGAGAATGAGAGAGGAGGATACCTGGGGGACATGGGTGGGGCTGCAGTTCCAGAAGGACAAGGAAAAAAGGAAGTTTTTGGATAGTGAAGAGACAAATGGGAACCATCCCTTGTCAACTGGGGTTCAATGGCAATCTGGAATCCCAAGAGGTAGCTAGAGGGTTCCACTGAGCCTGGAGTTAGAGAAGGTGTTCAGAGGAGGAGGAGGAGCCATAGCTACCATGCTAACTAGCTTTGGCTTCCCAGAGATATCAGCTGGGCTATATGCATCTCTTTTCAGCTAAAGGGTTTTCTGGAGATGATGAAGACCCTGAGGAAGTGGTTGCAGCTCTTCAAGAATCTATCAGCCTCTCTCTGGAAATACCATCCGATGAAGAGGTTAAGGACATCATCTGGTTCTTTCAAAAAAACCTAGTCACAGTGGTGCCAAGGAAAGAGGGAAAATCAACTGTCATGCTTACGATGGATCCTCGATACCGGGGTCGAGTGGGCATCTCAGAGTCCAGCTACTCTCTGTCTATCAGCAATCTGACCTGGGAGGACTCGGGACTTTACCAAGCCAAAGTCAGCTTGAATACATCCCAGCTCTTTATTACGAAGTCTTACGATCTCCGTGTCTACCGTGAGTTTAGACTCCCATTATCCTGACTTTCCCAAGGTTGGCATGGAAGCTCAGGAGCTGGGGGACGTTTTAAGAGGCTGAAACTGGAAGGAAGATTACCTCTAGTGTGCTTTGTCCCAGTGTCTGATCTTCAGCCACAGGGAGAGCGAGCTAGAACAAGGAGTCATTAGGCACTGAGGCTGTTTCACAGATGTTCCCAGAGCGGTGAGAGAGATGAGGACCATGCATAGAGCATCTAAGAGCCCTTTCCTACCCAGGAGACTGTGCATCCTCTAGAGAAGCAGCCCTTGAGCCCTTTATACCCCTGTGTGATTTGAGGGTTGCTAATAATTTCTTCCCCACTTGAACCAACATTTCTCCTCTCCACCTGCCACACTGTATCTACCTAGGAGCTTGGAGAGATGATTAAAATGAAGATGTCTTTGGGAGGGCAGTACTATTTTGTACCCGGAGGAAGGAGGGGTATAAAACAAAGAGGGCAAAGTTAGACGGAGCCACTGGTGTACATGTGTCTAAGCAGGTTCTCTGGGACCCAGAAGCAACAAGCTATATGCTTGTTTTATCTCAAGACAGCAAGAATACCCAAGGCTTGAGAAACTTAGGAAAACAGACCCGACTTCAGAACGTTCACCAGGTCTTTGTCTTTGTTTTGTTGTGTTTTTCTCTTTTAGGGAGGCTGTCAAAGCCCCACATCACTGTGAGCCTTAAGATCTCCGAGGAAGGTGCCTGTAACATATCTCTGATGTGCTCCATAGAGAGAGCAGGCATGGATGTGACCTACACCTGGCTTTCATCACAGGACAGCACTAACGTGTCTCATGAAGACTCTGTCATCAGTACATCCTGGAGGCCTGGTGACAGAGCCCTTTCCTATACTTGTAGGGCCAGCAACCCCGTCAGCAACAGCAGTTCCCGTCTCATTTCTGTTGGGTCCTTCTGTGCAGGTACCAGAACCCAAGAAACAATTTCTGAGCTTGTGTAAGTCCTGAACCTCCTCCCATGCCTGGGGCTCTTAAGGAGAGTATGTGGACTCTAGAAAGTAACACTCTCCTGTAGAGGGTCGCTACTGGATCAGAGAGGGACCTCCCTTTGTCAATTGCTCTGGATTTCCAAAGAATTCTTTTGCACTTGGCTTGAGACTGATGGCCAGATAACCGTTCTTGAGACATCCGTTCTTGAGCATCTGTGCACAGAGTAGATTTTTCTAGAGATATTTGCTATAAGACACGAGCTTATTATTAACCCACAAGCCTCCCTGTGGCACTTTAGGTAGATGTATGCCCTCTAAACTTACAGTTCTTCTAATGAGCTCTTTTTCCTTCTTCCCATCCCAGATCTTGGCTCTCCTGAGAAGCCTTCAATGTCCTGCCTCCTGGCTAAGGGCTTGATCCTTCTTTTCCTCTTGGTAATTCTAGCTGTGGTCCTCTGTGTCTTCCAAACCCGGAAAAACCGTGAGCTGTCAAGGGTGAGGAAACTCAAGAGAAACCGAATCCAACTGAGGAAGAAGGGGAGCCCTGGCCCTAGTCCAGTCTGATCGCCCCTTGGGAACCTCTGTCATGAGCTTTGTTTCCTCTTAGCCTCCAGGGAAATCATCTAGGGGACAGGTGGGAGGGAGGGTCAGGGTTGGACACCCGAGAGACACCATATGGCAATAAAGTCAAGTCCTCACCTCTCTGGAAGAGCTGTGCTATCAAGAGTGCTGTCTGTGCTGGGCAACCCCGGGGACACTACCTGCCCAGGTGTCTTTACTGAAGCCCATGACCCTTCTCAGGCTTGCCTTTGGGCAGGAAACTGAGTCTGAAGACCCCGTTAGAGTGAAGTGTTTGTTTTACTACAAGCATCCCATTCTTCACTAACTTAAGTTTTATAATTCTCTAAACTACACAAAAGGTTTTCTCACCTCACTGAACTTGTGACAGCAGTTCATTTAGAATTCTGCATAAGTGTTATGCCCAAACCACCTCGTTCCTCTATCCCTATCCTCATTCTGACAGATAATTTTACTAAACTCATCTACCCACTGTACCAAGTCTACAAGGAGCTGTCCACAAGGAGGTGGCAGAGGCCCCTGCTCAGTCCTTCTCTGGGATATAGTCGAGCTTAGTGACCTCTGTTGTCTCCCTGATACCAGCTGCTCTGAGCCCTGTTGCTCACTTGGTAGGAGTGACAACTCACTGGATCAATTACTAAGATCCTGTACCCTTGGTTTTGTTTAAAGTTGACATTATTTAGCCAGGTGTGGTGGCGCACGCCTTTAATCCCAGCACTTGGGAGGCACAGGCAGGTGGATCTCTGAGTTTGAGGCCAGCTTGATCTACAAATCAAGTTTCAGGACAGTCAAGGGTTACACAAAGAAGTCCTGTATAAGCTGATTTTGTTGGCCGTACTGTTGTTTTCTTATAGATTTCTGTTTGGGGCCTTCTGATTGGAATTTTGGGTCAATGTAGAGCTCTTTACTCTTGCTCTTTCCATAGCCCTGGGTTTGATGTTCCTACCATACCATTTCCCCCAAATTAGATCATGGGTATTTTACTTAGGCAACTGCTAGGCTTCAGGGGAGGAGCCACTCGGTAGGACAGGTGTAGGTAATAAATGAATTGGTGGGGGTGAAATAGTATGCACCAAGGACAGGGCTGGGTGAGATCTTAGAAGACCTAGGTTTTGCTAATCCACTTTCCTTTGGCCAATGAGCCTGAGTTCAGTTCCACAAAGAATACATGCTTGAAAGAAAGACATAGGTGTAGCTTCTTGGAGCTCTTACAGAGATTCTGGGCGGCCTTTCGGTACTGAACACCCCTGTCTTCAACAAAGGTCTGTAGCCCCAACTTCTGACACTTCCCATGCCTGTCATAGGAGGTGTCACTATCATCAGGTGAGGGTCTGCCTGTGCAAACTACCTGGAGTCATTTTTTTTTTCACGCAGAGGGACAGCCCTTTCTCTTGTCTTTAGGAGCTGGCAAACAGAAAGCAAAAGGAGAAATGACTAGTCGCTGTGTGGCTGGTCCAGGGATCTCCCTGGAGTTGGCAGAGTCCCTTATTCTCAGAGCCAGTCTCTGAATAGAGAAAGCCAAAACAGCTTGGAGAAGGAAGGCTTAGCTTTGAAGAGAGTGTACCCTCAGAAGCCAGGAGAGCTGTCTGGTAGCATGTAAGATGTTCTTACTTATTATTTGAGGTAGGTTAATGCAAACTGGGGAATGGACATTCAAGTCAGACAGAAAAAACACACCAAGATGCTCATATGTGAAGGATCATAGAAACTAGGGATTGCCATACCACACACTGTGACACTGGAGTGTGTAAGAAAACATGTTCTAAAAGGTGAGAGGACCAGAGCTCATGAACACATTACCAACAGGCTTCCCAGGTTCACTATTCTCTGATATTCTCATCCAGAAATTGAAGTACACGAGCTGGCTGATATATTAGATGCCGTCCTGGTTGGCTGAATACATTTTTCCAGAGGAGCAGTGGCTCAAGGACAAGCAGGAGGGAAATCTTTAGTTTTGACCTTTAGGGATTACTATCTTAAAAAATCAACTTCACTTCAGGAGTAAGGAGGGAACAGGTCATAGGACTAGATTCCCTTTCTTGCAAAAACAAAACAAAGATGTACCAATCAGACAAAAATGACAATAATAATTTTTAAAAACCAAGCTTTCGGGGAAAAGCATGAACATATAAACTTTTAAAACTTGAAAACCATTTAAAATCTCATTTTACAAAATAAAATTATTTTAACATCCGCATGAGATTAGTTTATCTACCAGAAACCACCACAGACAGCAGAAACAAAACTCTTGAACCAGCTGCGGGGCCAGTGCCTTTGGATTGGTAAGGAACCAAGAAATCAGAGGCTTCCCTCATGCTCTGTTCCCTAACATGTCACCTTGCCAACTGTTAGTGCAGCCTACTATGCAAACTAGTTGCAAAGTCAGGAGTTCTAGGTCCTTGTTGGGGTAGTGGGAAAGATCACGGTTCTGCTCCAGCCTCCTTACCCTTAGTCCCGGTTCTTTGTGTGGCTCAAAGCACTCAGTCACTTAGACCTGGAAGAATATTCCCGTTCTCAGGACTTACTAAGGATGGATAGCCAGCTACAGCAATGGGATCAGATGACTGCCACAGGGGTGGCATGACAGTGATTCAGGTGTGCTTACAATCTTTCCCCCACGGTCTGCTCCTGACCCCGATTTCATTAACTACATTCCTGTGGGTGAAATGTCCAAGGGTGGGTTCCGTGATCCAGGCTGGATCTGAATGCAGACCCTGAATGTGTCTAGGTGGTAACTCTTGGGCAAGTTCCTCCATCTGGTCCACTGGCTGCTTCCTCCCTAGTCAGAAGGAGCTGCACTCATTTCGCGGGATTTCAGTGCAGAGTACAGGAGCAATGAATAACAGTACAGCATGAAACTACCCCCAGGGCTTGCACCCTGCAAGTTATTTCATTCTTTCTTTTTCAATCTCCGTTTTAGGGTGTCTGTCATTTCTTCCCTCCCGGGGCTTATTTCTCTAGGTCCTTGGTGCCAGAAGCTGCCCCGGCAGCCCCACACTAGATCAGTCTTCAGGAAGCTACACACAGGGAGGCTCCCGGGCAAAAGCTGGGAGCTAGCCAATACAGACAGGTATTTCCAGTCCGGCGAGAGGAAATGGGTGGGGGTGGGGATAAAGAGAGATCAGATGGGTCGCGCACTTGGGTGGATCCCCAGGGAGGGGGCGGGGAATCCTGCTCTCCACCAGGTGCTCCTGCCCCAGGCTCCGATTTCAACCTTCGATGCTTCCTTTGTGGCACGCTTGTTCGGAAAGGGGAGAAGGCCATAGGTAAGCTATAAAGGAAGGAGGGCATGCAAACAGCCAGCGAAGACGGTAGGCTCCTGCGGCTCTTGGTGCACCGGTCGGTCTGACCCAGTAGCCCATCCGACTCGAGGCGGGAAGCGGCGATCAGCCTTCCCACGCTTAGTTGTACAGCGCTCCACGAGAGGGCGACTGGAGCCCACGTGTGACCGCGTCCTTCTGTCTCTAAACTACAACTCCCAGGCGGCTCGGGCGTCCCGCCCGCCTTGCCCGGCCTCTGTTGGCTCCAATTGGACGCCGCGGGAGGGGGATTGGCGGTCTCCAGGGCGACGGGAGGCGCTCGGGGCATCTGAGGCGGGGAGGCGGGTCCGCCCCCTATTGTGTGGCTGCGAGAGCAGAGCTGTGCGGTGCAGAGCAGGTGAGGGTAGGGGTGTCCTGGGGCGTAGAAATGGGGTACTGGCGGGGACATGGGGAGCAGTGAGGAGTTGTAGGGGACGGGGGACCGGGGGGAGCTCTAGAGAGAAGTGAAATTATCTGGGGGAAGCAGAACTAGGGTAGTTCTGGGAGCGAAGTGGAATTACTGATGGGTGAGTGGGGTTCCCCGAGATCTGGAAGAATGTTAGAGGTAATTTAGGGGCGTTCTTGGCGGGTTCCAAAAGAAAGGCGTTCCAGGAGCCAGAGAATGCGAGGGAAAAGAGAATTGTTGTGATAGACGATCAGAAGTGTATTGTGGGCTGAGTCCTGGAGGATTGCGGGGGTGAGGGTCCCCGGGAGAGCAGGGTAGGGGGAGAAGGGGAGGGCAAGTGGGAATTCTGGAGGAGGCCAGCCAAGGGTGCTTTTGAAGCGATTGATCAGGTGTGAGAAGCTGCTATTTTGCAGACACTATGAAAAGTGTATGGCTGGGATGGGAGTCCTAGAAGCGAGGGAGTGCTGGATGGGGCGAAGATCACAAGGACGGTGGGTGGGTGGGGAGCGGGAGCTGGAAAGGCTCCAGGAAAAGTGGGATACATTCTGGGGATGCCTGGGTCGCAAGAGTCTTGGTCGAGTCAGAAGAGAATGGCTTTTATAGGGTACAATTGGAAGGTTTTCCAGGGAAGTCCAGGAGAGCTGGATGGTGCCACAGGAGGCAAGGGAATTATAAGCACCAGGCCCCAGGCATCCAGGGGTGACACTGCCTGCTGGAGGGTGGAGGGTATTTTACAGACGGTGCTGAATTGTGTGAGGCTCAGGAGAGGGTGGAGGCCTCAGAGCAAAGTCCACTGGGTTTGCCAGGCCCAGGTCAGGGCCCTTTGGCCCTTTGTGCCCTTCTTAGACGCTGAGGAGTTGCCACTGTTTGGAGTGCCTACCTTCCGTGCTCCGGGGCTCATTTTGTGTGTTGTAGGGACTCCAAAGCCGTTTTGCTTTCTCTCAGATCATGCCTCAAGGGTAAGGGAATGGAGGGCCTGGCGAATGCTGGCACCCCCAGGATACTAGAGAGGGGTGTGTGGGAGTAATTAGGGTGAGGCACCAAGTCGGGGTGTATGGGGGAGGGAGGGCTCTCTGGCAGCATATTGAAGAAAGTCGATACAGCTGCCAGCCTTGGATCTGTCCAGACCTGGAGGATGCTGCCCCCCTCTCCCATCCCCCATCCTTAGCAGGTGGGGAAGGCATGCTCCTCTCTCAAGTCCCTGACTCACTCACTGCCAACAGCAGCTTTGATTGAGTGGAGAATGTCTCCAGGTCCAGGGCTCCACACAGAGGGCGGGAAATAGGGTGAGGATTTGGATGTGGGTGCTCTGTGTGGGGCACTCTCTGCATAAGGGGCTAGAGTCTATCTGAGACTTGCTCTAGAGTGGCTGTCTGCTTCTGAGCAAGGTCCTCATGGTCCCTATTGGTCACACAGGGTGGCGGTGACCAATGGCCTTATCTTGTCATCTGTTACCTTGTTGGCATCAGGAAAAAGAAGGGTGAGGAGGCTGGTGCGCAATGGCCCTCATCTCCAGGACTTCCCCTGTGTGAGAACCCAGAGTCCACTTGGCTCACTTTGCTAGGAACATTGCATCACTTGCCGGGCATTCCCAGAATTCCTTTGCTTTTTCTAGGATCTGATCCCTTACCTGTGTAGTCTCAACAGGACAGCACTCTTGTTGGTGTTCACACCCTGGCTTAGTCTCAGGGCTTCAGGACCTCTGGTTTGGGCGCCAGCAGTGTAGCTGTGGTAGAGTCTGGCAGGAATGAGGCCCAGAGTTGATGCCCAGCAGTACAACCAAAAGATCTCCGCTTCCTGTGCAGGTCCCTCCTTTTCTCCCCACCTTCTTCTTTCTTCCCCGCTCTAACAGGGCTTTCTTCCGGTCTCCTCCACTGACCAACCCTTATGTTGCCTTATATTTTGCATTTAGATCTGGTGGCTCTCCAGACTGGAACAGCTCCCTCAGGTGTTGCATGAGCTAGGCATTAACTGGAAGAGTGAGAGCTGAGACTGGTTGCCTGAGGCGGATCAGAACGACCGATGCTCTCTGGGATTGCTGGGCAGT
The DNA here is from genome assembly GCF_017639785.1 of Mesocricetus auratus. Classification (NCBI taxonomy): domain Eukaryota; kingdom Metazoa; phylum Chordata; class Mammalia; order Rodentia; family Cricetidae; genus Mesocricetus; species Mesocricetus auratus. Next base: position 19,978,004 of record NW_024429266.1, on the reverse strand, counting down.
GGACAGCCTTCCGGCCCCTCCATCTGGGCTCCTGTGGATAGGAGGGGCCGGGTGAGCAGGCCAGCTGGGCTATGATTTGGTGTCTCAGTCTGACCATCCTCAGCCTGGTCATCAGCCAGGGGGCTGACGGTGAGCCAGAGCCCCGGGGATCATCAGCTCTGTTACCCTGGGATGTGACTGTTCGCGAAGGGGTTATCTGTGAGAGTGTGAGTAGGGGCTAGGGCTGGCTCAGAGAGGTTGGGGGGTTCCTCCTGCCATGCAGAGTCTTAAGGAAACTGGAGAGATGTTGATGGAGCCTCCCCTCTCATTTCTCATTTTGACCCCTTGATGTTCCCTCATGCTACCCGCCACGTAGGTCGAAGGAAGCCTGAGGTGGTCTCTGTGGTGGGCCGGGCTGGGGAGAGTGCAGTTCTGGGCTGTGACTTGCTGCCTCCAGCTGGCCGCCCCCCTCTGCATGTCATCGAGTGGCTGCGCTTTGGATTCCTGCTTCCCATCTTCATCCAGTTCGGCCTCTACTCTCCCCGAATTGACCCTGATTACGTGGGTAAGAGTTGTCCTTAGGTGGGAGGGGGGGGTGTCACCAACAGAGGTGGGCTGCGCAGGCTGCACTGTGCCTACCCTCTCCAATCGCATCTCCTGCTCCGCTACCCCAACTGCTTAGCAAGCATGACTCTGCTCCCCAGTAATGCTAATTCACTGAAGGATCCATTTGTTTATACGTGATGCATGTGCACATTAGAGATATGATGTTTTAGCTGTGTGTGATGTGTCGCATGCATGGGAGATCCTGCAGCCCTGTTCCAGGTATCCATTCCAACTTGCTAATCGTTCTCTCCTCATCTCATGCAACCTTCCAGACTCCATCTTGATCTTCTGTAGTTTCCCCACTTAGCCCTATGCTGGTCTCTGGATCTACTATCTGCTGCTCTAGGTCTTCCCCTTCCCTACTGTCCAGAACCGCAGTTTGGAGGCTCCCGGCTTCTGGGGAGTGGGTTAAAGGGGCAGCAGAGTGGGTAGGGATATGGGCTCTTTGGGTATCAGGAGCATAGTGATTCTGAATAGCAGAGAACATGAACACAGATGGGGTTGCTGGGGGAGGCTCCAGTTCCCCAAAGGCATAGATGGGATTGGCTGGGTCACTGCTTCTGGAGGCTCGTGGAGCAGGCAGATCTCCCAGTAGAAGACCACCTCTCTGTCTTACTGCACACCAGCTTGTTCCTAATCCTGGATGGAGCCTTCATCTGAGTGGTTTACTATAAAGTCTTAGAAGGCCTGTAGGATGGATCTGGCCTACTGGGAAAGAGGGAGTTGTGGTACTTCCTTTTCAGAATCGAAACCCAGAAAAGGGCACCTGGAGAGATGCTGATGGGGTCCCTTTTCTGTCTTGGGTTTGAATCCTGAGGGAAATCCTGGGATTGGCTGTGCTCTTGTCATGGGCTGGCTGAGCTGCGGGAAGGAGGTGCTGGCAGGTGTCTGCAGAAGAGAGTTTATTTTCAAACTGGGGGCAGTTATTGGCAAACAGCCTAGTTGGGAGTGTGTGTGTGTGTGTGTGTGTGGTGTGTGTGTGTGTGAGTCTACACGAGCCCTGGGGGCTTGATGAAAGTGGGCCTCAATTAGCACAAGTGGAGAGAAATGGCACAGGCACAGCCGGCCTCCCTGTCTGTGCCTGCCTGCGCCCAGGGGGCTTTGGCTGCAGGACTGAGGCTGGACAAATTCAAATTATTGCCAGGCAGAGGCGAGGCGGTGGGGAGTGGAGGAGAGGTGGGAAGGGCTTTCCCTGGGACCCCACCTGGCAGATGGAAAACTCTGCTTCGCTACAGCCTACAGCGCCTACAGTCTTGTATTGTCTTTGGTCCCCGAGCAGATACGCTGCCGCAAGATGGCTAGCCTCCCTGCCTACCTGTGGCTTTCCTCTGGTTCTAAGGATCGGGAGTTGCAAGCCTTTGAGTTTCCTCTTACCTCTACCCTTTGTTCCTGCTCTTGCCCCTGAGTGGCCTAAAGCTCCTGACCAGCCACATGGGTCCTGCTCTGGTGCAGACTCCAGAGGGGAGGCCTCTGAGCCCATTAACCCTTTTTTGCTTCAGAGTTCAGAAGGGGGCCTCTCGGCCTTTGTGCAGGGGGACTCGCAATTGCAGTTGCTAAGCAACAGGAGGTGGAGGTTGCTGAGGACAATGCTGTTCTGTCATAAACCCTGTGGGCAAGTGGAGGGGATGTGGCCTGGGACGCATGAGACTGGAGGCCTAGAATGTGGGCGGAGTCATGAGAGAGATAGGGTTGGGAGCCACGCTGAAGGAAAAGCTGGTTTTAGAGGGTTCTAGAAGCTGTGGAGCAGAGGAACCTAGATGCATAAACTAGTACAAAAGGAGTAAAAGGGAACACAAAATGATCTAGTACTAATAGGTTAAGTTAGTATTTAAAGTATTAAGCATAGCACCAGGGTGGTATGAAGCGGACCAGGAATTGGGGAAAGGCAATCTGACTTCAGTCAGGTTCCCCGGGGTGGAGGATGGACTAAGTCAGAGTCAGTGAGGCTGGCTCTTGGCCCTTGTTTGTCGTACCGAGTTTCAGGGATGCTTGGCATGCTGAGTTGCTTGATAGATCATTTGGACTGTCCATCTAGAATGCCCAAGCTCCCTCTAGTAATCCCCCTTTTCTGCCTTTGGTTCTCTAACCTGGCTGCCTCGATACATCTTCCTAGAATGCCTTTGCCTCTGGCTTCGTAGTACAGTGTGCGCACACAGTCACTGCCATGCTCAACTTTTGTATGAGCATACACTTGTCCACGTTCCTGGTTAAATTTAGTGTGGCTTCTTGCCTCTGCAGAGCCTGAGAGCGCAGACTCTGTCCTGTGTAGGCAGATCTGAAGGGCGTTAGGTTTGGAGCGGGTCCAGGTGACAGGAAGGTATAGGACTGCCACTCTGGTCACCTTCCTGTTCTGAAACACTGCAGTTCAGTAGTCTGGACCTCCCAGAGAGGTTAGTTTGTGGGACCAGCTGCACTGAATATTCCGGTTAACAGATGTCAGGACTGTTCACCATTAGCTGGTAACATTTAAGTGGAATCAGAGACTCTTCTCAGTGCCCTGAACACTGTTTGATTCTAATGTCGGTGGAAAGCTCACTCACTGACTTGGGAGACCTGGCTTGATCTCCTAATAGCTGTGCAATTATGGAAAGAAGTTTAACATTAGTTCCTTCATCAATAATGGATTTTTGGGGGAGGATTAAATATGGTGATTGTCTAATATTGGCTCATATTCAATACTCAGTCTTTCTTCCTTCGCTCTGGAGCTCAGAGATTAACATAATGAAAAGTTATATCATGTGGGGCATGGAGGAAGCTGCAGTCTGGGGTCTGCTGGGCTCAGCCTGGCATTAGATTAGAGAGACAGGAATCCCGCAGGTTTGAGGAAGGGTATTCCCCTTTTTTAAGATTTATTTATTTTTTTATTTATTTTATTTAGTATACAGTGTTCTGTCTGCGTGTACACCTGCAGGCCAGAAGAGGGCACCAGATCTCATTACAGATGGTTGTAAGCCACCATGTGGTTGTTGGGAAATGAACTCAGGACCTCTAGAAAAGCAGCCAGTGCTCTTAACCTCTGAGCCATCTCTCCAGCCCAAGGAAGGGTATTCTTATGTTAAATATTTACCTTCTAGGCCCATTTTTATCCTTTGGGTGGGGATTATACACCTAGACCTGCAAGCATTCCACCCATTCCAAAGAAGCCACACCCCAGGAACCAACTGTCAGAAGAAAAGAGGCCCACTGGCCACCTAGATGCTATGGCTCTCATCTTCCCACCTAGGACAAACAGGCTGGGTTTCTACTTCAGACAGGCCACCCTAGGTACAAACAGCGTGGAGGGAGTGGGTCCCCAGAAGCTTCAGGATTGCTCCTGTCAGGGATGGTTGCAATAGGCAGGACTCTGAGAGCATCGTCTGGGAGCTACGTTTGCCTGTCCTGTGACTGTTAGAAAATTCCATTTGTTCACAGCAAAGGTCAAGTGAGGGTGGGCGACTGGAAGTGTAGGGGGGTGGGGCAGCTGGACAACCCGGGTGAGAGTCACTGCAGGCTTCCAGGTGGGAGGTGGCAGACAGGGAAATACTGGTACTTGGGAGGTAGGATCTGAAAGATGCAGTAAGTAACGATCTGGCAGGGGAGCGTGTGGCTGAGCTGGACTCGTGCCTGGGTGTTCTGGGCTGCCAAGCACGTGCCTGTCTCGCACTCTGCACTACTAGGGGACTTCTAATGCTGTCAGGGTGCGGGGTTCCCTCAGAGGAGAGTACTGAGGGACCGGGTGGGCATCTCGGTCGGCCTGGCGGTATGCTGTGGGTGTTGACCTGGTGGGGAGGAAACTTCTTTTTGCGCTGGGGTGTGTGGCCTTGTGGGGCTGCGTGTGGTCAGTCAGCTGGGGCTGGGAGGGGATGGGATGGGTTGAGCCGGCTGCTGACTCTGCTGCCTGGCTGGGCTGGGCTGGGCTCTGGCCACTCTAAGGCGCTTAGGCCGCTGATAATAGTTCCCAGGGATTACAGGCTTTGGGAGGCGAGGTCTGGGTCCCCGGAGGGCCCCAAACACTGCTGGGGATTCCAGGGACGCAGTCCTCTGAAAGCCAGAGTACCCGCAGAGGACTCACACCTTGGTCTTATAAAGGAGCTCAGGGGTGGTAAATCTTGTAGGAGTGCAGAGGTGACCCTTCATTCCTTCCCCTAACGGCCTGGGAAGTGGGTGAGGGGAGCGTTCTGTCCACCTTGACTTTCTCTGGTCTGGGTCTCCGCCATCGATACGCAGCAGTCGGAAGGACTGAACTCTGCCTTCAGTGACCTCGATCCTATCTGTTCCTCTGCAAACCCTCACTCTTGAATAACAGGCCTAGGCTACTCGCAAGCTCTGGGAATGGCCTGTGTGAGCAGGACTGTGGGGCTCCTGCAGAGTCCCTTCCTTCAGCACCCTTGATTCAGGCTTCCCTCCCCACAGGAAGAGTCCGACTGCAGACAGGAGCGTCTCTCCAGATTGAGGGGCTCCGGGTGGAAGACCAGGGTTGGTACGAGTGCCGTGTGCTCTTCCTGGACCAGCACAGCCCCGAACAGGATTTTGCCAACGGCTCCTGGGTGCACCTGACAGTCAATTGTATGAAGCTGGGAGCAGGCGGTGCAGGGAGGGAGGAGAATGGCGGGAACTCCGGTAGTGACAGCAGAGCGGGAGCCCTGTTTGCAGCGCCGTGCTGATGCCCTATCTATCCGTCCTGGCGCGTGCTCACTGGTGTTTGCCCTCCACCCCTGCCCCCCACCCGCCCTTTCAGTTCTTCAAATAAAATCCAATCGGCCTCTAGGCTCTGAGTCAGGGGCTTCCACTCCTCGGCCGAGGGTCGTGGTTAATGTGAGTGGTGCAGCTCGCCCGTGCACGGCACTTTTCGTCTGAAACCTTCTTTCTTCCTCACCACTACAAGGGAGACAGTTGTCTCGCCCCGTTTCATAGGCGAGATTGAGACGGAGAATCAGGTAGACAGGCAGCTTGTGCCACCGATGAGTGGCAGAGATGAGTCTAAGACCACCTCCTGAATCCCAGACTCCCCTGGGCCCCTGGCTCTCCCCCTAGCTCTGGACATGCAGCCAGTATTGGGATGGTCCTGTGTCCCTGACACAGCAGACAGGTGACCCTGGGCTAGCATTCCCATGTGCCCGGGAAGGCAGCCGCTCCGAGGTCGCCCTAGCTTTTGAGGCTGCTTTGTGGGCTGGTAGCCTTTCTGGCTGCCCCTGACGCCTCTCTCCCTTACAGCGCCCCCTCAGTTCCAGGAGACGCCTCCCTTAGAACTGGAAGTGAAGGAATTGGAGGCTGCTACCTTGCGCTGTGTGGCCCGTGGCAGCCCCCAGCCTTCTGTGACTTGGAAATTCCGAGGACAGGACCTTGGCAAGGGCCAGGGTCAGGTACAAGTGAGTGGGCCCCCTAGCGTGGAAGGGCAAAATTGAGAGGGCAGGGGAGGGGCAGAAGCCAAGCTGGGAGATAGGTCGGCGTTGGCGGCGGAAGGGCTTTCTATTGACTTCCCTGAGCCTGGGGTGCTGCCTCCCTCTGCTGGCCGGTCCTGGAAGTGCAGGGTGTGAGGCTGACAAACAGGAAGGGACCTTTTCTTAAAGTTGCCTTACCTAGGTGCAGAACGGGACACTGAGGATCCGTCGGGTGGAGAGAGGCAGCGCTGGAGACTATACCTGCCAAGCCTCCAGCACCGAGGGCAGCGTCACCCATACCACACAACTACTGGTGCTAGGTGCTCTTTGGTGGGAGGGCTGGAGACCTGGGCCTCCTGTGTGAGAAGACATGACCTGTGTTGGAGGGGAAGCCCACAGCAGATGGGGAGGAGGCTCATATCTGAGGAAGGGTGAAAGAAAGATTGAAGAAATGGGCATTTTAGTGCCCAGCAGAGGAAAGGACGTGGGCTAGTGTTAGGCCACAAACCATGGAACGCTCCTGGGCCAAAACAGAGGTTCATACCCACCTCTCAGGACTTTGGCAAGCACATAAAGTGACATGCAGTCATTCGTGCTCAGCTCGTCCCTTGAGAAGGAGGTGCAAAGGAGCTGTGAGAGGCAGGAACCTGTCTTCACAGCACCTGGCTTCCTGGAGGGGAAACTTTGTGATTCACCGGAGTGTCACTGTCCTTGGTAATTGACAAGAGCAGTGCCGAATAGTTAAAGGACAGAGACCCTGGCATCAGGAAGGCCCAAGCAGAAGTCCTGCCTCCCTCTTTGACCTAGGGCGAGGTCCCTCCTAATGTGTCTGCCTCTGAAACGCCGCTTCTCCGTCGGCCAGAGCAGAAAGATGGCGCCTGACACGCTGGCCCTTATGAGAGCTCGAGAGATGAGCAAGCTGAGTGCTAGGTGCTCAGTGCAGCCCGCGGCAGGCGCTCTCTGTGGGCTTGGGCCGTTTCCCACTTGGCTATGCACCGAGGCCCCCGGGTGGAGAAGGCAACGGGGTTTGGTAGCTAGAGACAGGTCAGCAGAAGGTGTGTGCTGGATATGCACTAGGGACAGGAATCTGCCTGGCATGGGGACAGCCAGCTGCTCAGACTGGCCTGGTGGACATATGGAAAGATGGGGGTTATGGGTAGGCACTGCGGTGAAAGTTTTCTGTGAGCAAATGGGGTCCTTCCTGCATGAATGCCATTAGCGTTGAGGTGACAGGGGAATCTAGATCCTGTCATTGCTACAGCATCTTTGGTGATGTATGGGTACCTATGTGGGAGACATGGGTGTGACAGGGAGAGAAAGAGTAAATGAACAGAGTTAAAACTGACCCTCCTTCACAGAGTTTCTAAGCAGAGAGAAAGAGGGTAAATAGAGTTACCTGTCAGTTCCGGTGAAACAAGGAAGCTTGAAAAAGGGAGAAGCCCCTGGAATAGGGTTTTTTGTTGTTGTTGTTGTTGTTTGTTTGTTTGTTTTGGTTTTTACAAGACAGGGTTTCTCTGTATTGTTTTGGAGGCTGTCGGTCCAGCCCAGTTTCGAACTCGCAGAGATCGGCCTGCCTCCTGAGTGCTGGGATTAAAGGCGTGCGCCACCACTGCCCGGCTGGAATAGGGTTTTTTATTACATCTCCTGCTTCAGGCCCTCAAGACCCTGTGGCACTCATGCCCCTGTTACAAAGGGCAGAGCCAGGAAGAGGTGTAGAAGTGTCCCGAGGGTTCTGGGGAGATCAGGGACCAAGGACATCTCTCTTCCTTTCTACTGCCCTCAGGACCTCCGGTCATCCTGGTGCCCCCCAACAACACTACGGTCAATGCCTCCCAGGATGTTTCTTTGGCCTGCCAGGCTGAGGCATACCCGGCTAACCTCACCTACAGCTGGTTCCAGGATGGCGTCAATGTCTTCCATATTAGGTAGGGTAACCTACCACTTGGGTGGTGGAGTCAGGGAACTGAGGAATTGTATCTGAGGGACTCGTGTGGGTGAGGCCCGGGCTCCTCCTTACACATGCCACATTGCAGCCGCCTACAGTCTCGAGTGCGGATCCTGGTTGATGGAAGTCTGTGGCTACAGGCCACTCAGCCTGACGACGCTGGCCACTATACCTGTGTGCCCAGCAATGGGTTTCTGCACCCGCCCTCCGCTACTGCCTACCTCACTGTGCTCTGTAAGTCTGAGCCACCACTCCCACCCACACCCCCGGTCTGCTACCCCCTGAGACAGACCAAGACCTTGTCCTCCAACTTGTCTCTGCATTCTTCCAGACCCAGCACAGGTGACAGCCATGCCTCCTGAGACACTCCTGCCCATTGGCATGCGGGGGGTGATCCAGTGTCCAGTTCGTGCTAACCCCCCACTGCTGTTTGTCACGTGGACCAAAGATGGGCAGGCCTTGCAGCTGGACAAGGTACAGACTTGGGACAGGGAAAGGAAAGTCTTATCTAGGTGTTGTTGTGGTCAGAGGGCCAGCTGCAGTGGGCGGCTGAGTGTAATTCAGCCCTATGGGGAAACTTCATGCTTCTTACCAGATACTGTGTTAGGTGGTGGATGTGGGGGTGTAACAAAGTATCCATCCCTAGAAGGCTGTCTCGGGGACAGAACTGTGACAGAGACTGTCCTGGAAGGCCCGAGAAGGAACAAGGCTTCGTTTGCTTTTAGGTCCAGTCGAGGAGAGGTCAGTAACAAATTCTGGGGCTTTGGTGATATGTGTGCAGTCATTTTGTGCAGAGACAGGATGTGTGTGCCGATGAGATAATGGATTGAGGTAAGGTGCGAGCTACAGTGAGCACCTGTAGGGACTTGAGTGCTTGAGTGGTGTAGAGAAGTCTGGAAAGACAGGTTGGGTCCTAAAGGAAAAACTGCATGCCAGCTTAATATGACCTCATTCCAAGCTGATGGGGCTCTTCTGTTTGTCTGGGGAGACTGTAAATTCCTGGAGGCATTGTGTCTTAGGGCTTTCTACAATTGTAGCTTCCGGTAAATTTTTGTTGAAAGGTTATAAAAATCTTAAGGCAGTAGCAGCAGTGGTTTTTGGAGGTGGTGGTGGTGTGGTATCAGGACTGAGCAGGAGTTAGGGGAGCTGCTGGAAGGCCACGAAGTAGCTCTAATGGTCTGGGGGAGGGGTTAGTAAGTCCGAGATAGAGAGGACCTGAAAACAGAAAGACTTCCATACTCAGACCAGAATGACAGACAAGTATTTAGATATGGAGAGGGAGGGGCCACACTTCAGCCAGGAGAAGGGGGGCCTTCTTACAGAAGAGGATTTGGAGTAGGAGATGCAGGACTTAGCACCGCATTGCTCGAGGACATCAGGGAACTCACAGTGGCCAGGGAACGCCACGTGGCTCAACTCTCGGGATGCCATTCACACTCTTCTCCGTGAGTGGCACTGGAGAGAAGTGCAGGTCTAGAGATGGGAGAGAGGGTCAGGCCAAGCCCCACACGGCTGATGGCTTGACTCTCTCCAAGAGCATCTCCTGCATTTCCTCCTCTCTTGAGTTGCCTCTCTGCACCCCAGCTGTGCCTCTGTTGAGTCTCTCTTTCTACTTGTCATTTCCTCTGCCTGCCAGTTCCCTGGCTGGTCGCAGGGCCCAGAGGGCTCACTCATCATCGCTCTGGGGAATGAGGATGCCTTGGGAGAATACTCGTGTACCCCCTACAACCGTCTCGGTACTGCTGGACCCTCTCCTATCACCCGGGTGCTACTCAAGGTGAGCCTTACAGCAAACCTGCTGTGGTATGGCCTCGTTCTAAACCACGTTAAGGGTGGAGTCAGGCAGACAGGTGTGGGAGGGGCTCCTAAGTCTGTTTCTTGTGGTGGCCATAGTAACAGCCAGCAGACTCCGCAGAGATGAGACCGGGCAGTGGGACATCAGTCACGTACACACTCACAGAATGAGTTACCAGTCTCATCTCAAGCATTCTGCCTCCCTTGCCAGAGTTCCACAGGGAAAGGAGGAAAGGGGAGGGGGGGAGGGAGGGAAGGGGGGAGAGAAGAAAGAAGAGAGGGAGGATGGTCTGTAGAGACTCATCTATCTCAAGAGAGTCTGGTCCCAGCCCACCACTGCCCTGCCGTCCTACCTGCTGGAGCAAAGACATGGAACTGAGGAGACAGAGAATGAGTTAGAGACTAAGACAGGGCAGGGATCTGGGAATGGGGAGCATCCAAGCTTAGGGATGAAAGGGGCTGTGTATGAGGCCCCCTCCCAATCCGGATCTGGCCTGCAGGCTCCCCCCGGCTTTTATAGAGCAGCCCAAGGAAGAGTATTTCCAAGAAGTGGGGCGAGAGTTACTCATCCCCTGCTCTGCTCGGGGAGACCCTCCTCCTGTTGTCTCTTGGGCCAAGGTAAGGCTCCCGAATCCTGCTCGACTTCACCTGGGCCCATGCCCACTGTCTCCCTGGTTGTTCTGGGGCGAAGGTACAGGCTGTCAGAGGCAGTGTGGGGGGGGACAAGTTACCTGGAGAGATGAGTGGCCCCCTTGGTGAGGGGTGGCCGCATGTGTCCTCAGGGCTGACCAGTGGTTCTGTAGGTGGGCCGGGGGCTGCAGGGCCAGGCCCAAGTGGACAGCAACAGCAGCCTCATCCTTCGACCTCTGACCAAGGAGGCCCATGGACGATGGGAATGCAGTGCCAGCAACGCTGTAGCCCAAGTGGCCACTTCTACCAATGTCTATGTGCTAGGTTAGTGGCCTGGGGCTTGGGGAGCCATGTGAAACAGGAGATGGGGGTATTGTTCTTGGGAGGTGCAGTGGGGATTTGTGGGTATGGGATCCCCAGGATGATGGGTGGAGGACAGAACCTCCGATTTACTCTTCGTTTACCCTACTTCACGGTCCTGATCACCACCCCTCCCTCCATTCCCCCTACCCAGGCACCAGTCCCCATGTCGTCACCAATGTGTCTGTGGTACCCTTACCCAAGGGTGCCAATGTCTCTTGGGAGCCTGGCTTTGATGGTGGCTATCTGCAGAGATTCAGTGTCTGGTATACCCCACTGTGAGTGACCTGTCCCTGACTTCACCCTGGATCTCCCTGGCCCCCTGTCCTCTCTCCCTCCCTTCCTCCTTCCCTCCCTCCCCCTCTTCTTTCCTCTCTCCCTCCCTCCTCCCTCCTTCTATCCCTCCTCCCTCCATCCCTCCCTCTCTCCCTCCCTCCTCTCCTCCCTTCCTCCCTCCATCCCTCCCTCCCTCTTTTCCATCCCTCGTGTCTAGTCACATGCTAGTTCAGCTGCCTATTTTCATAGATTCTTAGCATTCAGGGCTGAGGTCCTGAGACTTCGGTGGCTGAGCAGAGGGGTGAGGTCAGCTCTCCGGACCCTGCATCATCCCAGTCTTCCCTGCTGATGAGATTTCCTTATACTCCCCAGGGCTAAGCGTCCTGACCGAGCCCACCATGACTGGGTATCTCTGGCTGTGCCTATGGGGGCTACACACCTCCTAGTGCCGGGGCTGCAACCCCACACGCAGTACCAGTTCAGCGTCCTTGCTCAGAATAAGCTGGGCAGTGGGCCCTTCAGCGAGATCGTCCTGTCTATACCGGAAGGTGAGGGTCCCCAACCCTGTGAGGCACAGGAAAGCACGGGGAGGCCCTGGGGTGGAGATGGCGCAGAGATGCTGAGACGCTTGGGACCCAGAGGGGGTACAGAAAGGCTGTGGCAGAATGTGTGGGTACCCAGAGCTGGGCACGTCCAAGGGAGGGGCACACGAAGGACTCCGAGACTCTCTCTAATCCCTCATTTGTCCATGTGTACCACCTAGGGCTTCCTACCACACCAGCTGCCTCCAGGCTCCCTCCAACAGAGATGCCACCTCCCCTGTCCCCTCCTAGAAGTCTGGTGGCAGTTCGGACACCCCGGGGGGTACTCCTGCATTGGGATCCCCCAGAACTCATCCCTAAGAGACTGGATGGCTATGTCCTGGAAGGACGGCAGGGCTCCCAAGGCTGGGAGATACTGGACCAAGCTGTGGCAGGCACAGAAATCCAGCTGTTGGTGCCTGGTCTCATCAAGGTGTGTGGAGGAGGCAGGGAAGGTCCTCCGAGGGACGTGACAGTGTCCCCTTCTGTCCTAATCCCGTCTTCTCATCCTGACTCGGCCTCTTTCACCCCCGTCCTACCTCATTCTTACCTCCCAACTGCAGCCTTCACAAAAGGGTCTGTGGTGGGCAGTGCTGGCCCTGATCCGCTCCATGGCCCCTCCACCTCTAATCCCCAGGATGTGCTCTACGAGTTCCGCCTCGTGGCCTTTGCTGATAGCTACGTCAGTGATCCCAGCAACATAGCCAACATCTCCACTTCTGGTGAGAGCCCAGTGGGAGGGAAAGTTGCTGGAGGTTGTATGGGGATTCACAGTCCACTGACCCTCTTTCCGGTCTCTTTGCCCAGGCCTGGAGGTGTACCCCTCCCGAACACAGCTACCAGGTCTCCTGCCACAGCCTGTATTGGCTGGTGTTGTGGGCGGGGTCTGCTTCTTGGGCGTGGCAGTCCTTGTGAGCATCCTGGCTGCCTGCCTCATGAATCGTCGCAGAGCTGTCCGCCGCCACAGAAAACGTCTGCGCCAGGGTAGGGGCCACCGCTCTCTTCCCCAGGCTGCCCTCACCCCTCCACCTTCATCACTGGGGTCCTAAGTACTACTTGGCCACGCGAAAGGTTGCCCACACCAGCCGCTTTTTACTCGGGCTTGGTGGGGAATCCTTCAGATCTGGTGCCTGGCCCTCGGGTACCCTTTTCCCAGTTGGATGGGGATGCAGCTGAGGGTTCCCTGGATCACCTTGTTGCTCTCCTGTCCTTACAGATCCACCGCTGATCTTCTCCCCACCACAGTAAGTCCCTTTATTTCTTTGGCTTCCTTCCCACTGCTTCCCATGCTGTGCCTCCAGAAAGAAATAGAAATTAGAGGCAAGTGTGTTGGCCCTGGCCCACATGTTGTTTATCTTCCTTCCACCACCTGGCCCCGCCCCTGCTTGCTCTCCCTAGCTCTGCTCTGTTGTGCAACAAACTTTGCAAGGCCAGACCCTGATCTTGTGTCCTTCTCCAGCTCTGCTCCTGGCTCCAGCAGCCCTGACAGCGTGGCCAAGTTGAAGCTCCAGGGCTCCCCGGTCCCCAGCCTACGCCAGAGTCTGCTTTGGGGGGAGCCTGCCCGACCTCCTAGCCCCCGCCCTGATTCTCCGATTGGTCGGGGACCCTTACCACTGGAGCCCATTTGCCGGGGCCCAGATGGCCGCTTTGTGATGGGACCCACTGTGGCCCCTCCACAAGAACGGTTATGTCTGGAGCGGACAGAACCTCAGCCCTCAGCCAAACGCCTGGCCCAGTCCTTCGACTGCAGCAGTAGTAGTCCCAGTGGAGTCCCTCAGCCCCTCTGCATTGCAGACGTCAGCCCTGTGGGCCCGCCTCCTGCAGCCCCCGCACCAGGTCCGGGGCCGCTGCTCCAGTACCTGAGCCTACCGTTCTTCCGGGAGATGAACGTAGATGGGGACTGGCCACCTCTTGAGGAGCCCACACCTCCACCTCCGGATTTCATGGGTTCTCAGCCCTGTGCCCCCTCGTCTTTCCTCCCACCACCGGACTCACCCCCTGCAAACCTCAGGGCAGTGCTTCCGCGGACACTGATGGGGGCGGGGGCCTCCTCAGAGCCCCCTTACACAGCTTTGGCCGACTGGACGCTGAGGGAGCGGGTGTTGCCAGGGCTTCCCCCCAGCCGCCCCTCGCGGCAGCCTCACCAGCCAGAGCAGTGGGAGAGGAAGTGCTTCCTTCCTGCGGCCCCCCTCCACAGCCCCCTCTGCGGGGGGAAGCTACCTCAGTCCAGCACCAGGAGACACCAGCAGCTGGGCCAGTGGCCCCGAGAGGTGGCCCCGAAGGGAGCACGTGGTGACAGTCAGCAAAAGGTAAAGGCAATACCTACCCATTGTTGCCCCGGCCCTGCATCCTGCCCTGTCATTCCAGATCATTCCAGATCCCGCCCCCGCCCCGCCCACCCATGCTCTTCGCCTTCCCCGGTCGGCTCCCACTGTTGAGACCAGAAGGCTTCTCTTAGAAACTCCGCTGAGGCCCCGGATGCTCAATCCGCTTTCGAGGACCCCAGGCTCATACTTTGCTGTGTGCCTCCTGTTCCTCTGCCCACACTTTCCGCCCGTCCCTTCGAACAGGAGGAACACGTCTGTGGATGAGAACTATGAATGGGATTCAGAATTCCCTGGGGACATGGAGCTGCTGGAGCCTTGGCATCTGGGCTTGGCCAGCTCTCGGTCCCGCCCTGAACTCGAGCCAGAGCTAGGTACGTGAACTTCCTAGCTGGCTGCACTGGCTCACGCTCACCCTCCCAGATTCCGAGCTGGTCTGTCTAATCCCCCCGTCAATTCCTGAGTCTCAGGCTCCCCGCCCTGGAGCCTCTCTCTCGCTCCTTAGGCTCACTGCAGGCAAGGGCCCCTGGGAGCCTCCGGCCTGAGCCCTTCACCCGGTGAGTCACCATGCCTCTCCTCACATTTTCCTGCCTTCCCTTTGAAGGTGTGAAGACTCCAGAGGAAAGCTGCCTCCTGAACACAGCCCAAGCTCCTGGCCCCGAGGCCCGCTGTGCTGCCCTTCGGGAGGAATTCCTAGCCTTCCGCCGCCGAAGGGATGCCACCAGGTCCCGGCTGCCGGCCTACCAGCAGTCCGTCTCCTACCCTGAACAGGCTACACTGCTATGAACGTACTTAGTGCGAGGCTAGGAAAGTCGTATGGGTCTGCAATGGAGGCCAAGGCTCTGTCTGGCTCCAAGCTCGGGCACTGCCCCACCCCTTCGCACCCAGGCATACCGATGGTAGGCTTGCGTGAGCTTGGTGTAGAATGAATGTATTGACTCTTTAGTTGAGTCTGGGGTTGAGCTTTGTGTGTGTGTGTGTGTGTGTGTGTGTGTGGTGTTTATAGTATGGGTGCAGCTTTTTTTTTTTAACTGGTGAATAAAAGTCTGAAAACTGTTTCCCTGTTACCTATCTTTGTGCCTAAGAGAAGCTGAGTGCCTAATAGGGTCAGCTAGCAGAGATTTGCTGTTAGGCTGGAAACCATGACAGAATTCATGGAGATAATGCTTTGTCCTTGGGGGATTCTTTCTGGTCAGTGAGGCAGACAGAGGTTCACAGCAGACCAAATTCTGTGATAAAGCCGGAAGCTGATTATCACATTGGCACAAAGAGTTCAGGTTGCGTCAGCCTTTAGTGAGTTCCTGGGACCACCCCCCCACAAAAGATTGACAGCCTTCCCTGTGTGCCAAGCCCTGCTCTATGCTCTTTCCAAGCGATGTTTGAGTTTCCACAGCTTTGAGTTTATTTTGTAGACTGGAAAACTAAAGCATAAGGTGCTTTCATAATTGGTCAAAAGCCACCACACGGCAGGTAACAGGCAGAACAGGTGAAGCGCCAGTAAAGAAACAGAGGACGACTAAAACAGCATCCTGTAGGTCTTAGTGGGGACTCGGAAATAGAAAAATGCATCGATCAGCGTGGAACTAGCTGCTTTTTTAAATATCGAACTCAACGGAGGACTCCCCCATAATATGAAGAAAGAAACAACCCTGGGGACTCCATTAATTGAAGCCTGTAAAAAAGTAGAAGGTGTTCTGGACACCCCTAAACTATCACTCTCCACCCTAAGGGGCAGAAAAATGCCTGCCAGCTTTCCTCCATTAAGCTCTCCCCCTTCTGATCCCTCCAAGATTTAAGGGGAAATGTCAGGTTATTAAACGGGAGATGGAAGAGAGGGACAGAAAAGTTGGGTCTGAACCCCAGCTCTTAAAGCCTACCACACCCCTTGGACCCTGGGCAAGGAGTGACCTCACTTTTAGTTTTTGCCCAGGCTTGAAGTTAAATGGCAAGCAGAACCACGTGGGGGTGCTGTCCCAGCCTGCAAGCCCCAGTCCTGTCACACCCTACTCAATCCTGGGGGAAGGCTCTTCCTGTACCTCCATTTACCTTCCCAGTTTTAAAGCTAACTAACCTAGGCAGAAAGTTTCCTACGGGATTGCAAGTCTATATGGCTGTTGAGTGGAGGTTGAGCTCTTGTGGGTGGAGACCTGTGTGGCGGCGCCAAGGACTCAGCAGGTCCTTTAACCCTCATTCCTGCCTGCTGACCACCTATCTTAAGCTTTCCCGCATTCCACGAGGCTTCGTGGCTGCGCCTTTAAACCTCCTCGGCCCTTGCCCCGCCCCTGGTCCGCCCTGTCTGAGGCGGGACCCTCCAGAAAACTCCAAGCCCGCTCGGGTCTTGAGCTCCACTCGCCACTGCAGCCCCTGACGTGCGTGAGCACCTACTCATCCAGCTTGGACGGTGAGCAGGACTGAGGGACCACAGAAGCGGGGTGCGAATGGGGTGGGGGTATGTGTGTGGTCTGTAGAAAGCGTGAAGCCAACACTTGATTGTTGCTCCAGGGAGCGTGGGGGTTGTAGACTGGCGGCCACAAGGGTCCGAACTGAGTGCCTCGCCCCGTGCTGTCAGGTCCGGTTCCCAAGCTCTGTATTGTTGGACAATTAAGTAAGGCTAGCCTTGCTGGTGCATAGACGGGGCGTCCATCCCAATCCAAGGGGACCGGTCCCAAGCCCCAGCGGACTGCTCCGGCGAGTTCTTGGGAAAGAAGGAAGGAGGGAGTCCGACGTTCGCAGGCTGGCGTTGAGTGGCGGCGAGGACAGGGTCCTGGCGCGCGCCCTGGATTCACCTTGCGACCCTTTTACTTCCTGGTCCAGGAGCACGTGTGTGCGCTGCCTGCCTTCTGTGCCCTCGAGACCGCGCTTTTGCGCCCACTTCCCTCCCCCCCCCCGCTAGTTTGCTTTTCTGGGTACTTGGGTTCACCACCTGGGGTCACGGGTCTCCGTGCCTTACTTGCACAGTGGCCTGGTCTTCTGTGAAACCACATCCCTCTCCTGGAGTGCCTTTGACCTCGGACATTTCGGGGCTGCAGCCCTGACTGCACTCGGATGTGTCCTGTCTGGAGGGGTTGGCCGCTGTCCAAGCTCGCCTACCCTAGCTTGAGCCCCGCTGCCTCCTCCCGTGCCCCCTGCTGCTGGGAAAGCTGGTGGTGGCCGCGGGCGGGCGGGCTGCCCAGACCTGCGTCACCCCAGTGGCGGGAGGGCGGCGGGTGACTCATCCGCAGTAACGGCCCAGGGTGTGGCCGTGGGGGTGGGGGCGGCGGCTGAAGGGGCTGAACCTGCAGACCGGAAGTAGATTGCCTCCTTGCTGGGCTCTGCAGGCCTCCCCGTGTTCGTATGGGAGAGGTTCTGGAACACTCGGTGTCCGTGGAGCAAAAGCAGCGGTGATGAAAAGCGGAGGTTCAGTGTAGGAGACCTGTGGCTCGAAGGGCTCCCCTAGTTCTCTCAGAGCCCTAGTCAGGGACAGCTCCTCATCTCTAAGCTCCTCCCAGTTTCTCCTTCCAGCAGTTCAGGGTACACCTCTGACTGCGGGGCAAGGTTGGGAGGGGTGAGCAGGATGCTGTTGTTCCAGAGCCAGCAAATAATCTTTGCCCTTGCAATTCCTTTGCGCACCCATGGCTTTACAGTCAGCCCCAGGGGATTGGCCCCTAGTCTGTCTTCACTCCATCACCTTGCCAGGGGTGGGCTCTCTAGCTCAGAAGCATCTTTCCTAGCCCGGATGTGTCTTCTAGACTTCTTTGATTCCCTCTCTTACCCACAAACTGCGTATGCCTTCCAGGACCTCCAAGGCCGCCTCTGGCTATACCCTGAGAGCGGATCCCTCCTGCTCCTTTAGCCAGGGCCTCCACCCAAGGCTGTGTGGAGTGGGTGTTCCTGCCTGGGGGGCCCCCACCCTGCCACCATTCTTCTGTTTGGTACACAAAAGTCATGGCAACGGCCTCCACCCCCTCCTCTCCTCCTGAGTAGGCCTTGCGGCTTCCTGTTTGCCGAGCTTAGCTTTCTCTTCTGCTCGGGACTCTAGATGGTCAGGGGGCCGCCCCCTGGTGTGCGTGGGGTCTTTCCCCAAGGTGTCTCCTTAATCACAGTGCTGCCACTGGCCTTCTGCCTACCCATGTGGCATTTCTGCTTCAGAACAGTCCCGACTCACAAGTGCGTTGGGAAGTTCCCTGTGTTCCATCTGCACAATGAGAGGAGAGTCCCCTTGTCTTCCTAATAAATACTCAGTCACAGTCACGGATCCCAAAGTCCGACCCTTCCCAACTTGGTGTTCCCCTTGCCTTGCTGAAGGTGAGGTAAGCTGCCCGCCACGGTTTGGGTGGAGCCCAGGGCTGGAAGGCCTTTTGTGGCTCCTCCTCCTTTCCCAGTTATTGTGTGTAACCTTGTAGGCCTGAGTGAGGATTGTTCCCAGGGCTACAGTCTCTGGAGTTCATCACTGCCCGCCCGCCATGTAGGCTGTCCAGCTGTTGTCTTCCCTTGGGTTACCTGTGTTACAGATGGACGGACGTCTTTAGCCCACACCCGAAGGAGACTTGCTATTTTCTCTTTCTGAGGGAGGGCTGGGGTCGGTCTCCTGGGTGTAGCTAGGGTGGGTCTCCAGCTGCAGCAGCCACCACCCATCAGCTGTCTGCCTGAGGGGGTAGGGAGAGACACAGCTGCTGGCCTGGCTGGGATAGCCTCGCCTGAGAACTCCGCCCCATGGCTCTACCACTTTGGGGTTCTGGGGCCGTGGCCTCCTCAGAGTGGAACAGAGACACTGCAGCTGGAGGCCAACAACCTCGCCAGCTGTGCCCAGGCTCCAGGGCCAGAGGAGGGCTCCTCAGTCGTCTCCTGTTCGGAGGTAGATCTGGGGCAGGGGGACGCTGGCAGGGTCTGTCTTTGAACTCCTTAACCCTGCTATCTGGTTAACAATTCTCTTGCCCTTTCTTTACTTGTGCCCGGGCTTCAGACCCATCGGCTCCTTGGAAACAGCCCCAAGAGAAGCTGTTCCAGAAGAGAGGTCTAGAAATTTGGCCGGGAGAGCGGATTGCTTGTGACAGGAGCCTTTAGCCCCTCCTTTTCCTACCCTGTCTTCTGGTTACAACACAAAGCTTGTATAGACTTGGAGTGATGAGCTGCGGCTGGGCTTGTGAAGGCGAGGGTGCTGTGTGAGTGTGTGTGTGTGTGAGTGTGTGTGTATGTGTGTCTCGTGTGTCTCAGTGTGTGTGTGTGTGTGTGAGTGTGTGTGTCTCAGTGTGTGTGTGTGAGTGTGTGTGTGTGTGTGTCCACCCCCCCCTTTCTGCCCAGGCCACAGTCACTCCACCCCTTTACCTGCCTTCCTCGAGCTGATTGTGTGTGTGGCCTGTGGTGTGATGTCGGTCGGGACCCAGCCTGACATTTATCTGGTCTGGCTGGGGGACGTCTCCTAATGGAGTTTTAAAATAGCTGATTTATGGGGAAGATCCTGCCGGAAATGTGTAGCTGGATAACCCAGGGCAGAAAGGGGCAGCCGTGTTGAAGGGTGGGGGAGGGGGCTGACCCAGCACACAACCTCTGCCCAGACAGTATTGGAGACAGCCTGACTTCATGTATTTTGGCAGAGCACCAGAACCCATTGTGGGGGTGGTGGGAGTGTTTAACCTGGGGTGCATGAGAGGGAGCCAGAATGACTTCATCCCTTAAGTCCGACCTGGCCTAGAGCCAGATGTGGGCTCCCTGCCTCTCGTTGAATGGAGGCTCTTGTCCTGGGGACACCAGCTTTTGAGCTGTCCAAGACGGCCAGCTCTGCTTCTGACCAGAGAGAAGGACCCCAAGCCGGGGCTGGGAGCACCAAGTGAGGGACAGTGTCCTCCTCTCTTCCTGTCTCCCTTGTGCAGCAGCAGCAGCTCCCGTACTTGCTCTTTAGGTTCCTGGTGTGGGACCTAACGTGGTGGGTGGGTGGGGCAGGCAGGCTGCCACCTCAGGCCTGTAGTTACCAGTCCTCCCTAACCAAGGTCCTCAAGGAAAGTGAAACCCAGCCAGCCGCCATCCTTTCTCTCTCTAGGTGGCCCTGAAAATAAGGTCCAAGGCTCTAGATTAATTTCCCAGCTCTGCTGTAACAAACTGTGAACTTAGTGACACACGGGCTGCTCTGATGGTTGGGGGTGGGGGTGTCTCACTAGAGGAGGTCCAGGAGCTGGTGGGACTGGGAGCTAGCAGAGAATCCGTTTCCTTTTCTGGCTTCTGGGGTCATTGCTTGGCTCATGACTCTGTGTGATACACACTGTCCCCCTTCCCATTCTGCCTTCCCCTTTCACTGAATGAAGATGATGCTGGGCCCACCTGACTGATACTTGGTAATCGCTCCATCTGCAAACGCCCCTTCCACACTTTTTTTTAACTATGTAAGGTGATATATCTCCCAGTTCTGGGAATTAGTACATAGCCGCCTTCGGAGGTGACAGTAAAGAAGGAGGAAGGGGTTAGTCTGTCTACCACGATGCCTGGAAGGGAGGGGAAGGAATGTGTTTTGATGGCTAGGTTTCTCACAGGAAATTCCCTTTGCCTGCTAAAATGTGGGCCTACCTTTTCTAGCAAGCCCGCCTAGACTGCTTCTGTCCCTCTGCTTCTATTAATTCCTGTAACACGATCTGAACTGTGCAGCTTAGTAGTCAGTGTGTACACTGTTTACACTGTCACCTGCACGCCCTGTGTCCCCTCTGCAATCCCTACTACAGATAGTAGATGCTCACTTAAAAACCTAGTGGTTTGTGGAAGCTACTTCCACTCGCTCCCACTCTTGGCATAGGTTTCCCATATGCTCTGTATTCTCATTTCCTGACTCATTTTCTAAGGCTTTAAGGGACAGGGTTCGAGGCTAGGCTGACCAACTTGCCTTTATTAGCTTCATTCCTCCCAATGAAGAGCTGAACCCAAAGCATTCCCCCATCCTCTCTCCCAGCGAATCCTAGGCTTCATTCTAGACATAAACCATTCATTCGAATGAAGTTTAGTATCTGCAGCCTCATACTGGCCAGAGCTCAGAGCCCTGCTGTGCTAGGTCCTGGGCAGGGCTTCCCTCTCTGGCACCCTGCGTATTGTAGAATGTTGACCGTGGGCCTGGTTATCTCCTCTCCATAGCTCTTCACCGTCACCACAGCTGTCAGAATGGCCAACCGCGGACCTTCGTACGGCCTGAGCCGAGAGGTGCAGCAGAAGATTGAGAAGCAATATGACGGGGATCTGGAGCAGATCCTGATCCAGTGGATTACCACTCAGTGCCGCAAGGATGTGGGCCGGCCTCAGCCTGGGCGTGAGAACTTCCAGAACTGGCTCAAGGATGGCACGGTGAGAGCCGGATGGGAGATGCAGGGAGAACGGGGCTGATGCAGGGGGAGACCGGGGACTGCTCAACCCAAGGAAGAGACGAAAGAGCAGACAGACCCAGGTTTGTCTTCAGCCTGAACTATCTTCCTGGAGGCTGTTAGAGCCCCATGCTTTCCTACCTCCCCAGGAGTAAAGGTCAAGGTGGGTATGCCTCTAGCAACAGAAGCTCATAGGTGCCTGTAGAACAGCTGTTTGGAAAGAGGGTGAGGCGTAAGCTCTGGGCAGTGATTCTGGAGTAGCAGGGAAAGACTAAACACTGGCTCCTCATCTGGGTTCGGAGGCAGGAGGGACCTTGAGGCTCACCATGGGAAGACACCTCTCTGGTCCACTGTCTTTGGTGCTCTGATCTTTACCAAGCATGTCGTCACCTTCAGGTGCTGTGCGAGCTCATCAATTCACTATACCCTGAGGGGCAGGCCCCTGTAAAGAAGATCCAGGCCTCTACAATGGCCTTCAAGCAGATGGAGCAAATCTCTCAGTTCCTGCAGGCCGCTGAGCGCTATGG
Organism: Mesocricetus auratus; assembly: GCF_017639785.1. Taxonomy (NCBI): domain Eukaryota; kingdom Metazoa; phylum Chordata; class Mammalia; order Rodentia; family Cricetidae; genus Mesocricetus; species Mesocricetus auratus. Next base: position 19,956,306 of record NW_024429266.1, on the reverse strand, counting down.
CATTAACACCACTGACATCTTCCAAACTGTGGATCTCTGGGAAGGTGGGCCAGGGCCCAGGACTGTTGCCTAGGAGACCAGGGGTTGGGCTGGGCCATCTTTACCAAAGAAAGATGATATGTGGTGGGTTTGCTGAGGACAAGTGTTCGAGTGCATGTGTGTGTGCGTGCGTGTGTGTATGTGTGCACGTGTGCATGTGCACACGCACGCACATGCATTCATGTGTTTGCTGGAGGAAGGGCCATACCTCAGGTTAGATGGGAACAACAAATGAGGAGTTTGGATGGCAAGTTTGTAGACCCAGTGACAGGTAGAATCCTGGCGTCTAGTACCCTCCTTCCACTCAGACAACATAATTGTTTTTCTTCCAGGAAAGAATATGGCTTGTGTGCAGCGGACACTAATGAACCTGGGTGGGCTGGCAGTCGCCAGGGATGATGGACTCTTCTCTGGGGATCCCAACTGGTTTCCTAAGTAAGTATCTGCTGGTTCAGTATTCTTGCCCATTCCTCTCTGTGGAAAATAAATGATGTCGCCATAGAACCAGCCTTTACAAAGCTCCTTTAGAACTCAGGAAGGTGGGTGGTGGTGGCTGTGACAATGACTGTCCTTTTGGAGAGACAAAGAGATGCTTCTAGGCAGCCCAGAGATCGATCTCAAAGGCAGAGTGGGTATCAGCTTACAGGTTCAGGGAAGGATTTACTAGGGTAGCTAGCCTCTGACCGTCTCCTAACCAGTACTCCCTCTCTACCCCAGGAAGTCCAAGGAGAATCCCCGGAACTTCTCGGACAACCAGTTGCAAGAGGGCAAGAATGTGATCGGGCTACAGATGGGCACCAACCGTGGAGCATCTCAGGCAGGCATGACCGGCTATGGGATGCCACGCCAGATCCTCTGATCAGACTTGCCCCTTCCCCCTGCCCTCCATGAATGGTTAATATATATGTATATATATGTTTTAGCAGTGACATTCCCTGAGAGCCCCTGGACCTCTAAGCTTCCCTCTGCCAGGGTGGGGTCCAACCTATCTTGTCACCTCTGGCAGTGTCTGACGATTCTCTCTCTCTGGGCTTACTAATACATTCCTTCAACACAGCCGTCAAAACTGGACCGATTTTCCCCTGGGACCAAAGCCTTCTTCCCCCAGCATGCTTCTCTTTCCCTAAGCTCTATGCTTCCAGTCCATTCCTTGGCCAGGAGTCAGAGATGCTGCCCTGTGGCCCCATGCCGCACTGACCTTCCTTCTACAAGTAGGCCTCTCTTACAGCTGTGGCTGTAGGGACTTAATTTATAGGGCGGGGCCGTGCTGTCGCTCCGGCCACAGCTGGGCTGTACTTAGCACACATCTGGGCAGCTTTCCCCAGCGGAGGCCCTTCTGGCTTCTTATTTTCCATTCCTCTCACTGTGGCTAAGGGGTGGGGCAGCAGGAACAGAGGTGGCAGAGCTGCCCACCGTGGTCTGGGGCTTGAGGAACGTGAGTTTGCTGATTTTTCAATAAAGAATCTCATTCTTTTTTGGATGGAGTCAGGCTGTGTCTAGGGCCACTGTGCCCACTCGGAGGAGGGAGTCGTACCAGGCCAAGAGCGAGGGCAGAGATGAAAGGTTGCGGGGCTGAGCCCTGTCTTGGTTTTCATCCCCACCCTCTCTCTGTCATTCGGGTCAGGGGAAGACGGGTTGGGATTAAGAAGAGACAGGACCTCACTTGAGGTAGGAGCCTTAATGCAGATTGTGTAGGCTGCGTGTGCAGGAATTGGGCAGATGGCCTGCTGCCCCTGGCTGAGTCTTGACAAGGACAGGCCTAACCAAAAGGAGGCCCTTGAGGAAGACGGGCCAAGATGGCCCACGTTGGAGTAGACTATTCCAGGATGGGGGGCTGGAGATGGGGGTCACCGTGACTGGATGGAACCAAAGGCCAGGAAATGAGCAAAATGAGTTAGTTGCCTGTGGAGATGCCATGTCCATTGACCCCAAGCGCATTCCAGGGAGAGCCTTGAGGCAGCTTTCTTTCCTCTTGACTTTGGACTTGGATGAGATAATCAACTTGGGGTCTGTCCCCAGCCCAACCCAGGAATGAATGCTTGCAGCCTGTAGACCTCCCATTATCTCAAGGCTTCCTATGCTGGCTACATGTCTTCCCATGGAGAACCTGAGGGACTCTAGGCCTGTCTCAGGGCCACGGTCTCCGATGTCCTCCTTTCTGTTTTGGTACTAACCATGTGTCTCAGAGCAGAAAGCCCCAATGCCATGCCTGAGACTCAGATAAAGCAGCAGTTTGGAACCAAAGAGCTTTTGTGTCCCCCTCCCTTCCTGTCTCACCGGGGCAGTCTCTTCCTAGAAACACCTACTGTGTGCCAGACACCATGTCATAGTTTATAGCTATCAGCCCCACGGTTTTCAACCTTATCCCCACACCTCACTTGGAAGAGATAGCATTTTCTTCCTTGCTGCACTCCCAGGGACTGCGGTGTAGATAAGACAGCCTGCAGCCTCTGTAGAAATCTCCAGGGGTTAGCTGTCACTCCTTTATCTCTTCTTTAGGAAGGCTTTGTGGACTGCCAGTGTGAGAGAGTGATGTCATTGTAGAGAAAACACCGAATTCACTGATTTTTTTTTTTAAACATCCTTCCCTGATTTAACTATTTAGAGCTACAAAGCGTTGTCAACACACTGCAATTTTCTAGGATGTGATACGCCTCAGCATTACATTGCCTGGTCCCAGAAGACTCTTACAGAAGTCCAGGAGGCAGATATTGCCATGTTATTGCCCTCATTCTAGCCCCTGGGTCTCACAAAGGACAAGAAACTTAGCCAAGGCCATATAGCTGTCCCATGAAGGAGCAGGTATTTGAGCCCTAAGTCAACCTAGCTGAAGGTGCAGTTCAGCCTGTGCTGTTACAGGCTCAGCCACAAGTGGGGACATGGAAGGGCTGGGAACGCATGTAAGGTTAATGGGATGCTGCTCCTCACCCTGTAAACTAGAGAGGATGACTTCTAAGGCTCCTGCGAAGATTGTGTAAGCCCAGAACAGAAAGGACTTGCATGGTAAATGCTTGCAAAGGCCCAAGAAAAGGACATGAGGGGATAAAAGGTAAGCTTTGTGTGCACAGCGGGGTCTAAGACATGTTCATTTTCCTTCTGGTTGTGATCTCTAACTGCCAAGCTTGGAGAGGAATCTCAATATCTCTTAATCCATCTCAGTAGACATCCAACTCTGCCCTAGTTAGGGTGTGTGTGTGTGTGTGTGTGTGTGTGTGTGTGTGTATGTGTGTGTGAACTTGACACAGATGAGTTATTTGGGAAGGGAATGTCATTGAGAAAATGCTTCCATTGGATTGGCCTCTTGTAAGAGGGCCAGTGTGGGAGGGCCCAGCCCACAGTGGGCAAATGGTCCTGGGTGATAATAGCAGACTAAACAAGCCATGAAGAGCAAATCAGCAAGCAGTGTTCCCCTATGGCTTCTGCATCAGTTCCTGCCTCCAGGCCCTGTCTCGAGTTCCTGCCCTGGCTCCCCACAGTGGACTATGACTTAGGACGTAAAAACAAATAAATCCTTTTCTTGCCAAGTTGCTTTTGGTCCTGATATCTTTTTACAGCAACAGAGAACAAACTAAGTCAAAACCCTTTAGGGACTAGCATCTTAAGATCTTGTGTCATTTTCTGTTTGTTTGCTTTTTAGCCTTTGGTCTGAGCTGGGTCAGTTTCACTCCAGATTTGGTTCTTCTAATTTTTCCTGGCACCCTTTCAAGCCCTGGAGCCCAGAATGGGTCCCAACCCCAATGCCAGGAGAAACAGCTCCTTTGTACAATGTCCCCTTTGCTTGTGGTCTCCTGGTTCCCGTTCTTTGTGGCTTTCCGTATGTATTTTGTAACTGATACTGCAGGGAGAGTCCAGCTACCTAAAACAATCTCCTTGGAGGTCTCTCCATGGTTTGCTCTTTTTATCTCCTCAAAGCTTTGTTCAAATAGCACCATTCCTGACCACCCTGCTTAGAATTGCACACCATCTCAGCCTGTATCTCCCAGCCCCTTTGGGCTGCCATTTGTGCCTGCTGGAGAGCCAATATGTTTTACTTACTCACTTTCAGCCTCCACCCATAGAGTCTACACTGCACGGAGGCAGGGTTTTATTGGTTTTGTTCATGTTGAGTGGTGCTACAGGTGCTGGATAAATATTTGTTGGATGAATAAACGAACGACTGTCATACCACCTTGCTCTCAAATCCCCTTGCCTAGTAAGATAGTGCCCAGCCAGCCCAGGGCCACAGCAGCTCAGCCTCTCATCAGATCTGAGGTGGAACCAAGCTCATTTTATCAGCTCCCTCACTTCCTTGTGCTGATTTCACAAAGCAAAACCCCAAGCAGCTTCACTCCCTACCGCCAGAGAAACTGCAAGGTGGATGGAGGGTAGAATACGTGTGCAGATGGAAGGCAGACTGATGGTTTGGGATGGGGGTTCGGGGGTGGGGAGCGAGTGGGAGGAGCACGGGAAAGGGGTGGGGAGCGAGTGGGCGGAGCACCGGAAGAACATGGCAGAGTCAACTTTCCTTCCTTTACTTTGCCTTCAGCCGAGAAGCGGAAAATCACTGGAGGTGTAGAAAAAGTAGGCGTGGCCCTTGGTAACCAATAGAAGGGAGAATTAGAGAAGGGTAGGGGTGGGAGGGGAGGAGGAGCGTTTCGGAAGCTCCACCCAGTTTGGCTTGCCTGTGACAAAAAGTGAAGGTCTGTGCTGTCCCTGAGTGAGTGTGTACCCAGGTGTGTGAGGACTGACCAGACCTAGGCTCAGGGGCCCCAGGTGGGAGAGAGGAATCTGTGTGAAGAGACTGTGCGTGTCCGTCTGCCCAGGGTGGAGGATAAAGGGTGGGTGGGGCTGTTGGTCCTATGCGCGTAGGCATCTGTTTGTCCACCTTGGAGAACAATAGGCATCATTCCTGCCCTTATTGCTGTTTGAGAACTTGGCAAGGGGCCCAAGGAACAGTGGAGCAGGGAGAAGGCTGGGTAATAAGACCCCAGGGAAAGAAACAATAAAGAGCCTGGATTAAATTTGTTGAAGAAAGGGCTAAAAGAATGAATTAGCAACTGTCTCTTTGCAGAGAAGCAGGTTTTAGTCCCAATGGCCGGGGAGAAGGGTTACAGAAAAATGCCCTAAAACTGCATCTAGAGAAATTTAGGTTAGACAAGGAAAAATGATACTCTTGCCTCTAAAGGTTATTAGCCTCTGGAATCTCTCAAGGGTCAGAAAGAATGTCTTCAATAAATAGGACAAATCTCACTTCCTAATGGAGCAAAACGGGCAGTTCTGCCTGGAAATGCTCAGATACAATCCCTTTCTTTCATGTGTGTGTATTCAACACTTACGGCACTTACTGAGGTTCTATTTGAGACCTCACAGGGTAAATTATTGATATATGACCTCCTTGCTCAAAGACTATGTGGTCCTGAAGAGAAATAACATATGGATGTGAGCTGTGTGTCACATGCCTGTGAGGAATGCATGGGACTCTATGGGAGGACTGTCTTGTCAACTCCTCCTGGTGAATCCCTGAATGCCGTGGGGATCAGAGGTCACCTATACCAGGGATTTTCTGCCCCCTCCCATCTGCCCCAGGGAACACTGCAGACTATCGGGGAGACTTGGGATAATCTCTGGCTTGTGGTCAGAAGTCAAGTGTCTATGTGTGGAGAGGGTTAGTCTTGCCTTCTTTGGGATGGACACAGTCAAAGAGGGGTAAGGGTGAGAACCAGGGTCTGCAGGAGCAGCCAGGCCAACGCCACTAGAACCTGAAGTGGGTGTGGAGAGAGGTGATAGTTTCTATCTGACACCGGGCTGCCTTTCGTTCTACTTCACTCCATTTTTGGTAGAAGCCTACTCTTTAGCTGCTTTTCCAGTAGGGAAGTTGGTTTTCTAGTGATAGAAGCATGATGATGGTGATGATATCCATCCACTATTGTCTTTGCTACACACTATGTGAGGAACTCTGTGTTTTCGATTTATTCTTTTGTTTTGCTTTGTTTTGTTATTGAGACAGGGTTTCTCTGTATTGTTTTCGAGGTTGTCCTGGAGCTCGCTCTGTAGACCAGGCTGGCCTTGAACTCATAGAGATCTGCCTGCCTCTGCCTCCCAAGTGCTGGGATTAAAGGCGTGCACCACCACCAACACCCGTGGATTTATTCTTTCATTATTTCAAAAAGTAATCCTTTCAAGGTTGTGGCACCTGCTGCGTTCTGGGGATGGGGGCTCTGCAATTAACAGGACAAGCAATCTCTACTCTCCCAAAAGGGGAAGAAAAGCAAGGGGACAATTATAAAACACGTCTCGTGGCATCACAACAGGGTTTACGTCTTGGAGGGATCTCCAGGATGAGTGCCATGACCCGTCATCATCATCACTGTCACCGTCATTATCATGCTTTTACCACACACTGAGCCATATTTCCCTACTAGAAAGCCAGTTAAAAAACTGAATCCTACATACACCTCCCATGGGATATGGAAGATGGTGACATTTGAAGATGCAAGGATGGTTGGAAGCATATAGGGTGGCCAGGGGTGGTGAGGCTTTCCCAAGCGTGATGTGATTAGCGCCCTTGCAGAGGTGAAGCTATGCTAAACTGGACTATAAATCTTTGAATTTAGAGATGATACTAAGAAATGTGACTGAGAAGGAAGTGAGGATCAGATCATCAGAGGGGCTTCAAAGAGAGGCCATTGGGTTCCTTTCCTGGAGGCAGGGTCTTCTGCGCTTGGCTTTGAACTTGTGGCCGTCTTCCTGCCTCTGCCTATGGCATGGCTGGGGTTCAGGTGTTTGCCACAATACCTCATGACTGAGTGGCGCTGAGCTAGACAACAGAGTTGTAAACTGTGTTTTGTTCAGAAAGTTCTATGAGGCTGCAAGGCAAAGAATGGCCTCAGACGGGTGAGGGACCACGGCAGTGACTCGGGCGGAAGTGGCCCGGGTTAAGGATAGGGTAATGAGGACTGGAAGAAGACAGTGAAATTGTTTTGTGACTCTTATTGACAGTATAACATGAAGAGAGAGGAAGGGGTTAGGAAAGACATTGTTTAGCTCGAGTAATTCATGTGGTAGCTGAGAAATCCACGAAGAGAGGACACTAACATAGACTATGAATCCTTTCCATTTTACAGAGGAGTACACTTAAGCTCAAAGAGTAACTAGCCCAGCCAAACTAACGGACGGACTGAAACCTAAAGTCTAGATAGCAGAAGTCCAAGCTCCTGCTCACCCTGTTGTGGGGTTCCCCTGTGAAATGACTGACCCTGAAGAAGGGTTCAGCCTACAGCTGGCTCGAGCTGTGGTTTTCCTGTGAGTGGAGTTCAGGGCCACAGTGGAGGAAGGGAGAGGTCAGGCTTGGCAAGAGGTACAGGAAGTTGAGCTTTGTGGAGGCAACCACCTCTCTAGTTCAATGGAGATCTGGCTGCTTCGGAGAGGAGCCCACAGGAGTGCCTGAGGCACAGCCCCAGGACCCTGCTTCTGCAGATTTCCTGCTCAAGGCAGCCTGACCTGCGTGGACCTCCCTCAGATAGCCCCATTTTTACCTCCCTCGTCAGACGCCACTGCGACCACTGCGACAATACCCAAGAGGTGTGCTTTCAAGACATTTTGGATATTTATTGATCCCAGAGAGGTTTGTCACCTCCTGGTAAGGCTTTAATATTTTCATATCCTTTGAGGGAACAGAAAAGTCAAAGCTTAGGGAGTCTGAGTGATTTGCCTGGAGTCCTAGGGCTCCTGAAGGCAGAAAGCATACATTACTTATCTTCCCTTGGCTCCTGGCTCTCAGAACCAAAAAGTATTGCAGCCAGAAGGAGCTCAGAGTTCAGGATTTTAAACTGGTTCTGCATGAACTAGAATCCCAGGTTTTGTTTTGTTTTTTTAACTCCTGTCAATCAGCTGATGTTGAAAGTCAGGCACCCTGGGAGCTGGGGCTGGCTATGGACTTCAGGGACTGCAGGACGGTGGATTCTCCTAACCCGACCACCATTAACTCCAACTTGCTAAGCACATTCCATTCTCTAAGCGATATCCTCACCCAACATGGGACTCAATGGGATGCTAGTGAGAAAGGCAGACTCCAGCAGACTTGGTAGAGCTATAGACACAGAACCTGGGCGGAGATTAAATTGCATCTCAAATGCAGTATATCCTAGAAGGCTGGAAAAAGTTTCTCTAACGAGAAAACTGAGGTCTTGGAAGAGTTCTGGCCTGAGCCGGAACAGTTCTTGTCCCTACCCCCTCAACCCAGCTCTGTTTGGTGGCTGTGGTGGGGTTGCCAGGGGAACCAGCCTGTGCAACTTCCTGACTTTGGCGTTTTTTCCCCCCTCCTTGGCCTTATCTCAGCATCCGCCACCCAGTCCAGGGCTGTGTGCTGGTCACGTAGGAGGGGGCGCTGGTGCCAGGCATGTCCAGGACACCAAGGGAACATTGGCCCAAGTGCTGGGTGGGTAGGAGCGTGGTGTTGTGAAGTTCAAGAAGTCTGGGAGGGAGGGTAGGGGCACAGTTTCACTGATGTCTTTCTCTGGGAGGAACCTGCAAATGCGATGTGGGGACGGTGATGGTGAACGAGGGTCTCTCTGTCCTAACTCTGATGTCGCAACTCTTCCTTCTCCATCCTCTCCGGTGTATGCTCCTCTCCAGACCCAAAGTCTCTGGCCCCCAGGACCCCCAGTGGTCCCTACTTCACCCCACGCTAACACCCCTGCCCCCACAACCGCTCCCATCCCCCCACCCGGCCCCCAGGTCCCCCAGTGGTCCCTACTCCACCCCACGCTGACACCCCTGCCCCCCCACCCGCTCCCATCCCCCCACCCGGCCCCCAGGACCCCCAGTGGTCCCTACTTCACCCCACGCTGACACCCCTGCCCCCACAGTTCCAGGCACTTCTGTCCTTTCTGTTTGGTTCCAGATTGCACACACCCCTCCCCACCCCCTACCCCCCCACCCGCTCCCATCCCCCCACCCCTCCTCCCTACCCCTGTGTTCATGTTTTAGGCTCTCCTGTCTCCCAGCCTCAGCTGGTTCTCTTGGGCAGTCGTTAAGAACAGGAAAGAGAAAGGGAGTTTTGAAGACAGATGGAAAGCAGTTAGCAATTTAAGTAAAGTAATTCGTGCATTTAAGCATTTATTTATGTTTTGAGCCTTCCTTTGATTTCAAAAGAATTTAGGGTGGTTTGGAGAATTTAAGTGTTCCAGGAAAGGGGATGGTGACGCAGCTCTCAAGCTTCATGCAGCTTAGAAGAGAGGGTAAGATCCATTCCTGAGTCCTGATGTTTGTGCTACACTAAGGACAACCGCCCTCAACCCGCCCCCCCACTTGCATGGCTGGGGGTAAGAAAATATTGCATACTGATTTTTGAGCATGGTCTTATCTTCTTACTCTCCCCACCTCCCAGGGTGGGAGCTATTATCCTTTCCCAGGAGGAAACCGGGCCCAGGCCAGGGTCAAGCCTTGGGAGACTCTAAAATCATAGTTGTCCTTTTCCATTCTGTTCCCCTAGGGAGCACAGCTTGGGAGAGCTTCCTCCAGGGCCTCCAAGATGGGATTTTGGCTGGGAACCAGACTTAGAAGAAAGAGCTTTACTGAGGAGAAACTGGATACCCCTAAAATGGAAGCAAAGGCTAATGAAGGTGGTAGGATCGGCCCAGCGGATGGAGGTGATTCCTGGCCTCCAGAGCCCCCAGGTCTGAGTATAGGAGTTCAGGAAGACGGTACAGGAGAGCCATATGCAAGGAACACAAACTCTCCACAGGAATGTGGAGTCCTGTCTCAGTCCCTGTCCATGCCCAGCTACCCCATCCTGTTTCCTTCTCTGCCTAGCTTCAGAGTGTGTCACCCTAGCGCTGGGAGGCCAGGTTCCTCCGCGCATTGCAGAGGGGCCGGAGGGAGGGGAGGACAAGAAGTAGCCACGTATCAGTCTCCCTTATTGCTTAGACGGGAGATACGCTTCAGTGAGAAGCCAGACTTTAAAATATAGTGCTGCTGGACCGTGTTTCCCAGGCTAAATGTGCTTATTCATCATAGAGTCAAACTTCCTATGTCTCCTGCCTCAGCCAGTGTGGGGAGCATCCCAAGGGCCAGAGGGATGACTGGCCAGGCACCCTTCAAGGCTCCAAGGGATGAGAAGGCTGTTTCAGGCCAAGTCCAAACCAGAACTGACAGGCTGTGCTCCAGCCGCTTGCCTCCACCCTCGCCTGGATCCTGACCCCTGGCTGGCAACCTGGGCCTTATTCTGGGACTTCCCTGGGAGGGATGCCATGGTAGGGAGGGTTAGGCAGCCAGAGGCCGGGTCAGGCTGAGTGGAGCAGTGCTCTCCCTCTCCTTCTGGCTACTTTTACCTTCCCATAGCCCTCATCTCAGGACTTGCCGGACAGCGAGGACATGGTGAAAACGGGCCAGAGCAGAGGAGAGAGAAAAAAAAAAAAAAGCCTATGGGGAAGGGGAAGGGAAAGGACTCAGATGTGTGAGTGGACACAGCCGGAAGAGGAGAAGGATGTGGAGGGGTGAGTGGGCAGGGTGATGGAGGGAGGTAAGGGCTTGAAGCCTTACTAGGCAAGGATAGGATACTGCTGTGCTTTGGAGCCAAGTTCTGCTGGGAATGAGGAGAAGAAAAAAAAATTAGAGTATTGTGAGGCCTGAAGCTTTTTGGAAGCTCCAATGGAGATAAGCAATCTGAAGTTATTAACCCAAAATTAAACACAGAAACAAACACTTGGAATAATAAACAAAGCTGGAATAATTAATTAAGCTTTAAGCATTCTGGAAAATGTCACACAAAAAAAACTCCACCCAGGAGTAGTGTTTTGTGAGTGGCCTCTCACCCCCACCTCCCAGTCTCTCCGCACGATCATGATTTTATAGCCTGAGTAAGAGAACCCAGTCCACCCTGGGTTGTGGACTGATCAATATTTTTGTTATTATTGATAGACTGGAACGTCTCATTTCACAGTTTGTTGTAGGCAAAATCATGTCGGTTTTTGTTGTCAAATTTGGGAAAAATTGTACTAAATTTTTTCTTATAGGAGTTGTAGGATTTCAGAGCATTGTTCAGTAATTAATCTTAAGTGTCCTTTGAATTGATGACATTCATTAATCAGATTGTCGCCACTCTCCTCTTGCTGTGCTAATATGGGTTTCATGCATTCTCTATCAATGTCAGTGCTTTATATTAAATCAACAAGGAATGTAACATTCTCCCAGGGTCTGTGTCATTTCCCTCTTCTTGGTAAGCGAATTACTACACACCCTAAATTTAGTCTTCTTATTCCTTCAAATTTCATGTGTTCCTCTTTTGGAATTACTCTTTTTGTGGTATAATTTAAAAATTGTTTTGCTTCTCAATTTCAAAGTAATTCATATTGATTTCAGGGCTTTTTTTTCTATTTCTGTTTCATGAGCTGTCCATTTTAAGTTAATTTAATGTCTTTTAATAGACACACTTAAAGATGTAAGAAGAAAATATACTGTCCAAATGTATCCAAATCAGAAATCTTTGAAATTTGACTTGCAGCTGGGGATTGATGTCAACGGTAGAGAACTTTCCTGGGATGCCTGAGGCCCTGAGTTTTAGTCTCAGTCTAAGGAGATTGCTCAGTAGGTAAAAGTACTAGCTGCCAAAGCTTGACTGACTTGAGCTCGATCCCTGGATATCATAGCCCACGTCGGTATTCGTGGCCCTCTTACATGGAGATGGAAGGCAGAGACAGGAGAATCACTCCAGCCCCCCCCCCCAAACAAAAATGTAAGTCCAAACTTGGATATCCTCATTAGCCCCTTCCCCTTAGGGCAGAGGGAACTATGCAGAAGAGAAGGCCGAAAGATTGTAAGAGCCAGAGGGGATGGATGACACCAAGGAACAGTGTATTCCAGACACAACAGGAGTGACACACATATGAACCCACACCAAGGAAACAGTGTCTTCCAGACACAATAGGAGTGACACACATATGAACTCACACCAAGGAAACAGTGACTTCCAGACACAACAGGAGTGACACACATATGAACCCACACCAAGGAAACAGTGTCTTCCAGACACAATAGGAGTGACACACATATGAACCCAGAAGGCTGTGGCAGTGAACACAGGGCCCGCACAGGTCCAAGCCAAGTGGGGGAAATGGACATGGGCTCCCATCCCCAACCAGGAAGCTATCTCCAGTTGACAACCACTGGTAAAGGAAGAGTTAGTTTCTCCAGTGGAGTCTCTTTGGGTCCACAGACCACTTGTAAGGCCAGGCCCCATGTCCAGCAGTAGATGGTCAATACCAAATGAACTCAATGGCATTTTTTTCTTTTTGGTCTCATATTGCTTTGTTTGGGCATTTCACCTCCTTACTGGTCTTTTGCTTATACATTATGGTTTCTGATTTTTGTGGGTTCGTTGTTGTTGTTTTGAGACAGCGTTCCTGCCTGTTTTGGAACTCTCTTTGTATACCAGGATGGCCTCAAACTTACTATCACCTGGCTAATTTTTGTTATTGATTGATTGATTGATTTTGTGTGTGTGTTTCTCATGTTTTTCCTTTTTTTTTTCTTTTCTCTTCTTTCTCGCTTTATTAATTAATTTTATTTGTTTTCTAAAGAGAGAGAAAAAAGGTGTGGAGTTGGAAGGGTGGGTGGGGAGGTGGGGAGAATCTGGGAGGAGATGAGAGGGGTAACTGTGGTCAGAATGTATTGTATGAAAAAATATTTTCAATATAAAAGAAGCTTCAAATAAAACATAAATAAATTAAAATGGAATTTAAAGCAGCACATTCAATAAATTTTGTTTTACTTTTCAAATCTTTGGAAATATATTGCAGGGCATGGAGAGATGGATTTGCCCTCTTCTTGAGGACCCAGGTTTGATTCCCAGCACCCACAGGGCAGATCATAATGTTCTGTAACTTCAGTTCCAGGGGATCCAATGCCATCTTCTGGTTCCCAGGGGTACTGCAGGCGTGTGTTCCACAATCAATTTAATCATTACATAAAAATGATAAATAAGAAAAGTGTTCAAAACACTTGAGAAGCAAATATGTCACAGAGCCCTTAAGATATCGTGTTTTGCTTCACGGGTGCGGGTATGCAGAATGAAGCACACTCTTCCAACCCACTGCCCAGATGCCCACCTCTTTATCTCCTGAATGTGCGAATGCCTACCTTATACCTTTCAGAAATGACCAACTTAGGGAGCCTGAGATGCGGGTGATCATCAGTGTTCCGGGTGGACAGAGTTCTGAAAAATCAGAGAGCTTTTCCCAGTAGAGGGAAGTGTGACTATTCCAGTATTGCCAGTGACAGTCCACAATGTTGCCTTTGTGGACACTGGAAGAGGACGGGAGCCAAGGGAAAGGGGCAACCTGAGAAACACCAGAACCTCCAGGAAGAATGCATCCCACTGATACTTTAATTTTATCCTACTGAAACCCACATCAAGCTTTAAAACTGTAAAAGATTCCTGTTTATTTAGGCCACTAAATTGATGGTGTGTTTTTTAAAATACCTTTTTATTTTTATTTTTTTATTTTTTTGGTTTTACGAGACAAGGTTTCTCTGTATTGTTTTGGAGGCTGTTGGTCCAGCCCAGCCTCGAACTCACAGAGATCCACCTGCCTTTGCCTCCCGAGTGCTGGGATTAAAGGCGTGTGCCACCACCGCCCGGCTAAGTTGATGGTGTGTTACAGCAGCACTGGGAAACTAACACACAGAGCTTGGATAGTTTTAAAATGAGAAGACTGCCTCATTATGCTTAGAAAAACTCGGGTGACTTGTGCATTTCAGGTGCTGAAATAAAGAAATTCAAAGAGAAAACATTAGTGAAGGAGAAATGCAAGTAGCCAGCCAGTTTGGGGGCCCCAGGGGGGCAATTTTTCCCAGAGGAAACATCTGGTGTACATGTAACTATGTGAATTGCATTTTTGTGTCTTTTTCTGGAGTCAAGGAACTTCAGTTTTGACTAAGAATTAATATAAACGGAATCCCCACTTAACGTTTTGTGCTAGTCTTACTTGTATGTGTATGCATGGTGTGCATGCATGTGTGTATGTGTACTTGCATATGTGTTCAGAGACATTGCATGAGTGTGCATACATGTGTATATATGTGCTTGCATATGTGTTCAGAGACATTGCATGAGTGTGTATGATGCATGTGTGTATATATGCTTGCATATGTGTTCAGAGACATTGCATGAGTGTGCATACATGTGTGTATATGTGCTTGCATATATGTTCAGAGACATTGCATGAGTGTGTCTGCATGGGGAGCCTGGAGGTTGGGTGCCCTCAATTGCTTCTCCCCTTATATTTTGAAGTAAGGTCTCTCAATTAAACCCAGAGCTTGTTGATTCTGTTACTCTAGGAGGCTGGATTGCTTTGGGACCCCATCTCTGCCTCCTGGGATTAGGGACTGTCATACTTACTATTCTCATAAGGCATTCATGTGGGTTTTGGATATCTGAACTCTGGTCTTCAGGTTTGTGTGGCACATGTTTTATCCAGCGATGCAGCTTCCCGTGCCCACTTACAGCTCTACAGCACTGGCGGTTAGAGGAATATTTTCCCACACACTGGCTTCTGGCTTTGTTCATCCCCAGCCTTGTTTCCCCTCCATTTTTGGATCCTGTAGGCATCAGGCATTACAACCCAGATATATGGAGAATATGGCTGATTAGTGGCTGCCTGGATGTCCAGTGAGTTGACTTAGTAGTCTGGTGGGAGGAGCATTCTAGGAAGCTTTCCTATTTTAGGAGAGTCTTAACTGTACATGCAAGTGATGGAAACCACACCAACATGTGTCACTAAACCCAGGATAAATGCTCCTTTAAATCAACTGACGTTGCACAAATACATGACTAAGCAGACATATCGCTCAGGGCTTTGCTATGAGCCTCAAGTGCCTCATGCCAGTCACAGGCCTGGAGCAAGCTGCTTTCAGACAGAACGCTGGGGGTGACCCGCGCCCCGCCCACCTTTCCACTCTTCCTTCAGCGTGGTGGTCTCGTGGAAGAACACATGCTTAGGTTTGCAGTTGCCACTCCTGGTCTTTCTCTTTGCTTGTGGGGCCAATATCGGGAGGGAGATTTGAGGTTTTGGAGGGATGAAGAGCTCAGAAAATAGACCTCTGAGAAAGAAAAAAACCAGTAAAGCCCCTCACCTGCTCCGTGGGAGGTTTTGTGAGTGGTGGGGCAGGCAGGATCCCAGGTCTGTTGGGTTCTGTCCTGCAGATGGGGAGGCACGGGGGACCAGAGCCAAACGGGGTGAAGATCAAAGCTCCTGAAAACGTTCACAGTGGGTGAAAGGCAGGTCCCCTAAGCTGGAGCCATGGATTTTTGATGTCGTTTAGGTAGGACTTACATTTTTAGTTTATTTACTTGCTGTGTTGTCCAGGCTGGTTTTGAACTGTCTCAGACTCCCCGTATTTTCAATAGACTCCCCCATATCTCAGAGCTTGTGAGACTGTATACCTGTCTTCAGGGCTAGTCCGTTCTTCGCCTAGTCAGACTCCCTCCTACTGTGAAATTTGTTTCTTTTAACGCTGCTTGCTTCTCTGCAGCCTGAACTCTCATCAGGTTTGGTTTGGCTCCTCCTGGAAACCCGTAGCAGTAACCATGGTAACCCAGGGTGGGTGGAAAGGTCTGTGAGGGAAAACCACGATCTTGGGCCTGGCTCTTGGGCTCCTCCTGACAGTTGAGCCCTCGGGAGCTCATGGAAAGTAGGTCCTGTAAAGTTTGACTTAAACTGAGTCAAAGCAAAAATGGACGTCAGGGGCGTATCCAAAGGGCTCAACCTTCAAGAGCCTTGTTCCTGCTCCACTGTAGAGTGAGGGAAGGGTTCCTGCTTCTAAACTACCTTGTGGCTGCCCCAGGAATTGGGAGGGGCGAGGTAGGGGCGGGGCTAAAACGCTGACTGCAGGTTCTCGGTTGCTACGGTAACGCGTCAGCTCCCGCGAAGCCAGTGGAGGCGCCTGCAGCTGAAGCGGTGGCAGAGATGGTGAGGCTCTGGGTAGCTATAGTTCCTGAGTCCTGAGGTAGATTTGGGCTCTGAGGGGCTAAGCTGGGGTTGTCCCTGAGAGGCTGGGGAGGACAGGAAGTTCTGGGAGTGAGGACGGGACCACCGTGAAAACGGAGCAAATGAAGTCCAGAGGAGGATTCAAAAGTGATTGGCAACGGGTAGAGCTGACTGGGGAATGTGCTGCCCCTTTCGCCATCCATTGGGCTGGGTGGGCCCTTTTGGGTTTTAGGATGTGCTGTGGGGAAAAGCACCGGTAAGAAGGCCAGATGATGGGTTCGACGACCCGCTGTGCGGTTAACCAGCAGGGTGATCCTGGGAAAGAGCCTCGGTTCTCACTTGTGTGGGAATGATTTAGGATCACTCGGTGGGCACACCATAACAGTGGATGAATGAATGGGTGGATGAATGGATGAACGAATGAATGAATGAATGAGGAGGATCCCAGGTTTACAAAGTCCTAGGGAATGATTGGGATAAGTTGGACAGTCTTGAGATTCCTTGAGCTGGGGTGGACTGCCATGGTCATAGCTGAGGAGATCAGGGAGATTTGCTAGGAGCCATGAAAGCCTGGACCTGAGCGTGCTAGTTCTGATGGGTTAGGGGAGGCTTTGGACAGGTGTTGGCTCTCATACAGTTGCTGGAACTTACTTGGAATGTCTGGCAACCGGGGCGGCTAAGGAGGGTAATTGGGTTGTATTTGTGGACACACTTGAGGCTCAGAGGCTGCCTTGCTTTTTGTGGGGTTTAGTGGATTTCAGAAGGAGCTGGCTAATTATGAAGTAAGTCTTCAACTTCCCAACTTTTGGGGACCCTCTGGAGTGTAGCGATGGGGGAATCTCCTTTGGTTGTACATGTTGTTTGACTGTCTTCCTCAGCAGAGCAGTGTGTGTGTGTGTGTGTGTGTGTGTGTGTGTGTGTGTGTGTGTGTGTGTGTGCGCGCGCGTGCGTATGTGATGTTACCTGGCATCATGCCTGCTATCTAAGGACAGGCAGCAGATGTATCCGTTTCCCATGCGTCCATGAACCAGTAAGTTGCAGCTGAACTAGCTAGACGTGTGGGCTGCATAGCTCCCAAGTTCAGAGAGTCCCACCTGAAGACCACTCAGGACAACGATCTGGCTAAGTGACTTGACCCTTATAAAATCCTTTGGATAGGAATGGCTATATAGACATGTTGGGAATTTGAGTAATCTCCAGCAGGTCAGGTGTGCATGCGCATGTGCATGTGTGCATGTGTGTGCGTGCGTGTCTATAGTGCTACTCACAAGCTTTTTTGAGAGTGTGGAGGAATGAGAAGAGGGAGGATCATAGGCAGGCTATTAATCACTTCAAAAGAAAATGATTAATTGCATCCTCTATAGGGAGGGGTGTGAGCCTCCGTACCAGCTCTGCTGTAATGGTAGGTGATCTGCCACAGATGGGCAATCTGGTCCACTTAAAGAAAGAGGACAGGGCTGGAGAGATGGCTCAGAGGTTAAGAGCACTGACTGCTCTTCCAGAGGTCTTGAGTTCAATTCCCAGCAACCACATGGTGGCTGACAACCATCTACAATTCAATCTGGTGTATATGTAATAAATAAATCTTAAAAAAGAAAAGAAAGAGGACAACCAGCTGGATCACTCAGAGTAAAAGGCAAGGGGCCCGGTGTGTGGGATTCCTCCAAGTCTATGGAAAAGGAAGTACACCAGGCCAAGAATCTGAAGTCTGACTGTGTCAGCCTGTGTTGACTCTGTGTGTAAGAACTAGATCTCAGACTAGGAAGGGCATCTAAGAACGAACATGCCTTTGTCTTTGTTCAATTGACAGGTGTTGGGCTTACGTCAGGGAAACTCCACACCGACCTATTCCAGTCCCTGCCAGCATTGTCTTGTTGAATTTGAACCAAGTATCCTAGATCCTGCCATCTGTATACATAAAACTGAGTTTGTTTTTAGGGGCTGCACTGTCTTGCCTTCAGAGTCAGGTACCAGCCCCACACAGTTATACTTTGTTTTCAACAAGAAAGAGTTTATCATTATTATACTATTATTATTACTTTATTATGTCTCTGGGTCATAAAATAGTTATCTATTCACTGTAGAAAGTTACTCACTATGAGGAACAACTTTAGATGGTAGTACTCACCTGAAATGCAGGGGTGTGTGTGGGACATAGAACCACAGATGTGTGCTCCTGGGCTCCTTTATGTGAGTGCCAGAGATTCAAATTCAGGTCCTCACACTTTTGTGCAACAAGCATTTTTCAATTAAGCCAGCCCTCTCTTCCAACATTTTTTTTTTTTGGTTTTTCGAGACAGGGTTTCTCTGTATTGTTTTGGAGGCTGTCCTGGAACTCTCTCTGTAGATAAGGCTGGCCTCAAACTCACATAGATCCACCTGCCTCTGCCTCCCAAGTGCTGGGATTAAAGGTGTGTGCCACCAACGCCCGGCTTTTCCAACATTTCTATAGAAGTATTTGTGTATTTCTTAGAATATGTTTCCTGTCAATTTGTTTCTCCCCTGCCCTGTTCCCTTCACATCCTCCCCGCTCTTCTGTTGAAAGACACATCTCCTTAAAAACTTGGTATATTATCGAGCTCTCCCTATTTCATCTCTATCCATTTGACTTAACGCTTCTGCCTGAGCATCTGTTAGAGTAGCCTTGTTTAGAAGAGATTGTCGTGCACGTGAGACGAGATGGGATTTAAAGAGAAGGGGGCAGCTGGGTCACCAAGATAAGCATATTAACATAGGGTTTGCATGTTTAGCTGTTCCCTGGTCAACCTTCCTCTTCCCCATTGCCCCTGACCTCCTCAGCTGTTGGTAGCTGGAGTAAGCGCTTTTCCTTCCAATGCTGTCTCCTTCCAAGCAGGGGCAGGCAGCTTCTGGCTAGCCACTGCTCAGCATTGTGGGGATATTTATTTGGTCACGCAAGAAATGAAACCAGCCTTTTACCTCCTAAGAAGACCACTTGGCTACTGCCTCTGATCCAGAGGGATCCAACTTTCCATTTTTGCTTAGTTCTTCATTTTTTTTTCTAGCATGTTTACACAGTGACCTCCCTCGTTCTTCTTGTTACTCTTGGCAAAATTGGTTATTCTAGCCCTGGGGTAAGGCTTGCGGCTTCAAAGTCAGCGGTTCCCAAATGAGGTTTCCTCAGATACCCAATACGTTCATAGCTTCCCCCTGGCCTGCTCAGTGGCTATTTTTCTGTGGCCATTTGCTTTCCTTCCTCTGTTCTGACTTCTAGGTTCAGGCAGTGGATTATTTCCTGCAGTGACTTCCTCCAACCTGGGTACCAAGGACACAGGAAAGAGAAGACAGTCACTGCCTTGAGGGACCTATAGTCTGGTTCACAATGCCACACACAAGGAGCCCTTGAAAAGAAGCAGGAAAACAGATGTGAAAACAGTAATGATACTTTCCATCTGTACTCCAAGCCCTGTTGTGCATGTTATTATCCACAGCGCAGACCTCATACGTGATCCGAGAAACGTGGAATGGGGGAGTGACTTGGAGTCAGACATACACTTCCCAGAGACAACCATCTCCATTTGGTCTGCACTCCTTGCAAGGTCACTTTTTAAAATTTCGTTCCTTGTTTTGTATCACGTGTAAGTTGGGTTCCTACTATGTGCCAGGCCGTGCACTTTTTCCCTTAATCACGCAGAGAACCCAAACTCCGCCCCTTGGTGGCCCTTCCACCCTTTTCTACCCCTGTCCCCATGCTTAGCCTCATGGAAGTTTCTGTTCGTTTCCCCTCATGCTGTTTTCGACAGACAGGGGAGCGGTTGCTCACTCCTGCCATCAGGCATCATCGGGGCTGCCATATTTACCCTTTTATAAGCCCAGGCTTGTCTGCTCTGCTGTCTTGGGGCTGGTTCCCTCTGTGAGCCTCTGCTGGCTGTGCCAGGCAGCGAGGGAAGGCACACCCAGCAGTTCGCAGCGTTTGGTGCAGAGCCAGCTGAGGAACCACTGCCCAGTTTGATGTAAAAACCTGACAGGTGCTACGGGGGCTGGGAGGAGGTCCTGTTGGTAAGGGTAGATCATCGAGAGCTTGTAAAACACTGGCCAGTGTTTAGTGGCCTGGAATGCAAGGCCCATGCCTGTTATGCTGCTCCCCCTTCCCCCACTGCTGATTCCCAGACTTGGAGGGACCCAGTGTGTCTAGACCATTTCCCCAAGATATCTCAGCTTATTGAGCTCTTGTCGAGGTGGGTGTGGTCTCCTCCAAAGTAATGTATGAATCAGCTCTAGATTAAGGCTACCATTATCCAAAAGTCCTTGCAGAAACGGCTTCCTGGATGTAGATATCTACTCTCCGGGCCAAGCTGAAGCTGAACTGACCGCTGGGACCAGCGGTTGTGACTAACTGGGTTCTCGGTTGTAAGCAGCAGAACCAGAACTCTTATTTAAGTGCAACGGAACACCCTGAGAGGATTTAGGAAAGCCTGCTGATTTTGCACCAGCAGGGAAGCAAGGTTTGGAAAATAGGAACAGAGGATGCCTCTTCAGCTGTATCCAAGGCCAAAACCCAAACGGAGCGCTGGTCTGGCACAGGCTCCCAGCACTGCTGGCTTTGCATGCTGGTGGTATCCTTATCAGTGTCGCCCCAGATGCCGTGCTCTTGCCATCCGTGTCTGAGAGGCTTTCCTTGTTCTGTGTCTTGCACCACCAGCTCTCTAGTCACCGGCAGGTCGGGGGCATCTTATTGGCTCAGCTTAGATCCCCTGCTTGACTAGGAAGGCAAATGCATGCTGTTTTCAGCTTTTGTTGTTGGGAATGAGCCTCGTCTTTCACAGTCATTAGAGGGGGAATTTGCCAAACATAGGAAGCTATAGGAAGCAATTGGCATGTCCACCGGTGTAGTGTGTATTACGCTTTGGTTACTCTTGTCTGATTGTAGCAGGTAATCATTGTTCATCTACTATCTAAAGCTTGTCAGTCATCACATGCTGAGCTGTGGCCCAAATGAGTCTCTATGTCTTTTATTGCCTTTTGTGGTATGTCCTTAGTGAAAGGGGCCCTGGAGCTGGCCTGAGAAGGCAGGCAGTGAAGAGGACAGACGCCGCTGCCCCCTCGAGGCCTTTCTTGTGGGAAAACACATCTGGGCAGACAATGGGGTGCAGTGTTACTCCACCCCCTTGCCATCTTCCTCTCCATCCTTTCATCTGTACCTTGGGACTGACTTGCCTCTATCAGCCCCCAAGACTACAGAAATTCTCTTTCGTAGGGCCAGTGGGCCTTGTCAAGAGATCCCCCCCCCCCCCACCCCATGGGGATGCTGTGCCCCTACATTTCAGGGCCTACCCAGACACTTTGTGCAAGAGGTACTCCCACATGACCACCCTTCTAGCTCTCGGCATAGCTAGAGAGGTGTTCGCTGCCTGTGGTCTGCATGTCACTGGGCTCTGATGCCCGGCGCTTTCTGTCTCTTCCTGCAGCCACTAAGCCCAAGGGATGTCTCAAGCTCCACTTCCACAGCTTCCAACAGGTCACGGAATAGGACTCGCTATCGGACCAAAGCCATGAACTCTGAGGTAGACGAGAGCCTTTTTGGAGGTGTCAAGGTAACTAATCATCAGCACAACCCCCCCCCCTCTTCCCCACAGGTAGACACTACTAGACAGCAGTAGCCTAGACCAATGTTGCTTAGGATAAAGCTTGTACTAGTCACTGAGATTTCATACCAAAGAAAAAGGGCAAGTTCTGAGACCATAACCCTGCCATCTGGTGTGTTCTAAAACAGAGGTACCCCGTTCCTCACCCCTGGAAATTCCCGTTGCTTCACAGCATCAGAGTATAAAACAACATAAACAGTCACCCCCCTCTCGACTTCAGGTGCTCAACTGAAACAATTGCTTAGCTTGGGGAGACAAGCAAGACTGACCCAGACTAGGACAGTGACAATTCCTGGAGGGAAGAAAAGGAAAGGTAGCGAGTTGTTTGGGACACTTTTGGTGTCTGTGGTGGCAGATGAGAAGCAGGAAAAAAAGAGTGAGACGGAGAGCCCAGCCAGGCGGGATTAAGAGAGAGGAAGAGCAGAGAGGAGAGAGAATTGGCACTTTGGAAGCATAGGTGAGCTGGGGAACAGAGAGCTGGTGTTTCTAGTCCTGCTCTTCATTGGTCTCGGGGTGCATGGAAGATGGCTTTCTAGAGGGTTCCTCAGAAGATCTCCCCCCTCTGCAGTGTTTTTCCCACTGGTAAAGACAAGCACCAAAAGGGTGCCATTTCATAATTACACTTAGAGTCTCCTTTTGAGAAGAAGGGTCCTCATGGAAATTTCTAGTCAAGAGGAGGGTGGGAAATGGCCAAGTGCTCCAAGGATTCGTCATGTCCTAGCCCAAGTTCTGTGGCCTTATGGGTAGATGGGAGTCCAGGAAGTTGGCGGTAGGGGGCAGACGTGGCCCACGGCATGACTGAGTTGTGCCCTTCCGGAAGCAGAGATGAACAGCAGGTGGCAGCAGCGCTCAGGGGACAGTGTAAAGTGACCTCGTCAAAGCCACCCCCACCCGCCACCCCCCACTCCCCACTCCCAGATACCAGACAGGTGTCAGTTACTACATTTATGGCACCTACATTTTCCTGTGTTTAGAAATTCCCTGAAATGGGTGGTTGTATTTTCTTGGTAACTCTTTTCATAGTCAGAAAAAAATCTGAAAAGGTCACACACTAAATGCTCAGCGACATCCTTAAACACATTTGTTTTGCCGAGAGTCTTGCTGTGTAGCCTAGGCTGGCTTCAAACTAGCTTTCCTCCTGCGTCTGCCTCCCAAGAGCTGGGATCAAAGGTGTGTGCCACCGTGGTTGGTCCAAACACTTAGGATTTAAAGGCAGGTTCCTGATGGGCCACTTAGCTATGTCTTACTTCCTTCACATGGCTTTCCCCCCCCTTTTTTCCATTAATCATTAGAAAGGATTATAAATTACTAAATCCAAGGGGTCAATTAATCTGTAACATGTATTGCTTCAAACTCACAGTGTGGTCCAAGAATTTCACAAGGCCAGAAATGTTCATGGAGAGATAACCTGCACACCAACATTTTAATTTTCATTCCTAAGGTTTTAACATAGGGATAGATATACGCTGTCACCCCTCTCTTCTCCCCATCCCTTGGCACAGTCTCTGGCGTCTTCAGGAGGAATGCCTGCCCAAGGCACTACAATGCCCTAGCCGCTCTGTGCTCAGCAGTCTATATCAGACCAAGCTCCCAACCCTCCCATGGCTGGATGGGGTGGGAGCCTCAGGGAATCTACCCCGTGGTTAGATGGGTCAGTGGAGGTGGAATGGCAAGCTTCTAAGCCTTCCTATCTGATCTCACAGCCTCCGCCCCAGGGCAAGAGTGACAGCCCTATCGTGCTGCTCCGAGATAAACATGCTGTCCGGAAAACTCTCACTGCTCTGGGCTTGGACCACAAGCCAGAGAGAATCCAGCTCATCACCCGAGACATGGTCAGAGAACTCATGTGAGTCCCCATGGCATCATCTGGGGTTCC
This sequence comes from Mesocricetus auratus, assembly GCF_017639785.1. Classification (NCBI taxonomy): domain Eukaryota; kingdom Metazoa; phylum Chordata; class Mammalia; order Rodentia; family Cricetidae; genus Mesocricetus; species Mesocricetus auratus. Next base: position 19,932,823 of record NW_024429266.1, on the reverse strand, counting down.
TGGCTCAGCCAGCTCTGCCGCTGCGCAGGGTGATGGGGAAAACGGGCGAGTCTATCCAGGAAGCCCAATTCCAACTGCTTTCCTAGTCACTCCTCTCCTCTCTTCTTTTCCTTTTGCGTTTTTTGTTTGTTTGTTTGTTTTGTTTGCCTATATAGATTGTTTTTTTAAAGCATCTGTTTTGGTTAGCATACACAGAAGAGGGTTTCATTGTGACATTTTTTTATATCTATATGCCTTGTTCTTATTTGTCATTTCCCCATCTTCTGTCTCCCCTTCTTCCTCCAAATAGTCCCTGTCTGCTATCATGACACATATATTCCAACATGCTCTATAGTTCCCATCTCCTACTTAAATCTCGTCCCCCGTTACAATCTTCTACTTCTATTATCACACACACACACACACACACACACACACACACACACACACACACACCTAAATTCTACCCGTGAAAGACAGGAGCACAATATATGTCCCCATTTTGTTTCAGAGCTCTTTCTTCTCCATCTTGACCTTCCTCTTTTCCCTTTCGGAGTTATCATTACACTGCCCTTCCCTCCCAAGTCCCTCTCTCCCCCCTTTCCTAGGATGTGCTCTGAAAGTAACTGGTAGAGGAGCAACGCTTCTAAGCCCTCAGTAGTGTACTTGGTGAAGGGAAGTGAACCAGATGAGTCACTTCCTTTTGACTACATCAGGATTCCAAAGCAAAGGGAAACTGACCAGATGCCTAATTAGCACACTGGCTCCTTCCCAGACTGAAGGGCTATCAGAGGAGATTCACAGGGCCTCTCCAGGCTCCCCTGGGGTTACCTCAGTTTTACTTCCTGACTGGACTCCTGCTACCGCTGCAGGCTCAGCTCAGCTCAGCCAAGCGTCAGGAGCCAGTTTTGGTGGTTTAGCACTTCATGCTCTCTACCCATTCCTACCATTCTGGCTCCACTGCTGAGTGGTGAGTGATGTAAGTTCCCAGAATCTGAAGCCCTTGACTCATGGCTTAAGCTGAAGAGACACCGCTGGATCCTATTGCAGGGACTGGACTCGACTACAGCCTTTGTTTAGCTGAGGCTGGCCATCTGACAGCCCGATGTGGGCAGTGGTGGTGTGTGTCGGGGGAGGGGGGGAGACTGGCGGCTATTTCTTGGAGTGGTCTTTCTGCAGACACACTGGTCCTGTTTCAGATTCACTGTCATAGAGCCAGATTGGTCTTGGTCACTTTATTCCCTCAGTCATTTGGGGCCATACCACTTGGTGTAGTACAGGACCTTGACTAATACGTAAATAAATCCACTTCCTGGACAACCCCACTAGTTTTATTAGATGAGATGTCACTCCCTGCCATAGATCATCTGCGTCTTGTTGCCATGCACCTGTTAAATTGCCTCGCCCAGAAACAACCTATTCCCATCTCTCAACTACTCCCTCCCCCATCCTTAATGTGTATTATTTGTTTCTAATCATTATAATTAGCTATAGGTTTGTTGAATGCGTTGGGTAGCTACAAGGAGAGTTCAAGAGACATGTCTCCAGCAGCTGTGGATCAGAGTTTTTAATTAATATTTAGGGTTCAAAGCTTCTATCTAGGCTGGATGGACAGGGATATTTAGATTTCCCACCAGTATCCGTTTCAACCTTGCCCAGCATTACCTTATACTTTTTTTATGCATCATGATTTATCCCTTTTTAAAGTTCAATTCAACAGTTTTGTTTTGAGTGCTAAGTACCAAGCACCGGGTCAGAGATTAAGGCCACTGATGTAGTTAAGATAGAGTCTCATCCCAAAGAAGCTTGAAACAGGCTTTGCACGACTGGTCCTGATGTGGGCAGTAAAATGGAGTCAGAATGTAGTGGGGCTCAGAGGAAAATGCATGCTTGGGGACAGTGTGAACATACATAAGCACAAGTAAGGGTCATGGACAGTTACACAGAGATGCAGCATACGAGGCAGATCTAGAGAGAAAGATGTAAAGTGTCTTCTTTTTTTTTAATCTGCAGTATCACTTGCTTCTCCCCTGAAACCCTTCACTCCAGTGGTTCATGAAGTTGCAGACTCTTCTGCCTCAGCATAGTATGGGGAGGAGAAGAGAGAGAGGGAGCTTGGAACCTGCTCTCCTCCCTAATGCTGGTCATTCCTGTGTCAGTGTTCCCACAGAGGATCCCTCTGGGGAATCCCTGATCATCAGCCCTGAGGAGTTTGAGCGGATCAAATGGGCATCCCAAGTCCTCACCAAAGAAGAGTTGGAGGCCAGAGAGCAGGCCTTCAAGAAGGAGAAGGAAGCCATCTTGGTAATTCACCTTCATAGCTTTGTCCTTGGTAGATGGGTGGCGGGACAGAAGAGTGTACTGGGGAAGCCAGCTTCTCATCCCAGAGGGGATGAACTCAGTTAAGGCATGCTAAAGTGAGGTGTGCATGTGCGCTTAGATGGGAAATGTTGGACAGCGAAGACTGGAAGGAAATCCTTGAGATACGGGAGGGATATGTGGGCCACTGGGAGAAAGTCAGCAAAGCCGGGTGGTGAAACCTCTCTGCTCTGATACAGTGATGGACTGAGGAGGACTCTCCCCCAGGTTACCTGTGGCAGACAAGTTCCCAGGGAGTAACCCCCACCAATCCAGGCTGGTGTCCCTTAGGAGGCAGTGACAATCCGCAAGAAGATCATGAAGCAGAAGGAAATGACCTGGAGCAACAACAAGAAGCTGAGTGACCTGGAGGAGGAGGCAAAGGAGCGAGCCCAGAACCTTCTGGAGCGAGCCAACAAGCTACGCATGGAGCAGGAAGAGGAGCTCAAGGGCATGAGCAAGGTGGATCTCTTCCTTTTATTTGAGGACTCACTGACACTCCCTCTTTGCTCTTGTCCACACACTGGGCAAGGTGAGGGACTGCTGTGGGCCGGGCTGGCATGAGAAGGAGGAGACCTGCCCCCCCCCGCTTGCTGGGTGACTAGAGCAAGCAAGTCACTTGCTCTCCCTGAGTCCATGTGTAAAACAGTGATGGCAACCCTGTTTAGCAGAATTACTGACAGTATTAAATAAGCCAAGATATGGGCAGCTTTTGTGAACTGTGATTGATAAGGACCTCACTTTTATTTTTATCCTGTTAGTTCAAGTCTGGCTCCAGATGGTGATGGAGACAATAGGATTCTTTTCGAAGGGCCCAGAGTACTTCTTTTAGCAAGGAGCATAAAGATCAGGGGCTCATTTGCAATTCTATTCTGTTCTGTAATTCCATTGAGTGTGGCTCCCTTATTGACCAAATGAAAAGTGTTGACTCCCCAACCCCTTCATCTCTGATTTCCATCTCTTAGGCAAATCTTTTCCGCTTGCACCTGCTTTTATTTTCCCAAAGCTCTTACTTTCTAGTTCTTAATGATGACACCATGGCTTTTCATTTCTTTTATCTCACGTTGGGCTCTTCTTGATTAAAAAAATCTAGCGGTTTGATTTCTGCTTGGACATCTTGGCTCCCCTAAGCATGGCACAGTGTTCACAGGTCCCTGTGAAGGAACTGCTAAAGTCTTATGGAGATTTTGTGTGCATTGTTTGTTTGTTTGTTTTTCCAAGACAGGGTTTCTCTGTGTAGCTTTGAAGCCTGTCCTGGAACTCTCTCTGTAGACCTGGCTGGCTTCATACTCACAGAGATCCGCCTGCCTCTGCCTTCCGAGTGCTGGGATTAAAGGCGTGCGCCACCAACGCCTGGCTCTTGTGTGTGTTTATGTAGGTGAATATCGTAGTTTTCATCATATTTTGGAAGGCTGATCCATTACCTCTCAAACTCTACAATACTGAATGATGTTGTCTCTCCTTGAATAAACGTTAGTGCCTAATAAGAGCCCAGTAAATATTTCAACTATCCTGTGTTAAGGAGTGGGTGAAAAAAGGTGCTGTTCTTTGAACTCGCAATGAACCCTGCACATCTCCAGCACATTCTGTAGCGTTCTGTTCCCATTTCTTCCCCCTTAAATTTCCACACACTCATAATGCCTCTTTCCTTAACCTTAAGCCTCTTCCCCCAAGCCTAGTGCCACAATCTTTTCCCTACTCCCTAGATTATTCTGAACGCCAAGTGCCACGCAATCCGGGATGCCCAGATCCTGGAGAAGCAGCAGATACAAAAGGAACTGGAAGCGGAGGAGAAGCGGTTGGATGAGATGATGGAAGCAGACCGGCAGAAATCCCTTCAAAGGCAGCAGGACCGGGAAAAGAAGAGGAAAGAGGAAATGAAACGGTAGGTAAAGATGTGGGTTTGGCCTTTTTCAGCCCTATCCGTGGATCTCCACATCCAGGTAGCCTACAAGAGAGGGCAGAACTGAGACGTGGTTGTGAGGCTCCAAGGTCTCTCATCCCCTACGGAACGACACGGGGACTCATACAATCTGAAAAACTTACAAGATTGTCATAGGTGCTTCTCTGTGTGCTCCAATTTGACGTCTGTTCTCAGTGCTTCCTGTCATCCACTCTACACTCCTCTTCACGTGTACAAAGTCTTTATAAGCAGGTCTAGTGAAGGAACGCTCTGCCTCGTTAGGCAGCTCTAGGGCCCTGATTCCATCTTTACACAGACTGAACTCAAACCCGCTTTCCTGGCAACTCTTTCCGCCCCTCCTTCCTGCATCCAGTACCTGAATACGAGTTTAACATTTCTCCTTGGTTCACGTCTCGTCTCGGTCTTGTCTTCTCCCATTCCTGCCGCCTTTACTCATGCCACAGTCTCTAGGTGCCTCCAAGTTTACTGACATGCCTCCAGCACCCTGGGGTCGCTTGGCAGGGAGCACTGATTGTGGAGCCAGTAAGTAGCCCTGTACTGACTGTTGAAAAGAGGCCTTTGCTGAGTGGAGCTCAGGGTCAGCCCTGTCCCTCAGCAGTTGAGTCTTCAGCGTGAGTATGTACACAAAAAGACAGAGCAGGCATGAGCGTTAGCTCGGGAGATAACAGAGGAGAAACACTAGAGGAATTAGAGATCCTGGACTTTGAAAATCTACAAAGCTCTGTGACTGGGGGAGGAAGCTGTCTTCCCACATCATTAGACGACGTGGGGAAAAAGCTGGATTCCAGAAGCTTGTTAAATACTAGAAGGGAGAGGTGGGTTAAGATGTAAGGTGACTCCTGGGCAGACAGATAAAAAAGAGGAATCTAAGACAGGATCATCCAGAAACTAGAACACAGCAAACTTATCGCCCTGGACACTCGAGGGAAGGACTTTAGCCTGGGTGCAGGACGCATAAACATGCCAAAGGGACACTTGTCAAATGAGACACTTGTGAAACCTCCCAGTCTGGGGACTATTTGGACTCGTGGTTTCAGAGCCACTGTGGTCCTGCTTTCTCGCAGGGGAAAGAGGCACATCTTGGAACAGATAAAAAGGAACGAAGAGGAGCGATCGTTGCTTGCTGAACACCGGGAGCAGGAGAAGGAGCAGATGCTGGCATACCTGGAGCAGCTCCAGGAGGAAGATTTGCAGGTAACAGGCTACCAGGCCACGCTGAGTTTCACCTGCACCAGCAGCAAAGCCCTGCGGGATTTTAGGGCTCAGGGTACGGAGTGATTTTCTTCTGACAAGGCACACGTTCATTGCACAACACCATCAACTTCTTAATTGCTGTCTGCAACATTTGTTTGGCCATGGCATCATGCTGGGGATAAGCTGTGATTTGGATAAATATTGTCCTTGCCTCCCAGGGACTTGGGGTCTGAGACTGGCATATCAATGTGAACAGACACATAAAGGAAATATATGGTTGCATGCTTCTCCAAGTAAACATAGGGATGTTTTACAGTCTTTTCCTCAGTTACTGAGGGAAATTATACACTCCATAGATGAACAGTAGCACTTTAGTTTCCCACTCCCTGCTGTTGTCTCTTTCAAAGTACACAATACCCCATTGTCATTAATTGTGTTGTGAAGCCAAACCTTTTATCCCTGTTAGCTTTGATAAAATTAGTAGGAACATTTAATGAGAAAAAAAAACCCAGAAACAAAACATAACAAAATAAAACACACCCAATGACATACCTGTGTGAACCTTATAAAGTTTAAGGTGCTCTTTTATTTGCCTTATCTGGTTTGTTGCAATACTTGAAGCATGTAGCAAAGAGATATGTACATATGTCTGTATGTGTGAATCCTTTCGTATGTGACAGACACACGTGTGTGCACACATGCATGTGGGAAGCCCCAGGCTGATGTCCGGAATCATCTTTTCTCAGTTTTGTGCCTTGTGGACTGAGGCAGCTCAGTCAAGCCCAGTCTTGCCACCAAGTTTGCTCTGGGGATCTTCCTGTCTTCTCAGGCTGGAATTACAAGTGGACCACCACACTCACTCAGCATTTACACGATTTCTGGGGCTCTAACCTCCAGTCTTCACAGCCCTTATGCTTGCGTGGCAAGCCCTATAGCCACTGAGCCATGTCACTAGTTCTGTAGTGAGCATTTGAGAACACACACCTTAAAGTTTGATTAGTCCTTTGACAGTTTTGTACAATGTGTTTTGATCATATTCTCCCCTTTGCCCACCTGATTTTGGTTTTTTGTTTTTATTTTGAAAACTTTACATACAGACAAACGTTGAAAGAATTGTAACCATATGCATTAACACTTTACTTTGGTTTAGTGATTAACCATTTGCCTTAATATTTGGTTAAACTGCTTTTGGCTCTAGACATCTTGATACTTTGCTATTAAGTATCCCCTTCCCCAGTCTCTGAAGGATGAGGGCCCACTTACACAGCCTCCATCAACAACTCCTCCAAAGATGCCATAGTGTCACCTAGTATTAATTTACATTCAATTTTCTTTAATTGATACAGAAATATATCAATTTTCAGCATTTTTCCTTTTCCAAACCAATTTCTGAATAAGGCTTGCATGCAGCGTTTGGTTAAGCATTTGGTCTAGATGCAGTCCCTCATGTTGATTCTCATGTTTCTTTGATATATTTTTATTTTTAACTGATGCCTAGCGATTGTGCATGCTTGTTGTCTATAGTGTGACAGTTCTATGTGAGGTGTGTAATGGCCAGGTCAGGGTGACTTCAATATCCACCAATTCAGGTAGCCAACATTGTGTGTGTGTGTGTGTGTGTGTGTGTGTGTGTTGCACTCAGAATCTTTTCTAGTAGTATTTTCAAATGTACAATTGAAATTATTGTTGACTGTAATTATCCTGCTGTGCTACAGAACACCAAACATTTTTCCTCTTATCTAACAGCATTCCTGTACCTGATTCTTTTTTTTTTTTCATGATGCCATTTAACTCATGGAACACATGGTCTTTTAATTTTTTGTCCTCCCCCCAATAGTGTATGGATGATTGAGTTGTCATCAACCAGTACATTGGGTGTTTGTGAGTGACTGTGACCATTAAGGGTCCCATCAGCAGGTTCTCAGAGCACCTGCAGTGTAAGGACTAGTGGAAAGAGTAGGTTGCAGATATCTGGGGGAGAAGAGGGGCCTGTAGCCTCGTGAACTGCTTGTAAAGGAGACCAAGAAGATAGACACACCCAGCTAGGATGCTGGCTCACAGGAGAAGTGTGGGAAAGGCTCAAGAAAGAGAGGTATGGGGAACTATGCAGGGAATGATGTGGGAAACAAAGACTGGACAATTCAATTCGATCGTGGGGAGTTGGGAATTGGTGGGCTCGCTGGGAAGTTCCAGCAGTCAGTGAGTCAACACCATTACGCTGATGTGTCACTGCCCTTTGGATGTCCTTCCAAAAGACACTCCCAAGTCTCCAGGAAGTATTACTAGGCAAGTTTAGGGTAGAACCCTGCACCTTACCAGCCATAGAGTTGCTTGTCAGCACTTCGGGGGAGCAGGACAGCTCTTCCCACCGTGTTAGCAAGATGGAGAAGAGTCAAGGGAGTTTTTCTGGGCTCCGTTGAAGGGCTTCGATGAGCAGAAACAGGGAAAGTCCCTTTGGTTCCTTGGAAGTCAAACAAGCCAACAAAAACAGCAAAGCGAAGAGTAAACACATAGGCAGCCAAGCAAATAAATACGTGATTATATAAATGTCCTAGAGTAGCTGTGACAGCTTACTTAGCTATGAGGGTCAGTGTGAAGAATGCCGGGGCTACCAATGAGAATCCTGAAACCGGTGAGGAAAATCTGGAAAGGAAGGAAGGAAGGCGTGGAGACGAGGAGTGTGGAGTGTGAGAGAGCTGGGGGGGAGTGGCTGAGGAAAGAAGCAAGGAGAGACTATGAGAGTCAGGAGAGAGTGAGGGAAGCCTGCGGCCCAAGGGAACCCTGGAGCAGGCAGGCTCTAAATTGGGTAGCAGCTGAATTGGCAGAGAGCAGCTCTAGGGGAGGCTGAGGGCAGCAAGGCCTTGGCTGAGTGGATCAGGGCCGAAGTTGGGGCTGCAGAGAAGCTTCGCGACTTTGGGGAGGTTCGGCTTTTGAAGAAATGGAGCCGGAAGCAGCGTGGGAGGCTGGGTGAGTGGGTGGAAAGACGTCTGAGGCAGAGCCGGAGATCCATTGGCGGTGATGGGCAGCCAGCTGCATGAGATTCCAGCGTCTCTGCACGTGACTCAAGAATATACGGGGTGTGGTGGTGCTCGCCTTTAATCCCAGCACTCCTGAGGCAAAGGCAGGTGATCTCTGTGAGCTCGAGGCCAGCCCCGTCTATGAGAGTTCTAGGCCAGATAGGCTTATTGTAGTGGGACCCTGTCTTTAAAAAAAAAAAAGTACTTGGCTTAAAAGTACCTGAGTTTGGAGGCTTGGTGTGGGTAAAAATAGAGGCTTTCTCTTTAGAAAAGCTCTTGACACTCCATTGGCACTCTGCTTTCTGTGGCTCTGTGTCTAAGCCAGCGCCCCCATCACATGCTATTTGCTTTGGTCTTTGTTAAGCCATGGTTTATTGGGCATTTGCTGTCTTCCTCACATTGGGCTACAAGCTGTTGGGGGAGGGAGGGGAATGACACAAGTTCCCCTGTCTCTAGCAGGCACAGAGTGAAAGGGAGGTGCGATCACCTCCCAAAGACAGGACACCAGCCGCAAGGGTAGAAAACTCAGAAGCAGAGAGAACAAAAATCTGAAACAGCCCAGTAAGATTTCCAGAGAGGGCAGACATGTTAATTTAGGAGGAGCCTACTGGCTGTGTGACCTTGGGGAAGCCACTTAACTGCTGGACTTCAGTTTCTCATCCGTGCAAACGCTGCCTTTCAGGACCTGGGAAACAGCTTAGGCTAATGCCTAGTGAGTGGAAAAGACTCAATTTGAACTTGTTTTCTTGTTGCTTGTTTGTTTTGAGACAGGGTCTCTCTGTGTAGTCCTGGCTGTACTGGAATTCACTCTGTAGACCAGGCTGGCCTCAAACACACAGATACCCATCTATCAGGCTGGGCGTTGGTGGAAAACGCCTTTAATCCCAGCACTTTCGAGGGAAAGGCAGGTGCATCTCTGTGAGTTCGAGGCCAGCCTGGTCTACAGAGTGAGTGCCAGGATAGGTTCCAAATCCTGTCTGGAAAAACCAAAAAACCCAAAACCAAAACCAAACAAACAAAACCCCAAACAAACAAACAATACCCCCCAAAAACAAACAAACAAAAACCTTATCTGTCTACCTCGTCTCCCGAGTGCTGTTATTAAAGCTATGAGCCACCACTGCCCTACTAACATTTACTTTTTTCATCATCACTGCTGAATGATCACTACTTGAATTTGCGTTTCTATAGGAGAAGGAAATTAAAAGCTGGAGGGTAGTAGCTCATGAGGTTACAGGGGTAAACTTTAGCATGGCAAGAGGGAGAGAATGTTTAGACCTCTGTTTCCAGAAATTGTAGAGAGATAACAGTGTCAGGGGCCATCACCAAACTGAGCTGGATGAAGATTGCAAAGAGGCTTTTGATAGCAAAGTTGCTTGTTGATGGACCTTAAAAGGCAGCTTTAATCTGTGCTGGTGATGGCAGCCTCTTGCCTCCGTGTCTCTCTGGACCAAAAAGCCAGCAGCTTTTTGACTTGCCTTCTTCTACTCTAAGGCTCTCTTCCTTTTGCCGGCAGGATCTGGAACGGAGGCATCAGGAGAAGCTGAAGATGCAAGCTGAAATTAAACGTATCAACGATGAAAACCAGAGACAGAAGGCAGAACTAATGGCACAGGAGAAACTGGCAGACCAGATGGTGATGGACTTCACCAAGAAGAAGATGGTAGGGACTTGGTGTCTGATGCTGGGACCCGTGCCCAGGAGTGATATGTCCGTAACAGACCTGAGCAATAATGGGACTCTAGCAGGAGACAGCCATGCTTCATCCTAAAATACTTAGGCCTGTCTTCTTTTTCTCTTCGTTGCAGCCAGATAACTTGCTTAGGATGTATAGCTTCAGAGACCCCCCCCCACACACACACAGCCAGTGTGTCATTATTCTCATTGGTGCCTTCATTTAAAAGTTGGGATCAAGGTCACATGCAGTAAAAGAAAGCGAAAATGATTGGTGAAAGTGAAGTTTCTCTGAATTCCTCGAGGTTTGAATACCCTAGAAACCAAGACAGCTTCTCCATACATTTTTTTTGGTAAAAGCTCTTATATAGGACATCTAGTATTGGATATTAAAAACAGTCATCTCCCAGGAAGCAATATCTTCAGACAGCTATGGATGAATAGAATTCCCCAGTGTGTGGACTCACTCATTCTGGGTCAAAGTTGAATGATGGAATTATTGGAGTATGTGAGGAGTGGTGGACCAAAAAAAAAAAAAAAAACCCCAAAAGACTTTTAAGTATAGTTTAGAGTGAATGTGGATTTATGTAAAAATAGGAAGATGTCCTCAAAGTGACAGAAAAATGATTTCTTTGTGTGTGGATCCAGTCTCTTCTGCAAATTTGCAGTTCTGTAACGACAGTAGACACATCCTACTTCTCTATGATGTTTTCAGAAGGGGAGGTCATCCTCCCAGCACTGCCCCTAAAGGCAGAGAGTCAGAGAGTGGATGTGGAAGCATCTAGAATTTTCTCCCCTGCCATCCAGGTCTCGATGAGGCAGAGGAATCAGCTTGACCCAGTGGAGCGTGACTCCCAAGTAGGCAATTCACTGGGCTTCTTGGCAGGCTGGGCAGGTAGACTATGAGGGATAAGGGACAATCTTCCTGGTGACACCCAAGGTGCTGGTGGTCATGTGACTGTCCTAGAAGCAGTGGTAGAGAAATTTGGGGGATGTTTACTCCTGTTCTTTCACAGAGGTGGCAAAAGGAACACATTTTGATGGCTCACTCTTGAGGTGTCTGCTAAGCACTGTGGGATTGCCAAAAACTTGTTCGCAGTTGGGGATGGTGGTGGTGGTGGTGGGGACAACAGGGGACAGCAATGGGATGGGGTAGGTGGGGGGGTGGGGCACTACGTGGATGACAGGTGAGACAACCTCCACCTGCTACATTTCACAAGGCCAGCCGGGAACCACAGTTGTTCCTTGGCTCGGGTGGTCTTGCACCTTGAAATTATCTTCCGTGTGATCGAACAGTACAAAAGCCCCACTCAGGATTCCTGTGCTCAGATCCGTTTCTGTACCCACTGTCTCCTGAGAGGCTGCCAGGGACCTCTGAGAAAGACTCCTTCTACAAACCCTAGCGGTTTGCATGGCTAAGGTCCCGCCCCCCCATCTTAGATCGAGTGGGGAAGTGGTGGTGGGGGCGGGCGGGACTGGGAGACGCTGGAAGGGGTGTTCACTGTGGAGATTGCGCTTCTCTGTGCAGGGCTGCAGCGCCGTGGGTCACCATGAAGCCTTTTCTTCCTGGCAGGCTCGAGAGGCAGAGTTTGAGGCCGAGCAGGAAAGGATCCGGAGGGAGAAAGAGAAGGAGATTGCCCGCCTGAGGGCCATGCAGGAGAAGGCCCAGGATTACCGAGCAGAGCAGGTATCCACTTCCTACCCCCCCCCCACACTCCTGTTCCTTGACAGCCTGTAAAGTGGCCTCCAAATCTAACCGCAGACAAATGTCACCTAATGATGGGATGCACTCTGAGAAATCCACCTGAGAAGGAAGGGTGGGCCTGTTTGCATTGTCTGCGGTGGCAGCGGAGAGCAGAAGTATGCATTCGGGAGAGCAGAAGTGTGCATTCAAGGTTCTGGAGAAAGTTTTTGACTGCCTCACAAAGAAGAATTTTCAGCCTTAACTGACTAATGAAATATATCACCAGAGGAAAATGAGGCATCTCTATCATTAGCAGTTTTTAAAATTAGAAGCAATTCTAGGAGTGCCTGGAGGTGCTTGAGGAACCGGGAAAGACTAAAGATGAGGGAGACAGGACAAGGTGACCCCTCAGAAAATATCCTGACCCCAAAGATCTATGCCAGGATTCCCGTTTCTTCTTTTGGTAGTAATTTGCTGCCAGAGGAATCCATGGTGCTTCTCGAACAAACTGAAGTCTGCGAGTCAGTGGCTCTACCCTGCACCCTCATCGACCGTTCGCTCCCCTCTCCCCTGTCCCCCGGCCTGCTTTCTCAGGACGCCTTGCGGGCCAAGCGCAACCAGGAGGTTGCAGATCGAGAATGGCGCCGGAAGGAAAAGGAAAAGGCACAGAAGAAGATGGAGACAGAGGAAAAACTACGCAAAAGCCGGCTGGAGCAGGTGGCGTTCAAGGAACACATGCTGGCCGTTCAGGTGCAACGGGACCGCGATGAGTTCGAGCGGATCCTGAGGTAGGAGGGGCCTGGAGAACACTGGCTTCCTTTCCCTGCCTTGATAAAGTTGTGGAAGGAGAACGGAGTGTGCTCAGGGGACAGTGCGTGTTGGATGGCGAGGAGCTTTCTGCCATCTTAACGGGCAAGTGTACATCCATCTTGATCACGTTGCTGCGATCATTCTGGCTAGATGGATGGCTGAAATTTTTCAAAGCCATTCGAGCCAGAAATTTTATGATTCGAGAATTGGAAAATAGCATCTGGAAGTGTTTAAGGAACTAAGGGTTATTTATCCTGTATCAGTAAAGATGTAAATAAAGGTGTGCATCTGGTCTTTACGGCCTGCCCTAGATCCCACATCCGCTGGCAAACTAGGGAAACTGTGGTAGGAGAAACCCAGGGGAGACAGAGGGTAACTCCAGTCTAAGGGTTGTACCGCTGGAACCGAACTCTGTGGGAGTCTTTGCCACTGATTTGACTCAGAGCTGTCAAGCAACTTGTGTTCAAGACTCTGTCTGGGTATCATCAATCTGTGTTCTTGCCTGCTCCATAGGGAGGCTTTCAGAAATTCCTACTGGGCTGGACCTCGTCTACAGTCACCTGCCTGGTGCTCAGCAGCTCTTTACTCTTTGTTGTTTGGGTTTGATAATGATTCCAGCAAGGACACAAAAGCCCGGGACTTAAACTGCTCAGTCTTCTCATCCTCCCTCAGAGCAATGGGCTTCCTTCTCAGTCATTTTCTCCCAGTCAGAACTGCCACCACCAGACCCAATCTGACTGGGAACAACTCCCTTTTCTTTGTTTCAACCTCTGTAAAATAAGATTAAAAAACAAAATAAAACAAACGAAAAACCGAGGAAACAAACCAAACAAAATTTGAGTTTGGAGAATGTGCAATCCTGGAAGTTATGTGCAGACAAAGCAAGACTGATTGGCATTCAGTCATCTTCGGGTATGGGCTCTGGGTCCTTCCTCTTGGAACTGTATCAGTCAGGAGCAAGGCAGGCCAGGCTTCCTGCATCCCTAGTGGGGGCAGAGCTGATCTGTAGAACCTCTCTCCTGCCAGAACCAGATTCCTGGAGTTGCACGGGATCTTGCCCCTGCTTGTTCCCACTGGCTGTGATGCTTTTGGCTCTCCTGGTTTTCCTGCCCCTAGAGTTGTGCTGTGGTCACTGGACACCTGGTAACAGAGATAGCCTCCTAAATCCCCCCACAGAGCCTGCCCTTGGGCTCCAGATTGCCTTCCAGATGTCTCTTCCCTCCTCCCTGCCTCCATGCCCTTGCACAGCTGTGTGCCTTTGGCAGGCACTAATAAATATTAATGGGATGAATTCCAAGTCCTACGTTTGCCACTGACCCACTTGACTCCGCTTTGCTCTGTTTGCCCGAAGCATATTCTCTAGCCGGCTATTAAAGCTGCTCCAGCCCTTTGGAGAAGTCCGACTTCATCTGCTGCCCTAGCTTAGCAGCTAGACCTACTGTCTCCAAACCATGTGACTCCCATGATGAATGTCTTCACTCCCAGAGTGTCTCTGTCACAGCCAGCAATTCATACCTTCTTAGTTCAAAAGCATGACCTCCAGTACAGCCTACATATGGACTTCCTGCTTCTGGGTAGAAGGTCTTGAGTTTTTAGGCTGGTAACTGAGCAGAGAGAGCTAAGTCAGGACCTTCTGAGAAATATGGACACTCATGCTTGCACCCTAACAGGTTGTGGTTTAAACACTCTGGGGCAAGCAGCTTTTGAAAGCTCGTAGGTGATTCTAACACACAGTCAGTAACCACAGCTATTGACTTCACCTTGTGTTAGTTACTTCTTTTAGTGCCATGACAAAACATTCAGTGAAAGCAGTTTAAGGAAGGGTTTATTTCAGCTCATGGTTTTAGGGGATACCATCCATCATGTCAGGGAAGCCACACAGCAAGGTGAGTGGTCGAATAGCATCCACAGTCAAGGAGCAGACAGAAAGACAGGCATGGTGGTACAAGCCTTTTGTCCCAGCACTCGGGAGGCAGAGGCGTTGGATCTCTGTGAGTTCAAGGCCAGCCTGGTCTACACAGTGTGTTCCAGGACACCCAAGGCTGCTCAGTGAAATCTTGTTTTGGAAACCAAACCAGACCAAACCAAAATAAAATTCAAAACAAAACAAATAAGGGGGCGGGTAGGCAGAGAAGAACCATGCTCCCAGCTCCCTTTCTTCACTAAATTTTTTAGTCTAGGACCCTAGTCCACAGGATGGAGTTGCCCAAATCCAGGGTGCATCTTCCTCCCCCCCAGTTAAACCTCCTTGGAAACCCCCTCACAGATATGTCCAGGGGGGTAGTCTACAACCTAGTGAAGTTGACAGTAAAGGTTAACTAAGTCCTTCGTCATTTGGATTTTCAACTGTCCACCATGTTACCAGCTCTCTGGTGATGCATACAGCTCTCCCTTTACCACAATTACTCCTTCACTTAGATGAGTGTGGAACAATAGTAAGCCACACACAGGGGAGTGATGACAAGCAGGGAGAGGACACTCCTGCCACAGATGTGTGTGGGCTGTGGGACATTTGGTGTGTAACCACAGAGGGGCATGGAGACCAGCAGTCCTTTCCTATATACTGGGAAAGGCTCTGTAGAGGTATGGGATTTGGGGGAAACATTTGTATGGCTGGAGAAGCTGTTGGGACCTGAGAGTGTTCCCCATGTGGGGTGGATTTTGTAAGACAGTTAGAGGTCATCTAACCTAATATCAGATTCCTTCTCAATACAGTTCTGTAGACCAGACTGTGTTGGGGAAGTCCTGTTATTTGCCTGTGCATTTGTCAATAAAGTACTGTCTGGCCAATAGAAAACCTAGATAGGAGGGACTAGGAGTCGAGGAGGATTCTGGGAAGGGGAAACACAAGAGAGTCAACATGTGACGCCATGGGGGTAGGACGCCGGGAACTATTCTCCGGTAAGAAACATACTTAGATTAACAATTATGGGGTAATTACTTAAGGCAGAGCTAGCCAGTAAGAGACAAGCAAGGCCAACAGCTTCATAATTAATATAGCCTCCTGTGTGTTTATTTGGGACTATTGCGGATCTAGAACCGGGCGGGCGGAAAGGCTCCACTCAAGGAAAGCTTCTCTTAACACAATTTGGTTTTGATTGTATTGAGAAGGAATCTGATATTAGGTTAGATGACCTCTAACCAAATTTCTTTGAGCTATAAATATATTTCATTTGAGGGTCTCTGGATGCCATTAGAGATGTCCTTCTTGATATTACTTAGGGTCTTGGAATATTCTTGTAGAAGAATGACATAGGTGGAAGGTGAAGACATTGATCAGTAAGGAGATAGAGATGTCAGGCTGAGTTCTTGCCTTCTCCAGTAACAGAAGTAGAGCTAACATTGCAGACGCTGTTTCCTTACTCTTGCTTGGTTTTGTTGATGTCATTATCATCAGAGAGAACAAGGAGGAAGATAACTTAGGTCCAGCTGGAGAGGAGTTTTATGCAACATTAGCAGGGAGAGTAGGGAGAGCTCTCAGTGGGTGAAACCCTGGTTGTGGGACCCAGCTATAGAATTTAGAGTCCAGTGAAAGGTTAGACGGTGGGGATTCTTGTTTAAAAAAGTACTAACGGGCCAAAGAGATGTCTCAGCAGATGAGAGCACTGGCTGTTCTTCCAGAGGATTCAGGATGGATTCCCATCACCCACATCGCAACTCACAATCATCTGTACCTCCAGTCCCAGGGGATCTGCTGCCCCCCTTTGGTCTCATGAATGTGGTGCCCAAACACACAGGCACACAAAACGCCCATCCACATAAAATAAGATGAAAAACATCTTAGAAATTATTAAGAATTTCAACACTATGATAGATAACAATGAATCCGTTTCTGGCAGGTGTGAGGAAAGCACATGGTAGGCCCTTTTAGTCTGGTCCCTGAGGCCTGGAGCTTGGCCGGCTGTGGACTTCGAAGCATGGTCACTTAAGGGTCACCTAGGAGCTCAGTCAATTGCATTCTGTTTGTCTCTTCCCCAGGGCTCAGAGAGAGCAGATCGAGAAGGAGAGGCTGGAGCAGGAGAAAAAGGCCACAGGGTGCCTACAGCATGCCAACGAGCTCAGGCGGCAGGTGCGTGAGAACCAGCAGAAGCAGGTGCAGAACCGGCTGACTACCTTCGAAGAGGGCCGGCGCCTCAAGGAGGAAGCCCAGAAGCGCCGTGAACGCATCGAGGACATCAAGAAACAAAAGCTGGAAGAGCTGAGGTGCACCTGGTTCCTTTCTTTCTCTACTCTTCTCCTCATCCCCAAAGAGGTGGCATAGTAGGCTGGAAGAGCCTGACTGCGGAAGGAGGAGCTTAGTGGGAGGACTTCCGGCCTGAGGCTCGTCCTCTGAAGGGGCGCTGGCAGAAGGTTCTGGGACGGGGTCTTTTTGGCCATTGGCTCGCTCCTTGGCAGTGCGTTAGGACCTTGACTGGAATATGCTTGGTGGGTAGATGGTAGGAACAGGCTGGGGTACAGGGCCCCGGGTTGGGGAGGCTCAGGGCACGATTTCTCCCGTCAGACATTTGGTAAGTACCTTACTTATATATGACCCGTGTTTCTCCCTGCAGAGCAACCGGCCTTCCTGAGAAATATTGCATCGAAGCTGAGCGCAAAGCCAACATCCTGCCAACCACTTCTGTGAAATGAAGGGGAGATGCTATGGTCTTTGGGAGGGCACGGATTCTGCCCAGTCCCTGGGGCATCCACAGTTGCTGCTAACCTAGACATTTCATAGTTACAGATTAAAGCTATTCTATTCTCGGAGGAACGGCTCAGGTTTACTGCTGTGGGGATGGGGATTCCAGCAGGCACTGAAGGTGGATCAAAATAAACTGCAGGGGGCCTGAGTGTGTGCTGACCTGACACTCAGGGTCTGGAACCAGATGGTGCTCAGATGGGGGTTTCTTCTGGTGCTGTGCCCAGTTCATAGGAATTAGGGGGCACTGAGGCAGAGTTAACCATAGGTTTTTGTTGAGGGCGGGTGAAAGGGTTGTGTGAGGCAGGGCTGGAGAGGGAGGACTGTGAATAGCCGACACTGGCTAATCCTGAGCTTCTGATAGTGACTCAGACCACACGTGTGGAGGGGGCAGTGCTTGAGCCCCAAGCTCTCTGCTCTGGACTCAGTTCTGTCCTGCTTAGCCCCTTTCAACTCCAGGAAGACTGCAGCACAGACATTTGCCCCATTCCCATGGAGGTACACCCAGGACCCAGCTCCTCATTCAAATACAGCTGACCCTCACT
Organism: Mesocricetus auratus; assembly: GCF_017639785.1. Lineage (NCBI taxonomy): Eukaryota > Metazoa > Chordata > Mammalia > Rodentia > Cricetidae > Mesocricetus > Mesocricetus auratus. Next base: position 19,914,960 of record NW_024429266.1, on the reverse strand, counting down.
CTTGGCCCTGCTATCCTGGTTCACTTATTCCACGAGTGGGCCTCCTAAAAGCCATTTCTGTTTTTAACTTGTCCTACCTTACTCCAATCTACTCCTACTTATCCATTTGCTCTTCAGACGCTCACCGAATACTTGTTATGCCACGTACCATCGAGGTACTCAGTGTTTACAGTAGACTGGGTCCCCTTTTCTGGAAGCTTCTCATTGGGCTTCCGATTTTCCCCTCAGCTCCACACCCTTTCATATACCTTTAGGATGGTCTCAACACTTTTAGAAGACCTCTGGGTATCAAGCCTTCGATTTTAAACTGGAGCGCCACCCATCAATGATGGAGATAATTCTCTGTCCATCTAAAACCATCAATGCGGTACCCATCTCTCCCATCCCCACAGGCTTGCTCCATCTCCCAGATTCAGTGTCCAGGCTTGTCTTCCTCCATGCACCCTGTACCAAGGAGGAGAGGACAGCTGCCTGATGCGTCCTGGGTGTTTACAAGGGCCTGGGGCAAGAGTCCTCTTTTCAGAGGGCCCAAGGAGAGTCACCACTGCTTCCTGTGTTTTCTCTTCCTTGGACCCAGTGGCTTCCCAGTCTCCTTCTCCACTGTCCTCAGCTGGAAGACTATAGCTTTCACACAGTAGTTGGGAAGCTCCATTGGATGGAGAAAAGACTTCCTTACCTTCCTTTTGCAGCATCCTAACTCAATGCCCTCTTACAAGTTTTTGCATTCCTCCCTAAGGGTCTTGGAAGATGAGGTACCCATCCCGGGATAGGAGAAAAGCACTGGTAGTGCCCTCAAGGACTCTAGCCTGTCTCTAGCTGGCACACTGGCACCACTGATTTTTCAGGAGATACCTGCTGGGACCACAGAACAAACCTCATCTTTTTCAGAGGACTTTCTTTCTTTCTTGGTACCAAGTATCTGACTGGTTCTACATCTGCTGTCTTTCCCAGAGTGGGAAAACAAAACAAAACAAAACAAAAAAACAGGCGTCTCTGGTGTGCAAGCCAGAGAGGAAGGAGGTTCCATACCCATTTCCAACTACTGAGTCTACATAAGAAAATTGGGCCAGGTTCACAGCTGTCAAGCAAGCCTGACATCTGTCCAGGCTGCTACTGGTGAAATACAGGTCTGTAGGGCTTGCAAAGCCCAGAGTGAGACGGACTGGACAGGGTCTAGGCTATGTGGGTGAAGGGCTGGCTCTGGAGAAAGGACTATAGCCAACTAGGAATATGAAGATGCTTTGGGAGAGAATCACAAGAGATTGCCCCCCACCCCCATCCCATTAGCTTTCCTAAATTCAGAATTGACCCATAATGTGGAGGAGGGATTTGATCTCTTCTCTCAAGATTCATGATAAACCTTTCACAGTGTCGTAGCCTCCACAATCAGTTGGCTCGTCCGCTGGCTCCCAGTTCCTATAAGTGGGAGAGTTCTGAAAGCTGTTGGGGGTTTTGGGTGTCTCCATTTCGTCATCCTGTACAAATCTTCGACCCTCTCTGCATAAGGTATTCTGTGTTTTTTTTTAATTTAATCACTGGGGAATGAATGTGGGGCCTCACATAAGCTAGACAAGCATTCTATTATCAAACTATCTCCAGCCCCTCTCTAGCGCTCTTAACGATGATTGGCAGTGGGACTAGTGTCACCTGGCAGAAGTAGGGGCTGGTGGGTGGGTCTGTCTAGGGCAGCCGTGGTTAAGCCAGCAGGAAGTTGGGTGAGTAGAGTCTTCAGGATGGGAGTGAAGTGCAGTGGGAACAAAAATGTGTGGTCTTGAGGGTTCTAGCACCTCGGGCTCAGGAGTCAGGGATGACCAGTCTCAGTCTTGCCACTAAAGGTTGGCTCTTGGCCCTTATTGAGCTTTTTCAGTGAGCGAGTCTTCAGCTGCCCTCATGCTCAGAGACACATGTAGCTTTGTGTTCCCTGCAAGTCACAGACCAGTTATCTGGGAGGCTGCAGAGGAGCAAAGGAGTGTGTGTGTGTGTGTGTGTGTGTGTGTGGTGTCAGGTAAGAAGTAGAAGGTGTACTGTGTTGGTGTATTGTCTTTGTTGTATAATTGTTTTTGTTTGTTTTGAGTGGCCAACCTATTAGTAACTTAGTTGTAGCGGTGGTTTTTTGTTTCTGTTTTATTTTTTGAGACAGCATCTCTCTAAATAGCCCTGTCTATCCTGGAACTCACTATGCAGACCAGGATAGCTTCTAACTCACAGAGATCCACTTGCCTCTTCCTCCTGAGTGCTGGGATTACAGGCATTGACCGCCACACCATGCTCAGATTCCTTTATATATTATATTATATTGTATCTTATATGAAGGTATGTATTAGATGCCAAGGATTTCTATATCTTATATAAAGGTATGTATTAGTTGCCAAGGATTTCTTAACCCATCCTATGCTCCTATGCCTCTGGAATCCTTCAGACCTTGCAATGTCAGACTGGCTTGGTCCAGCCTAGGAACCTCGGGGGCTGGCTTCCTAGGTATAACAAGCAGCTGTCTCCTGGGCACATGAGCCCCAGCTCCAGCCTGGACTCTATCCACCACCTGCCCACACGAGCTTTGCTCCTCTGCAGCCTCCCAGATAACCCCAAGACTGGTCTGTGACTTGCAGGGGAACACAAAGCTACATTCGTCTCTGAGCATGAGGGCAGTTGAAGACTCGCTCACTGAAAAAGCTCAACAAAGGGCCAAGAGCCAACCTTTAGAGGCAAGACTGAGACTGGTCATCCCTGACTCCTGAGCCTGAGGTGCTAGAACCTTCAACACCACACCTTTTTGTCCCCTACAGCATGCTCTGTGGTGGCTTGGGGGCTGTCTCTGAACTTTACACCTGCTGGGCTTGGGCATGACTCAGCTGCCGGCTCTGGTGGCCTAGCCAGGTAGTCCCTGACTCAGTGGGGTGCAGGGATGTCCCTGACTCAGTGGGGTGCAGGGATGTCCCTGACTCAGTGGGGTGCAGGGATGTCCCTGAAAGCTTCAGTATCCCATGTGTGACTTGGGTCACAGCTGGGCATTAATTGGTCCCAGTAAAAGCATTTTGAATAGGCTCGGATGAAAGGGGCTCTTTGAGTTCAAAGGCCCACCGCATTTTGAGGGGTGAGGAGAGGTGGCCTCTGTCAGACACACAGAAGTCTGGCACACAGCTTGGAGGCTTAGGGACAGAGAGTTCCTCACTTTCTGTTCTTTCCACCACACCCCTCCTGCTATATTCTTGTGAATCCTGGAAGCCCCGTGGTAAAGGCAACAGCTCACTAGAGACCTCGGGTCCCTTCCTATCTAAAGGCGACCCGCATCCCCTTCTACACACTAAGATGCATCCCAGGAAATCGTGTGGAAGTTACCTGGCATACCTGAATTTCAAGATTGATTTGTCTGCCCTTAAATAGCTCACCCCCTTTCTCTGCTTCAGAGCCCACAACTCCTGCTCTTGTCTCTGCTTGCTGGGTTATGATTCTTGAGGTACAAACTCCTGCTCTTGTCTCTGCTTGCTGGGTTATGATTCTTGAGGTACAAACTCCTGCATTCATACCCACATCCCTCTTGGAAAGGGTGGCCTTTGTCTCAATGGCTTTGATGACTTTGGATCTGGAACAGTGATGGAGCTGAGGTAGTGGCTTTCTCAGACTCCTAGAAAGAGGAGGTCAGGTGATGACAGGAAGTAAGATGAGGAGGGGAGGGTCTGGAAGAAACCAGAAATGGTGATATATATATCCTACATGGCTGCTGGAGAGAGTCTGTCCCATTAGCCAACGGGAGTGAGCACCAAATCATGAGAACTAAGGCTAGAAGAGACCTCAGAGAACTGTCAGGGTTCCAGTCTTCCTTGTAAACTCTAGTCTAATGGCTGGACAGTCTGGCTTGCACCCCCTTCCCCAAACACAGGGCTCCCACTACCTACCTGCTAATGGAACCCAGTCAACCCAGAGCAGGCCCTGCAGCTCAGAAACCTCTTTAGTCCACCCGTGTCTTCCTGTACATCACATGCACAGCCCTAGCCCACTCTTTCGGGCTATGCAGGTGCAGAATCTCTCTATAAGACCAGAGATCTCTGTCTTACTCTGAGTCTCATATGGGAAAGTGCCTGTGGTTCTGCAAACACAGGGCTCTGCGGAGGCTTCCAGAGGAAGAGTTGGAGGGAGGAGCCTGGGGGAGGAGGGGAGGCTTCCTCATCACCCTTGGGCAGGGCTAATGGCTCTCCTGACAGTTAACACTTCCCTCTCCAGCCGGGCCTGGCAGAGCTGGAGGAACCCCACCTTCTTTCACTCAGTCCTTTATCCTGGTATCCAGGCAACAGGAAACAAACAGGGAGGGCAGAGTGAGGGCCTGCCTGGTCAGGCTTAGTGGGGAAAGCTATTAACCAGATACTACCTTTCTTCCGAAGCCTCTGTCCTACCTCGCTGGGTAGTTGTTCAGGGCAGGACAGGCTTGGGACCACCCTGGGGGTTGAGGAGACCACAACTTCCCCTTGAAGATATGTGGTCGGAAAAATCCAAGTATTGAAGCAAAAGAAAATTTTATTCCTACAAGTCCAAAAGCCCAAGTCCCACTGGAATATATGGATTAATTCATCACAAAATCTGTCTTCACACACAGGGACACATGGTTCAGGCCAATCAATCCGCGCTGTAGACTATATCCCGAGGACCTGGCTATGATCCCAGTGAAGTACTCTTAGGGTTTGAGTAGAAGCTTCCAAGTGGTTTAGTTCTCAAGGATCTTATCTCCTCTGTTGAAGAATAATCATCAGCTGTCACTCCCGATTTCATTTTTTTGAATTGTGTCTGGCAGGACCTTGGCTTACTTCCCAAGCACTGAGACATAACTCTGGTCACCTCTGGGGTCTTCTAGTTCTCTCTATGGTACATCATCAATAACCTTTATGATCTGTGTTTAAACATCATTTACACCAAACAGAGCCTTGTGAATTTTATTAGCACAGTTTATCATGCCATGGACTAAGTGTCCCTCCACTGGTCTGTGTCTCTCAGTGGGGAGGGATGCTGTGGGAGAGGAGCTGAATCTCCTTTGCCTTTTCCCCACATTTCACATGAAGTCCAGTAGCTATGGAAGAGATGAAGGTCTGAGGAATGGAGATATAGCTGAACTCCGTGGGGTGATGACACCTTTATCTTCAGGGCTTCCCAGTCCTCCCTCGGCCGTCATCAGGGTTCCACATACTCTTTACAAGGAACTCCCTCTCAACTTTGCTTGTCCCCCTGACATTTCAATTGATGACATTCAGCCAACCACTCTTGGCTCTTGAGCCTTGCTGAAAGTGGTGGGTAAGGCCACTCCTTCAGAAATCAACACTGTGTGAACTATGGTCAGCCCTAGGATACTGCTTGATGGGAGAGATTTAGGTATACCCCGGTTCCCTCTTGTAGTGCACCTCTTTCTGAGGTGAGCCAGTGGAAAAGACGGAGACTCAGGAGCTAGGGGCTGCGCCCAGATAATCATTGGGTCATCTGTGTCTCAAGCTATTGCTTGAAGCCCTGGTGTGAATTTCAACCCTCAGTCTGACACCCACACTTTCAAACCTAAGCGCTCACACACATCTCACTGCTTTTCTCGAATCTGACTCCAACCCTTCCTGTTAGACAGTGATCCCCTCATGCCACCGGCACAGTCTCTGAACCCCAGCCCTTGGCCTCACCCGGTAGCCCTCCATCCCATTACTTCTACTCAAATTGGTGAGAAGTCAGCAGCTGCCATAGCTCCTTGGCATCCAGAAGCCAATGACATCTCTGTGACCGTCTTGCTTTGAGTTCTTCTCCATGATACTGTCTGTCTGTGGTAGTTCCTAACTCCTGCTCCTAAACTCCTCAGAGACTCCCCTAGATGCTCTGGGGTGAGCTCTAGGTTTACATGGAGGCATGGAAGAGGGAGTGGAGGGGCTGTGAGAGAGGGAGGAATGGAGGGGGGGTCCAGGATGTAGTCCTGAGTCAGCTGGGGTCCTGAGCCTGTACCTGGGGAGCCTAGGAAGGAGCTGGGGCAAGTCAGGCAGGAAAAGAAGGGGTGTGTGTGGAATTGCTGAGAAGGTGGCTTTGGAGGATGAGGAGGCTGCATGTATTCTAAAGGGATCTGGGGTTGGGCTGTGGCCCGTCTCAGAAGCTGGCTCTGGCTTCTCTGAACCCTTTCTGGCCTCTTCCATTCCTCACTGTCTTTGTTAGGCTCCATCTTTGACTTCTTACTTCTGTTTGAGAACAGAAGCAAGTGTGGTTGCCTCTCTCTCCTGGCACAGAAGTCCAAGATTTTCTGAGACCAGCCTGGACCTTTGCGGGATTTGACAAGGAAATTCGGGGTGAAAACAGTTAGTCTAGGGTGGAGACAGAGGGTGAGGGGAAGGTGAGTTAGAGCGGATGCCTCTCAGGAGTGGGACCCTTTTCCTTTGCTGAGGGTGAGGCCCACAGAGGCAGTGAGCTGCAGGCCAGTCTCAGAAGGTTTCCTAGGCTGGGCCTATGCCTGGTCCCCTCACCCCACCACCCCACCCCCAAGCCCCTGTGGCATAAGGCAGGAAGACCTACAGCTTCGTTTATAGGCTCCAAATTGCTAGCAGGTGACAATTAGCCTTCAGTAGGTCAATGGGGACCAAAGATGACCTCTGCTCTTTCTAGCTCTGGAAAACCCTCCATGATCCCCTCATGAGTATTTTTCTAGAAGCATCTATTAATAGGTCCTTATTCTTTCTCAACCACTCAACCTCGACCTCTTTGAGACTCCACAGTCCCTTCCCCAGTAAATCCCTCTGATGGGATTCATCTTTTGGCGACAGAACTCCACTGGTTACTCATAGCTTCCTGCATCTGGAAGCTTCCCTAGGCTGTGAGCAGGTGGTAGAGCAGGACTTCAGAGGGCACATTTGTTGTGGGATTAAGTTGCTTCATCCCCTTCATATGGGCTCATTCACTTTTGAATCCCTCCCTCAGACATTGGGTATATCTGTATGTGTCACTAGTGTGTTTCCAGAGCGGAGCCAAACCTGGATTTAGCAGGAGGGGGTGGGTATCTTCCTATATCATAAAATCCTACTTTTGATTACCTTGAACCCTCTTGTGCATATATTTTCACCCATGTTTTAACCGTAGCTGCACTTTCTTTTGGCTTAAATCCCAAACTTAATTCAAACTCATTTGTAACAAATCTTAAATCAATTTCAACCCAGCCTTTGATTTATCTCAGCCTGTATTCCTAAGTATAGCTGCAAATGACATTAAATGGATTCTTTAACATAACACAAAGCCCAGCTTTAACTCCTAGCTGTACTTCTAGCTGTAATTCTAACCTTAATACTGACCTTAACTTTAATTCCAACCTCAGATCTGACCTCAACCTCATCCATAATTTCAAATAACCCCAAATTTAACCTCAGGGGCAGCCATCAGGGCACATTAGCCTAACTCCACAGCTCGAATGAATCTCTACCCCTCAGTTGAGTGGAACCACAGCTCTATCCCTTTCCATTTGGTCTCTCTCTCTTCCTGGTCCTGCCTGCTTTCCTCTCCACCAACCAGGCTTTCCTCTGCTATGTAGTAGTCTATATGGATGCCAAGCCCTCTTATGGACCACTCAGGGCTGAGAGTCAGGGTGCCTGACTATTCTCTACTCAGACAGTAGCTGAAACTGAACTGAATGTTTGCTTGTCTAGGCTTCTGCTTCCCTACCTGTAGAATGGGGATGATGACCCCTGTTTTCCAGAAGGCTCAGGACAACCCATAAATCCCAAAATAGAAAAGGAAATAAGGATAGCGACTGTGTGTATCGGGTGGGCCCTTGAGCAACCTGTTATTGTTGGTGGTTTGGGTAAAAGGATTTGGGACACAAGCTTTGTGGCCTCCTCGTGCTTCCTTATTGTTCTGTCTTATTCTTCCATGGGGGTGGCCCTGGCAGCATTCCCGAACCCTATAACTCTCCTGAAGACTCTTCCCCCGCTGCCCTTCCTGAGGCCAGGTCAATTATGGAGAAGACTCTGGAATCCCTCGAGGGAGCCAAGCTGTAGAATGAGGCTTCTCATGACTTGCCTCCTGTTGGACAGTCCTGGAATCCAGCGAAGGTTGAGGAACTGTTCTGCGCCCATAGATCAACCAACTGTGCTAGTCTTCCCGTTCTGTTGGCAAGACCCTCCCACCCCAGCTTCAACCTAGCTGCCTAGAACTGTGATGGCTTAGTCACCCTGATGACTGTCGTTGCCCAGGGGACAGTCCCGGCTTTTTGAGGGTCTTTGTTAACACTGGGCCTGCATTAAACCTTCAGAGCCTGCCTGAGATTCCAAAAAATCCAGAAGAAAGCATACAGGGGAGTGGGGTGGGGGCCCAGCCCTTCTCCTACCGTCATACCTTCGAGAGATGTACACACTCACATGACCTCCTGCCCTGCCCACCTCAAACATTCCATCACCCTTCACAGTCCCTCACTCTCCCCAAATTCTCTGGCCCCTCCTTCCTTCTTCTTCAAGTCTTGGTGAACTGATTTAAATTTGTGTGGGAGGTAGGGATCTAGACCCTTCATAGCACCTCCTGCTCTCTGAGGTCCCGGAACTTGGGGACGACCTTTGTGTTAGCAAAGGAGAAGCAGTAGCAAGGAAAGACCCTGTCCTTACACAGACTCTTTCTTTCCCTCTTCAGCCCAGGAGGCCACACTCTCTTCGAAGGGACAGAGAAAAGCTACATTCCAGTGTCTCCTATTACCTGGGCTTTCCCTCTAGGCCCAGGTCCCAACACGGGAGAAGAGTCCCTTCTCTGGTGCACCATCTTTTAGACCTGACCTGGAGAGGTCCCCCTGGAAAGCAAGGGGTGCTTGAAGGGGTTGGGACCTGGAATTCTGAGTCTGCAATGGGAGGGCAGGAGGGCATGTGAGGCTTTGGTCAATGTTAACTCTTCATGTCCTGGCCATCCTTCCTCCCCAAATCTGGCTTCTCCTTCCTCTTTCCCACTTCCCCCAGGGAAGCAGGCGACAAATGAGTGGTGAGGGGAGCTCTGTGGACGCTGTAAAATGGGGCGACTGTTGTCACCCTGGGGACTTGGCCAGGAGGAAGTGGAGGTTTAACAGGTGCCTAATTACATGTCCCGCTGGTCCCCGTGCAGTACTCTCGGGACAGGGAAGAGCTTGGGTGAGGGCTGGGTTAGGCTATCCTGTCACCCTGCTAATTAGGGCTACTTGGGCTCCTCCCCAAGGCGGGGACCAGGCCCCCTCCCTCCTATAGAAATAACTCCAGCTGATCCTCAGCCTGGCACTCACTGCACCTTCCTGCCACCCCGGGCAGTGTCTGGGCTCTACGCTCCCCCTCCCTCCTCCTGCCCCTTCCACCCACCACCACAACCACCAGCCCACTGGAGCCCAGCTCAGGCCGAGGAAAGATCAAGCCTAGAGACATGGGAGTTCGAGGAGCATTCCATCTACTACTCGTGTGCCTGAGCCCAGGTATGGGGCTGGGCAGGGGCAGGGATGCCCAGCACTACGCCAGATGGTCAGGGGTGAGCAAGCGCTCACAGAAGAGCCTCAGAGATGGTCTAAGAGGCACCGGCAGTGACCGGTTACCTTCACTTTGATGACACTGATTTGGATATTGCTAAGGGAGCTTTCCCCTCCTCCTGCCAGGAGAGCCTGCGCCAGAAGGCTTGGGACAGCACCAGTGTGCAGAGGCCTCAGAATAGATCTTGTGTAGCTCGTATGGGTGTGCAGGTGCCCTTTGTGATGCTTCCTCGCTGGGAGACATGGAGTTAGTCGTGGGGATGGCAGCTGGGATGTGAGTCAGATGAGCAGCAGCTCAGGATGGGGGCCTGGCCCACATCAGATCCGTGTGCTCGTCCCAGACGAAGGGCCAGCTCTCCCAAGCCAGAGCAATGCGCCAGAAAGCCCTTTGCCTTGAAAGGGTTCCACAGGCTGGGCTGCCTCCATCAGAGCCAACAAGAACCCAGGCCTGGGGCCTCTAGTCCATGCCCCATGTGCTGCGAGAGTCCACAGCTGATGCCTCTTCTGGGACGAGGCTGAGGATGTGGACAGGATGATAGTAAACTCCCAGAGCCCCCGTAACCTCTCTGGGGCACTAGTGGAAGGCAGGGCTCAGGTTTGGATACTATGGCTGCCTGCCTGGGACTGGGGCAAGTCCCGGCAAGGGACATTCTATTAAGTATTGAAGACAGCTGAGAATAGCATGGAGCCCTTCCTGGGGTCTGGATGAAGGAAGAAGGGTAGGAGGAGGGAGACCGAGAAGGGGGACTGTTTCGTTCTGCTTCTGTGTGTGGGAATACTCGTGCCTATGTGTGTGAATCTGCGCGATGGCTGCATTTCTGGCAAGATGCCTGCTGCACCCTTTCTCCGCCGACGGCCTCCCAGGCAGTGCCTACGCAGGAAGCCCTGGCTGTGCCAGGAGAGCCGGGGCATCTCTGTGTGTGCTGTGCGTGAGGGTATGTGGGCTGGATGCTCGCTGCCCGGAGTCCTGCGCCGACACTTTCTGAGCTGCCTTTTTTCTTCTCTCTGCCCCTTTCAGTCTGAGACCAGCTTGAAAATCCAGAATAGATTACTTAGCCGAGAACAGACACTTGTCGAGGTGACATTCCCCACAGAGTGGCCTGCCCTGGTGATTTTATAAGGGACAATCGCCAGTTCCTTCCTTGGACAGCCTCTTGACTTCCCCAAGTCTTGCCTAGGTCTCTTTCTTCATCGACTCCCATCCTTGACCTTCCCTCCACACAAGCTGCCTTCTTCTCGTACATTCCCTGGAAATCCTTCCCAAGTGTCACAGCAAGACAGACCAGGGTGATATGCCAGGAACAACTTCCCAAGGGGTGGGAGGAGGTACAGGAAGGCTGGAACCCTTGGGAGGAGGCTGAGAAAGCATCTACGGAGGCTGAGGAGCTAGGGTGAGGCTCCATGGCCTGGGACAACTGAAGCAAGACAGTCTAGTGCGGGTGGCATTCTTTTCCAGTGTGTCCCTCCTCCCCAAGCCCCTTTCTCTGAATACTTACCCTCTGTCTGGCTGACCGGTACGGTGAAAGGGAATCCTTCCTGCCCTCAGCTGTTTCCAGCGGCTCATCCCCGGGGTGGAGCCTCTGTTCTCAGCTGAATTCTGGCTCATCCCTGGCTTGCCTCTTGCCGCCCCAGGATCTGGCAGATGGCATCAGGATCCTTATCTTAGGAATGAGCTGGCGTTCTCTTGGCCTAAGGCTGGAGGAGGCATCTCCAGGTTCCGTTAGAGTCTCAGAAGCCAGGCTGCCTGCTGGAAGATAACTCAGAGTCTATCGGATTATGGATTGTTTGTGGGCTAGCCATGGTTTAGAGGGGCAGGTCCGGTGATGATGGAGATGTTGGGGAAAATGTGAGGCCCTCACGAGCTTCTCCAGAGCCAGGCTACACACAGAACTCAGGGCTTCTGCAGATATGTCTGGTCTTGAATGGATGAGCAGGAAGTCACGAGAACGTGCAAGTGGGTGTGTCTTAGATTAATGTGTACTCTCTGTTTGCCTGTGTGTCTGTGTATAGATCAGATAGTCTGTGTGTAAGAACTGTGTGTAAGAACTGCATGGGCATATATTCACATTTGAGGGCTTGAAAGAACACGCCTGAGTCTATATGTATACACATGTGTGTGGGGGTGGGGGGTGGAGGGAAGGATGAAGGAGTGGGGAGGGGCTCCCTGAGATTTGGGGCTGGAACCCCAAAGAGCATGCTTACTCAAAATGACATCAAAAAAGAAGCTTGAGAGGGTCTTGTAGAGGGAGAGTTACAGAGACCGGGGAGGTAGGGAGCTGAGTGTCTAGGGTGGAACCCTGGGTTCACTCCCCCCTTATTCTTCTCTAGGTCTAACCGGTTGGGGCTAGAGCTTGCCTGAGGCTTCAGGGTAGGGAGGGGGAGGAGCTTACTCCTAAGCTTCCTGATCCTGGCTCCAAATCCTGGGCCCCTGCTCTGACTCAGTGGCAGGAGGGGCCCCAAAGGGAGCAAGAAAGTGGGAGCCACACAATCATACAAGGAGGACACATGGTCTACAGTGGTACACTTTGCCATACAAGGCTCATTCTACACAAATAAGCTGCCAGAGATAAAGACATGCCCGTGAACATGGCCAGGCTCTAGGTTATAGCTGCCCACTGTCAGGCAAAGGCTGTCACTTAGAACACTTATATAGTCAGCATAGATTGTCATACATCACACACACACACACACACACACACACACACACACACACACACATACACACACACTTAGTCTTGTGTTTTTAAGGATGGAAAGGGACACCAGAAGTCATCCTATCCATTCTCCTGGATACACTCCTGGCTGGAGCGCTTCACTTGACCCAGATAGGGCCCAAACCCAGCCCATGCAGGTGGCTTTTAAACAGCTTGCTTCTTTCAATAGAACACTTAACAACTTTGGGTGATTCATGCATGTGCACACACACAATTGCCTACACTATCATGTAAATATGTAGGTAGACATACTACATGGTTATGTGCATGAATATCTCTGCATCCACAAAGACTCCCTAAACATATAATGTACATTTGCACATATATTCATACATTCAAATGAATCGTTGTGTATACACATAAATATAACACAAGAGCTATATGTATGAAAATAGTATTCAATTGCACATCTCCACAAGTCTAGAATATATACCCAAGTTCAAGTTCACAAGGATGCCCAGAGGCTGCCAGATGAATAAGCAAATAATAAGTATTGCTTATGCCAGCGTGCACACGCCCCCCCCACACAGGGTGGGGGCAGCCCCTCATTCCTATGGAGGCCCCACTGAGCTCTGGCTGACAGGTAGCAGAGCAGGGGGGGTGGCACTGACTACTCAAGCGTTGTTTCTGTTCTCATCTTCCCGCCTACTTTACTGTTCACCAGCACTGTTGTCTGCTGTGAGGATCAACGGGGATGGCCAGGAGGTCATGTACCTGGCAGAAGGTGACAATGTGAGGCTAGGCTGCCCCTACATCCTGGACCCTGAGGACTACGGTCCCAATGGTCTGGACATCGAGTGGATGCAAGTCAACTCAGAGCCTGCACATAGGGAGAATGTGGTAAGTGCTTGGCACAGGGATCTCTCTACTGTATACTGTGATGTCAACCCTGATGGGGAAGCAACATCCTGAGGGAGAAGGAAGAAGGCGAGTGAGGACACAAGGCCTCAACCTTCCTCCAAGATCTCTCAGGTTGTGAGGCAACAGGGATAAGAGCTGTCCAACCGGGAATCAAGCCAGACAAATTCCACCTCCCTCTACCCCAAAGCAACGGGGAGATTAAGTGTGGCCCCTGCCTTTAGAAGTTCCCTATCTGACCTTACACTTCTCCAGAATATCTAATCTCATTAGCTCGTACTCATTCCGTAAGAGATCAGAGTGCCCGACACCATCCTCCCATTTCTTCAGCTGAGAAAACGGAGTCTTAGAGATGGTCAGTCAGTTGCTGATTCGACTCACAGTTTATCTCAACAGAGCCCACCCCCTTCTCCTTCACAGTTTCTTAGTTATCAAGACAAGAGGATCAGCCATGGCAACCTTCCTCATCTGCAACAGAGGGTCCGCTTTGCAGCCTCAGACCCCAGCCAGTACGATGCCTCTATCAACCTCATGAACCTGCAGGTGTCCGACACAGCAACCTACGAGTGTCGGGTAAAGAAGACCACCATGGCCACCAGGAAGGTCATTGTCACTGTCCAAGGTATGACCAGCTCTTCTGGGCTCCCCTTCCCCAGGCTTCAGAGTCAAGAGTGGTTTGGTCACTGTGAGCTTGGCTCTGTCTTTTGGCCGGCTCTGGGTTTATAATTGCCTGTCTTGTTGCAGCACGTCCTGCGGTCCCCATGTGCTGGACTGAAGGTCACATGTCAAAGGGCAACGATGTGGTACTGAAGTGCTACGCTAACGGAGGCTCTCAGCCCCTGTCCTACAAGTGGGCCAAGATCAGCGGGCACAGCCACCCCTACCGAGCTGGGTCCTACCACTCCCAGCACAGTTTCCACTCCGAGCTTTCCTATCAAGAGTCTTTTCACAGCTCCATCAATCAAGGTGAGTGGACCCAGCCAAGGGAGAGTGGAGATACACAGAGGACCGGGAAAGGGGGCCTGCTGGGACTTCTACAGCTGGCCGGTGGCACCAAGTCTGTGAGAGAGAGACTGCTCATTTGGGCATGTCCCATCAGCTGCTATTGAGGGAAGGAGAGGAGGAATAAATGGGATGTCAGTCAAAAGCAGCATGGTTAACTTGGAGGGAACATGGTCCGAGGAATCACTGGCTTGAATCTTGGCTAGGATGCTGATGGGTGGTAAATCTCCAGCAAGTGGCTTAACACCTCTGTGACAGATGAAAAAAGGAATACTGCCATTCACTGCCATTCACTGGCATGTGAGGACGAGGGGTGAGGGGTGTGAGCCTCCTGGCACTTAGAGAAGCTGAATAATGTAAGGGACCAGTGCTCAGACTCGGGATGTACTTCCTGAGGTCACAGAGAGTTGATGGTGATGGTGTCTTCTTTCTGAGAGAGGGGTCCTTCTCTGTCTTTCTCAGCAAGGGGAATACTTAGAGTGGAGTGGGCTTGTGAATGCTTGTACACACCTTCCATGTTTTTGTTTTTGAGTGGTATTCTGTCCTCTATCCCACAGGGCTGGGCAGGGTGGAGCTCTCAGAGACCAGGCTTCCCTATCTCACGACCCCTCTGATGCTCTTCCAATTTCAGGCATGGGCAATGGGGACCTGTTGCTGAAAAACATCAACGCGGATGATGACGGGCTGTATCAGTGCACAGTGGCCAACCATGTGGGCTACAGCGTCTGCGTGGTGGAAGTGAAGGTCTCAGGTAGGCACGGCAGCCCCAAGAGTCCTCTGGCTGGGAGGGCTGAATTGCAGGTACCTAAGCTAGCTTCAGCTTGTCACCCCTCCACTGCTGTCAGGCTAGGCTTTGTCTAGCGCAGCTGGAAGCCGTCTACGGATTCGCTTACCCTTTACCTTCCCACATTTTCCTCACTGGGCTTCCCAGAGCCCTGGGTTCTTTCCCGCAGACGTTTGCCCTGGCACATGCGAGGCTGTCTGTCAGAGACCTGATTGCCTCCACTTCTCTCCACAGACTCCCAGCGAGTAGGCATGATCGTCGGCGCAGTGCTGGGCTCTTTGCTCATGCTGGCCTGCCTGGCAGTAGGCATCTGGGGGCTCATCTGCTGCTGCTGCGGAGGCGGCGGGGCTGGTGGTGCCCGCGGTGCCTTCGGCTACGGGGTCGGCGGCGGGGTCGGCGGAGGGGCCTGTGGCGACTTGGCTAGTGAGATCAGGTAAAACCTGATGCATGCTGCATGCTGCTGCACGGCGGGGGACCGGCGCCCTGTCCTCTTCACCCCTGTCTGTCATCGGCCGGCTGGGAACCCCACCCCAAACCTGCCCACCATCGCCATGGAGTGCTGGGACTGCAGCATGTCGACCTGCTCACTCGCCGCATGGCTTTCTGTCTTTTCCCTTCCCGCTTCCAGTCTTCCCCTGGGTTCCCTGCCTTCCCCTTTCTTCCTGACGTCTATGCATCCCCTCGGTCTGTCTGGCCTAGACTGTAAGCTCCTGGAGGGCAGGGACCGCGTGTTTCCACCCTTCCCTTGTACTGCGCCGGCAAGAACCTTAACATACCTATTTAAGAGGAGTTAACATCAATAGTGCGAATAACTTATTTTAGAAGCAAACTAGAAATAAAAATAGAACAAGAATAGCAGTGCTAATGATTGCAATGCCTTGGGAACGGAGGGAAAGAAAAGCGAGGGACAGAAGGGCGATGAGAACTTGCCAGAGCGCAGGGTGAGGGTTAGTCGAGGAAAGGAGTGACACAGCTCCGGGATCACTAAGGCTCCCTTCCAGCTTAGAAAGGGACCGAGGGCGCCTGGCTGAGGCTGCCCGCCGTGAGCTGTCGAGGACAAGCGGGGTCTAACGAATGGGGATGGGGGCGCTGCAGAGTCGCTGGCCCAGGAATGTGCAGAGAGAGGAGAGTAGGTTGAGGCTCAGAGTGAAAGAGAGGCGAGGGGCAGGTGGAGGGGGGCGCGGGAGACGAGAGGTTGCCAAGAGCCCCCAGCTCTGCCCAGGCCGTGCCAACGCCGCGCCGTGGAGGAGCCAGCTCACGCGCCCGCCTGTTGTTTTCCAGAGTGGACGCCGAGGCGCCCGGGTGCAAGGCCAGCGGGCGCGGCAGCCGCGTCACCCAGCTCCTGGGGTACCCGACGCAGAACGTCAGCCGCTCCCTGCGCCGCAAGTACGCGCCTCCGCCCTGCGGCAGTCCCGAGGACGTGGCCCTAGTGCCCCGCACACCCTCCGCAGCCTGCGAAGCGGGCCCCTCCCCCGTCTACATCAAGGTCAAGAGCGCGGAGCCGGCCGATTGCGCCGACTGTACCCAGGTCGAGCAGCGGTCGTGCAAGGACGGTCTCTTAGTGTGAGCGCGCAGCACCGGGCTGCGCCCCGGCTGGGAGGCGGTTCGGGGCTCTCCGCCCGCAGCTGGGGACAGGCTCGGGCAAGCGCAGACCTGGCTCTCACCGGCCGCCTGGCGGCAGAGAGTTCAGGGGAATTTCCCTCAGAGATCCCTAGGGGGACAGAGCCTCCTGTGGCTCTCAAGTAGGAGGGGGCGGGGGACGGACGAAGTAGATCAGAGCCCTCCCTCACCCCTGGGCTCCAGGGAGAGGAGGGGCGGGAAGCAGTCGGTATCCCAGAACCGCAGAGGTACAAGCCAGGTGTCCCCAGCCAAGGCAGAGGGCCCCCAGACCTGGGATGGTGGGGGTCAGGACCGAATTGTTCTCTGTGTGATGAGATTTGAGCTCCGAGGCAACAGTGTTAGCACAATAAAGAAGTTTAAAGATGACACCGAGGTGGCTGTCCCGCGTTCCTCGGAGGGCTGGGCCTGGGGTGGGGAACCCAGACAAGTTGTTCCTTACTGCCTTGCCTTCTGTCTGAATCTTCTGCTTCCCCTTCCTATAGGGAAAGCCACAGCTGGAAGGGGACAGCCAGTCCTATTCCTTCACAGTACACACGGGAAACTGAGGTCCTTCAGAACGGACTTTACAATTCCAAACCCGCGTTTCCCTTTTTACTCTGGAAGAGGGGACGAGTGTGGGGTGGATGTTAGAGGTGACCTCTACACGGTCCCTGACCATTCTCAGCACCCTCTTTTCTCCATCCATTTTCCTAATCCGAACTTCTTTATCTCCCCCAGGTGTATGTCTTCCTGTCTAGCAGCCAGGAAGGGATCTAAACTCATTCAGACTCTGGAATAGGAAGACCCGAGGAGATTTAGCTCAGCCCTGTCTTTCATGGGGAGGTTAAGTTTATTAGACACTCACTAGGTGCCAGGAGCTTTCAAATGCTTTCTTTTTACTTACCTCTTAACATTCGTTCTGCGAGGGTGTGCATCACTCCCATTATTCACAAAAGGAACTGAGGTTCAGGGGGACTAAGTATCTCAACCGAGGTAAAAAGGGTTTGGTCTAGGAATGTTTGACTGCAGGACAGCAGGCTGTTCTCTGATAGCTGAATTCCTTCTATACCATTCCTGATGAGGGGCTATCCTAAAGTCCTCTTGCCTACCTTCAGTGGCAGCTCACTGCCTACACATGAGCCTTTGGTTGTGAAGATCTCATAGACATTTCTTCTATTGCCTGCGTGTGCCTTTTTTTCTTTTCTTTTTGGTTTTTACGAGACAGGGTTTCTCTGTATTGTTTTGGAGGCTGTCGGTCCAGCCTGGCCTCGGACTCACAGAGATCTGCCTGCCTCTGCCTCCCGAGTGCTGGGATTAAAGGCATGCGTCACTAACGCCTGGCTCTTTTTTTTTTTTTTTTTTTTTTTTTTTTTTTGAGACAGGGTTTCTCTGTATTGCTTTGGAGGCTGTCCTGGCACTCTGTAGACTGGGCTGGCCTCGAACTCACAGAGATCCACCTGCCTCTGGGATTAAAGGCGTGTGCCACTGGCGCCCGGCCCTGTGTGTACTTTTTATTCTTTGGTTCCAGATCTACTTGTGGGGAGTCCAGAGCATCTTATTTCCACTCCTTGCCTCTAATGGCCCACGTGGTTGTATTCCACACTGGACACCATTGGGTGTTAGTGGGTTAAGGGATCTCCAGAAGTTTGTAGCACGTCAAAGTCACTTAGTTTTGCTTGCCTTTTCCCAGCTAGTGGAAAGCCTAGACACTTCTCTTGTTTCTCCTCTCCTCAAAAGAAACTGGTCCTTCCTAGTCTTCCTTCTCCTGTCCTAGGGCAACATAGGGTAGGTATGCATAAGGCTTGGAGCATCCTGCTTGATAGTGAATAACCTGGAAACTTGTAAGATGGCTTGGGGTTTGTCCAGGGGTGGTGGTGTTGACCATCTTGGCAAGACAGATGAGAGAGAATGAATGCTGTGACAAAGGGAATCAAAGACTGCTTACCTAGGAACCGGGGGCTGGGCAGTGGGGGTGTACAGAGATGAAGGGGGGAGAGAGTTAGGGAGGGAGTAGAGAATTCCAGAAGCCAGCAATCATTTGGTCGTGTTTATGAGTGCCTTTCAGATGACTTATTCATAGACAGAGTTAGCTTTTCAGCAGGGCGCTGTGCCAGGCACACGTCTGCCCTCAGGCAGGTGACTGATGAAGCTGAACGAGGAAGAGGTGCTCCCCCTCTGAGGACCGGCCAACCCTGCCTTCTGTGAGGCGGTGAGGGGCTGAGGCAGCCACGTGACTTACCGGTTGTGTTGAGTGACATCCTTTTCCACCATTCTGGGAGTGGGGGCGGGGGCTTGCTTAGACTCAGCATTCACTTGAGCAGTGACAATTGTGAGGCTTGGGCAACAACTTCTGATAGAGTGAATCAACCGGGAAGCAGGGAGTTTCTTTTTTATATTTAAATATTTTTCATTTTACATACTAGTCCTAGTCCCTCCTCTCTCTCCTTCTTCCCCCCCCCCCCCACTTCTCCCTATCCTAACCCCACATTCACCCCACAGAGGGAGAGTCAACAAAGTCTGGCATACCAAGTTGAGGCAGGACCAAGCCCCTCCCCCTGTATCAAGGCAGAGCAAAGTATCCCACCATAGGGGAGGGGCTCTGAAAATCAGTTCATGCTCCCAGGATAGGTTCTGGTCCCAGATCAAGCCACATGACTGTCACCCACTTTCAGAGGGCTTAGTTCGGTCGCAAGGGAAGTTTCTAAGTGTATACAGTAAAAGAAGCTTACTTTCCCAACGATTGATTTTACTACAAGAACATGGGTCTTTCCCCCTCATCGGCTTATAACCTGTTTGGTGTAGGAAGAGGCCATGAATGGAGATATACATTGAGCAATGAATTTGGGGGTGAGCTGGACTGGGGTGGAGGTCTTGGAAGCTTTGATTTGTAGCATTTCTTATCTTCTGTGACATAAATACTCCCACAGTTGAATACTCAAGCTGCCAACAAGGTGTTAGTGGCATAGGGTTGGGAGGCATATTCTACGTGGTACATCATTGTATCATTCCACAGTTCAGATACAGCATCTGAAACATTAAAGAAATAAAAAGGATTAGTAGTGGAATAACCAAAGGTGGTGAGGTTTCTAGTATTTAGCATCCCTACTTTGATACAATCATTTGATTGTACATTTCTAGGATTTACTTTCAGTCATCCATCCATTGTTGGATTGCTGGGTTACCAAATTTAGGTAGGCCATATCACCAGAGCACTTGCTAGTCAGCTTTGATTCATTATGACAAACTCCTGAGATAAGAATTTTGAAAGAGGAAAAGCTGATTTTGAGTCACAGTTTTGGAGATTTCTGTCCAGGGTTGCTTGGCTTCCTTAGCTTTAGGCCTCTGATGAGACAGCACATAGTTGTGAATGCACACTGGGGGGAGAGGCTCCTTCCCTCAAGCTGGAAAGCAAAGAGAAGAAGCTTCAGGAAAGATTGGGCATGCCCCAGATGTCTTCACTTCCTCCTACGAGCTTCGCCTTCTAAAAGTTCCACCTTACCCCAAAGTGACAGAGACTGAAGTCAAGCCCGTGACACCCAGGACTTTGGTGGTCACTCATCTAGACTGTAACACCAGGCAAACAGCTGGCTAGGCACAGACGCTGCCTCCGAGAGAAATCTTAAAAACAGTTCTGATTTGCTGCTGTCTGTTTCTCCTGGGACTCAAAAAGTACAAAGTCATCTATTTCCATTCCTCTTTCTGGTTGTGTCTTTTGCACCTCTTCCCAACCTTGCCAGGACTAAATTCTAGTTCTTTGGGTTATTGAAGAATTCGTAGATAATCGACATGTCCTTGACACACCACTCTCTTGATAGTCATCAGAAACTCAATTCGGCATCCACAAGATTTTCATGAATTTGCCTTCCAGAGCATCCGATGGTGGGGTGTCTCTGCTAGATACATTTCTGAGACTTCCCCTACTCAACCCCTCTGATTTCCCTCCCCTTAGAAGGGCTCAGAGTCAATTTTCAAGCCCATGGGTAGGAGGAATCCTATGTATCGCTTGCTTATTCCTCAGAGGGTAACCATAGCCATGCAGTGTGACCATTGCATTTTTACTACCCTAGGTCAAGTCTAGGTCCAGCCAAAGTCACACTCTCTCTCTGTCTCTCTGTCTCTATCTCCCTCCCCACACTTTGTGTGTGTGTGTGTGTGTGTGTTTGCCCCCACTTACCGTGATTAGGTTGTATCCTGGCTGGAGGCAGCAGAATGACTGATCAAGACATTAGATCTGTCTCTGAAGTTTCCTGAGGCCTTTCTCCTGTCTTGGTCCCCGACTTAGGGGGAGTCTGGGAAATCCTCCTCTCTATCTATTTTTCTATCTGAAACAATAATTTCATCTATTCCTGGTTGAGAAAACAAAACCAGTTCCACTCAGTTCCTTGTTTTTGTTAAATTAATTTTCATACAGCAGTCTCTGTTTTATGTAAAATTATAGAAGTCAAACAGAAAGGGACTACAGTGTATCTCAGGTAATGTGATCTAAATCTCAGGTTGGTGAGTATAGCTTGAGGGTCAAATATGGCCCGTGACCTGATTTTATATATGAATCTTTATCAGCAGCTCTCTGTTCTAGTGTGAGTGTACTGAAGGGTGGGTGAAGTGGAAACTTTAGGGAATCAGGAGAACTTTGGATTTGGTCACTGTGCCCACTGGTGGGGAGCAGACAAGGTAGCCTGCTGGTCCTCTGTGGCCATTGCCTTTCGGATGGGACACTGAGCAATAGGAGAGGACAGACGTGCTGGACAATGGCAAGGAAGTAAACAGAGGAGGACTGGGGTCAGATTGCTGCACGTATTTGTGTACAGTGATGGGTGATGGTGGGTCCTGTGTGGACTTGGAGGGGGATAGGAGAAAGAGAAGAGGAATAGAAGAGCTGTAGTAAAGATTTGCAAGTTTTTCTTGTGCACACATGCAAAAGGAGCCTGTGCTCGTAGAGTCAGACAGACTAGATCCATAGCTATTGAGCAGGCTTCCAAGTGTCAGTTTCTTCATCTGTGAAATGGAACACGGAGGAGGTTATCTGACGTGATGTGTATGTAACACACACAGCTACATAGCAGGGACTCAGCAGGTGGTTGAGTCCTCTGTGTCTAATGTGCAATCTCATATCCCACAAAAGTGCAGGCCTGGAAGCCTGGACCCAACCAGGAGTGGGATGAAGGCTGAGGTCATTGGACAGTTGCAGGGAAGGGGGTGTTTGGCATTGAATTTAGAGACAGTTTGCCATCTGGAGGGAGGGGACAAGGAATCCTGTAGACAGCCAGCAGTGAAGTAGGAGGCCCAGGCCTAGCCTGTGGCGCCTGCAGTCCACTAATATTGACAGCAATCCTCATTAGTAACAGCGATACTAATAATTACAGGACGCACCTGAAACACAAGCTTGGCAGGGCCCTGGACCAGCTTCCAGAATCCTCTGGTGCCTCCCGGGACCAGGGCGTGTCTTTCTGGTGCTTAGGCCCGCAGTTGCTGCCTTCCGGTGTGCCCACTGCAGCCCTAAGCATGATGGGCCCTCCCAGGCGGCCCATTCCTTCTGGGGGTTCTTCACACAGCTTTTAGCCTGGATGAGCCTTCCCCAAAGGGCAGGGTGGATGCAGATTAGCTGCTGCTGCTTTTGCGTTTTCTTCAGAAAGTCAACCCAGTTCAGGAACTCTCTGGTCAGTCTCCTCAGCATTTTCTGGATCCCCCCTGCCTTTCTCCTGCACGGATGCTGACTGTCTTGAGAGCCTAATCTCCAAAAGCTCCTTGCACCTCCTCTAGGCCCAGCCCCCAACTTGCCTCAGCTCTTGGCCAAGGCAGTTTTCCTTGCTTGTAAAGCTCCCCTGCCTTCTCTCTTTGACCCATTTCTCATCTGGCCTTCACAGGAAGCAGAGGGGGCTAGCCCCACCCCTTCCTCCCAACTTCTCACCTGCTGTTGGACCAGGGGAAGGGGTGTTTGCTCAGTTATCTTTTTCTGTTGGGGAGTGTTCTGTTGTTCTCCAGCTCCGCCAACCCAGGCTTCCCTGGAGGGCGGTGTGGCCTGGCCTCCTCCTTTCTCATCATTTATTCCCTTGGGAGCACAGGAGCTCAGCGACTGGGTAAAATAAGTATGACGTATAGTTTGCGCCAGCTACTCCTCTCCTGATTTGGTAAAGATGATAGTCAAGGCTCTGTGATTATTTAGGAGAGGTGGAGTAGAAAGACTGTGTGTATCCTCTCAAATCCTTCTTGAAGGTACCTGGGAACTTAACTCTCCCCGAGAGAAGGGCGTGAGTGGGGAAACTGTTGGTAGTGCTCGGGGCTTCCAAGGCAAGCGCCAAGGGCCGCGTCTACCAGCTAGGCCGCAGTGACCTTGTCTCTATGAGCAGCAGGCTGTCAAAGCTCTTCCTCACGCAGCATGCAGGCTTCTAATCTGTAGCTCGTGAAGGACTTGAGGAAACGCCGTGTCTGTGATCACTGCTAAAAAAAATTGAGCAACTGGTCCTTGTCCAGAGTCTAACCTGCTATTATCACATTGCTCCTGTGGGGAAATCGGATTCCTTCTTTCCAGTAAGCATTAAGCCTTTCCAGGAATGGAGCATGCGCTCTAAAAAGGGAAATAAAGAAGTCAACAGTTTTCTCCACCCCCACACAGTCGCCAGACCTGCATACCAACAACACACACGTTTATTTACGTACCTGGGCCAAACTCCTCTCCTAAGTTCCACACTTGCTCTCTGCTTATTTAGGACAGTTCAGTGTTAGCATGCCTGGAAGACTGCTTGTCCATCATCCCTAAGTCTGTCCTGCTACCTCCCTCTTCCAGCAGATGGCAACTCTGTCTGTTAATTCCTTGCTTATCTGTTCCCCACCATCTCCCCCTGGTCAGGAGATCCTGGTTATGCCTTCAGAGTTAAGTCTAGAACCTTCCATTCTTTATTGTTGCCTTGTAGTTCCTGAGCACGTCATGTTTTGCCTGGCTTACGGCAGCGGGACCCTGGGCGATTGCTCAGCTTGCTTCCCGTTAACCACACCTTAGTATCTGTCTACAGAGGAGCCAGACTGATCGTTGAGGATTCCTCTGCTCAGACTTCCCAAATGGCTTACAGAGTCGAAGTTCTTGGCTCTTCCAGATCTTTTCTGTACCGTCTGTGACTCGATTTATTGTTCACCCCACTCCCCAGCTCGATCCAGTCCAGCCACATTGCATCACCTTAGGATTCTCACCCTGGCTGATCCCTTGGCTCTTCCAGATTGCCCAATGCAAGTTCTCATCTTCTTCAACTCTCTCTCAACAGTATCCTTTTCAGTGTGGTCCATCATTGCCACCTTGTTAAAGACTGTCTTCTGCCTGTGCTTGTCATCCTTAATCTTCACCCTTTCTCTTATTTGTGGACTGTAGACTGTCTTTGGGGCATGCTATCCTACATGCAGTTTCACTCACTGGTGATTGTTGGTAATAGATTCACCCCTTGTTGTCCTCCTACAAGCTCTACAAGGAGGGAGTGTAAGACAGGGATTCTCATCTGCTTTATTCACTAATGTACTTAAACAGTCATGAACAGCTCAGCCAGTAAAGGTGCTTGCTGCAAGGGCTCGATGATCTCAGTTCAATCCCCAGAATCCACATAAAGATGGAAGAAGAGAACCAACTCCATAAAACTGCTTTCTAACCTCTACATGTGTGCCGTAGACACATACATAAATATGTAACATTTATATAATAAATAATAAATGCCAGGCATATAGAGAACACTCAATAAATATTATTTCTAGGAAAGAAAAGAGATAAGGGTACACATTGCTTAAAGCATGAGGAGATAACCTTTGGTCTCAGTCCTTGGGGAGGTGACAAGTTAGGGGATAAACGGTCTTCTCCAGAATGCAGGATGAAGGTTCTAGAAGGTTATCTGAACCCAGACCATTGACTGTGCTGTCTGGAAGGGGAGTCAGAGTGGTAGAACATCCCAACCTGAGACGCTTGGCTCACTCAGTGGAAAGACTGTGTGGCAATTGTTATGTACTGTCCTCCTGTCTGCCCCTAGCTCCCCACATTAACCTCTCAGTTAACAAATGTGCTTTGGGAGATGTGCTTAACTTGTGTGACAGGACCGGGATATGAGACCCAATCCTTCCAGGAGCAGCCGGCCTCCAGAGGGAGACGATTAAGCTCATTTGGAAAAACTATAGAAGGATGCCTGTAGCTGTTGATTCGGTTTTGTGTGAGCTGGGAGGCCTGGTGCTGTGAGATCACTTGAGGAGAGGCTTCCACAAGTAGGAGTGCCCAGGGCTGGGCCTTGAATCATTTGCTTGGAGAGCAAGATGGGTAAAGGATTACATGTCAGGCTGGGAGTTGGGGAGGAGTGCCTGGATTAAGGGATAGAGTGTGTAAACATGTCAGAATTCTTGGGGAGATAAGAACCTTGCTCGTCTGGAATGGAGGGTGTGAGTGAGGTCTGCTCGTGGCTGTTACCTTCATCTTAAGGCCCTTGGTTCTGGAGATGGGAAGGTTTGCCTGTGTTAGCTGCTATGCACCCCAGCAGGGGCTCCATCCTCCAAGCTGGACCCCTTTATTTCTTTCAATCCACTGAAACTGCACCCTGCCAGGGTGGAGGGAATTTGACCTTCTCTGCATTTTCTCTAGATTTTCCCCACTCAGACAGTAAAAGGAGATCCCCCTTTAGTATTTAGAACTCGGATGACCCAGTCTCCAGAAATGAGACCTAGCTCTGAAAACAGCACCGAGGCCGTGCTGGCATTTCCAGGCAAGGGGACAACTTGGTGATGGGATGTTTGTGTGTCTTTCCAACACACAAACATCTCCTCTGTGTGGAGAGGGGGTTAGGTGCTCACTGGGATAGTGATGGCTGAGGGGCCACAGGGCCAACAAATAGGATGTAGCAGACTGTAGTCGTCTCTGTTCAGACTTGGGATACTCTTGAATCTCTCTGCCTTCCCTTTCCCCAGACATCCTGTTAGCCACTGGAAGTGTCTAGGACGTCTCTAACCCAGAGTGACTGAGCATCTAGTGACCTGCCTACTCTAACCGTGCTGTACATAGCCAGCTGCCAGCCATCAGCAGGCAGGCACGGGGCACTAATCAGCAGTGAGCTCCCAACTGTCTTGCAAGGGCATTTTTTCACCCTCTGTTTCCCAGTTTCCTGACCTGAGGCAGCAATTCTTGATGTCCTTCCCATGAAAGGATACTATAGGGCCTCTGACCTGGCCTGTGTGACAATCATAGCAGGGGACAGAACAGATACTTTGTAGTAAGTGAGGCCCCAGCCTTCTGTGTCCGACTTAGTTTGATGTCACTATCATTGCCTGGGAAGGCGTCCCTCAGGGATTCTATCCAGAGCCTATGTGGACTCCAATGCTGCAGGAGTCCCTGTGGGTAGGTTGGAGTCGTTGGAGGCTTCTTCCTAGCTCCCAAGGCAGCTCCAACACTCCCCACTGTTATTATTTCAGGTCCTGAATGGCCTTGGTTTTTCTGAAAATGCAAAGACTGGATCCAGGCCAGGAGAAAGGACACTGTGGGTCTGGATGAGCTTGGGCTGAAGGCACTTTGGGAACTGTTTTTGTCTTAAAAATACCTCACAAACTTCAATTCTCAGGTTCACATCTAAGGAACCTGGCAGACCTGCAGTGCAAAAAGTGCCCGATTATAGGCATATCCCTATGATCCTGGCTGAGTGGGGAACCAGAGCGGAGGAAGGATTTTTCTTCCTTAGGCTGACTTACATTGAAATTACTAGGTTGAATTCTCTGAAATCATCTGTATTGCTGGTATCTATGACAATTTTCATATGATCCAACCCAATATATTTTTCATCCTCCTCATATTGTTTTGTTAGATCCTGTCCCCTGATAATTAAGGATGAGGCAATTCTCTTGACTGTCCTGCAATGTGCTCGGCTCTCAGTATTACCAGTTTGAAGAACGACACCACATCTACCCATCAAGTCTACTCAGACCAGATACCCTGGCCTTCCTTCAGCCAAGGACACAATGCCTTGTCTGTTCTAGGTGCTGGGTGCTTACTGGATACATCTGCTGTATGTCTGTTGGAGGCTGCAGTCGCTTTCTGCCGGGGATGGCCACAGTGGCCTTGTATTCAGACTTTTATTTTTCCCCCGTAGCTCCAGTCTTCACACAGGGCCGGCCAGGTCTTTTTAAAATGCAAGTCGGATCATGTCATTTCCTTCCTGAAAGCCCTTGCTGGCCTCCCTTTATCTCGATGATTAAAATTTAAATCTTCCCGTGTCTTACCAGACCTTGCCTGACCTGGCCTCTGCAACAGGCTCCTTCCAAGGCCCCTCTTGCTCGTGACCCACTGGCCACAGGGACCTTCCTTTAGAGTCTAAAGTTTAGATATCCACACACATCGAAATGTTTCCAGAAGGCTCGTCATACTTGCTGATGTCTGAGCTTGCAGGCCTTCCCCAACTCTGCTGTACCAATTCCTGCTCTTTCTGCCGGCTGTGTGTGGCTTGAACATCCCTTCCCCAGACAGGCAGTTTGCGAGCTGTCTTCCTGCCAGCTATAGTTTGCTTCCGCATTTTTTTTCTTATTTGCAGTTTTCAGCTGTCTTCTTTTGAAGAAACTTAGTACAATTTAACTGCCCATTTGTGCTTATTTGTTCTGTGTCTGCCTGGTGGATTGTTGCTTCCTGAGTGCAGTGGGAGGCAGAGGCAGGTTTGTCTCCTTGGCAGCTGCCTTCCTTCCCAGTGTTGCTTGCTTGTAGTAGGCACTCGTTAAAGGCATGCTGGGGGAATGAATCCTGAAGATAGACAGCTCATTTGGCCCGGACATCAGAGTCTGTGGTGCCAAGTTCAAATTTACAGCCTTTTGTGTTGTCTGTAGGAGCTATAGGCAAAGCTGAAGTTTTGCCTATAGTTATGGAGAGTGACTAGGAATTATAACAGGAGCCCAAGGGGAAGGGTCCTCCTATTTAAGCCCACCCTTAACATTTGTAACTATAAATCATCACGGGAGAGGAAGCAGGAAGGTTTAAAAGTCAGAGGTAGTGGATATGTGCAGTGAGAAGTGTTTGTTTGGTGGACAAGGCAGCATTATTGCACACTTGGACTCACAGTGGCTGTCCCTGCATGCACACACCTTGCATGTGGTCAAGTGAGCCAAGATCCCAGCCCAGGTCAAGGAAAGGCTGGTGAAGTCCTGCTCCTGGCTGAGGAACTATTAGCAGTTGATGGTGTCTTGGGGAGGGAGAGTCAGTTTCCTACAGGGATGTGGCCTCTGAGAGTGTACTTATGCTCCAACAGATGGTCCTACACCCACACCCACACACCAGGCAGCACTAAGTGGACTCAGTGGGAAAAAGAAAAGAAAAGAAAAAAAAGAGGACATGAAATTGTGAGGAAAAGTGGTGGGGAGTATGTGGGAAGACTTGGAGGGAAGGGAATGTGGGTGAGTTTAATCAAAACATAGTACACACATGTACAAAATCCTTAAACAATAAATATGTTGTTACTTGAAATAGTTGTGTTTTTTCTTTTCTTTCAAAATGACTGGGGAGGCCAAGTTTGGATTGAGAAACTTTGGGATTTCATATCAAAGCATAGTTGTAGTAGTCATATTTTTTGTCGGGACTGCCAGTCCACAAATAACTACATGGAGACTCATTATTAATTACGAAAGTTTGGCCTTTAGGCTTGTCCTACTAGCTCTTGTAATTTAAGTTAATCTGCCTCTATTAATCTACATTCTACCATGTGACTTGGTTACCTCTACTCTGTTCCATGTGTCTGACCTCTTCAGTCCTTCCTGGCATCTCCCCACCTCTCTTCTTCCCAGAGTCCTCTCTCTCTCCAGAAATTCTACCTCTTCTTTCCTGCCTAGCTATTGGGCATTCACAGTAACAAATCTTCATACAGACTAAACAAATATTTCACAACCTACAGTAGTAAAGGAAAAATTAGTTCATTGTCCTGGGCCTGAGGGTGGACCCTTTGTTTTCTTACCCGTAACTACATCCTTCACTGTGGAGGATTTCCCATGCACATGTGGATGCCATGAATACATTGTTCCCCACCCCTAGGGGAACAGTGCATGGGTTTTACCTATCTTAGGCAGGATGAATCCAGAAAAGAAGTCTTAGAATTCTTGGGGCACATGCATGGGCTTTACCTATCTTAGGCAGGATGAATCCAGAAAAGAAGTCTCAGAATTCTTGTTTGGGCAGGGAGTTCCTGGATCTTGGATTCAGAGTATGGTTCAGAGGGACAGTGAACTCCAGGTAGCGCCCCTGGTGTCCTTGCTGATGGAGGTGAACCAAGGGAAGCTGTCAGTAGCACAAGCCCAGTCAGTAGCCATCTTGATGAAGTGCAGGCTGATAGTATTTCTGAGTATGGTCCCCTAGGGGTAACTGATAGGGATTGGGTTGGCAGGCCTTCCACTCCACTTGTCCTTTTAGGACACAGCCTCCAGGGAACAAAACTCTGAGTTAGCCACTACTTGAACTTGGCTGACACTCTGGGCTAACTCTGGCCTTTGATATAGAACCCTCTGGCAGATGATAAGACATCTATTTTCTCTTGGCTGTCCAGGTTTCAGGTCTCCAGACGATCTGCGAGCCTCATTCTCTCCCCTGTAGTAGCCAGGTCTATGGTCAGTTCACATTCTCTCTTACCTGCTCATGCCGAGGTATCACTGCATGAGGGATGTGTGCTCAAGCCTTAGGAAGAAGCCAAGACTGTGTGTGTGTACGCTGTGTGTATGCGTTGTGTTTGTGTGTGTTGTGTGTATGTGTTGTACATGTGTGGTGTGTGGTATGTGAGGGTGTGTTGGAGGATGGGATTATTAGGAATTTTCTGGGTGTTAGCCTGTAAGGTTGCTGTTCTCAATAAGAAACAGGAGCATTCCACAATATTTGAGGGCCAGATAACCAGTGGATCATAGGTTGTAGGATTGCGGATGGTGTGTTCCCGGATCTGATGGGTAGGACTGTGGTAAGTACCGCTGAGCTCCTGTGGTTACGCTGGCAGTGGGTTGTCAGGTGGTGAGTAGACTAACCAATGGTCAGGAAGAGAGCAGCACCTCACTTTCTCTCCAGTTAGGCCTGAGTTTCATTAATTTACCTGACTATGGAGATCCCTGAATAAGCCTGTGACTTCTCCAGAGTCTGGGAACACAGCTGAACAGAAGCCGTTGCTTTGGGAAGACCTGCCCAGGACACCACAATGCTACCCAATCTTCCATGCCTGCCAGCTGTTCCAGGCAAAGCAGTCATTTGCTATTTCTTCCAGGGACTGGACTGGGCCTTACTGGGGACAGAGGTCAGACAGATCAGGAGACAGTTTTGAACTCACTGGGGGAGGGGCATGCAGTATGGCTGTCCCGGTACTGCTGTTGACAATGAGATCATGGACCCTTTGAGGTCAGGGCTATGATGTGTTTTAGTAACTGATAGGCCTCTGTGTGGCAGATGCTCAGTAAGGCTTATCAAATGAGCAGATAAGATGTGTTTTCTGTTGCTCAGAGTCCTGTTCAAGCTTTTTTTTTTAACTTCATTTTGTTAAATCAATTATTGTTTCTGACAAAATGTCACATACCATTCTTCTGTTGTCCCAGAAGGAATGTCCTTGGCTTCAGTAAGATGATCTAATGCCACTGTTTTCAACACTTTAGTGAGTGACTGCAGTGCAGAAAGTATAGAAGGATAATCCCATGGTGACCCCAAGTCTGGTCAGTATTGGGTTCTCTGAGCAACCCACAACTTTAGGAGGGATTCCTTATTTGCTTTACTTGAGGCCAGAGAGAGAGGTCTGTTTCACTGTTGCTGTTCCTGCTTTTGCATAGACCCAAAGAATCCTGACTAATGCCAGTGTTTCTCTTTTATTCTTAGACATTCTAAAAACATGACGGTTTCAATGGCTGTGTGTATTATTCACTTGTTTGTATGATTGCTGGTTTGTGTTTCTTGGTAATAGTGTAACTACTTCCCATCACTTTCCCTTTACAGTGCTGATATTTCCCCCAAGCAACACACTGAGAAAAATGGCAGAGGAAAAGAAGCTAGATAAATCTTCCCCCACAAAGCATGGCTGCTTTCCAACTCCTTAGCAGAACCCTTCCACTGGCCTTTTTCATTTCATTGCTTATTCACTCATTCTTCCCTTAAATTGTACCGAATTCTCACTATTGGAAGGATGCTATAGATTGTTTGGGGGCAGGAATAGCAAATGGTTTTCATCCCAGCAATCAGCTTTGATTGGTGGGGGTATTGTCAACATTGCATCTAGACTCAGTGGAAAAAGTGTGTTAGCATCTATTAGCTGGGCCTGACACGGCCCTGGAAGACAGACATTTGTATATACATACAATGCATTTGTCACTCCTAGTACAGCTTCCTGTTATTAACAATCTCTACTCTGAGACAGTTTCTGCTTACTCACATTTGTTGAAACAATTCATTTCATAATCGTATTTCGTCATCAGTTAGAAAGTTCTTTCCTGGTGATGTTGTGCAGTGTGAGGGGCCGAACTGATTTAGAAAACCAATTTTAGAATTAATGCTGACTTTGCGTTGACTAATTACATCTTTTTGGCTTCAGTTTTCTACCTAAGAAGCTGAACCGAGTAATCACAAGCCTGCCCCCTAGCTGTGATATTCTGTTTTCCACATGGGTCTATACTTGCATCTTGGTAACATGCTCTATTGGCTCTCGTTGTACAGTATGGGCTTATGTTAGAACCTTTCAAATATTTGTACAGCTGCATCCATCTGAGTTTTGTTTTTTCAACCAGTTTCTTTAATAATTTCTCCATAGGACAAGGGCTTCTAGACTTCTCACCATTCTGGCCATTCTCTTCTGGATACTTAAAGTTTATTGTGTCTCCCTAAAAGTGTGAGCTTCTGAAATGGGATCCAGGCTAGCTGTGCAGTAGAATATCCCTACTGCCCACTCATATGCTCAGCCTGCCTCTCCTGGCAATTGATTGCCACCAACACATAGCCCAAAGGAGAGACAGCCACGGAAACGTTCACAGACCCAGGGAGGTTGTATTCTGGAGTTTTATAGGCTTTCCTCCGAGGTTTCATGCTAGACAGATACAGGGAGCCAATGGGTCAAGTCAGGAAGGGTCAGTTGTTTCCCTGAGAGATCAGTAAGAGCTGGTTAACATGGCATAGGCACTATGTCATAAACGTGGAAGAAAGGCTTGCTGGGGATGCCACTGATGAATGTAGACATTCTTTCTCCCCATCCTCCCCTGCTTTAAAGCACTGAGCATTTCATCTCCAAAAGCAAATGAAGATCTCTTCAATCTGATTCCTGGGCTATATTATTTCCCATTCTCTCATATTAGTTTTCAGATACAGGCTGGCTTGGTACTTACTAAATAGTCTAGGCTGGCCTTTAAAGTCCAGCAATTCTGTTTCAGCATTTCCAGTGCTAGGGTTACAGGTGTGAGCTACCATGCTCAGCTATATTCTAATATTCTGTCACTTGGCCTCTTGGTTCCAGCAGATCTTGCGTTTATCCTTTATAGAAAAAGAGTAGGTTCAAAAGCTATTGCTGAAGATAAAGAAAATGAGAGCAAGGAAGAGAAAGGCAGTCTGGAGAGGGCTCTGATATGACCATGTGCATGCTAGAAACATCCCCAAAGAGACTGATGCCTTGACTCACTGGGGTCCCCTCTGCCACCCAAATTCCAAGGAAGGGAAGATCTTATGCTTCAGACCATGAGGTCCTACATGAGGTGGCCCCAGGCCATGTCTCTGGACTGTTCCCTTCCCTTATTTCTCCTTTGTTTAGATCCAGCCACCCAGTCTCTATGGGCTGTGAACCATGGTCCCACTCACGGGGTGTGCAAGATCTGTGCTGACAGCTCTCTTTGCCAGTGCTCAATTCTGTCTTAGTTAGAATGAGTCCTCGCCACACATCAGTGCCTAGTCTCTTCCTTCCTTCCTTCCTTCCTTCCTTCCTTCCTTCCTTCCTTCCTTCCTTCCTTCTTTCCTTCCTTCCTTCCTTCCTTCCTCCCTTCTTCCCTCCTTCCTCCCTTCCCTTTCTTCCTCCCTCAACCCCTCCTTCCCTCCCTTTCTCCCTCCTTTAGATTTCTGTGGTTCTAGGGATTGAACCCAGAGCCCCAGGCGTGCCAGAAAGCACTCTCCCCCTGATCTATATTCCCCAGCCCATCTTTTTGCATTCTGTTTCTGATTAAACCAGCCAGGTTAGGCTTGAATTTATTCTGTAATCCAGGCAGGGCTTGAATTACTGTCCTCCCACCTCATCCTGCCTAGTAGCCGGGGTCTCTGACCTTGTACCACAAAGCCAGCCGTCCTTATCTTTTAAACAGAGTCTGTCAGCTTCTAGCATATACTTATAAATTTATTTATATGCCATTGAACATGGGACTCTGCTTTTTTGTTTTGTTTTTGAGACAGGGTTTCTCTGTATTGTTTTGGAGGCTGTCCTGGAACTCACTTGGTAGACCAGTCTGGCTTCTAACTCAGAGATTCACCTGCCTCTGACTCCCAAGTGCTGGGATTAAAGGTGCGTGCCACCTACGCCCAGCTCTTCTTCTTCTTTTTTTTTTTTTTTTTTTTTTTTTTTTTGGTTTTGGGACTCTGCTTTGCTTCATCCGAAACCGATTCCTAGTGCCTCATTGAGTTCTCATCATACACTGAGCGCTCAGTTCATACTCTGGATGGTGTAACTTTTGAAGGCTCTTTCCCAATGTCTCTTAGAATAAGACTGGTCTCCAAGAGCACTTGGTGTTTTCCAGGGGAAGGATAATAAGTCTACTAGTTGACAAGTGAGTCACTGCGGATGGGAACGGTAGTTTCTTTGAGCAGCGCGGGCCTGTCCCAAGAGGCCCTGGTACAACTCACTGCAAAATCACTGTCGCTACAAGGCAGATAAAAGTCACCTCCCAAAGAGGAGAACTGTGCTTGAATTGAGGTGAGGTTGTGGGGGTAAATGGAGGGGAGGTGGGGGCAGCTTGTGTGTATCACCCAGAACCACCATGGCTCATTGCTAGATCCTGGGCTTCCCTGTTCCCTCCTTTTCAGGGACAGGCTGGCTTTCTGAGACTTGGTGAGAAAATGCCTATAGGTGGCAGAGGCGGGCAGCACGGATGACAGGTGGAGTGGGCACGTGCATTTCTGCAGCAGGAAGCTGGAGGAAAGGGGTAGAAGAAAAGTGAGACCAGGAGAGGGAAAGAATTATAAAAAGACAGGGACCTCGGAGAAAAGCCAGCAAGAGGGACCCCAGGAAGAAGAGGTGTGTAACGTGAACACACGAGCCAGTGGATTTTGCCCATCATTTGTCCCAGGTAAAGTGACTTTCTTGGCACTGGAGAGAAAAGGCAAAGTGTTAGCAGGATTGACTTCCTGAGTGGAGAGACTGACGTCACCTAGGAAACATACTCAAAACTGCCTCTGCTTCTTTAATACCTCCTTCCTCTCTATTATCAAGGCCTGGGTGGGGCCCCAGGATGAAACCCATTCCATCTGGATGGGAATAAGCATGAACCTTAGTAGCTACTACTCCCTGAGGATAAGTTTAACTCATTAAGTGTTTCGTTTTCCCAAGCAGCAATAAACAGCCTAGACTTTTTCAAAAAAGAATCATTCAATGGCAGAATGCATTTTCCAAAGATGGCCATAACAATATCCTCTATGGGGGATGTCAAAGTGACCTTGACGATCCTACAGTTGAGTGGTCAAAGCAACCTTGACAAGCCTACGGTTGAGCGGTAGGGACCTGGCTTTCCCCTTGAATTTAGGAGGATCTTCTACACTTGTAAGTGAAAATGAATGTGGCAGATTCTGAAATGTCACAGTACCCTTCCCTCCAGTCCCCCCACCCCTACAGTGTAGCCTTTCATGGCTTTTTATTCTCCCTGTTTCAGGAAGATAGCCTTACCCTGAACTTAGCTGCTTCTCTTGCCATTGTGCAAGGCTTTCCTTTTGGCTGGGTCAAACTGTGTTTTGTTTTGTTTTGTTTTTCCTTTCCGGCAACTGCATAGACTGTATAGAGAGACCCTCAAACACCACCCTAGATCATGCAGGAGGCATGAGAGTTAATGGTGATGAAGATGTCTATTAATAGGGTGCTACCCGAAAAATGGCTTTCAGTTGGGCAGTGGTGGTAGTGCACACCTTTAATGCCCTGCACTCAGGTAGCAGAGGCAGACCGATTTCTATGAGTTAAAGGCTAGCCTAATCTACAGAGTTAGTTCTAGGACATCTAGGGCTGCTACACAGAGAAACCCTGCCTCAAAAAAAAATGGCTTCCATCCCAAGATGGCATGTCAGCCATCCTTCATTATCTTAATAACCTCAATTTACCTTTGAGGGGCCTTGAACTCAGATGATCTGGAAGTCCTTCAGGCCAGAAAGAAAAAGCCCTGCCCTCTACCTTTCCTTGTTCTGCAACTTTTCTTATCATAACATCTTGCACACAAGGATCTCAGTCTTTAGGGACTGGGTTGGAGTTGGCAGTGGTTAGCTCAGTTCCCGGGTATTTCAAACATCTGTTATCTCTTAGGGCCCAGGACCTGACCCGGAGGCAGTCTCTTGATAGTTAGACGATTCCTTCTCTATAGTGCTCAAGAATGAATGCTTTGGATAAACAATGTCTCTGGGGATCCTAGAGAACATCCAGGGCTCTTAAGGAATTGACCTCTTAGTCCACCTTGCCCAGAGGAGATCCAGCATGTGCAAAACAGAGGGAGGAGGGAGGAGAGAGGAGGTTGGAACCAGGGTGATGGTGGCTTCCTTGGCTGTTCGCGAGCAGTGGACAGGAGACTTGTGGACGTTACAAGGATCCCGGCGGTTTCCAGGTGTGGAGCATCGTGTCACTGGGCAGGATTTCTGTCTCGTCATGATCCAAGCATCAGTCTATGCTGTCTCTCGTGGCACACCTTACACGAGGGGGTTCTCTGTCTCTGGAACTCTGTCAGCGCCAGCACCCTTCCTTTTCCCTGGTGAGGAGATTAGACGGTTACCCCTCCAGGGCTTAGAGTCTCGGCATACTCAGGCTCTGAACACTAGATGTCCTGAATCCAATCATCCCTTCTTATTTTCTAAAATCATGGAGAAGGAGATGTCCCTTAAGAACAGGATGTTCTTCTTAATGTTTAGATGTCATCTGCACCCATGCTATAAGTTAGGGCTGTGCTGTGCCTGGTTAAATGACAAGGAGTCATGTGGCAGAGCTGGGACCAGCCCCTGGACACACACACTGTGTGGAGCTTTTACCTTACCCCAGGTGGCCATAGCTGTTCTTTAATGAGTCTTTAAAAATGCTAGGATAAGTGAAAGGAGGCTATCACAAGGAACCACGTAGTGGGATTCCATTCATGTGAACTGTCCAGAATAGATTAAGAAAGTAGATACGTGGTTGCCTAGGGCTGAGGGGAGGCACAGGGAAGTTGAGGAGTGTTGACTAAGTGGTTATAGTCTTCCTTTGGTGGGGGAGGCGATAGAAATGTTCTAATATTGGTTGTGGATTGGAGTTAAAGCTATGGATTAATTTAAAGCCATTAAATTGTGCACCTTAATGGAGCAAATTGTACAACATATGATTTATATCTCAATAATATAGGTTTTAAAAACTGCTCTTTTCCTGGCTCCTACAAATCGTGGGGAGCAAAGGTTGTGTGTGGACTGGACCCTCTTCCTAACAGACAGGACCCCTAAACGAGGTGCAGTCTAAGGGGTCCACCTCCACCTCAGCTTTCCTGTCCCTTGAGAAAAATGCACAAGTACCTGTCACCCCTGGATCCAATGCCTTGTCACAGATTTCCAGGACACAGCTAACATAGCAAGGCCAGCCAGTTTGGCATGAAAACAGCCATGAAGCCTCTGTCATCTGAGATGTTCCTTTAAGGGCAAGGTAAGGGTGTCTGGGCAGGGATAGTTAACTGTGTGTGTGGAGCCTGGAACCTGATCTCACCAGGTTATCCTCAACACTTTTCTGTAGGAGTTGATGTTATCAGCCACTGGCCAGTGGTGGGGGTGGGGCTTCTCCCAGGAATTCCTTTCTTAAGAATGGTTGGCAAGAAGTGAGTAGATTTCATCAGGCCTTTTCCTCAATAACTATTCACCACTGCTGTTCCTGTTTTAGGAACCATGATGCTCAAGGGACCCACTGGGTGTGTCCCATTGTGACCCAGGCTTTGCTTTGGTTAGGCTCAAAAGTCAGCAGGAGCAGACAGGTCCTTGGGATGGAGTAAGCAAAGGTGATTAAAGGAAGGATATTACTCAGACTGAAGGTAGGCATATAGAGGGGTTGTTGGGGAAGGCTTCCTGGAACACACTCACCTTGAAGACTCAGCGTGAGAGGGCCAGGTGGACAGGGAAAATCACAGCAGTGCTCTGGGCAGAGAGAATATAATGTGCACAGGCCCGTGGGGAACGTGAGCCAGCAGCTCATTTGAAGAATTACCCAAGAAAAGTCAGGTTGTTCAGTCTGGTTGGAGACCAAAGTGCAAGGGGAGGGCTAAGGCATGAGACAGGAGATGCAAAGAGGCGGGGCTTTAACTCTGAGTGGGAGGAGGTCTAGTCCCAGGTACTTGCCAGCATTCCCATCCCTTTCCCCCATGTTCTGCACTTCTGAGACTTCTACCTGAGCAGCAGCCATGGTGCCATGCCCCAAGGAGACCAGCTAGGATCAGGAAGAGTGAGACTGGCAGGACCACCAGCAGCACATCCTTGTAGGAGGCCTTCCCGGAGGCTGCAACATGGAGGGTAGAGTCAGACATGGGCCTCATGTGCCATAGTTCCTAAACCATAGGTTATTATTGGTCCTTGGCCTACCTGCTTCATGACGGCAGCTCTCCCAGGGAGTGACTGTGGCTGTATCCCAGCTGACAGGATTGGAGGCAATGCAGGTATAAGCCACATCTTTGTCTCCTGGTCCCAGCGAGACACGTAACACCTGTCTATTTGAGAAAAGGCCAGGCAGCTCCACGCCAACATCCATTGTCCCCTCCCGTCGCCAGCTATAGGTTATGTCACTGCTGTTGGGGGCCCAGCAGGACAAGAAGACCTGGCAGGTTTGGGGGGCTTGAGCCTCTTCCGTTGCAGCAGTGAACACTTGAATGACAGGCTTAGGTACCGCATCTGTGTCAGAATAGCAGAGCAGAGTGGGTTAGAGGGCTGCTAGGCTGAGTCTAAGCTCTGTGTCTGGGTTCTGCGCCCGGTTAGATGCCTCTTTTGTTCTTCAATCTCATTTATCTTCCCGTTGCTGATTCTTTAGCTGGGTAGCTAAAGGTTTTATGCAATGACTCGTGTCAACCTCTTCAGCCATACTCTCTGCTGGTCTTCCTCGCTATTCTGTTGGTTTGCAGGTCTCCCAAACATGAGCTGCTGTTTCAGACATCGAATGCGTCTGTGTGGCTCATCTGTGCACATAAATGCTTCCTACCTCCCCTAAAGAAATCTGTATTCTGGTTTGTCCTCATACCCACAATGCTCCTGCTTCCACTTTCAGAATGCTGCAACTGCAGGTTTGCCACCAAGCCTGGCCTATTCTTTCCCTTCTTGCCCACCTAGGGACCTCCTATGCATCCTTTAAGACCCGCCCCCCTGTCAGACACACTGTTTTATGCCTCGACTGTGACGCCTTCCCTGACAGTTCAGTGTGACGCCACTCTCCAGGCATTCATTCTGCTCATGTCCTTTGGAAGCACTTCTTTCAGTGTGCCAGTCAGTCAATGAGAGATGACAAGTATTTATTAGTTCAGGTGAGAACACACATCCCTGCACTTGGGAGCTCTCGGTTTGGTGACGGAGACAGACACTGACACGTGACAATGAACAAGAAAATGACTGTAAGGGCATAAAATGCCATGAATGAGGAGCCTGGAGGGAGGGGCTCTGTCATCGCCATAAGCTTAGCTCTCTTGGGCTGGCAAATTGGTGTTTGGTACCTGGGCTGCTAACCAATTAGTGTCCTGGGCATGCTAAGCAGTGGCTCCTCATTCCTAGATAGATTGATGAGTAAGTCCCGAGTCTCTAGCAAAGGGGCCAGTGGGAGAGCATTATAGTGACAACAGGAGGGCCGGATCTCTGACAGCATTCCAAAGTCAAGCAGAGTAAAACCTCGTTAATGCCAGCCCAATCTGGTGGGATTTGTGATATGAAAAAAGAAATGATTTGCTGGGCATACTAATAGTATAAACAGAGATTACAGGGGGGATATTTACACCACTTAAGAGGACAAGCTGCCTCCAAACACGTTCAGGCGCAGTAGAAACACCCATCGACATTTCTGGTAACCGATCTGCTAATTCAAATCATTCTTATCTATTGTCAAAGCCGAGCTCCTAAGGACGGCTGCTTGGCAGCTTCCTGCAATTAGTTCTAATCACGCTATGTATTTGGAAGCAATAAAACAGCAATTTCCTTAAAATCTGTAATTCAGATACTGAGAACAAGGCATTTTAGGGTTTAGTGGTGTGGGTGCTGCATGCATTACCTCGCTCAATGTCCTTGTTTCACAAGTGCAGCAGCTGAGACAGATTAGGGGAGAGGCTCCAGGGCCCGCTTGGCTGTGGAGGTCACTGCACCGGGGCACTGGGGTAGGGGCTGAGGAGGGCTGAAATCCAGCCAGCATTCCGCCTGCTGAGATACACGACTTGCTTCAGGCCTCCAGGTCTCTGGAAGTGTATCCTCTAGCTGTAAATCAGCATCCTAAATGGCTCACCCAAGGGCAGGTAAGACACTGTCTCTGGGGATTTGAGAGCCTCCCAGTGTGCTCTCTCTCTCTCTCTCTCTCTCTCTCTCTCTCTCTCTCTCTCTCTCTCTCTCTCTCCTCCGTCCTCTTTGCAGCCTCTATTCCCACTTCCCATTCTTAATTTGGACTTTCTGCAACCTTTCACATTGAGTTTTTACTGAAATTCTGTGTGGGCCCCGTTCACAGTTTTGTCTCAAGTCATTAGGAAGATGAGATGAATGGGAGTTAAAAAAGGCCTGGGGCAACAGAAATGGATGGAGACAGTGGAGGAAAGAGAGACCAGAAGGGAGAGGGAGAGGGAAATGGAGAAGGAAAGGGAGAGGGAGAGGGAAACAGAGAAGGAAAGGGAGAGGGAGAGGGAAACGGAGAAGGAAAGGGAGAGGGAGAGGGAGAGAGGGAGAGGGAGAGGGAGAGGGAGAGGGAGAGAGGGAGAGGGAGAGGGAGAGGGAGAAAGAGAGGAAAAGGAGAGGGAGAGGGAGAGACAGGGAGGGAGAGAGGGAGGAGAAGGAGAGGGAGAGAGGGAGGAGAAGGAGAGGGAGACAGAGAGGGAGGGAAGGAGGAAGGGAGAGAGCAAGCTCATTGTATCTTCACCCCGTTCTTAGCCAATTCATCCATCCACTCCAGCTGCAGGGATACACGCAGCTGCACACAATGATGCTGGCATTGTGGAGCAAAACCCACCCCACAGACCCTAAGCAATAAAAATAGTGACTATTTTTAGCTCTGAAGTAATACAGCTCAGGTTGACCTTGAACCCACAGCAACCCTCCTGTCTCAGACTCCCAAGTGCTAGGATTACAGGCGTAATTACCATACCCAATAAAGGATCTTTTAGGAAAAGTAATGCTGGGGCAGGGCTGGGGGTGGGGTCTGTACGTTTAGATCCCTGGTAGAATTGGTTCTTAGTATGTTCAAAGCTCTGGGTTGAATCTTTAACACTAACTTTAGAACAGCAGAAAGGAAGGAAGGAAGGAAGGAAGGAAGGAAGGAAGGAAGGAGGAAGGAAGAAGGAAGGAAGGAAAAAACCAACAAAACCTCCACAAAACAAAACAACAAAAACCCATAAAAACAAAAACAAACAAAACAGAAATATAGAACAAAATTCTATAACTAGTTACAGTTCAAGCTGAATTTAACTTGTAAGTAAAAACTAATTATGTCATATGCCACATTTTTCCTTTTCCTTTTTTAGTGGTAATTAAAATAATAGTGCCACATGTAGTCTATGATGCTGCCTCAGAATGGGTCACCAGGCCACTTGGCGCCACACACCGCTTTGCCTCATCCTCACTGGTGTGGTACATGGTGCGCATTATAAGGCTCATGGCACAAATGAGGAAAAGGGGGACGGCCTGGTGGGCGAGCATCAGTCCCAAGCCTGCTGAGTCTAGGAAAGAACGAAGGGACGTAGAGAGAGGCTGGTGGGCTGGCGAGGCGGCTGCTTTGTGAGGGGCTCACCTGGGGAGTGTGTGGGAAGCCCTTTTTTGAATGTGACTTGCTGGGAGCAGCTTTGAGAGAGGGATTTAGCAAAGAAGGCTGTGCCTTTCGGGATCCTAGTCCTCCCCAGCTCCCATGGCTCCAGAAGCATGGCTGGCAGTTTGCAGGAGGAGAATCAGGGAACAAGTGTTGGGGACACTTACCGTACACCTTGAGATGGAGGGTCTGGGTCCAGGTTTGACCCCCTGTGTCTACTACAAGCACAGAGAAGTTGCCACCGTCTCCACTTTTCAGGGGTCCAAGCTCCAGGCTGAGGTTGCCATGTAGCTGGACTCGGCCCAGGAAACGCGAGTGGTACAGAGTCTCCAAGGAACCCCGGAAAAATGTGGCCAGGAGCTCCTCTGATGGCCAGAGAGACCGCCAGATGGCCTCTCGCACACGGAAGCCAGGGGGGCACTCTGCCACCAGCAGCACCGAATCCCCCACTTTGCTTAGCACTTGGACACTGACAGCCACAACGGGAAGGAGTGCTGTAAGGACAGAAACCATGGTGAATGTGCCTGTGTAGACGT
Organism: Mesocricetus auratus; assembly: GCF_017639785.1. Lineage (NCBI taxonomy): Eukaryota > Metazoa > Chordata > Mammalia > Rodentia > Cricetidae > Mesocricetus > Mesocricetus auratus. The sequence goes on along the minus strand of NW_024429266.1, from coordinate 19,873,864 downwards.
CTTGTCGACTCCTGGCAAACATCTCAGTTGCTCGGAATTGAATTGGGGCCCCTCCACCACCCAGCAGCTGCACTGGGCTGAGGGTGTAGTAGTGTGTGTCATGGATGGGGGAACAAAACAGGAAGAGGATCTGGTCTTTGTTCATGGAGAAATCAGACCTCAAGCCAGCCACTAAAGTAAATGAAGTATCATGATGAGAGTAAGTGGCTGAACACGAATAGGTTAGTAGGGGTCCTTGCTCAGCCTGGAGCGGCCTCAGAGAAGAAACAACGCGGAGGAGGACTAGGAATCAGCCAGTCAAGCCGTGGCTGCTGGAGTAGGGATGGAGAAGTGCTACACGCTGAGGGGACAGCACCAGGAAGAATACAAGGGAGAGCATGGGGAAACGAAAGTTCTGTGGACTGGAAGCTAAGTAGGCGAGGCCGCCAAGAGCTGTACCATGAAGCAGCATTGATTTCTGGGATTTTTATTCTAGAACAATGGTGTGTGTGTGTGGGGGGGCACTCGAGCACTCGTGTGTGCTGTATGTGTAGTCACTCAGGAGGTTTTAAACAAGAAAGTGACATGATGAAATGCAGGCCTAAGATGGTCACAGTAGGAGGCATGGAGAATGCCTTGGAAGTGGGGGAAGGCTGAGGTTGTTTATATGCATACAAGAGGGAGGTGGTGGAAGCTTGAACAAGGGAAGGGAACTGTGGGGATGGGGAGAACTGAGTCAGAGAGATTAATAGTGTAATTAGCAAACTGCTATTAGATTAGGTCCAGAGAGTGAAGGAGAGAACTCGGAGAGTACCCAGCTCTTTGGTATTCATTGCCCGTCATTATTTGTGATCTGAAACAAGGACAGAGACAGACAGGAGATGAGAGAGAAGATGCTGAGTTTTCTGAGGACCATTTGGAGTTTGAAGTCTGAAGACAACCCTGTTTGAACTGCCCTCCTGACTCCTTTTCTGCCTTGTTCATGCTTACTCTGGAAGCATCACCATGAACTCTAACCTCTCCCATCTCTCACAGCAAGTATACATTCTTTCTGCTTTCCCACAGTGATCAGGGATCAGCACCCCTGTCCTATTATTGTCTGTTTCGGAATCAACATCTCCCACCAGGCCATGAACTCTTTCAGGTCAAGAGCAAATGTCTTCATCCATGTATTTCCAGTGCCCCAGTTTGATACCAGACTACAGGAGCTCAGTAAATTGTACTGAGTTTGCAGAGGACTGGTCCGAAGCCTGGAGTAGGAGACTCTGGGGTGCAGGCCAGGGTTAGGGATGATATGTAGTGTATCCGAGTGCTGTGAGTTGAGATAAGGAGCCCAGTTCTGGATGGCCACTCTGTTGCCGGTAACTCTAGTCCTTATCCACATCCTTGCCCTCACTGGGCTCAGCCATCTCCATTCTGACAGGACACAGCTTCAGTGTTAACAGTGGATGTCAGTTGAGACTGAGGTTCTCTTGTGTCCTGACTCTGCCACAAATCAGCTGTGTGACCTTCAGCCTCTTACCTTCCTTCTCTAAGTAAGACAAGGGGGCTGCATCCGTGCTGTTGAACCATTCTCTGTTGCCAGTAAGAACCTCTCTAAACATGATTGAAGGTCTGAGAATGTAGTGAGTTCTTGTTTAGTCCTTATGAGTCCCTGAAGGATACAACAGTGTCTTGGAGGGGGTCTGTGAACTTCACCCTGGTCCTGCAGGGGCTGATCTTGTCATGTTGACTACTTGTTGACCAAAGAGGAAGACTCAGGCACAGATTGATGAAAGGCCACCAAGCGTTTGAAGACTATTCTCAAGCCCATAGGAACCATGTTTACCCAGTTGTCACCTCTCCTCTCTTCCCAATGCCCATCTCCCCTTGTACAGGGTGCAGAGAGGGACCCCAGAATTCCTATAGGCTGCAGAAAACATTCCTCAAACCATAGGGAACCCTGCTTTGCTTTACCTTCCCCTCTTCTTCCTGGACTGAAGAGTCCCCATGTGTCAGTAATGACTGACCCCCACCATCCCTGCACCCAACTTTCTCTCAAAACTGCCATCATCTTAGGCTGCTCTGGGTCCTAGAACAGACGGTGTCTCCTGGATACAGATGTTCCTAGTGCTGCTACCCCATTTCATCCAAGACCCTGCTGTAGGTCGCCCCGGGGCTTGCTTCACTCTGCACAACTCCTTAGCTTCTGGGTTCTTACTTGGTTTTGAGAGGCAGCTGTCTAGTGGTCTGATGAGGGAAGCTGGGGAGGGCCTTTCATCTTCCTGAAGACAGGCTGTCTGTCCGTCTGCTCCACTTACCTTCGCAGAGAAGAAGACTCCAGAGGGACCACATGGCCGACATCCCCTTCGGAAGACTCCCTCAACAAACCAGGATATCCTCGGCCAAATGAGTACACAAAAGGAGCTGTGGTCCTGCTGGAAAGTCCCATGTTCAGAAGGAGGAATCTTGACTCAAAACAAGATGTCTTGAAAGTGAAAGCATCCCAAATAAAGTGGAAGTTGGCTGTGGTCCTGGCCGGCCTGACTGAGCTTTCAAGAGCAGATTCTTGTAAGTCAGCCTCTTTTCCGTGCACGTGGCTTGCCAAAGCATGATGACAAGCACATCCACACAGCCCATGTGCTCCTTGCAGATTGTCACCAGGCCTCTCTGCATCCAAGCCTGCCCACGGCTGTGTCTAATCACCATCATTGCCACAGAATGCCTTCTGAACTGTGATTCTGATCGATCGTCACTTCCCTCTGCTTAAAATCCTTTGAAAGCCTCCTGCTGCCCACTGGATAAAGACTAAACAGGGAGCTCAGTGTGTGAGGCTCTCCAGTGTCTCCAGGCTGGCTGCCACATCCCCTTTCCTCTCTGGCCATCCCAGGAAGGTTACCTCTTTTTAGAACCACCCATCGGGCATTTGCACACACTGTGTCAGCTTCCCAAGCAGGCATGCTCGTCCATCTGTCCTTGCAGACCTGGGTCACCTCTGCACAGCCAGGCCGTCCTTTAAGGCTTCTTGACTACGAGCAGAGTGGTGAGCCTTTGTACCAGTGTGCACTTACTCTTTCTTTATGCCTTTGCCATGATGCTGGTCATGGCTTCAGTGGCTCTGTAAGCGGTTTAACAGCAACACTTATATTTGTTTCTGTGCTGGATAACTGTTAAGTGAGTGAATAATGACCACTAGACATGGTTACCCCCTTTTGCTTTTTATGTAAGGCTGAAGACCATTCTCAGAGCTGAGTTTCTCATAGCCCTGGTGGAAGTATTAGTGGTGAAAGAATTTAAAGTCAATGTGATGTTAGGCAGCTTGCTGGGATCACAGAGGGTCAGGGTGTGGGTCTATTATGTCACAGTCACCCCCTCCTCATGCTTGTTCTGTTTTTAGTTATTCAACTGATTCTCCTCCCCCATCCTCTTCTTCTTCCCCCAGTACTAGGGATGGAACGGGAGGCCTCTGGAATGTTCTACCACTGAGTACCCCTATCCCTAGCAGTTTTTCAAGATGTTGCCCTTGAGAAAGATTCCTAAATGTCCTGAATGTGGATCATTGTGTATTGTCCTGCATCGTCTCTAGCTTGTCAGTCAAGTGGGTGTTCATAATTTGGTATCATTGGATCAGGAATTAGACATATAGGATGGGAGCAGGAGAGGTGGGGGAGAGTCCCCGCCTGAAGAAACAGACATTCGGGGGGGAAAAGTGCAGGTTGCTGGCACACACGCATTTCTCTAGACAAATGAGCCACACAGGCAGTCAGTATTGCATGAGGGGTGAGGGGAAGGTGTCTGTGGATCTGGGCAGGGATTGGCTGAGTAGGTAGACTCTGAGCACGGTTTAGATAGGAAGAGAAAAAGGAGGACAGAGGTTCTGATGGACCTTGAACAGAAGGAAAGAGTTGTGTGTGTGTGTGTGTGTGTGTGTGTGTGTGTGTGTGTGTGTGTGTGTGTGAGTCTGTAGTGGGAAAGTACCAGGTAGGCTCCCAGAACAATGAGGGGCAGTCAGGGAGTGCTCTTTGGAAGCCGAAGTGGGAAGAATGGAAGGGGAGATCGGAGTCTGATCACACAGGCTGACCACTGGGTTCAGAGATTCCAGAGAGCAATGGCTCTCCTTGTTAAAAACCGGAGTTCCCAGGGTTGCTGGCTTAGTGGGTAGGGATGGGTCCAGGAATCTTAGTTCTAATAAGCACTATGCCAGGTGAGCATATCACTGATGGACTGAAGCAATGCCCTAAGAAGTCCTGCGTGGAGGCAGGGGGCTGTTTTTGTGCAGCACAGGCTGGGAGAGGAAGAGGAGGGGAATCCAAGAGACAGGAGGGCCTGGACTAGGAAGGAAGTGTCTGGAGGAGAAGAGAAGTCCCAGCAGAGCTTGGAAGTTTCTGGCTGTGGGACAGAGAAGCCAAGGGAAGAGACTCTTTTATGGCCCTCTTGTCAATTCTGTCATCTATTCATCAAGCATTTATTGAGCATCTATTTAGGTGCCAGGTGCTGGGGACACAGAGATGAAAGGCGGAGCCCCCGCCCTTAAGGAGTTCGAAATTTAGAGGAGGAGATGGGATGTGTAGCCCAACAATTACAATCAATGTCACAAGAACAATGTTAGAAGTATGCACAGGAGGCTAGAGAGCAAAGGTCAGGCCTGGGTGGGTGGGTGGAAGGCTGGGAGGCCTTAGTTAAAGGATGAGTGTTTGAAGGAGCCTTTGAGGACAGGTCAGGAGGGGATAGCCCCTTTGAATAAAGACTCCAGAGTTAGTCTTGGATCCGAGTTTGGCCATGAAGCCATGAGAAGAGCAACTTCTGTGCTTCGGTGTGCTCCCCTGAGGGGAACCAAGAGCTGGGTCTCTCTCTTAGTATTGATGGTGAACACCAGGCAGGCTTTACCGTGGATCTTGTCCACAGTGAGGCTCAAGTGTGAACCTTGTCTGCTAGTGGCCAGAGACCGGAAAGAGACAGAGGCGTGTCTGATGTTGACCTGGAGTCAGGATCTCATCTAGACTGGAAGCCCCAGTGACCACACAGAGCGGGCTTCTTTCTCTCTGACCACTCCTGGGGTGCCGAGCGTAGGCTTTCCGTGAGGTGATGACCTGATCGCGCCTGTCAGCTGGCACGGGGTAATTCTGGAGCACACAAGACAAGCGTGGTGTGTGGGATGCCAGAGTCGGGCAAAGCAGGCCAGATCTTTAATTCCTTTGGAGGACACAGCTGGGTGCCCATAGTGGTCCTTTAACAAGTGCCCCTGTCAGCAGACTGGGAAGAGGGGAGAATAGGTAAGGCTTGGAAAACATCCTACCTCCCCAAAGGGGAAAATCCTCCCTTCTGCTGTGTGACAGTTGAGAGAGGCAGACTGAAGGAGGAGGTGCTCTATCCCAGGTGCAGGGAAGGGTTAAGCCTTGAGGCAGGCAGGTTCTCCCCAGAACTGATGCTAATCACTGGTTCACACCACATTAATTACCCAGCCACAGGGGGGAGTGTGTTAGAGTAAATTAGCAGGTGAGTTCAAAGGGGCCACTCCCTGCATTCCTTAATTAAGAGAGCAGCTGGCAGCCAGGGCTGCTACTCCTGTCTCCCTGGGGCCTTTCTGGGAAGCTGGAGTCAGGAGGAGTCTGCGAATGCATACCGAGGATGGAGAAGTGGATTCATCTGCCATGTGGAGCAGCCTGGGCCTCACTACATTTCTACCACTGGCTGCAGGAAGCGTGAGCAGGTGGCCGAGCAACCTGCCTGAACAGAAAACCCAGGGCTGCTTGGTGCAGAGATTCAGGCTGGGAAGGGTTGGGTGAGGGTGAGCCAAGTTGTGTTTGCAATGCCCAGTCTGCACAGGCAGCATGGGGCCATGATTCTTCCACAGGGAGAAGTGAGAAGGTTGTGAGAAGGCTAGGAGACCAGGAGACAAGAGAGCCAGGCAGGGAAAGAGGCTAAGGCAGTAGCTGTGAAGGAAGAGGCATTCAGCAGACTCCTAGGGGGCCAGGGGTAAAGGGAAAGGACCCGGTGGTACTGGGGAGTGGGTAGCCTCTAGGTGCAGCTCTGAGGCGAGATGTACAGCTGGGGCTGAAGAGGGCAGGCAGAACTCTGCTGCTCTGTCAAACTTGAAGGAGGGTCTTGTGGACTGAGATCTTGACCAGACCAAGGCCAGACTGGAGTTATTCCTACTACGCAAGTTTCTAAAAAGCAAGAAATTGTTTAATCAGTTAATTGGAAGGAGGCTAGTTATGTTCATGGGGTCTCCTGTGTTACAGGTTGGCCTTGAACTCACTGGTAATAAAGGATGACCTTGAACTTCTGACCCTCCTGTCTCTACCCCCTGAATGCTTCCAGTTTATGGGTAGCAGGGGACTGAATTATATGCTTTGTGCATCCTAGGTGAACACTCTTACCGGTTATGGCCCCAGCACAGTTTCAATCCTATCGGAACTATAACATTTGAAATGTCTGATTGGCTTTTTGTTCCTCATTTTCCTCTTTTTCTGGCTCTCCCTGCCTCCGGAGCGCAGCTCTGCTCAGTTCATCAGGCACCTTTGCTAATCTTCCGTGTGAGTGGGTTGCTGCTCTGTGAATTGCTAATAGATCATGTAACCAGGTTTGAAGTTTTCTTTTTCAATACCTTGTAAGCCACACCTGTGAGATCTGTCAGCAGATGCCAAGCCGCTGGGCCCCAGCAGCCCCTCCCTAGCCAGCCTTCTTGGGAGCTGTGGTACAGCAGGAAGACAGGGCCTGAGGCAAAACACGATGGGAAAGTACTACTTCAGCCACGCTCTAGAAATAGCCACTGTCATTGAATACAGCTTACTGGTCGCCCCTGAGATGGTGCCGGCCCGGTCTCCTACAGACCTCACCCTGGCTCTAGCCTGGTAAAGAGGCGGCAGGGATGATGTCTTTAGTGAGCCAGGGGCGTGGTGCGCAGAGAGGGAGAGAAGGGGTGTCCATCTTAGGGCCCCTCTGCTTTTGAGGCCATGAGACACCTTTCTAGAGAAGTGAAGGAAGGCTGCATAAAAGAAAACAAAGCCTCCACGGGGTTTTATTAAGGTAGAGAAGGGGAACTGGAAACCCATTTATGCATGCACCCTTCACCAACACTTGTTGGGTTCTCAGCTCGTGCAGATCAGTGCATCGAATAAACAGTCACTGAGCATACATCCAGTGTGTGTGATCCCCATGAGGTCAGAACTCACATGCTGGGTGGCAGCAATCCTGTGTTGATGAGGAGAGTGACCATCGCTATTGGCGTGCTCCACGTGGAAAACGTTCTAGAAACAAGTAGACACGGACTACTTCCTGAACCGATTGAGGAACTCCACGGAGTCTCTACTGAGGCCCCGTGAGCAGTGTGAGAGGCAGGGGCAGACTTGCAGAGGGCTTGCAAGCTGCTGCTGCTTCCAGCAGTTCGGAAGGAACTGAGACCACAAAGGACTCAGAGCTTCTCATTTAAGTGAGAATGTTGACTTCATTTCTTAGCCAAATCTAAACCAACCCGGAACTGAAAGGAATCCCAAGGCACGCACGCAACCCTCTTGCTTCCATTTTGTCTTGAGTCTAAACTGTGTAGCCACGTACAACACAATGACCAGGTGTCCGTATAGCCTGGACTATTCTGGACTCACAATGTAGCTGAAGATGACACTAAACTTCTGATCCTCCTGTCTCCACCTCAGGAGTGCTGATACCTCAGGTACCCATCACCACATGGCTTTCTGAGGTGTGGCCAGGACTTTCCGCATGCCTAGCAAGTACCAACCGAGCTCTGCTCCCAGTCCCCGTATTTTACGGTGTAGTTTACCCGTGAATGGGTCAGAGCCCTGTAGGTAGCACAACTCTTGAGGGGGCCAGCAGAGGGCAGTCACGGGACTCCCAGCTATGGGCTTCCTTCTCCCTTTAAGGAGAAATTCCAGGCTGTTGTACTACACTCCACCCAGACACTGGAGTCTCTAGGTAGTGTGGATCTACAGAGCTCAGGTCACTAGAAGAGGCACAGTCAACACATTCATACATAAAGGTTTGCATTTAGCTCCGACTTGGAGAGAAAAAGATGTTTCCCAGTACAGAATGTGTGGGGCTGCAGGTGGGTAGTTCTGTGACTAGTGACATCAGATGCTGGTGGCGCGGTAGCCTACAGTACTCTCCAGTGCCCTTCCTCAGTGTCAAGAGGGTCTGTCCCTTGAGAACCGATGGTCACTTTTCCCCTGTGAGACACGTCCCTCCCACGGACTGGATGCTAACACCCCACAAACCGGGGACAGTATGGGCTGAAAAGTATGGCCACCTGCAATTTGGGTTCTGCATTTTCTTAGTAATGGTTCATTTTTGAAAAAAAAAAGTTTGTTTATTCCTTTCTAAACCAAGGGAAAAGGATATTTTCAGTTGCACACATGAAGGACCCCGAATTTATAGAAATAAAATATAAGCTTAAACAGGGAGGGCACCCCACTAGAGAACTCAGAAAGTAAACAAAGGGCCACATCCCAGGAACTGGCCAAACCACAGAATGGGATGTATGGTTTAGCAACCTTAATTGCAGAAGGGCTGTAAACCCACAAAAGGCCAATTCCGGGCTGCTGACCACCTGTGACGAACTGACCAGGGCGTCAGAGATGGGCAAACAAGATTTGTGGGAAACAAGGAGATGATAACCACCATTTACTTAGGGAGAGATGATTAACTCATACCAAGGTTTGAGGAATTTACAACGTGTAGGTCAGGAAGACATCTACTTCCCCTGGTCAGTAATCACATAGCCCTTCCCCCCCGTCACAAGCTAGGGACCCCTCCCAAAGGCTTGTGGTTTTTGTCTTTAAAAGCTGATCGTAACTGAACCTCGGGGCCGATTGGTCTAAAAGCTGACCGAGAGGCCCATCTGCAGATGCCTAATTAAAGCCTCTTGCATGTTGCATCAATTGGTGCGTGGACTCTTGATTCTTGGGGTGATGAATCCAGCTTGGGGACCCCTCCTCAATTCGGGGTACCCCAACACACACAGGTCTGTAAAGACAGATACCAGGGAGAGAGCAAAGTTCCTGAGTAGCCAGAAGTAGTGTGTGTGTGTGTGTGTGTGTATACAAGGGTTTCTTACCCATCTGAGCCAAACAACCTGTTTTCAGTTTTTTTAAATTTCCAATCCATTGTGGACTTGTACTTTTGAAGACTGTAATAAAAACAAATCACTAGAAAAGCAAAATAAAAAAGGCATACCTATAAAATACAAGCTCTAATTTTTTATGATTGTATTAAACAAACATTAAATTGCTATAAAAGTTTCTAAATATTTGCTGTAACTTTTGTACTTGTCACAGATTTCTTGAAAGCAGTTCACAGACCAGCATCAGCCTGGTTCTCTGGTGTAAGGGAAATGGGACAACTCAGGAAGGAGGTAGTCTGCGATCCCTGGGAACCACTGGAATGTCTGGAGGCTTCCAGGGCCTTAGCAACAGTGTTTTCCTTCATGAGCTGACGTGTCTATGTTTCGATCTTTTGGTAAGGGGACAGTTTTTCTATGAAGGGAGTAGCAACCGCTTGGGGTCTACAAGCACACTCTGGCTGACCCATAGGGGTCCTCTGCCTCTAGAATGTCTGGTTTGAACTTCTCTCTGAGTGGCAAAGAGAGAGGAGCTCAGTGTTGCCTGGACACGGACAGGATTGGTGATGGGAGAGACCGGGACGAGGGAGGAAAGAGGTTGGTGCGGGAGAAGGGGAAGAGGACAAGGGAATAGAAGAGAAAGAGTAGATGGTAGGGTGGGCGGTCTTCCTAGTTCCCCGTCTACAGGGCAGAACCATAGGCAATTAAGGGGATGGATGCGTTTCCATAATGTGTCTTGTAAACAGAGCAGCCCATTTAAAAGCACTTGCAAATTGCCTGGGGATCACATTGAAATTCAGATCGTCATCCAGCAGGTCTGGGTTTGGGTCTGAGCAGCTGCTTTTCTCTAAGTACCAGGTAACAACAATGGTGTTGATGTTGGGGAGCCTGGGGAGCTTCTATATAAGATGTTAGCGGTCTGAGGTGCCGATAACACTGATGTCTCCTTTGTAGGTAAGTCAGATTCTGCTGTCTGCAATCCCAATGAAACTGGGCCTGAAGGAGCACGTGTCAGATCTTTTCCTGAGTGTCGATGCCTCAAACCAGCGGATGAACCACAGGAAACAGATGTACATAGTTATTTTAACAAAATAGATTTACAACCATTTTTTTAAACAAGAAAGCAGTGACAGACTTTTCTGGTGCACTCTGCAATCTGGAACTCTGGGTAAGCTGAGTTCTGTCTCTGAGCTGAACTTGCTCAGAGCTGCAGGTGAAGGCAGAGTCCTTGCTGTCTTCAGGGCTCTGGCCCTATTGTCAAGATTCTATGAAATTATCCAGGCAACACATTTGCTGGCTGACCTTGGTGCTGCCGAACATCTGAGGGGTCTTTTAGTCCTGTAGTCACAGCTTCATGCTTGGCTTTCAGGCTAAATGCAAGCATATTCTCTTTTTGTATGAAATCTATTTATCTTCGTGTATTTATTCACAGACACACGTATCTGTCTGTGCTTAGTATCTGGTATCTTATTATCTAGTATCTTATCCTTTGCCTGTTATGTTACCTATGCTGTCTATCATCTATCTATCTCTATATACTCACCTATGCATCTATCATTTATCACCTCTATCTATCATCTATTTATCTCCATCATCTATCTATCAATCATCTGTCTATCTGGAAGAAACACCCTTTTCCATTTGCATTGAAAGAAGAGATATGTGGCTCTGGGTCCCACCAATTGTACTTCTGGAACTGTTTGTGTGTGTGTGTGTGTGTGTGAAGGTGGGAATTGTTCATTCCCATGCGATTGCCTGGTTTCCCACTCAGAAGAGAACCCACAGTTCAGGAGTGCCTGGCCAGGAGTAGGGCACAGGGGCCCCCCTCCCTGTGGACTCAGGAACTGGATGACCCACAGAAAGCTGGAAGCAACTGGGCAGCACTGGGGAACAACAAGGGAGCACTGTGGGCTGGAGGTGAACATGGGCAGATGGAGGGAGGCACTGCGCTACCAGGGAATCCCATCATCAGACACCAAGGGGTTATTGGCTTTTCATGCTGTTTGGATCCAGATCATTCGTGGTGATCTCACTCAGCGGCTGTCTTTTCGCTGGTTTGTTCACCGTTGCATAGATGTGATTGTCCTGCAGGAAAGGTAGGTCAGTACGGGGAAGCAGGCATGTGTCAAAGGATGAGGAAGGGCAGGGGTCCCTGCTTACTTGTACTTCTGTAGTGAGCTCCTTAGGTCTGGCTGTGGGAGGAGAAACATTCGGTTCAGAAAGTCTGCATTCATCTTCTTTCATCTCTTGGCTAGTGCCCTTCCCTAGAGAGTACAGACCACAGGAAGAATTAGGGATTGGGATCTTCCCATCTACCTCTGGACCCAACTCCATCTTTCTCTTATCATGCAGAAATGTCTGAATGCAAATGTCACCTGAACAGGTTCTAGACTTTAGAAGAGAAAGAAGGAGGTGATGGGAAGTTAGATGGATAAAGACTGTTGTACTGATAAAAGGAAAAGAAGCTAAACGCTAACCCAAATCCTAACTGGGTATCCAGTGAGGGAAGAAATTGGTCCTGGGCTTAGAAAGAACACCTTTCAGACTCTTGGATTGGTGGGGATGGTCTATCTTGATGAATAAGTGAGCTTCCGGAAGGCTCATCAAAATTTTCTTGGCAGAAAGAGCTACCAACTTGAATAAATATGTCTTGCTTTAGAAGTCTATTAAAGCAATCACTTTTGCCCTAGACTAAATAGAAAATAAGAACATTGTCCCCATGGAGGGAGAGGTGGGTTGATTTAAATATCTATAGGTACATTTAAAGACCTAGAAACAAATTGGAACTGGACATCCTTGAAACTGATAGCCATTTCTTTAAGTATGGCTTGAAATAAATGAGGCTTCAAGGGGAGTAAACATGTAGATATACAAAGTGTTTACTTTGAAAGCCAGCAGCCATGCTTAAATATCATCACCAAGACAGGGAGAAGAAGTTACAGAGAAATGAGAAAATTCAAGTATCTAACTAGCCTTTTCAGAAGATAACCCTGGAGGAACTTGGTGCGCAATCTGCTTGTCCCAGAATGAGAAATCACCAGGAAGCCACTTATGTACCAGTGAACCCATTACTTGTAGCTGTATTTTATCTCATTAATTTAAAGCCTCACAATATCCCTGACAGGGAGATAATTTGATGACTCTTAGAGAGCTCTGATCAAGCTACAAGTGGCAGGGTTGGGAGTTGGCCATTGATTTGTCCTCTCTATCATATTTCCTTTCTGATGTGTTAGTATCCAAAGAAGACTCATCCTGGGTACCACACTGTCCACGGTGGGTGTGTGAGTACGGACCTGTGCACCCTAGCTCTTATTTACTTCTATCTCTTAGCAGACTTGGGGACTGCTGAGTTTAGTGAGAGCAGCTTAAGGCCTTCTTCAGTGTTTTACCTCCTGTCATATTCCATGCCACAGATTATCTTTCAAATGTGAAGGCCACCAATATAAATCATATCTATCTTGTAAGAATTCTTTGGTTCATGCTTCTATTCATGCCTGAGTGTGTAATAGTGGGTTTGTATCTCCGTGACTGCGATCACGTGAGGCTGGACATCTCTTTGTGTATACTGAAAACTCTCTGTGTCCTTCTGAGTGTTCCTTTGTGGGACTTGGGAAGAAAAGTCTCTCTTCTCATGTAGGACTCAGGTAAAGAGAATGGCTATGTCTGTCAGGCTGTGTTTTGTCAAAGGCTGGCAAATGCCAGAGATTTAGCAAGTGAGGAATCAAAAAAGAGTTACTAACCATCTTTTTTACAGGGCCTGAAGAAGTGAATTAGAAACACAGTGGCAAGGACTATCCCACACAGCAGGCTTGCAAGTAGCCAGGCAATTGACCGGTTGCTGATGGCAGACAAGACTTGAGAACCTGAGAATGGGGAAGGAACTATGTGCATTGTCGAAATTCAGAAATACATTCCAAACCGACACAGGAGACACAATGGACAGCTTAAAAATAAAACAAACAAACAAACAAACAAAAAACAAAACCCCAAAACCAAAACACATGGCCCTGAGAAGCCTTGTAAGTGGGAAAGACGGTACAGAAGGGACTAGCATGACTGATCATGCTATGGATGGCCCTGTAACCCCTCCCCCCTGGGGCTCCCCACCCTCTGCCAGTGCAGAGGATAGACATTCCAGTCTGGGTCTGTAGATCATTAAGTAGAACCATTATTGTGCTAGGTGTGGTGGGGGGTGGCAGAGGAGTGAGAGCTGCCTGAGGCTCGGAGATCATGTGGGACAAAACATACCAACCAAGGGGAACTTCCGGGGCTCACTCCTCTCTCTGGAGACATTATTTTTTGCTTCGCAGGAATAGTTCCGAGCACTCCACTCTGGCTTCACTGAGATGAGGAGGGCGGCGACTCGGCCAGCGGAAGCCAGGGAGTCCCCTAGGATCTCTCCATCAAGGTAGAATGAGCACAAGATTGGAAGGGAGCCACTCTGGACCTCACAGAGAAACTCCACCGTGTCTCCCGCAGCAGGGTTAGTGGCTTCGTGGCGCAGAGTAACCGCAGGATGGGATACGGGCACTGGATGACACAGGGAGAGTCAGTCTGACTGACCAGGATCCAGGATACTTTCTCCCCTGGGACCCCAACATACTCCCAGCGAGGCCAGCTGGACCCCTGAGGAGTGTCTCTCTTCCCTTATCTGCTTACCCTGTACTTGGATCTCCAGTCGTTGGCTTCGTTTCTGGATTAGGCCGTCCTTAGTGTCCACCGCACACTGGTAAAGCCCAGAGTCTGCCTCCTTGATTTCTGAGATGTGGAGTATTGGGTTGTGACTCCTGTTCTGAATGGCATGACCATCCTTGTAGAAAGAGTAAAAGGACCACAAGGCTAGCTTCTGGGGGTGCAGCTTTGTCTGACACCTCAGGACCAGCGGTCTCCCCTCTTGGAAGAATGGAGGGAGGACAGAGCTCAGCACAGGAGTCTGGAACAACTCTGGGGAGACATAAGCCCAAGGCTCAGGAAGAAAGTCCCAGACGGCGTAGCCCTGGAGGCCAAGGACTGATCTCCGCATCACTCAGGCTATCACTCCTAGACCTGCACCACTCCTCCCCCCAGTCCCCATCACTCAGGCTATCTATCGCTCTGAGACCCAGAGGAGAAACAACTTCATCCTCAGAGCTTGTCCATTGTCCTCATGCAGTGAGTCTGAAATGACTCCTACAAAGCCAGGTCCTGTGAGAACCCCGGACACTCAGAGCCAGAAGACCCCTTAGTGGTTGTGGTCCTCAGAGGGGAAAGATGGGTAGATGAGTTGGCCCAGGGTTCTTCCAAATCCCTTGCAACCTCTGGCTACATGTTGGACATCATTGTGGATATCTCAGGACCCGATGAATTGGCTCAGCATCGTCTAGAGTAAGGGGTCCTAGAGAGCCACTGACTTCCAGGATCCCTGAACCTACCTTACTGTTCCACCAGGCCTCTCCAACTGGTGACTCACCTTGGACTTCAATCATGACTGGTTCTGAGGCTTGTTCAAAATCCACCACTTTCCCACCGCAGCTGTAATTCCCGCTGTTTCTCACTGTTACTGTCCTTATGGACAGAGGGCTGTTGTTCACAGAGAAATTAAGGAATTTTCCATCTTTGTAGAACTTCACCTGGGACAGTGTGTGGTTCGTTGCGCTGCATTGTAGAGTCAGTGTGTCTCCTTCAAACACAGGGTTTGGATGGACTTGGAGATGTACCCTAGCTGTGAGATATGGGACAGAACCAGCCATGGAATGACAGGTCCCATTGCTTTACTGTTCTCTGAATGTTCCAGATGTAGGCCTCACACTAGGGACAGAGACTCCTGCACAGTGCCTTTGTTTCTGGGTCTTCACGCGAGACCAGGGTGAGGCAAGAACTCAACTTTCTTTTCTTCTGCAGGCCTGCTCCCGACCACTCTCTTTAGTCTTCTGCTTCCCCAAACCCCATCCACTCCTGTGCCTTCTCCTGGCTTTCTGCCCTCCCATCTTCCTCTTCCCATTTTATTTCCATCACCACACTGTCAAGTTTTCCAAGGCGATTTCATCCTCTCCGTTGTCTGACCTCACTCCTCTTGATTCTGTTCCCACCTTCCTCTGTTGGTTCAAATCCCCCAGTGTGACATTTTCTTCAGCCATTATGCCTGCTGAGAGCTACATAAATGCCCACCAGGAAAACAACAGCAACAAAAAACAACTTCTTGTCTAGGTTTCCCCAGACCTAGGGTTCATCTCTACTCTGAGAAGGGAATTCCGTTTCCCATCAGTCTAGGTGAGATGTGCTTTCTCTGTCTGTCCTCCTAAAAGGCTCTCTGAGCTCTGATGTGGGCAAGAGAAAGGGTCCCAAAGATTTACCATCATCTGCAGGGCAGGCATGTTGGGTGTGTTAGACACGACTAGCTCAGACCACCTTAGGAGTCTAGACAAATGGTCTAAGATTCATGAAGAGTAATCAGATAAGGAGTGCTGACTTTGGTTCCATCACCTCCTGCCTTTGCCTGCATCTCCCTGGACGCTTAGGGCCTCCCGTGCCACCTAGAAGCAGAACAGTAATGTTCATATGCTTTCTACTACTGCCCTTTGTATTGGCTCCAAGAATGAACTTGAATGACTTCTGCATGCATCACAGAGGTCAAGAGGTCCACAGCTCAGAGATTTTCCTCTGCTTGATGGGAAACACCATGAAGGCTACGAGACAGGAGGAGATGGAGGGCAGAGGAGCTGAGAAGAAAAGAAGACTAAGACAAAGATGGGGCTTTCCTGACTGGAAAAGGGACAGGAGTCCAAACCTTGGTACCACAGAGCCACACTGAGAGGACAGGAAGCAGCTAGAGCCATGTTTAAGAGACTATGAGGGACCTCAGAGCTATCCTGCAAAGACTCCTGTGATATTAGAAGCACCTGGAGCCTGAACCAGTGGAGACTTGTTCTTCCCTTTTCCTGGACTCCAGCTAGGGATTCTGATGATGGAACCTTCTCTGGGTCTTCCTTGGAAATGAGGGTCAACAAGGGTACTGTCATATCCCTTCCCATTAAAATGTTGGCCCAGGAATCAGAAGAGACATGTTAGACTTACAATTTGTCCCAACACAGGAATCTGTAAGAGATCAAAGTAATAAAATTAGCAGAAAAACTTTCATATCAATGAGTGGTATTTATATCATTTTAAGCTGCCAAATACCTAGGCCCAAGACACCTAGAACCTGCTACCCAACCACCTAATCACTAAACCATCCAGTTACTTCCCCCAACTGTTTAACTAGTAAACGTTTATAGTGGATATATTCCCTACCATACCCAACCCGCACCTGATCAAAATTTGCCCTCCCAGACAGGTCCTCCCTAGAGCAGCAATTAGAATTCTTCATAGAATCCTATTGTATCACTATTACTCTTCGGAGTACTAAGCAGTATTTTAATTAATTTGTGAGACAGGGCCTTACTCTGTAGCCTGGAACTTATTATATAGTCCAGGCTGGCCTCTGACTCATGGAAATGCTCCTGTTTCAACCTCCTGGGTGCTGAGATGACAAGTGTTAGCTACTGTATGTTTTGAATTTGTCCTAAGTTGCCAGCATGTTATTGTTTAATTTTTCTCTGTTCAGAATGTAATCTGACTGCATGTCTTAGTGTTTCTTATACCCAGGACCTGTGCCTGGAACACTAAATTAATACTAAGTATGATGGTTAGTCTTTGCAGCTTGGTTGGATTAAGGAATGCCCAGGAGATTAGTAGAACACACCTCTAGGTGTGTCTATGAGGCCATTTCCAGGGATAAGTGGGTCATGAGAGCTCTGTTATAATGAGTGGATTCATCCTTTGATTGTTTCAGAATATGATGGTATTATTGGGAGGTGCCCAAAGTAGGAGATAGGACTATGGAGGGAGTAGTTCACTGGAGGTGTGCCCTGGAAGGGAATATCTTGTTCTCTGTCTCTTCCTTGTTTACATCCTGGTTACCATGAGGCAAGCAGCATTCCTCCATCATGCCTTTCTACCATGGTCTTCCTGCTTTACCACCTAAAAGCAATGAATCCAGTTGACCACATATTGAATCCTTTGGAACCATAAGCAAAAGTAAACATTACCTGCCTTAAGTCAATTTTGTCAAGCATTTTGTACCAGTAACTAAAAACTAACTACGGCAGGGTGGTGGATGAACAAGGGGCACACATGTGCCACAAGCTGTCACCCTCGCTGTTCAAACTGCTTCGGATACAGGTGGAGAATTTCAACCTAATTTTGTATTCAGCTCAGGGTCAGCACATTTATAGGGTTTTCAAGTTTTTTCAGAACTATAAAAGTCTCTTTCCATCCATCTCCCCCACCCTTCTCACCTATGAGCTTGATGTTGTAAAAAAGCAGGCAGAATTTGGAAGCAGATAGCCTTGACTGGATTTACAAATCTGCTTCTTTCTGTGTGAGCTAGGACAAAGTGCCCAAATTCCAAAAGCTTCCAATTCCTCATTTTGTCATATCATATAATTGGGAATGATAATAGTAATTTTTTTAGAATAGTAATTTTTTAATAGGTGGTTATAAAGGTTATATTGACCCACTGCCTGTGAAACTGCTTATCACACTAACTGAAAATGAAAAGAAGGTTGGACCTTGGAGCAGATGGGAATCTGCTCTGTAGTTAGGTTTTCCCTACTTTTCTTTCTCACTGGAAAATGACCTTGCAGTTACGAAATGCTGAGCACACAGGACTGAGAGTCCAGACGCTTATAACAAGACAGAAGTCACCCAGACAGCAGAGCCACTTCTGAGAGCTCACGTCACCAAGTCCCCATGACTTGTTGCTCCATTTTACAACAGAACCTTGGAGGGATGAGTGTGAAATAGGCCTCTGTAACCAAGATGGTCTCATACTGAGTGACACTTCCCTACGCAGCTCTTAAGATGAGGGCCCCAGGGCCTTAGTTAGATGTAGGTTAAAGTTGAGGTGACAATATGACAAGATTTCTAAGAGCTATTGTCAGACTAAGTTGTATTGTAGAGCCCTGGACGTTGGGAGCAGCTGGGAGCTTCTTGCTTCATAGTGGGAGTAAGAAGAGAGCTGAGCTCCCAGCACACCAACAGAGCATATTGAGACAAGGCAAAAGAGGATGAGGGACAGGGTTTGGAGACCATCTCTATCGGAATGTTGAAGGATGCAGGAGATACTTATCTATAAAGATACAGTAGAACATGGACACAATAGTGGCCTTCAGTTATTCTTCCAAAGAAGGGAAAGATTCATTGTGAGTTACTTTATGGGACAGAAAAGAGACTAATTATTGAAAATTAGAGGGATCAGGGAGGCAGATTTAACTCTACATGAAGAACTATCTCACAGTGGTCCCTTCTATGGAGGAACATGCTGCTTTGTCAAGCTATGGCTGCCATGGTGCCGAGGAGTGTGGGGAGGGAGGTGGGCTCCACTAGGAGAGGGAACTTGTCTAATTTTTGGCTCAGAGGAAAGCTAAGGATCATCTCTCAAACTTTTCCACATTTAATGTTGAGGCATACCCTATCATGTTTGATGCCAGGACCTCTCTTACTCTAGACACCGATAACCGATAATTACTAATTGTTGCAATTATCATGACCACATGCTGCACATTATTTAAAATGAATTTCTGTTTTCTAGTATATCTATTTATTTGCTTTTGAGACAGGGTTACTCTGTGTAGCTTTGGAGCCTGCCCTGAAACTCACTCTGTAGACCAGGCTGGACTCGAACTCACAGAGATCCTACTGCCTCTGCCTCTGGATTGCTGGGAAGGAGGAATGAGGAAAGCACGGGACTCAGCCTCTGATGGATAGGTGTTGCCATTCCTGTTTTGCTCTTTTTAACTCCAGGAAGGTTTCTGAGGGCCTTGGTTTCCCCATTGTTTAATAGGGATTAAAAAGAACTGCTCTAGAAAATTCTAATGGCTAGATACTACAAAGCAGCCATTCAATGGTTTTGTTCTGCTTCTCTTCTCCTTCTCTCTGTCCACAGCCGAGAGGAAGCAGCAGCTGTGCACTTACTGCAGCTGTTACCACATACCTACCCCTGGGGTGCATGTCTTAGGATGTTTTCTGAGATCTCTAGGCATCAAGTGTGGGATTCTTGTGTCTAGTTCTTCACTATACTGCATGCCAGGAAGCTGGTCATTCGTTCACCCCCACCCTCCACTCCAAGCTTTGCAGTTTGCTATCTAGATCCTGGTTTCAAAAATGAGATGCCTTGGACTTTATCCAGACAAGTCCCAAGGGCTGTTCCTTTCACGAGGTCATTCAACTTGCTCCTTGGGAACCTCGCACTAAAGTATATTCAACACAGGTAAGGCTGCTTCTGAGATAGTATGAGCATTAGACCTCTTCACATGCCAAGATGGCATTCTTAGAACACAGAGTGGCACTATGGTATGGGAGAGAGAACACAAAGCAGGGCAGGCGTTTTCCTCACAGGCTTCAGTTCTCACAGACTGTCCAGGAAGAGGTCATAGTTAGAAATAATTTTGCTTTTTCTGTTCCATGAAATAAACATAAAGCAGCAGAGATGCAAGCAAGCAAATAGAGCATTAGAAACACCTTTTCCTTCTTTTTCCACCCCCAAAGAAAGCTGTCAGTGGAAATTATCTATATGTCATAACTTTGGGGTACAGCAGGATGAACCTAGCTAGGAATGAGCTGAGTCTAGGAACCCAGAGACACTCTGCACCGCAATCTTTCACTTTTGGATTGATCAATCGTAACACGGCTGGTCAGTGTGTCTGGAAAAGAGAAGAGGAGAGACAGGGACTGTTGGACCAGTTAGATCCCAAAGTTCGCCAAACTCCCTACAGAGAGACAAGGTAGGCAGAAGAGGAAGGCAAGCTTGAGGGCTCTGGACAGCCAGTGTGCAGGGCTTTTGACCAAGTGAGAAGCATCTTCAACAAGCGGTTCTTGGAGAATGCTAAGGCGTCATAAAAGTAATGCTGCCTTCTGAGTCTCATCTCCTGCTGCTGAACAAAAGGCATAGAGCTTACACCTTTGTCTCTGATCTGCCCCCCCATACTCTCATGGGACTCCTTTCCTTCAGTAACAGTTTCCTTTTGGGATACCCCCCCCCCAAATTATCTCATAGGGTAAAAATGGCTTTGGGAAACACCAGGATCTTAGAGTCTGCCTCTAGTTTATTTCTGATGATGGGCCTGCTTTGCCAAGAACCTTGGCAAAGGAGCTAGGAAACACTGCAGAATGTTTCCACTCCATTCAAGCTTCCTGCAGCTTGCCAGTGTGCACACACTTCCCTAAGGCTCCAGGCACTAACTCACTGTGGGTCTGGAAAAGGAACGGTTAGGAACTGTGTCTCAAAGACCACTTTCCCAGAGGCCAGTAACTCACCGAAGAGCAGCAGAACCATCCACAGCAGCATGGTGCCTTTCCTGAGACAGAGCAGGCCAGACATCAGGCAGACCTGGAAATGGGGATATAGTAATTAGTCCTCTTGACCTGGGGTGAGTGGGTGGCCCTTCTGACCTAAGAGGAAGTGGAGAAGAAATCTGATAAGCTCAAATGGCTTTTCCTCTTTGGTTACATATATATTGATTTTATTCAACACAAAATATGAGGGAGTTAGTTAAAACACCAATAAGTACTTCCTATGGTTTCACAAGGCTCATGCCAGGGAACCAGGATAGGTAATAGCTGTGTATTATTCCTATTGGAAAAGCTTCAGCGACTGTTCAAATTCAATCTCAGCCTCCCCAAGTGATAGTGTAATATTGAAACCACTAATCATCCAACTTCCATCCCAGAGAGACCTCCAGCAGTCTGATGAAGTCCTTCCTTGCTATAGTCTGACTCTAGATTATTCTCCAAAAATCCATATATTAAAGGCTTGATCCCAGGTCTGTTTTAAGAGGTGGGGGTCAAGGTGACCTGGCCACCAGACTGCTACAGTCATTGAGGGCATGTCCTCAAAGGGCGTTGTGGGACCAGGGCTCTTCCTATTTCTTTCTTTGCTTCCCAGAAGCCATGAGGAAACAGGCACCATCATGTGCTCCCTGCCATGATTTACTGCTGAAGCACAGGCTCCGAAACAGATTCCACCATGTTGGGAATAGGCCTGATAGGATTTTCTAAGAGTAAAATGTGGACATGCGATGGCGCAGCATCTTCCTGAGAATGTATATGCATGGACACCAAAAGACACCCAAAGCGTGTTCACACAAGCTTTATCTGTAATAGATAAAAACTTGAAAGGACACAAAGGTCCCTCACAGAGATCTCCATTGACTCTGAGGACAGAACAGAACACATGACTTTGAGATGAAAGATGGAAGAATCTGGTAAAACAGCAGGGCGGGTTTTCTGGTAGCAAGTCTTTCTAAGGAAGTCTACATGAGACGTTCTATGTGGTTGGGAAAAAGCCTTCTAGTACTTATTGCTGAAGGCAAGAGCAGAAAGTGAGTTTCCTGTATTCTTGCCATAGATTCTGACTCAGTGGAACGGGACACTCACCTGACACTGACAGCCAGTGACCTGGCCACCAGACTGCTTCAGTATTCAAGTAGTAAGGAGGTGAGATAGAGTACAGTGTCTTGCTCACTCACCTAGAGGGCACCTATGTTTTCCTTTGTCATTCTTTGCCTATAGACTCCTGATCAGAGTTTTCTCCAACTTTGTTCAGCAAAGGATATGTGGGTGGGGCAGGTCAGTACAGGGAAGGAGACAGGGCGATGGGTAACCACAAATGGCCTCACACACAAGGCATCCTGGATGTTGTGAACATGGAATGGTCAAAGCAGCTCTCTGGCTTCATCTACTGTCATTGTGAGTGTGAAGTGAATCCCAACTTATCATGTCACCCCTGTAGGTGACACGCTTCTGTACCTACAGAGGTGAATGAGTTGGCTCTCTGAGCTCAGCTGGCTTACGGATGAAGTGACTTGAGAGAATAGCAGTAAGGTTACAGATCTCCCATGCCACAGATCTACTAGGACCCAGGTTATACCGAATGGAGACTGCTATATGTTAGGCTCCAAACCCATCACACCTTACATGGCAACATGACACTGTTACTAACAAAATCCACCAGAGAACCCTGCAATTGAGTTACAAAAGGAAAACTGCAAGTGTTTTGAGTAGGTTTATAATTTTGTGTTGGGCTATATTCATATCCTTGGCTGCAGGTTAGATGCCCCTGCAGGGGACTGGGCAGAAAGATAGGAGGACTGTCTTCCAAAAGTGACTAATTGTGTAGGTCACTGTCAGGGCAACAGCTGTGAGGGCCAGTGGTTGTTGGGGACTGGGAAATGTCAAGTTTAATTCCCAGGAGGTCAGAGGGTGAACTCAGGAGAATGGTGACTAGGGACAGCTCTGGGCACGGGGCAGCAGGATAGGTGTGGAGTCAACCACACAAGCTTGAATCCTTGCTTTGATTCTTGTCTTATTTGATTTTCAGTGTCTGTTGTTTGTGCTTGAGTGTATGCCTGTGTACCACATTCAGGCCAGTACCTTTGATGTCTAGAAGAGGGCCTTAGATTCCTGGGACTGGAGTTACAGCTGATTACGAGCCACCCTGTGCGTGCTGGGAATTGAACCCAGGTCCTTTGGAAGAGCCGCCAGTGCTCTTAACCACTCCAGCTCTCTTGTTTTGATTCTTAATCTGCTGAGAGACCTTGGCTAAGCTTGCAACAGTTTCGGTCTCAGGTCTTATCCCTAAGGTGAATAACTAATTATATTTCACCCTAAAAGTGAGATAAAAACACGAGGTGTGTAGACAATGCTGTCTCATGGAGCACTCCAAGACGCTGCAAATGTCCCCTGGCTGCTTCCTGCAATATAGTTCTCAGTTGCATTGTAGCTATCAAATATTTGAAATTGGCTGGTGAGGCTTAGGAACTACAATTGCATTTGCCTTTGTTTTAGTTAATTCAATATTTAATGTTGCACATGGCTGCTGACTGCCTTCTTGGTTGTCACGGGATTAGAGTCACGCCGCACAAGGAGGAAGTACTTGATGAAGGCTATCATTGCTAAAGGAAGAGTGAGCCAGGCAGCCTGGAACGACTAGACTTCCTCCAAACTTCACTTCTTGGGAGGTCCTAAAAGATGAAGTAACTTGAGTAGAGATACTTGGTTTTCCAGCTTGCCTGCGATTGGAACCACATGGCTTGCTGGAAGCAGAAGTCCAAGAAAGACTCTCCCCACTGCCCCCACCCCCATATTTCTGAGTTAGATTATAAAGACAGGACATTGGAGACATGTATTAAATGCTTAGAACATAGGATAGGAGATGAAAGGTGAAGACTAAGGTAAAGGAAGGAGCCAGACTGGAATCTCGCCAACTCACTGTTCCCCACCCTTAGAGGCAGCTAGGCTGAACCTGGAAGGGCCAATGGGAAACTGTGTTTGAGTCAGGTCTGCAGCGACCTCTTGTGGCTACCTGGACAACAGTTGTCCTAGGGAAGATTTTTTTTTTTTTTTAGTTAATACCCAAATGTCATTTCTCTCTTCACCCATCCACCCATTCAACCATTCAGAGACCCCTCCTTCCACCTGTCTTTTCAACAATCCTTCCGGCCAACAAACTTTCTCAAAGCTCTTCTCTGTTCCCAGTCCATCTTTGCCTCCTTGAGCTCAGAAAATACAGGCATATATTAGAATACAGTCTTTGTGCTTCTCAAGGCCTTTCCCCACTATTCTGTTAATCCCATGGTGTTGCATCTGTTTTATCATCTTCCTCTAGTTCATGTTCAGTCTCTTCAACGTCAAGTGTGAATCCAATTCATCTTTAGTCCTGGCACAGCCTGTGAGGTTCAAGAAACATCAAAGTACAGTGCCTGGGAGTGCTGGAGACAGAAAAATGTGTATTAAAGTCTTGGCCAACATGCTGAGTGGGTGAAGCACCCGAGATGGTGGCTTAGCCTTTAAAATTTTTATCGTGGTAATAATCACACCCAGCTTTTAATATTGTACAGAGAACTGCATTTCACACACAGACGATCTTGTATTTTCACTGTCCCTGTCCACTTCTGCAATTAGATTCTTGTATGCCTTCTTAGGAGCATTACACTACAAAGGACACTCTACCTCTGCCTCCCATCAATTCAGTCATGCCATCTCAACCGGATCTTTTCACTACGTGCTTTTGAAAGATGCTCATGTTTTCTTCATCTTAAAGCCACTCCACCAAGCCAGCTGCCCTTCCTCTGCTGTCACATGTGTGACACTCCATTTAGAGCCCTTCTGCGTCACGGTGTCACAAATGGTTATAGGTGCTATAAGACACTGGTCTTCTCAGGGCGCTGAGGTAAGGCCATGTTTCTATCCGGGATCCGATTTATTCAGTCACTACACATTATATCTGAAGATAATCTTGGGGCTAGAGAGATGGTTCGTCGTGATGGGCACTGGCTACTCTTCCAGAGAGCTTTGATTCTGTCCCCAGCACCCACATGACAGCCTATAATCATTTGTAACTAACTCCAGGTTCAGAGGACCCAATGCCCTTTTGTGGCTTCCGTGGGTGCTGCACGCATATGGTGCACAGACAAACATGCAGGCAAAACACCTACACACACACACACACACACACACACACACACACACACACACACACACACACGCGCGCGCGCGCGCGCTCGCACACATACACGCACACATACACACGCACGCACGCGTATAGAGACACAGAGACACACATACACACACTAAACAAATTTAAAGGGGAAAATCTAAAGAGATAGCTTTATGTGTCGCAGAGCAAAAACTGCTGCTGCCTTCCCATTCTACTGGGCCCAGCTTGTCCATCTCCAGCCTCCATCACACACGTCTCTAGCCTGTCAAGTAAATCAAGCTTGATCTCACGTTGTCTGGGAGGAGGTCAGCGCTGTTCCTCTTGATTGCTGCTCCCTTCTTTAAAACCAAGACACGGTTGTTTGCTCCCTTGTCGCCCATCTCTGTGGAACTTTCCCGTCATCCCCTGTAGGCACAGCCTCCCTCCGCTAGAGGTTTTCAAAGAGCTGTGCAGACTACGCCACAGGCCTGCTTTCCTTCCATTTTGTGTTCTCCAAGTGTTCTCGCCTGTGCCACAGATTTAAATTATTGTCTGCGGTTCAGTGAATCCCCAGTATGCCTTTTCTAGTCCAAGGTCTAACCAAATGTCAGATTTGAGTGTCCAGCTGCTTCTCTAGAGCTCCATACTAAAGCCTTCCTTCCCTCACTGACTAATCTTCATTGCCACCTGGACTGGATTTAGAATCACCGTGGAAATATATCTCCACATAGGTGTGCCTCTGAGGGTATTCCTTGAAAGATTAGCTGGAGAATGAAGATCCCACCCTGAAAGTTGGTAGCACCATCCCGGGGCCTTGGGTCTATCCTGAGGAAGTGAGGGGAGCAGCAGCATACACGCATGCAAGTGTGGTCAGCTACCTCAGGCCTCCCTCCGCAGCCATGTTCTCCTTACCACAATGGACTGGATCCTCAACCATGAGCCCAAACAAGCCCTCCCTTCCTTCAGCTGTGTTTGTGATGTGTGTTGTTACAACACTGAGGAAAGTAATAACTCTCCTAACCTGGTCCTTTCCTGGCATTTTCTGTGGGAGCTAATTGGGCCACTCACCCCAGTTCCCAAGTCAGAAATCCAGCCCTTGCAAATTAGTCATCGAAAATGTTGTCAGTAACACCTTATAGTCTAATAAATCCCCTTTGTAATGTACATTCATCTTATTTGTTCTGTCCCTCTAGAGAACCCCATTTGACACAGATCTCTTCCTGACCACTGTCTGTGCTGCGTGCACACATACCCTGCCTTAGCAGCTGGCACCTTCATCCTGTGACACAACCGCCTCTTGCATTCATTTCTTTTCTCAGGGCTACATGTTTCCGGGGGGCAGGGACGGGGTGTGTCCTGTTCCTGGATGCACTTCCACGTCTGACAGAGTTTGTGTTCACCAGAACAAAACAAAACAAACAATGGGTAACTCAGAGTCCCCTCTTTGAGCTCCTGCTTCTGCATAGGGACGGTGTGGGCGGCTGCTAAGTTGTAGGGGGTTGTGGGGTGGGACCGC
The DNA here is from genome assembly GCF_017639785.1 of Mesocricetus auratus. Lineage (NCBI taxonomy): Eukaryota > Metazoa > Chordata > Mammalia > Rodentia > Cricetidae > Mesocricetus > Mesocricetus auratus. The sequence goes on along the minus strand of NW_024429266.1, from coordinate 19,847,824 downwards.
TGTTGCCAAGGGTAGCTGGTTTGCCTGACCAGTGTCCACGTAACTCAGTGCCCTTGCGCTTTCCTCAGCAGAGTCGGGAGTGGCTGTTTGGAGTGCACTTCAGTTTCCTCTGCGCAGTCCCTTTGACTCACAGCTCTGAGTTCCTCACTTTGCATCTGTGCTCCCTGTACCCCCCCCTTCACATATGCGCCTCCATAGGTAGCGTGCTAAACACTGCCTGTGTGCTTAGATAGGACATCTGTCACTCCGAGCACACGGATACTAAGAGCAGCATTAATAATTTGGGAATGGCTTCATAGAAAGGGCTGAACACTGCTGGAGGCTTATTCTTCTCTGGAGATTGAGGAAGAAAAGCATATATAATTAAAGTGATAAATTGGATTTTTTTTGGCTTCTCTGTTTACCACTGTCAAACATAATCTATTTCATGCATTTATACAGAATGTATAAAATAGATCAGAATTAATTTTCTTCAGTTTGCTTATTTTCCTCTCCAGTTCCCTGGGTAGATGCACAGTCTAGATAGGCTGAGGAAGACCGTAAGGCTTGTGTGTTCAGAGGAGATAGAAGTCGAAGATTTAGCACCGGGAGACGGTGACACCCATGAGTAAGCAAACAGTAACCAGAGGTAATGAGAGTCTGGGGAACAGCTTGGGACCTGGCTCAGATGGAGCAGAGCTAGCGTCCCAGCTCAGTCTGGTGAACGGGGGGGGGGGCTTGGACTCCAATCCCCTTCGCCTTCTCCAGGTCCATCTAGCATTTACCCTCCACTGTTCCCTTCTTTCTCTCTACTGAGTTCTTTTCCTCTGCGGATGAGCATCCTAAATCATCTTCTCCTTTATGTCCTTGTCCCCAGTGTCCACCTCATTGTCCTCCTTTCCTCAGAGTCCAGCTTCTCAAAAGGCCCTCCCCCACATCGCCACTCACCTGTCAATCACGGGCCATCTGGCCTCAGCTCCTGCAGAGCCCCCACCCCACTGAACTGCTTTGTGGGAGCCACAGACTCTGGTACTGCCAGCTCCAAGGGGAGGGGGTGATTCTAGCCTGTGCGCTCTCTCTCTCTCTCTCTCTCTCTCTCTCTCTCTCTCTCTCTCTCTCTCTCTCTCTCATGCAGCAGCATTCCAACAGTTGAACACGGCTTCCAACTTGAAACATATTCTTGGCTTGGCATGTCTCATGTCCCCCAACACCCCCATTCATTCTTCTACCTCTTAAGTCTATTTGCCGGGTTCTCTTTTCCCTACTATTAAATGGAGGGGGGCTTGGAGTTTGGTCCCAGCCTTCCTTTTTATTTACACCGTCTGCCTAATGGCGTGGCTTTGACGAATACACCAGTGACACCTAAATTTATACCTCTTGACCCTACTCGACCTTTCCCATGGACTTCTGAACCGCGCACACAATTGCCAGCTCCGTCCCTCCCCTTTCGTGGTTGACAAACAACGAAACGAAATTAAATTCTTCGTTCTCTCCTTGCTAGGAAGTACCCAGTGTCCTGCCCCCCCCCCTTACTGCCCCTCTTCAGCTCCCGTCAATTTTCTCCTCTCAGTGTCTCACTGTCTACTGCTTAAATAAAACCTCAGACGTGCTTCACATGGAATCTTTGGGCAAGTTCCATCTGTTCCTCTTCAAAGTATACCACAGACACTTCTCCAGGCACTGTGACTGGGGTCTCAGCCTTCTGCACCCATTGCTATAAAGAAATCTTTGTCATGTCTTCTCACCCCTGCTCTTAGTCTGCGTCCTCCCACTTTACAGACAGAACAGGGACCACTCATAGACAACAGACCAGTATAAGGGTCCTCTGCCTAAAGCCCCAAGGTCTCCCCATTACACTGAGAACAATGCCTGCCCACCCTTTACAAATCCTGCCGCTCTGCTTCCCTCCTCCCTGAGGCTACACCCCTGCCCTGTCTCCAAGTGTCTTCTCTCTCTCTCTCTCTCTCTCTCTCTCTCTCTCTCTCTCTCTCTCTCTCTCTCTCTCTCTCTCTCTCTCTCTCCCTTCCTCCCTCTCCCTCTGTCTCCCTCTCTCTCCTTTTCCAGACAGGGTTTCTCTGTGTAAGAGTCCTAGCTGTCGTGGAACTAGCTCTGTAGACCAGGCTGGCTTTGAACTCACAGAGATCTCCCTGCCTCTGCCTCCTGAGTGCTGGGATTAAAGGCGTGCGCCAACGCCTGGCTATGTCTGGTCTCTTGTCTCTTAAACCAAGGAACATTAAACACTTCCTCTAGTGCTCATTTTATGGGTCTCCCCCATCCCCATCTACCATCTCTTCCTCCACAAACAAATCAAATACAACAAACAATAAATTAAAATATTAGATAATAAAAATAGATGCATACAAGAAGTGTCTGGTCATCCACCAGTCGGCACTATTTAATTATAAATTTTGGTCACATTTACTTCGGGTAATTCTTTCTTCCTCTTCCCTTACTTGCCTCCCTTCTTTCTTGACCATTTTTACAAGGTAGCCCAGGCTGGCTTCAGTTTCCCAGCTGTCTTCTCTGCCTCCTGAGTTCTGGGGTTACAGGAGTGAATGAACCCTGTTTTTCCCTTCTCTTAAAGAAATGAAGTCCTGTGATTCATTTCAGCCAAGGACCCATGTGGTTCTCCAGTCCTGCATCTGGTATTTATTCTTCTCACATCTGTTTTTTGCAATCATGACATGAGTGTGTGCCCACCCACAATGGTGTTTGGCTTACCTGCAATTTCCTGTAATTGGTACGTTGGAGAGGGAAAACTCCAAGGCTCCTCCTTTTCCTCAGTAAGTGTTGTTGTGGGGTCTCCTCATGGTCGGTTGGCCACCAGGCCCGGAGGACAAAGGGGGCAGAGGCAGCACGCGGGGCTTTGTACAGCTTCCGACAGAAACAGCCTTCCAGGATTTAGCTTCAGTGAGACAGAGTGAGGAGGGATAGAAAGGGTGGGGACAGTGGCTGGGACATCACCTAATTCGAGTTAAATAGTATGCTCCTAGCATAACAGCCAAAGCACAAGGCCTAACTAACGTGTGTGCCTGTGTGCCGTAGCAGGGGGAGAGTATCTGCAGGGAACTGTGTCAGGTGTCTTGCCTGAGGTAAATCAGGTATCCAGGTACAGGGTCAGTCTCCAAATAAGGTTAGACAGAGAGTAGGAAGTCCATCCGGGGTGGGGGAAGGGAGGCCTTCCATCTTGAGCCATCTTGCCTCAGAGCTCGAGAAAGAGCAGTCTGGACATGGTGGACTGAACCTCAGTCTAGCCGGGGTCCCCAACAGGTTGGATATGTCAGGTGTGACCGACACAGGTGGTGATTTTCCGTTGTCGTTTACTGTGGTAGAGATTTCATTGGGTGTGGATGTCTAACTCACCCGGTTTCCTAACGGGGGCTAATGTGCCCTTTTCAGTTTTTGACTGTCGTGGACAATGCTGCAAAGACACTTGCTCACATTTCCTTGAGTTTGTGCTTAAGTTTCTCTAGGGTAAACCTTTAAAAACAGCATTCCTGAGTAATAAGTAGGACTTGTCTCCCCAGCTGGGTTAGATAATGGCGGATTGTTCTTTAAAGGGATTGAACTATTTCCTAGGCCTACACCTGCTCCCCATCTCCACAGCTTCCCTTCCACCCTTACTAGCTGCGGATCTCGTCTGGGTCGCCAGGGGGCGACAGGCACCTTGCCTGGGCAGCCTCTTGCTTTCCATTTAGAAAGATTTGGCAGTGCACAGGGTGGGTCCAGTTTGTGGCTGGCCTAGAGATGGGGGCCTGATCAAACACAACAATAAAACACAACAACAACAATAATGATAAAAGCAAAAACGTACCTGTCTTGAAGGAAAATAGACCCACTTTGACAAAATAAGCATCTATGTGCTTAACGTGCAGTATAAACACATACAGGACTAACATCACATATTTATTTGTTGCGGATGTTTCAGAAATAACATAACTTCGCTGATCTTTTCTCTCCTCTTTACTGGGTTCAGCTAAGATTTCCAGTTTGGTGTGTCCCCAAATGACTTAATTTCTATTTGTGTGTCTCCATAAACAATGTACAGGGCTGCCTATATTCTGTATCTAATAGTGCACTGGTTTCTTTCGGGCCCAGCATCTTTGTCGGTGCTTCAGTAAGGCAGGGCTTGGCTCTCCCACTCTGCTAAGAGTTTTTGGGACCATTTAAACACTGGTGGATATACACTTTCCCAAAGCAGATATTTTTTGGTTTTGCTCATGCTTAATTTTTAAATTCCTGGAATTGTGTCTGGCATATAGCAAGTGTCCAGTAAATAAATATTGAGTAAATGAAGAAATAAACACCCTCACATCTGTCTCTAAGTTGCTCAAATGAGATTTGTTCATAAATACATATGTAGTGGCTGAGTATGTATATGCATGTATGTATATATGTATGATAGGTTTTGGGGTGAATTCACTCTCATACATCGTCATCAACTTGAGAGTTTGTATTTCCGCCAGCTTTTCCAGATTTAGTTTGAGACTGGATGCCTGTCCAACACTACTGTATATAGAATCATATAATTGTTTTAATTTGCATTTTATTAAGTCATTTTGATAGTCTCATCTGGTATTCCCTTTGACATCTCCTGTGTCTTCCAGTTTATCAAATGAGCAGAAGAGGGTTGAGGAGGTGTGAGGGTCACTCCCAAGGTCACTCCTCAGTGGAATTCAGGGCCCTATGTATCCTTGGTCCTCCTTTGTCCCTAGAGGCTCTTGCACACATGTCCTAGGAGAGACTTGGGATCCTACAGGATGGAAGAGCTGAGCAGGGGGACCTGGGCCGCCCAGTGGCCTAGCTGTACCTTGAGCTCTGTGGGTACTCAGGAAGGTCAGGCAGGGCTCCCACAGGTGCCTATGCTGCCATTTCTAGGTTCCCTCCTGAGGAGTGCCAGGAACGAGGGCCCTAGATCCAGGGGTTCTGGCTTTTGCACTTCTCTGAGGACCCTGCATATTCCCAAGAGGAGAAACCATCTTTGGAGCCTTCAGGATGCGCCATCCACCTACAGAAAAATATACCACCCTGTCTGTCTGGCTCCCCGAAGAGACAAATTGGCCATTATTTAGAGGAGAAAACAGGCTTGAACTAAGGGTCAGACATGACAGCGGGAAGGGTTGGTGAATGCGGAGGCCAACTGAGGCAGAAGGCTGGAACGTTCAGGATTCCTCTGAGAGAAATGGCAAAACATTAGCCGGAGTGAAGCGCCAGGGCCTCCTGCTCCCGAGAACACTCGAAACTTAGCTGGAATATGGCCACAGAGTGATCAAAAGTGTGACTCCGGAGAATCCTGCAGAGCAGTGGGTATGCAGAGGCCTAAGCCAGATGCCACGAGAAAGGCATACTTGCAGCGCACAGGGATGACACTCTTCCCATTTGAAAGCATTAAAAAATCTTAACCCAAAAACCCAGAGGGCGAGCACTCGGACTTAACAACCCTTCCGCCTCCTTTTGCAAAAAGCATTACAGTCATTAACTTTCAGCAAGAGGGGAAAGCAGGTTCTTACTTAACTCTCATCTTCTGAGGAGTCTTAGAAACCAGCAGCGGTGCGACCTCATCTCCTTCTGACAATGTCAAAATCGTAAGGCACCACACAGCTACTCAGTCATGGGGCCGTTCTGCTAGAACGTAACTTTTAAGGAAAAATGGAGCCCAGTGACATGTCCTCTCCTCAGAATCCTGTGGTCATCCACACCGTGGATCAGAAGGGGCCCTTTCCTGTGGCAAGAGTTTCTGGTGTCCTCATCCTACCCTAACCTAACCCTGAGTCCTCTACTTCCCACCGCTTGGTGATTTCACTTCTTCCTTGCCTTCTGATGCCTTTTATCTTTTCCTCCCCCGAGGACACACAGAATCCTGCTCTACCTCATCCAAGACTCTCTGAATGGACTTAGCACAAGACCTGAGTATGTTTAATAACATTCAACACTTGTGTGTCTCTTCAGGTTATCCAACCACTTGTCTTTGAAAGATTCAATTAAAAATTGCTCTTCTTATATTTTCAATAGCTATAGCATTGCTTAAGTATTGATGTACTGCATATTTCCACTTTTGTGTTTATACTTAGGGGTACTTATGTCATTTCAGAGAGGGAGGAGGGATGAACAAAGCTGCCAAGCCCACGCTGGGAAAACCCACAGAAGCAGCTGACCTGAGCAAGTGGGAACTCATGGACCCCAGTCTGACAGCTGGGGAACCAACATAGGACCAAACCAGGTCCCCTGAAAGTGGGTGTCAGCTAGTGAGGGACCAAAAATTAATAAAAGTTTAAAAACTTGGGCCCTAAATCTATACAGAGAAAGGGAAAATTTAACTCCTTAAATCAGGAGTGCCATGTCTGGCACCTGAGCCCCTGCTCTCAGAGAAGGGGAGGTAACTGTCCACCACTTCTGTTAATATTCCTTTGCTAATTGCTGGTCATAAAGGTCCCCTGCCAGTTGTAAAGATCCCTGGCCCAGGGCATAGCTGACAGACCCTGTGACCCCGTAACCCTGCAACCTCATGCCCTGTCTTATCTTACTCAAATGTATCTTCCTAAAATATATAGTTACTGCTTTACTCTGTACTTTGTATGACCTTTAGTAACCATGGAAACTGAAATTTGTGGCCTTCGACCTCATGGTCTGCCCCTTTAAAAGCTTCTCTTTTTGGCTGGTGGGCATCTCATTTCCTCCATCATGGAAAGAGATCCAAGTTGGTCACCTTGAACAATAAATGAAACCTTTTGCTTTTGTGTCGGAGTGTCAACTCCTTGGGTTAGTCTCTGGGATCCGTGAACCTGGCACAACACTAGGTGCACTGGGAAGTCTATGGGGTCTCTGGCAGTGGAAACAGGATGTATCCCTACTGCATGAATAGACGTTGGGAGCCCATTTCCCATGAAGGGATACTCCCTTAGCTTAGATACACAGGGGAGGGCCTAGGCCCAAAAGACTTGACAGATTTTGATGATCCCTCATGGGAGGCCTCACCCTCCCTGGGGAGTGGATGGGGCAGGGTGTGTGGGGTCTGTAGGGAGCATGGGAGGATGAGAGGGAGAGGGAACTGGGACTGATATGTAAAATAAGATTGTTTTAAATTTAAATAAAATTTGTAACAAAAGAGTGCTTGGGTCATACATTCCTTCATTAAATTATCCATCCCCTAAATGAATTCTTTTCTTTCTACTTTTCATTAACATGACAGTATATTGGTTAATCAGTTACTCTATGCTAATTGTACAGCTATGTGATGGGCATCACGCCAGGTATTAGAAGTATGGGCAAAGACATCCGTAGTCTTCGGTAGAGTCAGGAAGAGAGAGAGCTAGAGAGATGAAGCTACTGAATGACTCATCATAGGTAAATAAGGGCAGATGCTTTGGGAGTATGGACACGGGTGTTGGGAACCTTTCTCTAAGGAGTGGTGGGTAAACAGAGACTGCTGGGGGTTAGTTAGAGCGAAGCAGCAGCTTCCCAGATTATCAAATGACGAGAACCCCAAGTGTGGGGTTCAGCCGAAAAATGTCCTCCAAAGGCTCATGTACTTGAACACCTGATCCCCAGCTGGTGGCACCTCTTGGGGAGTTTATGGAACTTTGGGAAGGTACAGCCTTGCTGGAGGAAGTACATCGCCGGTGTTGGGCTTTGAGGGCTTGGAGCTTTGCTTCACTTTCTGGTCTCTGTTTTCCAGGTGTGGATGAATGGGATTAGCCATCTTCCTGTTGTTATGCCTTCTGCACCACGATGGACTAACACAAAACAACAAGAAATACTATATAATTAAACACAAAGTCATAAACACACTATAATCTACTTGCAAACAAACAAATAAACAAAAACAGTTCTGGGAATCTGAATTATGAGGGAAGGAGTAAGACTCCATCTCTCTGGAACTGTAAGCCAAAATAAACCTGTCCCCACCTTAAGTTGCTTTTGGTCATGGTATTTTATACAACAACAGAAAAGTAACTAATACACTAAGTATCTGGTGGGGTGAAGTTAAGGTTAACCCAGAAGGCTGGGGATGCCCAGCCTACACATCCCAAAGGTCTTCAGTCCCTCCCTTGCTTAGCTTCAGTGAGATGGACATCGAACCTTTGGAATACTCTGCATGATAAGAGTATTTCTGTATAGCTGAGGCCTTAGGCTGGCCAACTGATCCATGCCAACCATGTGACTTATGACGAACACTTGTTTGCTTATATCTAAGTTTCTGTGGACCATGCTGCTTCAATTTGGCCTCTGCTGGGGCTAGAGACTGAGCGTCCAAGGTCAGTCATGTCCATGCTGCATGCATGTATGACTAACCCCCAACAAAACTCTGCTCACCACAGCTCAAGTGAACATCTGTGGTTGGCAATACTTTGCATGTTTTTCTACTCATTGTTGCTAGAAGTGTGCCCACGTGACTCCCTTGGGAGAGGACGACTGGAAATATGTGTCTGGTCTCTCCTGGACTCTGTCCTATGAGCTTTTCCCTACTCTCAGATTTTTGTTTTGTTTTGTTTTTTTTGGACAGGGTTTCTCTGTATTGTTTTGGAGGCTGCTCTGTAGACCAGGCTGGCCTCGAACTCACAGAGATCTGCCTGCCTCTGCCTCCCGAGTGCTGGGATTAAATGCGTGCGCCACCAACACCCAGCTACTCTCAGATTTTAATCTGCATTCTTTAACTTCCATAAAATAGTTGGATGTTTTAGAATTATGAATTACGAACAGGATTGGCAGGGTTCTGTCTGTGGAGTTGATCCCAGTGTGGTTTCACCCATCCTGGGCACTATCTAGAAATCAGGAAGGTGTGATACCTACAGAAAGCATACACATCAATGAGTTTTCTTGGGGTTGGGGTAAGGGAGAGCAATGGCATATACAGTGTACCCCAAATGACCCGCAGCATCACCTGGGAGATGTCTGCAGCCACTGCCATTCCCATGGGCCACTTTGGATTCACAACAGTCACTACTCAGTGAATGTTAGTAATGAAGATGAGGGTGGGCATTACACAAGCCAGAGGGGGGGAAATCCCAGAGCTGTTTGTTGTTCGTATTCAGCACCACACACTGAAAATTCAGAGGTGGTATTACTAATTTGTTCCATGATCACATATCCATGGTGGCAGAATAAGTCAAGGGAGAAATAGGACGAGGGGGTGGTTGCAGTAATTTAAGCAATTTATTGGCACAAAGGACTCAGTTATCAAGGCGGCAAATAAGGCATCAGTTTCAGGCATGGGTATGCACCAAAGTGTTTTTCAAATTTCTGTTTGCTTGGACAAGCATGCTACCTTCTTAAAAGTGTGCCTTGAATCTTTAATAGCTAGAGAAATGTAGGGTATCATGGGGGATGTGTTCATGTAAATAAGTTTTCAATCAAACAGGGGACTCCAGCTTTCATGCTTGAGGCAGAAGGCTGTTAGAGATGATGATGGGGCGGCGTGGACAATAGTTGGACGGCAGTGCCCTTGAAGCCCTGTGATCAGAGGGCTCCACAGATGGCCCTGGGAGATCAAACGACTCAATTCTGGGCAAGATCAGTCTATTTCCTAATTACAATCTCCCTTCTCTGCTCTATGGAAGGGAAGGTAGTTAATGGCCAAATCCAGGTTTCAATCTTCTTCTATGGTCCTGACTCGGGGCACAATACTAAACTCTCTGGGTACTACTGTACTCGTTGTGTATTGGTTACTGTGGTAGCACGTTGTGCATCAGATTTTATACCATTTCTTTTAGAAGAGTGAATGAGATCATGTCTGCAAAGCCCTTGGCCCAGTGCCTGGCATACATTAAGGGGTCAAACAACAAAACCATGAAGAGTAGCAGGATTTTCAATCAATTATCAAACATAAAAAGACATTTCTGAGGTCTCCACGCCAGGCACACAAGCATCAGGACTGTCGTTCCGGGTGAGGACATCTCTATGCACTGAGTTAGAGAATAATGGATGTGACAGAACCACTTTTCTGTTACTTTGTCCAATGCTGAGGCTACATTTGGTTTTTAGTTTATAATTACAGTTAAGCTCTGTGTGTGTGTGTGTGTGTGTGTGTGTGTGTGTGTGTGTGTGTGTGTGTGTACGAAGTGTGGGAGCAGGTCCTCTCCTTTCCCTATGTGGGCCTAGGGAACTGAACTCAGGTTGTCAGAACTGAGAAATCCTTCTGGCCCCACACCACATGGTAAAGCATAACACATAATTCGGGTGCAATTGAGTTCAGGTTTAGGTGCAGGATTATTCTCTGACTGCTGAGGAGGTAGAAATGGGTCTTTGGGGACATGTGGGTAGGGCACTCAGTAACAATGAGCACTGCAATGCAGACAGACCCTATTGTGTCCCTAGAATCATGCTAAGTCTTGGCAGGAGGATATTTGGCGAAAGAAACACAAGCTCTGGACTTTGGAGGTGATGGGGATGACTTGAATATATACCCCAGCTTCCTTGGTATAGATGGTCTAAATGTGAGGCGCCCCTCTCTCATCCCACACCTACCCAAAGCTCGTGCTTTGAACGCTGGGTCCCTAGTTGGTGGAGCTGTTTTGGAAGGTTGTGGAGTTTTTAGGAGGTGGAGCCTAACTGGAGGAAGTGGTCCATAGGGGTGGGGCTTGTGGTTGAACAGCCAAGCCCTACTTCACATCCTCTCTCAGTTCCCAGCCACTTGACACTCTTGCTGTCACGCTTTCTCTCACCATGGCTGATGGACTGTATCCCTTTGAACTGTAAGCCAAAGCAAACCCTTCCCCTTTAAAGTTGCTTCTGGTCAGGACAGCAGTCTCGATAATGGGGAAAGTGACTAATACAAGTGTGCTTTTTTTGGTACACTGTTCACCTTCCTATATCTCAATTCCTTCTACAGAAAAGAACAATCACTTGACTTGCAGAGTTGTAATGATAAAATCACATAAAGCAAGGTATGTAAACCACCAGCTACATGGTAAGTGTTTCATAAATGATGGCAATTATGCTTATACAAGCAAGCAAAGTATGGGTATGACAAACTGTGAAATGCATTAGTGGTAACTGTCATTGTTTTGTGACAAAAATTCCTGTGAGACCAAATTAGTTTCCCTCTCAGAAAGAATGATAAGTCATAGATAGCAGGAGCTTTGACTTGAAGGTTGGCAAATGGACGCAGTTTATGCTGAGGAAGGCTATATGGTTTAGATCAACTCTCTCCCCCAGGGAATGCGCCCATCATTTCCTTGGGAAAACCAACTTTGGGGATAATGCTGTGCCTGTGGGAGGGTGTTCAGAGGAGCAGACCTCCTCAGCAGGGGGAGATCAACAGTGAACTGCCCTTTGTAAAGTGCCACTATACATCAGGGTAGGCTGAGAGGGGTAGAGGGGGAGGGATGGACTGGGTTTAACTCCACAGGAAGTGTGGACAGGCTCACGGGCATGCAGATGCAGGCCTATGACCTCACTGTAGTTCCTTCTGCATCACAAAACTGAGATATACAGCCTTTCAAGCAGTCTTGGGACCCAGAACTCAGAGAGCACAAGGGTATGTGTGCATCGAAACCAGCACTCCTGACATCTTGATCCAGGGCTGCATGATGTGGGGGCAGGCATATGTTTGTCCTGTGCACTGTCTTGGGCATCCTGCAAGGGCAATGCCAGCAGGAGAATCAGTTAGGGAGAAACCTTCTCAAATAAGCTGTGGTTGGTTTCCTTTTGTCTCAACACAAGCTGTTCCCGCATCTGAACAATGTTCCCAGAGAAGGGCCAAGTGGTCAGTGCGGGGCCACAATAGCGTGGAGCAAAGGTTTCCCAGGAGAAAATCCTCTGCTCAGCGGCGTCCTGTCAGGTACTGGGGAATAAACATGAACGAAGTTTACAAACACAGGGGCAATGCTGGTTACTTTTGGTCAACTTCGGAAGAGTGAACCTCAATGGAGGAACTATCTCCATTGGGTTGTCTGGTGGGCATGCCTATGCGGCCATTTTCTTGATTGCCAATTGATGTGGGAGAGCTCATCCTGCGCAGGTTGTACTGGGTTATATAAGAAAGCAGGCTGACACTCCTCCTCACCCCTTGCCACCTTGGCAGGCAGGGGAGCTGGCCCTGGGGTCACAAGACTGGGAGAGCTGCCCCTGCCTCTCAGCAGCTGCAGCACTCAAGAGAGTGGGCCCTGTACCTCACCCAGGCAGCACCCTAGATCTGACCCTATTGGTGGAGACACGGGTGAGCCACCCCTGAGCGTGTGAGAGCAGGAGAGCAGACTCTGTCCCTGCTAGTCTGCCATGTGGTGGCATGGATGAGGGAAAGGTGCCCTCACCCTCCTCTTCCTCTGCCACCGGTCTAAGGAGGGGGATGAGAGCAGGAGACCTATCCTACCCCTCATCAATTGCAGCACTCGGAAGAGTGGGTCCTGCACCTCTGCTGGGCAAAACAGGAGAGCTGGCGCTGGTGGTATGGGTGCAGGAGAGCCGGACCTGAGGGCATGAGAGCTGCAGAACTGGACCCGTTCCTTGCTGCCTGCTGCGCTGGGTGAGCTAGCCAGGGCAGTGCTGGAGAGCTCGCCCTGGTGGTGACGCTGAGGGAAAGCTGGTGGGCTGGCCAGCCTAGCTACCACCCAGGCCCAGAACCCAGGCTATGAGTTAGCTCCCTCCAACATCCATGTTATCTATGAACTGCTGGAGCATGTCAAGGGGCCAGACCTGCAGATCCAAAGCTGCTGGATCTCCACAACACAAGGCAACAACGGGATATTCAAGAGAGTGCCAGTGAGGGTCTAGTGTTGACAGCGTAGCAGAAGCCAGATGCCTCAGACTAGACCAGTGACTCATTGCAATGAACACTTGCAAGTGAACATGTAAGGATTAAAGGGTATACTGTGTGACTCATCACGGCACATTACAGCTTTTTTTCATTTTTCTTTTTCATTCTATTTTTTGGGGAGAGGTTGCAAGGGCAGAGGGCAGATACAAAGAGATGGGGAGATGAATGGGATCAGGATGCATGATGTGGAATCCACACACACACAAAATCAATAAAAAGGTTAGTGAGTGAATGAATGAATGAATGAATGAATGAATGAAGCAGGTTGAGAAAGCCATAGAGGGCCAGCCCATACAGTGTTCCTTCATGGCGTTTGCTTCAGCTCCTGCCTCCAGTTCCTGCTTTGGTTTCCCTCCTTGATTGCACTGACTGACTTTGTGTGTCAACTTGACACAAGCTAGAGTCCTCAGAGAGGAAGGAGCCTCCCCTGAGGAAATGCCTCCATGAGATCCAGCTGTAAGGCATTTTCTCAATTAGTCATCAGTGGGGGAGGGCCCTGCCCACGGTGGGTGGTGCCATCCCTGGGCTGGTGGTCCTGGGCGCTATAAGAAAGCAGGTTGAGCAAACCCGGGGAAACAAGCCAGTGAACAGCACTCCTCCATGGCCTCTGCATCAGCTCCTGCCTTCATGGTTCTGCCCTGTTTGAGTTCCTGTCCTGATTTTCCTCAATAACGAGGATGTGGAAGTATCAACCAAATTAACCCTTTCCTCCCCAACTTGCTTTTTGGTCATGGTGTTTCGTCACAGCAATAGAAGCCCTAATTAACACAACAAAGCAAACCCTTTCCTTCTCAAGTTGTGTTTGATTATTGTGGTGCTTTGAATGAAAATAACCCTCATAGGCCCACAGGGAGCAGTGCTATTAGGAGGTCTAACCTTGTTGGAGGAAGTGTGTCACTGGGGGTGGGCGTTGAGATTTCAGAAGCTCAAGCCAGGCCCAGTGTCTGCTCTCTCTTCCTGCTGCCTTCAGATCCAGACGTAGAACTCGCAGCTGCCTCTCCTGCACCATGTCTGCCTGCATGCTGCCATGCTTCCTGTCGTGATGATAATGAACTAAACTTCCGAACTGTAAGCCAGCCTCAATTCAATGCTTTCCTTTCTAAGAGTTGCTGTGGTCATGATGTCTTTTCACAGCAATGGAAACCCTAACTAAGACAGTCAGGTTTATCCCAGGAACAGAAACCAAATAAGAACAGGGGCAGAAGCTGTTTCAGCCACGCCCATCAGCAGTTCATTGGGAATACAGCCCTTCTGAAGGCAGGGTCAGTGGTGCTTATGACCTGGTTGGAAGGCAAGCCTGTGGAGAGTTGAGTGATGGGGGATGTCCTTCTGTATGCCGTGAATATATGTTTCTGTTAATGGTTGATGAGTAAAGCTGTTTTGGCCAATGGGCAGGCAGCATGTAGCCATGTGGGGCTACCAGACTAGGAGAATTCTGGGAGAAGGAACACAGAGAGGAGTCTTGAGAGACACACCATGTAGCTGCTGAGGAAGATATACATCTGGGCATCACTTGTAAACTAAGACCACGTGGAGATACACAGATTAATAGAAATGGGTTAATAATTAAGACAGAGCTAGTCAATAAGACTAACTTGAGTCTGACTAGTCAATAAGCCTGAGCTATTGGCCAAACAGTTTATGATTAACGGAAGTCTCTGTGTGTTTATTTGGGACTAAATGGCTGTGGGACCAAGTGGGACAGAAACTCCATCTAAAGTTGAGAACCCAGGAATACCTTGAGTTCCAGACAGTGGTTGGAAAGGTGTCAGTGTGTGAGTTAATCCTTCTTCCCCTATTATGCACATATACATAAGACCCCAAATCTGTCCCTCTGCTTCCAGAGAGAATGGAACCTGCATGTTGGTCTGTTGCAGTGGCTTTCACTGGGGCAGTTTTCTTCCCACAGGGAATATGTGGCAACGTCTAGAGGCATCTTTGGTTGTCATAACTAGAGGAGTGTCTGGCTGTCATCTAGTGTGACAATCCAGGGACACTGCTAAATATCCTAAGGTATAGAGTGCCCCCCCAACACAACTATTCAGTCCCAGTTCAAAGATGACATGAGTGTTAAGCGTATGGAACCCTGGTATGGTGCAAATGGAGGAGGTGTGTTCCTGGCACCAGTGTAGGATGTACTGGGGATGGGGCAGGGCTAATGTGTGACCTTTCCTTGGTGACAAATATGGGAGAGAGGGTGGTGGGATGGTAAAAATTCTGGAGCATGAATGAGCACAAACAAATACCAGAGAAAGGGTGGTAGGAAGGGACATAAAAGAGCAAAAATGGAGCTCCAGGCCAACCCCTCAAGGTAGATAGAAGGAGAAGGGCAGAGTTTTTCATTTGAAGTCAACTCTTACTTATTTAAAAGCGATTTCCTTAAGCACATAATTATATGTTTATTTCCCTAAGGAACTCTTGAGGCAGAGGAGACTTGCTTAAATTATGGGGAGGGAACTGCACACAGGGCTTTAATGGGGTTAGAAAAATTTTCTGTCTCCTTCAAAGGAGCCTGGGGAGGAAGGTAAGAGCAGACTCTGCTCTGGCAGTGCAGAGGATATGGGGAGGGACAGACGACAGAGAGGCCCAGGACCGGGCCCATGGCCCAGTTGACCCATGCAGGTGAAGAGACATACTCTGGGCACAGCAGCAGGGGCAGAGGAAATGCACCTTCCACTCTACTCCTGGGCCATGCCCTCCTCAGGAAAACATTACACAGTCATGCACACTCCCTTGGAGGATGGTCTGGTTTGCAGCATGGGCAGGCGTTCGAACGGCAGGGTATGTGGAGCTTTTGGTGATAGGAAGGCCAGGGTTTCATGCAGTATATACTTCCTCTTTCCCAGTCACAGCCTGAGTGCCTGGACTTTTTGAGTTTCTTCTCTTTGGCTTATATATTCCCTTGGGAGGGCTATATAGGACCCAAGGAAGTCATTAAGGAATGGATCCCCTACATTAGACACAGAAAGGATTCTAGGTGAGGGCATCTTGCATTTCTTGCTTAACTAACTCTTTTGTGGAAGAGTGAGCAGGATAATGTTTAGTTAGGGGCAGCAGAGGATGGGGAGAGAAGTATGGGGGAGGGCATGGCATAGGTGCAGCTCTGGTCTGCATTACAACAGTTGGAGGCTATCGGGGAATTCTTGACTATTCTTTCCTGTGTCTGGAATAGTAGAGATGGCCTTAGTATCTGCCATGTGGGAATGGACTGCTACTACCCACCTTCTCCAGAAGGCTTGGGCTCCTGAGAGTAGGAATCATGTTTTATTTTGCTGCGGGACTTCCGCCTCTAACAGCGCCTACTTCACACAGGCGCTCGATGTATATCTCAGGGTGAATCTCCCTTACTCAGTTCAGCCTATTACGGCAGCAGACAGGGCAAAAATTCAGACTGACATCATAAGAGTCCATTGGGCTCATGTATGATATTCATCTCCTCTCTCGGAAAGTCCAAAGTGTGGTGCTAATGGCGGAATGGAGTCCTACAGGGGACAAGTGAAGAGGTTAACCCCTGAGAAACATGGCCAAGAGTCACAGCCCTGGAGCTATTTATTTGACTACTTAATATGCATTCTGTATAGCCACCAAGACTCAGTTCTGGCATTCCTTGGCTTGAGGCTGGGGACGACACAGGGGCTGGAGGTAATAGATGAGCTAATACACCTGAGGCTGCTAAGAGGTGGCCAGCTCCCGAGGGAGGGGGGGAGAGGGGTGGAGGAGAGGAAGAGGGGGAGAGGAGGAGGAGAAAGACATCTCTGATACCCAAGTCTCTGTACCCTGAGAAGGTGACCCAAGTGGAGATGAGCCTCCACTGGGGCTGCTTGGAGCTGGGTGGCCAGAGACATGGATCTCTTTCATTGACCAATTCTCCAGAAAGCATATCACATATGTTTAGGGGACAGCACCTAGAATTTCAACATCTTCAAGGAGACAAAAGTGTGTGTTGCAGCCCTGGCCTATCCTACTTTTCAGAATTGTGACCACAGGCTTTTCTGAGCTCTAGCCACCTCATTTGAAGAACAGAAATGGTTTTTATCTCTTCTGGGACCCAGGGCTACATGGAGTTGATGATGTATTGGGAGTGCTGTGTAAATGCTATGCCGTGTAAATAAGTTCTTATAAGTTATTAAATCATATTCATGGGGTCTCAGCCATCCTGTCAATCAGGTTATGGCTTCAGGGAAAAACTTCTGTCCAGTAGGAGGCAAAGGGAGCTGAAGCTGTAGAACTTTCCTTCCACCCTGGCCACATTCTCCATATGCAGCGGGAGACGGGGAGCTGACCAGTCCCTTATTTTGTTCGCTGGTAGAACTGAAAGACAGCTTTCTCTTGTTCATAGGTCTCAATGGATCCTGGCCGCAGGCGCCGAATCTCAGCAATGGCATCTCCTGCAGCCAAGCCCTGCTCCTTCACCAGGTAGCAGGCCAGCATGGTGCCAGTGCGGCCAAATCCCAGGGCACAGTGCACTCCGACAGCCTGTGAAGAGGAAACCGATGGAGTGGAGGCCACTGCCCTCCCCGACAGTCTCCTGTCCCCACTGAAAGGTACTGTCCTTCCCACAGATCGCAGGCCCTCGGAGGACAAGTGACATCAACACCGTTGAGGACTGTCCTTGCTTCTGGTGACATGTGGCTGGTTCCCAAGCTGGGCTCTCCGCCTGCATCCCCTGCCCCCTCTATCTGTGCTGTCCAGTGCAGAACACTCAGCCACTTGTGGTATTTTACCTGAAATGTGTCAGTCCAAATTGAGCTTGTGTGTAAAATATTTACCAGGCTCTGAAGATGTGGCACGAAAAAGACTGCAAATGCCTCACTAATAATTTATTTCACATTGATTCTATGTTGAAATAATATTTTTGACTTATTGGATTAGCAGCAAAATTAACTCCACCTGCTTCCTTTCATCTTTTTAAGAAACGTAGCTGCTAGTAAAATTTAAAGTTACAAGTGTGTCTCCATGACATATGAACCTCTAGAAAATGGGTTGTGAACCACTCCCCCCCTGGCTTCGGCGCTCCGCCGACTCCTGGAAGTATCTCACTGGACAGTGCTCTCTCCAGCCCGCCTGGCATCACCTTCCCTCTCTCTAGCAGCAAGGCTGACTCTGGTCAGCGGATGGGAGACCAGCCCGGTCCCACCAGGCTCCGCCCCACCCACCCCGCCCCACCCACCCCGCCCACGGCCTCTCCCTCTCCATTCTGACTCCACCCTCCCGCCCCGGCCCCGCCCACTCATTTCCGTCCCGGGTCCGCCCTTTCGCTTTGGCTCCCACGCGCTGACCTCTCCCCGGGCGTTGGCGTCGTCCACGATCTTCACAAATTGGTCGATCTGTTCCGGGGCCGGCGGGCAAAAGTCAGGGATGCGGAGTCGGTGCAGCGTGAGGCCCGGGCAGCTGTCGCTGTGGGGGGGCCCGCGCTCCGTCAGGGACACCAGGTGCCGCACGCCCAGGTCCAGCAGGAACTGGTAGTGCGCGGGGAGCCGCGGCAGCGCCAGCCCGGCCAGCCGGCCCGGGAGCACCCAGGAGAAGTTGGGGGGCTGCACGCCCATCGCGGGGGGGAGGGCACTCGGGGTGAGGCTAGCTTTTCCTATTCCGCCTTTGCGACCCGGTCACCCCCTAGCGGGCCACGTGGTCCCCCGGGCCCGCCCCAGTGACGTTCCTCTCCACCCAGGGTTGGCTGCACGGCGGGGGCGGGGCTAAGACGGCTCCTAGACAGGCCGAGCCCTGCGGTCCCACTGGTCCCGCTGATTCGGAGCGGGATCCTCGTTGATAGGTTGGATAATCAACAAGCTCGGCTATTGCAGCCGGGAGCGAATACACTAAGGAAACCTGGAACAAGTTAATTGCTCCTGTAGATGAATCAACCTAGGGCTGGGCTCTGCTGCTCCCTGGTGGTTTGTGGTAGTTACTGCACGGTGGGCCAGCTGCCCCTGCCACTCTTTAGGGCCTAGTCTCCCCTTCACCGTTTATACACAAGGGTTTAAATAGGTGGCAAAGCCACCTCCACCCGGTTACGCAGATGTGGGTGGGTAGTCTCCCTAATGACCAAGCAGTCATTGTTGGTGTCTTCTTGGGTCCTCCTAGTAAGAGGGAATTATTTGCTGTTGCTGGGACTGTTAAAAAAAGGCCGTGGAGAGGGGGTGCTGGTATGTGGCACCTTGAAATGTCACTCAGGGTGATATAGTAATGACAGTCAGCAACGTAAGAGCTAGCAATAATTGGGCATTTGCTTTGTGGTATGAACTCGTGCAAGCACTTTTAATATGTTAACGAATTGTCACAAGATAGGTGGTCAAAGCAACCCCATTTTAGAGATGAGAAGACTGAGGCACAGAGGAGATTAAGGTTCTCTAGAATTGCCAACAGCACAGCACTTTCCTACAGTCAAACAGGAAATGGCATTTCTGTCACACAACTGCCTTCACACCTTTCCAAACACTGTCTTATCCCTGGGCATTTTTAAAATTTTATTCACAGTTGAGACATCTCCATTCAAGGTCCCGCTCCCTGAGTCACTCTAGCCTGGGTTAGACAGAGTTTACCCACGTTGTTCTTGGGGTGTGTGTGCAGACCTCTATCTCCAGCAGCGTCTCACCCAGGTTCGGGGAAGTGCGTGCTGTCTTCTGGACGAGGTACCGGTGAATCTGACTACCAGTATTTATGGGCATTGTTAGCGCTGTGCCAGGCCCTTTCTGTGCTGTGTGCTTTCTCAAATAACCAAGTGTGGACAGTGTTTTTGTATCCTTTTTGTACACCAGTAACCAGAGGCCTAGAGAATTTGGTTAACTTGGCCAAGGACGCACTGATCTAAGCCCACAGCACCTGGCCATGAAGATGAACGTCCCTCTTCTGTTACTAGCTAGAGTCATTCGGGTGAGAATCTGGGCCTTGGCAACCGTAACCAGCCGGGCTTGGCTCCTTGTCCTCAACGGGCCAGTTAAATAAAGTTGACAATGAAAGAAGGGGGAGGCTTCTTCAGTGTGCTACATTAGTAAGTGGAAAAAAGATCCCCCCCCCCAACTCTACCTTTGGTGTCCTGGCGTGAGGTTCAGGTTTAAGTGCAGGCCAAGAGTTATGCATACCTGAGTATTCCTGGCCAGGGTGTGGTCCTGCCCATCACCATAACCTCTCTAGTCTCTCATATGAGATGGGTTATCAGAGCTTGTGGAATCTTTCTGGGAGATCCATTCCCCATCTAGCAGACATCAGGCTCCCTCCCAGCCTTTTCCTTCCCCAGCTTGAGACTCCTGGGGACATTTCAGCATCTTGGAGTCCATTGCTTCAGCCTAACAGAGGGACACAAGTGTTTCTAGAATATCTTCATTGCTGCCCATGACGTAAAGTTATCCCGTGGCTTCAGCAAAGTCTAAGTTCTTGTTCCCTGCGGTAGACAGCCTATGCAGACAACTGCTGTTCCACATTTCAGGAGAGCATTCTCCTGCCAGGTCTCCCCTTCCCATGGAGTCCCGATGAAAGACTTCCGGCTGGCACTGCCTCTTCCCCAGAGTTCTCTGTCTTCCTAGCTGCCTAGTTTTCCTCCTGTGAGGAGCTGGGCTTGTGAGCTCATCCCTCCTCGGGTCTGCCTTCTCTCTCCCTCTGTTCCTTCCGCTTGTCAGGGAAGAACCTCCCACAAGGTTTCCTTGCCCGTCCCTCATCTCCTTGCATTCTGTGCCCATCCCTTATCTCCTTGCTATAGAGCTCCAAGCCCGTCTTCTCCAGTGGGAGAGCGTTTTGAGGGAGACAGATTCCTCTCTCTCTCAAGCCCCTGGACTGTAGCAGTGTGCTTTCTCTCCCATGGATCTCTGGGAGGCTAAAAGCACTCTGCCGCTCCCACCTGGGCTTCTCTATGGAAAGGCAAGTTGGCTCCCTCTCCATAGTTGCTCATCCGTGTCTCCCTCCAGGGAGGAAAGGTCTCGGAGTCCCTGTCTCAGCTGTGCCGCAATACCAGGGGTCTCACTTAATTTTCTGTTTTGGCCGAGTGTGTCCGTGAGAAAAGCCTCTGGCTAGTTCTGACTAGGTCTCCTGCCACTAACTAACCATGTCGGCCCCTTCCACAATCCCAGCAGAAGCCTTCAGTCTGTTTGGGGTTACCTGGGCCTCAGGAGGGCTTAGGCTCTGCCTCACTCACCTCCTACTGTGGAGTTACTCTGATGAGCCCAGGTTTCCTGGTTTCACTGGAACCAAGACTGAGTGATTGAATCTTTTCATTCTACTTGGAGCCTGAACATGGTGTTCAGAATGTTAGGAAAATGGGTGGGAAAAATAAGCAGATTGTACAGGCAAGACATACACCAAGAGACTGTGAGTCTCCAGGGTGTTTGTGGACTTTTTCACTTGAATGAGGACTGTAGGCTTCAACGGACGCTGTAACGATACACGACACACAATTACTGACAGTAAAGCTAAGTATTTAATGTAGAAAATTACTCACAAGATACCAAACCCAGAGGAGCCAAGCAGTTCTCAGCTAGCTGCCAGACCGGAAGCCGAACTCCAGGAAAAGAGACCGAGACTTCCTGTGTGCTGTCTTTTATGCCTTCCCCCGTAACGCCCCTAGCCATGCCCAAAAGTGGGCCTGGCTAGTGATGTAGTTCCGCCTACGTACATATACGTCTTTACGTCCAGCCGTATACGTCTTTAGTCCTGCCTAAAGTGGGTGTGGTTAGCGGTGTGGTAAACCGCCCTTTTATTACCTCATCTGTATGCGCCTCTAATAAGTCACATGTTTAATGGCAGCATCAGACTTCCTCCTACAGAGGACTGCGTTGGATGTTATGTGCAACTTTTTAAAAAACTTCATTTAAAGCTTCATTTTTTATTGCAATATAATTCACACACTAAACATGCTATGTATGTGCACCACACCAGTGAATTTTTACACATGTATATACTCACACAACCACCATTTAAAATAGATAAAGAACGTGCCTCCATATTAATTTGATGATTTATTTGTTGAGTTTATGCTTTTATTTTCTGAGAGGCTTAGTTTTTTCTTTTTGACAATTTCATACAAAGACTGCCATCCTTTTCCATCCCATTCATCTCCCTCTTTTGCAAGATGAGTCTCCATCTTGTAGACCCCCCCTTCCTGTCTCTCCCTTTAAGAAAGCTATTCTCCATTTAATTACTATTTTTGTAAAAGGGCCACGTTTCTTGGTCTTTATGGGCACGGTCCCTATTATATGCTCACCTGTTGGTAGTATGTGGGTGTGTATGTGCTGAGGGACATGTTTTTGGGGCAGCAATAAGCTTTAGTAATTTTTCTACTTCAAGGAATGCATGACATACTTGGGGGGATTGAGACACAGATATAATTATTCCCAGAACATGTAATAACTACTAAACTGCTCATCAAAGCAATTGTCATTATCTGACGATCAGATAATATATAGTCCAAAGCTAATTGTGCAATGAAAATAACAAGCATGAGAGAAATCAGCCCGGGTGGGGGGGAAGCTTGGATTGGAACCACTCAAGTTTCTAAAGACAGGCTTTTCCTTTTCCATTTCATTCTCTGTCCTTTCATAAGCTCAGTGGAATGGTTTTAGCATGTCCTAACTACCCATCCTCTAGTTTATAATGATGTTTTGACTTAATTCTTGCGTATATTTGTGTGTGTGTGTGTGCATGCATGTGCGTGCCTGTCTTAGTTACTTTTCTACTTCTATGCTAAGACATCATGACAAAGATAACTTATAAGGTAAAAGGTTTTGTCTGGGGCGTACAATGGTTCCAGAGGGTCAGCTCTCATTAATATTATGGTGGGGAGCGTGGCAACAGGCGGGTGAGCATGCAGGCATAGCACTGGAGTAGTAGCTGAGAGCTCACATCTCATTCCACAAGCATGGGGTGGGCGGAGAGCGGGAGAGGGAGGGAGGGAGGGAGACTGGGAATGGCATGGGCTTATGCATTTATTTATTTATTTGTTTATTTATGTATTCTAAGTGTCTTTTCATTATGTATCTTGATCCCATCCATTTCCCTGTCCCTTCAAATCTGCCCTCCACACCAGCACACTGCCCTAACAAACCAAAACTTAGGAGAAAAAAAAAGGAAAGAAAAAAGAAAAGAAAAAAAGTGGAAAAAACTTAAAAATCTCATTGTGGAAGCTGCAGTGTGACATAGTATTATGCCGTGAACGCTTAGTACCTTGCAGAGTCATTGGTCTGGCTCGAGGCCTCTGGTTTCTGCTACCCTATTGATGCTGGGCCCTCACTAGGACTCCTCCTGGATGTCCCATTGTTGTCCTGTGTGGTGGAGATCCTCCAGCTTTGGGCCTGCAGGTCAGGTCTCTTCATAGATGGGGTGGATGATGGGACGGGCCAACTCATTACCCTGGTTCTGGGCCTGGGCAGCTGTAGGGTTGGTCTGTCAGATGTGAAATGGGGACATCTCTCCCATGCTTACAACCTGGTGGGGTCAGGAGAGCTCTCCCACTCTTATGACCACAGGGCCAGCTCTCCCACCTGCCCCAGGTGATGTTGAGTGAGGGGTGGAGAAGGAGGGCAGCTCTCCCCCACCCATGCTACCACCAGACAGATGGGGAATGGGCACAGCTTTTCCATGCTCACACTTTCAGGCCTGGCTCACCCACACCTGTGCTCACAGGGATGGCTCGATTGTGCTGCCCTGGCAAGGTGCAGGGCCTGCTCTCTTGAGTGTTGTAGCGGCTGGGGGTTGGGGATGGGTCTTAGTGTGGGCTTTGGAAACCTTAAAGCCTTCCCTCTGTAACACACCTCCAACAAGGCCATGCATCCTAAATCCTTCCCAAATAGTTCCACCTTCTGGGAACCAAGTGTTCAAACATATGAGCATATGGAACCATTCTCACTGAAACCACCACAAATTTCCTGACTGGCAAGGAGGTCTTGCTTCCTCCAGTTAGGTCCCTGTGTCCTCTCAAAGTAGAGGACCACTTGAACTACAAACAGCCTGTGTCTAAAATGTTCTGAGTTTCCTTTGTGTTAACAAAGTTTATTCCAGAACCCAAAGATCTGGAGATTGAACTCATGAAGAAGAGCTTGTGCGGAAGGCAACCTCCAAGATACCCCCAATGGGCATCGCATGTCTTGGGTAGTTCTTTTCTACAATGTTAAGGCTGACTTTTGTATCCAGTGGGCTATTGTTGAAATGGGAGTATATAACTTCCTAGCTTTGGCCACAAAAAAACTTATCTTTTTTTCTTATTTTCCTTGGGAGAGAGATGTGTCATGGGAAATCTGTGGAGAGGTGAGCTGCCATGTTGTAAGGACTTGGGGAGATCTCTATGAGGGGGACCAGAAGCCTCTGACTGGTGGTCATGCCAGTGAGTTAACTATTCAAGAAGTGAATCCTTCCCAGCCCCAGTGAGGACTTTAGGTGGCTTGTACAACATTTTGATTATAATCTCATGGACTACCTGGCTCAGATCCATTTAGCTAACCCTGTCCTGAATTCCTTTCACAGAGAAACTGAGTTAATTAATACTTAATTGTTTAACTAATCAGAAATTGGGGGCATTTGTTATGTGGCAACCGGTAACTAATATAGATGAAAGTATTATTTGAAGGAAAGAAGAAGATGAATTTCCAATAGATACAAGAATGAAAATAAAAACAGAAGGGAAAGATAACACTAAGAACAATTGTGTTACGAATGGGGTTTGTGAGAGGTTAATGCAAAATTTCCACAACTGGGAACTATGTGTAGAGCAACCTACTAGAGTAGTTTGGGTAAAGTGTGTGTGTGTGTGTGTGTGTGTGTGTGTGTGTACAGCTAGGGATGACATATAAATTACTACTGGCCGTGTACAGGATGTGAACAATTGTAACATAGTGGCTCCTAACCAGACACATTCCCTATAGACTAATGCTGACACCGCCCTGGAATCTACTGGTTGTGTGTTGTCGGAGGATGTACAGGTCTGAAATGGTCTGGGTGTGGCCAGATCACCTTGGACATTTTAATATAGGTCTTTCCACCAGATGGCACTGATAGCTTTCCTTGTTTCTCTCTCTCTCTCTTTGTCTTGTTGGAAATGTGTGATTTGTGTACTGTTGCAGAACATTCCCTAGCTGAAACCTCACAATTTGCTAGTTGATTTCTTGTATTTTTGCATTTAAGATACTTAAGTCGGGATGTTGGGGGATACTGCCTTATGTATTTCAGATGTTATTGTGGGAGTTGGAAATAGGGAAGTAGATGGGAGGGGCAGGTTTTAATGTCTGTCAAACTGCCCAACAAAGGCAGAACCAAGGGAGAACACTCAGCAAAGTCACTTCTGCTACAAAAGCCATTGTGGTGGGTTCTCCTGTTTCTACCTTCGTGGTGCTTGGAGCTCAGATGAATTAACAGCCCAGTGGGCACTTGGACGTCAGCCTGTTGAGATTCCAAGTGGAGGATCCAGCTAACTTGTAACTGGAGTTCTAGTCTACAGATGTGTGACATAATAAATATTTCTTTAGCCACCAAGTTTGTGGCACTTTGTTCTGCATCAACAGAAAACTTCCAGACACTTGTATTTGTTTTCTGATCTCTAATATGTTGACTACAGTGGTGTTAGGAGATCCTAAGTTGCTATATTGTTTCTTGTCTCTTTATTTAAAGCCTTCTAATTTCCAAAGCTGTTGACCACACTGGCTCATTTTCCATTGAAAATACAACAAATAGAATCAATGTATGGAGCCATGCAGGTAACTCCTCATTCTTCTGGAGCTTCCCAAAGCCCTGCTCCTCAGCAGGCTCCTTCTATTAGTGCTTCTCTTTCTCATTAGTGCTTCTCCTTCTCATTAGTGCTTCTCCTTCTCATTAGTGCTTCTCCTTCCCATTAGTACTTCACATTAGTGCTTCTTCAGCTCTGACCCACAACTGACATTACATGGTACTTGTGAGCAATTTGGACTCTCAGGCTCCAGCCGTGATTGGTGGGAGCTCCTTGAACTTCGTAGTCACACCTCTGCCCTTGAATGCCCTTGTTCAGTGCCTGTAGCTGTTCTCCTTTCTGCTTGACAGTCATTGGTAGCACGAAAACGAGGACCTGGGCACAGAGGCAGCAATGCAGTGTGGCTCTGAGGTGTCATCTCTAGAGCTGTCTTTGGACAGAGGAGGTGAGTCCCAGCAGCAGTGGGGGTGGGGCGCGGAGAAGGGGGAGGGAGGGAAAGGGATCTTAGAGGAGTCTAACTGGCCTGGATGGAAGCCAAGGGCCAATTAGAAACACCTAACTGCCCGAGTTAGAACAGTCTACTGGCTGTAGGTACAAGCTAGAAAGAGATCCAAGAAAAATATGCTTAAATGTACATGTGTTTTTCCTGTTTTTGTTCCAAGGAAGGGCTTGGTTCCTAGATTTCCTTTCTAGGGGAATTCTTGAAACATCACTCCCTGCCCTCTTCACTTCTTAACTACGTCCCGGGCACAGCTGTAGCCCAACTTATGAGCTTCCTCACCTCCCCATAATTTGAAGGAAAGAGAGGGAACAATAGGCAACTTGGCACACTGCACCCTCTTTCTTGTTTCAGGGCAGATCTTCTCACCTAGATTCCATCTATCCAGAACCTCTTTAACTCGTGTCTATGGGCCTCTGGACTGACTTCCTGTAGTCCAGATCTACACATTTCCCCTTTATGTAGGCCTGATGGCCCTGTGGAATACAGATCCTAACCCATCCAGTACTCTGTACTTGCCTGCTAGAGACCCCCTTGCACTCTTGTTGAGTGACACATAAGCCCTTTGGGGTGAGGGTCTTGTTTTTCTCCTCAGCTTCATCTTACAGCATGCCTTTGTAACAGTGTCTGTCCTCATCAGCCAGCAAGGCATGGGTCCTCAGAAGCAGTGTGTTCTTTCCTGCTTTGTCCAACTGTGTCCTTCACCCACTCTCCCGTTCTTCAGCTTGTTGCAACGTGGCATCTCTACCAGTGTTCAGTCTGGAAGCAAACCAAGTGTCCTAGGAAGACTTCTCGACCACGCAGGGCTTATGTGCCTCTTTTGCACTTCATCTCTGTAGATCTGTGGGGTGGGTTTGGCTTAGTGGTGGAGCTTGTCTAGCACATGCAAGATTCTGGGTAAATCCAACACTACAAGGAATGTTTATTATACATTTAAAACATTTAAGACTTTTGATAGCAATATACAAATAAATATTTTAAAAGAGTTAAAGTACATACTTAGGGAAAGAGAGAGAGGAGAGAGAGAGAGAGAGAGTGCAGGGAAAGAGAAGCCACTTTGCGCTGCCCAGGTACGGAGGGAAGCAATGTAAGGAGTTTGAGGTTTATATACTTGTTGGATGGGCTGCTCAGCAAAGGTCACAGATGAGCTTGGCCTGTAAGACCCAAGTGAGATGCTCTCAAAATCATTACCGGCAAACAATCCTGTTGTAAATTTCAAAGCCTTCTGGGAAATTCCCGCCAGTTATCTCAGTCTGCAGTACGGATGTGAGGAGTCTCAAGAAATTGACTTGGATGCTGCAAACCTGTCTTCTTTCTATTTGCTGACCGTTGGAAAATAATATTCACCTTTCTTTTCTTTTACATCTCACATTGACATTCAGACCAGGGAAGGAAGGGGACTTTGGAAATGTCTTCATTGTTAACTCTGTGATAGAGAGGCCTTAGGAGTAAATGACTTTGATGGTTAAATTTCTAAGAGACTTTCCCGAAGAACCACATTTGGGTAGCCACCTTTACCCCTCTCGCTGTATACGATGCACGTATGAAACTCCCTCCTTACTGTGCTCTAGCTGCCTGCATATCTGCATACATTTCTCCCTCTGGCTCCTTGAAGGTTTAATGAGCTCGCTTCTCCACTTTTTAGAGCAAGGATTGCAAGCACTGGTTTGATGACACCCTGGAGTGTCTTCATTTATCTCAGGGGGTGCCTTGAAATTCAGAAAACAAGATTAATTTAAATTCATTTTCGTTTAAAAAAGTAAACAGACATTATATAGTAATTACAGGTACAAGTGTGTGTATTGAAATCAAACTAATAAATGCTTGCCTTAGAGAGAAATCAAGAAGATGGGGGTGGGGTTGCAAGAGATTATAAAAGTGGTTTAGTCTGAGTTTTTTTCTAAAGCATCCCTCCCTTCTTATTTCCAGATTGGCCAAAATTAATCATGTTTCTGAGTTGGAAGTCAGGGATGGTAGGGATAAAAGCTCCTAGGATCCAGGTCTGTTTTCTGTGCTTCCCATAGGTGCTGACATACAATGGGTCCCCTAGAAGCACGTTTGGACTGACTTTGTTGGGCTGGGATGTAGTGTTATGGGTGAAGAAGATGCATAACACTTCAGAGACCCAGCTTTGAGGGATTGGCAGTCATCTACAATGTCATGGAGTGATGGGGACAGACATTGTTACAAAGACATGCTGTAAGATGAAGCTGAAGAGAACAACATGAATATCATCCCACAGGGCTTATGTGTCACTCACCAGTATATGAGGGAATCTTTGAAAAGAAATGATGAGTTACAGAGAACTGGGCAGGTAGGAGGTCACCAGGGCTACGAAAAGAGGAAATACAGACAACTGTAGTGATAGTGGATGGAATAGCAATCCCATTTGCATTCCAGGAGGATCTAGAGTCCTAGACAACTCAGGAGAGAATGTCTGGCTGAGATGCTCTTGGTTAGGCGACTGACCAGAGGCATCAATATTGCCTATTAACAGTGTGTGCAAATCATCAAAAAGTAGGGTAAATTACTGTCAAAGTACATGAGTGTTAGTAACTTGCTGCTGAAAATAGAACCACAGGAAGGCTATAGACACAAGAAGACTGAATTCTGCTTGAGACTAGTATCTTTGAATTACTAGAGTTGGTAGTGGGTTCAAGTCCTGATGTGCCATTCAAAAACTGTGTTACCAGAAAAATGGCTTTATGTCTCTGTGTTCATGTCTGTGCAAAGTGGAAATAATCGTCACAACACCCTGTCTCAACAGTTGTGAGGATTACATAAATTAATTTACATAAAGTGCCTTGAGCAATGTCTTGTACCATGAAAGCTCAATAAATGCTGCTTTCCTTCCCCACCCCTCCCCCTCCTTCTCTCCCTCGTCATCACTGCTACCACAGTAAGCTCCACAATGGAAGGGCCGGTAGCTTAAAAATGTAGAGTGTGTTAGTGGCCCCCTCTAGTCTCAAAGAGTGTACTTAGGAACTTCTGTTGTTTTGTAGATTGGGGTAAGAACATCATTTGCTGGAACTGGGAACATAGGCAGGAAGGTTAATTGCATAACAAGCAAACAAACAAACACACCAAAAAGCCACTACGTATAAATTGAGTTCTCGGTGAATCCCCTTGTTACACTTTGATGGAATATTCTGCTTCATGGGGGGGAAATGCAACCATACGTGAGTTATTAAAATCATACTTGGTAGCTAGAGGGTTTATAACATCACTTTTTGAAAGCAAGAATACCATTAATCAAATGTATTCATCATTACCCATTACTACTGATAAAAAATTCCAACTTGTTCTGGACAAAATGATTGATAAGAGAACTTTTGAGACCATCCAATAAAACATATTCCTGATTCTCTTTATTTTAATGAAAAGTGAGTATACCTATATCTTCACATGGGAAGACGAATTAAATCTAACATCTGATCTTAACCAAACTCAAATACTAGTTTTGAAATTCCAATGGCTCTATTCAGTTCTTTCTCTCTTGCTCAAATACTGAGGGATTGTCATAATATGATATTTCAGATGTTTGAATAGTGACTTAGGATGAGGAATTTTTGAATTCATATAGAATTTATTTCTTGAATTGGTGTGGCTCTAACAAAGGCACACTTAATGAGTCAGACCTTTATTTGACATTCTTGATACTGTAAAGATCCTCAGTCATAAAAAGACATTTACTTTATGAGAACATGAAAAGATGGTAGTTAACAGCATTGTTCTAAGTCTTTTGTTTTTCTAAGACTGTACACAGGAGCAGTCTTAGCCTTTCTGCTTCTGGTGTTTCTAAGATCTGTGTGTCTTCAACTTGGTTAAACAAATATAACAGTTATGCATGGGCGGACAAGTTGTTGCCTGTATGCTTGAGAGGGAATACAGGAAAAAGCATGAAACCTAGATATTGGAACTACCGTGGGTTGTTACTGCAGAGGCTCACCAGAACATATCTGTTTTATTCACATCCGTGCATACATCTGCCATGCGGGTACTGGGTTCATCTGTGTGACTTGTTTTGGCTAATGTGACATGAACAAATGAGGTGGAAGCAGAGGTTGGGTAAACATGTGCATGCTGGGACTCAGCATCTCAAAACCCTGAAACCACTGTGCCGTGTATCAGTCCAGAACTAAAAACCATGCTATATGAGAAGCCAGTTACGCTTAGTATTTCCCAGATGGAAGCAGCTACATGAGAGATCCCAGCCAGGCATGACCGGCAAATGAATGGCTTAGCTCATGGAATCGTGAGAAATGAATGGTTGTTAATTCACTAAGTTTGTAGGGGTCTTTAAATATTTATTTATTTATTGTGTGTGCACGTGCGAGTGTGTGTGCGCAAGTTGGTGCCCAGAAAGGCAGAGGGGTGATGGACCTTTGGATCTGAAGTTACAGGAGATTTTAAGCCACTTGATGTGAGTGCCAGGAACCCACATAGGTCCTTGGCAAGAACAGCGAGTACTCTTAACCACTGACCCATCTCTTTATTCCATGCCGGGGTTTTTTTTCTTACAAAGAAATATAGATCATAAAAACCAGTGCCTAGAAGTAGTGTTGCAGTAACAGAAATGAAAGCCAC
This sequence comes from Mesocricetus auratus, assembly GCF_017639785.1. Classification (NCBI taxonomy): domain Eukaryota; kingdom Metazoa; phylum Chordata; class Mammalia; order Rodentia; family Cricetidae; genus Mesocricetus; species Mesocricetus auratus. The sequence continues at coordinate 19,817,365 of NW_024429266.1, read as the reverse complement.
ATAACCTTGGCTTTAGGACTGAGTGGGAGACAGAAGCTGTGGGACAGCAAGTGGCGTGGTGGAGCCTGATGACGCTTTCTGACAGGGAATCGCTAGAAGAGGCTGATAAAGGGTTAAGTCCCATTACACTGTAGAGGAAAAGCTGGTGACACTGTTGCATCTAGGAATGTGGAAGGCAGAAAATGTGTTCAGTCACCTTGTGTATTTGTCTTTAAGGAGGTTTCCACTTGGAACGCTGTAGGGATCAAATGCCTTTAGAAGGTTACACATAATAGGACATAGGGAGACAGAGATGAAGTAAGGAAAGAATTCAATTTATAGGAAGAACTTAAAGCAGATATGGTAGGTCCAGGAAATGCTAAATTGGGAAATGAAACTTTCATATGCTATTATCTTCAACTGGCAACAGATTCTTTAAGTAAGAAATGACTTTGGAACACAGTTGAAACTGCAGGTATGACAACATTTAAGTTCCTAGAGTTATTAAAACGATCCTAAGAGACTCGGGTACATGGAAGGGCCTCAGAGAACTTAAAGGGCATTTCCCCATAGCACCTTAACATGCTGACACGGTGGAGGAATGGCTCAAAAATAGTGGGGATAACTTGTTTAATGTAGTCAACTATAACTTGAAATGTAGGGAGCCATGAAACTTTTGAGAGAATTAGATCCATTTAGACTAAATAGTGCACAGGAGAGTCAAAATTAAAAGAGGCAAGAACTTGGGAAAATCACTTAGCTACCAACCCAGGGTGTTTCCATTTGTGAGAAAGCCTTTTTAGATAGCAGGCCAAACCACTCCCAGAGAGAAAAACTGTCCTCCTATTTCCAGACTAGAAGGCCTTGCCTGTGGGTGTGACTGGATTTCAGAATTGCTGTGATGGTTATGTGGTTCCCTGTTGCTCCTTCACAGTTGTGTGATGAGTGTATATGAAATGGATACCCTAATGCTTTGGGTCATAGGTCAGAGAGAGAGGAGGGGGAGAGAGAGGCAGAGAGAAAGACAGAGGCAGAGATACAGAAAGAGACACAGACAGAGACAGAGTTAGAAAGAGACAGAAAGAAATAGAGAAACTGACCTCCATCTGTCCCAGTTTGATGTTATCCCCAAGCTCCTTTGAAATTAGATGCGCTCTTGAAAATGGGTCCACGCAAAGCCAATGGAAGAAAGACGTAAGTGACTTATGGGTTCATGAACCATAATAATGTGATAATAAAAGTTTTTGGCCTTGAGCTACTAACTTCAAATGATTTATTATGCAGTGACCTGCCACAGATACAGGAGGTTACTATTAAGAATCAAGTACTAATACTAAACTGCATGCAGGAGAATGTGGTGCACTTACTTGAGTTAGCTGAAACCCATTGATACTTTTTCTTGACAGCTTTGTGTAAAGACGAAAGACACACAGGCTTTCAGAGCTCTGTGTAAAGATGCTGGATAACGGGCCAGTCCTTGATCAATGTATGTCAGAAAAGGATAAGAAAGGAAACAAGCGGACCTGGATTGAATTCTCATCCTACAGGTTAACTTTGGGCAAATTACCTAACATCACAAGAGTCTCATAAAGATGGTACTCACAGGATCCACTGAGATAATACACAAATATGCTGGGCGAAGCCTGGCATGTAGTAGCTGTTTCTTGTATGTTGATTTCTTATGTTTGTGTTTGCTTTGTTCACATATTGCTTCACCGATGGGTCAGTGGGGCAGCAACACCAGGCTCCGTGTCACAGGGACCGTGGCCTCAGAGGTCTGCCAGCCAGCTCCTGGGACAAAGCAGAAGCTCTGAGCTGATTCACCACACTGCACATCGACTCCATCCCTGCAATGGTCTCCCTCTCTCATTTGTCAAAATGATTTGTCATGGTCCCCTTAGTGGTCTTGCTGAAAATTCTCCTTGTTCTTTAAGTGACTCATAAATATGAATTCTATCCAGAGGTAAAGTCAATGACATTCTCTGGTATACCCCAAGACACATATGGGAACATGTCTCTTTTGTGAGGAAATAATTATAACCTCTTGGCTTTTGAGGTGACTAGCCAGACAAGGGAATGAATTGTTACTCAAATGGAATGTTCTCAAAAGAGCAAGCCAGAGGGGCTCCCCACCCCGACATTTCTGGAACCAGGTGTTAGAAGAACCACAGTTGGAAGAACAGTCTGGTTGCTAATGAGGTGCCTACACCAATTGATAGTAGCTCTGGCTTCCCAGATATTTTATAATACTAAGAAACAATCACCGCGGAGGACTTGGGAAATGTTAATTAACCTTGGAACATAGAGTGCTAGAAGAAAAGCCAGAGGTCTTTCACGACAGAATAAGATGATTCTTAAGAGAGCTCGGAAGGGAATTCATTCATTATTTAGGTTCTTAAAATGTAGGTGACCCTTGGGAGCTGGGTTACTTTACGAACCTGTGCTCCGTCCCACCCAATGCACTTGCTGATTTTCTGGGTCATCTTGAGATAGAAGTCTTTGGTTCCGAGATGTTTGGATTATTCTTTTAAATGGGATTTGTATATTTACTTATGTATTTATTTTTTATGTTAATTTATCTCTCTCTGTCTCTTCCTCCTTCATGGTGTGTGTGTGTGTGTTTGTCGGTGCCTGAGGATGTCATAGAGTGTCCAGTCTCTTGGAACTGCAGTTAAGGGTGAGTGGTTGTAACCACCTGACATAGGTACAGGAAACTGAATTCCATTCCTCTGCTAGTGTAGCAAGTGCTCTTAACTGCTGAACCTTCTCTCCAGTTCCTTTTAATTTTGTTTCTGAATTTCAGTTAGTTAGTGATTTTAATGAACATGTTTTTTTTATACCTGATCCCCACAACTACTACACACTGGTAATACCATTTCTCTTACTTTACAAGTGATTTTCACTCAGAGATCTGGAAGTAAGTCTGTCTGACTTCAAGGATTTCATTCATTACACAAAACAATCGCCAGGATCAGGGCAGCATCAGAGCCTTTAGTTCAAGAATAACTGATCTTTGGGCTCAGTGGGCAGTATCTTTGTTGGTTAAGTACTGGTGGTACTTCATAGGGTACTGTTGATTACAAAGCACCTTCGAAGGCTTCTCAGTACCAGAACTGCTCAAATTCTGCTCCAGTTTGAACTGCAGTTTCCTTAAAAAGTATTAATTTTATCTGCTAAACCCTCTCTCCTCTTGCTTTAATTTTTTTTGATGGTTGCTGTATAGTTCATGATGACCCTGAATTCTTGTGAAATTATACTGTTTCTCCACCAAACCACAGTATCATCATTTTGGAGGACATTGCATTGGAATGCTTTTGGTAAACAATAGTCCAGATTTTTCTCTGCTTAATAAATTTTAGGAGGAACACATTGGATTTAGATACAATATTACAACAGTGACCATGTTCTTTACAATTTGTTGAGAAGTATTTTAGGAGCTCTAAGGTTGTGTGTGAATTTAATTGGTTGTTTTTGATCTCCATGCATAAAACAGTAATGAATTGGTATCATTAAGGTTTGTCAGAAATCACTTTCTGAGGAAAACTGAATAGTTTAGAAGGACAATGTACAAAGGTACAAAGAGTTTGGAGGAAACCCTGCAAGGGCTTATACTGGCAGGGAGACACTGTACCTCGCAGGCCTGAATGATCAAAGGGAGTGAGGGATTAGAGGCATTCAGAGAGCATAACTATATTAAGAACACTGCCCGACATGAGCTATAGCCTTTAGTTAAGGAATGCAGCCAACCCACGGCATTCTGGCAGGAAGGGTGCTGGAGGGACAGATACTCTAACCTTCTGTTTTCCCATCCTGTAATCTCCTGCTGGTGCCTCCCCTCAGCAGAACTCCTTTAGAAGGGAAGAGGGCAAGGGAACCTGTGGATGCGTCTCATACAAGCCAACCTCCAGAGGCACAGAACGGTGTAAGAACGGCAGAGCAGGGATGGGGTTGTGATGAAGGGCAACATTCATTACAGCTGGGATGCAAGATTACGGTTCTTATACACCATTTGAGCTTGGGCCCCAAGAGCTTCTGGGAGTGGTCTGGTAATAGATCAGATAGCAATTCTAGTTATCTGTCTAGTCTTTGAAAAATTGAACTGTGTTCTGACTCTGCTTCTTCAAGCTTTTTTTTTTGAAAATTTGTATCTAAATGATTTGAAACAACTTGGACATGATATAGCTGCACTCACCCCTATTATAAGAAGTATAAAAATAACTATTCTCTATGCCGGTGATATCATTTTATTGTCACTAACCAGAAATGGACCCTTTATCTTACTGAAAAATAGAATTGTTTAAATTCAGAATTTCTAAGTTCAAAAATCATCATCGTTGGCAGATAGCGTTTATGATTTAATTGGCTAATATCTAGTAATTATATCTGGTGAGCTAATTCTTTCAGCTATGTCAGAGTACATTTTGCAACCATTTTTTTCTCTAGTGTTTTCACTACAAAAAGGTGCTACTTAAAAGTAGATTTTTTTGCGCACGCCTTTAATCCCAGTACTCGGGAGGCAGAGGCAGGCGGATCTCTGTGAGTTCGAGGCCGGGCTGGACCAACAGCCTCCAAAACAATACAGAGAAACCCTGTCTCATAAAACCAAAAAAAAAAAAAAGTAGATTTTTTTTGGGGGGGTGCACTGTTGACATTTGTCTGTCTACTTTGGGGGCCTGAGGAATCAGTGAAATCTGCTTCACATTTTTATTCAGGCACAAAGCACACAGAATTTATTCCTGATCAATACATGTTGTTTGAGTGAAGACGGGAGAGAATGAACATCTCAGCTTTGATTTTATTTTTCTTTTCCACACTTTTTAAAACAGATGGTTTTTAGGAAGCCGACTGAAGTCAAACCCTCTGCATGGAAGAGGGCTGGCCAGCTGTTTGGGGGCTTGTCTAGGAGATGCCTTTCTTTTTTTTTTAACATTTTTAAAATTTATTTATTTTTTACATTCCAATCCCAGTTCCTCCTCCCTCCTCTCCTCCTGCTACTCCCCCTTCTCCCCCACCCCACCTCCTGTCTGCTTCAGAGAGTAAGACCTTCCCTAGGAACTCTACTAAGTCTGTCCCATTATCTCATTGAGGTTGAGGCAGGACCAAGGCATCTCCTCACCCCCAACAACCTTTGTGTCTAGGCTGAGCAGGGTATGTCTCCAAATAGAACGGGTGGAGACCCCAATCTTAAGGGAGGTGAGACTACCATCTGCTTGGTTGATTTTTAAGAAGTGTGGACTATCCCTCACCAACAACATGGACTACTTATGCCTGGTGTTAAAAGTTAGATGTCTCTCCTGCCCAGTGCATACTGAAGCTTAATTAAAAGGAAAAGCAATTCTGATTGACAGCTGAAGGATATATTGCTCCATCATTCTAAATCTGCATTGTCCAGGAGAACTGTTTTTGATGATGGAAATGTTTCTTATTTGTGGTACTCAACATGATGATACTGAGTGTATGTATCTGTGAAGCATTTGAAATTGGCTGTTTAACAGAAAGATATCTAGAATTTTTTATTTAAGGTATTTTAAATTAATTTAAATTTAAATTACAGTTAATTAATTCTAACTAGTTAATTAAGTTAAAGCCAAATTACAATTAATTAAGTCTAATTTAAGTTTAGTTATCCAATCATGCCAGTAGGTACCATATTTGACAGCATATCTCTATATATTTTGTTTTATCCCTAGATTAGGTTAGACTGGCCCTAAATTTGGTTTTCAAAAGAATCACATGTTTTAAAATGCATATTACTAGGTTTTAGTTTTATTGACTCTATAACCCAGGCTGGCTCTCCATTCTCTAACTCTAGCCTTCATTGTACAGGATCACAGGCATATGCTGCCAGGGCTGTCAAGAATAGCATTTATTGATTTGCAAATGTTTACTTTGCCATTGATGACGGCTTTAAAACATGTTCTTACAGTCCTAGACACTCCTCCATCAAAAGCTGGAGAGTAATTGTAGTTCCTTTGAAGTTGTAATTTGGTCTTAGTTGTCTTGTTTCTAGCGAGTAGCATCTGACAGATGTGATGGCGTGACTTGGTAGGTTGACTCAAACTGCTAAGACTTCCCTGGAACTCTCCTCTCACCCGAACATCCTCATACGAATTCTGGCTGTTCTGATACTCCCAAAGTTAAATAGTTATTTGGAGAGATCACTTATTGACATTGGAGCAGCAAGACTAGCTGTCCCAGCCCCCAGATGTTTGTGCCCTCTCAGCCCAGGCTTCAAATCATTCGTGGCATAGACATTATCTGACTGTAGCTCTCCAACAGCACCCCAGTGACCCCTGCTTATTTGAGCCCAATTAATCCTCAGTGAGGTGATAGCACATACTTGGTATTTCATGCCACCATTTTGAGGTTGTTGTGAAGCAACTGTCAGAATGCTGTGTGAAAGGGTTGTGCATGACATAGGTCTGTGAATGTCTTGGCATGTTCATCACTCTTCTGTAGTTTTTGCTTTCTGAGACAAAGTCTTCTTGGTTTCCTATTACTCACTACACAGTCCTGACTGGCCTTGAACTTGAAACAATTCTACTTCAGTCTCCTGAGTTTGGGATTCCTAGGCCTATACTACCTCCCGTAGCTTTTGTTGGGTAGCTTTGAGGGTCAAGTGTACCACATCAATTTATCTTGGACATCAGGAAGTGCTGATCATGTTACGTTGTCTTTTAATTTATTGAAAATTTTATTTTGGTGATAGTCTTGCCAGGTTTCCTAGGTTAGTGTGGAAGTCCTGTGTCTAGTTCCCCTCCCATGTTAGCCCTCTTAGTGGTGATACTACAGTTGCAAGTTACCATTCACAGTACACTTTTATGTTAATACCTTTTTGGTGTGACTGTTTGCAAGCTCAAAGCTGAGTTAATCACCCAGTTTTGTAAGAAAATGAGATGAAAGAAAATTTCATCTATGTGGTCACTCTTCCTTATCCTTCTCTTCCTTTTGAATTCTTTAAGATGGACACCCCACTGCAGTAGATACGCGTTAAATCACTTCAGAGGATGAAGGTGAGCCATGTGGGTCTCTTTATTAAGCCAATATGTGCTGTGACGCCATCTAGTGGGCTAGTTATGGTGCTGGCAGAGCTCTGGTATTTGGAACTCTCCAGTGTTTTCCAAAAGTTGAGATGACTGCAGGTGAACAGAGATAGTGAGTAGCAGGATCTCAGTCCTGGTTAAGCTCATACAGAGATAGATAGTGAGTAGCAGGATCTCAGTCCTGGTTAAGTTCACACAGAGATTTTGAGTAGCAGGATCTCAGTCCTGGTTAAGCTCACACAGCGATAGATAGTGAGTAGCAGGATCTCAGTCCTGGTTAAGCTCACACAGAGGCTCTCACTGTGGTTTTTCAGCAGGAGCCAGCTCTGAGCTTAGTCACCTGGGCATGCAATGGAAGGAGAAAGACTAACAAGGCCCAGCTGAGGGATGGACGTTTCAGATTATAGCCGGTACGATAGGATCTGTGTTCAAATATGGGGCGATGTATATCATAAAAGAGGTACAAATTAAGCTTTGTGACTTTTCCTGGGAAGAGAGACCACTTACAACTGGGGGAATCATGAAGACTTGGGACACGAACGATACACAGCTAAGTTCAGAGGGTAAGTCAGCTTATAGGGGGCAGACACTTGGAAGGATGAGGTGAAGGAAGGAGATATTAGTAGCAGCGAGTTTAATGCTGGGGATTTTCGGCACCGTGGCATTTGGTGGGGGAGATATTTCGGGCAGTGGGGATTGTGAGACATCTCCAGTTACACCATATGAGCAGTTGCTTACTCCTCTGTTTATGGGCCCAGCCTGTCTGTCTAGGGGCATGTGATCTGCAGGTCAGAGGGAGGCGGGGAGGGAACAAGATGAGAAACGGAGAGAGATTAAAGCCTTCCCAGGGCTGGCTGCTCAGAAAACTACACACCTGAAAGTATGTTCTAAACACCCGTTCAAAACCGTGTATTAATAAACAGCTTTTCCACTTGGGTAGGGAGGAGAAAATTCTGGGAGAGGTTCCACAACACTGCACGGCACTGCAGTGGGGCGTCTCAGGACACAGCTAAGAAACCCACCGGCGTACTCGACTTCTTGTTAGGCAGCCTTTTCCTACGGCTTCTTTATGACCACAGAAGGCTGCTGTTCTGTGCATTAGTAAGCCTAAGAAAGCTGTAGATTTCAGAGCTATGTGGCAGCCGGTGTATGGTTCTTTCCAGCAACTGATGAATTTGTTACCATTAGTACAAGGTGGCTCTCCAGAAATTCTGCAGTTGCCTCTCGAAATAGGAAAACCTCAGGTCACATGGGTAGGCTATTGCTAATGGGGTGAAAACTTTTCCGGACCATTAAAACCAGTTCCTGTCACTTGCCTCTAAGTAAAAGTTTAAACAAACCTCTGTTCTCTGTTAGGAAAACCAAAATCAATATCCGATTACAGCAAAGTTCAATGTCATTCTGCCGGATTCCACCAACCTCACAAAATCCACAAGAGGCAGGAGCTGAGACTGATGACTCTCAAGTGTCTGACTCAGAGTCTAACTTCTTGGGCTGCTGTCCATAGAGTTTCAATGGTGTTAGCCACCAATAATCACAGTTGCTGTATTAGCATTGCACAATGCTGTGTAGCTCGTAACTCAGTTTCGTATACATATCATTTGACCCTCATAAAAATTCAACGAGGTGATTATTACTCTTGCACTTTTACAGAGGAGAAAACATAAGCGCATTATCCTAGATCTTGGGGAGTGGGTATCAGTGGTGTGGTTATATCTGGTTTTACTGATCCAAGTTCATTTGTGATGTTTAGGCAGGGTTCAGAGATCAGAGTCAAATTGGGGGCGAGAGGCAGGAAGGTGAAATGCTACACTAGGCAAAAGCTGGCCGTCTAGGAACGGGCTGTCCTCAGATAGGGACAACCTTTCTCTAGCCCTCTCTCTGCCCAGCAAGGTAATCAGACAGCACCTTCGATTTTCAGATAAGGAAGCAAAGGTACAGAGGTTTGTTGTTTTTCAAACCCACATAGCTGCCTGGTGGTAGGACTGGGATTGGTTGCCCAATTTTCAGCCCTTAGAATGGAATTTTGGTCACTCTACCTAGGTGCTTTTCCAGCCATGCACTCTGTTCTTTTGACAAGGAAGCAATGTGTTTACAGTGGAAGATGATGGGGCACGTCTTAGATAAGCGAGCTAATAATAACATTTGCTATGATTCATCAAACACCTGTGATGTGCTGCACCAGGTACTCCATAGGCATGCTCTGTAATTTTCACAGGGACTCTGCAAAATCTGTGTTACTAGCGTGTCAAGAGATAGGGGCCAGGGAGGGAGAGGGACTAGCCAAGGTGATGTTGAGTTCATGATTTTTCCATTGTCCAGTGTGGCCTCTGCAATAATTTCTTTTCTTGTCCTAGAAAACTGAAATGTCTGATTTCTTTTTTACACAGTCAAGTATCAGTTTTTAGAAATCATCAAAATTCAAATCATCTGTGTTTATTCCTAGAACTATATCTGATTATAAAGGGAGATAAGGGGGGTGATTCAGTTATCGCCTTTAAACAGAGACCTTAGAAGTCTTGATTACTATGTATTTCTTTATTGTGGAGAAAAACCAGGTATTTTTTTAAAAAAACTACAAATTAAAGTCATATGTTTACGTAATTAGAAAAAAAACATTAGTTTTTTTCAACCTCTGTTCCACTGGAGTGCCAGGGCGGAGCTCTGGTCTTTCCTTTACAGTAGTTAGCTCTTTCCTTCAGCAATACCTGTAGGAGAGCCAGGTGAATTCATCATCTTTACATCACAGTTGCTCTAATACAATCCTTTCTCCTTAGCATCTGTGATATAGTTAAAAAAAATACGTGCATGTGAGTGCGTATCCGTGCACACCCCTCCTCCCACTCAAGCATGCATGCAAGCACACACTTTTTCACAGTGTGGAATTCCTGGGGCCTGAGAAGCAGCAGGGTGAGGGTACCAGGACATGGGAAATAGCACTGACTAGGTGAGTGTTGTTACAAATTTGGTGGGTTTCCACACACACCTCTTCCCCTGACTCTTAGACCCTCTTTCTGGCTGGTGTGCCCCACCTTGATGTTATTTGGGTAGCTTCCTGTTCTGGCCTTTGTTAGCACCGTATGGAAGTCCCTTGGCAAGATGCCCAGCTTCTGCTTGGACAACCTGGACTGGTTATGTAGAATCTGTTCTCAAAGCAATGGAATACGTCTTCTCTCCCAAGGTAGCAAGTGGTTTGGCTCTAAGGCAATCAAGATGGCGCCATGTCCCCCAAGGTTTAGACTTTTCACTTATTTTTTGATACGTTGACTCTTGGTGCTCTCTGATTCCTATGGGTTTTCTGCTTCCTGACTACTGGCTTGGTTCTTAGTTTTCAGCCCACACCTGTAATTCTTAGAGTTGTGCTTTTCTGCCCATGGTGCTCTGGGTCACCTCATGAGTGTCAGCTCTGATCCAGCAAGGGGCTTCAATCTTATTGAGCAGTCTGGAGAACTCTAGGAGTGCTGGAGGAATCCTCATATCTTCATCTAGCATCTGACACAATTCCCATGATATTTCTCATTATGAAGTTAATTTTTATAAGTAATAATTCAAAGAAGCTTCAACAGATGTATTTGATAATCAAGGAATGATAATTCTTTCCCGTTGTTGAGTTAGTTATGCCTTTATAAATTATAATATAGTATTACAGAATTCTATTGAGTTCCTATGGTGTCCTGAAATTGGGGTCATTCCACCTCTCCAAAGAACACCAGCTCTATCCCTGTGATGAAGAGTATTTGATATGGTATTCATGGGTGACAATTTCTTATGCTTCTTCTTTATGCTATCAGTGAACAAAAGTCAGTTTCCCTGCAGAGTCTACATTTTAGGAGTAATTTCAGCAGTATGAACTCATAACTTATCTCAATAGGATATTATGAAAGGAAGGTTTTTTTTTCACATCCAGGCTAATTTATCCAAATCAAGATCCTCAGTGGGGAAGGCAAACTCAGTATCGGTTACCAGCAAAATTGGCAGCATACACTGCATGTATGTTGAGAGCATCCAGTTCTGGGGAACTCTTGATCAACAAGCTCAAGATTAATTCCTTATCATTCCTCCAAAACATACTGTTGTATCTGCAAAGCAAGATATGGTGGGCTCTAAAGTAATTGTCCTTTCAGATCATTGCTCCTAAGAATTTACACTGAACATACATTAGGTAGAGGCAGAGGAAGATGAATTTCTGTGAGCCCGAGGATAGCCTAGTCTACCTACTTAGTGATTCCCAGGCCAGCCTGGGCTACATAATAAGACCCTATTTGAAAAACAAAATCTACTTTAAATTTATTCGCGTAGCTATAATTGGTTATGACAGATAATTGGTGAGTCAGATGCCATGCTGTCAACACCATTTCTAACCTTAATTAAGCAGTTTCAGATGGGCCTCCTAAAGTAGTTGTTTTCCACAATGCCACACTTGACAGCACCCTGATATACCCCACAGAGCATCTGTAGTTGCTCTCTGAGCTTCAGGGTTTGATGGGGTTAGGGATACTGACCACAGAAAGGAATTGGGACAGTGCTTGGTAATCACGTGAGCCATCATTATTTCCTGTTATTTGCTTGGCATGGGCAGTAGAACTTCCAAGTGTGTGTTGAAATCCTCTGCTGTCCTTTGAAATGCCAAGTAATGATTCCCTCTCATTGTACAACTCAAGAAGTCTGATGAAGCAACACATTTGGTATTTTGTGTTTGGAGATCTCTTCTACAAAGGCCACCTATAGATATTCTGACTTTGCTTGAGTGACAGCTAGTGCCTGATGATGCCATAGGGGCCACCGGCTAAGTCCGTGTGGTAGTAAAACATCCTATAGGAACAGAGGCAGAGATAAGCAAATCTAAGAGGGATAGAGCAACAACTCAAGGATGTATCAATCAGACAGCCAAGGTCACGGTGAGCAGAGTGGAACACCAAGAAAATAGTCCCGATAAACCAGTGCGGTAATTGGAAGTGTTTGTGGTGATGGGAAAGAGGACTTTGGAGGCCTCCAGGGTGAGATAAGGCAAGCAATCAACGTGTCACGGTAATTTGTTAGCTGTCTTGGCTTCGGGTTGAGGTGTATAAACCTGCCTGATGTGATGTATGAAGCTTGCTAACCCTAAGAAAGTTGGCCAGAGGAGGGCAACAGCAAAGTGGAGCCTGCTGGGAACTGATGAGGGAGTCATCTGCTCCTGTGAATGTGACACTCTCCGATGAAGGTAGACTTCGACTGCACATCTCCTGCATCAAGGCTTGGTGAGCACAGAATACTCACACTTTCCTCTGATCTTCATGACGACTTCATATGAACTGATGTTCTTTAAAAGTTGCAAAATGAACGCCGGGCATTGATGCACGCATTTAATCCCAGCACTTGGGAAGCAGAAGCAGAGGCAGAGGCAGGCAGATCTCTTGTGAGTTCGAGGCCAGCCTGGCCTACAGAGCGAGTTCCAGGACAGCCTCCAAAACAATACAGAGAAACACTGTCTCAAAAACAAAAACAAAACAAAAACAAAAAACCCAAAAAACCTGCAAAGTCTCTTCACCTCTACTGGCCAAAGACATGCATTGACCTTCTAAACCCATGAGTGCTACTCAGTCCTCAAGCCATGGACAAATTCCTAGCTATGTGCACTTTTCTCTGACCCCAAGTGTGACTTATGCACAGTGTAGGCTAGCTGTGCACCGCCCTCTCCATGCCACTGAGCCGGCACGGTGTCCCACTGCTCTGCTAACGGCACACCTGGGTTATGTGTCTCTTTTCCTGCTAGGATCACATAAATAGCACCTTCAGCACTGCATGGGGTTGACCCCTGTTCAACGCTGAACTCAGCCAAGGCCACGTGTCCCAGCTCACCAACTTCTTATGGATGGATAATATTGTTGCGGCAGCACCTTCTGCTCTTTGCTCACGCAACACCTATGTTTTCATTTCTTCTCAGAAGCCCTGATTTTATTTAATAGTATGACACAAAATATCTAAGAGGGTGCTATTCCTAATCTCCTTCGAAGTTAGGTTTGAGTATGTGATGAAGTTCTGGCCAATAAGATTTAAGCAGAAGATGTTGGCTAAGATTTCTGGAAGTCTCCTGGAAAGGGAAGTGAGCTCTGAGACCCAGTCCTTGGCTTAGTCTCACTCCTGCTTCCTGCAGGTTGAAAACACACAATATAGCCAGATCTTATCATTCAGCCTGACTTTGAGACTAGAAATCACCTAATGGGAATGGTCAGTTCATGAATTAGATGGAGTCTGGGTCTTTTGTAATTAGGTGGAGCTTTAATATCTCTCTCTCTCCCTGGACCTCCACAGGATGTGTTTAAATGACTCCCTTTGTGAGACCCTGCCAACTCAAGGCCATCTTGGATTTGGAGTTAGAGAGTGTATCGTTGCCACTCCTTTGCTTCGTTCCTTAAGGGTTCTTAGATTGGCATGCCCACAGCTATTTCCCTAATAATCAACCCGTGTTAGGGTTTTTAAAAAGCAGAGTTTTAGTATGATATCAGGCTGATATCTAACTCATGATCCTCCTGCCTTAGCCCCTCCTCCCCCAGGTGCTAGGATTACAGGCAAGCTCTATCACGTCTGGCCAATGTTAGTTTCTCAGTGATAGATTCATACCCTCTTCACCCCTGTGGTCCTGCTTTTGTCTATTCTGCCTGCTGCAGTCGAGATGTGATGTCCATCCATTTTTGTGTTAATGCCATGCAGTAAAGAAGCTGATCTTTCAAGTCTTTGTTCTTCCCATTTGGCCTCATGTGGTCCCCAGTTGTTAGGGATGCATCACTTAGCTCATGCAGGCCTCAGTTTTTAAATCTGTAAAATAAAGGCCACAGCCCACCCCAAGGGAGGGGAGTCTCTTCACTTCCAAGTTGGAGGGCAGTAGTGACCAGGCCTGGACCTTAAAGCTCCTGTTCCCCTCCCTCACCATACCTATACCTCAGAGGCAGTTGTGAGAATCCATTAGGTAATGCACTAAGAGACATTTTTGTGCTCTAGAAAGTGGCATGACGATCTCTGTGATCATTGCTGGGATTTATGCTCCCTAACAATCCAAGTGACAGAGTGAGGCCTCAGCTCTTAGAGAAAATTACTTGCCTTCACTGTTTCATTTTCCCCACAAACCTCAGGGGAGTGGCTCTTAGGGTTTGTAAAGAGTCAACTGATACTTACGAGCTTTTACACTAAACGGAGGGAGCTTCTGTTGGCCTCTCGTCTGTCTGAGTCTTCCCCGGTCTCACGGTGAGCTGGGGTTGGCTTTCCCTTGCCACCAGGGACCACAGTAATACACAGTAATAACATCATCCTCTATAGGGCTGGCTCTCTGTCTCTGTCTCTGTCTCTGTCTCTCTCTGTCTGTCTCTGTCTCTGTCTCTGTCTCTCTATTTCTCTCTCTGTCTCTCTCTGTCTCTCTCTGTCTGTCTCTGTCTCTGTCTCTCTCTGTCTGTCTCTGTCTCTGTCTCTCTATTTCTCTCTCTGTCTCTCTCTGTCTCTGTCTCTCTCTGTCTGTCTCTGTCTCTGTCTCTGTCTCTGTCTCTGTCTCTCTCTCTCTCTCTGTGTATATATGTATGTATGTATGCACATATGTGCATGTGTCCTTGGAGGTCAGACAGGATTTTAGATCCCTGGAACTTGAGTGACAGGTGGTTGTGAGATGTCCAGTGTGGGTGTTGGGAAATGGACTCGGGTCCTCTGCAAGGTCAGTGTGAGCCGTAACCACTTATTCATCAGCTCCCACATATTTTTGAAACCAGGTCTGTAAGAGAAAAAAAAATAAAAGACCCAGAGACAGATATTGGGGTTCGGGCTTCAAGCTGAAGATCAGAAAAGAAAGCAGCCAGCCACTGGCTGTCACCTCTAGCTCAGGCTAAAAGCACTGATCTGTGAGCTCTTCACCAAGCCTCAGACCCTTTCCTCTCCTCAGTGTGGCTGGGGAGAATCCCGAGACTAAGTCTACTGAAGACCCTGCTCCTGTCATATATAACTCTAGTTCTGGGATTAAAGGCTGTGATACCAAGTGCTGAGATCATCTTTGTGTGAACTGTTTCTTTTAGCACTGGATCAATTTTGTATAGTCAGTGTGACCTTGAACTAACAGAGATCTGTGATATCTCTTAATCCTGAGCCCTGGGATTAAAGGTGTGCGCCACCACCTCCCAGCTCCTGGCTGCTGGGATTAAAGGTGTATGCCTGGCTTCTTTGGCTTGTGGCTGACTTTGCTTTCTGAATCCTCAGGTAAGCTTTAATAAATCATAAATAATAATTCCCCACAAAGGTCTCTCACTGATGCCCCCCACCAACTAGGTCAGTTAGTCACTGAATACCAGGGATTCTCCTGTCTTCACCTCCCCAGTCATGGGACCATAATTATGCATTGCTATGCCTGGCTTTTAATTAATTAATTAATTAATTAGTGTGGTGCTGGGAATTGAACTCAGGTCCTCATGCTTGTGTGAACTTGAGTTGTACCCACAGCCTACACATAATTACTTTCCAACAGTTGAAAGCACCCCAGTGAGGATGTTCTTGAAGAGACAAACCCAAAGCGTCTGGAAGTAGGATTAGGATTGTGTCATTGGGGCTTTCTAAAGGGGCGGTTTGGAAAAGGAAATAAAGGAGGTAGAAACTGCAGAGGCATCGTGTTGCCTCAGGAGGGATGGACACTGTCCATGGGAGGGTCCGTCATCCTTGTGTTCTGGACTGTGGACACTGACGAAATGTAGTAGCTGCTGTGGTACTTGGGCTATGCAGCCTCTTTGATGGAAATCTTGCCTTTCTCAGGCCCTGGCGCTATGCCGCTACTGTCCACAAGGAGGCGCCAACCTTTGCCCTTGCCTTTCTGTTTGACCCGAGGACTTTCCAGAGGATCTGAGTTCTTGAGAGAATCGACTTTTTAAAAGAGGATTTGGCCACCAGAAATAATAGAATTGTAGGTTTTTAAAAACTGGAGACACTCTCAAAGTTCTTATTTGATAGATGTGAGCAGCTGAGGCCCGGAGAGGTTAAGTGATCAGTTCAAACTTTTGCTGTAAAACACTGTGTTAGGATGATAATATGGATTCTTAAACTTTTTCTTCCTAATTAAATGTTCTTTCTATGAAATATCCTTGCAACTAAGAAGTCAGGCTCTTTGATGAATAATGATAGGCGGGTGGAACAGACCCTGATTTATTTTCCAGCAGTAGTAGCCACTTTAAAAGAAAATAGCTCTGAAATAGTTTTGAAAGGAGACCAGGGTCGCAAAAATGGACCTATAAATTGTAATGTCTCTGTCTTTTTCTCCCGGCGCTCTACATTCCATTTCCTGTTTATGATCCCACCTTCTGGAGTATTTGGTCTCATAAACTCTAGGAGACTCCATTGCACGTACGTGTTGACCTCTGGAGCTTTTTTCTTTTGTTCACCAATGGGAGTTCTTATGACAACCTAGAAAGGAAGATAATAGCAAGGCACATTGCCTTTATCTTGATCTCTGCTGGCTGATTTCCTTTGTGGCCGGGAATGTGGGCCTGGGCTCCCTTCCAAGAGAGCTGGAAATGGAAAACTTAGTAAATGTTCAACAGTTTTCTTTTGCCCCCTTACCCGCTAACTCTCGTGTAGCCTCTTATAGCCCGAGCTAGCCTTGACTGACTGTGGCTGAGGAGTGCCTCAAACTTTCAGAGCTCTGGAATATGCCATCGTGCCTGGTTAATGTCAGGCTGGAAGCTGAACTCAGGGGCTTTGCGCATAGTAGCCAAGGAATAACCCCAGTTCTTCTCTTAAATCCAACCAGTATGTACAATGATAAAGCTCAATGCACTCTTCCACCTAGTGGTGTGCTGGAAGTTAGGACGTTCGAGTCTTAGAAGTTATGATTCTCTTAAGCCATGGGTAGCCAGAAATAAGACATAGTGGTGTGGAGTATGCATGCGCAGTGTGGAAGTCAAGACGTGCTACAAGTTAAGGCTCTCTTTCCCCGATAGCCAGCTTACCAGCACAGTAGTGTCTCTGGAGAATTATACTTTATGAAGTTTCTTGAGATCTTTTCATATTGATGTAGACAGATAGCGCACGCCATTTTCATTGTTACACAGAGTGCTGATGTGTGACTGTACTATAGTTTATATAACTGATGACTAAGTGATGGGTATCCTTGCTTGAATTTCTCCAAAAAAAGACTCTGAGACACGGCTTGGGTGCAGACATTGCTTTTTAAAAATCAGAGGAACCCAGAAAGCACAAGTCAGACAGTGAGCAAATGGAGCCGAGCTTGTTTAAGCCAGCATTCAGACAAAGAGTTCACATCTGGTGGGCGTGGCACCTCCTCAGTCTTTTAGTCTGCTTCTCTTTGTCACCCCTTTCCTGCAGTTTTCTTGCAGAAACCAGGTCATTTTCCTTACGGGTGGTGAATCCCCCCACCATATCACTTAATACACTCTTGGTGAAGGCAGCATGCTGGACAGTGGCTTCTTATCTGTGGCTTCCCTCTCTGTATTTTGTTACCATTGGCAACTACGTTCTGAAGCATTCGGGGGAACATTCAAAAAATAAACAATTCAGAAGTTTAAAATTGGATGCCATTCTGAGAAACTTGGTGGGACTCTCTCGGCGTCCTGTCCCACTCTTCCCCGAGTCTGTACCATCCCTTTGTACAGTGCGTCTATCCCTGTAGGTTACTTGCTTGTTAGTAACCACCCAGGTTATCAGGCAGACTGTCAAGGTATCACAGCGTTTGTACTCAACACACCCCTATTTAATCATTGTCCCCAAATGATGTTGGTGATTGAGGCATACCAAATAAAGTGAAGAGCAGAAAATGCTTGGCTTGACAAGATGTATATGAACAGGAAGGAGAAACAGTACAGGGCTTGGCACTATCCTGGTTTCAAGCCTCTACACTGAAGATATCAGCCTGGGGGCAAGGGGAGTTACTAGAATTCATGTAAATTATTCTTAAATTTAGGAGTAGAAAAATTTTAAATTTTCCACTTTAACAATAGGGAATAGTAAATAAATAGATATTTATTATTCAGCTTGATTTATTATGTCATCATTTTATGATAAAATTTATATTTAAATTTTTTATACAATATATTTTGATCATGTTTCTCCCCTCCCCCAATTTTTTCCTTATCTACCCATGTTATTTCCTCTTTCTTTAAAACAAACCAAAATCAAACCAAAACAACCCCCCAAAACACACATTTACAGCCTCCCCACCAAAACACAAAAATGGAGATAAAAATGAGGGAAAAAATGTCCAAACAAAGGAAAATGAGACAAAAAGTCTACGGAATACCACTGAGTTCGTTGGCCAACTCCTCGACATGGGGCCTGACCTGGAGTGTGGTTGATATGCCCATTGAGACTTCACTGGAGAAAATTGGTTTTTCCTTTGCTTTGTCAGTAGATAGCGAGTGCAAATGTATTCTCAGTTAGGGGTGGGAGCCTACATCCACTTCCCCCTCTCAGTGCTGGGACTCTGTCTGACTTGAACCTGGTGGTCTTTGTGTGCTATAGCAGTCTCTCTGAGTTCACATGTCCTTCAGTCCTGTTGTGTCTGGAAGATGGTCTTTCCACCTCCCCTCCTTCATGGCTCTCTGAGCCCTGAGGGGAGGGGTTTTGATAAAGACATTCCATGTAGGACTGATTGCTTCAAAGTCTCTCACTCTTGGAACATTTTCATTTTAAATTTAAAGAAATATTTAGTAGATATTACAGAAAGCTTTCACATGCCAGCTCCATCTCTCCTACTGAGAGTTTCCCCTACTATAAAAATTTTATTCTAGGATGGTAAATCTGTCATAATTAATGGACTGATAATGAATTGATGTGCTGTCAAAGTCTTAGTTTAACAGATTTCCTTAGTTTTCCTTACTATCTTTTCACTGTGGTAGGATCATATAAGGTACTATATTGCATTTAGTCCCTGAGTTTCCTTAGGCTGTTTCTCTTTGCATCTGCTGACCTTGACAGTTTGGAGCTTGGGTTAGATATATCACCAGATGCTCTTCTACTGGAGTCTGATGCTTTCCTCTTGGTTTTTCATAGGAAGACCTCAGAGTTAAAGCACTGTTTCATCATAGTATATCAAAGGTAGAGATTATCAGTGTGATTTGTGACTGTTGATTTTGACCATGATCACCGACTGAGGGAGTGTTTCTCAAGCTTCTCCACTCACGTTATCCTGCTGTCCCCAGCTCTCTATGCTCCCACATTCTTTGCACAGTCACTAATGGCAAACCGCACACCAGGAGTGGAGGGCTATAGTCCTTGCCCTCACAAAACCCTTTTGAGCATGTCCTATGTATGGAAATTATTTGGAATCCTATTTATCTTCCCTCCTTGTTTATTTACTCAGCCATGTATTTACACTGATATGGACCACGCCTATTTATATTATATACTATAAATTCAATACTGTTTTTGCTTTTTAGCTTTGGGTAGTGGGAACATTTTCAGTTGACCAGGTGGCCCTTTGATATTTTCCATCAAGTTATAGGCAATTTTTTCTTTTTTTACTTTTATGAGAAGTTCCTTAATTTCTGGCATTCATTGATCTTTAGGGATAGAGATTTATTCCATCTGCCTCAAGTAATTGGTAGGGATGTATTAACTTTTATGACAGGAGGTGTATAAAATCCTGCTCTTCTGTGATGGGCTACATGGCTCAGTTTCTCCCTTCTCAAAGCTTTCCCTTAACTCTTGTTAGTGGAGGCCTCTGGTATTTAGTTTGTCAAACTTTCCCAACCGGGGTTAAATTTAAGAAAATGTATGACATGCTTTTCTGTTTCTGTAACTGTTTCGGTGAGGATGTGGTCCTGTGATGTCTTGGCACATTTGTGTGTGTTTGTGTGTGCGTGTATGTATGGGAACTGGATCTTGTTTGTGACCTGTACAAGGTCTGGCTGCCTAGGTGTTGCCATGTAAGGACAGTCACATGCGCTTACGGCCTCTCTCTCTGTCTCTGTCTCTGTCTCTGTCTGTCTCTGTCTCTGTCTGTCTCTGTCTCTGTCTCTGTCTCTGTCTCTCTCTCTCTCTCTCTCTCTGTCTCTCTCACTCACTCTCCTACTCCCTTTTATCTGGTCTCTCAGGGCTTTTCTTGTTTTCCTTTTTGTTCTTTAGCCATGCACTTAAAAGCATGTTTTCACATTTTCCCCCTAGAATTTCTAAATATTTTATATTTTAGAGTTTTTAGTCTTACATTGCCAAAAATAAAAGTTCCGCGCTTTTGTAATCCACTATTTTATTTGGAGAAATTTAAAATGCCTGCAAAACACTACTTCAAATATATCCTACTTTCTGCCCAGAATTGGGTATTTTTAATTTATTCAATGAATATTTACACACTCATATACTGTTCTAAAAACAAGATAAATCAGCGAAGAAAAAAAAACCCAAAAAGACTCTGCTTTCCCATGAAGCTCACATTCTAGTGGGAGATGTAGACAATGGAGAATAAACATAAGATGCAGTTGCATCATGTTGTATGTAGAACGGGATAAGTGCACTGGAAATAAACAAAACTGGAAAATACAACAGCAATGGGAGCAGCATTTAGGAATCAAGAGTGAGGGAAGAAGCCCAGGGTGGCAGTGCACACTGTTAATCCCAGCACTCAGGAGGCAAAGGCGTGAGGCTCTCTGTGAGTGCAAGGCCAGCCTGGTCTGCAGAGCGAGTTCCAGGCCATTCAGGCCTCCATAGAGAGGTCTTGTTTCAAGGAATAAAACAAGCAAAATGGAACAAAATAAAGCCATTTTAAGGGAAGAAGACTGACTTTTTCCCTTTGAAAATAAAGTAGCTGTTTATTAAAAGGCTTTAACAGAATACCACAGACTGTGTAATTTATAATGTGAAGAAATTTTGGCACACAGTTCTGGAAGCTGAGAAATCAGCACAAAAAGGACTGCATTTGGTGGAAACCTTTGACTTGCATGGTAATACAGTGGAGGGTGTCACATGGTGATACAACATACAAGAGAGGGTAGGATTGTCCTGCATGGTAACATGGTGAAGGGTGTCACACAGTGATACAATATACAAGAGAGGGTAGGAACAAGGAAACAATAGGGACAGAGCTCATTCTTACAATAAGACCACTCCCATGATAATGAACCACTCCCTCTAGTGGCATTAGTCCATTTATGAGTCCTGAGGGTGAACTCCTTATGATCCATTCATTTCTGATCTTCTCATCTCCAAACATATCATAGTCACAACACTGACTTTGATCACTTCACTGATGGAACGGCTCCCAGATTTCTCTACTGCGGTATCCCACTGTTTTCCTTTGGGATTAATACTTTTTGATCATGCAGGTATCCTTCCCCTCATGTTTTCACCAACTCATTTCTCTCTTTTTCTGTGAGTTTATATGTCTGAAAATGAGTATTCCTTAGAGCGAGAATAAGTTGGGTCCAGAATCAGTTCTGTTTGTGTTGCTTGTCTTTTAAAATGCAGTTTCTGAGAATCTGTATTCATGCAAATAAGCAGAAAGGGTCAGGCAAGAAAAATTTTTTTCTTGCAAGCACTATACTACTGAGTTATATTTCCAGACAAGAGAAAGTTTTATGCAAACACATTTGTTTGATTCTCCTCAAGCTATTTGCCTCTGATCACAAATCCTATATCATAAAAGTTATAAATAACATTCTTTAAGCTGATTAGACTCTCCTTTTATTTGGCGAAAACAAGTAAAAATGTGATATGCCAATAGATTTGTTTTCTAGTTTTAAATTTCTCTGAGTTATGTAAAAATACTTTATGAAGGCCACCAAAGACCCTGTATTTTGTGGTTGTCCTTTAAGAGGTGCCTGTTTAGCCTGATAAGCTTAGGAATGATTAGCAACCTTCAAATCACCTTTGTTAGTAATATGGATTTTGATAACACACCTTTATTAGGCGCTTAAGGGACAGTTAAAATCCTCCAGCCATTTAAACTCAATGTATGGAAATTATCCACCACATAACTTGATAGTGGGTTACTAATTATGCCAGGACAATTGGCCTGGGCAAATGAGGGCATATGTTTATCTTGTCTAGAGAGCAAAGCCACTATTCATTGTCAAACTAATCAGCCAAATCAACTTCTTTTTTTTCTTTTTTGGTCAGAAAAAGTCTGGCTCTGACTTCATATTCAATCCAAATAAACATGTCATTATGCATCCCCATGACAACCGTCTCATTCCTGAATCCAAGAAGCTAGCTAGGGATTAAGTGATTCCATTTCCTCACATGTCAGCGTAAAAAGATGCCAGTTTAAGCCCCTGATTTTATAATAGTGACTCTTTAAATGGCAGCATCCAATACTCCCTATGAGGCAGAATACTACATTTTTTTTTGCAACAAAAATTTGTATGCCAACTAAATTATATCCTCTGGCATCAAGTTTGAAAGTACAGATAAGAGAAGTGAATTCATTTGAGTATAGTCATTGTAATAGTCATGGATTGGTTACAGAACTTATGAAATTACTAGCAAAATGAACGTGTGGCCTCTTTAAAAAATCATTGTTTTCCAAGAACAGGGTCACATATGTCTTGGTTGCTCACCCATGAAGTTGGTCTGAGAACAATTTTAATTATAGAGAGCTGTGTTTCATACCTAATATAAGATAAATCAATAGTAATAAAACCCTTCCAAACTAGAGAAACAACACCATCAATGTATTTTTTGCATGTATTTTCTTTTTTACTCATGTGGATATAACTTGCTACCTGAAGATAATGACTGATATTTATGAATTTTTCTACCTATAATGCATTCTTTACCTGGCATAATTTTTTCTATAACCTGGTCAACAGTTTCTCAGTTCCTCTGTTTCCTCACCTACAAGGTGTGGATAATGTTGTTTGTCCCCCAAATTAATTGGGCTACTATGAAGATGCATCCGAAATTAGCGCTTAGTAAATACTACTGAACTGCTTGCTACTATTATTATCATTGTTATTATGGTCATTGTATTCACAATATAAATACAAATAATGTTAGACTAGGAATTGTAATTAATTGTCATGCAGATTTGACATATAAACTCAAACTTGGTGGAGTTGAGAAACATGTATTTGCCTACTTATCAACAATGCACAAGGTAAAATATTTTTTGATATTTGTATAAGCATTTCTATTTTCATCAGAAAAATTTGCAACTAGCAATACTAATTCTTAGGAGGCTCTCCAGTCAATCTTGATAATTGAGTTTAAATGGTAAGCTTACTGATAATTTTACTAGTGCTCTTCGTTTTCCTCAAAAGGAAGTAATTGATTTAATTTTAGAGTCTAAATGCTCTGTAAATAAGTCACTGCACACTGCTTGAAAGAGTCTTCCCATATTATTGTTCGCTGTGTTTTGTGAAGAGCACAAAGCAGAATCGAGTGGTTGCTAGTGGAAAGAAAAGCACCCTCTCTGTAAGACATTATGTTTCGCATCAGTGTTGTTGTTTTTTTCGGTTCTACTTTGGTAGACCTTGGAACTTTGATTAAAAACTTTCATTATGTTTTTGTCAGTGCTTGGCTCGATGTAAACACCCCATCCCTCCAGACTACGGCCTTATTTTGTCCAAAGGAATCCTTGTGTTTGCTCACTTCAATACCATTCTTCTTCAGCCACAGTCCGGCAACTGTAAAAATAGTGCAAATGCTTTATACTTTCATTTTGAGACTCAAATCAAATTTGTACAAAATAATCTGGATGATTTGGGGGAGTTGAGAAACAGTTGTGTCACAAATCGGGTGCTAATGACAATTAACATGGTCGGATTGGGCACTGGATTCTGCAATCAAGGTTTCTACGGTGTTGTGCTCCCCTTTAGACTTGTAGGGGAATTGGACTCTTCCCCTGCCTCATCCTAGCCTTGGGTAGTTTGCTGACAGTCTTTGGCACTTGATAGCTTGCAGTGACATCACTCTAACCAGTGCCCTCATGGTCCCACGTGTAACTACATATGCTTCCTACAGGTCTGTCTTCTAAAAAGGACATTGGGCTGGGCGGTGGTGGTGCACGCCTTTAATCCCAGCACTTGGGAGGCAGAGGCAGGCAGATCTCTGTGAGTTCGAGGCTGGGCTGGACCGACAGCCTCCAAAACAATACAGAGAAACCCTGTCTCGTAAAAACCAAAAAAAAAAAACAAAAAACGGTTGTTGATGTGGGACCACCCTGAGACATCATAAATACACCTGAACAAACTTCATTTCCAAATAAGCTCAGATTCTGAGGAACTGGCAATAGGAGATATTGTCTGTGTGTGTGTGTACTCATACATATTAAATATGTGAGCATAATTCATCTCATCAAAACATTCAAGTTAAAAAACTATTTCAAAAAGTAAAAATTTACTGCCTCTATTTAATAGTACTAAATTATTCAGATATTGGAAACATTTATACCACAAAATTTTTCATTATAACTAAATAAACATAAGAATTTTGTTGATGAATAATTAAATTTTATATATTCAAGGAACACATTTTACTACTTAAATTTGTACTTCCAAAGACAGTTATAAAAGCCACTAAAAATAAATTATGGGAAGAAACTTGTGATATAGATTACTAAAATCAACAATATCTAAATTAAAATGATGTAGATGAATGTGATTATTGATTTTTGTAGCAAATTATAAAAATCAGATAACATATAAATCACATTCTTGATTTTATGACACAAGAAGTACCTAAAAAGCATGATATTTCTTTTGAAAATGTCGGGGGTTCATAACTCAAATGCTTATAATAGCAGTTGAGTGAGGGGGTTCATACCTCTAATCCCAGCATTGGGGTGCCAAAGCAAGAGAATCACAAATTCAAGGCTATCCTTGGCTATGTGGTGGGACCTATCTTAAAAAAAGAGATAATCATATAATGCTATAAGGAGTCATTCCAGTAACTCACCAGACATTGCAGTTACATTTTATGCATTTGAAGGGAAACTGTATTCTCTGACAGTCTGAAAGAGACATAGGAGTGTGTTTTTCTTGTGTAGAAAGGGTTATTGTGAAATAGGAGGCAAGGGGAGCAGCATCTGAGATGGCTCAGGAATAGATACATGTTTGGGTGGCTCAGTCCCATGGGACACTGAATCTAGAGATCACCTTGGAAGCCCATAAGTGTGTAGATAGAAGCCTTTTCCTTGCTAGCCCCTTGGGTTTTTTCCCCGCCAGTCACCTGGGCTCTGCCACATTGTAGTTCCCAAATAATACACAAGACACTGTATTAATTATGAAGCTGTTGGCCTTGCTTATTTCTTACTGGCTAGCTTTGACTTAAGTATTTATCCCATAATTGTTAATCTAAGTATTTCTCTTACCGGAGAAAAGTTTCTGGGCTTCTTACCCCTATGGTGGTTACATCTTGACTCCCTGTGTTTCTCCTACCCAGAGTCCTCCTGGATTCCTAGTCCCACCTATCTTGCTTCCCTATTGGCCAACAGTGCTTTAGTGACTTCTGCATCATGAATGTTTCTGGTTAGCTAAACCCAAATCAGTGTCTAACCTCAGTGTTGCCAGCCAGCTGCCTGTGAGGGTCCTTTTGTTATATGGGCAGTCTGCTCAGGCTTTCGTTAGATGGCTGGGAAATGCCTGGGTAGAGATAGTGGGTAGGTGAGGGAAAACTCTTCGAGGGCAGGTCTCTGGCAGCTTTCCCTTTCCTTGGTGCTTCACAGTAGTCAGTGGTGACAGAAGGCAGGTGGTGGCTTTGGTGGACCGTGGTGGCAGAAGTCAGATGGGGGCTTTGGTGGACTGTGGTGGCAGTAGGTAGGTGGGAGCTTTGGTGGACAGTGGTGGCCATGGGCAGGTGGGAACTTGGTGGACAGAATTCCTCAGCCCTTAGTACAGCTGGTGTTGTAGGTTCCAGTCTGGCTCAGGCAGGGAACAACCTCAGCCCTTGACACCAGCCAATGTCACAGTTCTTGATCCAGGTCTGACTCCCTTGTTCCTAAAGACTGGACAGTCCTCAAAAACCCTGCTTCTCATGATCAGGGTCCACAGTCATTCTTCATTGGCTCCTAAAAGCCTTTTACCCTCCAGCTTCAGCTCTTCTTTCTCTCATTGGATCCCCCCAACCTTCCCCTTCCTTCTTTGGCTGTCATCCAGTTGTTGAGGTGTTCCCTTTTCAGGTGTCATACATGTCTTGCTGAATTAACAGGGCATCTGGTTGCTGTGTTCCACTGACACCATCTCCACTCTGTTCTCTGTTGCTGGTTTTATCAAGTTGCTAGCTCAGTCCACACTTCTAAAAGTATGCTAGGCAAGATCACCAGACAGGAGACTTTTATTGGGTCCAGTGTTGCAAAATGATTGGAGGTAACACAGGAGAATTTCCCAGCACACCAAACAACTAAGTCTAAGCAAACTTTGAGGAGGGATGCTTGGACCAGTCATGGTCTTTGTTTTAGACCAATCATGATCATTTAAACCATCGCTTCTCAGGATGAATCTCAGCCACTGCAGTTTGTGTTGTATGCCAATCACAGCCTGACTTCCTTAGTTAAACAAATCATCTCACTTCTTGCCACCAGGGGAAATGCATCCTCCTGATCCACATAGAAACGACTGCAAGGTCATTTAGAAGATGTAATAGCAAAAAGCCCGGAGCAAACTATTTCAAAAACCTTAGCTTTCAGAAACCAGGGAAAAACAGCTGTAATCTTTGCATCATTTTCTCAAGGCATCCACAGAGTGTTCAAAATGGCTGATGCTGCCATAAGGGTATGCTGGCTGGCTGACTAATAGTACTTTTGCTCAAGGCAGCGAGAGAATTGTCCAACAGATGCTAAATAGCAAGTCCAGTTGTCCATCCCTCAATGTCTCTGCTTATTTTCAGGAAAAGAAACAGTAGAAGGAGTGCTCATAGCAAGAACTTAGAATGTATCATTAACACTAATCGTAAATTTGCAGGTTTAAACAGAGCTCAGTACTGGCACAGGGCCCCGGGGAGAATTGGGTCCTTATCTTTCTTATTAGGATCCAAAGATCTTGATAAGTCAGTTTTTAGCTTATCCAATATGATAGATCAGGAAGTCAAGGCAGAAGGGAATTCAGATCCTAACTGCACTGACGACTTCCATAGAAATGAGCAGCAGAGGTGCCCTGTACTTCACACTGGAAGACTCAGCATCGATGTGTGTGTGTGTGCACAAGCATGTTCATGTGTATGATGGTGTCTGATATTTATCATTTATCATATATCTCCTGGAAATTAGAAGAGCTGGTCCATTGACCTGTAGCCCACAGAGAAGACAGTAGGATGTGCCTCAAAACAGAGATGATTATGTGGAGTATAGGACTAACACAGAGACATTTAGTGAAAGACACAAGAATGTCTCTTTCTTGGAAGGCATTCTCAAACTTCACCTAATGTTTCATGTTAGTTATTTTTGTGTACTTATATCTAGTTCATTCAAGTTTTCTTTTTAGTGCCACATAGACATAAAAACTAAACACGATGTGAAGAAATCTATGACTTCGCTTGGAAGAAGGACAGAGAACAAGTGGAGTAAGGCCGATACAATGCTTTGACCCAGTGGTTAATAAAACGAGGAATCCAAGGGGCCGACTAGGTCTTTGAAGAAGAGGAAGCCTGAATGCAGAGTCTAAGAGGAATCTCAGTGAGCCGCTGAGGTCTGGGGAGATGGGTGGGTTTGGGGGTGGAGTGGGACTTGTAGATTACAGGTCAGAGGGAGCTTCTGTTTTAAAACAACCTGGTGGTTACAAAACAAGGGACTTTCAGGTCTATTTATTGGTGAGTGTTTTTTAGAAGGCGCACCCCCCTTACCATTATTCCTGTGAGATCTCCTCATCCTGATTCCAGTGTGTGTATTTCCTAAGTCTACAAGCTCCTTTCTTCCATTAGCAAGCCTGTGCTGTATCCTAGGATGAATTCTGGAAGCGAGGTTACTATTTCACACTCTTGCATCCATGACCGGGGCTAAGTGTAGAAATGATGATCTGGCCTACTCTGAATTATGTGGGCTATTCTTCTACTTCTACTTTTGAACTAGGGTTGAGGGCCCTTCAGTCTGAGAAGGGCTGAAAGGTGGGGAGAGAGAACTCCTTTTATTCCTGGTTCAAGTTCTTCATAAGAAACATACTTTCAGATTTATGCTATATTGTACTGAAAAAAATTAACAGAAGATCCCTGTATAGAATTTCTTCTTTCTTTGCATTCTGCTATTCTGCTACTTAAATTAGCAGGTTTTAGGCAAACAACTGTATGCTGTTGAGTTTTTGGAGCCCTTTTAAATTATGTTTTGTTTCTTTTTTCAAGATAGGGTTTCTCTGTGTAGCCTTGACTGTCCTGGAACTCTCTCTCTGTAGACCAGGCTGACTGTGAACTCACAGAGACCTGCCTGCCTCTGCCTCCTGAGATTAAAGGCATGTACCACCACTGCCCAGCTTTAGGATTCTTTTGAAAACATAGTTTCTATGTAGAATCTAGCTGAAGTTTTTGGTACAGTGCCCTATTCAGTCTTGGGATGAAAGACGTCAGAGGAGGTGTTTTACTCGGTCATGGACCCTGTATGTTACAATATTAACATCTAAAGTAAGATGTGCCCACTGGTGCAGCAGAGGCATGAATGTTAAGGGATAACCAACTATTTTCTGATTGAATTTGAGGCCTGTTTCATAGGATGGAAAACCTGATCAAAGGTCTGTGGTTGGGGAGGCCATGGGCCCTGGTTGGGGTCATGTGGTGATATCTTGTTTGTACTCTAACAAATAAAGCTTTCCTGAAGATCAGAGGGCAGAACTATCCAATAGTTAACCATAGAAGTCTGGAGGTCTGTACAGACAGACCAGAAGTGATATGGCTGGGTGGAGAGAGGGATATAAGGCAGGAGGAGACAGGAGCCTGCAGTCTCTTTTCAGTGAGAAGTTGGTGAGGTAAGAGGTGTCTGTAGCTTGTCTCTCTGATCTTTCAGCATTTACCCAATATCTGACTCTGTGTTTTTACTATGAGAAATTAGAACTCCTACTACGGGGGCATGCTATTGCTGTTTTGCTATATGGTCATGCTGTCAAACTTCCACCTAAATATTTTTATATACACAGTTCTGTGCTGCTCTTAATCTTGGTTAGAGAAACTTGGTTTTGCAGTGGTCATTGGTTACTGCAGAGGCTTGTAACTGCTCAAAATGTTAAGAAAAAATGGCTTTGAGTATCCAGTACCAAACAGGACAGTCTTATCACCCCCAGAAAGCCCATGAAACATTGCAGAAGGGGGAGCCAGAAAAAAACTGTAGAAGTCAGAGGATGGGGAAAAGAGCTGTGAAATGTTGTCTTTTGGACACATGGCTATTGTGTTCATGAACCAACAACAATTGTGGTTGACTGCATAAGACCTAACAATATTTGTTCAATAAAATTTCTGGTATGGTTTGGGTAGGGAATTATGAGATTCCATTCTTATCTAAGGAGCTATCAGCAGTTGATAGCTTCTGGTGGAGGCAGAATCATTTTTGGGGGTATATGTGGCCACTGATATATTAACCAGGCTCCAGAGAATGGCCCCACACACCATACATATATGTATACCTGTGAATATTGGAAGTTCTAATTGAACTCAGTGGTGTGTGTGTGTGTGTGTGTGGGTGTGATGTGTAGAGGACTTGAAGTTGAGAGGGGCATTTTGAGGGGGAAGTTTAATGGTGAATTGCAGGGGAGAAGCGGGGGTGTATATGATCAAAATACATTGTATACCTGTGAAAAATGAAAAGTGCCATAAAAGATAGAAAATCTCATATAAATGATCTTGTTGGATTTGAAATCCCTCTGTGAAAAATTTTCAATGCCAAGTTTTCTGCATAGCATCACTTGTCATGAGGCAATTGCCTCCATTCTTCAAAAGCATGCAAAACATAAAATGTGTTATGGGAAAAGTATGGTTTAGGGCATACTACTCAAAATCTATTCAGTTTCAATATCACTAGGTGTTTTATTATAAAAATTAGAAAGAAATGAACTTACAACACACCAAATTCTGAATTTTATCTTTAAAAGAAAGCTTAACTTAAAAATCCCCTCTTTAGTAGGTCATATGGAGAAAGATTGAATGATGGAGATAAGACAAGTGCATCAATATGAAGGGGACTTGGGACGTATCCCAGTGGTAGAGTGCTTGAGCCTAGCATAAACAAGACTCCAGGTCTTGAGTACCACTAAAGCAAAACAAACCAACACCATGAAGATAACAGAGAGCAAGCAAACAGATCCTTCTAAGATGAAGCATGTGGCCAGATGGGCTGAGAGGAAGAAATGTTGGGTATTAATTCCTACAACGTGTTAGATTCCTCTTTGTTCTGTACTTTGTGGCAACTGCCGTTACTTGGTGGCAGAGTACATACTAAGTGGTCAAGAGAAACAAGGATGCTATTTCTGTATTATCCTGGTATTGTGTTCCTTACCATTCACAACTGAAGTAGCTCATGTTTCAGAAAGCAAGTGTTGTATCCGGACTGACTCTACTAATGAACAATGGTGGTGCTAAAATTTCTGTGTCAAGTGGGTATTGTGCTAGGAGCCTGATTATTGATGCTATGTTGGAACAGTAAAGACATGCTATTTGTTTAATTTTGATGTAAATTGAATCATCCCTTCTGAAGCAGGCCCCGGCTTTGTCAGTTACATTAGACAATGATGTGGCAGAAGGGCTTGCTGCTCAAAGGTGACCTAAATCATTCAGAAGCTGATGAGGTGATTCCTTATGGATATATTTGGCCACACAGGGCTAAGCTGAAGATGGATCAACAGCAGATTCAATTCAGAAATCTGCTTAGGGAGATTATCAAGATGGGACAATCGTGAGAGTCTGGGAGAGACCTTTCCTACTCATGTTTCTCTGGCCTGAGCAATTTTTCAGTAGAGAGCTTTGGCAACAGCCTCTGGGTCCAGAACCAATCATCCCTGCTATAAATGTGCCGCCGAGACTGTGTCTCTAGATGAGAGACCTCAGGGGTGTCAGAGATGAAGGCTCAATGGGACAGGTGGGAATCAAGAGCTTTTGATTATGCAGAGAGGAGAAGAAAGACACATCAGGTAAGAAACGGAGATAGTGACAAATGGCGACATGGCAGATTCCTAAGTCATTTGACAGGTGACAATGTCCCTCATGTTGTTCTCACAGAATGCCTAGGCAGATTCTCCTCACACAGGATAAATGCATGGGCTTAATGCCTTAAAAGATTACACTAATCTCCCAAGAGATTTCTCCCAGATGGTATTATAAACCCAGGATAGCTAATATCAGTTCACTGGCATCTTGCAAAGACAAACCTATGATTTTCTTCAAGTATTCTCATTCTCTCAGACACTACGGAGTTTCTATTATTGCCTGTAGCAACATGGAATCCTGGTTTTGGAGAGATGATTTTGTCTGAAAGAATTCATTTAGTAGCTGTGATATTAGTTTGCTCTCTATATTTTGTAGGTGTGGAATGGATGCTGGGACAATCTTAATGTGTTCCATTAAATTCTTGGGACTCTTTAAAGGCAGGGCTTAATCAACCCCATTAGACTTGAAGGAGCCACACCTGCCTTTGTGAGAAGTCCAAGTTGTGGCAATGCACTGCAACTCCCTGGTTGAGACAAGTAGAATTAGAAGCGAAGAGAATGAATTCATAGTCTAAAACAATTTTTTTGAACTCATAAGGGCAAGGACATCTGACTTTAAACCTTAATTCATTTGTATTTTACTTACAAGGGAATTTAATATTTGGATTTAATTTCATTTTAGAAATATAATAATGAAAAGTTAGAGTTTGGACATCTATATGTTGTCCACATTAGTTATTGATGTTCAATTTCAATGCAGAACTTTGATGGGGCTATATTGGGGAATACAACTCAGGTGAATTTGGATTGAGAATAGACTAGGGAGTTAATTTTAGATTAGTTGTGGCATAGTCTTACAGTTAATTGATCTATTGCGACAATCTCTGCATTGACTTTCAACATAAACATGGAGGATTTGTGAACCTTGAGAGCTTGTTTGGAGGATCTTAACAGAAAAGTCCAGCTACTTGTAGACCCTTGAATGAAGAATGGTCCTCTCTGTTGGAGAAGGCCATCATTTTAGATGGAGAGCAGCTCAGCTTCAGGAGGAATACCCAAGGAGCAAAGAGGGAAGCAGCAGCAGCAGCAGCAGCAGTAGCAGTTTGATTAGCCTGGGTGATGGGTGGCGTGACAGTTGTAACCAGATCATTGTCATATCTGTTGCTGGAGAATTTATTTATCAAGGTGTACTACTGATAGTCATATATTTGATGATTCTTGGATTATTGATCAGGAATGATGGATAAAAAGAACAAAGAGTAGAGTTGTTTTGCTGAAAATTTTACATCCTATTCCTTTATGGGACAAGTCCAAGTGAAAGAGAGGTTCCTGGTCATGGCTCTCTACATGAATTCCTCCTTCCAGGGTGGCTACTTCTTAACTGTGGTATAACATAGACAGCTTAAGATCTGCTTCAGTGGAATATTTGCAGCATAGAAAACAGCAAACACAAAAACATCATGGCTTTTGTACTGGAGAATGGTCTGCAGGCCATTGGCAAGAGTGACATCCTATTGATGACTTTATGATAAAAAACTCAGTGTCCCTTTTCTCTTTCTCTTTTTGTGGTCTGTGTGTGTGTGTGTGTGTGTGTTGAGGATCTTGTTCTGGCCTGCCAAAAGCGTATGCTTGGATTTCTCTTGGTCCTATGCTGACCTTGACAGTAAGTATACCTATGACATGGCGCCTGTCTAGTTCTGTATGACCTGGGGTGGATGATTAAGTCTGTCTGTATCTGGGGACCAGTACTAAGCCATTTTTACCAACCCAGCCTCTTTCAGCTTTAAAACCAGTATTTTGGACTGCATGGTTCTGACTTTTCTGTCAAAACTCAAAGGGCAAGGAGAAAATGTTCTGGAAAGTCTCACCAACCCCAGCATCCATACTTCCCCTCTTGAATATATAGGAAGTCATATGAACTTACAGTATTCCAGCATTATCGTAAAATACTACTCCTTTTAAAACTGTATTTTTATTTTGAAAAATGGTCTTATCAAGAATTATAAATTTGTAGCTCATATACATAGGTATGTTTTAAAACAATGCTCATGTAATTCAAAGGAAGTTTTATCTCCTGTTCTAGATACAAGCTTGATAATGAAATTTCACTGCCTTTCTTATATAAGTGTTTTTTTGGGGGTAGGTGAGGAGGGGTGGTGTATCATCTTTTCTTAATATTTTTTGGAATACTTTTATGGATTTATAGGTATGTTGAAAGCACAATACAAAGAGTTCCCCTATGCCCTTCATCCAGTATTAACATCTCATGTGGTCACGGTACATTTGTAAACTACGAAACAGCATTGGTAGGTTGCTAGTGACTAAACTCCAGGCTCTTCTCGGATCTCTGCAGGTTTTATATCAATGTTCATTTCCTGCTTAAGGATTCAACCCAGGACACTGCAGTGCATTTAGTCATTGTGTCTTTATAGTCTCTTTTGGCCTGTGACAGCATCTCATTCTTTGCCTGTTTTTCATGACCTTGACAATATTGAGAAGTCCTGGTTGGATATTTTATAGAAAGTCACTCAATTTGGGTTTGTCTGATATTTTTCTCCTTTGCAGACTGATGTTATGGGTGTTTGAAATGAATTATTCATTGTTTTTAATACTTAAAAATACAACAGATAAATATATTTACATATGCTACATAATATTGTTCTGAATTTTAAAAGTACAAGATACCACTTTAGCAGCTTTTTGAGTACTCACTTTTTATCTTAGAAATTGTTTTTGAGCTCTGCCTTTTTAAAAACACATTTCTTTTGCTATCGTTCAACATATGCATTCCTGAAAAATCTTCATGTTCTGCATGATTTGTGAACTAAAAATAGCAGGGATTGTGAGATAATTAGGCCCATAGATAATTAGAGGCAGACCATTCCAAACCTATGCAGTAACATACCAAGAGGACTAACATGAGCAGTAACAATCCAATGACATCATTAGCACAGCGAAACCTCAGACACTTCCACCAGTCTTACAATTAGTCACACTCTTACAGCCTTCAGTCCAGAAGCCCCATGACCTTTGAGATACATTTCTTTGAGGGCTATCATTTTCAACAGGGGCTGGACACATGGAAACTTAAGATCTCATTTTGAGTGTAACTTCTCCAGTCGTCAATAAAATTTTGTGTTACATAGAAATTCTTGGCAGTGTCTTCATCAGCCCTTGCAGCACCACAATATAGTTTAATACTGTGGAATGCATAGCAATGTTTTAAGCCACTATAAACCATCTCCTGCATGTACTAACAGTGCTGAGACAGACTTCTCAGCATCTTCATTAAGATCTTCACACTTTACAAGGGATTTTTCTTTGCTTGTGAGAAAATGTGGTCTTTATTGCTTCACCGTTAACCTGCTGGGGAAGATGACATACGAATGAATATAACCTCTATGTTATATTGACACTATTCTTAATTTATGTAAAGCTTCAATTTACATATTGAAATGAGGGACTACCTAATTTGCATCCAGACACTTGATTTGTGGCAGAACAGGATGTGTACATATCTTCTTCATGCCTTTTAACCGAGGTAAACAATTCTGTCATATAAAAAAAGCATTTCTCAGATGGAAACTTGGATTCCTTCATTTTTCCTCCTCGAACAACAAACAGCACCGCAAAGAATTTTTCTGGACATGTCATTGAGGGAGTTTCCCAAAGGTTATGTTGATCGAGGTAAGGCTTTGGACTGTAGGATATGGGCATTTTTAATGCAACATACGCATCAAATTGGGGAATAGTAACAGTATCATACTAGACCATTCAATGGATGCGGTTACAGCTCCATTTATTAATTTTCATGTCCTTTACTGCTTCATGCTTTAAGTAAAAATGTTGCCCATTTTCTGTTTGACCTTCTTCTAGGTTACCTTTAGGTTTTAATAATACCATGGATGGCATGTATATGTTATACATACTAACTGATTACTTCTAGGGAAAAAGAACATTTTTAAATGTGTTTTATGGTTATTTTACATCAATATAAATATTCAACTCCAACTAATCCTAAAAGTTGTATATGTATATATCTAGGCTTTTTAATAACATAATTCTTTGGGAATTTCACACCATGCACACCAATCCTACTTACATCTTCATCCCTTTATATCCACCCCTCACCCCTACAGCATCCCCCTCAAAGAAAACCCCCAAAAAGCAAAACAAAAACCCAACCTCACTCCTCCATCCTTCTTGACTCTCAAACACCTCTTTATTCATCCTAGTGGCATTGGGAGCTGCAGTGTGTCACCCAGTATACCCTTTTGTCCAATTAGCTCCACCCATAAGTGTTCATTACAAGGACTCATTTGTCTGGTTCAAGGCCTCTGGCACACCATCGTCACTAGACCCTCACCGAAACTCCTCTTGGTATCCTGCATTTCCTGTAGTTATGGTTCCACAGAACCAATCATTTCATGCTCTCCAGCAGGCCATAGACTGGGTAGATATTAGGGTGAGCCAACCCAAGGCCCAGGGTGTGGTTCTGGGTGGTAGCTGAGCTGGTCAGTCTGGGCTGCTGGGACCAACCCCCTCAGGTGAGGGGTGGAGCCAGCTATCCCACAGCTGTGATGAAGGGTGGGGCTACCTCTCCTGCTGCTGTGTCCAGCAAGGGGCGGTGTCAGCTATCCCAGAGCCAGGGAAGGACAGGGCCAGCTCAACACAGTCCTCAAATTTCAACATGCACACAATTCCTATAGCCTCCTGTGGTAGCATGGACCATGGACATCAACACAGACGCCAGCCACAGTAGTAAACATGGCCCTAGACAGGATCTCATGCCTAGACATCACCATGGCCCCAGTGGCAGTGCAGGCTACCAAGATCAGTATGGCCCTAGTGGCATCATGGCCCTTAGGCACCAACATGGCCTCCTGTGGCTGACCAGACCCTGGGCATCTGCATATCCTTCAGTGGTAACAGGAGTCATGGATATCAATGCAGACCTTGGCTCCTTTAGAGCTATGGACCCAGACAAGGTCCTCAGCAGCAGCCAGGTCTTGGATGACACTGTGGCTCCTGGTGGCAGTGCAGGTCACTCAGACTGGCATGGCCCCAACAGCGGCATGGTCTTTGGACACCAACAGGACCACTGGTTGCAGCGTAGACCCCAGGTATTAATGTGGTAGCAGATTCCATGGACATCAACACAGAATGTACCTGTGGTAGGGCCACAGACACAGGCATAACCCTCAGCTGCAACCCAGGCCTGGAGGACATCATGGCCCCGGGCGGCAGTGCAGGCCACTCAGATCAGCATGGCCCCAGTGTCGGCATGACCCTTGGTCAACAACATGGCCACAGGCTATGGCCTAGACCCTGGACATCTGTGTGGTCTTTGGTGGCAACACAAGCCACAAATATCAGCACAGAGCCTGGCTGCTGTAGGACCACAGACCCAAACAATGTCCTCAGAAGCAGCCAGGGCCTAGTTGTCACCATGGCTCCAGGTGGCAGTGGCAGTTCAGGCCACCAAATTGGCATGGCCCTGGCAGCAGCATGACTCTTGGACACCAACTTGGACTCAGGTGGTTGACTAGACCCCTGGCGTCTGAACGACCTTCAATGGTTACTGAAGCCATGGATATCAACACATACTCCAGCTGTGATAGGACCACAGACTTAGACGTGGCCTTTGGCAGCAGCAGCCCAGGCCTGGATGTCATCTTAGTGCCCGGTGGCAAGCAGGCCACCCACATCAGCCTGTTCCTCACCAACTTCACTTCTCCACAGAACGTCAACCACTCTGCTTCTCGTTGTCTCTTGATCTCCACCATACATTTGCTCATCACAATGACCCCTGAAAAGCTGCGTGGCAAGGCCTGTGGAGTTTTCAGCCAGCCCGGACTGTGAGGAGCCAGGCTGGCCTGTGGTGTCTCTCATCCTTCTGGGCCAAGTGGCACCAGATAGGCCTGTCCTAGGATTTTTAGTAAAGGCAGTCATATGCACAGTTTGTATATCTCTACCCTTTCCTGATCATTGGATCATTTTATTCCTTGTCTTACTGTATTGAATTGTACAATTTATGTAGTAAGTAAGCATCTTGTCACTCCAAAGACGTAGGTCTAAATTTTCATTGTATATGTGTGGTGTATAGTGTAGAGTGTGTGTGTGTGTGTGTGTGTGTGTGTGTGCAGTGTGTGTGTGTGAGCATAAGCACTCATGCACATGCTAAGGCCAGAGGAAGATGTTGGGTGTTCTCCTTTCTGTCTTTCTTTCTCTGCTTTATTCTCTTGAGAACCCAAGGCTGGCTGTTTTTTCATTAGGTGCTGGCCAGAGAGCTCCAAGGAGTCCTCTGTGTTTGTCCCTAGTGATGAGGTCACATATGTGCAGGGCCACACCCTGTGTTCTTACATGGGTGATAGGGATTCAAACTTAGATCCTTATGCTTACCTGGCAACTATTCTTTCTTATTGAGTCATCTCCCCAGTCCCAAGTTTTAAGAATAATATTTTTTTGTGTGCATTTTTATTTGAAACTTTTATTTTAATTTAATAAGGATGGATAGAGACGAATTTTTAAACATGATTTTAAAATGATCCCTTTGAATGATGTTTTGATATTGCTAATTTAAGTGGATCAAGATGATATAAATTACATTGGTAGGTTTCTTTGATTTTCTGAGGAAAATCTTTGACAGGTAAATGCTAATCACTTTACTTGTCCAACATAACTCCCTGTAGCTGGCTACCCAGAAAAGATTCTGACCCACTGTGGAAACCCATGGGAGCCATTCAGTCAGTTCTTGTCTAATTGCATGGCATAGACATCTACCCCTCAGTCAT
The DNA here is from genome assembly GCF_017639785.1 of Mesocricetus auratus. Taxonomy (NCBI): domain Eukaryota; kingdom Metazoa; phylum Chordata; class Mammalia; order Rodentia; family Cricetidae; genus Mesocricetus; species Mesocricetus auratus. The sequence continues at coordinate 19,779,544 of NW_024429266.1, read as the reverse complement.
GTCAGGGGATGGCTAGTTTCACTCTTGCTATGCATACTTATACGCCTTACGTTGCTCAAGCTGGACGAGTTGTTTAGCTCTAACTGCAAAGCCTGAACTTTACCTTCTTGCTCTACCAGGGAACTGCTGCCATGAATGCTGAGTTGTTATGCCATGCATGGACTATTGTGTCATGGACTGTGGATGTGCAGGGGGAAAAGATACTTCTCTAACCTTGCAGGGTGTGGTAGTTTGAATGTAATTGTCCCTAATAATCTCACAGGGATTGTCTGTATTAGGAGGCATACCTTTGTCAGAATAGGTGTGGCCTTGTTGGAGGAAGAGCGCCACTGGGGGTGGGCTTTGAGGTTTTCTATGCTTTAGCTTTGCTCGGTTTTACAGTTCATTTCCTGTTGCCTTCTGATCAAGATTGCAGTCAGCACCATGTCTGCCTTCAGGCTGCCATGCTGCCTATCACGATGATAATGAACTGAACCTCGGAAACTGTAAGCTGCCACCTCAATTAAGTGTTTTCCTGTATAAGAGTTGTTGTGGTTGTGGTGTCTCTTCACAACAATAGAAACCCTAACAAAGACCCAGACTCATAGCTGTAAAGCAGGGATTCTTCTCTCAGAGCCCAATATTCAGTCCTAGATCCCTCCCACTGTTCCTCCTCTGAATGTTCCCAGCAAATACTGGCCAAACCTGCTGTGTTGGTTTTGCAGGGCCATTTGCTTTTGTTTGATGCCTATCCCACTTAGCTGTGATGTTTGATTTTTTCCTATGCAGCTAGACTATATTTTATTTGAATTTCTTTTGCATATGTAAGATTTGTAGGTGAGATAGACTTCTCATTCTTTGGTGTTCTTTTTATTTGTATTCTGAAGTAACATGATATTCTTAAAGTAAGTTAGATAACCTTACCTCTTCTCATTTTATTTTTTTCTTGACAATTTTCCAACATCCATCGATGAGCCACATTTTACCTTACTTTTAATTGATGAAGAATGGTTGCATATGTTTTAGAGCTCAATGATATTTTTAGATATACACGTGATAGAATGACCAAACCAGGATAATCATAAATCTATTACTTCCAAACTTATTATTCTTTGTGGCACTCATATTGATTCTTTTTATTTCTAGGATACACACATACAAATTGGAGAATTTTCTAATTTTACTTCTTGTCCTGATTAGCATGGACTAGACATGGATCTTGTCTATACATCTTTCCTAAGTTCTTTTGATCTGTCCATTTTGTTATCCATACATTTTCTATTACTATTTTGATTATTTTTACCACTAAATATTTTTCTTCAAAATAATAATTTCTTGGGAACTGGAGAGATGGCTTGTCAGTTAAGAGTACTGGTTGCCCTTGCAGAGGACCCATGTTCAATTTCCAACATCTACATCGCAATTCATAACTGTATGTAACTCCATTTTCAGAGATGCCCTCTTCTGACTGTCATAGGTACCAGGCATGCATGTGGTACATATGCAAAATAATTACTCTCCTATAACTCAGATCCAAGTGGGTCAAAGACCTCAACATAAATCCAGTTACACTGAAACTGATAGAAGAGAAAGTGGGAAATAGTCTTGAACTCATTGACACAGGACACTACTTCCTGAATATAACGCAGTAGCACAGACACTGTGATTGACAATTAATAAATGGGACCTCCTGAAACTGAAAAGCCTCAAAACACCAAATAATCCCATTAAAAATGGGGTACAGATTTAAACAGAGAATTCTTAACAGAAGAATCTTGAATGGGTGAGATACAATCAGGGAAATGCAAATCGAAATGACACCGAGATGCCATCTTACACCTGGAAGAATGACCAAGATCAAAAATGTTAATGACAACCTATGTTGGAAAGGGTGTAGAGTAAGGAGAACACTCTTCCACTGCTGGTGGGAGTACAAACTTGTATAGTCACTTTGGAAATCAGTATGGCACTTTCTCAGAAAATTGGGAATCAAGTTGCCTCAAGATCCAGTGATACCACTCTTTGGCATATACCCAAAGAATGCTCAACCATACCCCAAGGACACTTGTTCAACTACGTTCATAGCAGCATTATTCATAATAGCCAGAACATGGAAATAACCTAGATGCCCTTAAAGCTAAGAATGGATAAAGAAAATGTGCTATATTTACACAATGGAGTATTAATCAGCAGAAAAAAAAGCCAATGACATCATGAAATTGTAGGCAAATGGATGAAACTAGAAAAAAAAAATCATCCCGAGTGAGGTAACCCAGATCCAGAAAGACAAACATGGGATGTACTCATAAGTGGATATTAGATGTAAATCAAATGACAACCAGGCTACAGTCCTCAGCCCCAGAGAAGCTAGGTAACAAGGAGGACCCTCAGAAGGACACATGGATCTCCCTGGGAAGAGGAAGTCGATGGGATGTTCTGGGTAAACTGGTGGCAGGGGAATAGAGGGGAGGGCATGAGGGATGGGAGCATGAGGGATCAGGGTGGTCGAGTTGTGGGCAGGATTGAGCAGAATAGTGATGGAGGAGATATCTCGATAGAGGGGACCATTGTGAGGTTAGGGAGAAACCTGTTGCCAGGGAGGCTACGGGAATCCACAAGGATGACTCTAACCAAGACTCTTATCAATGGGGGAGAGTGCCCTATTGTGCAATTGGTGACTGCCCTAGTTGTCATCATAGAGCCTTCATCCAGTACCTGATGGAAGCAGATGCAGAGATCCACAGGCAATCACTGGGCAGAGCTCCAGGAGTTCAGCTGAAGAGAGGGTGAAGGGATTGTATAAACAAGGCAGGGGTCAAGATCAGTGATGGGGAAACCTGAAGAGACAGCCGACCTGAGCTTATGGAAGTTCATGGACTCTGGACAGACAGCTAGGGAGTCATCATGGGACTGACCTAGGCCCATTGCATCTGTGGGGCCCCAAGCAGTGGGACCAGAGCCTGTTCCTGATGCATGAGCTGGCTCTTTGGAACCTTTTCCTTATGGTGGGATGTCTTGTTCAGCCTTGATGAATGGGGGGGGGGGAGGCTTGGTCCTGACTCAGCTTGATGTGTCATGCTTTGTTGATTCCCATGGGAAGCCTTATCCCATCTAAGTGGAGATGGAGGAGGAGTGGATGGGGTCAGGGGAGGGCAAGGGGGAAGTGGGAAGAGGGAGCAGGGGGATAGGAGGGAGGGGAAACTGTGGTTGGTATGTAAAATAAATAAAAATGATGGAAAAAGAAATTTGAAAAAGAAAAAATGCAAAATTAAAAAAGTGTTTGTTACTTGCTTGTTCATGCTTTATAGAACCAGAGTATCTTAATTAGACATTTCTTCTTTACTCTTGTTTTTGAAGGCAAGTCTCATATACCTCAGGCTAGCCTTGAACTTGCAATGTAGTAGAGGATGACTTTGAACTCTTGATCTTCCTGCCTCTATTTCCTAATTGCAGGAATTACTGGCATCTATCACCATTACATTATCAGCTTTTCCCATTTTCTCTATATTTCTAAGATAGGCATATCTACATTTGTTAAGGTGTTCTCTATAGCATTAAGCCTTCTAGTTTGCCTGTGGGTGCTCTTACTGTTTCTGTGGCCTATCTCTAGGAACTATGAGAAATGAGCAGAAAATACTCAGGGCATAGCAGTAATTTATCATTAGGGTTGGGAACCTTCTGGGTATCTACAAACTCTTGGGGCAATATCCTACTTGTTGGGCTAAGGATGCTTCCTGCTTCAGGCTGTGAACAAAGGACTCTGTGAAAGTGAGTGAGGTATGGCTCAAGAGTCCTAGTCAATACTACTGCCTAGTGGTCTACCTCTCCCTTCCATTATCCTTCACTTTGGGGTGCACTAACACATTTTCACAGTAGCCATGCCCTGCATAGCTTTAGGTTATGATACATTCTACTGATGCCTGCTTCCTGCTTTTTGAATTTTAGAGAACTTGTTTTCCTTTCTGCCATCGAGAATCTTCTCCCCCAATCCTGGTACCATTTTGATCTACTTTTAGAAATATGTTTTTCTGTAATTTGTAGGAACTGAAGTGGGAGATGGTATTGGCTTAAATTTGTCTTCTGTGATTTTTCTGTGATTTCTTCTTTTAGCTATGTCTTCATTTAGTCACTCAACAATTCTACTGAGCACCAAATCTGGGTCAAGTTCAGTATCAGTTGTCTTTCTAGAAGGCATAAACCCATAAATAAAAGAGTATGAGTTTTTAAAAAATCATTTTTCATAATAGACTTACTCCTTCTTATTTGTATCAGTCTGTGTGCACTTTTTTTTAACTTTGGAGGCTTAGCTTGGGTTAGATACTAATCACTGAATAAGTGGAACCCACTGATCTAGGTGTGAGTCAACATGTTGTTTTGGCCTTGCTCACAAAATGCTCGAAATCAAAGTGCTAGCTAGATGTCTTCAGATGCTGCTCTCTGATGATTCTGTATTTGGTCACATTTCCATTCTCATCAGTGGTACTGGCATGTCTCTCAAATCTGTCTCCTCTGAGTTCTTACTGCTTCTGCCTAGTTCTGACTCCTGTCACATTTACCATAGGTAGTCTGGCTAATGACTTAGTCCCTGATCTTTCCCACCTAATATTTGTCATGGTGAAATTGATGATCTAAGGCCCATTAAGTCTATGAATTTATAATCTCTCTTACTTGACTACAACCCTTATATTTTTTCATTAAAAACTGTAAAGCACTTATCATTTCTTTATTTATAAATCTTCAGTCTCTCATTTGCTTAAAGTAAAATGACCTTAGGAGTAATGTTTTTATAGATTATTTTATTAACCAGTTTATGTAAGTAGTGGAAATAGTATAATAATAATCATGGGTACAAATGCAATAATTTTGATGGTAAAGTAGAATCATAATTCTAATGGTGACTAGGAAGTAAGGAATATGAGGTAAATGCTATATTAATGACTTAATTTGATTAGATGGGGTGAGTAAAAGAATGAATTAGTACAATCTATATATAGAATTTTAACTTGCAAATCAATAAAATTTGGACTGTAAAGACATTGATTCACTAAAATGAAGTATTATGGTTAGAGAGGTTCAAACAAGATTTTGAAGTTTGTATATGAAGTAGTAGAAAATAAAATTTAGATGTTGATGACAAAGTCTTATATTATTCTTTTAGTCTCTATAATGGTTAGTTTAATTGTCAACTTAATACATTCTAGAGTCACTTGGGAAGAAAGTCTCAGTAAAGAACTGTCTAGATTAGGTTGGTCTGTGGGGATTTGATTACCTTAACTGAGGTGTGAAGACTGCCCACTGTGAGTGGCAAGATTCTCTAGGCAGGGGATACTGAACTACATGAGAGTGAAGAAAGTGAGTTGAGAACAAGCATGTATGCATCCATTATTCTGTTCCTGGTTATGGATATGATACGGTCAACTGCTTCAAACTCCCACCTCTGTTATTTCCCTTTCATGATGGATTGTAACTTGGAATTGTGAACTAAAATAAATCCTTTCTCCCCTAAGTTGCTTTTGTCAGGGCATCTTTGAAATCATAGAAACAGGAAATGAAAGTAAGACAGTCTTGAATCTCTCACTTCTGTTTTTGTGGCTCAGTTAAATCCTTTTCTGGCAGGTTTCCTGTGTAAGGCTACCAGGATATTTCACAGCAAGTGATGATCAATTTGAAACCAAGGTCTTGGGTCCACGGTACTGCTACAAAGGTATTTCCATTTTCCCAAGTTCTTTGAGGTGTAAGTATCATAATCCAACTGAAATGTGTATACGAAGAAAAGGGGATTTGTGGATGACTCAATTTTGAAGATCAGAGTCCAGTAAGAGCTCTGGCAACAGATGAATTCAAAGTCTCAATGTGATTGAGGCTCTGTCTGTCTCTTAGCTATAATTGGGAGTCAAACTTGGGGTGGTGGAGCCAAAAATCACTTCTTAAGGCTTTCAAATTTGTTCACTTTAAAAACGATGTGCATGTATTTAAGGAAGAGTTAGGAACTGTATTGAATGTTGTCAGTTGTTGCATAAGATAGAAACCCAGAAAATGTTATTATATTTAATGAGAGAGAGAGATGTCTGTGCTATTTTCCTCTCAAGTGATGATAATCAGAACCTGAAATCCTGGGGTTAAGGAGGAAGAGATGGAACAATGGAGATTGTAGTTTCCTACTTTCCTTCTTTTTCCCTTTGTCTTTACCTTCTTTCTCTAAAATGTTATGTTTATTATAGTGTTTGTATTTGGGGAAGTGACGGAGTAAAGATGAAATTAATGAGGTGTAATATAGAAAGAAGCATGTGAGGGCAAAGTTCATTAGGTGATGGACTAGCTGGACCTGTTGCAAAGGTGGAAGGTTGACCATATATATATCAATTTATTTCTTATGGGGAGGCAGAAAGGGTGATAGATTTTACAGTGTAAAACATAAAGTGGTATCAACCAAGCTTCAGTATGAAAAAGACCGAATTTGTAGTGATTTAACAGACCATGAGACTGCATATCCTTTAAGCAAATATTCAGGTTGATAGTCAAGGGCAGATAAAAATGGTTTTATAATAAAATTTACAGGTTCAATCTATCTTGTTGCTGTGCCAGCCTCAACATGCAGCATGCCCTTTGACAGACAAAGGTGACTGCTTTATCTCCTATCAGCGTGTATGGATGCTAGCTAGAGGGGAAGGAAGAAGTGAGAGGGAAGCTACATATGTTCACTTTAAAGGGCACAATGTAGAGATTGTCCCTCCTCTGTCCAAATCTTTTTCTGGCCTGTAGCCAAGGCTGAGAAATCTAGTGTTTGGTAAGATGGGAATGCACCCAACTAAAACTGGTATTCTTACTCAATGGGTGGTTCTCTGCTTCAGGGGATACAGTATTTCTCCAATTTCTCAATTAGAGGGTGACTCATGAATGGAATGAAAGAATGGATGAGATTGTAAGGGGTTCAGGAACACAACATTCAACTAGAAGACTAAGCCAAGCACAGAACTACCTAACTACTTAACTATAGCGAGGCTATGTGTAGGGACCACTTTGATTTGTGAGCAAAAGAAGCAGACAACCAATCATCCTGACTCCTCTCTGAAGCTTCCACATTAAACAAACAAATAACAATGTTTCGTGAAATTGAACATAGTGGTACATTTGGGCTAGGGTATGTGTTCCCTTCAGCCAAACGCCTCTGATAAGTCTACACAGTTGGCCAAGAAAGGTTTGTTCGTGGTGCTGGGAATGGAATGCTTATTTTCCAAAGTGCGAAAGAACAGCCTCTGGAAATGGTTAGCAGATGCTGGAGACGCAAGCATCGTATGCACACACATGAGTGCTCATCTATTAAGCAAAGATTTCCCATTATTTTCTTAGCCTCGATAGGCAAAGTGGAGCCTTGGGAAGCTACCTCATTTTTCCTGTCTCAAAGAAACTGGTGATTCAGTGGTCACAGGAGTTTGTAATAAATAACCTACATTGATTTCTCTGTTCCAGAATGATTTTGGCTTCCCTTCCTCCCAGTGGTCTGATGTTTACCCCAAGAGACAGTGTTAGGAAATCATTTACAAAGTGGTACAGCCTCTCCTTCTGGTATAGTTATAAATACAAGGTTGGGCTGGGACTGAAGCAAGGGATCCAGAACTTCTCATCGTGATTTTTCAGACAAAACTGAGTTTTCCTAATGTGAAAATCCAGGTCCAGCAGCATCAATAGCCATGGAGAAGCTGCTGTGGTGCTCACTGGTCATGATCGGCTTCTCTCAGGCTTTTGCCCAGAAAGGTAGGATCTATTATAAAGATCTGATCTGGGGGGAGACGGGTGAGAGCCTAATTTCTTACATATGGAATTCAAGAAACAGCATCAGGTACAGATGTGTGTTTGTGTAACCTGGGAAAAGGCCACATGCCTCTTGATCCTAAACTCTACTTGTAAGTGAGGGATGATAGATCTTTGTTATCTGAGAAACTACTCACTTTCTTCGTTTTCTGTCTCACAGACATGTCTAAAACAGCCTTCGTATTTCCCAAAGAGTCAGCCAATTCCTATGTATCCCTGGAAGCACAGTCAAAGAAGACATTGAAAGCCTTCACTGTGTGTCTCCACATCTTCACGGAACTGAGCACAACCCGCAGCTTCAGTATTTTCTCTTATGCTACCAAGAACAGCCCTAACGAAATCCTCATATTTTGGTCTAAGGATAGAGGGTATGCTTTTGGAGTGGGTGGGCCTGAAGTACTATTCAAGGCTTCTGAAATTCCTGAAGTTCCAACACACATCTGTGCCAGCTGGGAGTCTGCTACAGGGATTGCAGAGTTATGGGTTGATGGGAAACCCAAGGTGCGGAAAATTCTGCAGAAGGGCTACACTGTGGGGACAGATGCAAGCATCATCCTGGGGCAGGAGCAGGACTCATATGGTGGTGGTTTTGATGCAAACCAGTCTTTGGTAGGAGACATTGGAGATGTGAACATGTGGGACATTGTGCTGTCTCCAGAACAGATAAACACAGTTTGTGTTGGTGGGACACTAGACCCCAGTGTTTTAAACTGGCAGGCACTGAAGTATAAAGTACAGGGTGATGTGTTTATTAAGCCCCAGCTGTGGCCCTGACCTACTGTTGTGAGCCCTGAGACAACCCTTGGGATTACATTGTCTTCCTTGTCTCTGGTTATAGACCTTTTAACCCCAACAGATGCTGTAGTTCTATTCTGTGAATATGGTCTTTCACTTCCCTGCTCTGCCTTCCTCAGCACCAGAGCATGCAATTTAAGTGTATGGCTTGGCAGTATGTACATCATATTAGGAATATTTATCAAAGAGAATCCTAATTACATGTTTTTGTTTATATACACACTATAAGTATATATATATATATATATATATATATATATATATATATATATATAATTTCCAGGTGTAACAGCCCCGGCTGACCTGGAACTTGCTGTGTAGACCAGGCTGACCTCAAACTCACTGAGATCCACCTGCCTCTGCCTCCCAAGTGCTGGGATTAAGGGCCTGTGCTATCACTATCTGGATTTTTTACATATATTTTTAATTGAAAGAATTTTAAACAATCCCTCACCCTCACAAAGATGAGAAACCACACAGAAAGAAGAATGAAAATTTTAATTTAATCTTTTTGTTTTTAAAATTTCATATATGAATGCTATATTTACTTCATTTATATCCCTCCCTCTCCAAATCTTCCTGTATCTTGACCTCTTATTTATTAGCTTTATATGCATACACATACATTATATACACAATATCTATCATCTATGTATCTATGTATGTAAGTACAATGTATCTATGTGTCTATGTATCTATGTATCTAGTATGTATGTATGTATGTATGTATGTATGTATCTATCATTCATCCATCCTACTGGTTCCATTTAGTGTTGCTTGTACGCTGTTGAGGGTTGGTCACTTGGGACTTGGATAATCTATTAGATGGCACACCCCTGAAGAAAACGGACTCTCCTTTTCTCAGCAGCCATTGATTGCCTGTAGCTCTTCATATAGGGGTGGGGCTTTGTGAAATTTCTTCTGTCCATGTTGCATGCTAGTGTTGTCATTATGTAGGTCTTATTTAGGCAACCCAGACTGATGGGGGACCGACTATACTGGGCTCAGAGTTAGTCCTTTTCTGGAATAAAAATCTGTATCTGAACTTCCTGGGTCCATGAGTCAATAAAGCTACCTTTGGTTTGGATGAATTGGAGTTATTGCATGATTCATTTTATTATCAACCCTCTGGAATAAATAGTCTGAAGTTCAGGCTGACTGTCACTTCCCTGCAGGATCATATCCATGCCATGCCACCTTCTCCTGCTGAAATCTCTTGTGATGGGTCCCTTTGAGGTGAACAGCCTGATTTGGAGATAGCTGGTCATTCATGGGGTTCAGGTGTGGGGGTCAGACATTTTCACTTTTAGAATTTTAGTTTGAGAACAAAATTCTAAGGATCATTGAGATTCATGATTCTGTAGTCAGGTCCAATGATGGGATATGTTTGTTTCAGTCTGTTTGGCTACTTAAAAGAAACAGACCCCTGAGGCATCCTTTACCATGGTCTTTCAGAAGTCCTTCCTTATTCAGGATTTGAGAAGGGGTTCATTAAACTATTATTTTAGCGAAGGCATATGGTAAACTGGCTAGATATAGAGTTCAAGGATCAGGTCCATGTCCTGGTTTTGTAACTTACCAATTATGTGACCTCTATGACTCAGTTTTTTTTTTAACCTACAAATTGGGAGAAATAATTTAATCCACTTAAAGGGTCATTGTAAAAGCCAGATACAATTGCCCAAATAGTAATCTCTTATAAAAGTCACCCTTTATTATTATTAGTGGGTTTTGTACTATGTGCGTAAACATTATATACCCCCAAAATACTGCTGCTTGAATTTGTCTAGGTTAGCAGCAAGCGAGTTTTTGATTTACTAAGAATTCAGTTAGGACCATTAGGAGAATGAACAGAGTGTCTTTGAAGAAATTATTTATGTATATCGATTTCCCTAATTGACCTTTGATAACCATTTAGAAGCATAAGAGTTAAGGAAATACATTCTTAGGCAAAAATGTGAGTGCAGATAATTCTCCATTGTCCAATTAGGGCAGATCCATACATCCTGACACTCAGCTAAGTGGGAGAGAGGGTTGATGCTCTTTTCTAGTTAACGAATCTAACCAGGAGATATGTCTTAATTATGGAAGTCAGGCCCAATTCCCCAGGGATGTGGGATGAGCTAATATGTTCTTCAGAATTCAATTATGGGTATCTTGCTACACACAGTCTAGTGGAGAGCCTCTGGCCCTGATGGTTTTATTCAGGGAAATTTTAACAGGTAGCATTTGCATTCAGTGTGGATTAAAAAATCTTAATAAATCATTTCTATAGTGCATACATTTAAGCAATTTACTTTACTGGTAGGTACTTTGATGTAATCTTTTTAGAATATGTATTCAGAGGTACCTGGTGAATTGTCATCCTATATGAAGTTGTTAAATGTAATCTAATAAAATGCTGTCTGCTGAAATGACTTTCGTTTGGGAATGTTGGTGCCATCATTTTCATATTTTTGTAGATGGATAATATCAATCTTCCATCGTGGTCACTCCTGAGTGATATTGGTGATGCTGTGATCAAGGTTCTGAGGGTGCCAACTGTTTAATCACAAGGCAGATACCTCATAATATTTAAAAATACTTTTGAAATTACATATAATTGCATCATTTTCCCTCTTTCCTCCATCCAACCTTTTCCACGCACCTCCTTGCTTGTCCTGAGATGTGTGAACTCTATTTCTTTAGTTTTTGTTATACACACACACACACACACACACACACACACACACACACACACACAGCACGTGTATGCACACACACTCACACAATGTATTCTTAAATATATAACTTCTCAGTCTGCATAAAATTACTTTTATGTATGTTTTAAGGGGCTGACCACTTGATATTGAATAACCAGTTGGTGTGCTCATTCATGGGGAACACCATTTCTTCCCACCCCACAACCCTGCTCTCAGAATTCCTTATTTGACTGTAGTTCTTTGTCTAGGGCTAAGGCCCCATGACATTTCCCCTTCCGTGTTGTCATATCCGTTGGCGTTGTCCTTGTTCAGGTCTTCTTTAAGAGGTAATGATGATGAGACATCATAATGGAAGAGGAGACAGAAAGATTATTAGAGCTAGATGAGCAGGTAGTTTTCTGTGAGCTCAGCTCCCAGAAATTTCAGAGACGCTGAAATCACTTTATTCTGATCTGAGCTTTTATCATATACTGGACACTGAGTCCTTTAAACACACTTATTTGACAGTTCTACAAAGATTCATTTTAGAGCACTTACTTTTTATATTTTTTAATGTTTGTTTTTCTCTCATACATCACAGCCCGACCTTAGTTTCCCCTCTCTCCACTCCTATCACCATTTCAGTCCTTCAGATTCCCTGCTCCTCCATTTCCCTTCAGAAAAGAGCAGGTCTCCCAGGGATATCAACCAAACACAGCATAACAAGTTACAATAAGACCAGGCACAAACCCTCATATCAAGACTCTTGGAGGCAACCCAGTAGGAGGAAAAGAGTCTCAAGAGCAAGTAAAAGAGTCAGAGAAACTCGCACTCCCACTGTTAGGAGTCTCACAAGAACACCCAGATATACAACCATAACATATGCAGAGGGCCTAGCTCAGACCCATACAAGCTCCCTGATGCTTGGTTGAGTTTTTGTGAGCCCCTACAAGCCTTGCTTAGTTGATTCTGTGGGTTGTGTTCTCATGGTGGATTGTAGGAACCAGAGTACTTACTATTTTTCTTTTCTTTTCTTTTCTTTTTTTGGAGAAGGTCTCACTTAGTAGACTTGGAACTCACTATATAGATTAGGCTGGCTTCAAACTCATAGATCTTCCTGCTCTTGTCTCCTGAGTTCTAGGTTCAAGGCATGCGCCACCATAAACAGCTACTTTTTATTTTATATGTAAGGAAACCAAGACCTAAAGAGGTTAATTAATTTTCTTAGTGGTGGTATTTGAATGGAGACCATGTAGCCTCTAACCACTGATGCCTCACCACTTTACTTATCCCCTAGTGGACTTATGCCTTATCACTGCACTACACATCAACAAACAGGGGTATGTCTGTCTTCCTTTAGGGAGTGCCCAGACTTTAGTTTTTTTTTTATTGAGACAGGGTTTTGCATCCTAGGCCTTAATCTCACAATATAGCCAAGGATGATCTTTAACTTCTGATTCTCTTGTCTTTACCTCCTGACTTCTGGGATTACAGATGTGTGGTACCATGCCTTATACAGTGTTGAGGGTCGAATTTAAGACCTTGTGTGAGGCAAGCACTCTACCAATTGAGCTATACTCCCATCACATATATTGTTCTTATTTATTCAGCTTCAATATTAAGAGAATATTAGACTGACTATGCTTGTGGTGCACTGTCAAATTCTTCTCCAGCCTGGAACCCCTACCTCATATGCATGCATGAATGCCTTACCTAGAAAGCATTCTCCACAGGCATGGAATCATGAGACTATTCCTTCACACCAGTAGATCTCAACTCTAGATGCTAATTAGAGTTACCCAGAGAACTTTTAAAAACCTAGCACCCATGGCCTCACCCTAGATCATGACATTGGAGTCTCGGGTGATGACACCAAGGGATAAGTGTTTACAAAACTGTTTAAGTGATTACTGTGTGTAGGCAAGTCTTCCACCCCTATACTAGGCTGAGTAGTAACTTTAAAAAAGATTCCAGGGTCATGGCTGCTCAAGGACACCATAAACTGACAGCCCTTCGTTTAATATGTTATTTATTTAATAAGGCTGCACCGTGTTGACAAGCATCCTGCCTTGACTCACAGTGTTTTTCTCTTTCTGAAGATTGGTACTCAGATTGCTGCAATTTGGGGGTGTTGTTCTGACCTACAGGGGCTTTAAATCAGGGAGAATCCAACATGCCAAGGTGTCTAGAAAAAGCTCAGATTCTTGCCTATATTTATGAATCATCACAAGCTCTACGGAGAAGATAGAAGGTTCCCACCAACCTGCCCGAGGGAAGGGTCAACTCACATTAGAGCCTGATTTATTGATCCCAGTGCTCGGTGAAATGATGTGAATAGTTAGAGAGCTGTGTCAGCAACTGCTGGAACCAGCAGGGATTGCAAACTGGTTCACGGGGACTCTTTCACTCTCCTTCATTGAAAGATTTCTTTCAGCATATCCATTTTGGAGGTAGTTCTAACAATGTAGTGGACTCCATAAAATCAATAATACTTCTTGCACCCACTCAAAGTGTTGGAGGCTGTTTTCTATGAACTCATCTGTAGAGCCCAGATGTTAATAAAAAGGCAATTTCCACACTGGGAAAACATCTTGTGTTTTTTTTTGTTCAAGTGTTTTCACCATAAAATTATTTTTTCTGTTTAGACAATGTTATCTCTTTTATTGGACAAGTGACTAGCATGGGAGGACTGAAGTTTTGAAGCAATTACATCAAGCTAATCACACATCTTTTGAAAATCTGGTGCAAGAAGTCCTTGGGAAAGGACAGTTTGAAAGAAAATTTAGCTATACATCATTAAAAAGCAAACCATTGTATAAGCATATTACTCATAGTATGAGGTATAAAGCATAGAGTCTTTTCTTTTTTGGTGTGATTAGAATATGTTAATCAACACAGTGAGTTTTCTTTCCAGTCAATGGAGAAATAAGCTGTATTATCACCTTCTCATTGAGCATGGGTGAGAAAACTCAGGATGAGACCATAATAAATAAGCTAAAATCATTTGTACATAAACTCACAAGGCTTTACAATGAAATTTACATATTTTGAAATATTTTGTATTTAAGCTTGTATAGGATACTGTCTCACTGATGTTACATGTTGGTTAACTTGATGTGGCATAAAGCCAAACATCCATCCAGACTGGGTACCTTATTCGTAAAATAAAACAATAGTTTCTGAAGTTTCAAGGGCTGCTAGCCTACATTTCCCCTTTCCTAGCTTCTTAATTATACACACACACACACACACACACACACACACACACACACTCATTTTAGAAGCACTAAAACACATTATGGAAATGTAGAAAAAATCATACCTAATTCTACTACCACAATAAGAGCACATTATCTGCTGGCTTTACAGCCTTTCCCCTAAAGCCCTTACTTCTTTTAAATGTAGCATGTAGACTAATCTGTGTTTCCTTCTCTTTTCTAATTATAAACATTTGCCATGTTGTACCATAAAGTTCACAACTAACATTTTAAATGGCTCTCCATCCTGTTTAGTAGGTGTAGATGCATACAGTTTTCTCAAATGTGCCCAGTTTTCTAATTTTTCATTATACTAAGCAATGCTAAATGGTTTCCTTTGTGAACAGAGTCTCCTCCCTGTCATATTTTACGTCATTTCCCAGGATGTGACTGTCCTAATTTACCAGGCAATGCCACATACAGCTTTGGGAGAACCAGCCGGTACTGTGGAGTCGCTAATAAATAACCCATATCGATCTCTCATTTTGTGATTTATCTTACTCTCTTTGCTCTTAGAGTTTTGATTCATGGCTCCAAGGGGGCAATTTTGGAAAATCATTTACCGGCTGAAACATCCTGACTGTGGCACATTTAAGGTCAAGGTAGAGCACCTGAGACAGAAGGATTACAGATGTTCTAATCCAGGATATACATCTCCTATACATTTTTTATTCCAGGAGGATAATCCAAATTACATACACATTAAGATCAGGGTCGTGGTGGGGCAGCAGACAGAACATGGGATGTCCATGTTTTTCAATGTTTTTGGTTTTCCTCAGTCAGGGAGCGAGTCCCTGCCTCAGGTAGCTGAGACCCTCTTCTAGGCTTGTGACCGTGCCACTCAGGTTAGGGTAAAAGGTCAGCATGGAGGAAGAGTTGTGGTCTGGGGAGCACACCAGTCTGTGGTTTCTAAATCCAATATCCCTGGACAAGGTGAGAAGATAGAGTTTTGCAACCTAACAGGTTTAACTGACCAGTATTTCTCTTTCTGATTTCCATGCTGCTGTTGTGGAAAAAAAAAAGACCATTGAGTTGTTCGAAGTTAGAGGATTTTATTGTGACTTTGGAGATGGTACTGAAAGCCACTTGAGGCTTCCACAGTCAAATGGATCCAGATGAGGGCTACAGCTTCTTCTTTCATTCCTGGGGCATGGAGACACACCTTTTCACCATGAACCCTGCCTGTGTATGGAGCCTCCTGAGACTTCTGTGCTGTTGTCCCTCTGTGCCAACTGCTTGTCTAGCTTAGGTTTTGTAGAGTTCTGGGTGGGCAGAAATCCTGTGGTAAAGGGAAGCTGGAGAAGGGGCACTTGCGGGGACAGAGATAGGTACCATCCTGGGGTAGAGGCTATAGTTGCAGCAGTTCTGGTAGGGTCTTTAATGAAACTTAGATTTTGATGGGAGATGCTAGAGATGTGAATACATAGGATCTTCTAGTTTCATTTCAGCTGCCAAGATAAAGTATCCTGACAAAAAAGGAACTTAGGAGACAAAGGGGTTCATTTCACCTCACAACTGCAGGTTACAGTCCTTCGCTGTGGAGAAGTCAAGCAGGAAGCTAGCCACACCACATTGACAATCAAGAGCCGAGAAACAAATGTACACGTTAGCTTCCATGCTTTCCTGTGCTCCATTAGATTTCTCTTCTTTTGTAAAGTTTAGGACCATTTGCCTAGGGAATGGTGCCTCCCACAGTGAGCTGGGTCTTCCCACATAGATGAAGTAAAATAATCCCCACAGACATGGTCATAGGTTAACCTAATGTAGACAACCCCTCACTGAGGCTTTCTTTTTTCCTCTGTGATTCTATGCTGTGGTCAAGGTAACAATTAAAGCTTATCATTGCACAGAACTTAGCGCTGTTTCTACATGAGATCAACTATGTGTGTCCATGGGGTGTTCAGTTCTAAAGTCCTGAGCTGAAGAGCAATGTAGTGTTTTCTAAACATGAGTTATCATGGGTCTGGGTGCCTGCTGGGGATCAAAATTCATCTTTAGCATTGTCGTTTTGGTCCACACACACACACCTCTTACAAATGCGGGCTCTGTACGCCTCCCTCTATTTCCACTAACAGCCATACAGAAAAGAGAGTCTTGTATAGGACTGTACCTTAGAATCACTGGGTCATACACTAGGTCAATTAAATACAATATTTCTGGAATTCAAACTAAAACATCCAGGATTTAAAAGCTCTCCAAGTGATTGTCATATCCAAACAAAGTCAGAGCCATGGCATACAAGTTCTTAGAGCAAATGAACCAACACTTTTTTTTCTAAAAGACTTGGACACATCTGACTATCTTGCTGTCAATTTTTCATTTATCTTTATAGATATACCTGGCACATTTACTGTGCTTTGTTGCATTAACTAACAAATATGGGAATATAATTTTTCTAGCATTTGGCCCCACCACCATGATGTGATGATTATAAATTAGAATCAGCTTTCTTCTCTTTAATTTTTTTTCAGCTTGAAGATTCAAAACTCTAAGAAGTTTTGTTGTTGTTGTTTCTGTTTAATCTGTTCCATGTCTTTCTTTGGATGGCCAATTTTTTTTTAAATTTTATTTTCCAGTTTAAATTTAGATAAGAATCAAGGTTGCTTCACAAGTCAGTTCCAGGTCCCTCTCCCATTCCCTCCCTTCCTCCCGTGCCCTCCCCTCCCCCCCCGTTATCCTCTCATTTCTCCAGGGAGGGTGAGGCCCTCCATGGGGGTGTCCATAGTGTGTCATTTCATATAGGGCAGGGCCTAGACCCTTTCCCAAGAGTTCAGGGTGAGAGTGCACCTCACATTGTTCTATTGGAGTCCAAAGTCCGTGTGTATACTTGGGATGGGTACTGATCTGCTGCCCAAGGCTCAATAGATTCCCTAGGCCTCTTCACTGACACCCAGATTCAGGGGGTCTTGATCAGTCCCATGCTGGCTTCCCAGGCTAATGCCTGGGATTCAAGAGTTAACCTTTGTCTGGTCAGCTGTTTCTGGGGGTTAAACCAGCCCAGTCTTAATCCCTTTGATCATCAGTCCTCCCTCTCTGTTACTGGCTTTCTTGAGTTCAGCTCAGTACTTAACCAAGGGAGTCTGCCTCTTCTTCGATCAGCCACTAAATAAAGTTTCTGTTTCCCAGACTCTCTGGCCATAGGATTGTAGGCTGGCACTCCCCAGATCTATGTCTAAAATCCATATATGAGAGAGTACATGCCATGTTTCTCTTTTTGTGACTGGGTTACCTCACTCAGGATGGTTTCTTCTAGTGTCATCCATTTGCCTGCGAATCTCATGATTCCATTATTTTTTTCTGCTGAATAGTACTCCATTGTGTAGATGTACCACATTTTCTCTATCCACTCTTCAGGTGAGGGACATCTAGGTTGCTTCCACGTTCTGGCAATTACAAATAAAGCTGCTATGAACATAGTGGAACAGACCTCTTTGTTGTATGAATGGGCATCTTTTGGATATATGCCTAAGAGTGGAGTTGCTGGGTCTTGTGGTAGGTTTATTCCCATTTTTCTGAGGAATCTCCACACTGATTTCCAAAGTGGCTGAACCAGTTGGCACTCCCACCAGCAATGGAGGAGTGTCCCCTTTCACCACATCCTCTCCAGCATAAATTGTCATTGGTGTTTTTGATTTTAGCCATTCTGACAGGGGTGAGATGGTATCTGAGAGTTGTTTTGATTTGCATTTCCCGGATGGCTAAGGATGTTGAGCACTTTCTCAAGTGCCTCTCAGCCATTTTAGACTCCTCTATTGAAAACTCTCTATTTAGTTCTGCAGCCCATTTTTTAATAGGGTCCTTTGGTGTTTTGGAGACTTGCTTCTTGAGTTCTTTGTAAATTTTGGAGATCAACCCTCTGTCAGATGTGGGATTAGTGAATATTTTTTCCCATTCTGTGGGCTGCCTTTTTGTCTTGCTGACTGTGTCCTTTGCCTTACAGAAGCTTCTCAGTTTCAGTAGGTCCCATTTATTAATTGTTGATCTTACTGCCTGTGCTACTGGTGTTATGTTCAGGAAGCTGTCTCCTGTACCAATTCGTTCAAGGGTACCACCCACTTTCCCTTCTAAGAGGTTCAGTGTGGCTGGATTTATGTTGAGGTCTTTGATCCATTTGGACTTAAGTTTTGTGCATGGCGATAGACATGGATCGATCTGCATTCTTCTACATGCCAGTCTCCAATTATGCCAGCACCATTTGTTGAAGATGCTTTCTTTATTCCATTGTATATTTTTAGCTTCTTTGTCAAAGATCAGATGTTCGTACGTGTGTGGGTTAATACCCGGGTTTTCAATTCGATTCCATTGGTCTACCTGTCTATTTTTGTGCCAATACCAAGCTGTTTTCAGGACTATAGCTCTATAATAGAGCTTGAGGTCAGGGATGGTGATGCCTCCGGACGTTGCCTTGTTGAACAGGGTTGTTTTGGCTATCCTGGGTCTTTTGTTTTTCCATACAAAATTGATTATTGTTCTTTCAAGGTCTGTGAAGAACTGTGCTGGGATTTTAATGGGGATTGCATTGAATCTGTAGATTGCTTTTGGCAGGATTGCCATTTTTACTACATTGATCCTACCTATCCAAGAGCATGGGAGATCTTTCCATTTTCTGAGGGCTTCTTTAATTTCTTTCTTTAAAGATTCAAAGTTCTTACGATACAGGTCTTTCACTTGTTTGGTTAGCGTTACCCCAAGGTATTTTATGTTGGTTGTGGCAATTGTAAAGGGTGATGTTTCTCTGATTTCTCTTTCAGCCCTTTTATCATCTGTATATAGTAGGGCTACTGACTTTCTTGAGTTGATCTTGTAGCCTGCCACTTTGCTGAAGGTGTTAATCAGCTGTAAGAGTTCCCTGGTAGAGTTCTTTGGGTCATTGATGTAAACTATCATATCGTCTGCAAACAGTGAAAGTTTGACCTCTTCCTTCCCAATTTGTATCCCCTTGGTCCCCCTTTGTTGTCGTATGGCAATAGCTAGGACTTCAAGTACCATGTTGAAAAGGTATGGAGAGAGTGGACAGCCTTGTTTTGTTCCTGATTTTAGAGGAATTGCATTGAGTTTCTGTCCATTTAGTTTGATGTTGGCTGTTGGTTTACTGTATATAGCTTTTATTATGTTTAAGTATGTCCCTGTTATCCCAGATCTCTCCAAGACCTTTATCATGAAGGGGTGTTGGATTTTGTCAAAGGCTTTTTCAGCATCTAGTGAGATGATCATGTGATTTTTGTTTTTCAGCTTGTTTATATGGTGGATTACGTTGATGGATTTTCGTATGTTGAACCATCCCTGCATCCCTGGGATGAAACCTACTTGATCGTGGATGGCCAATTTTTATTGTGTGAAATATCTGTTGTTTTTCCATCTCACAGATTGCTTTAATCTCTGTCCTCATGTTTTGATACATTTTCTCTCAAACTCTTCTCCATATTATAGATTTTTCTTTATGCATTTTGAAAGCCTTACTATCCCCAATGCTGTTTAAAATTCTGCAATGCTATTTTGAGTTGTCTCAAATTTATTTTTTAGATTACATATGTTTTTTTCTGCTCTCATCTTTCATAAAATCTCTTTACCCCCTTTAATTTAATACACACAATTACTGTCTAAAGTTTTCTAATTTTTCCTGTGATTAATCATTTTTGAAGAAATATTTATAATTTTTGACTTATGAGTTTTCATATTTTAATACTTTGCAGTACTATTGTTATAATATAGTGTGAAAGATGAATTCTCTTTGAGCCTATTTTCTATCTACCTCACCATGATTAGGCTCTCCATGAACCTTAGCTAGCAGGCTGATAGACTTAGGCTATTCCAACTGATGTTGGTCATTTAGCATCAGGACCAACCAACAGAATTTTCTTTTTTTATTTTATATATTTTATTTTTAAGTTTAAATTTAAATTAGAAACAAGGTTGCTTCACATGTCAATTCACATGTCCCTCTCCGTTTCCCTCCCCTCCTCCCGTGCCCTCCCACCAACCCCCCAATATCCCCTCATTTCCCCAGGGAGGGTGAGGCCCTCCATGGGGTTGTCCATAGTCTGTCATTTCATCAAGGGCAGGGCCTAGACCCTCCCTCAAGAGTCCAGGGTGAGAGTGCATCTCTCATTGTTGGATGGGAGTCCAAAGTCCATTTGTATACCTGGGATAAATACTACCCAAGGCTCAATAGATTCCCTAGGCCTCCTCACTGACACCCACATTCAGGGGGTCTTGATCAGTCCCATGCTGGATTCAGGCATCAGTCTGGGATTCAAGAGCTAACCTTTGTCAGGTCAGCTGTTTCTGGGGGTTAAACCAGCCCAGTCTTAACCCCTTTGCTCATCAGTCCTCCCTCTCTGTCACTAGATTTCTTGAGTTCAGCTCAGTGCTTAGCCGTGGAAGTCTGTCTCTGCTTCTATCAGCCATTGAATGGAGGTTCTGTTTCCCAGACTCTCTGGCCATGGGATTGTAGGCTGGCACTCCCCAGATCTATGTCTAAAATCCATATATGAGAGAGTACATGCCATGTTTATCTTTTTGTGACTGGGTTACCTCACTCAGGATGGTTTCTTCTAGTGTCATCCATTTGCCTGTGAATCTCAGGATTCCATTGTTTTTTTTTCTGCTGAATAGTACTCCATTGTGTAAACATACCACATTTTCTCTATCCACTCTTCGGTTGAGGGGTATCTAGGTTGCTTCCCAGTTACAAAGAACTCAAGAAGCAAGTCTCCAAAACACCAAAGGGTCCAATTAAAAAGTGGGCTGCACACTCAGGAGGCAGAGACAGGCAGATCTCTGTGAGTTCGAGGCCAGGCTGGACCGACAGCCTCCAAAACAATACAGAGAAACCCTGTCTCGAAAAAGCAAAAAAAAAAAAAAAGTGGGCTGCAAAGCTAAATAGAGAATTTTCAATAGAGGAGTCTAAAATGGCTGAGAGGCTGGTGGGAGTGCCAACTTGTTCAGCCACTTTGGAAATCAGTATGGAGATTCCTCAGAAAAATGGGAATAAACCTACCACAAGACCCAGAAACTGCACTCTTAAGAGAATTTTCTTAATGGAGCCATCCCCAACAATTTCTGCCAATTGTTCTTGAGTCATTTAGGTAAACCTTTTCAGATATCTGAGTGTTCACATCTCTCTTAATGGGTTGTCTCAGAGATTGGGGAGAACACAGTAAGAAGACCACAAAAGACCAGGCTTTGGATCCTTCTGAATAGGGGGGGAGAGGTAAGGGAGGGAGGAGAGAAGGAGGGAGAGAAAAAACTTCCCTCACCCATAGACTAGACTCTACCCCTTTGGACTAGCACACTGTCCCAAGTCTGATACCCATTGGCCCCAGCCTTGGTTACACGCATGTGACCTCTCTCCCTAGGACTCTGAGATTCTCTACTTCCTACAGGTATAGAAAAATAACCCAGACTTTTAAAGATTGTGTTTCTTTCTTGCAACCCAGATGTGGAGGAGGAAACCTTCAGGAAAGCCATGTTTCCTTTAGGTCTAACCTGGGCTCCTTAAACAGCCTAAGGTTGATGCTGTTGTGATCCCTTTTTTGAGAATCGAGATTTTAGCATGTACCAAACAGGGAAGAGGTGAAGCTGTCCCCTAGGAACTCTAACAGCATTGCTAATGACTTCTGTCTCAAACTTGTTTCTGTATTTAAAAAAGATGGGTTTTAAATTTTAAATTATGTGGCTGTGTGTGTATGTCTATGTGTGGGTATTTGCATATGAGTGCAGTATCTCTGGAGCAGGAAGAAGGCATTGAATTCCCTGAATCTGGTCTTAAAGGCTGTTGTGATCTGTTTGATGTGGGTGCTGGAGATGGAGTTGGGTCCTCTGCATGAGCAGTACTTGTTCTTAACCTCTGGTTCATTTCTCCAGCCACAGAATGGAATCTTTCTTCCTCATGCAATGATGGACCAATAATAAAACCAGGAGCTGCTTATAGAGTGAGGGGAAATTTATTCCTTGGCTAGTGAATAAGGGGAAATCAGAATGAATGCCTCACAGACCCACTTCCCATCCAAACAAAGGATGAGGAGCATTTTAAAAGGAAGAAGAGGAAGGGGAGCATTTAAAGTAAAAACTGGGAAGATTATTCATGACATCTAGGTCTAACCTGACATCCTTTATAGCTCAAATTAGTTTTGTCAAGTTCCATCCTGCATCTGGTTTCACAGCAGCAGCTGGGGTCCCAGATGTCTGTGTAGTTGGGTGGGTATCTGAAACAAAACACGGGCTAGCAAAAGAGACGTGTCTCAGAGTTTGAGAGGGTGTTTGCCTGGTACTGGATGCTCCCCTGTTGAGAAGTTCTTGGCCTCCAAGAAGCCAGGGCTGGGCTTGAGCAGGACTTTAGACTTGTAAGAACAGTGCCTCCTGCAGGCAGTGCAAAGTTCACAGACTGGTCGGGAACAGAGTTTTCGTTTGAAGTCAAAGCAACCTTCTCCTGAACTTCCAACTCTAAACCATACAAAGTTATTCAGGAGGTGGAGCAGGCTCACCTCAAAACAAAGACTCCTGCTTGCAGTCTTTGACCCTTGGCTTGTTGCTTTCAGGAACTGAAAGGTAGCGTTAGCTCCAATCCTCTCCAGATGTTTCTCTTATGTTCAGGATCAAATAAGAACTATTCCAGGCCCACCCATTTTCAGTTTCTTAAAGCACTTCTTAGGAGAAAAAAAGGAGCTCGAGGGGCCTCATCACTTTCCCTAGCTCTGTCTCTTAAGGTCTGTGTCTCTTCAGCAAGTTACATAGATGCCGTATTGTCCAGTTCTCCTCGTCTTTGAAGGGGGGTGACATAGTACATTGTCTCTGATTTACTATTGCTAAGAGAAAAATTCAAGAGCAATTAAATTTAACAATGTTTAATTGAGCAAAGAATAATTTGCAAGTTGGGCAGTTCTCAGCTTTCTGGGAAATGGCAGTCTGCAACAAGGCAGACGGCACGGAGACAGAAGACAGAAATGAGATATAAAAAATCTGAAATAGCTACAGCTCTGCATTTATTTACATTCCTGGGATTTGAATGGAAAACTGGCCACCCATGACTGACTGAAGGTAGTGCTTCTCTGATTGGCTGAGACTTACCTATTTGTTACAAATGTGTATTATTGGGTTTCATTAAGTTTATGAAGTCAGTGGGTTGCAAGTTTGTAATAGAGGACCAAGTGTTATGTATCCTCAGACTTAGTTCAATTCTAGTAACATTGCTCTTGGCTAGGTCAGGATTGTGAATTTCAAAGGCCCAGGTCAGGGTCAGCAATGCAAAGGAGTCCATCAATGAATATGCACAGGAGACATCTATAAAGGATGTGCCAGCTGGTGATGGAGAAAATTTCATACAGGTTCTCACAAACTTAAGGCACGAAGGAGAAATTGAATAGGCTTGTACTTGAAGCATCATGATTACAGTCAGCTGGAAGACTCCAGCAAAGGGAAGAAAGATTCAGAAATCAACACATGAAAACTCTTTTTTTTACATTTTAATATTTTTAGATTTTAAATCAAAACATAATTACATCATTCCCCCCCATTCTCTTTCCTCCCTCCAACCTCTCCCATGGAACCCCACTAGCTCTCTTTCAAATCCATGGTCTCTTTTTCTTTAATTGTACAAACACACACACACACACACACTTAAATATACAAATTTAGCCTGCTCAGTCTGTGTAATGTAACTTGTATGTTTATAATTTGAAGGCTGAGCTCTTGGTAATAGGTTACCTATTGGGAAAGACTATTCTAGTCTCAGCATTCCTTAATTGCTATAGTTCTTTGTCAAGGGTTGAGGCACTATGAGGTTTCCCCCTTCTGTGTTAACACATCTATTGGTGCTGTCTTTGTTCAGGTCTTGTTTAGGCAGCCATGTTGTTCAGACTTCATGAGTGTAGTTTCTCTTATGTTTTTAGGAAAGGCAATCTCATAGCAAATTTCCTGTTCCTCTGTCCCTTGTAATCTTTCTGGCCCCCTTTCTGCAACGATCCTGCTCTATTCCCAATAGTTAGGAAATGGAAACAATTTAAATGTCCTTCAACTGATGAATAGATAATGAAAATGTGGTACACATATATTATGGCTTATTTAGAGCTGCAAAGAAAGATGAAATTGTGAAATTTACAGGCAAATGGATGTAAGTAGAAAAGATCATACTGCGAGGCAGCACAGACCTAGAAAGACAAATGACATATGTTCTCTCTCATCTACAAAAACCATTCTTTCAGATTTTTAGGGGAACACCAGAAACTCAGGGAAGGTAGAGTCTAGTTAAAAGACAAGCTTTGTTTTTCAGGAAAAATGACAGGAAATGGTAAAGGAAGAGTGTTATGTGAGCTTTTTGGCCTGACAGGTCCTTCTGCCTTTTATCCCCAAATGAATACTCAGAGACTTGTATTAATTATAATACTGTTGATCAGTGGCTTGAGCTTCTTATTGGCTAGCTCTGTCCTAATTATTAACCCATTTCTATCAATCTGTGTATTGCCACGAGGCTGTGGCTTACCCAGTAATTCCCGGCATGGTGTTACTCCTCCAGCAGCCCAGCAGCTTTGCAACTCTCCTGGTTCTTACCTCCTTTTTCCCAGAATTCTCCCCCTCTGCTAGTCCTGTCTATCTTCCTGCCTCATTGGCCATTGGCCACACAGTGCTTTATTCATTAACCATTAAGAGAAACATATGTATAGAAGACATCCCCATCAGAAGAGGACGTATAGTGTTCTGTCCTGCCTAGTCTGGCTCTTCAGGGAAGGAGAGGAGCAGGCTACCTGTAGGTAGATGACTGAAGCTTTTGGGGGCTCAGTAATGGTGCTCCCTTCAAGAAAGAAATAACAGAGAGAAAGAAAGCATGGCCATATCATACTTGTGAGGAAAAGAAGGTGGAAACAAAGGTTCCATGTTGTTATGTGGTGGGGGTGGGGTTAGGAAGGACAGGCTTGATATTCCATTTGAGAAAAGGTGGAGGGTAGGAGGAACCAACTGGGGACACACTCATCACTGCTCCATCTCCAAGAGCAAAGACTTTGGAATCTCTAACCAGGAAGCCCAGGTTGCTGGCCGATTGACCTTTTGTGGGGAAGCCAGGCTCAAACATGTCCAACCAGACTGTGCTCTTTGTACTCATCAATAATGTCTGTGCCCAAAGTAAATAAGATCAGTTTCCTAGTAAGAGCCCCGCCAAAGAATTCCTTTCCCCTACTACAAATCCCCCAACACCAGCCGCTGAGGTCCTGTGATTTCCACCCTCCCCTCCCTCCACCACTGGTTTACCCACCCATCTTTAAAGTCTAGCCCTTTTGCTGTTTCAGATGGT
Organism: Mesocricetus auratus; assembly: GCF_017639785.1. Classification (NCBI taxonomy): domain Eukaryota; kingdom Metazoa; phylum Chordata; class Mammalia; order Rodentia; family Cricetidae; genus Mesocricetus; species Mesocricetus auratus. The sequence continues at coordinate 19,753,733 of NW_024429266.1, read as the reverse complement.
TATTTTTTCTTCACAAATGTACACTGAATGCCTAGTATGGGATAAGAGCTAGGCTTAGGTGTTTGGAGTAAGCAGTAAAACCATGGAAACAGCAACAGTTTCCTGCTCCCAGTCGCCAGGAACTTACATTAAAGTTACTTTAAGTTTGCTTGATTTGTTGTCACTGCAGTCCTTGGCATTTGTTCCGTTCCACGCCTCAAACATTCTTTCTTTGGATTCTGGCTGGCTCGCCATCATTCTGTTTCAGATCTGACTCCCCTGCTTAGAAAGGACCTTTCCCAGTCATTTTCATTACCTGTTATTGTTTTCTAAGCAAATAGCATTATCTGAAAAAATTTTATTGTTGTTTCTTTATGGTTTGTGTATTCTACTAGACTGTAAATTCCGTGAGAACAGAGACATTTATTCCCTGCTGTAGCCCCAGTTTCTAGAATGGCATGGGCTCATAGTATGTTCTTGATAAATATTTGATGAATGAATTAATTCCAGAGAAGCAGAAAAGAAATGCTTAGGGCCTCACTGAGGATGGGGAAATACTTAAAGAGCAGGGCGTTGTTAGGTTGTAGCTGCTCACTCATATTAATGTACAAGAGTTTGCTCTTCAGAGAAAGAAGGGAATGTGTGCTTGATTCAGCGTTGTCAATCTTCATGAAAAAAACAGGAAGGGAACAGGAAATTAAAAGGTTATTAAGAACATATGAAATAGACAATATAGGGAATTTAGTAGCTTCAGGAGTGGTTAGGCAGCTGTAGACCACTACATAATATTTAAAATTTTTGAAGAGACAGAAGTATTCCAAATGTTAGTCTCCATAATACAAAGCAGTGTGTGCTGGGCATGGTGGCACACGCCTTTAATCCCAGAACTGGGGAGGCAGAGGCAGGCGGATCTCTGTGAGTTTGAGGCCAGCCTGGTCTACAGATTGAGTTCTAGGATAGAACCCTGTCTTCAAAAACAAACAAAAAACTCTATACTTCCCAACAAATATTCCTCAAAGCTATGGAAAGTGAACTTTTTGTGCAGACCATCTCTGCTCCCCTTTTGAAATGTCACCCACATCTTTTTTTTTTGAGACAGGGTCATATATTAGCCTGGGGTTTACCAAGTAGGCCACTGAGCCCCTGGGATCTGATAGTGTCTGCCTTTTCAGTGCTGGGAATACAAGTGGGTGCCACTGTTTTCCCCCTTCCTTTTAACATGGGTCTGGAGACTTGAACTCATATCTTCATTGTAAAGGGAAGCTTTATCCTTGAGAGAAGCCTTCCCGCCAGCCTGGTTCTAGAGCCGCATCAGTCCCAAATAAACACACAGGAGGCTATATTAATTATGAAGCTGTTGGCCTTGCTTGTTTCTTATTGGCTAGCTCTGACTTCAGTATTTATCCCATAATTGTTAATCTAAGTATTTCTCTTACCGAAGAAGTTTCCGGGCTTCCTACCCCATGGCGTTACATCTTGACTCTCTTGTGTTTCTCCTTCCCAGAGTTCTCCTGGACTCCTAGTCCCACCTATCTAGATTCCTATTTGCCAGCAGTGCTTTATTGACAAAGGACTTCCCCAACACTTCATGATTGCTAGAAAAGCACTTTCCTGACTGAGCTATCCCTGAGTGAATTTCCCCATAGTAGAGGAGCTTCTTCCAGCTATATTCTTCCAGTATATAAAAGGTGGACTGATTTACTAGTGTTTAGCTTTCACTAGGATTTCTTTCATTTTTAAATCAAACTGTAAACTTCTACATTAATAAACACATGAATCATGAGCATGTAGCTCCATGTTGTTTCCCAAACAAACTTGCTTGTAAAGTTCCAGCTATTTCAGGATTTTCCTATTTCTATCCCAGACACAATTTCTTCAGCCAAAGTTGCCATTACATTAATTTATAACCTGGAAGATTTAGCTTTAAAACTTTATATAAAATATTTTCTAAAGATCTGTATATTTTTATTTATGTGTATACATATGTGCCTTTATGAGTTTTTGTTCACCAAGTACATACAAGTGCCATCAAAGGCAAGAGGAGAGTGTTAGATCCCCTGGAACTAGAGTAATAAGCAGTTGGGAGCCTCCTGATGTGAGTGCTGGGGACCAAACAAGGCCCTCTACAAGAGCAGTGAGCAATCTTAACTACTGGACCTTCTCTCCAGCTACTAAAATATTTTTTTATGAACCACATAGGAGTAAGTTGTTGGTAAGGTGTCCTATCATATTTAGCACTTCAGTATGTGATTCATGCAAAATAAACAAACAAGGGAAAAAACCCTCTTTAAAACAAAGAACACCAAGACCAGAAAATTAATATTAATACATGACTATTATATAATCCATTCAAATTTCATCAAATGTCTTACTCCTGTCTGCCACAGGAAGTTGTCATGTTTCTTGAATCCCCTTTGGTATCTAGGACATTTCCTTATTCTTTCTATTATTCCCATCTTTTTCTTTTGGTTCTAAATGAACTTTAAAGAAAGTCAACGGGCATATTATAGTAACAGAACACACAAAGGAATCTAGTCATGAGCATTTCCTCCAACCACACAACTGTACCAGGTACAGCTGTATGTCAGAACACTCCTCACTTGGGTTAATCAAATGTCTTCTAATGATTAGACTCAGGTTGCAAATTTTTGGCAGAAATATCACAGAATTGATTCTGTATTCTTACTGCATTTTTATCAAGAGAGACACAATTTTGATTTGTCCCATTAGATGATTATTTGACTACAGCAATTTCATCAATTTTGCTCCATTTATAGGTATTCTTTTCTTTGCAAGCAGCACATACGTTTTTAGGAGACACTTCAAGACTGTTTAACTTCACTCACTAGATGTAGCATCCATCAACGATTCTTGACTGTATTAATTATGACTGTGATAGTTTATCAAATGGTGATTTTCTAATTCTACCATTCCTTCTACTCTAATGATAATATTTTACTATAAAAGAAGAGCTGCCTCTCCTGCTAATTTATTCTTCCATTTACTTATATCAGTATAAACTGATAGATTATTTCTGGTTTCATTCTATTCGGTAACACTCTCACTTGAATGATTGTGTGTATCAATTTCTTGTTAATTTTTTTGTGGTTAAGAGTATTCTTATCCTCAGACTTGCAAGCAGGCATTCCTAAGTGGCTGGTGCGACTACATGCTCTTTGCAATCAGCACTTCACTCTAGTTAGCAATAGCCTGAAGGACCATGTTGGTACTGATGCTTGGATAGTACGATGTCCTTATCAAGCCACTGTGATGTATGGTAATCATCTTCTCAGAGCAACATGGGGCAGCCAGGAAAGGTCCCAGGTAGAATGTAGTTTCCCAAACTGTTCCTCTTGTTGCACTGTCTACCTTCCTTCCACCAGGGCTCTGTTTTCTGAAACTGCCTTCACATCTTTTACTGTGAAAAGTCCAGACTTCCCAGCAAGGCTTTCTGAGGATGGCATTTGATACTACCTATTCTAAGTACTTTCCCTCTTCTGTGCTGGGCTCCAACAACATCTCTTTCACTTTTGTAACTTTTCTAGGGAGGCACCCATGAGTTCCTGTTAGTGTCTCATGTTATAAAAAACTGACACACTCTTAAAAGGGAGGCCATAAGATCCATGTGAAGGAAAATATGGAAAATTGTGAAGACCACAGGAGAAATACATTGGAGGGATGTGTTCTATCTCTGAAGGGAAACTTCTTATTGCAAAGTCCCAATCTTCCCAAAGATGTCAGTCATCAGTAAATTAACGTATACATTTGATATAATTGGAATAATATGTTCAGCTTATCTTAATAAAAATACTAAGTTAGTTATGAAGAACAAATATACAAAAATAGTTAGAAGAATTTATTTTTAGTTGAACTTAATGGATGTAGCATCTGGATAGGTATTGACAATAGACTGCCAGCAAAACACACATACAAAGGAAATCAGAGCTAGATTCAAGTATTTATGAAATGCGGAAATTCATTTTGGTGAACAAAATGAAGATCCAGATAACAAATGATACTGAGAATGTTGTTGCACATTTGAAATGAAAATAAAAATCCATTTTGCAAAGAATACCAAGCTAAAATTTGATCTTCAATTCTTTTTATATAAGATGGGAAGATATCCAAAAGTTTAAAATTTAGGAATGAATCTGTAACATCTCAATGTCATAGAGCCTTTTCCAGGCCACACAGGAAACCAAGGATACACACAAATTTTGCTTTGGAAAAAAGTCAATATAGACAGTGAAAAACACCAAATGGCAAAGTGGGAGAGTGCTTCCCCTCCATTCTTCATTTCTTTGTGGTGTGTACATGTATGCATGTGTGAATCAACCAAAAGACTAATAGCCTTACGATACTAACAATGCTTTTGAAAACATGAAAAAGAGAAATGGTAAAATTATATGTGATAAGAAAGACAGAGCAAGCAAATGTCAGATGGCTATCAGATATCTGAATGACACCCAGTTTCACTTTTAATACAAGAAGTCTTATTTATAGACAATGATGGTACACAACTTTCCACTCTATTATGTGGAAAAGCTGTAAAGAGACGCTCTTAATATCCAGTTTTCCCCAGGTTATGGGAAATAAGTCCTTTCATACATTTGTGCTGGTGATGTAAATTTTTTTTTTCATTCCCCGCTGAGTAGTACTCCTTTGTGTAAATGTACTACATTTTCTCTATCCACTCTTCAGTTGTGGGGCATTTAGGTTGCTTCCAAGATCAAGCTATTACAAATAATGCTGCTAAGAACATAATGGAACAGACATCCTTGCTGTAAGAATGGACATCTTTTGGGTATATGCCTAAGAGTGAAATTGCTGGGTAGTGTGGTAGACTGATTCCTGTTTTCCTAAGTAATCTCCATACTGATTTCCAAAGTGGCTGTACAAGTTTTCACTCCCACCGTCAATGGACAAGTATTGACCTTTCTTCACATCCTCTCCAGCATAAGCTGTCATTGGTAGTCTCTCCAGTATTGCTTGAATTCGTAGTGTCATCCTTATGGATCCCTGTAGATTTCCATAGTTCAAGATTTCTCTATATCTACAATGGCTTCCTCTATTAAGGTGCCTCTTTTCTTGCTCTTCTTATCTATTCTTCCTTTGACTCCATCTTCCTTATCTCTTATGGTCTCCCTCCTCTCCTTCCTCCTATTTCCCTCCCCATCCCACCATGCTACCAAATTACTCAGTAGGTCTTTTCCTTCCCCTTTCATTGGTGACCATGTGTGTCTCTCTTAGGGTCCTCCTTGTTTCCTAGCTTCTCTGGGGTTTTGGATTTATAGGCTGGTAAGGTGATGTAAATTTTAAGAGCTGTGTTGGAATTTAACTTGACAGTATTTATTAAAATTTTGATATGCTCATCTTGTTTTCCCTAATTCCGCTTATAGAAATCAATTCTATAACAATAAAATCAAAGTCTATTAGAAGACATGTACAAAGATAGAATAACATTCTAACAGCAAATGTGTGAGGAAAAAAAAACTCAATGTGTTCATCAACTAGGAATTCTTTTCTTTAAGCATAGTTTTTATTGCTTCTTTGTGAATTTCACATCATGCACCCTGACTCTATTCATTTCCCAGGTCTTCCACATCTGCCCTCCACCCTTGTAACCTCCCCTTAAAAGAACATTTAAAGACATTAAAAAAACCCTTGCCAACCGTTTTGATCAGCGGCCTGCTCTTCCCTCAACTGCATCCTTCCTTCACATCCTCGGCAGCATTGTGTCCCAGGGCTGCTATGCATGAACCATCCCACTCCTGCCTCTCCTGCCTCTCCATCACACATTCGATTGTCATGGTGGCCTTGGAAGCTGCAGCGAGCCAGATAGCACATCCTTTCGCCCAAACAGCTTTACTTGCAAATGTTCATTGCAATGAGCTGTTGGTCTCTGACCTCTGCTACACCATCAATCCTGGACACTCACTGAGACTCATCTCAGATATTCTGCCGTTGTTCTGAGTTATGGAGATCCTGTGGTTATGGTTCCACAGGACTGGCTCATTCACAAGTTCTAGTAGCTCACAAATGGGGTAGGCGTTGGGGTGGGTCAACCAACTCAAAGCCCTAGATCTGAGCCTGCGGGGAAGCTGAGATGGTCAGTCTGCCAGTTCTCCTGCACCCACGCCTTCAGGCCAGCTTTCCCGAGAGGGATGGGGCTAACTCTCCTAGGGCCAACTAGGGGTGGGGCCAGCTCAGCACAGCCCTTGGATATCAACATGGCTTTAGGCTGTAGCCCAGACCACAGACATCCACATGACTTTTGGTTGTAACACAAGCCCCAGATATCAACCCATACCCCCAGGTGCAGTAAGGCAGGGACCCAAACATGGCTCTCCGTGACAGCATGGGCAGGAAGTCACAGAGCCTCATGAAGTAGCATAGGCCTGTTTCTCATCACCATTGTGTCTCCGGTTCTGCTTCTCTTCATAGAGCGCGAAGTGATCCACTTCTCTTTCTCTCTCATCTCTCCACCACACACTTGCCCAGTGTAGTGGCCCTCACCCGTCTGTGCAGTAAGGACCACAAGGAATTCTTAAATACGGCTAAGTTATGCCACAATCATACTATGCAATATTGCGCAGTTATTAAAAATTACAGGTTAGACCTACAGATACCATTCAAGAAAGACATTATAAAAGGAAGTCACAGATAAGTACAGGTGGGATGGTTCTGTTTTGCAATAGAAGGACATGTTTCTCTCTGTGTGTAGACAGCCAGTAGGCAGAAAAGCAGACAAATACTTAAAATGTATATTTGCGTACCAGTAAGATCACTTGGGGGAAGATTCTATGTCGAAATAAATAGCTAGAGAGGGGGACTGTATTATTATTTTACTGTAAACTTCTAAAATTGACTGGGACATGTCAGTTATTGTTGCATGTAGAGATGATAGATTGGTTAAAATATTTAGAGAAAAAGTTTAGCGGGTGAGCTGAAAAAGTAGACTTTTGGCAGATGGTCCCTAGAATATCTGAGAAGTAACATTCTAGAGACGACTTCCTCCTCTTCTTCCTCCTCCTTCCCCCTCCTCCTTTTCCATCCACATGTGTATATACAGTGTGTGTGTGTGGTGTGTGTATATGTTTGTTTGTTTTACAAGTGTATGGCCTTACATTCATAGATGCATAATGTGTTTGTACATATGCATTCTTCATCTATTCTGTCATAAAGCAACTTAAATGCAAAAACATTTATTTTGTCTCATAGTTCAAGGTATAGTTAGTCATGATGGGGAAGTCAAGGTAGACTTAAGACACTTGGCTACTGTTATGGGAAACCTTTTCCTTGAGAGGAGCCTTCCCGCCCGCCTGGTTCCAGATCTGCATCAGTCCCAAATAAACACACAGGAGGCTATATTAGTTATGAAGCTGTTGGCCTTGCTTGTTTCTTCCTGGCTAGCTCTGCTTTAAGCAATTACCCCATAATTGTTAATCTAAGTATGTTTCTTACCGGAGGGGTTTCCGGGCTTCCTACCCCAATGGCGTTACATCTCGACTCTCTTGTGTTTCTTCTTCCCAGAGTTCTCCTGGCCTCCTAGTCCCTCCTATCTTGGTTCCCTATAGGCTCAACAGTACTCTATTGACAAATGCACAGGACTTCCCCCAACAGGCTACACTGCATCCAGTCAAGAAACAGAGAGTAATGGATGCTTGTGTTCAGCTTGCTTTCTCCCCTTATGCAGTTCAGAATCCCAGCCCAGGAAAATGATGCTACCCGTGGTGGGTGGGTGGGTCTTCCCATCTCAATTAGTCCAGCCAGGGCAATCCTGCATAGGCATGCCCAGACTTCCACCTTGGGTGATTCTAGATCCTCTCAAGTTGATAACTTGAGAAGCAACAGTTGCCTTCCTCAACACCTCTCCTCTTGTTGATCTTGGAACTGACTGATTCTGGCTAGTCTAGCTATCTAGTGTGCTCCTGGGATGCCCTGTTTCTGTCTTCTAAGTGCTGGGGTTGAAGGACACCACCAAGCTTTCCTGGAGTTTTACAAGGTTCTGGAAATCAGCAAGTGCTTTGTCCACTGAACTATGCCACCAGCCCTTTGCAATCTTTCTGAGACCATTCACAGGGCTCCGAAGTGCAGGAATACAATTCCATACCCAGCATACCAGGGCAGGGTTAGATTCTATGGAACCTGGCATTTGTTTCTCAACCCCTAGGGTACTGGAGCATGGGCCCTGGATCATTGTAGCAGGGGAATTTTTTGTCCCTATGATCTTGTTAGTCAATCCCAACTACCTTACAAATGGGAGGAAAGTGTCTCTGCTTGAGTCTGAGTTTCATGGAAATATACCAAACCCCCAGAACTCCATTTAGATCTGTAAATTGAGCTGCAAAGGATCCTGGGAAATGGAGCTAGGTTAGCATCATTCTAACAGAGATGGTAGGATGTAGAGGGAAGGGAGCAATCACATTCTCATGGCCCATAGTGGTTTCATAGTGGTTAATGGTTTTACATGCATTTGTAACTATGTCATATTTTAGTGGAAATAGGATAGTAACATGCACATTTCCCAGTTTTAAAATAGGGAACACATACATGTGTGTGAGGGCTTAGGATTAGTTAAAATATCTTGATTTAAGAAAGTATTTTAAAACAGTTTTAAGTTCACAGCAAAACAGAAAGCACAGTTCTCCTACTGTCATATATAATTCCTTCCCATTGTGAACATCTGCCACCAGAGTGGTCCATTCACTGTATTTCATGAATGCATCATTATGCTAAGGTTCACTCTTGGTCTTGTACATCCCAGGTGTTTGCATGATGACATATATACACTACTAGGGTATCTGAGTAGTTTCTTTAGCCTAAAAAAATCTCATGTTCTTCTCATTCAGATCCTCACCTTCCATTGGGCAACCATTGATCTTTTTTACAATCTCCATAGTGATATCTTTTTGAGAATTTCCAGAGTACTGTATGGTTGGAATTATACAGCACACAGCGTTGTCAAATTGGCTTCTGTAGCTTATGATTTGCATTTAAATTATATCTGGTTGCAATACTTCATCTTTTCTGTCAACTTGACAAGATTTAGAATCACCTAGGAGACTTACCCCTGGGCGTGCCTGTGAGGGTGCTTCAGGAGGAGTTTAGCTGAGGAGGGAAGACCTGTAGCATTTAACTGTGGTTGGTACCAGGTTCTCCTGGGTGGGAGTCCCAGAAAGGATGAGAGGGAGCAGAGGAGAAAGCCTGATGAGTACCAGTGTTCATTTATTCTGTTTCCTGACTGAGGATGCAGTGTGACCACTTGTTTCGTGTCCCCACCACCATGCCTTCCCTGCCATGACGGACTACAAACCCTTCCTTCCTTAAATTGATTTTGTCACAGCAATAAGAGAAGTAATGCACGTTATAAAGATAGACTAAGTACCAAACACTCAAATAGATACAGAGTAAGTCAAGTGCATTGTCAAATGGCTGCAGTCCCAGCGACTTTGGAGGCTGAGGTTAGAGAACCATCTGAGCTCTGGAGTTCAAGGCCAGGCAGCAGGGTGAAGGCTTTGTTCAGAGATGAAATGGTATGGGTTAAAGATGGTTCTGGACCATCAGATTCAGAGATGCACAAGAGGTTTTGTGGATGGTGCTGTGAGCACAATTGTTGCCTAGATTCAGACTGATGCCTTGAAGAATGAAAATATGAGAATGAGCAAGGAAACCCCATACAGCGTTGGTCCTTGCTCACTAATTACTATGTTCAGCCTAATGGCCCATGGAAGATACTTCAAGCAGGGCAGTAAAGAAATAGCCAAGATTCTGACTCCTATCATCCGCCCTGTCTCTAATTCCAAAGGGAGGTCTCTATTGACTGGTCAGAATTGAAGGTTGATAGTTTCTGGTGTGTCTAATTAGATTGTCATCTCCTGCCTTCTCTCACATCACTGGAGTGTAGGGGAGTCAGAATCTTGTGTTCTTTCTGCCTCACGGCCTCTCTCTCCCTTTCTCTATCCATCTCTCTTCTCTTTATCTCACTTTCTGTCCCATCACTCTCATTTGCTGGCACAGTGGTTTGCAACCTTCCTGATGCCAAGAGCATTTAATACAGTTCCTCATGTTGTGATTGTCAATCATAAAATCAGTTTCATTGCTGCTTTATAACTGTAATTTTGCTACTTTATGGATCACAATGTAACTATCTGATATGCAGGATATGTGCTATATGAACCCTGTGAAAGGGTTATTTGATTCCCAAAGGGGTTTCATACTACAAGTTAAAAAACCATCATGCTAGGCCTAGGGAGCCAGAATGCTGCATCAGGGGATTTGAAGCAGAGTCTGATGTATGCTGGAAGTCTTCACCTTTATTTTATTTTGTCTTAGAGTTTATTAATTAAGCAAAGTAATGTGTTTTGACATGGTATTTACATATATATAATGCTTTGATAGAATATTCTCCCTGAATTATCTACATTTAACACTGTCTATTCCATAATAGCCCCCTTCTGCTTTATGCTACCTTTTTAAAATTTGAAATATGAGAGAAAACCTGTGAAATTGCACTTGTTATTCACTATGAATTTTAGACGTACCTTATCAGTATTTAAATAAACATTGATAGATTACATATAAGTCCTAAAAACACATTTTACATAGAATAGCTATAGAAATTAAAAAGAGGAAAAGATAAGGTAAAAATGAATACCAGAGAGTTCCAGTATCTTCTTTGCTGACTTTGTGGGAGTGCCAGGTGTAGCTATAGAAGGTAACCATTCATGGTTTAGTGCTCTGATACTGCCGTTTTTAAATGCCTGGCGCAAGCAGCTCTGGGTTTTCACTGTGCACTGGGTCTTACTAATTGTGTAGCTCTTTCTGCTTAAACTTGTCACCTTGTCCTTCTGTAAGTTATGCTTACTCCTTTTGGAAGATCTCCAACTAGATCGGTCAGCTCAACCGCCCTAGCGTGTCCTTCAAAGCCTTTTCTGTGAGTTTGTATCCACACACAGTTTCTCAGTTCTCCCACTTCCCTCTTCTATTTTAAACCTCAAACACACAGGGTGACTTTCTAATCCCAAGTATGTGGCCCACCTCATGACTTGACTGTTGCCTTAGTGCTTCTTATAGTCAAAAGCAAGTCATTTCACAATTGGAAAACCCCCACTGCCTTGAAAGCCAGCTTACACGTCCACGCTGTCAGAATGCTTCCTACATTACAAATGCTCTGAGAGCAGAGAGCTCTGAAGCTAATTACATTAATCAGTAGTTTTTTTTTAAATGTAGAACTCAGTTACATTATATGTGTTCCACGAGTGACTGCTGAATTAGAGACAGAGAGTGTTAGAGCTCTTTTGAGCTCTGCTGTTTTGTTGGGAAGAAACTCAACTAAATCAGAACATGACCAAAGCTGGGACCCCACAGGGTCTCAGATCTAGACGGCCAAAGAGAAGGAGGGATAGCAACAGCACTAGGATGCCCAGAGCCTGGTGGGGATACAACCATCCTTACTTCGTTCTGTTTCTCTTTTCGTTCTCTCAGTCCTGGTTCTTCTGTGTGCTTGGGGATTGGCAACTCACAGTTTCACAGCTCACATTTTTCTTCTAGAAAATTCAAATGACCTAGCCATCCGGTTCAGATAGGGCTGGCTGCTGATCTGGGGTCAACCGCTGAACCTAGTTTCTCACCTTCCCTGGGCGAGGGATATAGAATTTTATAGATCTAGGTATCTACAGCTAGATTCCCAAACAGTTTTTGATTTCTTTTCCCCTTGACTTTTCTCTCATATTCAATTTTCACAATTTACTTTGAATTCCTGCCAAAATTACATCCACTAAAATATTTACCATAACAATGTTTATTTTTGCCTAGTTTGAATAGCACAAAATTACATTTTTTGAATTTTGCAATTCTACTGTCTTTATTGATTCTTTTTTAAAAATTATGAACATTTAAAACCTAAAACACTGTGGATGTAGTTTTGGGTAGGGGACTTGCTTAGCATGTATAAGGCCCTATGTTCAATCCCTAGCCCTGCAAGGAAACAAGTAAAAACTGCCTTTCCAAGTGAGAATGGATCTTGTTTAATAAAGACAGCTTGCAGAGCAAGCCTCAAATCACCCAAAACAAGCAGGATCGCTCGGGAAATACAGAAAAGCAGCCTTTAGTGTACAGCAGAGTGAGCATTAATATTGCCCCTGTTAAATTAGAGAGAAGACAACGAAACTACCCCTTGTCATTTGTAATTGGCAGTAAACAGCAACATCCAAATTAAAAGGTTTAGGATGTTTTGAGAAGCCTATCTAAACATAGGATTTATTATGTTTAAATGTGAATGGGTGTAAAACGTGTTTCTCTCGCTTGAAGAAAGCCACACATTTAACTGTTGGACGCTCCATCCTAAATCTTATGAAAATATTCGCATGGAAATTTTTTTCCTGCCAAAATTTTAAACACTTCTTAGAAATTTTTAAAAACTTTCTCAACTCAAGTAACTTATTTAATTTAGACTAGCATGGCTGTAATATTTTACATAACCACTTTAAACAACATTCTTTTTATTTTATTTCCTTATTATGTGCATGGGTGTTTTGTTAGCTTCCATGCCTATGGCCTGTGGAGACCACAAGAGGGCGACAGATTCCTTGGAACTGGAGTTATAGACGCCATGACCTGCTCTGTGGGTGCTGGGAATTGAACCTGGGTTCCTTTGGAAAGCAACCCGTGCTCCAGACACCAGTCTATCTTTCTAGCCCACATAATCACTTTTTATACTTGGGAAATTTTCAAAAGAGTAAGGCTTTCTCCCAAAGTAATTAAACCAACTTAAAAAAGGTTTTCAGTTTTTAAACAAATTATTTCCTAAGAGAAACTTTATTTTGAACCGTGAAGCGGTTTTGAAAATTGTTTTTTCCCCTACCATCAAATACATTTATACTGAGTTGGGCGTAGGTGATAGCCAAAGTTTACAAATTAAAGATTGATTTATTCTTTAACTGATGAGGAAAAAAGTCTTCGCAAACATCAATATACACATGAGACGAATTGATTAAATTCTTATCTTAATAATTGAGGACACACACACACACTTAGAAACCTGTAAGAACCTGAATATTCTCAATAAATAGCTGTAAGGCAAAGCTATTAAAGTTTTCATGGCTCACAACAAACATACTAGAATGAAGATGGTGTTTCAGAATTGATTAAACAAAGTTGATTGCAGAGACCATGAGCCATTTGAAATTCTTTAATCATGCGGATGTGATGAAAATGATAACTTTGGTGTTGTGGAGGACGACATCATGGCTCTCTTTGCTGAAAATTCTATCAGTGGTATTTTCCCCAAATTGACCAGTGAATCATAAACATTTTAGCCTGCAAATGACAGAAATGTCTTGAGTTTTCAATAAGAAAATGTGTTGATCATATTTCCACTAGGCAGTCATTAAACACTTACTGTCAGTCATTGGCAGGTAAGCTGCTCATTTAGGTGGTGGCTTTGATGTGAAAATGAAATGTAAAATTAAGCTAGTAAGCAAATAGCCTCTGTGTCCAAAACACAAAACTATTAACCCCTGAATTCTACTTCTATCTACACGAATAAGTCTAGACTCTTGGAATATTATGATACCAAGAAAGATAAGAGCAATTGTTTGTATGTTGCATCTGATTTATCAACTATCAACTGAGTTCAGTTCAGTCCAGATTTGCTAAATGACATGCTTGCTACACCACCCTCAGGGACATGCCTGTAGGTGTTGAGAAATGTGGGAAATGGTATGTAAATATATTAAAAACTGCATGTAAAATATGCATTCCTTTTATAACAGAAAAAACTATTAAGACTATTTATGTTTGGGACAAGTTTGCCACATCATGTAATTCATCGTGTAATTCATGCTCTACAGAGGGAGATATGCCCACTAATTTATTTTCCTGTGTGTGTGTGTGTGTGTGTGTGTGTGTGTGTGTGTGTGTATGATCTGTGTTGGGTATTCCAAAGTCAAAGCTGAAAGCATGTCTGAGGCAAATTGGCATTCTAGTGTAAAGTACCCAATGGGAACTCAGATTCATGGGAAATCGGATACCTAAAGTTCCTGGGAAGGGGAAGTAAGACACAGGAGTTTCAATACCCATATGATTGTATGCTGATCTCTGATTCTGAGACTGAGTTATTGTATTTTGAGTTTGGATGCACAAACAAATAATTGAGTATGGATGCATGCAAAGGCAGGATTTGATGTTCACACAAAAGATGTAGATAATTCCAAAGCTTCTGGGAAGAAGATGGTTTGAGAGGTGGAGGGGACTGAGCAGGATTAAGGGAGCTCATCCCTATTTTAGGTCTTTTCTTTTCTTTCTTTTTGTAGAAATAACAAGTTATCTTTATTTAGAATGAAAGGATAGTACAGATTAAAGGAGGGATCTTGTATCAAGATTGACTGACAGCAGACCATATGAATAGGGGTAGTCCAGGGCCCTAATTAATATTTGGGGTTTCCTTTTATAGAGTTCAAGAGGATTCTGGTTGCTTGTTCACTATACCGGTCCAAATTAAATACAAATATATATTAATTGTCTCTAAATACTCATTTTATTATATTGTTCCTTCAGCCCTCATAGAGAACCTAGGAGTTTACATGCTGTGAAATGCCCATCTCTGCTGAGACAATGTTAATTGGGAAGTATGGGAAGAGATGGTAAAATGCTGTCAGGTGGTACCATCTACCTGCTAGAATTACAGACATTTCAATAAGTTATCTACACTTTTGCAACTGTTGTCATACATGTTAGGTCTTTTCTTATAGGAGCCTTGATTTCAAGGCTCTAACATGATAGACAAGTTAGAAGAGGGATAGGCTGGGGTGACTTGAGGAGGATAAGCCAGGACCTGTGAACTTCAAGAGCATGCTTAACTGTGAGCCAGATTTCTCTCCCTCTCTGGATTGTTTTCTCTTTATTGTTAGTAATGTTTTTTTCTACATTTAATAGTATGAAGAAATACAGAGACTTGGGAGAAAAGTTTGTATCCACTTTGGGTGCTCAGTCAAAAAGAGGAGAAAGGAATCCCCAAGACTACCAGGCAGTGCAGATAGAATTTCATCCTTAGGGAACCAGGGATAGGGTACCAAACTCACTTTTCCTTTCTTGTGCAGAGATGTCCTAGGGAGCCCCTCACTTGGATGGGTTTGGAGAGATGAGAAGCAATACGTGTGCCCCATGGAAGAAGTCCTAGGAAGAAGCAGATGAAGAATGAAAGCTTGCTGTTTTAGGGGAAGGTATTGGGGTAATTACTTATTTCTTAATTCTTTTTATTCTCCTCTGCTCAGACAAAACCCAGTAATTTAAAGTCTCCTGAGACAGAGCTGATAAATGGGGCTTAGGATAGTGTCTGGCACATAGTGAAACAAAGATGCCTATTGAATAAATGAATTAATGAATCAATGAAGATTGTACAACCTCAGTTCTTGTAGCTCACAGGTGGGGGAAAGCATGTACAAACACATTCCAATGAGATACACGTTATTATAGGCTAACCAGTATTGAACCACTTACTCCCTATTAATGTTATTTTACCTTTGAAGTGAGGGAAGGCTTAACAAATTATTCAGAGGTGTTGAGATTTTGAATGTAACAGGAGAATACTTTTTTTCTGGTTGGAGGATATTTGAGAAAAATTATGATTAGCTGGACATGACTTCTTAAATGACTCAATGTTGTGTGATGAATTTATGCTGAGAATCTTGGTATCTGAGATATAATGTTTAGTTCATCCCACGGGGTTCAGTTATGCATGGAGGACGGCACAGTTGGAACCCTCAGGTAATCAGTTATAGCATCAGAACTTTCTGCAGAAAGGACAGAGGAGAGAAAATCACAGACATTCTGCAAATCCTATCTGAAGTTCTGTGTAAATCTCAAGGGATTCCAGCTGTCAGGGAGGACATCCTACTTTTTTGTCTGCGGTTTAGAAAGTGGCAGAGATAGATTGGTGGGGCCAGGGAAATTAAAAACAAGCATTCTACTACAAAATAAGTTCAATCACAGCTTTGTGTGCTCAGTAGACAACACAGAATACAATTAAGACAGGTGACAAAATAGAGCCAGGACTATATGGGGTTTGCCTCAGGACTTTTTGATCTAAAGAAAAGAGATGACAATCGTCTGGACTGTTTGGAAAAAGTTGGAGATTGAAAGACAGCTAAGTATGTATCTTAGATTGGCTTTTTCCATTTGTAGCTCGACATTTAGGGGGTTGGGTCTCCACAGAAGCCAAATGTCTCTTTGAAAGGACTTAGCCATCTAGAAGAGACAATTCAGTGTCTTTTGTACCATTGGATAGGGACAAGATCAGTTTTCCCTCTTGGGGAAGGGTAGTACAAGCCCTCTTCACTGTCTTGATTGAGAAGCACCTACTTTGACACTCATAGGTGAGGGCAGCTTTGAATGTTCCAGGAATGGAGTGGTGTGTGCACCTCTCTCAGAGGCCAGGGTGACAGACTGAGACACAACCTGAGTGAGGTTTCATGAACTTCAGAAAAGTAGATGGTAACGAAAGTCTAAGAGGAGATAGAACTCATGCAATCATGTCTAAGGATTCTCCGAAATAGCTTATACAACTCTGAAGATAGGAGAAGGATGACAATTTTCTCTTAATGTTAAACCTTTCTTCCAGATTGATGATGTCTGGAGAAAGTGAGGTACTGTCCACAAGTGGATTGGGATGCCTATGATTCAAACATTACGTATGATTGGAATGTGTCCCTCAGCGTTCATATCTTGACAACTTAATTCCCTCTGGAGCAGTGTTGAGAGGTGAGGTCTTCCAGATATTCAGTCATGAGGGTTCTTCCCTCCTCAATGGATGAATGCTGTCATCTTGAGAGTGTGTTTGCTTCCTTGTTAGATTCAGGCCTCTTGATCTATGGATTTCTAACCTCCAGAAATGTGAAGAGCTTTTTTTTTTAATAAATTACCCACTTTGTGGTATTCTGTCATAGCTGCACTTAAGTACAGTTTAGA
This sequence comes from Mesocricetus auratus, assembly GCF_017639785.1. Lineage (NCBI taxonomy): Eukaryota > Metazoa > Chordata > Mammalia > Rodentia > Cricetidae > Mesocricetus > Mesocricetus auratus. The sequence continues at coordinate 19,736,786 of NW_024429266.1, read as the reverse complement.
CAGACTGAGGACTCCAAAGCTTTGTTTTGAGTAAATGCACAAGCATGTGCTCTGGTTTTATCATCTAGGCAACATTCATCAAATTGTGTCAGATTGTGCAGTATTGGGTGTCCAGAAAGTAGCATCTAGATCAGAAGGCACACTGGTCCATTTATTTTGCATGCATGGAAAATTCTTCCTCCATAAGTTAGAACACAAGAGGCAAATCATCACATGTAGCCTCTACACGTAGAGGCCAAGTAATTATGGCTGCAACATATAGTAAACACAGTGTTCTCATCATAGGATGTGAGTATTTTTATTCTCAGTGGATCCATTTTCTGTTTTTCTGAACATTTTTACAAGGATCTTTGAGGTATTTTTGTATTGAGAGGCCCTGACAGAATGGACCCAGATTTTTAGGTTAAAATGAGAATGTCCAGAGAGAATAAATGCAGGTAATAAGCACTATTTATGGGGCTTTGTCATTGTGAGGCTTATTTCTCTCTGGGTATGTCACTGTTAGTTTGAATGACTGCTTATTATTTCATCCATCACACGGATATAGCATAAATCACTAAGCCATCCATTTATGTAGTGAATATAAATCTTATTCAATAAACTCAGGTGAGCAAGAAATGTCACATCTCTATTTGCTTTAAATCAAATTAAATAACTCTCTGGGCTTTTGTCCTACAGGGTTCCTGAAAATTCTAATTTAGTTACCACTGGGGTTTCTCACCCATTGTCCCCATCATGGAAAAGTTCTGGAGTCTTACACTGATACTCAAATGGCAGGGAGGTTGTGATGTGACCACTGTCTAAGCCTATATGGAACTTTGAAATCTGTGTTTGTGATACTTCTACAAAATGGGTCACAGGTTTTTTTTTTTGGTCCAGATTGCGAGTCCTAAGGTGTATGGGGCACATACACTTAGAGCCATTTTCTCAGGGACTCCACTTATACCTCACAGGGCCGGCAGAGAGCAGAACCAGGATCCCCAATACCCCCTAGTTCTGCCAGGACCTGTTCTCCCAGCTTGGTATTGTCTTCATTCTTCCTGAGTGCCTCCGTGTTTCTGGCTTTTTTCAGTTTCCAGCACAATTTCTGCTAGAACTCAGAAGTTTGGAGGACAGGTATTCAGTGTCTGCCATTTCACACTCAAGACGAGGAAACTGAGCCTGTGTGCCTGGAATAGGGTGTGCTCCAACATATTCTAGAGGAACAGAACTGTATCTGCTAACTTAGCTGGTCACTATCTCCTCATTTTTACTTAGGAGTTACAGTTACTCAACAGGCAGTAATTACTACTTACTGTGGGGCAGAATTTAGATCAGGCACTGAAAACAAAACAGCAAATGTGGTAGGATCTGATCACCACTCTCAAGGACCTTTTCATAGTGGACATATTTGTGTGTCAGCCCTGTTCTTCCACCACAGAGTAAGGGCATAACATCTTTCCTTTCCCCCTGATCTCTTGCTTCCATTTTTATTAGGATTCTTGTTATTACACTAAATTTATCTGTACATTCCTGGAAAGTCTTGTTATCTCTAGATCCTAATTATACCCGGAAAATCCCTTTTTATATAAGGTAGAATAGACATAGGTTTCAGGTGTTAGGATACAGACCGCTGTTTAGTTGATGAATCTGTTTTACAAGAAGATGAGTTGAGACCTTAAAGAACAAAAATTCTGAAAACTTTCAGGGTTAGCCTGGGGTGTGACTAGCCCATACCCTGTTGATTTAGTAGTGGAAAGATTAACCATCTGTCAGAGTTCATGGGAGTGGGGGTGTTAGTAGACCTACCATAGCTAAACTTCTACTCCAGGCACCCTAGCTTCATCCTTGCTCACTACCCATTTAAAGCTAACTCTAGGGATTATCTCAAAGAAGCTGGCCCAGGAAATTTAGGATGCATGCTGATACCCCTAACATAACCATATTACGATACCTGTAGACTCTGCCCCGAGGATTCCTTCTGTTTCCCTCAAGTGTCATAATTTATTCTATCTCTATTGCTTCCTGTTCCACCTTGTCATTGTCCCTAAACATCTTCACCTCAGTCATAGCTTCTCTATTTTATGTCTTGAAAGCTTGTATTTTGCTCAGTAGCAGGAAGAGTTTCAGCTACATTTAAAAGGGCAAGACATTTTGCCTCTGCATTTTATAAATCCTCTGTGGCAGTGTTACCTTTCTATGCCACCATTACAGAGTGACTTTTCATCAGCCCAGATCAGAATGGGGGTTCCTCCTAGCTAGCCCTGAGCAGTGGGATTTCTGGTGAAGGTGGAAGCATTCGTTCTGCATCTGCTGTCCTATGCGGTTACCGCTATGCACAGGTGGCTACCGCTCCTTAGCAATTGCACTCGTTTTGTTTTAGTAAAAATGTAAGAAACTACAGTTAGTAACTGCTGTGTCAGACAGCACAGTCCTAGACACTTCCCTGGACTTAATGGAAGGTGAGGGTGGGGTACAGGACAGGATCTTCTCAACAGCTCCGTATAACGAGAGCCAAGCGAGGGAAGGCCGTCACTGGAATGAGGGAAGAGCAAATCTGGGAAGGTCTAAAAATTCCACCAAGCTGTCTGGCCCAGTTTCCCTTTTCCTACCAGATGGCAAAGGAGTTGTTAACAAATTGTTTAAGGTATTCTGGAGATCCGTGGACCATGTTTTTATTCGTTTGACTGGGCAATATTTCTTGTTACTATTTTAAGTTAGCTTAGAGAGTAATGTGTTTCATTATGGCATCTTCATACTATGTTGGTCTCTCAAAGACCTCTTCTGACCCACATTCCCCTCTTGCTGATCCATTTCACCCCACTAATAGATTCCCTTCTACATTTATGCCACATGTATTCTCTGCCCACCCTCAGTTCTCCCTCTCCTTTCTCAGGATCACCTTTTTTGTTCTCTCTCTCCTCATCCTCTGTCTGTCTCCCTGTCTCTCTGTCTCTCTCTCACTTTGTCTCTCTGTCTCACACACACACACACACACACACACACACACACAGAGAGAGAGAGAGAGAGAGACAGACAGACAGAGAGAGAGATATTTAAAATCCTGATTCCACATATAAGGTGTTTGACTAAGTCTGGTTTATTTCAATAACATAATAATGAATTCCAGTTCCATCCATTTCCCTGAAAATGTCATTTCATTTTCCACGTATGGCCGAATAAAGCTGCATTGTGTGTATGCACCACATATTCTTTATCCATTCATCTGCTGATGGGCATCTCGGCCAGCTCCATATCTTGCTGCCATGGCTAGAACAACGATAAGCATGGGTTTGGAGGTACCTCTGTGGCATGTTGACTTAGAGTTCTTTGAGTTTGTATGCAGGAGTGGTATAGCTGTGCCAAACTAAAAATAGTATTTTATCTCATTTTCCCTCTGGATTGTTCATTCTCTCTCTTGAATAACAGTGAGCTCATCCATGCTTGCCGCCTAGCTAAAAAAACAACCGAGCAAGCCCAGCATGTGCTTTTTGCTCATGTTGCCATGCAGGAAATAGAAGTGTACAGCAGGGCCCTTTCTGCCTAGATTGTGAGGCCGGGTCCTGAAGGCAGTCAGAAGCACCATGTTGGCTGTGGCATTTGATGTATTGCCAGTTCAAAATTATGCCCAGGACGACTTTATTTTAGGGATCTGAGATACATAGAGAATTTATGCCTGATCCAAGAGAAAACCCTGCATCGAGAGGATGCCTCATATTCAATGCAAGTCTAAGGTGGGGTACCCATAGGAAGTGTGTAGTTTCTCTCGCAGATTGTGGAATATGGCCTTCACTTAGAAGGGAGGGGTATTTTGTGACCAAGACTGGGGGATGTCCTGAGAGTATAGGTGAAGTCAAACTCAAGGTGGCAGGTTCTGAGGTTAACAGGAGGGACCCACGTTGAAAGCAGCAAAAGGAATTCCTGCAGGAGATGGGTGAGTAGTGGGAGCATCCTCTCCTTCTGTGCTTTTATAGCTGTGGGTGAGGAATTGTGTGCACCTGGTGCAAGCAGAGCAGGGAAGCCTGTGAGAATACCCTTACACAAACTAGGGTCTACCTGTAGGAGGCATTAGGAGAGTGAGAGAAGGGACAGAGAAAGAGCACAAGAAAAAGGAAGCCAAAGTGACGAGGATAAATACCACTGCGGATAAGGCTTAGTGCCCTTTATGCTCCATCTATTATTAAAGGCACAGAGATGCTCAAAGGAGGACAAAAGGAGGAAGAACAGTCCCTGACAAGTCCGCAACAAGACTTGAGAGGATACCAACAATGGACGGCTTTCTCTAACACTTGTAGTGCAGGGAAGATAAGCAGCTGCCTAAAAGAGATTACAGCGGTGAGAATCCCTACTGCAATGTGTCCTGAGACCTAGGTCTATAGTCCTACAGCTTGTACAAAATGCCCTTTGCAAGTTATAGATAATAAAGGATATATGTGTCTGTGAGGAAATATGAAGAGTGAGAGCAATAAAAGCTAGGGTACTTTTGTTTCTAAGAAATCTTCCAATCAAACGGCCCCAAGAAACAAGCGGGCATAGCAATCCTAATATCTAACAAATTAGACTTCAAATTAAAATCAATCAAAAGAGATGAAGAAGGGCACTTCATATTCATCAAAGGAAAAATACATCAAGACGAAGTCTCGATTTTAAACATCTACGCCCCAATTACAAAGGCACCTACATTCGTGAAAGAAACATTACTAAAGCTCAAAATGCACATAAAATCTCACACACTAATAGTAGGAGACTTCAACACTCCGCTCTCACCGCTAGACAGGACCTCCAGACAGAAACTTAACAAAGAAACAAAAGAATTAATAGAAATTATGACCCAACTGGGTTTAACAGACATCTATAGAACAATCTACCCAAATACAAAGGGATATACCTTCTTCTCGGCACCACATGGAACCTTCTCTGAAATTGACCACATAATAGGAAACATAGCAAATCTCCACAGATACAAAAAAATTGGAATAACCCCCTGCATCTTATCAGACCACCATGCATTAACATTAGAATTCAACAATAACACAAATCGCAGAATCCCTACAAACTCATGGAGGTTGAACAATGCACAATTGCACCATCCCTGGGTAAAGGAACAACTAAAAAAAGAAATTAAAGACTTCCTCGATTTCAATGAGAATGAAGACACAACATACACAAACTTATGGGACACTTTGAAAGCAGTGCTGAGAGGAAAGTTTATAGCACTAAGTGCCCACATGAAAAAACTGGAGAACAGTCATACTAGAGAATTAATAGCACAGCTGAATGTTCTAGAACAAAAAGAAGCAAACTCCCCAGGAGGAGCAGACGCCAGGAAATAATCAAATTGAGGGCTGAAATCAATCAAGTAGAAACCAGGAAAACACTGAGAAGAATCAATGAAACAAAGAGTTGGTTCTTCGAGAAAATCAACAAAATAGACAAACCTCTGTCCAAACTAACCAAAAGACAGAGAGAGAACATGCTAATTAACAAAATCAGGGATGAAAAAGGGGACATAACAACGGACTCTGAGGAAATCAAGAGAATCATCAGGGCATACTTTGAAAATCTGTACTCCACAAAATTTGAAAATTTAAAGGAAATGGACAATTTCCTGGATAGATATCACTTGCCAAAACTAAATCAAGAACAGATAAATAATCTAAACAGACCTATAACCCCTAATGAAATAGAAGCAGTCATCAAAAGTCTCCCAAACAAAAAAAGCCCAGGCCCAGATGGCTTCAGTGCAGAATTCTACCAGAAATTCAAAGAAGAGCTCATTCCAATACTCGTCAAAGCATTCCACACAATAGAAGCAGGAGGCTCACTGCCAAACTCTTTCTACGAGGCTACAATTACCTTGATACCCAAGCCACACAAAGACACAACTAAGAAAGAGAACTATAGACCAATTTCCCTCATGAACATTGATGCAAAAATACTCAATGAAATCTTTTAAATTCTTAACATCTAGTTCCCCACTGGACAGATGTGTATGATTTCAAAGCATTTTTCTTGGTCTAAACCCATAAGAAAGACATGACTGGGACGGTACTTGTCTCAGACTAGGAGAGGAACCCTACAGGTGTATAGTTATGTTCCCATGATGCAAGTGTGTTATACATGTGTGAGCAGACAATGAAAAGGGCCACTTATTCTTTCTGGAAACTATGTAGAAGAGCGAGAGATGAACTATCAAGGAAGTCTCCACAGGAGTACTGGAATTTTAGACTGTAAAAGTGAAGTAGAGTTTTTCCCCTGGCAAAGAACTTTTAGAATTAACTTATATGCAGAAGTTCTGAAACCAGATAAGGCACTGGTTGGATGCTTAATAACAGCTACTTAGTGTTATGCTTCAGTGGCCATAGTGATTGAAGATATTTATCTCACTTGGTACAGCTAATACCGAGGAGGAGCCACTGGGAACCTAGGACATTTCTGTCCCTTCTATTTGACCTTGTAAGCATGAATAGAAGAAAGCGCCTCACCCCCCCCCCCGATATTCAGAGCATTGGAGTACTTCCTGAACATTAGGAGTTTACCCCAATCTTTATGACAATCAAAAGTACTCCCAAAATGTTCAGCAGGGACTGTGGGAGGGTGGTGTCACTGCCCAAGAGATAGTGGATAGTGTATCTACTGATGTAGGGCACCCTGCTCTCTCTCCATGAACACTCACTGACCTTCAGGGAGGAAGAACTGCATTTCTCACATCACAGGGTGAGTTGGATTTAGATGTGAGAGATGGACTCAGGTCTCCTCATCTCCCAAACAGAGCGATTTGTGTGTTTTTCCATCTTTTGCTTAAACTTGCACATTTGTCTGTCTGTCTGTCCATCTGTCTATCCATCTGCCTGTCCGTCCATCTATCCATTTTTATTTATGTACTGACTGTGTGTGCACATGCATGTGAGTGCCATAGCAAGCATGTGGGGGACAGGGTACATGTGTGGGAGTCACTTGTTTCCTTCTATCATATGGGCTCAGTGATTGTACTCAGGTCATTAAATTTGTCTTCAGGCACCCTTACCCACTGAGTCATCTTGCTAGTTCCCTTTTTTAACTCATGAACACTTTGGGGTTTGAGGGAATGGCTTTATTTTAAGTTGCTAGGAAATTTCATATAGCTTTAAAATTGTCCATTATTTCTACAGAGTACCTCAAAGAAAATGAATATTTGGAGGATAATTAAGTTTATGTAATCTCATATACTATATCTTTTCTTTTTTGGCACTGGGTATTGAACTGAGGGCAAGTTGACAAGATCTTATAAGATATTTATTGGCCCTGTTCACATTTCTCACAATTACTTGCAACTTGGATGGTTCGTACTGTGACATATGTGTAATAGCACCTCTTTAACATTTTATGCATGTATTTATACTTTACCCAACTCATGGATGCCCACAATAAAAATATGGGGGTTGGGGAGGAAGCTGAGAGGTAGACTGTCAGCTTGGTATGTTCAAGGTCCTGGCTTTGTTTGATCCTCTGTGTCACAAACAGAGAACTACAATGGAAAAAGAATCCACAAATAAAAAAAACCAAGATGAAGAAAAATACAATACTGTTTTCTAGAAAAGCGATGATCTCTTGCCTCATTAATACTCCCAGTTCTACTCCACTTTGAACTCTTGAAATGCGTGTGTATATGGAGGTAGCCACCGCTCTTCAAAAGCAACCTTTTAAAACAGTATCCACAGACTTTTTATCAGGGCAGAAAATGTGATGCCTCTTGACTCCTTCTCTGATTGACTACGTCTGTTATCTCCTTATATTGCAGCAGCTGCTTTGTAATCTTAGTTTAATTCCAGAGGCACATCCCAAAATGTCTATCTTCTCATCTTATGTTTTATAGGATAGAAGACTAATGTAATACTTTCTGTGATTTCTCTCCTCCCCTTTGCCCTTTTCTCTTCATACAGCTTGTATTTTCAGATCACCTGTGGAGTTACACTCTATTCTTAACAGAGTAAAAATTATGTGCTTTGTTGTCTACAGATGGTTTTTAAAAACTGAAGCCTTTGAGTGTTTTTGTGACTATGATTTTGTGAATATTGTCCACTGTGGAGCCAAACGATATAATTATCTTTTTCTTCCCCTTGTTTTGCTGTTCCTTAGAGCTCTCAATCCTTTCTTTTCTTTTATTTCCTGTCTGTACAGAAGTAAGAATATGGCCAAATCAAAGGCATTAGTTTCTTCTGCTGTCTCCCTACTTATCAATGCCTCATTTTTGGACTAAGCCGCTCTTTCTTCCAATCTGGGCTGATTGTTACTTAGGTTGGCCTAAGAGATGTCATTTTGAGTCTTCTTTTCATTACTCTCTGTGCTGTGGTTCCTGTTCCTTTGATCTCTTTTTGGCTCACCTCTTAGCTTTTCTGTAAGTCGTCTTAAAGCAATTTTCCATGGAAGGGTAGGGAGGTTCTTATATACCTGACAATGCCTTTGTTCTGCTCTCTCAGATTAATATCAAAATGGCTGTCAAGTTTTAAGGGGTGTGTGTGTGTGTGTGTGTGTGTGTGTGTGTGTGTGTGTAGTATGTGCTACTGTGTAAGTGTAGAGGCCATGGGAAGATGTTGGGCGTCCTGTTCTATCACAATTTGCTTAATCCTTTGAGACAGGGTCTTTTGCTAAGCCCTGGGAGGAGGCTGGTGGCCAGCAAGTTCCAGCCATCCTGCCATCTCCACTCTCAGCAGCACTGATTCAGGCACAGATGAGGTTCCACCCAGGCTTTGACATGGTTGTTGTGGATTTGTACTCAGGCCTCCATGATTGTTCAGCAAGCACTGTTACCCACTGAGCTATTGGTCCAGTCCCCCAAACCCTTTTCTCCCTTTGCTTATGACTGTGAAGAATCTTCTCCATTAAAATTTACACAAATTTCTCAAGTTTGATACCATCATGTTTCTCATAATTTAATGAATTCCTTTTCTGCTGAAGATAATTGTAGGGTTTTTTCTATATTATTTTTTATCATTTATTTTTATTTATGTATGTGTAGGTGTGAGCAGGTATCTGCAGAGGATAAAAGAGTGTCAGATTCCCTGGAGTTGGAGTTATAGGTGGTTGTGAGCCCCCTGATGTAGGTGCTGGGAAGTGAATCTTGGTATCCCGAAAGTACACCAAGTGCTCTTAACTTTGAGCCATCTCTCCAGCCTTTCGATACTCTGAAATTTCCAGAACTTGGGACCAAGTGTGAATATTTTCATTGTTTTAGATACTTGGCAGATAATCTTAGTTTTGAAATTGGTTGTCAAGTTTGGAGCATTTATATTTCTTTTATATTATCCAATTGAAACGTTCTCTTTCTGGAATTTGTATTACTTGGGTGTTAGAATTTCTTGGTTCAATTTTTGGAGGGAGTTTTTCATCATTTTGTATTTTAATTCTTTGTTCATAATATTTAATTTGTTAACTAAATATTTTTGCTTCCAAGTGCCTATTTTTTTGTTATTTCATTGATATTTTTTTATTTAGTTTTTATTCATAATTACAAGCTTAGCTCTGCAATCCAGCTAGACTTGAGGGGAATGAGGAAAATATGGAACCCAAAGAATATCAGTGAGAGCAGAGATTACAGGGCATTGCAAGCAGATGGGTGGGGGCTACTCTCCTGAGCTACAGAGGGAATGGTCTGGTGGGTAAGAAGGCCGCGAGTCAAAAGAATTAGAGTTGCCCACAGTCGGAAATAGTGATCTTGCTGGTCTTGACATTCCCGGACCTGAAATGCTCCATGTTTTCTACAATGTTCACGCTTTCTTTCACCTTACCAAAGGTCACATGTTTGCCACCCAGCCACTAAGTCTTAGTGGTGCAGATAAAAAAAAATCGGGAACCATCTGTGTTTGCCATGGACAAGATGCCAGGACCTGTGTGCTTCAGGATGAAGTTCCCATCCTCAAATTTCTCTCCATAGATGGATCTGCCGCCAGTGCCATTATGGTGAGTGAAGTCACCACCCTGGCATATGAATCCTGGGATAATTCTGTGAAAGGAGGAACCCTTATATCCAAATCCTTTCTCTCCAGTGCTCTGAGCATGAAAGTTTCCTGCTGTCTTTGGAACTTTGTCTTCAAATAGCTCAAAGGAGACGCGGTCCAAGGGTTCGCCATCCACAGTGATGTCGAAGTACACGGTGGGGTTGACCATGGCTGCAGGAAGAGGTGAGAGGGGACAGCGGCGTCTGAAAAGCCTATTTCATTGATTTTTAAAATAATATTTTCTCCCCTACTAATGGGAGCATGTATGTGAAGTTATAACCTGTGAATTTTTAGATTCTTCCCACTCATCTTTCATGGTATTGTTCTATGTAACTCCAGCATGGAACTCAGTATTCTCCTACCGTAGCCTCTTGGGTTCTGGGATTGCGAGTCTGTACCATTCATCATAGAGTTTTATTTCAAAATTTTCTTCTGTCCCCTGAGTAGCCCGCACCACCTCCAGAGTTAATTTTCTCCTGCCTTATCTCAGTATTTTCCCTCTAAGTTGCATTCATCTCAAGTACAAGCGCATAATGGACTTTGGTCATCCATCATGTTTAAGACTAAGAAAAAAATCCAATGCTCATATGTTTTTTTGGATGACTGTGTGGTGAGGCTGCCTTCAGGTTGAACATTCTTTAATTATGCAATGTAAAGGACTCCCTAAACCTTTGAAAGCCCCCAAATATCACTATCTCCATTTATTTGCTTTATTTTGGTAATTTTCCTTAGAAAAGTACCCTTTGTTTAAACATTTGTTTTTGGCGTGGAAGCAGTAAGGCACTTATTTTCCAGCAGTGTGATTAAAGGTTTAAGGGAGGACTCCTAATAACCTTCAGGGTCTACGTCCCGTCTGCAGCTCTTGGTCTTGGAGGCTGGAGGGTGATTTCTAGGCTCGCCTGGGGAGATTTTCTCCCTGCTTGCCTGCAGCCTCCCATTGTCGTCATATTTTCTAGACTACAGTTTCTCTCGCCCAGCTTCGGAATGTTTTATCCACTTTTCCTCTTGCAGAAATGTTTAGAAATATTTCACTTGCTAATAGCTATTCTCCTATTCTTTTCATTGCAGTGAGTTTATATCATTTTTATTCTTTTAACATCTTCTTAATGTTGCCTTGGGAGAGAGAACAGATAAACATTTTTGCACACTTTGCAGATTTGAGTTAGAGAATCCTTCATTTCCTCCCACTGAATATTTTAAATTTTTTTGAATTATTTTTTTTGTAGATGTAATATACGTACATCCTACAAAATTCATGAGGTCCAAAAGGGTTGACAGTAAAATTTAAGTCTTTTTTTTCTGTCTTGTTCTCTAGGTACCCAGTCTCTTATGTATCCTCCTAGACATACTCAATACAAACATATTTTTTTTGTAATTAAAACTTTTGAGCAGAGGCTACAAACACACTACACTGTGTTTATACATTGTACATTTCCTTCATACTCATTATTATCTCAGGCTTTATCCAGCTTTTTAAGGATTATTTTTATTTCTGCTTAATGTTTTATGAATCAATACTTAAAAAAGGCATTCTCCCCTCCAAGAGGAGGAGGAATGGGGCATGGGGCATGGTGGATATGATCATATTTCATTGTATACATGTTTGAGTGTCTTAGTTTTTCTATTGTTGCAATAAAACACCATGACCAAAGCAATATGGGAAGGAAAGGGTTTATTTTGCTTATACTTCCACATCACTGTTCATCAGAAGAACTCAAACAGGGCAGGAACCTGGAGGCAGGAGCTGATTCAGAGGTCATGGAAGGGAGCTGCTTACTGGCTTGCTCTGCATGGCCTGCTCAGCCTGGTTTCTTACAGAACCCAGGACCACCAGCCCAGGGGTGGTCTCACCCACAATGGGCTGAGCTCTTCTATATCAATCATTAATCAAGAAAATGCCCCATAGGCTTGCCTATAGTCTGATCTAATGGAGGCATTTTCTTTTTTTATCACAACCTCATATTTATTATTCTTTTAGAAAATTTTTATTTTTAAATTTAAATTAGAAACAAGGTTGCTTCACAGTCAATCCCAGGTTCCTCTCCCTTTCCCTCCCCTCCTCCCATCAACTCCCCCCCACCCCCCGCAATGCCCCCTCATTTCCCCAGGGAGGATGAGGCCCTCCATGGGGGGTGTTTATAGTCTGTCATTTCATCCAGGGCAGGGCCTAGACCCTCCTGCAAGAGTCCAGGGTGAGAGTGCATTTCTCATTGTTGGATGGGCACCCAAAATCTATTTGTATGCCAGGAGTAAATTGCCTAGGCCATGGAGGCATTTTCTTAATTGAGCTCCTTCCTCTCTGATAACTGTAGCTTGTGTCAAGTTGACATAAAATTAGCCAGGAAATGAAATTCAAAAAAAATATTGAAGAGAAACATTTCTTTATTGGTGATCTTTTAATTTCCCCTCGAATCATTCACTTTTGCAAAAACACAAGCTTCCACATTTTACACAGTATTTTACATATGTATGGGTATATCTGTCAGATAAATTCCTAGAAATGAAATCACAGTTAATTGTCAGCTTCCTTGGGGGAGTGTTACCTTCCTTGTGTCTGGGACAGAGTAGCTGACAAGAAAAGAAAACTTTTGGTTCAGCAGAAACAGTCCCTCACTTCAAGGAAGGCAAAGGGTGGACAGCTCCATGAGGTGGGAGCTGGGGCTTCTGGCTTCATTGCCTTGGCAGTCAGGGAGCCAAATCTAACTGGGGCCTCAAGACTCATGTTCCATAACCATCCCCTCCATGCCAGCCCCATCTCCCCAAGGTTCCAGAGTCTTTCAATACAGCGCCATGAAGGTAGGGGGACCAGGTGTTAAAACAAATATGGAGGCATTTCACACGTAAACCATCACAGAGAGTGTCAGTCCTCCCTCCAGTTTCAGAGACCATCTCTATCTCTATACCTTTCATAGCATATGGTTAAGATCCAGTCTGAATCCACTCTCACTGTTTCAGCTTAATTTCATATACAGAATTCTCAAGAGGTGCTAAGGTTGTAAAGAAGAGAACTAAGACAAGAAGACACTGGGAATGTGTGTGTGTGTGCGTGTGCGTGTGTGTGTGTGTGTGTGTGTGTGTGTATTAGTGATTGATTACAGGAAGCAGTTACCATCTCCAGGGCTCAGCAACAAACAAAGATGTTGAAATGATTAATTTTAAAAGCTTGATGGAGAGCCTCTTAACACAGAGACTCAAACTTCTGTGGACTGGGAATGGTTTAGCTGGTACCGTGAAGCTGGAGGAACCCTGGAGGGCTAAGACCAAACTTCCTGCAGGGTCACTGATTAGGCTAGAGATGGGGAACCTGCAGGATGAATGGAAACCTTGCAATCTGGACTCTGGGTCTGCAGTAACCAGACAGTGAGTCTGCAGGTGAAAACTGGACTGGTGTGTTGCTGGCAGGAACAGAGAAGAAACAGGGAGAGGGAGCTTATTCTTTCTCTGGGCAGCTTTCACTCTGAACTCCTGTGGGGCAGAAATAAGGTGTGGTGGGGTGCCAGCAGGGGTAACTCTGAGTTTATTTAGATAGGTAGGGCTAGAATCAGGACACAGTAAGTAAAACAGTAAACAAACAAAAAACAGACAAAACAACAACAAGAAAAAAACAACTATAAGGCATCTCAATGAATTGCTTTTTGATAATGTAATAGACAGAAAGCTACAGCCTGTTATAGGTTTTTAAAAAATTTTATTATGAGTATATACTTTGTCCCTTTCTCCCCATCAGCAGTCACATCTTGGGTTGGTACGTGCTCTGTCTCTGTACTCTGTCTCTGTACTACCCCTCTTTATATGTGACATTCAGAATAGTAACCCTCCGTAGCTTTATTGAAGATGAGCTTGCCTTTCGGTTCTTTTGTTGTTTTGGTTGATTCAAGGGACTAAGGGAGAACAGCTGAATTTTCTTTGACATTTAAAAAACAAATGCTCTCTCTTCCTTTTCCACACATTAAAGACACCAAGGGTCCCATCAATTGACTACAGGAATCTTCCTGTTTCATCTTGGTTGCCCCTGAACTCCTGGGCTCAGGTAAACCCTACAAGCATTCTCTGAGTTTCCTTCCTTCCTTCCTTCCTTCCTTCCTTCCTTCCTTCCTTCCTTCCTTCCTTCCTTCCTTCCTTCCTTCTTTCCTTTGATACCATTGCTTAGCAATTTTCTTATGAAGGCCGAAATGGAACACATCTTAATTTTGTGGTAGTTTGAGTATCCTTTCTACAAGCTGTCTTTGGCTGTCCTCCATTCCACTCACTTTCCTTTGAGTTACCGCTTTTGGTTCCTACCAGGAAAAGGAATTAGTTATTTAAATATATAATAATATGTCCTGCATAAACGTTCCCCTTCCCCAGTTTGTAGTCTATTTTCTGGATCATGGCAAATTTGTTATGTACAGTTTTTATTTTAACAGAGTCAAATTTATCAGTATTTTCTTTAGCGACTTCAGGATTTTTCTCCACATGTAAAAAAAGTTTTCCAATTTTGATATCTTAAACATTTATTCTATTTTTTTCCATAGTTACTGCTATTTGTCTGATTTTAAGATTTAGATACTTGATCAACTTGGAATTTTCCTGGCGTGTTGTTAATCTAAATCTGTTTTTCTTTTATATGCCTGCCTCATTATTCACCCATTCCAACCCTTTCATTAAACAATCCACAATCCCCACCCATGATTTTAAAATTAATTTTTACTATAATTGTTGTATTTTAGGTCTATTTTCGAGCTCCTTGTTCTATTAATACCTATTTATATATGTATTAGCACCACATTATTTTAATTACTCTAGCTAGAATGTGTTGAAAATCCTTCTTATATTTCACTTTTAGAATCTTGAAGTGTTTGCTTTTAAGATCTCTTAACAATATAGGTTAACTTCAGAAGAGATGGCATTACCTCATCGAGTTTCTCTGTTTGAGAACATGGTCTATCTCCCAATATGTTTTTTTCTACTTTTTTTGTTTATTTCTTAACAACTTATTATGAGTACATACTCTGTCCCTCTCTCCCCATCAGCAGTTACATCTTGGGTTGGTATGTGCTCTGTCTCTAATATATGACTACCCCTCTTTATATGTGAGATTCAGAATAGTAACCCTCCGTAGCTTTATTGAGAATGAGCTTGCCTTTCGGTTCTTTTGTTGTTTTGGTTGATTCAAGAGACTAAGGGAGGACAACTGTATTTTCTTTGACATTTAAAAGTCAAATGCTCTCTCTTCCTTTTCCTCACATTAAAGACACTAAGGGTCCCATTCATTTCAGGCATGTGCGTGCGTGTGTGTGCGTGCGTGTATGTGTGTGCATGCATGTGTGTGCATGCGTGTGTGTGTGTGTGTGTGTGTGTGTGTGTGTGTGTGTGTGTGTGTGGTGTACCTGTGCATGTGGATGCCACAAGACATCCTGAGTATTGCTTCTCAGGTGCTGTTCACCTTTCTATTTGAATCAGGGTCTCTTGAACTTGCAGATTTGGCTACACTGACTGGCTATTGAGCCCAGGGAGCTGCCTGACTTTGTTCCCAAACATTGGGATTCAGAGCAGGCATCAGGCGTGGGTTCTGGAGGACAGGGCTCAGCCTCTCAGACCTTAAAGGCAAGTACTTTACCTACAACTGAGCTGTCACCGTCTCCCCATGAAATCCAGTTTTTATCTCTGAAAATTTCTTGAAATCTCCACGGAATAATATAAGCTTGCATAAATGTTTGTCACCTCAGCTAGTCACCCGCTACCAAGCTAACTCCGCATGCATTTTGCAGACGGCATTTGTCTCTGTTAGCACCCCTTACTGTGTAGTTGCTCTCACGTACTTCAATTGCTTGCAAACTGGAGGTATGTGAAAGCATTTCAAGGAGAAATGGAAAAAGTATCCAGGGGCCATGAAAGGGGACCACTCAAAGTGCTGGTTCTGGTATTGAGAAAATGACGGTAGTTATTAGCAACCACTCGGTTCGAAGCTTAGGTAGTTTCACCTCTTTGCCTTCAGTAAATTTGAAGGAAGACTTCATCAGATTGTCAGTGGAGAAGTGACTTTGGTTTTGCACATAGTTTGAAAGGTATTAAAAGCTAATGAAGGACATTACTATAATAAAGCTTCTTGAATTTGCATCTAGTTGTCTATGGGAGCAGTTGTTTTCATGCTCACATTAAAAAGAGAATAAAATTGATGACAACTCCTGTCTCACCATTGTAATGAAGAATGTTCATCCATGTATATGTAAATTAATTTTCTAAAAAAAGGCCCATTTATCTTATTAGGAAGCATATTTCCTGCCCAAACATGCTTTTATGTTTAAAATTATTTATCAAAATTACATACAAATAAAAATTGAAATGATTATCTAATCCAGAAAAGGTTCTTTACAATTTAGATCTGTTTGGCTACTGGAGATTAAGTAAAAATGCATTTTAATTTATTCATTTATTTATTGTTGTTTCAGGTCATTATAATATGGTGATCAATAACATAGTTTGAGGCATTAAAATTTACATTATGATAAAGTTCTGTGGGGGAAATGGACTAGAAATATGAGTCAAAGAAAAAAAGGAATAATGTAAACTTTTGACAGGCTGGAAATTTTGCTAGTACGTTTTCAAATGAATGAAAAATATGAAATCTTAATATTCATTGGCATATATGATGTAACATATTTTTTAAGACATTAAAGCTTATTGTGTGCCAAAGACTATATAATTATTTACGCTGTGATGAGACATTTTAATTGACAAATTAAAAATGGATGAGAAAGGCCCATACGTACATTTTCTCAATTCTTTCAGATTTTAGAATACAAACAGAAGTAAAGCCAAGAAGGAAACAATGTATGGCTACTGCCTAAGTTTTAGTGTAAGTAAACCACTACAGAATCTTTGAGACTAAGATAATTAACCAATGAATGTATAGGGAAGGTAAATCTACCCAGACAAATGGAGTTTTGGAGCCTAGGCACATACCGTTGGGTTTGAGTACCCTGCTACCCTATCTGTGTTCCCATCTTTCTTTTTTTATATCATTTTTTATTTTAATTTTAAATAGCTTGTTTTACATGTCAATCCCAGTTCCCTCTCCCTCCCCTCTTCCGGCACTCCCCTTCCCCCCCCAGCCTCCCACCCTATTGCCAATTCCTTCCACATAGGGGATATCTAGAGTCTGTCATTTCACTCCGGGTAGGGTCCAGGCAATCCCCTAAGAGTCCAGGCTGAGAGAGCATCCCTCTTTGTGCTATGTGCACACAATGACTGTTTGTATTCCAGGGATAGACACTGATCCACTGCTCAAGGCCCCATAGGTTTCCCAGGCCTTCTCACTGGCACTCACATTTGGGGGGGTCCAGATCAGTCCCATGTTAGCCTCCCCGCTGTCAGTCTGGGGTCCAAGAGCTCTCCCTTGTTCAGATCAGCTCTTCTGGTTTTGCCAGCCCATTCTTTGCCAATTTGCTCATCACTCCTCTCTCTCTGCCACTGGGTTCCTTGAGTTCAGTTCAGTGTTTAACTGTGTGCTTGCCTCTGCTTCCATCAGCCACTGGATGAAGGCTCCTAGATGGTTATAGACATCTAGTTCACTATCAGGAATGGGCATTCGAGGTGGTCTCTCCACTATTACTTAGCTTGCCAATTGGTGTTATCCCTTTAGATCACTGGAGGTCACTCTGGTGCCTGATCCGTCTTCTAACCTATGATTCCCTCTTCCCCCTATTCTACCCCCACCCACTCAACTTCCTGTTCCCCCATGACCTACTCTGTCTTTTTCTTCTCCCCCTCTCTTCTTCCCAGCTCCCACTCCCCCTTACCCCTCACCGTGTTCCCCATCCATTCAGAGGATCTTATCTCAATCCTCTTCTCTTGGGTACTATGCATATATGCATATCTTTTAGGTTCTTTCCTGTTTCCCAGACTCTCTAGAAACCATATATGAGTGAGTACATACCATGTTTGTCTTTTTGTGACTGGGTTACCTCACTCAGGATGGCTTCCTCCAGTGCCATCCATTTACCTGCGAATTTTAAGATTCCATTGTTTTTTTCTGCTGAGTAATACTCCATTGTGTAAATGTACCACATTTTCTCCACCCACTCTTCAGTTGAGGGGCATCTAGGTTGCTTCCAGGTTCTGGCTATTACAAACAATGCTGCTATGAACATAGTGGAGCAGATGCCCTTGTTGTATGAATTTGCCTCATTTGGATATATGCCCAAGAGTGTAATTGCTGGGTCTTGCGGTAGATTAATTCCCATTTTCCTGAGGAATCTCCACACTGATTTCCAAAGAGGCTGTATGAGTTGGCACTCCCACCAGCAGTGGAGTAGAGTTCCCCTCTCTCCACATCCTCTCCAGCATAAATTGTCTTCAGTGTTTTTGATTTTAGCCATTCTGACAGGAGTAAGATGGTATCTCAGAGTTGTTTTGATTTGCATTTCCCTGATGGCTAAGGATGTTGAGCACTTTCTTAAGTGTCTCTTGGCCATTTTAGCCTCCTCTGTTGAGAATTCTCTATTTAGATCTGTACCCCACCTTTTAATTGGATCCTTTGGTGTTTTGGAGACTTGTTTCTTGAGTTCTTTGTAAATTTTGGAGATTAGCCCTCTGTCAGATGTGGGGTTAGTGAATATCTTTTCCCATTCTGTGGACTGCCTTCTTGTGTTGTTGACTGTGTCCTTTGCCTTACAGAAGCTTTTTAGTTTCAGGAGGTCCCATTTGTTAATTGTCGATCTCAGTGTTTGCGCCACTGGTGTTATGTTTAGGAAGTGGTCTCCTGTACCAACTCGTTGAAGAGTATCTCCCACTTTCTCTTCTAAAAGTTTCAGTGTGGCTGGATTTATGTTGAGATCTTTGATCCATTTGGACTTAAGTTTTGTACAAGGCGATAAACATGGATCTATCTGCAGTCTTCTGCATACCAGTACCCAGTTATGCCAGCACCATTTGTTGAAGATGCTTTCTTTTTTCCATTGTACAGTTTTAGCTTCTTTGTCAAAAATCAAGTGGTTGTGGTGGCATACACCGGTAGGATTTGCTGAAGGAGGCAGAGGCAGGAGGATCATGAGTTCCCATCTTTCTAATGGCCTTCTCCACATTCTCATGAAAAGACCCCTCTCCTTCGCCTCGCTTGGAACATAAGACTCCAGCTTTTAGAGGCACAGGGATGTGGGACAATTTCTCATTCTGCTTATACAAAGCCTATATTTTGCTGCTTGTGTGGGTTTGCCCATTTCTTAGGATCACAGTGTGGCTGCTCATTTCCTATGGGATGCTAATATCTGTTCAAGGAGTGGATATCTTACTCACATGCTTTCGGAATGTGTGGATGGACTTGGAACTCTCACATCGTTTGTACTGTTTTGCTTTACACAGCATCACATATGGGGCAGCAACAGTCTATCAGGGCAACAGTCTGTCTCCTCTCCAGTGATGAAATATTAGTCCCGAACATCTTTTATAGCCGTCTCTTCAGTTTCCTCTTCTGGTGAGCAAAGGCTTGAATAATAACACACCGACCTTCCAGGAATCAGCAAGAAAAGTCTTATACAGAAAAGATAAATTTACCTATTAGAATACAATCTGCAGAGATAAAGATATGTTAAATGGCACATGCAATTTATATCACTTAACAGAATGCAACCTGCTCAGCTGAAACCTCTTATATTTCAATCCTTTCCAAGTTCAATGGACTAGCTTAAAAGACATCAGAAAATTAAAAGGACCTTCAAGTGATTTTTGCCCTAGCATAAATGGTGTCCTTTCTGAAACCTCAATTGCTTCTGGAAACTCTTTGAAGGGATTATGGGTCTCCTGGAAGGTCCCACTTTCTTATCTTCAGTTTACCCAGGTACAGAACACAGGGGGTTGCCTCCCCAGAATGTCTTTCTGGGCTTGTTGCAGAGTTTAAGGCCACAAGCATAAACTTCTTGTACTAATCTGCAAGAACAAGAATGAGAGCAAGGATAAGTGAGGTGCCTCCGCTGTCTCAGCTCTGTTGCTTGCTTGCTGTGGGGTTGGGGCATATGAGGACATGAGACTTTTGCCTAGAACTCATTAGCCCCAGCCTCAGCTGCTGATTTCTGGAATTATAGACACAGGACAGAGTTAGGCTTATTTGGACACTTAGTTCTTGGGTCTGCAAATAACTCAGGTTTAATAGTGGTAGACATGGTGGGGCTCAGGGGAATGGCTCAGCCTTTACAAGCATATGTTGCTTTTGCATTGAGCCTGGATTTGATTCTCAGCAACCATGTGGTTATCCACAACCATCTATAACTCCAGTTCTAGGAGATCTGATGCCCTCTTCTGACCTCTGTGGGTACCAGTGTGCATGTAGTGTGCATGTCTACATATAGATGAAACACTAACACAGAAATAAAATGAGTAAATCCAACAAAAATAATAAAGAAAGAGTGGTGGACATAACTCAGTGGCAGAGTACTTGCCAGCCGTGTGCAGGTCCCATGTTTAAAACATACTCACATGCACACAAGCACTAATTTAGACTATAGATGAAGATAAAATCAAGCAAGATAAAGATCAACTCTTTATAGGTATTTCTTAAGGTATATCTTTTGACTGAACAATTTTGCTGAGCTCTCATAAATATTGATATCTTATTAACATTATATTCTGTAATAGAAATGGTAGTGTATTTAGAAATTTGCTTTCTAAACAGTTTTGTTCCTTTCTAACCGTTTTCTGGATTCCAATTTCACAGAATTTCTGCATCTCTCTTTAGATGTACACATGCAAACTTTTCTGCACTTTTTTCTTTTGACTTGTTTGTCTTTTGGTTCTGGATTTTAAGAAGTGCTTTTAAAATTTAGATGCTAATGCACTGTCAGTTACACACCTTGCAAACCTCTTTTTCATCTGCTTCTCATCCTGCAAGGTTTAATAACTTTGGCCTCATAGCATTTAAGGTTTTGATATAATCAAATATGTCAATATCTTTTTTGCTATTTGTATTTTTGTTTAAAAGGTCTTAGTCTTTTATGACCAATTCAAAAATTATTGTATTTATTTCTTCTATTTTTATATGAATAATCCAGAAAGTCTTAATGTTGGGCAGTAACTGTACTTTGCTTCTAAATCAATAGCTGATTCTGCCAATACTACTTATTGAAAGGGATGATTTTTCCTTCTCTAAAATGTCACTGTACTATTCATTATATATTGGATCGTCCTTGACTCTCCATCGTGTTCCATTACAGCCCCAGTAATAGGCTATTCCAGATGACATACTTTGTAATGTGATTTGATGCCTGTAAGAGTGATTTTCCACCTTTTCAATTTTAATTTTATTGTGTTTAATTGCTTTTGTTTCTTTTTTGCTATTAAAATTGGTTTTATTATAGTATCTTAATGATTTATTACTTTTGTGAAGAATGCTTTTGTTTTTTTATTTAATGATTATAATAATTGCTGTCAACTTGATGCAAACCTAGACATACCCAGGAATAGGAAACACCAGCTGAACAGTTGCCTTTATTATATTGGCCTATTTGCATGTCTGTGGGACATTTTCTTGATTGATAATTGATCTGTGAAGGCCCATCCCATTGCGGGAGTTACCATCCCTGGGCAGGTGGGCCCGAACTGTACTAGAAAGCAAGCTGAGTAACCCTGAAGAGCAAGCCAGGAAGTAGTGTTCTTCTATGGTCTTGGCTTCAGTTCCTGTGTTGGTTTCCCTTGATGACAGTGTTTTAGCTGTAAGACAAACAAACCCTTTCCTGTCCCCAGCTGCTTTTGGTCAGTATTTTACGACTGCAACTAAAAGCAAACCGAGACACTGATCAGAAACGGGCTGCTTTCTTGTTCCTTCTAGTTTTCAGTGGATTGTTTTGGGTTTTCTAGATAAGCAATCGCATTGTTTCCAAGCATGGTAGTTGTAAATCTTCCTCCCAATATTTATGCTTTTAAAAATAGCATTGTTGCCTACTGCTAAGACTTCTGGCTGATTCGAATGGTGGGTGTGACAGAAGGCATCTGTTTTTTTTCCTGACTTGCAATGCTTGCAATATTTTAGCATTTTAACTATGTTAAATTGAGATATTTTCTCTATTTTAAATTTACTAATGTAAAAATGGATTCGGATTTTGTTATATTCTATTTCTGTACCTACTTGGTGTTTTTCGTTTTTCTCAGTTCATGAGATAGAGTATCTTGATTGTGGTCTTCTATGGCATTGCTGCATTCCTGGAATGGCTATTGACTGGTTACTATAGGCGTCTACCTTCATCAGATACAGTGATTACTTTGATTTATTCCTATTAATAGGACTTTTATGTAAGTGAGAATGGTGTGTAGTTTCCTCATGCTTTTCTGGCCTAGAACTTGTGCCTGTTTTATTAGCTGTTTGGCTTTTGTCTCTGTTCTGTATTTTGAAACAGTTGGTATGTTCTGGGGACACGAGGTTCCCCTGTAAGTTGGAACTTGAACTGTCATCCACTCAGGAGGCATATGCCTAAAGAAGAAATGATTCTTTCCAGTTTCTCCTGTGGTTCAGGTTTGTAAGCATTCATGCCGATTTTTCTCAAATTTAGCAAATTATTCTCTTAGCAAACATTGTCCAGTTCATTTAGGTTTCACCTTGTTGCTATAGAACTTACACAAACCATTTTCTCTTGATAATTGTTGTTATTGTTTATTATACCGTCTTTCACTGATCAAAAATGCCATCTATTTTATTAGCTTTTTCTAGTAACTGGCTTGGTCTTTTAGTGTTTGAGTCTATTAGTATTTATTATTTATATTTTAATAATATTGCTTTATCATTGTTTTTATTTCAAATAATTTTTAGTTCTTTGAATTAAAAGTATATTGTATTTTAAATTTCTTTTGTGTGTGTGTGGTATAAATATGTGTTCCTAAGGGCATATGTATGTATGTGCAGGGTGTATGTATTTGGAGGCCAGAGGTTGATATCAGATGTCTTCCTCAAACACTCTCCACCTTAATTTTCTGAGACAGGGTCTTACACTGAACTTCCAGCTCACCAATTTGGCTAGGATGCCTGGCCAGTGGGTTCCAGGGATCTCCATATCTCTGCCTCCCTCGTGTTGGGATTACAGTTGAGTGCTTCTATGCTCAATTTTTCATGTGCTGCTGGGGATCCAGCATTATTACATGCACATAGCGTATAGACTGAACTATTTCTCCAGCCCTTTATTTTATTTTTAAAGTGTGTGTGTGTGTGTGTGTGTGTGTGTGTGTGAGCTGCCATGCATTTGATAGTGCCACCTGTGGCCAGAAGAGGGCATCAGATCTTTACAGCTGGAGTTAGAGGTGGTTGAGAGCCCACTGATGTGTGTGTACTGGGAACTTGAGTTCTCTGAGAGGGCAGCAAGCCCTGCTAACCATTAAGTTGCCTCTCTAGTTCCAACCCTTATTTTAATAATTTTGATGATGTATTTATATTCATATGCCACTTTAACTCATTTAAGTTTAAGTAACCATTTTCATTTTCAAGGTTGTTTTAAATCTATTTTTAATTTTTTAAATTATGGCATACGGTGTGTTTTGGTGTTTGTATGTTTTGGAAATTTTAGAATGGTTAAATCTAGCTAATTACCATATATACTTCTCTGTATATTTAAGTTTTTGTGTAGTTAGAATGAATAAAGTTTATTCTGTTAACAATATTCAAGTAAAAGGATTTAGAGTTACAGTAATGGCATAGGCATAATTATAGTTATAACAATGTATTGCATATTTAAAAGCTAGTAGAATTTCAGTTTCCAGTGTGTTGGGGGGGGTTGTTTGTCAGCTTTCATTCCTAGTTTAACTGAATTGTAGCTACTGACTATAGCACTTGTGACACCTGATTTCTGGCCCATATTGAAATTGACTTTGTAGCCAATATGTGGTCATATATATCTGTTTCCATGAATAGTCATATATTTACAGTGTATATATAACATATGAATGCGCATATGTCCTATGCGTGAGATTGACACTATTATTTTGATTCTTCTATGTTTTATTATTTTTTTAAAAAGTATTTTTTATTTTATTTTTAAAAAAAGCTCTTTTAGTTTGGGTTACTATTGCTATGAAGAGACTCCATGACCATGGCAACTCTTATAAAGGAAACAGGCAATTCTTATAAAGGAAACATTGTTTAATTGTGGTGGCTGGATTATAAGATCAGAGGTTCAGTCCATCATGGCAGGGAGCATGTTGGCATGCAGACATACAGGCATACATGGTGCTGGAGAAATAGGCAGGTGTCCTACATGTTGCAGGCAACAGGAAGTCGTTTGACTGTCACGCTGAGTAAAGCTTGAGAAAAAGACCTTGAAGCCTACCCTCACAGTGACACACTTCCAAAAGAAGGTGTTACCCAGATTAAAGGTGTGTCCTTCAGCCTGAAGGTCTGAATAAAGGCATGTGAAATCCAGCCTTCTGCATCAAGACTATTCAAGACTACTTCCTCCAACCAGGCCACATCTCCTAATAAGTTACTACCTATGAGATTATGGGGACCAAAGGCATTCAAACTACCACAAACACATTTATTATTTTTCATTTTTATATTTGTGAGAGATCTTACTATGTCTCACCCACCAGCTGCCTGATAACCTACAGAGATCTGCCTCTCTCTGACTCCCCAGTACTAGGATTAAAGGTATGAACCACCACACCCTGTTTGATCTGCTTGTAGGGAAGTTTATCTTAGTACTGGGACTAAATATTTGCTAATGTCTTATTGTGGTTTCTTGTCACTAAGCCAGGTTGCTTGCTCTTTGTCACTGATGCTTATTATTTGAAACATTATTATCCTCAGTACAAATACGTATGCTCCCTTATTAATATTGTTTCCATTGTTAATATCAAGTATTCCCATTTCTTAAAAAGCATTTGGCATTGGACTCCATTTTTTCCCATTTCAACATTGTTCTATTTTATTCCTCTGACACTTCTTTTTCCTATTTTGTTATTATCTCCTTGATTGTGCCATTTTTTAGTGTTTCTCGTAAACACTGTTAATGGTTTCACTTAATTAAGTCAATCAGAACATTGTCAATTTCTAATAGATGTAGTTATTTAATCACATTTAATGTGATGATTGATAGATTTGGACCCATTCCTAGATTTTCTATTCAGGAATCTGTATAATTTCCTTCTCTTCCCTCATTTTTGATTGACATTTTTGTAAATACATTTTAATGACATAGAAGTTGAGTATCTTAGTCTATTCATCAGATGACTACCCATATATTAACATATATTTTAACAAATACTTATTTAATAAGGCCTGAAATAATTAAGCAAATTAGTGTTTTTCACTCTTTATGAATTCTATACACTATAACTATACTGGTGTTCTAATCTCGAGTGCTGTATTAATATTTAATAATATTGAAAATATTTAATTTAAAATAAATTTCAGATAATACTTTCTTCATCATAATGGAGGCAGGCAGTTAAGAGCTCCTTTTTCTAAAGAGCAACTGTGGAGCTTGACAAAACTCTCAAAAACATTAACTGCAGCTCTGACAATTTAGTAAAAAATCATACCTTGAAGAGGAAAACCAAGCCTGGTACTAGAAACCTAGGCAACCACTCAGGGCATGTGAAGTCATGGATGTTGGAGGAGAACCTACAACCACCATCTCAATAAAACAGTGTAATCCCTAACTACACTTGAAATATTTGTCCTTGTACCCCTGATGAATGTAGGCCCCACCCCTCATCAAAGAAGATTCTTTTTGCAACAAGTAGAGCCCACTGTAGGACACGGCAACAAGACAAAATGCAGAGTTATGGAGCCCAATCCCAATGGATACATGTACAAAACACTCCCACACCTAAGGTACAGGGAATAGTGTGGAAGAGGGGACAGAAAGATTGGAAGGGCCAGAAGATCAGGGAGTTTTCTGTGAGACTGTGTCTCTTTCTAATGTCAGAAGTGACACCAATAAAGTCTTAACAACATGGCTGGCCAAATATGAACTAAGCAAGGATGACACCAACAGATATACCTAGGGGGTGGGGAAAAGCCCATAAGGTCTCAACTCTACACAAAGAACTACAGGCAACTGAGGAATGCTTAGTGTAGAAAAATGACCTCTGCTAGGTCTGTGGATATTCTGTGGACAAAACACAAAACCAAGGACTTCTCTGCAGAAGCCAGAAAATGCTCATTTGACTAAGAATATTGTCCCTTTAGGTGGTGACCTCAGTGTTAAGCAAACAGGGCAGGCCAATACCTCTACCACTCTGAAGCTGTTCCTAGTAGGACCAACCAACTGGGAAATGAGACTACCATAGAAGATTGGAAGAATTCTTCATTCATCTTGGGTTAGATGAAGTTTGTGTGCTCATACAGATGACAATAGTCTAGGCCTAGATATTCCAAACATCTTTGGTCTGTAGGATAGACGGCCATACTCAGGAGATATGAAAGGGTCAGATAGAAAGTAAAAGCCAGTAAACTTCAAAATAGTCTGCTGCTTATATGTTCTCTGAAGCCCACGCACATTTCCATCAGCAAGCTTTAGTCAAAGTATTTAAAACTACCCTCGGACAACATCTGCCTCAGTCCTAGAGTCCAGGCTTAGAAATGAGAAAAGGATGAAAGTGCATGCAACTGTAAGAGCAACCACACATTACTGGGTAGACAGACTCCACAGGCTTACTGCAGACAATCCATCAAACAAACAAACGCACAGTAGCAACCCTTAGGGGAAAAGAATCAGCATCTAGTATTGCTTCAATATATTAGTTAAAATGTCAAGTATTCAACAAAATATTATGCAAACCCCATGAAAATGTGGCTTATATTCAGGGATAAAAGGTGTTTAATATATCCTAGATTTTACTAGAAATTGGATTTATGAGCCAGATAGGTCAAAATAGTTACTATCAGGGCTGAGAATGTGGCTCTCTGATAGTAGAATACTTACCTAGCTTGTACAAAGCACCACATGGGACACACATTGGACACACACACACACACACACACACACTCTCTCTTCACATGCATTATCCATGCACACATTACACACACACACACACACACACACACAACTACAAGTAGTATTTTTATAGCAACATTATAAAATGATCAAGTATAAAGGAAAACATCTTTAAAGAACTAAGAAAAATATGATGAGGTGACAGAATGAAGGGCTGAAGAGAGGTTGAGAGGTTAAGAGTCCTTGATGCTCTTGCAGAGGACCTGAGTTTGGTTCCCAGTGCTTATATTGGATGCTCACAATCACATGTAGCTCCAGCTCCAAGGGCTACCAAAGCCTCTTCTAGCCTCCAAGTGCATCTGCACCCATATAGTGTACACAAACTAGCCACATACACACATGCACATAACAAATAAAATAGATGACACAGAGAATAAAGAATACCAGCAAAGAGATACAGATGATTTAGTAAAGAACAAAAGTTGCATTAATAGGTTTGAAAATAATTTTAAATAAGAACAATTTTTTTCTTCATGTCTCCATAGCAAATTTGTAATGACAAAAAAAGAAGAAGAAAAAGAATGAATTTTAAGTTAGAGAAATCCGAATAGCAAAGAATAATGTTGAGTTCTGCTTGCCCTCTTTGGGATCTCCTGGCCTGGGGACTGTGGGCAGGTTGACTCATCCCAGGCAGATAAAACCATCCAGAGTCTGCTGACATCGTAGTGCTTGTCCTGCCTCCACCCACCCAGGACAGGGAGTGTCTCAGACACGCCTGCACTCATCATGAGACCCATTGGAGTATTGGACTTTCTTGTAACCAACAGAAGAGAACCTGGGTCCTGTACCCACCAGGAGAGCAAGAGACCCCACCTGCACCCACTGGAAGAAGAGATGAGAAGACGACAACATAAGAACACATTCAACAACAGAAAACCCAACAGGAACATACATAAACATGATAAAAGCAATATTCAGCAAACCAACAGTCAACATCATACTAAATGGAGAGAAACTCAACACGATTCCTCTAAAATCAGGAACAAGACAAGGCTGTCCACTCTAACCACATCTCTTCAATATTGTTCTTGAAGTTCTAGCTAGAGCAATAAGACAACAAAAGGAGATCAAGGGGATACAAATTGGTAAAGAAGAAGTCAAACTTTCACTATTTGCAGATGATATGATAGTTTACATTAGTGGCCTGAAAAAACTCTACTAGGGACTCCTACAGCTGATATACACCTTCAGCAAAGGGACAGCATACAAGATCAACTCAAGAAAATCAGTAGCCCTACTATATACAGACAATAAATGAGCTGAGAAAGAAATCTGAGAAACATCACCCTTTACAATAACTACAAACAACATAAAATATCTTGGGTTAATGCTAACCAAACAAGTGAAAGACCAGTATAGCAGGAACTTTGAGTCTTTACAGAAAGAAATTAAAGAAGATACCAGAAAATGGAACGATCTCCCATGCTCTTGGATATGTAGTAAAAATGGCAATCTTGCCAAAAGTAATCTACAGATTCAATGCAATCCCCATCAAATACTGGCACAATTCTTCACAGACCTTGAAGGAATAATACTCAACTTTATATGGGAAAAAAGGATCCAGGATAGCCAAAACAACCATGTATAATAAAGAAACTTCCAGAGGCATCACCATCCCTGATTTCAAGCTCTATTATAGAGCTATAGTTCTGAAAATAGCTTGATATTGGACAAAAATAGACAGATGAACCAACAGAATTTAATTGAGAACCCTGATATTAAACCACACACCTACAAACACCTGATTTTTGACAAAGAAGCTAAAACTATGCAATGGAAAAAAGAAAGCATCTTCAACAAATGGTGCTGGCATAACTGGATGCTGGTATGTAGAAGACTGCAGGTAGATCCATATCTACCACCATGCACAAAATTTAAGTCCAAATGGATCAAAGACCTCAACACAAATCCAGCCACACTGAACCTCTTAGCAGAGAAAGTGGCAAGTACCCTTGAATGAATTGGTACAGGAGACCACTTTCTGAACCTAACACCAGTAGCACAGACACTGAGATCGGCAATTAATAAATGGGACCTGAAAATGAGAAGCTTCTGTAAGGCAAAGAACACAGTCAATAAGACAAAACGGCAGCCCACAGAATGGGAAAATATATTTACCAACACCACATCTGACAGAGGGCTGATTTCCAAAATATACATAGAACTCAAGAAGTTAGTCACCAAAACACAAATAATCCATTTATACAATGGAGTACTACTCAGCAGAAAAAAAACAATGAAATCTTGAAATTTGTAGGCAAAAGGATGGAACTAGAAGAAATCATCCTGAATGAGATAACCCAGCCACAAAAAGACCAACATGGTATGTACTCACTCTTATATGGATTTTAGACATAGAGCAAAGGATTACCAGCCTACAATCCACACCTCCAGAGAAGCTAGGAAATAAGGAAGACCCTAAGAGAGACATATGTGGTCCCCCAGAGAAGGGGAAAGGGACAAGATCTCGTGAGTAAATTGGGAGCATGAGGGGAGGGGAGAGGGAGTTAGGAGAAAGAGAAGGGGAGAAGAAGAGGGGAGAGGAGGACATGAGGGAGCAGGAAATTGAGTGGGGGGAAAGAATAGAGGAGAACAAGAAAAGAGACACCATAATTGAGGGTTTAAAGAGAAATGTCCAGAGATCTACAAGGATGACCCCAACTAATAATCTAAGCAATAGTGGAGAGACTACCTTAAACGCCCTTCCTGACAATGAGATTGATGACTACCTTATATGCCATCCTAGAGCCTTCATTCAGTAACTGATGGAAGCAGAAGCAGAGATCCACAGCTAAGCACTGAGCTAAGCTCCTGGAATCCAGTTTCGGAAAGGGAAGAGTGATGAACAAAGGAGTCAACACCAGGTTGGAGAAACCCACGGAAACAGCTGACCTCAACAAGGCAGAGCTCATGGTCCCCAGACTGATAGCTGAGAAACTAGCATAGGACCGACCCAGACCCTCTGAATATGGGTGTCAGTTAGGAGGCCTGGGAAATCTATGGGGCCTCTGGCAGTGGATCAGTATTTATCCCTAGTATAGGAATGGACTTTGGGAGTCCATTCCACATAGAGGGATACTTTCTCAGCCTAGACACGTGGGGAAGGACCCAGGCCCTGCTCCAAATGATGTGACAGACTTTGAAGATCCCCCAGAAAGGGCATGGGATAGGGGATCTGTGGGGGACAGGGGAGGAGGGGAGAGGGAGGGAACTGGGATTGACATGTAAAACAATCTTGTTTCTAATTTAAATAAAAAAGGAAAAGAAAAGAATAATGTTGAAAGGGATGACAATCTGAGACCTCTGTGACCATATCAGGCTTGGCAAAACACAGGAAGAGAGGAGAACAGAAATTATTGGGAGAATTAGGCAGAAACTACTTTTAAGAAAAAAAATCTGAAAAATGTCTTTATGAAAATGTTAATCCAGAGACCCAAGAAGGCCAACAAACTCCAGGTAGGATAGCTACAAGGAAATCACGCATAGATCCACTACAGTGAATTTGTTACAGACCAAACAAGAGGGAAATGCTCAAAGCAGTGAGAGAAAAGTGGAAACAATATAACCGACAGCTGGCTTTTTACAAAATACCCTAGAGAACAGAAACTAGTGGGCTGATGTAGTGAAAGAAAAGAAAGAAAAAAATCACCTGCCAAACTAAACTTTTATGTGCATCAAAACCATCTTTTAAGTTTGAAGATGAAAGAAAGACATTCTCATATAAACATACACAATTCATGTACCAGTGCATTTGAGCTTTTTTTCTTTGGTTGGTATGTCCTTGAACCCAAGGCATGATCACAGTGTTGTTGTTTTATGTTATGATCCTTCATAGTCCAATCCTATGCCATTTCCCCTTTCTCACATTTCATGAGGAATTCTTGGGCATTTTGGTTTCCAGGTCAATTTTAGAATTGTTATGTTTAATTACAAAAACTCATTTGAGAATTTGGTTGGATTTTTTGCCATTGTACAGTTGGTATTTTATTAGCAAAAAATAAAACTTAGAAGTCTCACTAAGGGAATCCATATAAAATGCAAATGATCTTAACTGCAAAGGAATTTTTGATGCTGGATTAGCCTAGAGAATGAAAATTAAATGGCTGATTAGAGAGAGGAAGGCAAGGGTGGTGTGGTTTGAATCAGGACAGCCCCATGGGCTCACATGTTTGTATGTTTGTGTCCCAGGTGGAATGTTTAGGGTGGATTAAGAGGGGTGGCCTTGCTAGAGAAGGTGCCTCACTGGGGGGTGGACTTTGAGGTTTCAAAAACACATACCAGAGTCTCCTTCCCTCCCTCCCTGCCTCCCTCCTTCCCTCCCTCTCTCCTCCCTCCCTCCTTCCTCCCTCCTCCCTCCCTCTTCTCTTTCTCTGTCTCTCTCTCCCTCCCTCCCCTTCTCTCTTTCTCTCTTTGCATACTGCCTGTGGATAAGATGTAAACTGTCAACTACTCCAGTACCATGATCATGAACACACCCTCTGAAACTGTAAGTCAGCCCCAATTAAATCATTTCTTTTATACATTTTTTTCTATAAGTTATGGTGCCTTCACAGCAATAGAACAGTAACTAAGATAGGTGGCAATGTGACTGTCCTTATAGTCTGTGCATCTGCTTTCTGGGTCTCCCAGGGCGACAGAAATCTCATTCACTGGGATCCACATCACTAGTATAGCTATAGATCCTTGGGAAGAAAATTTTAACATGGCAACTTTGACCCTGTGTCTCCTCCAATGTAGTCATCTGTGATCAGGTGGCAGGATTTGATGGTATTGATGTCACCATGGACCCACTTGTTAGGGACAACCTCATTTTATCTTTTTCCTGCAATTGAAGACAATACTGTCTGCTAGTTTTTCCTGGAATCTAAGCTTTTCGGTGACACTCCTTTCCTCTTTGTCATGGACAGAGTGGATGGATGTCAAACCTCTGCACTATTATTTTCAACTTTTTTCCTCCTATGCTTTCAGCTTTTCTTTTCTGGGTAAATTTTAAGGGCTGATATTAGAGCTCACTGCTTGATTTTGTGGTTTGTGTCTAACTTATTGTTCAACCTGTATATTTTATAATATTACATTCCAGTCACCAAGGTTTACAATTCCAGTATCCTTTTTAATGAGTGACATGTAATACTGTACTGCTCAAGCATGTCATAGCCTTTCAATTAATCCCAGTTACTCCTACTGTTATCATCATTCCTTTGTGTATGAATACTATTGTATACTGAGCTTTGTGTTGGTCTTTTATGTGTGCCTGACTTTTCATGTGGCTGCTGTGGTCTGAGTTAAAGCTCTCACGCTGTGAGGCAGGCACTTAACTGATAGAGTCATCACCCCAGCCCCTTACTTTCCATTGGTTTTCACAAAATAAGGATTAAAATTTTGGAACATCTCAGTGGTTCTCACCTCTTTTTTTTATTGCAAAATCATAAGATGGTGGGGGAGACTAGAACCTATCACGAAAATTGTTTTGGAATTACATTTAATATTTTTGCTACAGATACATCAAACTAGTTTAATCACCATTAAGCAGTTAAAATTTAAGTATATAGAGACTTCTTTATATTTTTTGGAATGTATTTTTTAATTTTTATTTTATTTATGTGTGCATTTTACCTGCATGTATGTTTGTTCATTACGTATGTGCTTATTGCCTTCAGTAGCCAGAAGAGGAACTACGTATGTGCTTATTGCCTTCAGTAGCCAGAAGAGGAACTTTAGTTACAGATGGTTTTTAGCTGCCATAAGGTACTGGGAATTGAACCAGGGTCTTCTGAAGAGCAGTCAGTTTTTAACAGCTGAGTCATTTTTCCAGCCTTTTATATATGGACTTGTTATAAAATATTTTATATATGAATGCATTTATAGCAAACACACACACAGATGCTCATACTTACACATGTACATGCATGCACACATGTGCACATACCCAAGCACATAGGCAAGCACAAACACCCACAAATGCCTATACATGAAAATACCCATGTACACTTATCACATAACATGTTCAAAAGCACACACATGCATGTATATTCACTCACATGCCTATACACACCCATGCATACTCACACATGCACACTCACACAAAATTACACACCCATACATTCACACATGAACATAATCACAAAACACACACTCACATGCATACTTACCTATGCACATACACATAGTTGCTCACAGGCATCCACATTCACACATGAACACATGTGCTTGCCTCCACACACATCTCATGTTGGTATACTAAAAAATGTGAGCACTAACATAGTTTTGCAAATATGTAGAGTCATACACACTGGCATACAAATGAAAACACACTCATATACACACATGCACGCTCACTCATATAGTTACATCCCTATCTTCACACCCTCACACTCATACAGAATCATGCAAATGCATTCATGCCATCACATGTATATATTCTCACACACACTCACAAAAGATCACTCATACATGAACATACTCGCTTGTGTACTCATACACATGCACACTTAAATACACACTCATATTCACACATATACACAACCATACACTCTCACTCAAAATGATCACATGCATACACATACTGACATATAAGACACACATAGGCAGAACACAGACATGCTCTCACATATGCATAAATACACCTCTATACTCACACAGAAACACTCACACGTGCAACTATGTATCCACATTCATACTCCTGTACACACCTACACACTCACATTCATACTCATGAAATACATGCACATATAGACATTTATTTATAGTCACAAACTTGTAAAGACATTCATGTACATATAGGCACACACTTATATGCACAGGTATGCAAGTACATACATATACACTCCCACACATGCTCACACTCACAAACTTGTATAGCATACATACATTCACAGACATGTGTACATGTATATAAAACATGCACACATCCACTTTCCAACTCATGTGTGCATACACACACAGCTATAAAAACACACAAACATTAACTCTTACAGACATATAAATATATATACAATATCACAGCACACACATATAGACTTGTGCATGTTCACATATACACTATGCTAACACATGTGCATACACACATGCATACATACAAAATCAATAAATAAAAATGTAATACTTTAAAAAGAGATAATAAACAAGTTTTGGAAACCACAGATAATATAAGAACTAAAACAGAGAATCCAATTTTGGCTGGGGTTATGTAGGTTAGGAAATACATCCCTATGGAAATTTGATCTAAATTGAGTCCTGTCAGATTAGAAAAGTATCATTAAAAGTATAGTGGGAAGAGGCAGATGGAATGCTCTGGAAGAAGATCTGGAACCATAAGGATGTTTCCATAGGCTGAATTGGGTCTCCATGCCCCAAATTCACATTTTATATATTATCCTCAATTACCTCAGTATAAGACCTTAGCACAGGGAATTTTAGGAAGTAATGAAGGTCACCGAAGTCATATGAGGGAAAACGAATGCAATGTCACTCCATGTAAGAAGCTATAGGAACATGCACATGCAGAGGGGACACCATGGGGGGGCACAGAAAATGGCCATCTGGAGGCCAAGGACAGGACCCTAAAGCCCTGTTGACATGATCTCAGACTCCCACCCTCCAGGGCTGGGAAGAAATGCGTTTCTAGTTAAGCTACCTCATCGGCATTCCTTTGTGCTAGTAGCCCCAGCCAACTGAAGGAATGGTCACATTCATTATTTAGTTTTCCCTTCTGCCTTCTGGTAGCTTCTTAGCATTTTCTTCATTTTAGACTCCTTTTTCTTGACTAGTTCCCTAAAGCAACCATCTTTCTTTCATGGCCACAGCCATTTTCCTGGTTCATAGCTCCCTTTTCCGAATTTGTGTGTTATTTATTTCCTTTGCCAGGTTTATTTTCTCCTATGAAGTCCGTCACACCCATGTTACTGCTCCCATAGTCATCATTGTGTTTCCAGGCAGCGGCCAGCCTGTCTCACAAGAGCCCTTAGACTGTATTTTCCTTCTACAAGCTTCTCTCCCAGGCCAGGATGTTTCTATTAACAGAGATTTTCTAAGGTTCATTCACTGGGAATGATACTGTGGGATCTTAAACAGCCTATCGTGCCCACTTTCCCCTCAAGCTATTCCAACTTGTCACTTTTGGTATTTAAGGTGCCTTTGAATATAGTAAATGTACATATGTGTTATGTCTCCAGCATTTTACTATTGCTTGTATGTAGTTTGCAGTTGTTCCTTTGTGTATGTAGGAAATTAATGAATTCCAGGACTACCCTACAGATAGTCAAATTGACAAATGTTCAAGTCCTTTACATGAATTGGTGTATTTGCATGGAACCTATGTACATCCTTAAAAACATCTCTAAATCAGTCATGAAATCTAATAAAATGTAATTTGGATATACAGAGCTGATATACTACGTTGTACAAAGATTAATGAGAAAGAAGTCTGCTCATACTCACAGACACAAGTATGATGCTGTGAATGAATCTGGTCCCCATAGGGAGTGGCACTATTTGAAAGGATTAGGATTTGTGGCTTTGTTGGAATATGTGTGGCCTTGTTGGACGAAGTGTGTCACGTGGGTGGGCTTTCAGGCTTCTGAAGCTCAGGCCAGACTAGCGGCTTACTCTCTTTTCCTGCTGCCTTCTGAGATGTAGAACTCTCAGTTCAGATTCCAGCACCATTGTCTGCATGTGTGCTGCCATGCTTCCTGTCACAATAGTGGACTCAACCACTGAACTGTAAGCCAGCCCAATTAAATGCTTTCCTTTATAAGAGTTGCCATAGTCATGGTGTCTCTTCACAGCACTAGGACATTGACCAAGACAAGTAGCAGTAATTTTAGGCTTTAGTTGGCTTAATGCATGAATGTGAAACCTTTATCTGGAGGCCGACTGTACTGCTAAGTCTCTCTGTCTCTGTGTCCCTGTCTCTCTCTCCTCCATCTTATGCATGTCAGACTGACTTCAAGTAGCTGAAGATGATTTTCAATTTTTGGTTCTCCTGCTTATACCTTCATGGTTCTGGGAGGCCTAGTTTATGTGGATCAAATCTAGGGCTTCATGTTTGATAGGCAAGCACTTTACTGACTAAGATATATCTCCTGTTTGTATACACATGCATGTATATTTATTTTTATCCCTTTTTTCTCTCCTCTCCTCTCCTCTGCTCTCCTCTCCTCTGCTCTCCTCTCCTCTCTTCTCCTTTCCTCTTCTCTCTCTTGGATTTCTTTTTCTATGGAAATAGGGTTTCAATATGTAGTTCAAGCTGGGCTAGGACTCACACTCATTTTGCTTACAGTTTTCAAGCACTTAGATTGCATATGTGTACCACTCCATCTAATTTTCATCTATATTTCTCCCCTTCTTTATTAATGATTACACTTAGCATACAAGGTATTGGATATTCTAATGGTCTTTTGAACAAAGTGTGTTTGCTGATCTGCCTTTCCATTCACCCCTCTCACTTCCTGCTACCCTGATCCCTCTTTGCATCCTCCCAACTCTCTTTACCTCTTTCATGTACCATTTTTATATTTCTATTCTTACAACTTTATTTTATTTTAAATTTTGTGCACTTAGTTGTTGTATGGGCATATATGCATGAGTGCAATCGGCTCTGGTGGTCAGAAGAGGACATAAGGTTCTCTGGAGCTGGAGTTACAGATGGTTGTGAGACACCTGACATGGGTTCTGGGAACTGAACCCGGATTCTGAACCACTGATTTATCTCTCTAGTCCCACATCTATATTTCTTAATGACAGATACTTGACATGGAATTGCTAGATTTTACTAGTTA
This sequence comes from Mesocricetus auratus, assembly GCF_017639785.1. Classification (NCBI taxonomy): domain Eukaryota; kingdom Metazoa; phylum Chordata; class Mammalia; order Rodentia; family Cricetidae; genus Mesocricetus; species Mesocricetus auratus. Next base: position 19,700,099 of record NW_024429266.1, on the reverse strand, counting down.
TTGATATCTTTTCATATATATATACATATACATATATATATGTGTGTGTGTGTGTGTGTGTGTGTGTGTGTGTGTGCACATATGCCATGTTTGCAAGTGCTTATGGAGGTCAGAGGAGTGTCGGATTTGCTGGAGGTGGTTGTACATGGTTGTGAGCCACTTGATGCGAGTGTGCTGGGAACTAAACTATAGCTTTCTAGAAGAGTATCAAGCATGCTTAACTGCTGAGCCACCTGTAGAGCCACTCTTTGTTTTTTTAACTATATAGAAAATTAGAATTCTTAGATTTTTTGATTGTTCTTATGTTTTATTAAGAAAATGTCACCTTAGGATAAATTATCCAATTGATAATTTATATTTTTGTTTGTGAGTACATCCTATAATGCCTGAGCCATCTCTCAAGCCCCAATTGTACACAGTTTGTACACTTAAAATGTTTTTATGTACTGAATTGAATGTTCTGTTATAGAGGATTTAAGCTATTGCATTTTTATAGGCAAGATTCAGAAATACTAGGACATTTTAAGTATTAACATTGTATTGTATTTTAACTAAGAGATATAAAATTAACCATAAATAGTTCACAGGAAAATAAAGAACAAAGAAATTTAGTTCTGAGGTTCATCTGAGAGAAATAATGTCTAAGTATCATAGTATCCACACAAAGTTGATAATAAGAACATGCATAATGGATTATACTAATTTCTTTAAAGTTTTATTGAAATATTTTACTACTTTCTTAAACTCATGAGGTTTCTAAATCATTTTCATTAAAATATTTATGCAATAATGATCTCCGCAGTTGTTTTCTTTAAATTAAGTAACCTAATTGTGATCATGTGATTGTATACCTAAATGTTAATCAAGTAAGAAACTGTCAGTTACAATGGAATCTCAAGCTTATTATCCTTGGATAAACATGTGCTAAAAATAAAAAGGACATGGTTTTACAATGAAAAATAAAGAAAATGTCACTTACTTAGAGTTACCTCTCTTCTGCATATATACACATATCGGTGTCTACATATCTATAGTCTGTAAAATGTCTCTTAATACCACTATTTTCACAAGACTTTGAAAGTCACAAGCATTTGAAATTCTGCTTTATCTATGTTGTGAAAGATGGTCCAACATTTTATGTTCATTTTGTATATAGAAACTGAGAAATCTAGTCAATTTTTAGGATTCAAAATCCACATATAAAACTCTAGCTTTTTATGCACCCATACTGAACCACTGATCCCACTGTTAGGAGTCCCACAAGAAGACCAAACTACATAACTGTAACATATGCCGAAGGTCTAGGTCAGTCCTATGCAAGCTCCTTGGTTGTTGGTTTGTTCTATGTGAGCCCCTGTGAGCCCAAGTTAGTTGCTTCTCTCTCTCTCTCTTCTCTCTCTCTCTCTCTCTCTCTCTCTCTCTCTCTCTCTCTCTCTCTCTCTCTCTCTCTCTCTCTCTCTCTCTCTCTCTCTCTCTCTGTGCTTGACTCCTCTGGCTCCTACAATTCTTTCTCTCTCTTCTGCAGGATTCCCCAAGTTTAGCCTAATGTTTGGCTCTGAGTCTCTGCATCTGTTTACATTAGTTGCTGGATAAAGCCTCTCTGATGACATTTGGGCTCTACACCAATCTATGAGTATAGCAGAATGTCATTAGGAATCATTACATTGACTTTTGTTTGCCAGTTGTGTTTGGTTTTACCCCAGGTCTCTGGGTTATCTAGCCTCTGGGTCCTATCACTGCAGGCAATGTCAGGGGTGGACTCCCTCTTGTGGCATGGGCCTCAGGCTAAACCAGTCATTGATTGGACACTGGCATAAGTTTTGTGTTGTGTTTACTCAAGCACATCTTGTATGCAGGACAAATTGTAGATCAAAGGCTATATGGCTGAGTTGGCGTCCCAGTACTTCCACAGGAAGTCTTGTCTAGTTACAGGAGATGTCCAGTTCAGGTTCCATATCACCCATTGCAAGGAATCTTAGGGTCACCCTTGGAGATTCCTGGGAGTTTCCACTCCACTAGGTTTCTATCATACCCCAAGATCCCTCCTTTCTAGTTGTCTCTTCCAAATACTTTCCCTTCTGTCTCCTGACCTGATCCCTCCTGGTTCCATCCTTACTTGCTCCCAGTCCACCTGCAAAATCTATTCCATTTCCCCTTTCTAGGGAGACCCAAGTGTCCCCCTTTGAGCCCTTCCTGTTACTTAGCTTTTCTGGGTCTATAAATTGTAGCATGGTTATCCTTTAATTACAACTAATATCCACTTATAAATGAGTACGTACCATGTTTGTCTTTCTAGGATGACAGAAATCATCATTCTCAAGATGATTTTTTTTCTCGTTCCATCCATTTGCCTTCAAATTTCATGATGTCATTGTTTTTAACAGTTTAGTAATACTCCATTGTGTACCACATTTTCTTTATTCATTCTTTGGCTAAGGGACATTCCAGTTTCTGGCTATTACAAATAAAGCTACTTTGAACATTGCTGAACAAGTGTCCTTGTGGTGTGATAGAGTATCCTTTGATATACCCACTTTATTATAGAATAATCCTGGATGTAAATATCTAAATGCAGGAGCAGAATGATTAGGTACTGGACAGGGGTCTGGGAAAGGGGGAAAGAGGAGGTTGATAGTGGAGTTACATGACTAATGAACAGTGTGTGCACATATGGACATGTTATACTGAAACTCATGAAGTTTTACAATTAACATGTATTGATAATTACAGTAAGAAATTTGTTTGGGTACTATCTCCTTTTTTACTTATTTAAAAATTTACCTTTATGATGTGAATTCACATATAAATGGATCTTCTGGAATTTTTCTTTCTGTCATCTGTTGGTGCACTAACTACCATGTCAATAACATACTTAAATTAGGGAGCTTTATAGTAGTCTTTGGTGTTTGTCAGGGCTATTTTCCAATTATCATTTCCACCCTTTTACATTTTCTTGGTTGCTCTCATACATTTAAATTCCAGATGAAGGTTAGACTTAGCTTGTAACATTTCATAAAATAGTCGTGTTGAAAATTGGATTGTAATTTTATTATTTTTGTACCAGTTGTTATATTAGCAACAAATGTACAAACTCATGTAAAATATAAATGACTCTGAAAACACAGGAATGAAGTGAAAAGGATCCTGAAGTTTCTCAGAGAATTGAGGGCCATTTGTTGATTAGTGGCATGATGTGGCTGTTCTTTAGCCCTTAGCAGCCAGATCTCTAATTTCTCACCTTGTCATAACGTGACTCAGAACCTTCAGTTTCTGCTATCCACACACTCTAGGTTAAGTTCCAGTTAGCTATACGTTACTGAATTAATCTGCTTTCTATTTTCATAGCAAAATGCCAGAGACAATTAATGTATAAAGAGAAAAGATGATTTCTGATTACTGTTTTGGATCTTCCAGTCTGTAACTGAGTGACCCCCATTGCTTTGAGCTTCTGGTGAGGGGGATGCATCATGGTTAGGACCATGTGACAGAGGTAAATTTCTAGTCTTATGAGACAGGAAGCAGGAAAGAGAAAGTGGCTAGGGTACCTCAGTACCATTCAACACCATATTCTCAGAGATGCAAAGGCTTCCTCTCTCCTAAAAGTCTATAGTACTTCCTAACATCTCCACTCCCAGGGTCAAGTCTTCAACACATGAACATTCGAGGGCACATAGCATCCAAGTCATAACATCATCTCAGATCATGGATCTTCACAGTACAGGCATCCCTACTGCATGTATGGGTTGGAGACAGTGCAAAGTTGGATCCATTTATTGCCTTCTTCAATATCCCCTAACTTAGGCACTGTGGGTTGTATCCATTATTTTTCTAGCTTGTCATAGTTAACATTTCTGCCACCTCTGGATGCGATGTAAACATCACAAAACTCATCACGTGGTGTGTAAATGGCCAATGGAAACAGGAGGGCAAAGAATGAAAAACAGAATCCTTCTTCAGTGTGCTGAAGAGAAGGGGATGGTAGTTATATCTGCATAGTAAGTAAGGGGAAGGAGAGCGAACCCACAGTCAGACTTTCTTGAATTTTGGCTTTCAAGACTTTGGTAATTCTACGTTCTCCTTGTCTTAGACCTTGATACAGTTGTGATTTTCCTCTCCTAGTGGACTTATCTTCATTCCTGATGTGTCTAAGCAACCAGCATTACTGAATATTAAGGATTTGGATTGCCTTATATTAACAGTTAAAAGAAGGATATTTCTAGGTAGCCCATGTTTTGGTAGCTTTAAGACAAATGTGGTTTCACTTTAATATGTTCTTCTGTGTTTAGGGTGCAATATATTCCAGTGTGGTGTACAGTTTCAGCAGGGAAGTTTAGAAACAGAAAGGGGGCACGGTTAGACCATCTCCTTTGGTCTTGAAAATTCACTGATGTGTATAGTTACCACTTCTGAGCAGCAGCCCTGTTTCCTAGGACAGTGCCAGTTATTCACCTGAGATACTATGAGTCTTTTTTTTTCTCAGTAGCATGGTGATCACACAGTGGCCTAGTGACTGTTCTTTGTCCCAAATCAGCAAAATCTGTGCTGGTTTTTCTGATGTTTGTATTTATGGCATATATACTAACACTTCCACAACATATGATTACTTGTTTCTCTTTTACTTAGATTGCCTTATTTACTTAATTTTGAACTAATATTCTCTGCCCTTTAAAAAGCTGCCTCAAAGTCTTTTAGTATTAGTCAAGGTAATTGTAAATAAATGGAGGTGCCTGTGTTAAAGCAGCTGATCCCTGATTTTCAGATGGGAGTGAACATTTGTTTGGTTCCTAGAAGAGATGGTCTCCATCCCTTCTTTTTTGCCTCCCTTCCTCTCTCCCCCTTTTCTTTTCTTAGAAAGGCTCTTATGTATCTGAGCTTGGCCTTGAACTCACTATGTAGCCAAACCATATCTATAACCCTGAACTCCTGATCCTTTTGCCTCTACCTTTCAAGTTCTGGAATTACAGGGAAGCACTCCGTCAATGGAGCCGCTTCCGCAGCTTCTGGTAGGAGTTTACGGACACTTTGTACGACAGATGCCCAGCTTGTATTTCAGAACAGAGCCCAAGAAGGAAACTTGTGATGGTGTGTACCAGCCTTTCCTATCTAGTGGCTCAGAGCTGCATTCAAATACGTTTGTGTGTTTAAAAATAGTAACAGCATTTAGTTAAGAAGCTAATAAATTATTTAACGCATTCTAGTTTTTCATTTGGAAATGGGACAGTTTTGTCTCCTTTGAGTGTATATTCAACGAACACTCTGGTTAATGGCAATCAGATGAATGTACTCAGAAAGCCTGGTTTATTGCTTGATCATTGTGTAGTTTTAAACAATTTTATTCATAGTGGTTGCTATTTAATTTGCACCCATGGTGGACTATTGATAAATACAAGAACCATAATGAAGCTTGCTGTTGAAGTATAAGTTAATGGCAATAATTTAGCAACTTCACCTCAAGATATCTTACTAAATTTTAAGTGGTATTCAGTTAATTAAACCTCTTATGTGGCATATTAAATATTATTCAAATTAAGAGAGAATCATTGTCAGGATGATATTGAACAATGTGTTATTTACAGAGTTCTATATTTGGGTTCCAAACAATTGTGCTATAATATTAGCTTTTATAGTACACTTAGATATTCATATTTACCTTAAAGTGAATAGCATGTAATTTGCTAAATATGAAAAAAGTATTTTTACATTGTGAATTATTAAATATATTATAAAATGAATTTAAATATAGTATTTAATAATTCAGTGATTAAAGTTTTAACTTACAACAATTTATTTATTATATTTCATACAAAATTAAGAACACTGATTAAGAGCCAAAAGGTGGTGTGTGTGTGTGTGTGTTTGGGTTTATGTGTATACATACATGTATTTGTGTCTTTAGTAGAAAAAGACCTTATATGTAAAAAAGAAAAAAAGCTTGTAAATGACTTCCCACAGGTATCAGATTACCCATTTTGTTTTGTTGCTAAATGTGTGCCTTTGGCAGAGGCACTGTTATGCAGGACTCTGGGGTGGCATTGGCAAATAGGTGATACACAGAGAAAGAAGTATTGGTCCTTGATATGTTTGCTTTGAGGAAAAATTTCTCCTTCATTCATGACAGATAACAATGTAAATTTCTACTGGAGGATGGTAAGTATAGCATTAACTTAATTGATTTAGGAATGGCAAATAGGAGTTCATGCCATGAGCCTATGCATATTCTCTACCTGGTCATAATGGCCTCCAGTTTATTAGTCTGTTTAGTGCTAAGTGAGTAAGAGAGTATTTGGGAATAACAAAACGGATCCCTGATAGCTTAGGATGTTGCCTGAAATGGGGGAATTTCTATGGGAACTTATGTCTGGTATTCTTTCTGAATGGCCACTCTAGAATCATAGGCGTGTCTCCATTTTTGTTGAACTTATCATACAATCCTTATTAAACTCTGAGAACACTTGCTGCTTCAAATTTCCAGGACCTATCAATGTAACATCACCAATGCAGCCCTGGTATGACGTCCTGATGGAGATGAATAGGTAAGGCTACTGTAAGTTCAGAGGTGTCAAACAGTATTATCATTGTAAAAAATATTGTACCTCTGAAGGTAGGGATGAGAGACAAATTATTTCCATGTTTTTTGCATAATAATAAACAGAAAATAATTTATTACATAGAAATTAGAAGATGGCTAGCTTGGGGGAGGCGAGGTGGGCACGAAGTCCCACCCTAGCTGAAGAGGTATTGGTGGGAAGGGGGAGGAGAGGGGAGAGAGGGCAAGGTGTGGGGATGACCTGGGGGAGAGTTTGGGGATGGAATGAATATGGTCACAAAACACTGTATGAAAATCTCAAAAAATCAATAAAAACATTATTAAGAAATAAATTAGCAGGTAAGTTTGTAGCTCAGTAGTAGAATGCCTTCCCAGCTTATACAAGTCCTTGAAGTTAATACTTCATATTATAAGAAAAGACAATGGAAGAAATTAACTGATATTAACACACTTGCAGCTTCCAAATCTTTGATGGTTATGATAATGTGTTCAGCCTTACCCAGAATGCAACTTGGCCTTCACTTGACTGCTCTAGAAGACGAAATGATATTTACTGACTTTGTTTTTTTATTTAGGTTAGAAGCACTCTTGTTTCACATGTCAATCCCAGTTCACTCTCCCTCCCCTCCTCCCCCGCCCTCCCCACCAGGTCCCCCAGTCCTCCACCCAATCTCCAGTCCGATCACCAGGGAAAGTGAGGCCCTCCATGATACATCTCCAGTGACTGTCATTTCATCCAGGGCAGGGCCTAGGCCTCCCCCATGAGTCCCGGCTGAGAAGGCCTCCCATATTGTGGCATGGGCAATCAAAAGTCTATTTGTACGCCAGGGATAAATACTACCCATAGATTACCTAGGCCTCCTCACTGATACCCACATTCAGGGGGTCTGGGTCAGTCCCATGCTTTCCACACAACCATCAATTTGGAGTCCAAGAGCTCCCCCTTTTCAGGTCAGCTGTTTCTGTGGGTTAAACTCTTAACTCCTTTGCCCATCAGTTCTCTCTTTCTGATACTGGATTCCAGGAGTTCAGTTCAGTGTCTGTGGGTATCTGCCTCTGCTTTTATCAATCGCTGGATGAAGGTTCTGTTTCCTAGACTCTCTGGTACTGGCATTGTATGCTGGCACTCCCCTGATTCATGTCTAAAATCCATAAATGAGTGAGTACATACCATGTTTCTCTTTTTGTGACTGGGTTACCTCACTCAGTATGGTTTCTTCTAGTGCCTTCCATTTGCCTGATAATTCAAGGTTCCATTTTTTTTCTGCTGAATAGTACTCCATTGTGTTAATGTATCGCATTTTCTCTATCCACTCTTCAGTTGAGGGGCATCTAGGTTGCTTCCAGGTTCTGGCTATTACAAATAATGCTGCTATGAACGTAGTGGAACAGACATCCTTGCTGCATGAATGTGCATCTTTGGGTATATGCCTATGAGTGGAATTGCTGGTTCTGTAGTAGACTGATTCCCATTTTCCTGAGGAATCTCCATACTGATTTCCAAAGTAGTTGTACAAGTCGGCACTCCCACAAGCAGTGGAGGAGTGTTCCCCTTTCTCCACATCCTCTCCAGCATAAACTGTCAGTGGTGTTTTTGATTTTAGCCATTTTGACAGGAGTGAGATGGTATCTCAGAGTTGTTTTGATTTGCATTTCCCGGATGGCTAGGAATGTTGAGCACTTTCTCAAGTGTCTCTCAGCCATTTTAGTTTCCTCTATTGAGAATTCTCTATTTAGTTCTGTACCCCATTTTTTGATGGGATCCTTTGGTGTTTTGGAGACTTGCTTCTTGGGTTCTTGGTAAATTTTGGAGATCAGCCCTCTGTCAGATGTGGGGTTAGTGAATATATTTTCCCAATCTGCGGGGTGCCTTTTTGTCTTTCTGACTGTGCCCTTTGCCTTACAGAAGCTTCTCAGTTTCAGGTGTTCCCATTTATTAATTGTCAATATTAGTGTCTGTGCTACTGGAGTTATGTTCAGGAAGCCATCTCCTGTAACAGTTCGTTCAAGGGTGCCTCCCTCTTTCTCTTCTAACAGGTTCAGTGTGGCTGGATTTATGCTGAGGCTTTTGATCCATTTGGACTTAAGTTTTGTGCATGATGATAGACATGGATCTATCTGCATTCTTCTACATGCCAGCATCCAGTTATTCCAGCACCATTTGTTGAAGATGCTTTCTTTTTTCCAATGTATATTTTTAGCTTCTTTGTCGAAGATCAGATGTTCATACATGTGTGGGTTAATATCAGGGTGTTCAATTTGATTCCATTGGTCTACCTGTCTGTTTTTGTGCCAATACTATGCTGTTTTCAGGACTACAGCTCTATAATAGAGCTTGAAATAAGGGATGGTGATGCCTCCAGATGTTGCTTTGTTGAATAAGGTTGTTTTGGCTATCATGGGTCTTTTGTTTTTCCATACTAAGTTGATTATTGTTCTTTCAAGGTCTGTGAAGAAATGTGCTGGGATTTTAATGGGCATTGCATTAAATTTGTATATTGCTTTCGGTAAGATTGCCATTTTCACTATGTTGATCCTACCTGTCCAAGAGCATGGGAGATCTTTCCACCTTCTGGTGTCTTCTTTGATTTCTTTCTTTAAAGACTCAAAGTTCTTGCTATACAGGTTTTTCACTTGTTTGGTTAGTGTTACCCAAGGTACTTTATGCTGTTTGTGGCTATTGTAAGGGGCAATGTTTCTCTGATTTCTTTCTCAGACCTTTTATCGTCTGTATATAGTAGGGCTACTGATTTTCTTGAGTTGATCTTGTATCCTGCCACTTTGCTGAAAGTATTTATCAGCTGCAGGAGTTCCCTGGTGGAGTTTTTTGGGTCACTTATGTAAACTGTCATATCATCTGCAAATAGTGAAAGTTTGATCTCTTTTCCAATTTGCATTCCCTTGATCTCTTTTTGTTGTCGAATTGCTCTAGCTAGAACTTCAAGTACAATATTGAAAAGGTATGGAGAGAGTGGGCAATTATGTGTATCTGCAAAATATATTTTAACAATTATATGTATCTTTACATGCATTGTTGCTGATGAATGTGTCCAATTATGTGAGATGTCTGCAATCCCTCCCAGTTGGCATATCTTCTTTAATCTGATTCTCCTCATTCCTTTCTTGGGTACCAGTTCTGGATATTTTAGAACAACTAAAGGCTGGGTACAGTGGAGCTTGTTTTATGACTTCATAGATATAGCAGAAAGCAGCAAGACATATTGAATGGGAATTGGTTTACTGTGTGGTAGGGACTCATCATCCTCCACTGCTTGGCCTTCTGGACTGTCCACATCTATGGTCAATAGTCAACTTTTCATCAATACGATGATTTTCACATGAGAAATAAGGAAAAGCTATGAAAGTAACAGGTGTTCTGATTTGTCAGCTGGCAAAAATAGCTTTTTCAAAGTGATTTCCAGTGGTCTCGGCTTAGTGAGTACTGAGAGTGAGAGTCATTTACCATAGTCAGGAAGTAGTCATATTTCTACTTCATAATTGAAGTAGACCCAGGGGTGTCTCATTTGTCTTTCTCCCACTCCGAATTACCCGATGCCATTGGAAGTGAGCCTCAGACTACACTTCTGAATTCCTCCACCATCTGAAAACTCTACCGTCACAGTCTGAGCTTGATCCTTAGTACCCCTGGGCTCAGGTTTTTTTTTTTTTGGTCCAGAGCCTACTCATCCTTGTCAAAGGTTTCATTTGCTCTTTTCCCTTGACCTAGTTAATAGTGTTGGCATTTTTAGAGGATGGACTCAGAGGTCTCTTCAAACTTTATTCTTTTCCTTTCTATTAATTTAATCTTGGCACATCATTCTCCTGGTTTACTTTTTATTTGATATTTTCTAATTATATCAACTTCTACAATTTAACATTGAATTCATTTACACTCAATCATACTTGAAACACATTTAAAGTTAAACCACATCTTATTATCTTCTTTGTTTCTTACATACTTCATAGACCAGTGAAGCTGACTAAGTATGTGTGGAGTGAGAGAACTGAATTGTGTTCTGGCATGTGTGTTTCTCTCCTCTACGTTTATTGATAAGTGATGTTCTAGAGACATATCTGAGTAGCATTGTCTTAAAAATCTAATAGCTTCACTGGGCCCACTTTGATAATTTGATGAATATTTTAGAAAATATATAGTCTTTGTGTGGTACAAAATATTATACATTTCATAACATATATTCTTGTCATATTATCAAAGCCTCTTATGCTTTTGTCTATGTGATGTATGAGTTTGTGTAGAAAGACTGTCAATTATATGCCATGGTGGAACTGATCCTTTTTCTTTATATTATTTTTAAAAACTTAAATATAATTATATAAATTTCTCCCTCACCTCTCCTCTCTTCAACCTCTCTTATGTACCCCAGCCTTTCTTCCTCTTGTCTTCATGGCCTTTTAAAATTTGTTGTTCCAGCCAGGTGGTGTTGGTGCACACATTTAATCCCAGCACTCATGATGCAGAGGCAGGTGGATTTCAGTGAGTTTGAAGCCAGCCTGATCTACAAAGTGAGTTCCAGGATATCCACGGCTAATACATAGAGAACCCCTGTCTCAAAATACCCCCAAAAGTGTTGTTTTAACAAAATGCATACACACAAACACACACACACACACACACAGTCTTCTTAGTCCATTTACTGCTGCTCTTATGTATATGATTTCAGGGCTGATCTCTTGGTATTGGAGAACCAATTTTAGGACTTATTCCTGGTAAAGAATAATTCTCTCTTGCTGTAGTCACTAGCTGACTGTTGTTCTTTGTCTAGGGATGGGGTCCAGTGAAATTTCCCCTTCCATATTAGCAAGTCTCCTGGTATTGTTATTGTTCCGGTCTTGTTTAGGCAGTCATAGTGTTGAGATATCATGGATGAAACTTCCCTGCCATTTCTAGGAGATACAGTCTTACAGCAGCTTTCCGGTTTGTCTGGCTCTTACAATCTTTCTGCTCTTTCTTTTGTGATGTACTGAGCCTTGGATGCAGGAGTTTTGATGTAGATGTATCCATCGGAGCTGGGCATCCCATAAGCTCTTGCTCTTTGTGTTTTGATTGATTGTGGTTTTCTGTAATGGTGTCTTCTGTTTTAAAGTGAAGTATCTTCCATGAGTAGTGACAGCTACACTTATCCGTGGCTATAAGGGTAGGTATTTAGAGTATGATTTGGAATTATGCTGTTTTAGTAAAGTGGTGGTAATAGGTTCTCTTGTAAGACTCATGACCCTAAAAGTAGCAGATAAATGGCTAAGATTTCAGTACCAGAAATGATTCCTTCCCTCCACCCCCTTTGAGTGTGCCTTAAAGTCCTGTTAGAGATCTCTTGTTGTCACTAAAACTAGAGTGGCACTACTGTGCCATTAAGGGTATCTTGTTAAGCAGGTCAACTTGTCATTGTTTTAGTTCATTGGCATCAAAAATGGGTAGGACTACTGGTTGATACCCTCTATTGGAAGTTTACATAGCACTTTCCAAAACTACAAAATGTAGTTCTCAGGGAAGAAGCTTTCAGATAAGATCCACCTGGGTTCTCCTGCCTCTGAAGTGCACAGTGTCTTCAGCAATATGGTCAGCCTCTAGGAGACAACCAAAGGCAACAGCAAGAACTTATACTGTTTTAAGAGTCTTTTGAATCCCTTGATCAAAAACTCTAAGGGGATTTTCTAATACTTTGTATTGGGTTTTTTGTTTGTCTATGGTTCTTCAGGGGGAACATTGCCTACCCAAATAGCATGACTTCATCTAAACGACACATGTGTATGTATACATATAGACTTTTGTGTGTTTGAGGTAATTTAGGTAAACAAATGATTTCTTATTCCCTTTTCAAACATCTTGTTATTGTTGAGGAGGCCAAGAACCAGAGACTGGATAGGTCATGAGCTTCAAGAATAAAAGCTATTTTTCCTGCTATGCTAATGTAGAAATAAAATGACTTAAAACATCATATTACCATATGCATAGATCAGTGCATCTTTCAACCGTCATCAGAGAAGGTTCTTCTTGTAGAAGACTGTAGTGAAAAAGTATGCACTTAAGGTTATTATTGACAGGTGTGTGTTGATTTCAGTCATTTTCTTTTTGATGTTTGTGCTCTTAGTCACACTTTGTGTTTCAGTAATTACAACATCATTTGTTATCTTCCTATAGTCTCTTGGTTATGCTTACTCCTCTCATCACCAACTATTGCTTTATGTATTTTGTTTGGGATTGGTCTGCTGGATATGATTTATTTTATCCTATTTGGAGGATGAATGGTTTTTATTTCTCCTTAACAATGGAAAATAGTTTTGCGTTTGTTGGGTATAATAACCTAATTTGGTTATTTTGGTATTTTAGAATTTGGTGTGTATTGGTCCTGGCATTTTTGGCTTTCTAAAGTTCCCATTGACAAATCAGCTGTTATTCTGATTGGATTTTGTAAATATTTGACATGAGGTTTTTCTTTTGAAGCTTTTAATACTCTTTCTTTGTTCTTTATGTTTAGTGTTTTAACTATTACATGTGGGGAGTTTCTTTTCTATTTGGTGTTCTGTGTAGTTCTTGCATCTGTGTAAGTATATCTTTCCTTAGGTTGAGTAAATTTTCTTCTATGATATTGTTGAATATCTGTTTTATACCTTTGCACTGGTATTCTTCACTTACATTTATGTACACAACGCAAAGGTTTGATCATTTGATGGTGTCCCACATTTCTTGCATGCTCCTTTCCTGTATTTAAAAATGTTCATATTCATTTATTGTTTGGTCTGGTGCCTCTACTTTATCTTTGAGTCCTTATATTATATATTCTATTTGATCCATTCTATGTGTAAGGTTTTCCCTTGAATTTTTAGTTGAGTTATTGAAGTTTTAATTCCACATTGGTTTGAATGAGATGTGTCCTGTAGTCTTGAACATTTGAATGCTTGTCCATATTGGCGATGCTTTTGGGAAAGGCTTTGTGTGTGTGTGTGTGTGTGTGTGTGTGTGTGTGTGTGTGTGTGTGTGTGTGTCTTTGCTGTAGGAGGTTTGTCACTGGAGGAAGTACTGGAGCCATTTCTAGTATCCCTTTACTACCTTGTGCTTATGGTTCAAGACTTGAGCTCCCAGCTGTTCTTGCTGCCATGCCTGCCAGCTGCCATGCTTCCCTGCTGTGATGGTGATAGATTCTATATCCCTGGAACTTAATAAGTCCAATAAACCCTTCATCCTTTGTATGTGAGGTTGTCTTGATAATAGTGTTTTATCACAGCAACAGAAAAGTAGCTAATATAAATTCCATTTGAATTTTCTTCCCAAATCACAAAAAGACACAACCAAGAAAGAGAATTACAGACCAATCTACCTCACGAACAATGATGCAAAAATACTGGCAAACAGAATACAAGAACATATCAGAAGAGTCATCCACCATGATCAAGTAAGCTTCATCTCAAAGATGCACGGATGGTTCAAGACACAAAAATCTGTCAATGAAATCCACCATATATAAACCAACTGATAGAAAAAAAACCCACATTATCATCTCATTAAATACTGAAAAAGCCTTCCGCAAAATCTAACACCCCTTCATGATAAAGGTCTTGAATGGATCAGGGATACAAGGAACATACCTAAACACAATAAATGCAATATACAGCAAGACAACAACCAACTAAATGGAGAGAAACTCAAAGTAATTCTGCTAAAGTCAGGAACAAGACAAGGCTGTCCACTCTTTCCTTATCTATTCATTATAGTACTTGACATTCTAGCTAGAGCAATAAGACAACAAAAATACAAATTGGAAAGGAAGAAGTCAAACTTTCATCATTTGCAAATGATATGATAATATACATAAATGACTTGAGAAATTCTACCAGGAATCAACATTCCTATCCCTTTCTTGAATTCACTCTCCAAATCCTGGATTGTCTTTATCATTTCATTCAGCCTTATGGTTATATTTTCTTGGTCATCACTCACCCATATATTGTCTTTAAGTTCATTCTTGTAAGTTCCATTGGGCCATTTCTTTGTGTCCTTTTTAAACATCTTGAATCTCTTATGAAGTTTATAATTGTTCTTTAAAGTTTTGTGTCTTAGGATTCATCTAGTTAATTCTCATTTGGGAATATCTTTATAGGACTGGTGATTTGCTAATTTTTTATCTATGCAATTCATGTATCTATATTAGTGGAATTTTTAAAAATAGAAGTTTCTTACATCACTTAGGTGAGATGTAAGCTAGGAACAAGAGTTGAAATTAAAACAGCAGGGAAAAGTGAAAGCCACTTTGCTTGATTTGTTAATGATACCTGCCTACAAATAGTCATGAACTAATAAACTTGTGCCTTATGATTATGATGGTTGTGAGATGATGAGAATATATGATAGGATGGGGTTGTATAAGAAAACTACAGTTAATTTATAATTGGCTCTCTAAAGTAGGGAAAATGGGAAAAGTATGTACATAAGGCTTGAATGATGACGCCTAGAAGTGAAAAGAAATTATGCAGAATAAAGACTCTTCTGTCCTTTCATTCTGGCCACAATTTCTAAGTATCATTTCATAATAACATTTGCATGCAAGTACATTGCAATGAATGAGCCATGTAGAATCAAATTGCTTGTAGTTTTTGGATACTAGGGATTTTGTTCATAAACAAAATGTAAAAGGAAGGGCCAAGCTGACTTCTTCAGTCATATAACTGGGATGATGAGCAACTATAGACTGAGACTTGGCAGCACAAAGAATTTCATCTTCCTTTTCATGTATTCACTTTATTATGCTGTATTTCCAGTTAATTAAATTTATAGTCAAATATCCAATGGTTAGAATAGTGGAGAAAGGATTATAAAGTCGTTTTACATATTCTGAAAAGACTGACAGGCCATCAGTCATAAAGGAAAACAGTCCATGGTGCTAATTACCATAGAAATTAGCTAAAAAATATGTCCTGGGGGCTGGTATTCCTAAGCACAGATGCACAGATAAGGTTGCTGGCTCCAACAAAGGATGAAGAATTGGAGATCAAGAGTGGTTCAGTACTCTCCAGTCCTCTTTAATGTGTATACATATTCAGAAATATTCACCTGTAGTATGAGAAGATGTTTATTAGGTTGCAGCATCCTAATGTAAAAATCAATATGTTAATTGCTCATTTATCTCTCTAATAAGTATTTATTGGAAATTTAAACATTCTCTGCACTAGAGTGAACTCCAGGTAAAGAGAAGTTGACCAAATGCATGTAGACAGTCAATTCAGTGATATTATATGTGTGGTGAAGAGCCAGATTAGAAAATATGCTGTTTTCTTATATTTGATACAAGCTATGGTTAGGTAAGACTGAAGTCCAATGAGAACAATAAATAGCCACTGACATTAATTTCAATGCACTATGCAGACATATGCACCAGGAAATGAAAGTTACTTGGAGATGACTGTATTGTATACCTTTGTGGGAGCTCTTTCTCTGAGGGGGAGAAAGACAATTCTCTACCGTATCCTTATAGGACACCGTTGACAGGCCAAAGTAGGATCCCAATGAAGAACAACTTGGAAAATGATTGATTTTTGGGGGGATAGATGCTGTTTACAGAGCATGGGCAACTCCAAAGTGGCTGTACTATTGAAAGTGCCACCTCAGCATGGTTGATGAATTCTCATAGCTACATAGATGGAATATTTACTTATGTTAACCTTCCACACTATACTATAGATACCATGAGGCTATGTCCAATTAAGGCAGAATCACATGTAACTATTTGGGAGGTACAAGCGGGACTGGATGAGACATCAGGTGAAAGTCTAATGACCTTCTCTATAGCCTATTTTTTTATGAAGGAGTGTCAACAACCAACAGGTCTGATTTTGCAGGTTCCTAGTAAGTAGTCACAGCTGCTCAGATGACGATGATGGTGTCACACTTGGTGGATGACTCTATAGGGCATACATATAAACTTAAGTGAACATGTTAACATTCTGAGTTACTCTGAGCTTTGTTAGAGTCTTAGCTTTGTTAGAGTCAGTTCTAGTGAGCCTACCCTTGTAATTTGCAGCTTATGTGGTGGACACATAGAGTCTTGTCTCTGGAAGCTGTGATAAGATTTTTTTAAGATATAAAACTCCTAAAATTTATTCTTTGAGTATTTTATAAATGAACATAGCATATTTTAATCATATTTGCTCCTCATTTCCTCTCCAATTCCTCTTGGATTCCTTGTCCATATTTGTCCCTCTGAAATTCATGTTCTTTTTAAAAATAAGTCATCGAATCTAATTAGTGCCGTTTATGTATACATGGGAATATGAATATGATCCTCCCAGAATCACACCTCTAATGAAAGCTATCTCTCCTTTCCCTAGCAGCCATCAATTGTCAATAGCTCCTCCGCTAGGGTGGGACCTCATGTACCCTCTCCTCATCTATGCTGAAATCCTGGGTATGGATTGATTTGGTTCATTCTTCATTCCATCACTCTGATTTAGCTTCTTGCTTGTTCCTACCTGGCATGTTTTGTTCATTCAGTTTTTCTCACTTCATTGTCTTTCTCCCCACATCATTCTCCAGAGTGCACATGAACACTAATTCCCCTATTCTTTCCTCGGTTCTAAATCTTCAGCCAAAGCAGTAGCAAAAATGACTTCCCTATCACAGCGGCAGAAGCCTATTTTTGTTCTTTATTTGTTATGGATTAATTACTTATATATATAGTTCCCAGAAATCATTCTGTAGTGTTTACTCAGTCCAAAATGAAGGCATTTAAATTGGTTGTCTCTAAGTTATTTTTCTATTTTAATGTCTCTGTTTTTGTTTCTAATACTTTATGACTTTTGACAAAAACTGACTAGGAAACTGGAAATAACTGCCCCTCCTTACAAATCCTTCGTGCTTGCATCAATCCTGCTTTTAACTCCTCTCTTTCTTCAGCTTCTGCCTTCAGATCTGTCACTGCCTCCCGCTGCTTTTTCTTTTCTCCCCCACCAGCTTTGAGACAGAGGCACAGAAGGCAAAGTTTCTAAATGTCCTGAACTGTCACCTGGCAAGTCAGAGAGGAGAATGAGGGGCTCATCCACCAGGCAGCAGGAGTCCCTGCTCTTGGGCAACACCACAGGACCATATTGCCCACGTAACTAGCTTCTGTCCTCTTGAACATGTACTCCTCACTGCTAGGAAACACTTGGATGTCAGGCCCACAGAGGACCTCCAAGTACATGGAGTCAACCTTTCCATTTCACAGGGTCATTATTTTGGAAAGAGTCTCAACTTGTGAGATATGATATATGAAATCATTAACTTAAAAAGTTAGTACTGTGGTCTTATTGTCATAAGGCATTAGGCTTGATCAATGACATCTTGGGCCAATTCCACAGCATTTTAATTTGCTTCTTAAAAGTAAAATAGTCTACTGAGATTAGTAAACACAAATCTATTATTTTTGAATTTTAATTTTAAGTTTTAGTCAAAACTGTGTGCACAGTTCAGTATCCTATACATCACACTTGCCATCTGGATAGAATAAGTTAATAGTTCCCAGGTCTTGATGAGTTGGGAGGTGGTAACCTATACTTTCTTTCTTCTAACATTAGCCTCTTGTTTGGGAGGAGAGACTAGAGACTGAAAAATGAGGCAACTACCTATAGCGAAGAGTTGTCAGTTCTTTGTGTTGCTGTAACTGCTATTTTGTATATGAACTCCACATTGTTAAGGTGAAGGAGAAGAGGGGTTTCCTTTGTATTAGGTGTCACTATTAGTCTAATAAGATTGAATCACGCTCTCATTTACTTATTATCAAATGATGTTCTTTGGACATTCCATTGTGGGGTCTATATCCATACCTCCATCTTGCTCATCTTCACAGCTATAAGAATGATCTGCCCATCTTCCTCACTGCAGGAAAGCCCACTCCACAGCCTCTCATTATTATAGTCCCCATCAACCAAACTGTCTCTATGGGGGTAAATATGTCTGAGTCTTAAGCTTTCATCATTTTCACTTATATATACTTAGTTTGTAGGACAACCAAGTAAATGCCACACAAAATGGTCACTGCACAGGCTAGCTCCTCTCACCCTTTGTGGACCTGCCACGCCTTCCCCACTGTTTCTTGTAAACTCTAGCAGCATTGATTGTCCTGGTAATATAATGCTTTATTATTAGGGCAAAATTTAGATGTGTGGTCTTAGCTTATTGAAGATGGTGGGGAGGGCTCAGCTTTTCATGAGAACCAGGGGGCAAGCAGAACTGACTTCATAGGATTCCTGTGTGTAAGTGGTGCAAGCACAGTTTCTGACTCAGCATGCTTCTGTGCATGGAGCAACTGTTTGGTAAGTAAAAACAAAAACCTAAACTAAACAACAAAAGCAAAAAACTCATCTCTACATCATTTTTCTGATCCAATGCAGTTTTACCTGAAATTCAAGTTAGGTTTTTTTTTTTTTTGTGAAATGTGGAAGGCAGGCAGCTCACAAAGGTTTTTGTAGTATAATATGTTGTATTTTGTAGGAAAAGTCCCTGAAAGCAAACCTTCTGGGACAGTGGACCATGTTAAATACAGAGTGCCTGCACAATGCCTACCCACTTCAGGGTTTTCCAGGGTTTTCGTCCTGGTCAAGTTTTGCCATGAATCTTGTTGGGAATGTTAGGCACATTATTTTCTCCTTCATGGTTTTTGTGTATGGGACTGTGTCCTTTATCCACTGTTAATTTTATTTAGTGGAACTTTTCTTGCAGTTTCAATTATTTGTTGGAAACTTAAATGTTAATGTTCTTGTGGTAGATTTTATACAATTAAGGTTTTTTTTTCTTGAGGAATCTTTGTAGTTTTTTTAAATTAACTATTTGGGGTCCTGCCCCTCAACTCCCAAATTAATATATGGAGACATACTCTTTTTTTTTGGTTTTTATGAGATAGGGTTTCTCTGTATTGTTTTGGAGGCTGTCGGTCCAGCCTGGCCTGAAACTCACAGAGATCCGCCTGCCTCTGTCTCCCGAGTGCTGGGATTAAAGGTATGCACCATCAGCAAGATTCAGAAATGAATCTTTTCTCTAGAAATGCACCCTCTCTCCAGTTCTAGTGAAGACCCTCTTATATTTTGAGTTGTTCTCTCTAGTATCTTTTCTGGACCTGTCTCTTCCTCCGCCCTTGAGATGCTGGCATTTCTTAGGGCTCCATCCTGGGATTTTTCTTTGTTCTTTACTCTCTCTCTTCTTTTATATTTTAGACAACTTCATCTTATTCAGTCACTTTAGATATATGCCAGCAATTTAAATTTATGTCTTTAGTAAAATAATTAATTCTCTAAACTATCTATTTAATACTACCAGCATGTAAAAAAAGATGCTACAGCACAAAATTTTAAATTGGAATAGTTTTCCTTAATTCTCCTCCCTGGTACTTTCTCAATCTGTAGTCCTTTCCCAGCCCTCACTAATTAACAGTGTCACCACTAACATAGACATTAGAGCTAGAAAATTGTGAGCTATGCATACACTTTCTTCATCTCTCATTCTGCCCGTAAATTCTCTTAATGCCATCCCAGAGGCTTGCCGTGAACTCATCCACCTTCCACTAACATCTCTCTGGAACAACTTACCACATTTCATTCCAATGAAATCATAATTTAGCAGACTCCCAAGATCCACTAAAAGTCTACAACCCACATGACTGCAGGTATACCTTTGTGTGTTGTGTATTTACCTTGAGACCTAGCCATATACGTATGTGCACTTTCATGTACACATACGATATTTGTTTTAGTCAAGGCAATACATATTTATGCATTCACACATATGCCTATCTATATGTGTGCAGTTTCCCCTGCTTTAAACAGTCAGACAGCTTTTCAAGACTCTTGAAAGGAAACATGCTCCTTGCCATGTTCTTCAGACACTCACACTCAATCTCATTCTTAGTTCCATCTCATTTCATGCTCTGGCCTCTTTGCTGACAAAGCTTCTGTCTTGCTGTTTTCTTAGTTCCTGGATCTCCATGGTCTTTCTTGTCATGGGGACTTTGAATTTCGTACTGTTTGAAATTTCCAATCTCAGCTTTTGGTGTCGGGTATCGAATCTCATCCTTTAATGTCATTCCCATTGAAAGCTTTCCCCTTTTAAAATATATTACCCTGTGCTTCTGCATGGGAGCATCATTTCCTTTCTCCAAACCTCAGAGAAATGCAAACTGTTCCATTTTAGCTGTTTACTTGTTTGTCAGATGTCTTGTAGAAGACTCACCATCACAAAAGGGAAATAGATACATATACTGGACAAAGAATTAATATATATACATATATTAATAATAATCTTGTACTGAAATTAAATTTTGTATTGAGTTGAATGGCAGAAATATCAGTGTCAAATCTAAGCCTGTATTTAATTCATTTATTTTTTTATGCATTACAGTTCAAACTCAGGAACTTCCTGTTTAGAAAGTATAACATACAAAATTTGTATTAATGAACTTTACAGCTTAGTTTCTTCTTTCAGGGATTTTTATAGTATGTAATTAATCAACAAGCTATATTTAAATTTTAACTTTAATGAGACAGGCATTTACAATTGCATGCAGTTCTCATCTTCTTTTAAACATTGCTATTATGACATTACTTAACTATATAATGAACTGGTATAAATCCAATTTAGAAATTAAGAATATAATTTTATTTCAATTTTACTATTTATTGCACATCTCTTCTAATTGTTGGCCCTTGGGTCATATGGATTGAGATCTTCTTAATTCATTTTTCCTGTAATATGATATTTTATTAGCTATGATAAAGGATACAATTCTGTATTTAGAGCCTCTTAATGGTGGGCTTTGTATTGGCTTATTTTCTCTTCTCTTTATTGAATGATTTGAAAGCTTCATTGTAGGCTCATCAAGACAATTTGAGTCACCGGATGGGAATTACAACTCAAAATTAAAAAGTAGAATGGTAATCTATTAACTAATTGTGTGAGTAAACCATAGTAACTATAGTAATATTTTTATTTTGTCACCCATGAAAATGCATATATGCCATTCAGGCATTGGTGGCACATGCCTTTAATCCCAGCACTTGGGAAGCAGAGGCAGGTGGATCTTTGTGAGTTCGAGGCCAGCCTGATTTACAGAACGAGTTCCAGGACAGCCTCCAAAACAATACAGAGAAACCCTGTCTCAAAAAACCAAAAACAAAAAAAAAAGAAAAGAAAAAAAAGAAAAGATATGAAATGCATATATGTCATGCTTAAAAAATTTCTAAATCCCTGATTGTGAGAAGCCTTGTTTAAATAATTGCCAGAGAATGTTACTGAATATTCTGACAATATGCTTTCTTCTAATAGTCAGCATCACAATGTTCTAATAACGTCATATCTCAAACTTTAGCCTAGGGTCAGATCCTTGCCTGAGTGTCTTCTTGAACTGCTACTGTTTGTGTGCATTAACAGTGCTGGAGCACCAGCAGAGAAGGCTGTGTTCAGGGTGCTGTTTATCCTTTCTGAGTTTATTTCCATTTCTTAAAACCCACATAATGGTTTTCAGTACCAATCCGTCCTATTTGCTGTCATCCATTTCATCCCCCTGTCCCCCCCCTCCCCTGCCTGCTGCTCTGATTTGACACCTATAGATTATAAACTGACTTTAGATAGTTACAGTCAGGCTTTGTGTCTGTCCACTGACATGGCCTTGCAAAGGATCTGAATAAATCTTGTATTTTTATAGAATTTATAAAATTAAGACACTCATGTCAGTCAACTTTCTGCTACTATTTAAAAAATGCCTGGGTAATCTAATTGAAAAACACAAAAACTTTATTTTGCTGATAGTTTGTGAGGCTTTAGTCAGTTGTTCCTGTTGCCTTTGGGCCTGTGATAAGGCATATATCTCAGCAGGCATGCAGGCCAGGGGAGCTGCTCGCCTCATGGGTCCCTGGGATGCAAAGAGAGAGGAAAAGCAAGGTCCTGGGACCCAGCATCCCCTCCAAGGGCGTTCCTCCAGTGGCCTCTGATCTTCCCCTTGGCCCCTCTGTGTCACAGGCTGTGGAGCCAGCCCTCCTTCCCAGAATCTTGGCTACCGTTGTCTGAAAGCGCTGTCTTTTCCCACTCAGATTTTCCTTCATCAGAGTTCCCCTCTTGAGGCTAATAGGAGAAAGGGTTGTTCTCCTTTCAGGTAAGGAGACTGTTAACTGAAGAGCTGCTTAGCCAGAGTTAATGTAATGGATGGTTAAGTAACTTTCCGGTGCAGTAATCTACTAGTCCATCCAAGTGTAGACGGGATTCCCAGGAAAACCCTTCCCCAAGAACTGGCTCTCCCAGTTTCACAGCACACAAGTGGAAGGCTAACCTTCCCGCTCAGAGTGGTGCATCTACCAGCGCTGGGGATGAAATCTGTGAGCAGAGAAGAAAAGACAAGGGTGAAATATCTGGCCTGACAAGCTAATCTCACGCAACAAAATGTAAAGCTCAGATTTGTCTAATTTCATTAGTGGAAGATTTGAGTTGTTTCAATGCCTAATGAAAATACAAGTTTTCTCCCCCATAAATAACTTATCAATAACACAGAATAGAAGATTATAAATACATTCTAATGTTTTTGGCTCTTGGGATTGGAATTGAGCATTCAGAAGCATCAGAATGCCTGGGTTAGTGAGCACAGGCCCGCAGCACTACAAACAATAATATCACATGTTGAAATTGCATTTTCCCTGCACTCCAGCTGCAATAATGGAAAATAAACACTGATCAATGATGCTAGGGGAATGAATTATACATTTAGCTTCCCTACCAAAGTGATATTAGAATACTACTCCATGATAAAGAGAAGATCAAACAATATTAAGTAAAAACTTGTAGAAAAAGGAAAATACTGTAGAAGCGTGAAGGTTGACAAAACATTAATTATTTTTCTGGATTTCATAATTTTTGTGTTGTTAGGTTTTGGCCTTTGCAATGTGTTGAAATCTGTTTTCTTCATCTGAATAAGTATTCATTGAAATACCTAATCTCTGTCCATTATTTTTTTAGTAAATTTTTAGGACAAGAGCTCTAAATGATAAAATGTCAGGATCCTAAAGTTGAATCTATTTTTGTATGCTACTTACACACAGAGCCTTGTCAAGCTTTGATACGAGGCATTTTGCTTTCACTTATTGTATCTTGTTTTGTCATATTTGGTTGTTGTCTCTTGGAGGCCTGTTCTTTTCTGAAGGGAAATGGATGGGAGTGGATTTGGGGGAGAGGTATAGTGGGAGGAATCTGGGAGGAGTGGAGGGAGAAGAAACTGTTGTTGAGTTGTATTGTATGAGAGAAGAATCTATTTTCAGTATGTATATAAAATCAGAACAAGTCATAACTTTAAAATGAGAAAACGGTACAGTAAGGAAGTGGGGCTATGACACATAAGTGATAAGCACAGCCTGACACGAGCCCGTGGTAGCCGCTGCTGATCTGATTCCTTGAAAATGAAGACTGAAGGACCCTTCAAGAGAGGGAACCAATACCCTTCCCTCAATACTCATGGCAGCTTATTTCCTGTAAAATCAGATATACATGAGAAAGTACAAAAACATTTTTGTACTTACTTGTAAAAATCAAAGTCAAGACAAAGAAATTATCAAATGCAAAACTGGGCATTTAAAAAGATGTCTAAAAACAGGGTGATTCTTAGCATGTAAGGCTGCCCTGGTGTCTTGAGTAGCATAGTATGTTCGGTTGCCTTCTGTTTTCACAAATGTGTCCTTCGTAGACAAACAATCCCAACACACACACACACACACACACTCACACACACACATTCTCACACACACACTCACACACACACACACACACTCTCAAACCTCTACATCCACACCCACCCACCCATCCACACCCCCCACTCTCACACACACTCACACCCCCTACCTCCACCCCCATCCACCCACACCCACACACACATTCTCACACACACTCACACCTCCCTACCCCCATCCATCCACCCCCACACACACTCACATTCACTCACACACATACACTCACACCCACACACTCACATACCCACTCATACACACACTCACACACATACATACACTCACACACGTACACACCTACCCCCACACATACTCCCTCACACCCTCACACACACCCACACACTCCTCAAGGCTTTCTGCAGACATTTGTTCTTTTATTCATTACACCCTTCCTTTCTTTGATTTGTTATCATTGTTGTTGTTCTTTTGTGTTTCTGTGCATTTGTGTTTTTGTGTAGGTGCAGGTATGTGTGGTATGTGTGTGTATTTGTTTGTGTGTCTTTGCATATGTATCTGGAGGCCTCTAGAGGTCAGCATTGAGTGTCTCCCCGCCACCACTCTCTCCTTTATTTTTTGAGACAGAATCTCTTACTGAACCTGTAGCCCACTGATTCATCAGGCCATTTGGCCAGCAAGCCCCACCTCTTAGCACTGGAGTTAGGGAGGGTGCTTTGGGGCACAGTTTTCACATGGGTGTTGGAAGTCAAACACAAATTCTCACACGTGCAAGAAAGCACTTTGCCAATGAGCCATTTCATAGCCTGTTTTGTTTGTGACAGTCTCATTCTGTATCCAAGCCTGGCCTCAAAATCTGGCAGGTGATCCCCCTGCCTCAGTATTCCTACTGCTGAGATTATAGGTATGAGCCTCCATGTAGGGCTGTCTCCTTTTTCCAACACCTGCAGAAATTTTCTTTATCCAGTAGAAGCACACTGCTCACAGTACAGTGAAACCACAGTTCTGAAAGATGAGGATCCGCACTTCGCCTATTAAAATGTAAATGCTCTGGGCTGGGTTAAGACCTCTTGTCCTTATTTTCTGACAGACTAAAGGACCTGCCTCCTTGAAGAGAAGGCTGTTTCTGCATTTTGGTTCTGTAAGTAAGCAGACAATATCCCCAGCTCACGATACATTTGGCCAGTGGCTGAGTGCAAAACAGGAATTTGTGTCTGGAACCACACCTGACAATGACCCATGGCTCCTGTCCTATCCCTGCATGTCTGTGGAGTGATGTAGGAACTGTTTCTCTAGACTGAGGACAGTACTCCCAAGTATTGCCAGAGTTCAATGATACGGTCACTGTTAGCTGTGTTAGTGTTATAGCAGTAAAACATCAGGTGCTGGAAATACATTTGGAGACTATTCCCTATTCAAATTTTGTTTCTGGGGACACTTTCACCTAATTCTCTTTTCTCTAACAGTAAAAACTCTATTCAAAGCACCCATCATATCAGTAATAGATACTGTTAATAGATGCAGTTTTCGCCAGACTCTGCGATAAGCACTTCACTATATTAACTCATTTAACACTCGCAAGTGCCCTTAAGACAGGAGCCACTGCTACCTGTGCCTTACACGTGAGGCATCAGAAGTGTGAGACAAATTTGGTACCTTGCGATAACTGCATACTGAATAAGGGGTGTGTGTTGAGATTCAAGCTTAGGAGTCTGTTCACATCCCAGACTTCTATTCTTTGTGTCTAGATACTCATTTAAGAAATATTAACCTGATAAAATATTTTCGTATGTAATAATCGTTTTTCCACCACTGCATCCCTAGTGCATCTTCCTCAGCAGCCTTACGATACAGTTCTCCCTGATCTGAATGTTCTGTACAGTCAGTCCACATCAGCAGCTCTAGGAAGGCAAGTCTACATTGCTTGGTTCTCTTGGTTAGAAATGATGTTCATAGGCAAAGCTTATAGTCAGTGTTCTTTTTTTTTTCTATAGCCATTTTTTTATTCTTTTTTTTAAATTTAGATAAGAAACAAGGTTGCTTCACAAGTCAGTTCCAGGCCCCTCTCCCTTTCCCTCCCCTCCTCCCGTGCCCTCCCCCCATCCCCCCCCCCCCGTTATCCCCTTATTCCCCCAGGGAGGGTGAGGCCCTCCATGGGGGTGTCCATAGTCTGTCATTTCATATAGGGCAGGGCCTAGACCCTTCCCCAAGAGTTCAGGGTGAGAGTGCACCTCACATTGTTCTATGGGAGTCCAAAGTCCGTGTGTATACTTGGGATGGGTACTGATCTGCTGCCCAAGGCTCAATAGATTACCTAGGCCTCCTCACTGACACCCAGATTCAGGTGGTCTTGATCAGTCCCATGCTGGATTCCCAGGCTGATGCCTGGGATTCAAGAGTTAACCTTTGTCTGGTCAGCTGTTTCTGGGGGTTAAACCAGCCCAGTCTTAATCCCTTTGGTCATCAGTCCTCCCTCTCTGTTACTGGCTTTCTTGAGTTCAGCTCAGTACTTAACCAGCCACTAAATGTAGTTTCTGTTTCCCAGAGTCTCTGGCCATAGGATTGTAGGCTGGCACTCCCCAGATCTATGTCTAAAATCCATATATGAGAGAGTACATGCCATGTTTCTCTTTTTGTGACTGGGTTACCTCACTCAGGATGGTTTCTTCTAGTGTCATCCATTTGCCTGCGAATCTCATGATTCCATTATTTTTTTCTGCTGAATAGTACTCCATTGTGTAGATGTACCACATTTTCTCTATCCACTCTTCCGGTGAGGGACATCTAGGTTGCTTCCAAGTTCTGGCTATTACAAATAAAGCTGCTATGAACATAGTGGAACAGACATCTTTGTTGTATGAATGGGCATCTTTTGGATATATGCCTAAGAGTGGAGTTGCTGGGTCTTGTGGTAGGTTTATTCCCATTTTTCGGAGGAATCTCCATACTGCTTTCCAAAGTGGCTGAACCAGTTGGCACTCCCACCAGCAATGGAGGAGTGTCCCCCTTTCACCACATCCTCTCCAGCATAAATTGTCATTGGTGTTTTTGATTTTAGCCATTCTGACAGGAGTGAGATGATATCTCAGAGTTGTTTTGATTTGCATTTCCTGGATGGCTAAGGATGTTGAGCACTTTCTCAAGTGCCTCTCAGCCATTTTAGACTCCTCTATTGAAAACTCTCTATTTAGTTCTGCAGCCCACTTTTTAATTGGGTCCTTTGGTGTTTTGGAGACTTGCTTCTTGAGTTCTTTGTAAATTTTGGAGATCAACCCTCTGTCAGATGTGGGATTAGTGAATATTTTTTCCCATTCTGTGGGCTGCCTTTTTGTTTTGCTGACTGTGTCCTTTGCCTTACAGAAGCTTCTCAGTTTCAGTAGGTCCCATTTATTAATTGTTGATCTCACTGTCTGTGCTACTGGTGTTATGTTCAGGAAGCTGTCTCCTGTACCAATTCGTTCAAGGGTACCACCCACTTTCTCTTCTAAGAGGTTCAGTGTGGCTGGATTTATGTTGAGGTCTTTGATCCATTTGGACTTAAGTTTTGTGCATGGCGATAAACATGGATCGATCCGCATTCTTCTACATGCCAGTCTCCAATTATGCCAGCACCATTTGTTGAAGATGCTTTCTTTATTCCATTGTATATTTTTAGCTTCTTTGTCAAAGATCAGATGTTTGTACGTGTGTGGGTTAATACCCGGACTTTCAATTCGATTCCATTGGTCTACCTGTCTATTTTTGTGCCAATACCAAGCTGTTTTCAGGACTATAGCTCTATAATAGAGCTTGAGGTCAGGGATGGTGATGCCTCCGGACGTTGCCTTGTTGAACAGGGTTGTTTTGGCTATCCTGGGTCTTTTGTTTTTCCATACAAAATTGATTATTGTTCTTTCAAGGTTTGTGAAGAATTGTGCTGGGATTTTAATGGGGATCGCATTGAATCTGTAGATTGCTTTTGGCAGGATTGCCATTTTTACTACATTGATCCTACCTATCCAAGAGCATGGGAGATCTTTCCATTTTCTGAGGGCTTCTTTAATTTCTTTCTTTAAAGATTCAAAGTTCTTACGATACAGGTCTTTCACTTGTTTGGTTAGCGTTACCCCAAGGTATTTTATGTTGTTTGTGGCAATTGTAAAGGGTGATGTTTCTCTGATTTCTCTTTAAGCCCTTTTATCATCTGTATATAATAGGGCTACTGACTTTCTTGAGTTGATCTTGTAGCCTGCCACTTTGCTGAAGGTGTTAATCAGCTGTAAGAGTTCCCTGTTAGAGTTCTTTGGGTCATTGATGTAAACTATCATATCGTCTGCAAACAGTGAAAATTTGACCTCTTCCTTCCCAATTTGTATCCCCTTGATCCCCCTTTGTTGTCGTATGGCAATAGCTAGAACTTCAAGTACCATGTTGAAAAGGTATGGAGAGAGTGGACAGCCTTGTTTTGTTCCTGATTTTAGAGGAATTGCGTTGAGTTTCTGTCCATTTAGTTTGATGTTGGCTGTTGGTTTACTGTATATGGCTTTTATTATGTTTAAGTATGTCCCTGTTATCCCAGATCTCTCCAAGACCTTTATCATGAAGGGGTGTTGGATTTTGTCAAAGGCTTTTTCAGCATCTAGTGAGATGATCATGTGATTTTTGTTTTTCAGCTTGTTTATATGGTGGATTACGTTGATGGATTTTCATATGTTGAACCATCCCTGCATCCCTGGGATGAAACCTACTTGATCGTGGTGAATGATTGTTTTGATGTGTTCTTGGATCCGATTTGCCAGTATTTTATTGAGTATTTTTGCATCAATGTTCATGAGGGATATTGGTCTGAAGTTCTCTTTCTTGGTTGTATCTTTGTGTGGCTTGGGGATCAAGGTTATTGAAGCCTCATAGAAAGAGTTTGGCAAAGACCCTTCTGCTTCTATTGTGTGGAACACTTTGAGAAGAATTGGTATAAGCTGTTCTTTGAATTTGTGGTAGAATTCTGCACTGAGGCCATCTGGACCTGGACTTTTTTTGGTTGGGAGACTTTTGATGACAGCTTCTGTTTCCATAGGGGTTATAGGTCTATTTAAATTGCTTATCTGTTCTTGATTTAGTTTTGGCAAATGATAGCTGTCCAGGAAGTCATCCATTTCCTTTAAATTTTCGAATTTTGTGGAGTACAGGTTTTCAAAGTATGACCTAATGATTCTCTGGATTTCCTCAGAGTCTGTTGTTATGTCTCCCTTTTCATTTCTGATTTTGTTAATTTGCGTGTTCACTCTCTGCTGTTTGGTAAGTTTGGACAAAGGTTTGTCTATCTTGTTGATTTTCTCAAAGAACCAACTCTTCGTTGCATTGATTCTTTGTATTGTTTTCCTGGTTTCTACTTTGTTGATTTCAGCCCTCAATTTGATTATTTCCTGGCGTCTACTCCTCCTGGGGGAGTTTGCTTCTTTGTGTTCTAGAGCTTTTAGCTGTGATGTTAATTCTCTGGTATAACTGTTTTCCTGTTTCTTCATGTGAGCACTTAGTGCTATGAACTTCCCCTGTAGCACTGCTTTCAAAGTGTCCCATAGGTTTGGGTATGTTGTGTCTTCATTCTCATTGAATTCGAGGAAGTCTTTAATTTCTTTTTTTATTTCCTCTTTGACCCAGGGATGGTGCAGTTGAGCATTATTCAATTTCCATGAGTTTGTAGGTTTTCTGCAGTTTGTGTTGTTGTTGAATTCTAATTTTAAGGCATGGTGGTCTGATAAGATGCATGGAGTTATTCCAATTTTTTGTAGCTGCTGAGGTTTGATATGTTGCCAAGTATGTGGTCGACTTTTTAGAAGGTTCCATGTGGTGGTGAGAAGAAGGTATATTCTTTTTTATGTGGATGAAATGTTCTATAGATATCTGTTAATCCCAGTTGGGTCATTACTTCTATTAGACCCTTTGCTTCTTTGTTGAGTTTCTGTCTGGTATTCTTGTCTAGTGGTGAGAGTGGTGTGTTGAAATCTCCCACTATAACTGTGTGGGGCTTTAGATGAGATTTAAGTTCTAATAATGTTTCTTTAACGAATGTGGATGCCTTTGTATTGGGGGCATAGATGTTCAGGATAGACACTTCATCTTGGTGGGTTTCACCTGTGATAAGTATGTAATGACCTCCTTTATCTCTTTTGATTGATTTTATTTTAAAGTCTAGTTTGTTAGATATTAGGATTGCTACCCCTGCTTGTTTCTTGGGTCCATTTGATTGAAAAATTTTTTCCCAACCTTTAACTCTCAGGTAATGTCTGTCTTTGAGGGTGAGGTGTGTTTCTTGTATGCAGCAGAAGGAAGGGTTCTGTCTTCGAATCCATTCTGCTAGTCTGTGTCTTTTTATGGGTGAGTTAAGGCCGTTAATATTGAGGGATATTAATGACCATTGATTGCTCATCCTTCTTCGATTTGCGATGGTTGTTGTTGGTGGAATTATGGGTGGAATTTCACCCCTTTGTTCTTTTGGCTGTTGGTAGAGAGGGATTCTCTAATGCTTATGTTTTTCTGGTTGTAGTTAGCTTCCTTGGGTTGGAGTTTTCCTTCCAAAATTTTCTGTAGGGCTGGGTTAGTGGACACATATTGCTTGAATCTAGTTTTGTCATGGAATATCTTGTTTTCTCCGTCTATAGTGATTGAGAGCTTTGCCGGGTATAGTAGTCTGGGCTGGCACCCATGGTCTCTTAGTGTAGGTAGAATATCTATCCAGGACCTTCTGGCTTTCAGAGTTTCCATGGAGAAATCAGGTGTAATTCTGATAGGTCTGCCTTTATATGTTACTTGACCTTTTTCCTTAGCTGCTCTTAATATTCTTTCTTTATTCTGTATGTTTGGGGTCTTGATTATTATGTGGCGAGGGGATTTTTTTGTGGTCCACTCTATTTGGTGTTCTGTAGGCTTCTTGTACCTTCATTGGCATGTCTTTCTTAAGGTTGGGAAAGTTTTCTTCTATGATTTTGTTGAATATGCCTTCTGCCCCTTTGAGGTGGATTTCTTCTCCTTCTTCTATACCTATTATTCTTAGGTTTGGTCTTTTCATGGTGTCCCATAATTCCTGGATGTTTTGTGTTAAGGATTTGTTGGATTTAAGGTTTTCTTTGGTTGATAAATCCATTTCTCCTAGTGTATCTTCAACACTTGAGATTCTCTATTCCATCTCTTCTATTCTGTTGGTAATGCTTGTATTGGTAGTGCCTGACTGTTTGTCCAGCTTTTCTATTTTCTGCCTTTCTTCAGATTGTGTTTTTTTAATGTCTCTATTTCAGTTTTCAACCCTTGCAGCGTTTGCATTGCTTCTTGCAATTTTCTGTTTATCTGTTCGTCTGTTTGTTGCCTTTTATGAACTTTTTGGTTTGTTCTTTCTTCCATTTCTTGCATTTTTTGGTTTGCTTTATGTTCCATTTCTTGGATTTTGTGCTTTGTTTCTTCTTCCATCTCCTGCCTTTTTTGGTTTGTTTCTTCTTCCATTTTTTTTCATTTTTTGCTTTGTTTTTTTCTACCATTTCTTGCATTTTTTTGTTTTGTTTCTTCTTCCATTTCCTGCCTTTTTTGGTATGTTTCTTCTTCTAATTCTTGCATTTTTTGCTTTGTTTTTTCTTCCATTTCTTGCATTTTTTGCTTCATTTCTTCTTCCATTTCGTGCCTTTTTTGGTTTGTTTTTTCTTCCAATTCTTGCATTTTTTGGTTTGTTTTTTCTTCCATTTCTTGCATTTTTTGGTTTGTTTTTTCTTCCATTTCTTTGAGGGATTTTCCAATATCCTCTTTTAGGGCCTCTATCATTTTCATGAAAGTGCTTTTAAGGTCGTTCTCTTCTGCTTCCTTCCCATTGGAATGTTGGGGTCTTGCTGGTGTGGAGTCTCTAGAATCTGGCGGTGTCATATTTGTTTTTCTGTTGCTGACTGTGTTTTTGTATTGTCTCTTTCCCATCTCTTCTTTTAGTGGGTGCAGAAAGAGCCCCTTCCTGGTCTGGGGACCAGAGTTCCTTTTTTGGTGGGTGCTAGCAAGTCCAATAATCTGTTGGTTCTTCTATACCTTGTCCAAATGGTGGTCCGTGGGTGGAGAGGAAGAACAGGAATCTGGGGCGCTTAGCCTCCTACCTGGTCCCCAGGACCCTGTGCTGGGTCCTGTTGTACCTGATCCGGAACAGCTACTCCCCTGGTCTCCCTGGCTCCTCTAGTTTCCTGGTCTCGTTGGTGGGAGAGAAGATCTGGAGTCTGGGTTGCTTGGCTCCCGTCGGGATTGGGAGCTCTGTGTAGTTCCCAGGAGATCTGCAGGCTCTGGAACACAGGCCGGGAAGCTGGCCTGTTTACCTGATGCTGCCAGAGGGACAGCTACTTCCCTGTACTCCCAGCCTCCTCTAGTTTCCTGGTCTACTTGGTGGAAGAGAAGATCTGGAGTCGGGGGTGCTTGGCTTCCGCCGGGATTGGGAGCTCTGTGCAGTTCCCAGGCGATCTGCAGGCTCTGGAACACAGGCCGGGAAGCCGGCCTGTTTACCTGATGCTGCCCATCAGTGTTCTTTAGAACTCCTCATGGTATAGACTCTTCCCTCAGCTATAAGATGCCACAATATGCGTCATCCACAAAATGAGTGGCTGTTAATATATCCCAAAGATAGGCAGCTTAAAAATCAGATTCCTACTCTATGTGGGTGTGATGTGAAATACATTATGCTCAGATGCTGGTCAAGCCCTGAGAAAATTTAGGGCACCTATGAATGCTTTTACTTCCCCATGTATTTTGCAGATTAGGGAGTACCCGAGAATTCTAACACTACTTAGGAAAGTTTTCCCTGGTGCATTGAGTTTTTACCTGCATTCAGAAAACAACTATGTTCTCTGATGTCTTAAGCACTTGGCTTCCACTACAATAGCCTATAGTATAGCAGCTTTAATTCTACCAAGTTTTAAAGTCCAATTGCGGTTACCTTTAGGTTTGAGTGATAAGTGATAGTGTTATTTTGTTTTTAATATGTATATATATATACATATATATATATATATATCAGCTTGTATGTTTCCTGTGAAAATTTCCATCAGTTTCTCCCCTTCTGGTTAGAGAGAAATTAGTCTTTAACCCTGGAAGGGAGGGGTTGGAGTGATGGCTCAGTGTTTCAGAGCACTGGCTGCTCTTGCAGAGGCTGGGAGTTTGTTTCTCAGCATCCATGTGTAGGGGGTATTTGAGGGGGTGTTATCCTCGTCTGGCCTTCATATCCTCCCTCCCCAGACACAAACAAGTAAAAGTAAATCTTTAGAAAAAGAGATCTTTACAGAATGAACTCAATTAAAGTGCCACAAGCAACAACTAATTGTGTGGTTCTGGATTGAGAAATCATCCCTTGGAATGATCAAAGTGATGCATAAACAAGAAATGGATGAATTAGATTAATGGTTTCCTGTCTATAGATGAGTAGCTCTGGTGAATCTATGGAGTTTTTGAGTAGTCATTATGAATCCACAGGGACTCAATTCCAATGTGCATCTGAACAAAGATGCATCATTCTGTCCATCCACTTTGTTACCCATATGTACTTTCCTGCCAAATGCCTTGATTAAAATACTTTTTATTTTTTTATTCACCATTCTTTTTTATTTCACATACCAACCACAGTTTCCCTTCCCTTCTCTCCTCCACCTCCTTTCTACCCCGTCCCATCTACTCCTCCTCTGTCTCCATTCAGAAGGGCTAAGGCCATGGCATATCAAGCTGAGGCAGGACCAAGCTTCTGCTGCCTGTATCAAGACTGAACAAGGCATCCCACCAGAGGGAAAAGTTACAAAGAGCCAGCTCAGGCATCAGGAACAGGGCCTGGCTCCACCTCTAGGGGCCCCACAAAAGACCAAGCTACACAACTGTCACTCACTTGCAGAGGGCCTAGGTCAGTCCCATGATGACTCCCTAGTTGTTTGTTCAGAGTATGTGAGCTCCCACAAGCTCAGATCAACTGTCACTCTGGGTTTCTCCATCATGATCTTGACTCCCCTGGTGCTAAGAAAACTCCCAGGAACCCACAAGGGTGACTCCATCTAAGACTCCTAGCAATAGTGGGAAGATGCTTGAACTAGCCTTCCCCTATAATCAGATTAGTGATTACCCTAATGGTCATCATAGAGCCTTCAGTAACTGACGGAAGCAGATGTAGAGATACACAGTCAAGCATTGGACTGAGCTCTGGGAGTCCAGTTGAAGAGAAAGTGGTACATTTACACAATGGAGTATTATTCATTGGGGACAAAAACAATGGAAGCTTGAAATTTGCAGGCAAATGGATGGAACTAGAAGAAACCATCCTGAGTGAGGTAACCCAGTCATAAAAAGACAAACATGGTATGTACTCACTCATATATGGATTTTAGACATAGAGCAAAAGATTACCAGCCTATAATCCACACTGCCAGAGAAGCTAGGAAACAAGGAGGACTCTAAGAGTGACATACATGGTCCCCCAGAAAAGGGCAAAGGGACAAGATCTCCTGAGCTCATTGGCAGAATGGGGGAGGGGAGATGGAGTTAGGAGAAAGAAGGGAAGAAGAGGAGGGGAAAGGAGGACATGAAGGAGCAGGAAGATTGAGTTGGGGATGAACAGAGGAGAGCAAGAAAAGAGATGCCATAATAGAGGAAGCCATTATAGGTTTAAAGAGAAATCTGTAACTAGGGAAATGTCCAGAGATCTACAAGATCTACCTTAAATGCCCTTCCCTGACAATGAGATTGATGACTATCTTATATACCATCCTAGAGCCTT
The DNA here is from genome assembly GCF_017639785.1 of Mesocricetus auratus. Lineage (NCBI taxonomy): Eukaryota > Metazoa > Chordata > Mammalia > Rodentia > Cricetidae > Mesocricetus > Mesocricetus auratus. The sequence continues at coordinate 19,665,105 of NW_024429266.1, read as the reverse complement.
CATCCAGTAGCTAATGGAAGCAGAAACAGAAACCCACAGGTAAACACTGAGCTGAACTCCTGGAATCCAGTTTCAGAGAGGGAGGGATGATAAGCAAAGGGGGTAAGACCAGGCTGGAGAAACTCACAGAAACAGCAGACCTGAACAAGGGGGAGCTCATAGACCCAAGAATAACAGCTGGGAAACCAGCATAGGACCAACCCAGATTCCCTGAACGAGGGTGTCAGTTAGGAGCCCTGGGAAATCTATAGGGCCTCTGGCAATGGATCAGTATTTATCCTAGCATACAAATGGACTTCGGGAACCCATTCCACATAGAGGGATAGTTTCTTAGTGTAGACATATGAAGGAGGGCCTAGGCCCTGCTCCAAATGATATGACAGACTTTGAAATCCCCCATGGAACTCTCACCCTCCTCGTGGAGCAGATGGAGGATAGGATAGTGGGTCAGTGGGGAACAGGGGAGGATGGAAGAGAAAGGGAACTGGGATTGACATGTAAAACAAGCTTGTTTCTAATTTAAATAAAAAGGAAGAAAAAGATTTAATAAGAAAACTAATATCATTTCATAGTACCTAGTATGTGAAAGATGTTTAGTAAGTATGCATTCTCCATTTTATTAGTTTTATTTGTTAAATAATTTTAATAGGGATACTGGTTTGATCAGGATTACAGCAATAGGAAACCTGCATGAGATCAATAACTGGTATCTCATGACAGTGCACTTTGAGCACTTATGGTCATTTATGGAGTCATGAGAAAAGATCAGGATCAGGCAGGAACAGAACACAGAAGTTTGGTGGGGAAAGACATCAAGGAAGAATGGAGAAGGCTCTAGGTTTGAGGTGCTGGTAGGGTAATATTTGAATTCCTCAATCCTGGAAGAGACAAAGACAGATTGTATTTTACACGTTGACGAGAATTTGTTAAGGAATTTGGGGATTCCTCTTCCCTAGAATAGAGGTCCTCCCAATAAAACTGACTGAATTGCTGTCCCTTTGCTGTGGCTCACACGGCTTCTACAAGGGCTCTTCTACAAGGGCTTTCCCTGAAGTCTACACACTGCAAACAACTCCTACTCATTTGGAGCAGGAGTGAGCTCCCTGAGATCTGCTTGCCTAGTCTGGAGAGGGTGGGTTTGTTAGTGAGATCATTCTTATTTGCTTCACCATCCAAAGCCTACACTTAAGTGTCCAACAGCGAGACAGTGAGAAGAAGGTGCTTTAGATGCAACAACAGCAGAAAAACAGCAGGCTCATCCAAAGAAGTTCACTCAAGCTTAAGAACAAGCTAGGCTATCACCCTTAAAAACAAATAACAAGTTGCAACATGACCACCAGAAAGAAAAACCATACTCTAATTACCAAAGAACATTACTAAGTTAAGCAAAGGAAAAGGCTAAGAATTCAGAAGGCATACTTAAGTTTCAATTACCCTTCTAGATACATTTTCCATTCTATACATTCTTAACCTTATATATATATATATAAAGGCCACCCATATTTTATATCCATGTCTGGATGGAGTAGCCTCTCATCTCTTGAACTCAGTTTGTCTAGACAAAGAACATGTGCTTTGAGGCACAGGAATGTTTTGGATCTTATGAAAATCGTATTTTAAACTAATTTGTTTCCTCTGTGATTATTATTCTTGTGAGCAATCATTTGAAAATATTGTTCTGAGAAGGAATCAATAGACTCAGGGCATCAAAAGTAAGTGTAAGAAAACTTTCCCTGCCTTGAAAGTTTTTGTGATGATAAATGGTGCAATAACACACACACACACACACACACACACACACACACAAAGGTTGTGTGAATTCGGAATCTAAATATATATGTACATAATGCATAATAGCATCACTCTGCCCAGATTTAGACCTGTTGCCAGTTCACAGAAGACTTAGTCTCTATTTCAGTTCGTGGCTTGGAGACATAAAACTCTAATGGTTATACACAAATGATGGGGTTTTTGTTCTGAGAGGTGTCCTTGAAGCTGGATTCAGAATGAGGAGCTTGACACCAGAACTTCATCGACATGAGGCATGTCTGAAAGAGAAACTTCAGAACTGAGCTTATTCACTATCTGTTTCTTGCAAAATCAGGAACTGAAGGGACAATGTGCTGGCTTCCTCTGTGTGTTCAATAAAACCAAGGTCTGTAAAGGTTGGATAGGAACTGTTGAAAAGACAGTATACCTGTCTCCTCATGCTATATGTATCTCATAAACAGCACATGCTCTCTAATGATCATGCACAAGGCTAAATATGCCACACATTTTATTAATTAGAGGTTAGGTAATGCTTAAAGCATTTTCAACTGCCAATTAAAGACTTAAGATTTTTAACCAGGGCTCATATAATAATGCTGCCATGAACATATTGGAACAGATGTCCTTGTTGTATGAATGCACAATTTTGGGTATACGCCTAAGAGTGGAATTGCTGGATCTTGTGGTAGACGGATTCCAATTTTCCTGAGGAACCTCCATACTGATTTCCAAAGTGGCTGTATGAGTTGGCACTCTCACCAGCAGTGGAGGAGTGTTCCCCTTTCTCCACATCCTCTCTAGCATAAACTGTCATTGGTGTTTTTGATTTGAGTCATTCTGACAGGAGGTATATGGTATCTCAGAATTATTTTGATTTGCATTTTCTTGATGGCTAAGGATGTTGAGTACTTTCTTAAGTGTCTATCAGCCATTTTAGATTACTCTATTGATAATTCTCTGTTTAGTTCTACACTCCACATTTAATTGGATTATTCAGTGTTTTGGTGACTAGCTTCTTGGGTTCTTTGTATATTTTGGAAATCAGGCCTCTGTCAGATGTGGGGTTGGGTCATACCTTTTCCCATTCAGTGGGCTGCTGTTTTGTCTTATTGACATTGTTATTTTTTATTGGTATTTTATGCTTGAGAAACCCTGAAACTCAGATTACATCACTTAGCAGAGGTTGCATGGCTGACAAAGACTGGTCTCTATCTTAATTCCATGGCATCTGAATATTGTTTCTTGACTATGTCATCTTTTGTCATCACCATTTAGCCATTTTGTTAGCTTTTGTTTAAATTTTCACCACATCTCCTTGCCATCCAAGGCTAACACCTTATTGGTGTTTCTCATGATCTTCTAAGATTTCAAATATTCCTTACTCTACATATTCACAATTAAATAATTATAGTAATTTAGCTCTTATAAAGGTTATATTTTATCAAGTCTATTTTTATATTTTTCTTTTCATTATTATAATTTATTAACATACACTGTATAATAAAATGTACCAATCCTTGCTGTAGTCTGAAATGATTGACAGTTGTTCCTGACATGTTTTGATGAAGTCAAGACTTTGATATTTATCCATTATTCGTACAGTCAGTCATTTAATAGTTATTTACTAAACACTATATACCATTATGATAAGCAATGATTGAGTGTGACAAATACTATCTCTATCTACAAAGAGATAGCAATTTTCATTCCTAGGTACTGAAATTGAAAAGAAGAGATTAGACTAGGTTATCCCATTATATTATAAATTAGTTTGCTTCTTTCCAACCCTCTTTTTTTGTGTGCTGCCTTTGTGTCTAGCTTGATAGCTTCTTGAGGCCAAACCACTGTTTACCTCATCCTTTATTGCTTTTCCTAGACATCAGGACAGAGTTTTGTCAGCTCTGCCAGAGAAGATGGGCCATTGATTGACTATTAGCATGTTTGTACTTTTGAGACTGAATAATTTTCAATGACTTAAAATTTCTTTATCATCCCAATTTACTTTCTCAGCCACTCAGAATTCGTTTGTGTTCTTGAACCCATCAGGAGTTAGAATATTTATAGGAAAGAAAGTGACTCTTATATGCCATGTAATAATCCCCTTAAATATTCCTCTACTAAATGGATCCACAATGACACCAGCTGTAAGGTGACAACTTCACATTTGGACATTGTGAGTGCCACCATTCAGAACAGTAGTGTAAAAACAAAGGATTCTTCAAGAGTAACCCTGTGTACCTAGACGTGATGGCAAATTTATTCAACAGATATAGGAATATATATTAATTATTTGAGGGGTGACACACCTGGAGATTGGAAGAATGTAGATTATTTTAAGATCAGGATCACTGGGGATTAGACTCAAGACATCTCAGTGTCTTTTTCACCACTCCTTACATTTCTTCCAATAGTTGTAGTCTAGTCAATCATCAGTATTATTCCTCCACTCTGTTTCTTCTATTTTACCTAGATTTAGATGTGAATTATTTGATCAAATGGCATGATAGGCATGTGGACACTGAAAAGAGCTGTGTCATAAGGCTTGAGTAAAGATTTGCTCTGAGCAATTCATGTGCCATGAGAGATACTGTGTGCATTCCTCACTTCCTTTACTGCCACTAAAACAATCCTAATGTTTATTTCATCTTTACTGCTCTTTTAGTGTCAAAACTTAATACAACATATTTAAGTGTCAATAAATGTTGAATAAACAAACTATCTTTTGAATGGGTAAGTTGCACATTGTATTTTTTCTTTTGAGAAAAAGGTGTTTTAAAATCTCTAAGCCAATTCTAAATACAAACAAAACAATAACGAATGGCTATTTATTTCACTGTAAGAATATATGAGAGTGATCCTTAAAGGGCTTTTCTTAAATAAAGTACACAATTTAGTCATATTCTCAGTCAAAATTCTCCATTTATGAATGTTTTATTATTCTTAAAAGTGGTATTAGCCACAGAATATGATTTTATACCTTGTTGAGACATTATTGACAAATATTCATTGAGTATCTACCTACTTCTAAAAACTGTGTTAGACACTAGGGACACAGAACCAGATAAAGCACTGACAACTTGATACACAGATCTACATAGGGAAAGAGGACAGTAAGTAGAAATTAAACAAATAGTTAAAATTTATGGGTATATTTTAAAGAAGTATTTTTGCAACCTACAATTAATCATAGAGTTGAGAAGCCTCTGTGAAGAAAAGGAGAACAAAATAAATTCCCTAAGCTAAAACACCACAAAATGTGTATGCCTGTTTGTCTTTGCTTAACTAGTCCCAGGTATAATGATTTGAAGGGAATTCTGCATTTCCACCTTCTCTCTCTCTCTCTCTCTCTCTCTCTCTCTCTCTCTCTCTCTCTCTCTCTCTCTCTCTCTCTGTGTGTGTGTGTGTGTGTGTGTGCATGCATGTGTACTTGTATGGGGCAGGGAGAATGGGAATGGGATAGGAATGACTCTGGAGAATTTATACCTCCAGGTTGACATTTCAGGGGCAGGAGAAAGAACTCGTTGGTGCAGAAGTCAGGTTATGTATACCATTTTGTCTCTGCTCTTTAGTTTATCTTATTAACCAATATGTGGGTGGGTGATCATCTATGGATGCCCCTTTTTTCTGTGTGTGTATCTGTCTGTCCCTTTCTCTCTAAAATCCTTCCTTGGTCTTACCATCCATTGTTAAATAAACAACCATAATGAAATGAATGCTCTTCAGACTAGCTGATTCTTCAGGTCTTTGCTGATGTGGTGATGGAAGTGGGGGGGGGGTCTTTCCTCATTAGGTGCTGTGCCTGGAAGAACTAGAGTGTTCACATGGTGATCTACTACAAGGATGACCTCAGTCTCGCATACTATTATGATGATTCCAATATCTTCATTGGAAATGCCACACTTAATGACAGTGGCACCTGTCACTGCTTGGATAGACTTTATAGGCTGTACTTTGAATCCAAGAAACTCAGAATTACTGTAATAAAGGCTGAGTTGATAAAGAAATATATAGTCTTTAGCAGGGGAAGGGAAAGTGGGCATAGTACAACCAGGGCATTTGTGTTTGTCTGGAAAGGCTAATAGACTTGCAACAAGGAGACCAAGGACATATCTGCACAGCAGAGTCCTTATTTGCCTTATGTTGTTGGTAATACCTATGCACATAATGAAATTTTATGAAGATTAATGGAATAATTTTGTCAAATGGTTTTATAAATTGTCAAGGCCTATCCAGACATAAAAGATTACAATTAGCATTTTGATCTCAAATTTATCTATTGCTCCTAGGAAAAGTGTTTCTATTTATCAAATTGGAAGTGATATGGGAAGTTGAAGGAAGCATAGCTACAAAGAGCTTGGAGAGTCCATATTAGCTGAGGATGATGGGAAGAAATCCAACACCTCAGTTAGCTGGGTGTGCAGGTCCTGGAGGAGGAGAGTGAGTCCGCTGAGGGCAGGCAGGTGGGCTGCTTCTGTGGCTCATGAGAAAAGCCACTTTTCCCAAATGTCATGTAAGAAGGGATAAGAGGGAAATATTTGAAATGTTTGCTTTTGAAGGGAGAAGCTTTCTTTGTTTTATCTTTACATGCTCAGAATTATCTATAAAGAAGCAGTAAGTCAAATCTCAGGATTAAGCTCTGATTAGGTTTGTTTGCTATTTTGAGACCACAATGCTGTTTAATTATCTCTTCTCCAATCAGTGTCCTTTCTCCATGCAAATAATCTGTGAGCAGCATCATGTTTCCCATGGATTTCACTGACCAGAGGAACCACTAGACGGGAGTTATTAGGAACCACTTATTCCTTCACAGTTCTCTAGAGAGCACAGACTGGGCAACCCAGAATCCTGGGTGTTTTCTCTCTGCTCCTGTATGACACATCAGGTGGAGAATCATGCTTGTGTCCCTCTGAAGGAAGATGGCTCTCTGAGCCCCACTTTTCAGTTTCTAATCTGGATTATATACTTATATGTACGTTTCATATTAGCTCACACAAGCAGGTACGATTGGCTACAATTTATTACCCCATTGTTGGTGGCAATTCTGTTTGCTGTGGACATGGGGTCGTTGGTCTCAAGTTTCAGAAGACAGGAAAACACAACAAACCTTGAAACTTAACTCCTAACTTAGGCACATAAAGGAACTGATGACATTGCTGAAGAGACAATTCTTAACTGTAATTTTCAATAGTCCTCAATAGCGTCTCATCTGTCAAAGGACACTCACATTATCCACATGGAAGTCTGTGCCCCAGGATTTGCATAAAGACTTTGTTAAACCGACGGCAGCTGGTTAAGTGACATGCAACAGCAAGTGCTCAATAAACACCGGTTTAATGAGTTAAAGAATGAGTTGATTGCTTTAGTAGTATTTGTGAAAGAGAAGCACAATTTGAATGAAGCAAGTGTGGAATCGTGTGAATGGAATTACTTTTGGGGATCCCAGACTTATTCATTGGTTTATTTTCTTCTAGGGCAGTGGTTCTCAACTTTCCTCATGCTGTGACCCTTTAATACAGCTTCTCGTGGTAATACCCAGCTATAAAATTATTTTTGTTGCTGCTTCCTGACTATAACTTTGCTACTGCCATGAATTGTTAAGTAAATACTGGATATCTGATATGTGAGCCCAAAGGAGTCTTGACCCATAGGTTGAGAACTGTCTAGAAGAAAGTTGGTATACATTTAAATGTCTTGTTTTTCCATTATAAGCAGAAGGTAGCACAGAAGACACGACAGAATGCTGGTGAGATGATAACATTTTATGTTCTTCCATCCAATGCTACAAGATTTTGATTCTTGACAAAAATTACAAACCATGAAGATGTTCAGACCGGGATCCCATGCGACCAATTCATTCCTCTTGGGCCACCCAAATTTATAGCTACAACTTTGATCATATCTCCAAAGTGTGATTTGACCAAAGGCTTTTGATAATCCAGGAAGTAATAAACTCTGTTTATAGTCTAGAACCAAATAAATTCTCAGGCAAATGAAATAGACAGTTTGGTCTGTCTATTATCTCTCATTTTATGTTACCAAAACATTCACTGAAGGCCTATGTCTGCCTCTCTGTGTGAATGGGAGGAAGTTTCTTCCTAGCAAAGATATCCATTATTAGGAGTAAACCACTCAGTGTAAGACCTGGATCCAAATCTTTCTGGATTTGTGATTTGAGAAATTTACATATATATCTATGAGTCGAGTGTTTCATTTCTACAGTCAGCATGATGATAGGCATCATGTCCAACTCAGCTCCTGGCATCGCTCATGCAGACAAGGAGTTGATGCTTCAGGGAAACTCTAAAGGATGGGTCTAAGCTGTCAGTGCTGAACAGGAGGTCATGAGCATCAGCATGTGCCATCAGAGGGCCTCAAATCTGCACAGACTCTACACCTGCTGACGCTGTGGGAAAGGGATGAGGACAATTTGTAAACATTGACTAGACCTGGATATCTTATTTTGCTAAAAAAGTGTTGGAGGGGTAAACAGAGCAATTACTTTAGCTTTTTTCCTTTTGAAGACTAGTATATGACATGACCTTCCTTTTCATACTATCCATTTCATCCTCATTTTGTACGGTAAGGAACAACTGCATCCCTGTCACATGTAAATAGGTGTGGTAAATACAGAAGAAATTTCTTCTGGAATGCAGGCCGGGGAAAGTTCCCACTGGAAACTCCTGAGTGATGTTATGGGAAACTTTCTCTGCTTCCTGCACAAGGATTATTTCAGAATAAAGCCTTCAGACTACAGTGTTGCCAATATACACAATCAAAACACATTGCTCTAGAGAATTCCCCACAGTGTCTGTGTCTCTGGCACTGAGCTAGACAGGAAGTCCCTCCTTTATCTAAGACTTGGCTGTGATGCCAAATACTCAAGTGAGGAACCAAGATATGCTTGATGTGGGCAGAAATTCCAGGCTTAATCAGCTTGAGAGACTTCCGAGGAGTATCTAGGACTTTGCACATCACCGTTCACTTTTGTCTCCTCCAGCCTCAGTCAAGCTCAGGGTGGCCATGGACAGAGCAGAGGGATGGAAGTTCAAGCTGCTTCTCACAGGGTGCTGGGCTGGTTCAGGCCACTGGCAAGTCTTTGAGATTCTGTTTTTCCTGTGTGAGAAGGGACTAGACAAGGCATTTCTAGCGTCTCTTTAATCTCAGACACTGACACTTGTTTTCCACGTAGTGACCATCTAGGCTCAGAGGCCCAGAGGCTCGGCGGCTCAGAAGTCATTTCCTCCCCAGGGCCAGGGTGGATTTCCTTCCATGCTCCATCACTGGGCACCCAGATCTATCATTGCCTTTCTGTGCTGATTGTCATATGGAAATTCCTGGTTTCTTTTAGACCTGTGTCTACCATTTCTGTTTTCTTTCTTTATCATTATTCACATTTTATTCAGGAAGCTATGTAGAAAACACGGCTTTACTAAAATGCTTAGTGATATCTAAATTATATAGTTTCTAAAGGTGTGTATTTTGTATCGGCATATAGGAAACATTTATGTGTTAAATATTAACTAAATTCTACAGACTAGTAGAGAAATTCACCCCTCACTTACCCAGTCGCCTCCTTGGTCACCTCTGATCTATAACAAACTGGTTCAACACAAGACCATAAAACAACCTTAACGTCCTTAAAATATATCATCACAAGTCACTAAGAGCTCTCAATAGAGCTGTGCATCGGTGGCACACGCCTTTAATCCCAGCATTCGGGAGGCAGAGGCAGGGGGATCTCTGTGAGTTTGAGGTCAGCCTGGTCTACAGAGTGAGTTCCAGGACAGCCTCCAAAAACAATACAGAGAAACCCTGTCTTGAAAAACCAAAAAAATAAAAAAATAAAAAATAAAAAGAGCTCTCAATAGCCAGAGGAGGGGAAACAAATAGGCGTTTCCTAGCTTATGGCCCATGGGAGCCAAATTCCAAGGTCACCTCCAGAATAGAAACTTAGATATAAATTTTACCTAGAGAGACTGTTTGGCAACTAAATCCCTCGAGGAAGGTTTTCTTAGTTAGGGTTTCTGATATTGTGATAAAATATACTATACTCAAACCTTGGAAGAAAGGGTTTGTTTCACCTTCCAGTTCCCCATCACAGTCCATTATTGAAGGGAGTCAGAGTGGAACATGGAGGCCAGCACTGATGCAGAGGCCGAGGAGGAGTGCGGATTACTGGTTTGCTCCTTGTGACTTCACCAGCCTGCTTTCTTATAGCACCCAGGACCCAGGGATGGCACTTCCCACAGTGAGCTTGACTCATTTCACATCAATCATTATTCAAGAAAATGCACATTCATCCCCGTAGACCAAAGCTGGTGGGGCGTTTTCTCAGCTGAAGTTCCCTCTTCCAAAAGAACTCAAGTTTGTGCCAAGTTGCCATAAAAATAGCCAGCACAAAGGACTTGTATTCTCTTTACACAGCAAATGAGCAGCACAGGAACATCTCTCTAAACCCAAAGATGCAGTTTCCTGCTGTGGAGGACAGAAGCACCCGAGGCAGCTCAGGTCCATGGATGACTGCAGAGTGGTACTGTCTTCCAGACTTAGATCACCTCCCCAGCTCCAGACAGTTAATTATCAGACTCATGTTCCCATCTGGCGCTGCATCAATTGCCGCGGTATTCCCACTTAAAGCTATACACGACTGATGCTCTCAGTTTCACTATCTAGTTCACCTGCATTTACCACTTGCAATACCCATGCTCTTCCATTTTCAAAACTGAAAATGCAAAGGTGTACTGTCAGTCTTGTTGATGTTCAATACAGCACAGAGAGTGGGCAACATTCCCTCTGCAGTGTTGGGTCAGGATACGAAGAGTCTGAAATTGGAAAATTCAGACAGAAAAACTCAGATTTATTTTTTAAACCAGTTTTAAGGGGATCATGTTAAATTATTGTGCTGAAAATCTTGTCATAGTGGATATAACTTCAAGTTTGGAATAAAATATAATTTAAAAGCTGAAATGATCTCAAACACCTGTATTAGAATAAGTAAGGCTGAAAATTTTATTTTCCACAAACACCAATTGTTCTCTGTGTAAAACACATCCCAAACAAACAAATCAAAAATAAAAAACAACACTTAAACTCAAAGGTGAAACTTCGTGTATCTTTTTTTAATTATTATTGTAAATAATAAACAATTACATATTACCTATGTCAAGAATTTTCCCTTTCTGTAATCAATTTTTTAAAAAAGCACTTTCCTGTTCAATTTCTATTTTTGAAATAACTTAGGTTCTTCATTATTTTATGTCAGACTTTTACTTCAATGACATCCTGGTTCACAGCAATCATAAGGTCACAAAGGTTCATTTCCCGGACACTGGAATTGGTGAGTCAAGAGTCAGTATTCATTAATAAGCCAGCATGCAGGAGGTTACTGACTCTCATGTTCCACTGAAATACTCCTCCCTACCTGTATGGATAGCCCTGCATCCTTTCCTTGTACTTCTTTGTTATTTTAAAATTTTTCATATTTGTGTCATAGTTTTTCCCTCCTCTAATTCTTCCAAGACCCTCCTATTCCATACCTGTGCAACTTCATGTTCTTATTCTTTGTTAAAAGAAAAGCCAAAGCCAAGTCCAAAACCAAACAGCAAAAAAGCACATGCACACTAACACTCCCTCCCACCCCCAAATCTGAAGTTTGTTTTGTGTTGGCCACTTGCTCCTGATTTTGGGGCCCAGCCTGGAGTGTGGTTGCTATATCCAATGTCACCCCATTGAAGAAAACTGAGTTTCCATCTCTCAGCTATCATTTGCAAATAGTTTCGTCATTAGGGGTGTGACTCTTTGCCCACTTTCCTTTTGTGCCGGGGTTTTGTCTGGCTTTAACTTGTGCAGGCCTTGCATATGCTGTCACAGTCTCTGTGGGTACTGTGTGTCAGTCCTGTTGTGTCTGGAAAACGATATTTCCTTGGAGTCATCTACCATCTCTGGCTCTTACAATCTTTCTGCCTCATCTTCTGTATAGAGCCCTCACCCTTGAGGGAGGGGTATGGTAAAGGTATCCCAATTGGGGCTGAGTCTCCCAAAGTCTCCCACGCTCTGCCTATTGTCCAGCTATAAGTCTTTGTGAAAATTACCACCTGTTATAAGAAGCCTCTAGGATGGAAGTTGAGTGATGTACTGGAACTATGGGTATGACAATATGTTATCAAGAATCACTTTTATTGCTATGCTCTTTCAGTAGAATAATAACATTATGCTTTCACTTAAGATCCATGAAGTAGACAGCCTCGGGCTCTTGGCCTCACCAATAGTATCAAGTATGGGTTCTAGCTCATGGAGCAGGCCTTAAATCCAATAAAGTCATTGGTACTCTCATAGCATGTGAGTGGCTGACTTGTACAGTGTTTGAAAAAATAGTCTCCTCAGAAGTCTTTGTAGTGCATGTCTTACCTTGTTTATGCAGGTCAGAGGACTCAAAGGGGACAGAAATGGTCCAGGTTTCTATGTTAGTTATGGTGACTTGTGCCCAGTTTTTGTTGTGGTCAGAGTTTTTGGTGAGAATGCTTCTGGGTGTGACCTGGGACTAGGCAGAGAGTGTGGGAAGCAAGGGTTCCTGCAGTTAGTTTATGAAAGTTAGACCAGTTGCAGCCAATCCTTACGAGCTAAGGCAGGCAGGAGCAAGGAGAAAATTCTGAGAACTGGGGTGGTGTGGGTATGCTTTCACTATACTTTCAATATGTATGTTTCCTTCTCATTCTCACTTTGACTTTTGAAAGACGTAGAAAATTACCAACTGTGCATACTCAGAAAAGTGAATAAAACATGAGTCAATAAAGTAAAAAACCATTAACCAGTCCAACTATTTATAGTCAGCCCCCAAAGTCTGCCTCTGCACCCCTGACAATTACAAATGTTCTCCTTCCTACAAACAAAATCATCCTTGGTTTATGTGGCAACTATTTCTTTGCATTACTTCATTGCTTTTGTGTCCCAGCACACACAACAAATGTCACAGTTTGCATATTCTCGTCTGTGTTCAGTCTTTCATGAATGAAATCATAGAAGATACATTATTCTGCACCTGTCTTATGATGTTTAACATTGCGTCCTTAAACTTCACCAATTTGTTATGATATATATAACCATACAGATTTTCAATGGTATCACAGAGTATTTGTGTTGTTTCTAGCTTTAGGGTTATTATAAATGGTTCTGCAGTGAACACACTTAACAGGACACAGACATATTCTGACACCAGTTCCCTAAAAATTGAGTATGGTACAGTTTAATTCATTTTTGACATTAACTACCCAAAGCTAGCACAGACCTCACAAAATAAGGAAAAGTTTCTTCATAAGCCTGCCACTAGTTCAGACATCAGCTACAAATCATACAGAGTGCCCAGGCTTCTGCCCAGCTTGCTACAGACTTTAGAATGCTGTTTTCCATCTTAACCGTGGTATATTGCAACACAGATTCCTTGTCAACTACCTTGAGCTGGCATCAAGCTCAACAATGATTTGAGTTCTTCATCAGACCAGCCTTACTTCTTTTTAACTGAAAATTAATGCATTATATTCTTATCATGGTTTCTCTTCCCCCACACCCTCCCATATCCTTCCTACCCATTTAGCTCCATGCCTTCTTTCTTTTCCTCTTTAGAATATAACCAGGTAAATAAAAAGTAAACAAACAAGCATTAATAATAAACAGTGGAAAAGCACAATACACACACATACACACTCGCAAAAAGAAAATCCATAAAACACAAAATCAGAAACCTTGCTATACCAGCAAAAAACCAATACGACAAAAAAATGCCCAAACAAGGCAACATGAAACAAAAAATCCTACAAAAACACTATAAAGTTTATTTTGTGTTGGTATCTACTGTTGTGAAAGTACCTGGCTCTTAAGTATGTCTTGTATATCCAGTGAGATTCGAATGGACACAACTGATTTTTCTTTGGAGATAACTTCTTGATTTGGAGCAGGAGCTCATGTCCACTTCCCCCTCTCAGTGCTGAGACCCCATCTGGCTTGAACCTTGTGCAGGCCCTGTACATGGGGCCATAGCATCTGTGAGTTCATGTGTACATAGGTACTGCTGTGTTTAGAAGGCCCTGTTTCCTTGGTGTCATCCAGTCCTCTGGCTCCTACAATTTCTGCCACCTCCTGAAAGGGAGGGTTTGATGAAAACATCCCATTTAGTACCGAGTGTTCCCAGGTCTCTCACTCCTTGTACACTGTCCTATGGTGGTTCTCTGCATTAATTCCCATGTACTGCAAGAGGAAGTTTCATTGATGATGGCTGAATGAGACACTTATCTACAGGTATAGTAGAATGTTATTAGGAACCATTTTATTGCTCTGTTCCTTTACCAGAACTATAATATGTAAGACCAGACACACTTCTGATGCCAATTGCAAAGTCTTAGGGGAACATGCACTTGGGGATATCTATGAAATCAGGACATTTGGTTATGCTTTTAGGTTTGATAAGTCACTAGAATACGATTCATATGAGCATAGGTTTACAGATGAGGACAAGCCAAATAAAGTAAGACCAGTGGGAAGGCACTACAGTAATGTCCATGTCTTCTTTGAAACTGTCACCACATCAAGCTGAAAGCTCCAGAATGCTCCACTAAGATTCCGTCTCCAGGATTTTTTTTGGTTTTATGAGACAGGGTTTCTCTGTATTGTTTTGGAGGCTTTTGGTCCAGCCTGGCCTCGAACTCACAGAGATCCGCCTGCCTCTGCCTCCTGAGTGCTGGGATTAAAGGCGTGCGCCACCACCGCCCGACTTGTCTCCAGGATTTTTAATTGAGGCTTTAACAATTGTAATTGGTTGAATTATTGACCATGAAATGGAACACACTCTGGAGTCAGGAGGCTGGGAATTCACACTCTCTAACAACGTGCTGGTCTTTCTGACAGGCAGCTCCTGTCTTAAAGCATGCACAGAGACAAAATATTTTAGAACGTTTTTTTAACCAGGTAAATAACTTTTGGTGCCATATACCTAAGTAGAATTTGCGGTTAGTATCCATAAATGCACAATCTGCAACAAAATGCCTGTTTTACAAGGTAGCGACCCTAATTTATACTCCAACTGGTAAACATTTGTGAGAGCAGAAATCGCTTCCCATGTTTGCGGATGCTTGACAGTGTTGGGCCATTGTAATTGTCAGTTTCATAAGTAATAGTGATATTACACATTTTCATAATACCCTCTTCACTTTTGAAAGTTTTCACTGGATATAGTACTTTAAGTTGGCAAGTGTTCCTGCCTCTACTACATTGAAACACAATTCCACTCTCTCTAGCTCTACAGTATGATTGTAAAATCACTTCTCAACTTGCTTTCCCTTATAAAGGTAGTTCTTCAACAGAGGGAAAAGCACACCAACTGGTTAGTCAACCCCAGATTAACAGCCCTAGAAACATGCTTACAAGTAATGTTGTCCATGTATATATATGTGCACATATATATGCAATAACAATGACTGGAAAAGGAGGCCATGAATTTGAAGAGAACAAGGAGGGGCATCTGGAAGGTTTTGGAGGGAGAACAGGGAAGGAAAGAATGTTGTAATTATATAATAATCTAAAAAATAAAGGAGTACAAACTACCCACCCACCCGTGTGTGTGTGTGTGTGTGTGTGTGTGTGTGTGTGTGTGTGTGTGTGTGTGTTGGGAGAAACCAGCCATCTAGGTATTCTAAATGTAGTTTTTGTTTTCTTTCTTATTTATTTTTGACACTGAATAGTGTTATATCTAGATGTGAGATTAAAAAAATATTTATCCTGTCAGTAGCACAGTTTTCTTGAATATTTGGACTAATGTTCTTCTTTGGGTTTGGAATCTGTTCAGCCATTTATTACCTTCAGAGATTGTGTGTCTCATATTGTCTTTCTATCTCTCCCTCTTTGGCCATTTGATTAAATATTGGTTACCCAGCATTGTTCTATTTTCCATTTCTTCTGTGCTTTCTGTACTTTTAATTCATCTGGGTTGAATTCTGTTCCTTAAGACTTATGCATTTTAACATGTTTTTCTCATTTTAAAGTTTTGCTAACTTTCCAGTCTCAGAATTTCATTTGACTCTCTCTCAAATATGTACTGTCAGTTTTTCTGGTTCTCTGTAGATATTTTCAAGCATTAAAATGTCTTTTTTAACATGGCAAGCACAGTAATTTTATAATCTGTGTCTGATAATGCCTATATATGATGCATTAGAGGGAGCTTTTAGATGTTTATTGTTTTTCTTGAATCTATTTCCTCATACGCCTGATTTATTTTTCTGTTTTCACTATAAATAACAGAATATCTATAGTACTATATAGAACAAATCTTTCTCCCTAAAGAGGAAGCTTGCATTTACTTTAGTCTCACAGCCTGCAACAAGGGTGCACCATTCAGGTGTATTGTGAGGTTTTCTGCCTGGCTAGGCCCTGCCGCTGTTTCAGCCGTAAATGATCACACAGATACTATATCAATTATGAAACTGTTGGCCTCTGGTTATGGCTTCTTATTGGCTAGCTCTGTCTAAATTATTAACCCATTTCTAACAATGTAAGTATTTCCACAAGGTCTTAACTTACAGGAGAAAGGATCTGGACCTGCTAATCCTCTTGCATCCTACATGGTGACTTCTGGCTCAGGGTCTCTGCAGAGAAGAGAAGAGGGAAGAGAGTGATTTCCTGTTTGTCCTTGCTTATATTATGATTCTGCCCTGATATGTAACTTCCTGGGATCCCATGATGGCTCCTCTCTGCCTACACTTCCCAGAATCCTTCTTGTCTCCTAGTCCCACCTATCTTACTTCCCTATTGGTCAATAGTGCTTTATTCATCAACCAGTAAGACAAACATATACACAGAAGACCATTCCCCATCATCCAGGATCATTTTAGCTTTAGTTCAAGGTTGGCGAATCCTTGGTCATGTGATGAGTGATGCTGGTAGCAAGGTTATGCAAACAGTGTTTACTCTTGGGTCACTATTATGCTAAGGATGGAGCTCACTAGGTCTCAACTTACTGTAGAAAGTGGTTTACATTAGGTTTATTGTTGATTCCACCTTTTGTACAGGTTCTAGGCATTGGTCATTATATTCTTGTCCTTTGATATCTTTACAAAGAAAACTCAAAATTCCTAGTATAGGGAAATACTCTTATAGCCAAAGTAACTCCCATGTCCACTTAATCTTCTTACATTTCAAGTCTACCTTCAGTCTTGACTATATGTGTGTATATACAATTCTATTGCTATCTTGTTATTTTCCCTTTTCCTTAATCTGTATCCCTCTTTCTCATTCTCTTTTAAGTCTCTCAGTTCCATAGATGCAACTATGTTTTATGTAGAACTAATGAGATGGCTCAGTGAGTAGAGGTATTTCAACCTGAGTTTGATCCCCAGATCTCTCAAGGTAGCAGGAGAGACTGAACTCTCCAGAGGTGTCATCTGGTCTCCACATTCCTTATCCCTCCAAATGCTTCATTTTCTTGATGCTGAGCTGGTCCTCCATAGCATATGTGAGTGATGCCGTAAAGAGATTTTCAGTTTGAGGATGGTACTGTAATAGTATCAATATTCTTAGGAATGATAGTTAAAATGCAAATCCTGTCTTTCAAACAATGAATAGATAGTAAAATATCAAATTACAAAATGAGTAACAGCAAAGAAAAATCAAGCATTTGGGTGTCCCAAACACTGCCAGAAAACTGAACTTCTCTCTCTCTCTCTCTCTCTCTCTCTCTCTCTCTCTCTCTCTCTCTCTCTCTCTCTCTCTCTCTCTCTCCTCTCTCCCTGTCTGTCTGTCTCTCTCTTTCTTTTTTATTTAAGTTAGAAATAAGCTTGCTTCACATGTCAATCCCAGCTCCCTCTCCCTCCTTCCCTCCCCCACCCTTCCCACCAGGCCTCCCAGTCCCCCACCCAATCTCCACCCTGATCCCCAGGGAGGATGAGGCCCTCCATGGTGGATCTCCAGAGTCTGTCATATCATCCAGGGTAGGGTCTAGGCCTTTCTTCAAGATTCCAGGCAGAGAGCATCCCACATTGTGGCATGGGCACTCAAAGTCTGTTTGTATGCCAGGGATAAATACTACCCAAGGCCCCATAGATTACCTAGGCCTCCTCACTGAGGGGTCTGAGTCAGTCCCATGCTTTCCACACAGCCATCAATCTGGGGTCCAAGAGCTCCCCCTTGTTCAGGTCTACTGTTTCTGTGGGTTAAACCAGCCCGTTCTTAACTCCTTTGTCCATCAGTTCTCCCTTTTTGACACTGGATTCTATGAGTTCGGTTCAGTGTTTATCTGTGTGTATCCGCCTCTGCTTTCATCAGTAAACTGAACTTCTTAAAGCATTCTATGATCCCCAAGAAAATACTGAAATAAGTTGTAGAATTCTTAGAAACTTAATAGCAGTATTAGAAGAAAACTGTAAGTTTTGAAGTACTTTTAGTTCAGTGCTTTGAGAAATAGTATTCATTTCAGAATATATGCTAATATATAAGAAAGAATGAAAATAAATGTATTAATCATATATCTTAAAAAGTTATTAAAAACCCAATAATATTATCTAGTGGAGAGCAAAATAAGGGAATTAGAAAAGATAAAAGCAAAATTAATGATTTAGAAAAGAGGTGGTTGAAAAATTATTAATGACTAAATGAAAAGCTGTCCCCTTGAAAATTAATAAAATGGAGACTATAATAACTAATCTTCATCGGTTTTGATCATGGGCTGCATAAGTAAGTCTGCAGTCCATGGAGCAGGGTCAGGCTGGAACATGTAAAGAGGTCATGCCTTACAGAGCTTTCTTTTTTTCCCAAGGAATTCCATTCTGTTTCAAAGAAATTTCAAAAGATTGAATTGTCTTCAGAATATCTAGAAAAATCTTCCTTATTCAAAGCATAATGCCTATAGACTGCAAGATTCCCTCCCAGAAGCACCTGGATTAGTATTTGGCTGAATCATTGGAGACTACAGCTCACCGTCACTTCATCTAGTCAACAAAGCAAGAAGGTGGAAGAAATAACTGTAGACTAAAAGAAATTTAGAAGAGACATAACAGATGAATTTTTAAAGTCCATTCAAATAAATTTGAAAACATTGAGGGAATAGATAAATTTTGGGAACACACATGATCCCAGAAAGAATAGAAAAACACCACTTTCTATCAAAGACACGTACAGGTGCCATTTCTTCCAACATTGTATGAGCAAATAGGTAACCTGGCTGTCTTTTACATGTTCCTGAAGCAATGCTGTATCTTTTGACTTGCTGTGTTCAAAATAAGCAAAAAGCATGACTGCCAGGCACATGATCATGGAGCTCTTGAATGCATCTCATTCCATCGAAGGACTGGATTCTAGTTTTGTTGAATTTTAAGTTCATTTAAATTTAAAAAGCCACATGTTTTTGTTGGCTGTTATACTTGAGAAGGCAGCTCTAGGGTAGATTAAAAGATCGAAAGCTTCCAAATTCTTTTCATAAATGCAGTGAGCCTAACAAAGGGTTGAACATAAAAATACCACAAATCAATGTCATTTGTAAAAATTGATGTAGATACATAAAATGAAATTAGCAAGCAGGATCAAGTAGCTCTTTGAATATGTGGTATATATAGACCACAGGGTATTTACTGTAGGCATTAAAAGTAGTTGAGTAGGTACAAGATCCTAGGATTAATTCTTAGTATCATATAGAAGGCTAAAAGTTTTTAAAAAGATTAATTGATATGTTACCTTATGATGAGAATATCACATTGACTCAAGGCTGCTCTCTAACACAATAACATTGACTGAATAGCATCACTCCTTGATTGTACTGGCTGGTTTTGTGTGTCAACTTGACACAAATAGAGTCCTCAGAGAGGAAGGTGCCTCAGTTGAGGAAATGCATTCATGAGATGCAGCTGTAAGGCATTTTCTCAATTAGCAATCAATGGGGGATGGTCCAGCCCATTGTGGGTGGTGCCATCCCTGGGTTGGTGGTTCTTGGACTCTATAAAAAAGCAGGCTGAGCAAGCCAGAGGAAGCAAGCCAGTAAACAACATCCCTCCATGGCTTCTGCATCAGCTATTGCCTCGAGGATCCAGTCTGTCTGAGTTCCTGTCCTTATTTCCTTTAGAGATGAACTACAATGCTGACATGTGAGCCAAAGAAACCCTTCCCTCCCCAACTTGCTTTTTGGTCATGGTATTTCATCATAGTCATAGAAACCCTAACTAAGACAAATTGGTACTAGTGAAGTGAGGTGTTGCTGTGACAGACCTGACCAGGATTTGGGAGGATTGTGGAAGGACTTTGGAACTTTGGGCTAGAAGAGCCATTGAGTGTTAAGAGCTCTCTGGGATGTTTTGTGGGAGCTAGGAAGACAAAGGTTGAGAGTAATGAAGAGGAGGAAGGGCTGGCTTGTGAAGTTTCAGAGGGAAGTTTAAAGACTCTATCAGGGCCATTTGTTATTTTGAATTACGATTCTGTGGTTCTGGTTAGCTGGGCCTGAAGAATCAGCTGTGATTAACAAGATACGGGTACTACTAAAGCAAGATTCTGCTTTGCTGGAATACTTGATGCTGGTTGGGGAGCTAAGAAATTAGTCACGATTAAAAAGAGACCAGCATCATTGAGGTGAAATCTTCTTCCAAGTGTTTCCTGAGAACACAGAGAAGCAATGCTCCAGAGGTTGTACCTCATGCTGGCAGCCGGATTTGGTAATGTGTAAGAGTCACCTAGGTGGTGCTGCTTTTGAGGCATGAGGTCATGGAAAGCAGTTGAGGCTTGGCACTGTGAGAGGCCAGGAGAGGCCATTGATGACGGTGAAGCAGCCTCAGTGGTAATTGAAGGCTCAGGATTGAAGGGGTCATGCAAAGAAGTGGAAGCTTGTCACTATGAAGAGATCCTATGGGAGGCTTTTAGTGAGAGTGCTGCCAGCCCAGTTACAATGGAAGACCCCCGTGTTTTGGAGATGTCAGCACAATGGATGGCTACCAGGAACAGCAGAAGCAATGGAGTGGAGCCAGTCAGAACCTAGAAGACAAGCTGTGTGTGATGCAGAGGCCAGAGCTGGAGAAGTGACCCAGGTCCTTTGGAAGAGTCCAGAAGATGGTGAGTGGATCCTAACCATTTGACAGCTGGAATTTCATTTTGTTTTGATTTGATTGTGACTGTGTTCTGGTTTTTACTCTCTTGAAGTAAGGAAGTATTTTATAGGAGCCCACAGTTGAGAAACTTTGGGGTCTAAGAGATTAGCTATTTTACAAAGACTGAAAATGTAATGTGTTTGAATTTGTAAAGACTGAGGGATTTTAAAGTTATTTATGTTTTTAATGTGAGACCTTGGGGATGAATAAGAAAGGAAGGATTGTGGTATAATAGTGATGTGTTTATTTGTCAAGTTGACAAAGTGTCAGTTTACTGGCTAGTTTTGTGTGTTAACTTGACATAAGCTAGAGTCATTAGAGAGGAAGGAACCTCAGTTGAGGAAATGCCTCCATGAGATCCATTTATGAGGCATTTTCTCAAGTAGCAATCAATGGAGGGGGGAGCAGCCCATGGTGGGTGGTGCCATCCCTGGGCTGGTGGTCTTGGGTTCTATAAGAAAGCAGGCTGAGCAAATCAGGGGAAGCAAGCCAGTAAGCAGCACCCTCCATGGCCTCTGCATCAACTCCTGTCTCCAGGTTCCTGCCCTGTTTGAGTTCTTGTTCTGACTTCCTTCATCGATGAACAGTATAGAAATGTAAGCCAAATAAACCCTTTCTTCTCCAACTTGCTTTTTGGTTATGGCGTTTCATCACAGCAATAGAAACCCTAACAAAGACAATAACAGATAAGCAATCAATAAAAACATGTCTGGGGGATTCCTACCATAGAACATTGGTTTACTGATGTTAGTCAACATACTTGAAAGAGAAAAAGGGAGAGGAGAGAGAAAACAAAAATGGAGAGAGGTCAAGAAGAGAGGGAGGGTGGAAATTCAAGTTGGTTTTTAGGAAAATCCTAGAATCATCTGAAAATATAGTTTAAGAAATATATCAGAATATAAAATTACCGTAAAGAAGGCAAGAGCCTTTATATATACAAACAGCAACCAGCTCGAGAGCATGGAGGGATTTGATCCAGCTGTTATTCCAATGGAGAAACATTCTTTCTTCTCATTCTTCCCTTTGGTAGTAATGGGAATTGGGAACAGGCAGGGCAGAATGTCTGATAACAACCTAGAGAAACATGCTAAGTAGAAGAAAGCTTTCTGGCTGCTTCAGGGACACAAAGGAGAGTATGAATACATGGAGAAGGACAGAACATTCTTGGATAGCAAACAAGCAAGCTCTGAATCCAGTACCATCTCACTCACCAGTGGGGCTGTTCTGCAACAAAGCAAACGATTCTAAAATTCACTGAGAAAATTTTAAAAAGCAAGAATGATCAGGGTTATCCCTTCCATCTAATATAGTACCATACAAGTTAAAACAGGATGATAATTTCACATAAGTAGATAGACCAATGTATCCAGATAGAAAGGCCAGATATGAAGTCAAGTGCCTCCAGGAATTCAGGCTCCGATAAAGACATTATTTTAAAACACGAGTGCAAAGGAAGAGTGCTCAAGCATCTGGGTGGCCATCTGGAAAAAGATGTGTCCTCATGCATACTTAACATGCCAGACCAAAATGGCTTTTGAGTGAATTAAAGATTTAAATGCAAGGGGGAGAAGATATAAAATCCCGAATGATTGGAACCATCAAGAGTCTTTAAGAATAATTCTGGCTAGAAGAAAGCCTAAGTGTGACACAGAGCACAAGTCATAGAAATACTGATAAATTCAACTATACTGAGCACTCTTGATGACAGAGACATAGACAGAAGATAGATGATCTAGGAAAAATATTTACATAACAAAGGACT
The DNA here is from genome assembly GCF_017639785.1 of Mesocricetus auratus. Taxonomy (NCBI): domain Eukaryota; kingdom Metazoa; phylum Chordata; class Mammalia; order Rodentia; family Cricetidae; genus Mesocricetus; species Mesocricetus auratus. Next base: position 19,642,467 of record NW_024429266.1, on the reverse strand, counting down.
GGGTTTTGTACTGTGCTAGAGGCTTTCATAGCCTGTTTGGGAAGAGTCCAAGAGCCCACTAGAAATATAGGCAAGGAACATGAATAAATACTTCAGAGAAAAGGACATACCAGCAGCCCATAAAATCATGAAAAGATGTGCAACATCCTTTATAATTGGAAAAATGCAAATGGAAACTTCACTGTGATGTTAATTTTCATCTATCACATTGACAAAGATCAAAAGTTTGAAAACATGGTGTGCTTGCAAGCGCCAGGCAAAATCAGCCCCCTTTATTATTTGTAGGCAAGTAAACTATACTCTCTGTGGCCAGAGGGTGTGCAGATAGCCAGATTTGTGACTGCAGTTTTGGAAAGATGTTTGGAGAAGAATCTAGGTTTCAGGTTTTGAAGACATGCTCTATAACTTCACTCATAGCACAGATGCTAACACTGTTGTGACAGCAGCATTGTGTAAGGGAGTGTGAGTCCACATCACACAAGTGATCTTGGATGTGGACTATAGCTCTCACCTTTGACTCTGAAGTTCCCATGGAAGTTCTGCCACTGCATCCATTCATTCAACTGTTTCTTCACATGACAAATGCCCACTCTGCTATGCCTAGGCACTCTAACTTTGCACCCACACTTTAATTTTTACCTACCTGTTGTTATTTTTGTATTTTTCCCTATCTCAATACTGATTTTTCTTTCTACCTCTGGGTTTATGAGCCATGGCACACTAAGCGAGTACCTATGTTTGTTTGTGCCCTGTCCCTATGGGATCCTCCAGTTGGGCTAAATTGTCCACAGTGTCGTCAATGAAGTGAAACTGTATGAGCAACATTATGCCTGAGATACTATGGGACAGCTGCTGTTGCAACCATAGGACATTGATTCAAAAGAAAATATGAATTGATTGCTCACTAAGGTACAGAACTAGAGATTTGCAGTGAAGAGTGAAGAGAATGGCTGCCCTGGCAGGTAACCTCCATTGATGGCAGAAAGGAGCAGACCAATTAGATGTGGCTAAGTATGCCCTCGGGTATGGAATGCATTTGGTAAAGTGAAACAGTTGTGCCTGGATGGACTTTAAAATTTCCTCACATAAGAAAGAGCAGGGTAACTAGGGAGGCAGCAGCTCTCTCTGTCCGAGAAGCTGTAACAAAATGGCTGAGGCTGACTGTACCTGATGGCCTAAACATTTCTCCCCAGTGTTCTGCAGAGAGACTTTGGACAACCAGAGGGATTAAATCAGGTGAGACTTGTAATGTCAAAACTTAATGCCAAGCAGAGAAGAGGGAGCTAGAGAATGTGCAAAGATCATTTTCTTTGTCAGAAAAGCAAAAGTGGTATGCTCTCGGGAGCATGCCTCCGTTTAATGTGCATAATTAAATGGATCTTAATTATGCGTAGGGTGATAAATGTTAATTGATATGAAAGAGGGAAAAAAGAGAAAGTCTCTTTGTAAGGATATGCATATCCCCAAAGACTTAAAATTAAAGAAGTATTTAAGGCTAGGATTCCCTCTCTATAGAAAATGAGGAAATGACAGATGGGCCGATTTGGCTTTAGGAGGAGAGGATAGGAATGAGTAAATAGCTCTCTATACCCAAAGGCAGGATGTCACTAACAGCTTTTCCCTGGATGCCTCCCACTACAAGTTTTTCTCAATTCCAGCTTTGGCTGCAGGGCTTTAGTAAGGGAATCAAAGATTCAAATATTACAAATACAGTGTCTGACTTCCAAAACCGTATTGACTGTAGCTAGTATTTACTGACTAACTTGCCCATCACTGTATCTAGTACTGTACCTATCATCATGTTTTTCCAAGGAAGTTTTTTTTCAATGAAAGTGTTATATGCATATAATTCTGTGAACCATTAGAAGTACACAATTAGATGCATTATTACAATGTGTGATCATGTATAAGTGCAACTCAGGCCAAGAAATGCAGTGGAACCTTCTCAGGGTCCCAGAAGCACTCCTTGTGCCTCCTTGTTGTGATCATCCTCTTTGTTCTCTCTAAAAGTCACCACTAGCCTGATTTCTACAATAGACTGATTATGCCTTTATATGAGGTAGTTTGCATTGTGCTATGTCTGATTTACCACATTATATTTATCAAACTCATTCAACTTAATTTATTCATTCTCATTGCAAAATAGTAATATGCAACCCTAACATACTTAATCCATTTACTACTAAGAGACATGTGGAAAGCTTCCATTATCTGGAGAGTGTGATTTTACTTTCATGAACATTATAGTGTACATTAAATAATATGTTTGGATTTGGGGTTATTCCTAGAAATAAAATTTATAGGTCATAAGTTAGCAGTATATTCAGAGTTAGTAGAAAGTGCTACGCCATTTTCACAAAGGGAGTGTTCACCTCCCTTAATGTCTTAAGTGTCATTGTTATAGTGGCTCTGTCCTGCACAGGTAACACTTGTATCTCAGACTCTACTGGGTGATCTTGACAGATGGGTTCCAAGAAGACTTCATGTATCAGGCCACACTGTGGGCTCAAACATATCCTTCCAACACCATCTTTGGGCTCAACTAAGTTGTGACAGTTTCAACTCCTTGCAGGCTCATGTCTTACCTGAAGTATGCAGCACGTGTTGCACTTACTCTCTTAAAGACCCCATGCACTATAGAGATTTTGGGTAATCTCCATGGCAAGCAACTGTATTTATCCACAAAATGTAGAATGGAGACTGATTATTCCATTCTAGTAAGTTAAATCGTCTGTATCCTTGAGAGATTGTTGGTAGAAATTAGCCTTGGCCATCCAGAGTACTAATTTTAACAACAGCTCTTTGTTTTGGATTTGTCTCATTTGCCCAGGTGCCTCTTTACAGCTCCTAGGGACCACATTCTGAAGCAACTACTTACAAATGAGCTCTGCTCATAGGTTCTAGTTCTGTGGTTCTTGATGTTGCTAATCCATGGGATGTCTCATTAGATTCTGTCAGTATTATTAAAATTTCCATTACTAGCACAAATAATATCCTGTTTTAACATCTCAGTTTTACGTGTAGAGTACACCCTGTTTTGTTGGGGAAGTCCTGTTATTTGCCTGTGCATTTGTCAATAAAGTACTGTCTGGCCAATAGGGAATCTAGATAGGAGGGACTAGGAGTCCAGGAGGACTCTGGGTAGGAGAAACACAAGAGAGTCAACATGTAACGCCATTGGGGGTAGGAAGCCTGGAACTATTCTCCGGTAAGAGACATACTTAGATTAACAATTATGGGGTAATTACTTAAAGCAGAGCTAGCCAGTAAGAGACAAACAAGGCCAACAGCTTCATAATGAATATAGCCTCCTGTGTGTTTATTTGGGACTGATGCGGATCTAGAAACAGGCTTGCGAGGCAGAGCCCAGGCGACTGGCGGGGGGATAAACCAAAGCGGCTAGCAAAGAAAAAGATTCTCGTAACAAAATGGTACCAGGAGTGGGGTTGAATTTCCACGCAGAATGACAAAAGCTTTAAAGGAATTTTAGAAACAGAAGAACGGAGAGAAACACAGAATTTTGGTAGTAGCATTTTCTCAGTTGTGCTCTGTTTTGCTATCAACAAGCCAAGATTCACGTGGCTTGCTTACCGGAGTCTTCCTGACTCGGCATAAAAAGAAAAAAAAAAACCAGCAAGGTTGTTTTAAGAGACTTTGCTAACAATTAAAAGGTGTGTACGTACAGCTGGAAGTGGCAGCTTTTGCTGGATGTCAGCATGGACTGAGGCGGTAAGCTGAAGTCACGCTTACGCCCGCCATCTTGACGGAAAAACCGGCAGTTTAAAACAGCCTCGGTTTTACAGATAAGACACGTGGTCAGAAAAACATAAAGATTTACAGTAAAGTCAGACTTGGATGAAGAAAATCTCTAAAGGTTTACAGTGTGTTTAAAAATATACGTGAGATTGAGAGAGAAAATGAAACGGCAAAGTGGTATATAAATACAAAAGCCGGCGTTGTGGTGGCACACGCCGGTAGGAATTGCTCCAGAGGCAGAGGCAGGCAGGTTTCCAAAGAGAAACCCTGTCTCAGAGAAAAATAAATAAAAGTGAAAGAAATAAAGTAATAATAAATAAATAAGCCACGTAAAGATGGAAAATACACAGAGAGTCTGGATACTGTACGCTATTGTGTTTTTCAGTTTTTTGCTTGCTCAGGAAGGAACTGCTGCTAAAGTACACTTGATTATAAATGCTGCTGAATTAATCCAACTTCTATCTTTTAAAAATGTCTTGACTTCAAAATTTAAGCGTAAGGATATGTTACTTGGAAAAGGAGTTTTTATTTATGTTTCTACAGAGAATGAAAAGCTAAGGATTCCTTCCAGGCTTTTGTGGTTTGACGAACCAAGACCCCCGGAAGCAGTGGACCAGGTGTTCCAACAATCGAAACAGCGAAGATGATGCAGTCTTACAGACCCCGAAAATATGGACTTATACAGGTTTCTGAGTTTTGTCATGATCCCCATGGTATAAACAGCGCCCCCTTCCAGCAGGAAGCAGTTTGGAATGAGCGACGTCCTAATTCCCATCTTGTTTATAAATCTTTGTTTTCATTTAAATGGGATTGTTAATAATTGGCTAGTGATCACAGCCAATCCTTTTTTAATGGTAAAAAGGGGAATTATGGTATGGGTATTGTTTTTCATTTATTGAGACAAAATCAAGGTCAATTTTGTGATGTGTATATTTCTCCTCTTGATTAAGTATTGTGCTTATACTGATCTTTTAAAATGTAATGCATAATTGAATACAGACTATAGATAGTTACTTATAATAGAATTTCTAGTTACATAAGTTAGGTTTCTAGATATACAGAAATATATTTGAGATGGACAGTCTTCAAACCTCTCAAAGACCTTCAGAACATGGCATTTAAAATGGTTTAGGGTTTGTCTTGACAATGAGAAATGTCTGCTCCTGGCAGCACCAATTACGTCTGAGAGGAAGATGGGCATCGAAGAAACTCGTTATAAAGTTTGCTTTCAACATGGCAAGATTAGCCATTTGGGCAAGAAACTGCTCTTGCCTAGATTGTTTGACTGTTGTTGTATCATCTGGACATGCAGGACCCACAGGAATGTGACTACTGAACTCAGTCTTACAGGGTTCCTGCTTGATGAAGAGTCTACGAGACTTTCTGCAGGACAAAGAAAAATGACTGACAGACTGCCAACGCAGATGGACAGTTTGAAATTTCCTGCTTTGCTGAGAAGTGTTCCAGACACATTGTGGCCTATGGGCTGAAGATGGATGCCCCAACGTTACAGAGGAACTTCGGGTGACTGTCCAGGCAGTAAGATGTCTCTGTCAATCCTAGTGTTTATATATTATCCTTGTGTGGTCTTTGATGGAGTTGAAGACAGATAGTTATAATTATAGTTTTCCTTAGTTATGATAAAAGATAAGCTACATATAGGACTTTGGACTCACAAGGATGGGATGGATGATATTTTCTTTAAATCTTGCTAAAATATTGTAACTATGTTCTTACTTGATAACTGTTCTGTCATATACAATTTGACTATGTTAAAATTAAGACCTTTTTTTTGTTTAAACAGAAAAGAGGAGATGTTGGGGAAGTCCTGTTATTTGCCTGTGCATTTGTCAATAAAGTACTGTCTGGCCAATAGGGAATCTAGATAGGAGGGACTAGGAGTCCAGGAGGACTCTGGGTAGGAGAAACACAAGAGAGTCAACATGTAACGCCATTGGGGGTAGGAAGCCTGGAACTATTCTCCGGTAAGAGACATACTTAGATTAACAATTATGGGGTAATTACTTAAAGCAGAGCTAGCCAGTAAGAGACAAACAAGGCCAACAGCTTCATAATGAATATAGCCTCCTGTGTGTTTATTTGGGACTGATGCGGATCTAGAAACAGGCTTGCGAGGCAGAGCCCAGGCGACTGGCGGGGGATAAACCAAAGCGGCTAGCAAAGAAAAAGATTCTCGTAACACTGTTTTACCACTATGAAGACAAACCATTCTGGCCTCCACTGTGCTACTGTATGACCTCAGTGCTTTTTCTAATTCTGGCCCAGGTTTTTTCTCATAGCAATGAACTCACATGGGCTCTTGAAATTTTCTTCTCTACATTTGCCATTTATTATTTCTTTGTGGCAGGAACAAGAAAGCATGGCTTAATCACATTCTTGAACTGTGGGGGCTGACAATCAGGGTTCAAATACTGACTCTACCGAGTGCAATGTGGACAAGTTCCTTTCTTCTTCCTGTCTCTAGTTCTTTACCAACCAGGTAAGAATGATATTGGCTTGAATTTATTTTTATAAAGCATTTGAAGCAATCTTAATGGATAAGAACTAAGTAAATGTTAGTTTTTATTGTGACTCGAAAATCTCCATTCTCACTTTGTCTTCTTCCTCAAGCTATTACTCTGTATTTACTGATTCACTATGGATATTTATATTAATAATTTCCACAGATTAATTCATTCACTTAAAATATGCTTGCCAAATATGCATTATATCCCATATTTCCAGTCTTCAGTCTGCATGTCATTTTTCTTTGTTGGTTAAACATCTTGAAAAAAATTCTTCATCTATTCTATCTATAAGTTACTATACTCTATTTCCACAAGATAAGTTTAAATTTGATAGTGCCAGTTATATTACTCTTTTCTCAGGTCTACTGCAATAAAAATAGCTATAATTATGTACTAGCTTTCATTTTATGAGACATTATTATAAATGAAATACTAAATTCAAGCCCACTGAAGGCAAGACTAGTGCTTTGTGTCATATGTTCACTGTGTTTTTTAAGGCAATTCAAGAGATGTTTAATTTTTATATTTTGGCTTCTCCATAAATCACAACATGCTGTATTGAGTAAGCTCCAGGAAATGGAGCTGGTTACTTCCTGTTGAAACTACCTGACTTAGCAGTTAATTTACTATTCAAATGACTGGAATAAGATTTCTGTAAGTTTTGAAAATTTAAAATCACTTTACATTTGTTTCTGTCCTTTATTGTCTTTGCTTATAAACTATTTTTAACTTGTACTCTGAATTTTGACACATTTAATTAGATTGCAATTTAATTACAAAGTTTCTACCTTCCCTTTCCTCTCTGCTCTCCTTTGAATTCATTTCCCCTCTGCCCCAACTAATTGTTATTGCATGCATATGTGTTTATGTATAGTATATACATATATATTCCCAAATATAAATATAAACATGCTCAGTCTATATAATGCTACTTGAATGTGTGTAGGGCTGTCCCTTTGACATCAGTCAACCAACTGGTTTGCTTCTCCCCGGGGAGGGCCGCTTCTCCCATTGTCAGCTTTCCTTTTGTCTGTATTTCTTTGTGAAGGGTTAAGGCCTCCTAGGCCTTTCTCTGCCCTGTTTGCTGTGTTCATTGGTGTCATCCCTGGTTCAGATCACATTTGGATGGTCATGCTGGTGGTTTTTATTCCATGTTCTTCACCCATGCCTGACATTCTTCTCTGATTACAGCTTTTCGATATGCTGCTGCTCCATGAGGTCCATGTGAGGTGTGAGGCTGGGTGGAGAGAATGCTGAGTGTTTACACATAGAATAAAATGAATGCAATGCTTTTAGGTTTAGTGTGATTATTTTGAATGGCACCCTTCTGATTTGTGTGGCATCCTTCTATTTCTATCATTCTACATGGTCTTAATGTCCCTCAAAAGCCTCACTTTACCTGCAATGCCAACTGCACATGGCCTGGATTCCCTCCTTCTCCACCAGTCAAGTCTCTTCCCAGGGGAATAAGTACAAAAGACTTATTACCTGTGCCAGAGAAGGAAGATGCAAGCTGGCCCCTGTCTTCCTGAGAACCATCCTTTTTGTACTCAGCACTGTGCTGCCTCTATATATGCCTTTGTTTATGACTCAGGTTACGTGAAGTTACATCACAGTCAATGATAAAGCCAACCCTTAGAAGAAGAATAGCAAATCACATCAAAGCTAAAGCATTGTGGAAGAATAAAAAGACATCCCTATCATTTTTCTGTAGTGACTGATAGCTGTGGTGTTTAGTTGGAGAGGGTTGGGAGGTGACTTTATGTATGCATGGGCATATAGTCTCAGAAAGATTATAACATCAATTAACCTAGTCACAACCACAGTGAACCACTACAGTTATCTGCACTCCGTTATTGGTCTCGTCTTTCTCTGCAGGCTACAGGTAGTTCTGAACAAGGAAGATGACATTAGAGAAATTTGCAATTACCATATTAAGAGTCTCAAAAATATATGCAAACCAAAAAAACACCACAGGGAAGAAAACTCAATAGGAGTAAGAGATGATGGAAACATTTCTATTTGTCAAATAATTAGGGCAGCAAATGTTGTATACATACACTGAGAGGAAAAAGTAAGAATCTAAGGTGTGGGTTTGAAGACTGACAATCCAAAGCCACAAAGGAACTAGATGTTTATACATAAGCTCCAGGCCTGGAGGGAATCTGATTTGGTAGAAAAACAAATTCAAATAGGTGATATAGGCAATCTTCTGTGAATATGATTTATGTGTAAATGACTTCAGCAAGAAAATAACCGTTGGCCACTCTCTGGAATTCTTCGGAAACAAATCAGTTCTAAGGTGCCAGTAATCTCTTAAGTAATTTATGATAATCAGACATACAAACACATGCGACAGGGAAGAAGCAGAATAAAGCAAACAAAGCAAACAATTCTCAAACTCACCTTGCCTACAGGATACTCAGTTTTCAGGGAAAGAATAACAAAATCTGTGTTTTCATTTTTCTTTTTTCTTTTTTGTTCTCTGAGGTATGTCTGTGCCATTTCAGACACAGAAGCACTAGCTTCCAGTACAGCCTGGCTTTGAGGGCATACTCTATCTTGGCTTGCCAGAGACAGGCTCATGCAGGTATCAGTGTGTATTAATGTTCAGTCATGTGTTAAAGCAAAATAATCAGGGGAGCTGTTAACCTGAGGTTGTTTCTAGACCCAGAATTCTTACCAAGTGAACAGAAACTTTCATCTGAAGTATTTATTGCAGCTGTCTCGTTTCAAAAAGATGCATTTCTTCAAAAGGAACTTATCTTCTACGTTTGGAAAGCAACCAAGGGCAACAGCGACAGCCTATAATATTTTGGAAGTTTTTTTCAGACAATGTTGACTAACAACTCAAAAGAGGGCTTCTCATGCAGTGTTGGGGGCTTTGCCAGGTAGTCTATGGCTTTTGGGAAGAACATGGTCCAGTTAATGTGGAAGCCGGAAAGCCTATGAAGCCTCGAGTCCAGACAAAGAACTATAGGCAACCAAAGAATGTCAAGAGTAGGAGAAACACTCTTCAGGCAAGAGCACACCAATTTGTTATTGGATACCAAATGGCCAACCTTGAAAGCACATGTACTGAGTAGGCTGTGATTATACATTTAGGGAAAAGGGGATATAAATTTGAGAAAGAGTAAGGCATGAGTGACTGGAGGGATGTAATTATAATCTCAAAAAATAATTCCAGCCTTGATATGAGGGTTTGTGCCTAGCAAAGCAGTGGATTGGGGATGAGGCATGGGGCAGGGGGAGAATGAAGGGAGAGCTGAGAGGAGTGGAGTAAAGAGAGGCTATGGTTGGAATTTGTTGTATGAGAGAAGAATACATGAAAAGAAAAAACTAGCAATAAGGAAAATTGTTTTAATATAGAATTTGTAGGCAAAACATCAGATTTCATTATTGCATTTTCAATCAAAGTGAATTTTAGTAGATTCCTCTCTACCTTCCTCTCTCCCACCCCTTGTCTCACTACCTTGCTGTGTAACCTCTCCTACTCTCCCTTCCTCTCTGTCACGTATGTCCTTTTGTCCTCCCTCTCCTTCCTTACCCTCTCAGGTTTTATTTACATTTACACTCAGTTATGTACATATATGTACACATTATAAACTTACATATAAGAGAAAACATGTCTTTTTGTTTTTGAGTTTGGATCACCTGGCTTAATATTATAAATTTTCCTGCATTTTCACAATTGTATTTTTCTTTAAAGTTGAATAAAAATTTACAGTGTATGTGTATCATATTTCCATTATACACTCGCCTAGTTGATGGATAACTAGACTGGTCCCACTTCCTTTAAACTGTGACTAGAGCTATAATAAACATGGTTACATAAGTGTCTTTGTGATAGGATACAGTGTCGTTTGGGTGCATGCTCTCAAGTGGTATGGCTGCATCATATGGTAGTTCTTGAGAAACCTCCAGTGGATTTCCATAAAGACTATACTAGTTTGTACTTCCACAAACAGTAGCCAAACATCCTCCTTCCATACACCATCACCCGAATGTATCCTCATGTTTCTCTGATGGCTTAGGGTTGGCTAACTAGCTAACAAGTTCATTTACTCTGTAACTGTGCACATCCTATCCAACAATACCCAACTCAGGTAAATGCCAATCCAGTGATTTCTTTAGCTGGCTTTTGGGCTCAGTTTCTAAAAGCCAGTTGCTCACATTGTAGTGGGCCACTTCAATATACTTTTTCTAGTTTGGGCTTTACCTAATTGGGTTATATTTTGTCACATAAATGGCTATTAAACTTACTTTGCCTAAAGTTTTTCTTCTAATACTTGTGACAGAAAGGGGGAAATGTAAAACATTCAGCCCTCATACTTTCCTCTGTGCTTGTATTCATTTTGCTGGTGAAGAGTTTTCTTCCCTGGGGTTAGGCACTCTGTTCTTCTTGGAGTCTTGATCCATTCAGTCTCGTTTAGGTATGAACCAAGAAGCTAAGCAAAACCTCGTGTTTGTGGGGTAAGTTTGGTGTATAATCTGTCTTCTTCATCTCATGTCATCAGTGATTTAAGAATAAAAGCTTCTTCTCAACTGTTACTTAGGCTTTTTCCTAAACATGCTAAGCTTTGAAAATTTTTGAGTATGGGGTGTGTGTGTGTGTGTGTGTGTGTGTGTGTGTGTGTGTGCGTGCTACAGAAGCCGGAGTTTGATGTTAGATATCTTCTTCTATTGCTCTCTACCTTATCTTTTGAAACATGGTTTCCTGCTCAACCTGGAGGTTGTCATTTTGGCTAGAGTGGCTAGCACGGCTAACATGCAAGCTTCAGGGATCCTTGTCTCTTTCCCTCCAGAACTAGGGTTACAAGAGCATATGCTACCTGGATTTTACATGAATCAAGGTATCTATGCTTGTGTGGAAAGCATTTTACTCATTGAATCATCTCCCCAGCTCCACAACTTGTTTTTGATAACATATAGCATTTTTCTGCCTCCGGTAGATTTAGACCAAAGTCTCCCAAATTGCACTTCTTCCAAACTCTGATGGCAGACATCTGAGGCTTTTGGAAAAGTGAAGACTCCAGTTCCTTATGAGTAGAAATTCAGTAATAGAGTATCTATGCATGTTCATAGTAGGCTTCATGAAGCTGTGGCCTGTGAGGCACTCAGACCCAGGGTTCAGAAGGCACACATTTGACTGGGCACAATGCCAGTGCTTCCTGCACAGTTGTTTAATGTTGAACAATGAACCTGACATTTTTATCTTGTACTAACTTTCCAGATTGTGTGGGTTTGCCCAGTGGGTTTCCTTTTTGTGAACATGTTTGTTGATATGCCTGAGGGTACCATAAGAAGAAACAGACATTATCTGACTTTCTTCAAATACCTCCCATGAAGACTTTGAAGAAATTTAATCTTAATATTGGGGAGGATATGAGGACAAGGGTGGTCTCACTACCTGTGGTAATGTAATCCTAGGAGAATATTTAATTATAAATACATATTCTTTAAATTTTCTTTAGATTTGTAATTCAAAATATTAATGTATTATTTCCCATATTCCCCCTTAGTAATACTTATTTAGTTCTGAATTTTTATTGCTTTTACTTCTAAATTTTATATTTGCTAAGGCAGTTATCCCATAGAGTATTAAAGAGATTCTGAGGAACAAGCAGGCTCTAGTCTTTCTTATCTCTGGACCCTGCTTCTTAGAGGAAATTCATTTGGCTTTGTCTCCCTGTATTTACTTCTTATTTCTGTTTGGCTTCTCATCTTGATTTATTAAATTTAAGTAATCCATCAACTTCCCATTGTAATACAGATGATTTAGCTTTCTTATGCCACTACACAATCATTCTATTATAGATAATGTACATCTATATTTACATGTAGCCTTAATATGTGTTGGTTTCATGTGCATACATTTTTCAGGTCCATGAGATTGTTTCATACTTACTCATGCCTTATGTTTTCTCTGAGCATTTTGTGTTTGAATATATTAACTTTTTAAAAATATTTGCACGTATATGGATTAGCATATGAAGAAGTTTATTTACTTCATTGTGGCTGGTAATAAAAAATGATCGATGTCAAACTAAATGGCCATTAACAGGGGATGGGTGAAATAGATATAATAGAATACTCTTCTGCAAATCCAAAGCATAAACTTGACCTGTTGCTGGCTCTCAGATACAGACAGGTGCGATCAAAACTCCTTACTAGGTGAGGTCAGAAAGATCACTTTGCTGAATCCTCTATGTGAAGAATGTACATTTTTTACTCTGGTGGAAGGTACCCAACAATGTGCTCAAACCATACATCCCATCCTCTGTTATTCTATGAACTGGCTTGGTGCCCTGGACCAGCAAGGTGCTTTTCAGTGAGAGAGTCTTGAAGTAAAGGACCATGAGGTCAGAAGATAAAGAGGATAGAAGACAGAGAAGATAAGAAATCCTGGGACTGGGAGGTGTTGAACAAACTGTGTCTTATTCTTAAGCAAGTTTATTAAGAAGTAATATAGAACAAAGCCAGAAGAATCTTTCTTACAATGGGACGAAGCCTGCAGGAAGCTAATCAAGCAATGTTGTACCAAAGCACAGGGTGACTTAAGAACAGTACAGGCTGAGCACACAGTGGTCTTGGAACTGATAACCATAGCCTCATATGGTGGAAAGAGTTGGGTTCCCAAGATCTGAAGTCATGACTTCCCAAAGACCCTGGCCCCAAGCAATTACCAGCTCTGCCAACCATAGTTAGTCCTGGTTTTAGAGGAGGAGCTATGTTCCTTCTCCATACATCATGGTCTCAGGAAAAGGCCCAGTTATTAGTCCATTCCTCACTGCTTGGCTTCCCCTTTTCTCCACATCCCGATATTCACAGCCTTCTATTTGTCTTTGGGCCTTTCCTGCTCCTCTACTTCCTACAATTTTTGTCCCATAGAACAGAAGTCCAAAAGCCTGTAAAGCAGATGCCAAGTCATTAATAATAGAGAAGAAATTTAAATTTTTTATAGACCAATCTTTCCATTACAGAAAATAAAGGGCTAAATATATTCATGTGTGGTTAAATAATTATATGCTGTCATATTTTGTTTATCTTTGTGTTCTCTGCTCCATAGGCTTCCTCCATCCAAACCCTCACCCCCAAGAAGAATAAGATCCCAGGGAGGAGTGGTGAGAGATTCAAGTTCAAGGAAGACAAACCATCCCAGAACTGTGTGACAACACATATCTCCAGTGAAGTATGGCCATCTCCTAATTTGATATGAACAGGAAGTCAACACTTCCAAGGTTCTTGGGGGTCTATTAGCTCAGCTGCATAAGAACTACCCTTCTAAATTTAGAAGTCCACTTTGCTTTTTACTGTGAATGTTAATTAAATTAAGCAGGAAGCTGTCAAACCACTCTCTTGCAAATACTTAAAGAGCCCAATAGAAGTAACCTCCATGTTGGGTGATGGAAAAACACAAGGCTGGGTGAGTATATGGAAAGCTGCCTTTTGCTCATCATGTGCTGATGGCAGCACTCTTGTTAGGTCTCAGTGAATGCTTCATTATTTACCTTCTGACTTGCGAAATTGGATTCTTAAACATTTCTCAGAGGTAGAGGGTTTGAAGATTTTCAATTAACTCGAGGGTCCTGAAAATGGGAGTTAACATTAGGTTCAGGATAGGAGAGAGCCATCAAGAAAAGACTAAATAGTGTCTTCTGGCCCCTACAGGACCACTGCGTACTCATGGACTGTAAGCTGTGGTTGCTTATACAAGATCAAGCATTCTACTGTGGAGTAGGAAAGGGCTCAGGAACTCCTCCCCTAGTGGAGAAACTACAGACAGTTGGTGACTTCTTGTGAATGGAGAATCAGTTTTCTTCAAGGACTTGGCTCCTGGTAAGTTGATCATGCTCCAGTAGATGGTTCCATACACAGAAGTGTATAGATAGCACAAAATGGAGTAAGGCACGAGTTACTGAATAAAAAAAAATGTTGGTGAGGGCAATAGTGAATGATAGTGCATCACATCTGGGAGGAATTAAGAGTGATGATCAAAATGCATGTATTATATTCTTAAAAAATTAATAAAATAGTTCTCAAAAGTGAATGGAAAGGGTATGTTAAATGTTAAGTCTGCATAAGTGGCTTATGTTTATCATATAATCTGAGAACAAATTTGGAATAATAAGATCAACTTAATATATCCTCCATGTCTGCCTCTTTGGTACAGAGGTTGATGGACCAATCTTTCCTCACCTGTGCATTAGTGAAGGACTTGCATGTATAGGAAAAGCTTTGTTTCAAGAAAGTTGATGCCCCGGCCTCACTCATAGCTTGCTCTTATCCTTTGCAGTCAAGGCTTAGCCTCATCTGCACAGTTGTTCAGATCTAACAAATGCTTATGGGGACCAGTAAGTTGGTGGGGTTGGCTCCCTGCATGCATGCCTAACACAATTTTGAAAATGTCCGTAAAGCCCTCACTTTTGAAGGCTGAAAAATAAATCCTATGTTATTAGATGAACCTGTTGAGAACCAAACAATTTTTACAAATCCTATTTCCACGTAATCAGCTTATTGATCACTTTTAACACAGCTGGGTGGGTATAAACAGTTTGATTTTTCACTCTCCAGTTTCTGTTTCCAGCCAGGCTCAGGAGAATTTCTACTTCCCGTGTCTTACTGCAACATTGGACAATTCCCATGATGTGTCTTTTTCTTTCAATTATTGAAAGTTTTGGTTTCCTTTTCCTAACTCTGTCTACTACCTTAGACAGTATCATTCTATTGATTTTCTTTTTTGTTTGACTGTTAGGATTTGGGGATAATGATAGGGAAGAGGGAATATATTATTCAATCTTCTTGAGGTGGGTAAAGGGAGAGAAATGTCTGTGAGTAAGTTTACAAGCTTGTTAGAGTCTCCTAGGAGTGGTGATCACATACTCGCTGTCATTGACACTTTGACTCTGCTACATGAACACTGGCACTGAGATAGTAACACAGTTATTGACACATGGATATGATTTTTGTCTGGAGAAGGTATTTAAATGCAAACCTTTGTACAAGTCAGGGTTCTATAGAGAGTCCTTCCAAACCTTCTAGACAGTTCCAGTTACTTGACGTGAGAAAGAAGATCCCTGCCCTCCTCAGATTCTCATCCTGGAGGATATTCATAACCTTCCTTGCAAGTCTCTCTTATCTGACCACTACCCTTGGCAGAAGAACCTGCAAGCTGTCTCAAGTCAACATAATTGGTACAGCCCACTTAATCACAAGAAAGTCACATGACGTTGTCATGCCCTCTCCCTTGTGTTTTGGTCACTTCGTCTCCTTTGGTGAAGGAGAAGTCTGTCTCCTTCAGTGGTACAAAATAGTCAAATAACATCTGGCACTGGTCCGATGAGGTCAGCAGCAGCGTCTTAGTGACATACATTCAGAGGCAGGTGAGAAGGACCATAAGGTGCTTGTCTCCAGGAATAGGATGAACTATATAAAGTTGTCAGAGGAAGGCTATGCTGTGACTAGAAAATGGGGGTAATCCTTGATTTCCATTGTCTGGATCGTTCTGAAGAATTTTGAAGGTGGACTGAGTTGAAACCTGTTAGGCTGAGGGCCCGGTGGATGCAGGTGGCCTAGGGAAGGGGTGAATAGTTAGATAGGAACCTTTTTAATGAGTGGGAGGCATGTGTGGCAAAAGCAGGGAACCTACTGGTGAGGCTCTTCTGCCTCTGTGGGGCTCAAAGTGGAGTGTTGGCCTTTATAGTTCCCCCTTTCCCGATCTTTTTTTTTTTAACTTGTTTTCTAGGTACAGATGTCTGAGTCTATTCCACAGAATTACCAAACATGGAAATGAGATACAAGTAAACTCACTTTCACAACCTCTTATCTATGAATAGATTTCTGGCCTCAGAAAAATGAAAGAAATGAATGGGTGGGATTCTCTTATCACTGGAGAATTATACTGCCAGTGAGCTTTCCATTACTGTAAAAAAAGTACCCCAGATAATTTTAAAAGTAGAAAAGTTTACTTTGGCTTACAGACTTAGAGATGTTGTTTATGATCAGCTGCTTGCTTGTTTTGGATCTACATGGAGACAGTATATTATGTTTGGGAGCTTATGGTAGAATAAGCCATATGCTTATGGTAGAGGAAGGGGCAGGGTGGGATCAAGACCAAAGGCACACACTCTAGTATTAGAAGACTTCCAACTAGGATTTATCTCTTAAAGGTCCCACCACTTTTTAATGATGTCACAGACTGAGTCAAGCCTTTAATACACGACTGTCTGGAGGATGCAGACGAACCACAACCAACTCCAAGACTGCCTCCAGAAGCTCTTGATGTGGCTCTTTAATGTCCTGTGGGAGTAAATACAAGGATCTCATAGCTGTGCTTGATTGGGAGGAGGAAGAGTGGTCCTTATCAAAGTCTGAGAGAGACAGCAGGACAGAAATGTTAGCAATCATCTTCAAAATATGTCTTCTTTTCAGATATGTCATTGATTTAAGAATATCAAGAATGCCACTGGACACTATTTACATACATTTTTTGAGGATATGTATGGCCTTTTCCTGGCAAGATAACTCCAAAGACAGCAGAGTTTAGGAAAGGAATAGTTACTGGTGCTGAGGACCTTCAGATTTTCTTATGTCACTTTGAGGATCAAGTCCTCAGTCTTTATTTTGTATTATAATAACTAAGCTTTTGACATCTCTGTAGGGGTGGGACTAGATGTTGAGAGTGCTCTATGCTTAAATATCCATGTTGTGACACTCAGGCTATTGGTGCATGTATGTAAGATGGTACTTTAATTTTCTTGTCACAGCAACATGGAACATATCATGTGTGCCATCTATCATGCAACATCAGTATTGACATGAGGTTTTACATCTCTACAGTTCATCCATTCCTAGAATACCCTATTATTTCTGCACCTTTTCACGTCCATACTTCAGTTTTGAGAGAGATTTATAAAAATGGTGGGTGTGAGAGGAAACTGGCTGAGTGAAAAGACTCACACCTATGCACTTGGACAACTACTTTGCATGATGAGTCGGGGCTACCAACTACCCTGATCTCTATGTGACTCTATGGCATGGAAGAGAAGAAGGCCAGGTGAGCCAAACACTTGCCATATCCGCTGCAAAACAGCTGCAAGATCTCTTGTTTAATTTCAACTAAAGGTTTTATTGGTTCTCAGCTCCTGTTTTCATCTACAATAGGGTAGTTAGTACCTCCCAATCACTGAAAAATTAGAAACAGGCGCAAAGATCCACTTTCTCCCATACTTTAGTCTCATGAAGTTCACTTCATTCTTGGGACTCCCTTACATTTCTGTGTAGAGGCCTAGCTCATCGACTACTCTCAGCCCTTTACCATATGGAGATTTCTTTTCAGCACATTCTCTTCGGATGAACCCAGTTAGTTTCTATTTTAAAAATTGACTTCTATATATTTATGGTTTTTACACTGTTAACTCAGTATCACTCTTCTTAATTCTGGATCCATAAGTCTACCTGCTTCTAGTTTATCTCCATTTGTATAACTCCAAGGCATTTTACCTTAAAAGGCCCAAATCCGAATCATTGTCTCCTTTTTCATACCCCAGGCACTTCTTTCAGAATTCCTTGCATTGGTTAACTGTTCACCAGGTTGCCTAAGCTAAAAATTTCAGGATCATCTTGACTCCCTCAACTTTCACACTTAATCCATCACCAAAAATTGTCAATCTTCCCGCCCACAAAAATTTCAGCTCTGTCAGTTTCTCCCCATCAACGAATCCTTCTCCCCAGCCTAGTCCACCATCACCTGTCTTCTGCAGTCCCACACTGCCTTTTCAGCCTGTCTTCTCTCTTTATAATCTGTCAACCCTTATGCTAGCAGGCAAGCTTTCTGAATGAGAAATTAAATCATGCCATCACTTTACTTGAAGACACATAAGCACTCTTCATCATCTTTAGGATACACACCCTTCAGAATGGATTATGAAGTCATTCATCATGTGATTAGCATTGTCTTTCCACTTTGCTCTCCTGTCAATGTCCTGTGAATTTTAAGTCTTAACTCTATTAAACACTTTGCAACTCAGATTATTTTATTACTTAAATGTTGCTGCTTCCACTGCCTGGGATATACCTTTGGTCTTCTTTTCCCAGATCCTCTGAGAACTCTCATCCAGGCCTGTAGATTTGAGCCCACCCTTTTAGGTCTTTAGATTTCAAGCTTTCACTCTACTTCTCGTGGTTGTGCTTCCCATGACTTAGAGCCCACCTATGTGTATTAATTGTTGAACACATCTGCTTCTGCATTAGGCAGAGGTCTGGGTATTTTAGTCGTTTCTCTAGCCCTATTGTCTGGCATGATGTCTGCATGCAATACACCTTTCAGAATTGAAGCTTAAAAGTTTTTATTATTGTGATGTGTTTGTGTGTATGAAGTGTGTATGCGTGTGAGGGGACACAGGTGTGATGGTGTACGTGTGGGGAGCAATGGAAAACCTTGTGGGGTTTGCTTCATCCTACTTTATATGGGTTTCATGGATGGAACTTACAACACTAGGCTTAGGTGACAAGAACATTTGCCCACAGAGCCATCTCATTGGTCAAAGCAATCCAACTTTGATTATAGATTGGTATTTGCATAAACTCATATGTGCCAGCGTCATGGGGTACCTGCTGAGAAGAGCTGCTAACAGGGAGTGGAACCAGAGCAAGAGAAAGTGGTGTGTTGTAGTCAACAAAGCTGAACGGAGTTGGAGATCTGAAGAGTGTTTTAACATCAGACATGGAGATGCAGAGTTTGGAGTTTGCCCAGATAATTTTCAGTCTTGCTTTGGTCCAGTATTTTCTTGCCACATTCCCTTTCCTGTGTTTTGGAATGGTGATGTATATCCTGTGCCATTATATATTGGAAGTATATGATCTTTTTTATTTTGATTTTATAGGGGATTATGGTTAAGAGATTGCATGAATCTCAAAAGAGACTTTT
Source organism: Mesocricetus auratus (assembly GCF_017639785.1). NCBI lineage: Eukaryota > Metazoa > Chordata > Mammalia > Rodentia > Cricetidae > Mesocricetus > Mesocricetus auratus. Next base: position 19,623,255 of record NW_024429266.1, on the reverse strand, counting down.
AACTTTAGACTTTTAAACATTGTTGAGACTGTGATAGACTATGGGGACTTCTGAAGTTAGACTAAATTCATTTTGCGTTATGATATTGTTACAAGCTTATGGGGACCAGGCAGTGGAATGTGGTAGTTTGAATGCAATTGGCTCCTACAATCTTATAGGGAGTGGCACTATTAGAGATGTGGCCTTGTTGGAGTACAATGATCTTGGTGGGCAGAAGTATGTTACTGTGGGGTAGGATTTGAGATCTTCTATGTAGCCAGCATCATATCTGCCTGTACACTGCCATGTACCACCATGATGATAATGGATTGAACTTCTGACCTGTGAGCCACCTCAAATAAATGTTTTTCCTTTGTTAAAAGTTGCTGTGGTCATACTGTCTCTTCATAGCAACAGAAACCCTAACCAAGAGAGGCAGATAGATTTATTACTTGTTACTTATTAACTAAATGGCAGTTTACTCAATCTTTCTAAAATACAGCTATAACACTGGAGGAAAATGATACCTTCCTCCCTAGATAACTACCAATATTCCATTTTACCATTTTGGGAGGAGATGCCTGGAGAGAATAGAACATCCAGAGAGTGGGATAGGCACAGGCATGATTATAACTGGGAGTCTGATTGCAGAACCTTGTTCTTGACCTCTAAGTAATGCTGTCTCTCAAGGGTTCACTTTTACAGGTGACTTCATGCATTGCTCACCTACTTTTTCTACTCTACTGCTGTGTCAAAGGAGAAATGCTGCTGTCATCCAGCACACTGAGGTGCTTTGTCATATGACAGCTCATACCTGGAAAAAAGAAAGGAAAGAGAAAGATCATGCAGGGACATAGAGATATGATTTAATAAAGCTTGCCTGGGGATCAAAATGTGAAGCTAGCCACACTAGTTAGCCATAGGTTCTGGGCAGTGGTGGCATATACCTTTAATCCCAGGATTCAGGAGACAGAAACAGATGGACCTCTTTGAGGTCAATACCATCCATGGATACATGAGTGAATCAGTCTAAAAGAGTAACAGAGCTCATGCCTTTAATTCCAGCACTAGAGAGGTATTTAAGGAAGGAGCAAATAGTCTCATGAGAGATTTAGTTTCCAGTCACAGGGAATACAGGATCTCCATTTCAGCCTTGGTAGAGATAAAAGCTACCAGCTGGCTGCTCTGCTTTTTGATCTCCAACTTGAACCCTAATATCTGTCTCTGGGTTTTTATTACTCATACTACACAGGGAAATACAAAGTTCACTAGCAGGAGAGTGGGAGCTCCTTAAATAAAACAAAAACATTTCACACAAGAAACTGGATACTTCATAAACCTGGAGAGCAGTAGACACTCACTGAAAACTCACCAAGTCATGAAGAAGCAGCTACAAGCATGTCCATTAAATGTTTCAGTTTGATAAGTAGCTCACTGAGAAATGAATGATGCCAAGAACTGTGCTAGGCCCTGGGGTGTCAAAGTAGTTCTCTTGCAGAAGGGTTGATTACGTCAAGGAGACAGACTAGGGAATGGCAGATTCTGATATATTGCCAGGAAGGCATATTCAGGAAGAGACAAGAGTGACTCAAAGTTGTGAGACCTCCATGCAAAGTGTGAGGCCTAACAAGATGAAGACAGTGAAAAGCACACAATGGTTTGATGTTAGCTGGTGGATCTTAGTGTCAATTCTAGGCTTTTCAATTACCAGGTGTCTTGAAACAAAGGAGTTAATTTTTCTATCATTAACCCCAAAGCTGAGATAAAAAGCATCTAATAGGTGCTAGAGTGAAAACTCCATTGGTAATGTGCTTGCTATTCAAGCATGAGGACTTCTGTTTAGATCCCCAACCCTCATTAAAAAGCCAGGTATGCCAATGTGTGTCTTTACTCCTAGGACTAGGGAAGAAGAGAAGGAAGGATGCCTAGTTGAAATGAGAAACTCCAGATTCAGTGTGAGACTCTGTCTCAAATAATAAGGCAGAGAAAGATTGATAAAGGTAACTGATGTCCATGTGGTACCTACACAAAAGCTGACCCATATTTACCTATATGTGCACGCACACACACACACTTGCAGCTACTCCTATAGAAATCCACACATTGGCTTTAAGGATCAAATTTGAAGACTATTGTGAAGTGCCACGTCCCTTGTCTTAGGGTTTTTACTGCTGTGATAAAACACAATAAACGAAAGCAATTTGGGGAGGGATGGGTTTATTTCAGTTTACAATAGCCAGTTCATACTCTGTTGATGAAGAGCTTCAGGGCAGGAACTCAAGACTAGGCTATAGAGGAATGCTGATTGCTGGCTTGCTCTTCACGGCTTGCTCAGCCTTCTTTCTTTTTTTCTTTTTCTTTTTTTTTTTTTTTTTTTTTTTTTTTTGGTTTTTCGAGACAAGGTTTCTCTGTGGCTTTAGAGGCTGTCCTGGAACTAGCTCTTGAAGACCAGGCTGGCCTCAAACTCACAGAGATCTAACTGTCTCTGCCTCCCGAGTGCTGGGATTAAAGGCATGCGCCACTACTGCCCAGCCCTCAGCCTTCTTTCTTATATAATTCAGGACCACCATTCTGCCACCTGTGGGATGGACATTCCCATGTCAATCATCCATCAACAAGATGCACCACAGATTTGACTACAGGATAATCTTATGGAAATATTTTCTCAGTTAAGATTACCTCTTCCCAGTTATGTCTAGGTTGGGGTCAAACTGACAAGGACCAATCAGCATACACTCTAAAGTTTAGACTTTAAATGAAGTAATGCTGACAGCTATCGAGTAGTACAGTGCCCATCTTCAGTAAGACCTTGAGGAATGATATCTGCCTTCCCCAGGGCATATTTCTATACTGTCTGAGATTCCTGTTCCCTTCAAAGATGAGTTTCTAAAGCGCTAGATTCACCTGATATCTACCCCTTACTTATATTTTCAAGTCCTTCCTGCTTCCTGCTCTCATTTTCAGGGATAGTTGCTATGCTCAATACAGTTTTTATTTCACTGGTGTTTGGTATTTTAATATCTAGTCACTGTCTCCATTGTGGAAGAAATAGGGGTTGAGAAACTAGGCTGGGAGACATTTGGATATTTGGAGCCCAGCACAAAAGAGGCTAAGCTTTTTTACCACAGTACAATTGAAAATCTAAAACTGCAAGGATTTTCTAGCCTTTGAGTGGTTTTACTTGTCATTTAGCCAAAAGTATAATTAAGAAATGTCCTGATTGTTAATTGAATATGGCACATCACTCTATTTTTTAAAAAATATTTCTCGTGAAGTTTCAAAGACTATATTCAAGGAAGGGAGGGGTGTTTTTCTGACAACTCCATGCCCTTTTGTGAAAAATCTCTACTCCTTCTGGTTCTGTGTTGCTAAGGGATTAATCAGTGCAAATGACTAAATCAACACTGGGGCCAAGAGAAGTCTTAAAGCAGCCCAAAAGTTGGCTTGCAGGAAGCCCGAGCAAAGCAGAAGCAGAGACCCATGTGGGTTGCCACTGTGGATTTGCTTAATACTCTACACTTGTCTTTAGGTGAGGGCCAAATACAAAGGGCATAGAACAAAACACAGCAGGTACTGTGGTTTAGATGTTTGCCCCTCCAAAATTCATGTTTGTAGCTTAAGCCCACATGGGAATGTATTAAATGATGAATCCTTAAGGAGGTAATTAAGTCCTGAATACTGAACCCTCATAAAAGGGATTAGTAACCACATAAAAGGGCTGGAGAAAACCAGCTAGGACCCTTGTAACCTTTACATCTCTTGACAACCTTTTCGTCTTCTCTGGGGTATGGAGAGCAAAAGCACTATCCTGGATGTAGAAACCAAGTCCTCACTGAGCACTGAACCTGCTTTGAGTTTTGGACTTCTCAGTCTTCAGCGCTATGAGAAATACATCTATGGTTTCTAATTCCTCAGTCTCAGGTATTTTGTTTCCAGCACCAATGGTTTAAGACAGTATGTCCAGTTGTAGAAAACAAGACAAGAATCGCAAGAATGGAGTTTTGAGCTAGGAAGCACATGATCACAGAGCGACCACATTTTCTGCAAAGCACTGTCACAGGAGCAGAACACAATAATGAGGAATTCAGTCCCTAATTCCAGAGATGACCCAATGATAGAATGAGTAACAAAAGCCCAAGGAGTTAATGTTCTAAATTGGGGTGCCTGTTAGTGTCCACTTAGCACGAGCTAGAATCACTTAGGAAGGGAGTTTTAATGAGGCACTCTCCAGGTTAGCCTGTGGGGATTGTTTAAGAACGCTCACTGAGGTAGGGAGACTCACTCAGAATTCGAGCTGTACCGTTTCACGGTTTGGGCCCTTGACTATATAACCACAGGAGAAGTCTAGAGGACAGCAAGCAGGCAGGCAGCAGGGTTGCATTGATTTTTCTCTGCTCTTGAAAATGGATGAGGTGTGGACCAGATGCCTCAGTCTGCTGCCCCCGTGACTTCCCTGCAACAGTGGACTGTATGGAACCTGGAATTGCAAGCTCAGTAAACCCTTTCCTCCCTAATGTTGTTTTTGGTCAGGGAGTTTAATCGAAATGACACGGGAAGTGTGTTTCTCACAAAGAACTTTAGGGACACAGGAAGAACAGCTGGAGTAGGGTGAACAGTGTTGTTGAAAACAACGTAAAATAACATTTTCATTAGGAGTATACTCAAAATAAGCGGGTGAAGGGACGAAAAATGTCCTCTCATGGCCATTGAGGTGAAATTCAAAACATTCCATACAGTAAGAAGTGTCAGTGAGTACAGAGTAAGAACCTTAAGCTGGGTCTTTCAACTCCAGGCACCCTACCTTTCAGACTTATAATACAGATTCTTATTATGTGAAAAACCAAAGGCTTTGGTATTTATTTTAAGACCTGACCCACAGCTGAGCTACTGCAAGCAGCAGTAATGAATCGTTTGTCTTCTCCACCAGCTCTTTTGCTCCTCACTTCTGACGCTAACTTCTGATGCCACTTATGGCATACTTGCTCTTGTGAGGATTTATGTAAAAAAAATATGAACAAGCGCTTTCTCTGTGGTGCCTGGACTGATGGAAGAGTGGGCGTGAGGAAGGTAGGAAGGGTTTCCATGGACAGTGGAAAACAGTCCCTGCTCCTAGAATAGGTCAGAAGAAGTGTGATCATCATCTGCCTACCCATCAGGGCGCTGCTGTCCTGCTCAGTACAACTTGATCTACCCCATTTTCACCCTTCTGCACACCCCTGTGGCATGCCAGAAGACATGTAAATTGACAGTAGTTGTGATGGTTAATTTCATGGGCCAGTTTGACTGCACTGAGGGATGCCTAAGAAACTGATGAAGCATACTTCTGAATGTGTCTGTAAGATTGTCTTGGCAATGAGCTTCGTGTGGGGTAGGGGCGCATATGCAGATGTGGGCTTCACCATTCGATAGGCTCAGAGCTGAGCTGTAAAGGAAAAGCAGAAGACAGAGGAAACACATTTTATCTTTCTCTCTTGCTTTTTCTTCCCATGTGTGTATTTCTCATTGCTGCCCAAGAGGTTCTTTGGCCTTTGGGCCCTGGCCTATCCTATATCATTGTCCTTATTTCTCATTCTGAGGTTTTCAGTTTCTTGGACCAAGCAGCTACAGATATTCCTTTCCCTAGCCTACAGATGACCATTATGGGACTGTTCAGTCTCAGGCAGTATGAGCCAACATAATAAATCTCTTGTTATAATTATATATACTCCATTGGTTCTATTTCTCTGGAAAAACCCAACTAACATGTTGGTCCATAAGGAACCCAACAGGGATATGAGCTTACAATACAAGAAGGCTTGATGGCAAGGGGAGGGGCCCTTTCATAGGAGAGATCCTCATTCTTGGGGAAGAATGCCCTTCATATCAGGGGCTTCCACCCTCAGGTTGGGAGGAATAGATCTTTGTAGCATGATTCTGAATGTGCTTTCAAAGGCCTCACAACACACCTAAGACTCTTAGGCGCATCTCTGGGCTGCCCAAAAGTTTAGGGAGCTTTAACAGAAAGTGCAAAGATACACGTCAGAAATTAAGAGATGTCAGATATTGAAGAAGCCTTCCCAACCTGGAATCTCAGAAGTTCCTAACCATGTTTCTTGCTCTGGATGGGTTTCTTAGAATGTTACCTCACCCCACCCCACCCTTCTCAGTGAAGGGAAAAGAAAGCATTCCCTTAAATGCAAAAGGCATTAAGGAATGAAGAGAAAACACACCTGACAACTAGTGCTTTGTCTTTTAATGGGTTATATATTTATTATATATTGTCCTGGATCCCATAAGGAAATTTTCACAAAAGGTACTTTGAGCATAACCCCCATCCTCCCTCTCCTCTCCATCTCCCTTCCTTCCTTCCTTCCTTCCTTCCTTCCTTCCTTCCTTCCTTCCTTCCTTCCTTCCTTCCTTCCGTCCTTCCTCCATTCCCTATTTCTCCATTTCCCCTTCCTTCTCTCTTCCCTCTCCTCCTCTTTCCTGTGTTGATCCTCTCATTTCAGTAAACAGTTTTATTTCTGCTTTCATGTTGCACAGTCATACATAGTTTTGTGTTTCTGTACAAAATCTAGGATTCACAAATAAGAGAACAAATGTCTTTCTGATGCTAGTTTAATTTGATTAATAAAGTAACCCCCATTTGCAACTATTTTCTTGCAAATGACAGTACAGGGATACCTCCTTCCTTATGGTTGAATAATATTCTATCCTGTCTATTTTCCTATGGACTATGTTTTCTTTATGCATTCATCTGCTGAAACACAGCTAGGTTGGTTCCATAACTTACCTACTATGAATAGTGCATCAATATGCTCTGTGATCTGTGGGCATTGGGTCTTTCCTGGAAATACCCAGGGGAGTTATAGCTGAATCTCATTATAGATCTACTTTCAGTTTTTTGAGAAACCTCAACCTTGACTTCCATAGTGGCTGGACTACTTCATGTCCCCACTAGAAGGGTTTCCTTTTCTCACATCCTTAATAATATTAGCTTTTAATTTGTTTTCCTAATGGCTGTTGTTCTGATTAGTATGAGGTAGAATTTCAGTTTAGCGTAATTTTTATTTGGATTAGAATTTCATTCATTGAGAACTGTGTGTTCATTCATTAACTCACTTATTGACTGAGTTCTTTGATTTCTCATTATATGGTTTTTTGAGCTAATCCTCTCTTAGGTGCACAAAAAAGTTAGCAAAGATTTGCTTCCATTCCATATGTTGTATCTTCTCTTAATTATCTCTTTTGCTGGGTAGAAACCTTTCAATTTCACAAATCCAATTTGTCAATTGCTGCCTTTACTACCCTATGTGATTAGAGTCTTTTTCACAAAATCCTTACCTATGTCTATATGTTAAAGTGTTTTCCATGCTTTTTTCTCTAACAGTTTCAGATCTTGTACTAAGGACTTTGATCCATTTGGAGTTTATTTTTGTACAGGGTGAGAGATAGGGATCTAGTTTCATCAATATCTGTATGGGATATTCTGTTTCTGAAATATCATTCAAAGAGATCATCTTTTCTCCAATGTGTATTTTTGGTCTTCATCAAAAATCAGATGTCTATAGATGCATGGGCTTATATATGAGCATTTTATTCAGTTCCATTGATTGACATATATATTTTTTGTGCCCCATATTATATTTTTTGTTATTGTAGTTCTATAATGTAAGAAAATCTGGAAACACCCCTAGCACTCTTCTTTTTGCTTGGGATTACTTTGATCATCTGGAGTCTTTTGTCCTTCCATATAAACACCAAGACTGTTATTTTCTATTTATAGGACTAAAGAACAACATTGGAAGTTTGATGGGGTTTGCATTGAACCTGTATATTGCTTTTGGTATAGCATTTATGACAGATTGCTTTTCTGAGACAGTGTATATTTTAGTAAAGTCACAAAACAAAATAAAGCACTCTACTATTACTGTGATGACTAATCTTTGGTGTCAGCTTGACACATCTAGGAAGAGGGAACCTAGAAATTGCATCAATCATATTGACCTATAGGCATGTCTGAGAGAGGCATTTTATTGATTACTAATTGGTACAGCAGGCTCAAGCCATTGTGGGTTGCTGTCCCTGGGCAGTTGTGTCTGGGTTTTATAAAAGGGTAGCTGCATACAAGCCTGGGAGTGAGCCAGTAAACAATGCTCCTCCATGATCTCTGCTTCAGCTCCAGGCTTTAAGTTACTTGAGTTTATGCCTTGCCTTCCTCAATAATTAACCGTGAATGTAAACTGAAACAAGTTGCTTTTGGTCAATGTTCTATTATATCAGAAAGAAACTAGAAAAAAAATACCTAAAACAACAGAATGTGAAATACATGCATGTAAAAAAGCCAGAAAAAACTTCCTAGAAAATTTGAGAGTAAGGATATATAATGTGAATATACATCACAATTCAAGTGGAAAAACTATGCATATCCAGGTGTGGTGTTAATCCCAGTATTTGAGAGGCAGTCAGGAGAATCTCTGTGAGTTTGAAACCATCCTGGTCTAGGTAGCAAGCATTATATAGAGAACAGCAAACAAAAATACTTTTTACTTTTTAAGATTAAATATAATTGCATCCTTTCCTCTTTCACTTTCCTTGTGGAAGACTGTTTCTTCTACTATCAGCAGTCCATGTCCTTTGCCTAGGGTTGAGTTTTCCTACTTTTATATTTGCATGTCTAGTTGCATTGGCATCATGTTTAGGTGGCCATGTTGGTGAGATGTCATGGGTGGAGTCACTAACATTTCTCAAAGACACAATCTCACAGAAAACTCCCTGTTCCTCTGGCTCTGACAAATTTTTCCTTGTTCTTCCACAATGATTGCTGGGCCTTGGATGTAGGAGGGGCTGTGTTGTAGATGTATCAGCTGGGACTGGACTCCACAACTCTGCTTTTGATCAGTTGTGGCTTTCTGTGATGATATCCATTACAAAGAGAAGTTTCTCTGATGTGAACTGAGAATTACACATATCTGCGGGTATAAGGATGATCTGTGATCATACTTAGCACAGTTAGAACCACATATAATGGAAGCAAAGGCTTTAGTATAAATCGAGTAATAAAGAGTAAGCTTTCAATTACTAAGTCAGTTTATTCTGATGTTTTTAATGTGCAGTAGTGTTTAAAAATACCTACCTATCGCCTTCTCTTCAAGAGTCTGGCATGATTTTCTTTTGGAGGATTCCGTCACCAGTGACTCTCCCCACCTTGCTGTCTGTTTCTAACCTCTATAGATTTTCTTGTGAAAGTCGTAGTATCAATTTCTGTTGATAAAACATAAAGCAAACCCCAGTCTGACAGCTGGGGAACCAGCATAGGACTGAACCAGGCCCCCTCAACATGGGTGACAGTTGTGGGGAGTCTGTGGGGCCTCTGGCAGTGGAACCAGTATTGATCCCTAGTGCATGAATGGACTTTGGGAGTCCATTCCCCACAGAGGGATACTCTCTCAGCCTAGATACACGAGGGAGGATCTATGCCCTGCCCCAAATGAAGTGACAGACTTTGAAGATCCCCCATGGAAGGCCTCACCCTCCCTGAGGATTGGATGGGGGATATGATGGGTGGGGGGCGTCTGTGGGGGGCATGGGAAGATGGGAGGGAGAGGGAACTGGGATTGATATGTGAAATAAGGTTATGTCTAATTTAAATAAAAATTAATATTAAAAAGGTATTTTCTTCTCCCAGTATTCCCCATCTATACTTTGATCTCACCTAAAATCTACATTTTCCCCCTCATTGTCACTCATTTCCTTATTTCCACGTGTACTCCAGCCAAACACACAAAATTAGAAGTTAGCACCCACAAATGAGAGAGAACACGTGGCATTTGTCTTTTGGGGCTTGAGTGTCCTAAGATAGAATTTTGCAGTTCTGTCCAATTACTTGCAAATTCTATGATTCTACATTTCTTTGTAGCTAATAATATTCTACCACGTATATATCACATTTTTATTATCCATTCATCTGTTGAAAGGCATCTAGTTGATTCCATTTCCTAGATATTATAAATAGATCAGAAATGAAAATGAATGTGCAAGGATCTATATAGAAAGATATGAAATCTTCTGGGTATATACTCAGGAGTAGTATAGCTGGGTCATGTGGCAATTCTAGTTCGAGATTTTTGAGAAACCTCCAGACTTATTTCCAGTGTTGGTGCACTAGATTATACTCCCACCAACATTGTATAAGAGTTTCCACTTACCACATCCCAGTCAATATTTGTTGAAATTTGAACACCTGATGATGGCTATTTTGACGGGAATGAGATAGAATTTTAAAATGGTTTTAATTCATATTTCCATGATAGCTAATGATATTGAATTCTTTTTTAAGTGTCTACAGGCCATTTGTATTTCTTACTTTGAGCACTTTAATTTTGCATCCTTAACTCATTTTTATTTGAGTTATTTATTTTGTTGATATTTATTTAAAAACTTCTTTGTATATTATAGGCACTAATCTTTTACCAGATGGTTAAACTTTTCTGTTCTGTTGGCTACCTTTATACTTGATTGTCAATTTCCTTTGCTGAATAGAAGTATTTTAGTATCTGGAGTTCCCATTTGTTGGTGATTGGTTTGATTCCCTTTGTGGTCAGAGTCCTACTAGGGCCCTTACCTGTGCATGTAAGTTGAAGTGTTCTCCTGATGTTTTCCTATAGCATGTCATGTCTTATATTGAGGCCCTTGATCCATTTGCAGCTTAGCTTTTTTTCAGGGTGGGAAATAAAGATCTAATTTCATCTTTGCATATTGGAAACCGTGTTTCCCAGCACTTTTAGCTGAAGATACTGTCTTTTCGGCATTGTATATTTTGGGGGGAATATTTGTTAAATATCATGTAGCTATAGTTACATGTTTTATATCTGGGTCTTCTACTCCATTCTATTAATCTGTGTGTCTATTTATGCCAACAGCACAATGCTTTTTTATTACTACATATTTGATATAAAAGAGCTTGAGGGGAAATACTGGGACTTAAAGACTTAAGTGGGGATGGAGGTAGGCAGTGGGGAAAGGAACAATAGGAATGACTTGGTTTCAACTAAAAATGTGTGAAGATGTCTTATGAAATATTTGTAAAATATCTAGAGCATAGTAGAAACAAAAAACCCACAAGGCCAGAAAAGCCATAGGCCCCAGAAGGAGAGCCTATTGATGTTATTTTTTTTCTAAATGGTCATGTTGTCAAACTCTCTTTCTAAATATTTATGATAATATAGATCTGTGTTGCTATCAGCTTCGGTCAGAGAAGCTTCCTATTATAGTGGGTAGTGGTTAATGCAGAGTCACAGCTTCAAAATGCCGAGGAAAAGCAGCTGCGAGTGTTCAGTCACAGATGGAACATTTATGTCATCCATCACCCAGCTCCAGGGCACATTATAGGAGAGGAGGATGGAAAGAATGTAAGAGCTGGAGGATCGGGAAGAGTGCTATAAAAGGTTGGCTTTTTAACATGATATGGCAGTTACATACATGAACTCATAGCTGCCGTGTTACCCACACAAGACCTTCACAAGATCAAGAGAGTTAAAAAGCCCAGCATGGAGGGGCTCCTGATGCCCCGCCTCTAGATGAGGAGCTAATGCCAGTTTTTGTCTCCTGATAAAGGGAGAATTTCTTTTCATTGGTTGGGATGTATGTGGCCATATGTGTTTGCTAATGTCTCAGTGGATGACCCTGTTCACAAACCTGTATGGGAAGCTCTTGTGGACTTAGAAGATTTTATAAAAGGGAATTAAGTTAGGAGAGACATGTAGAAATGTTGGGGGAAAGAGCCTGGGTAATCCTGGATGGAGGGAATAGGAAATACATATTTCTAAGATACACTGTGTATATGTTTGAAAATTTCAGCAAATATATCCCTCACTCCATTTCTGAAATTTGAAAGTGCTTTTTTTTGAAAATCACATATTTATTTGAAAATATCTGAGAAAAGCATTGAATTATGTGGAAACAAAAGTAAGATTATTAAATGAAGATATTGAGGTAAGATATGACCATCCCACTAAGGAACAGATTTCCCACATCAGAACTGTGAGGCTGTTTAATGCAACAAAGACATAGTTCTGTTTCTTCAGAATAGGTCCATTGAGAAATCTGTCCACACTTGTACCTGTGGCACATTTGACTAGCTTGTCCCCTGACCTGTAAATGACAGTTCAGTAGAGGAGCGTTGAAAGTGTAGGTGACTTAGAGAAGGACTTCTACAGAATTTTATGACTTGGGGTTGAGGTAAACAATAGAGGCATAGCCATGATTACCAATGCTCAGAGGAAGTGGAGAGGTGCCGTGATAGAGGCCTTCATTCAGTCATTAGCTGGATAGTCTTGGAGATAGTGGAAAGGAAGAGGACATAGGAAATGATGTTCAGACCCATAGGGATCAGATCATAAATAAGCTGACAGTAAAAATCATTTCCTACCAACAGTACTATCAGCCCAGGAGAGTTTTGTGTCAGTGAAGATATCACAGAAGAAATGATCAACTACCTTAAAAGGTAAAAAGGGTATCACCTGGACAGATACCATGGTCATAATAATTGCAAACTCCATTTTTTTAGTGGAACACATAATCTTCTTCATGATGACTGAATCTCATGGGTTTTAAGATAACTACTAGCAGTTGTAACATCTCAGTGAACAAGAAGTAGTTGGTGGAGGCTAAAGAAGAATGCCTGTGTAGTAGAACCTCCTATACTGGTTCTGGGATACAAGGCTGGTGAGCAGCCGTGGAAGAACCTCTGCTGCATACCCTGTCTCTGACTTAGCCAGTATGTTCACAAGTATGTGGAGATATGGGACTGATGGCCAAAAAATAGAGTTGTCAAAATGATAGTACAGTACTCTGAGTGGGGTTAATTGTACACGAGGAGAAAACACTAAGAGGGTGAATTGGTGGTATCCATGGAGTCACATAAAAACCCGTGTTGCCTCTGCCAGGTTGTGAGGCTTCTTCTTTGTCATTCTTCAGCTGCTCTGTCTGAAAGCAATGCAAGGTGTCAAAGCCAAGACACTTTCATCATAACATGGATTCTAGGGTAGAATTGGAGAAATGGGAAGGGAGGGAGAGGAGCAGGAAGAAGAGGAGGAGGAAGCTCAGGAGAAGGAGGAGACAAGAGAAAGGGAAAGCAAAGAGAAGAGGAGGGAGAAAGGGATCATTGCCTTTGGGGGTCTACTGGGGAACATGTTGGTTCGCAGGGTCAGATACGCTATGTCCTCCCCACCATCTGTCATGCGCTATCCTTATTCTCTACTTTAATCTCTGTTCCCCAAAGTCCCACAGACTGCTGCATATCTGTCCTGAGGACACACTGTTATACTGTTGCGTGGTGCATGGGTGGACAGCATTTTATTTTCCTGTATGAAAGCCACTGGATTCCTGTCTCACCCTACCACAGATTTGCCCTGTTTCTGTCCTAGGAAAAATATGAGCAGCTGGGACAACAACATCAGGCTGAGTTAGGCTCATGGGCAGATACCTTTGCTTAAGAGAAACTTCTAGTAATGCTGTATTGAGGACAAATTTAATCCAAGGGAGAGCTGACCTTCAGGGACACAGTAGGAGTGAAGATGTGGTATTTATTCTTCCAGCCAGAGTGGGTTAGGTCAGATGAATCACAGGCAAATATCACTCACTCTATTGTAAAAGTGTCCGTAGGGACTTGAGGGTTTGGGGCAAGTAACTAGAGAGAGAAGGGAAGCTGCTGGGAAGTAGCAGGAGGCCCCGCAATAGCAGCAGACTATTAGACCTTCAATAAAGCCAGGGGTGGACGGCACACTAACATTTCTCTTGGGAAAAGGAAGTTGAAGAATAAAGAGGTATAATTTGATTTGGGGTTACTAAATAATCCCCCTCAGGGGCCTGAAACCTTTAATTCTGCTACAAGCATGGCCTTCAGTTTGAGTCATTTGGAAAGTGGAGAGAATTGGATGATAGTTTGGTATAAGAAAAAAGCATCTCATGGTAGGGAGTAAAATCCAGGATAAGGTAGAAAAGAAACCTAAAGTCTTCCATTGTCCTACCTTCTGTCTTGCACCACACACAATATCTTGCAGAAATTAGGTGAGGGACTCTGAGATTGCTATCATATATCAAGTGATGGTTACAGATCATTTTACTTAAAAAAAAGCAAGAAAACATTAGCTGCCACCATATTTAGGTAACTGCCACTAGGAATCTAGGAAATGATCTAGATGTCTGGGAGTCTGGAAATCCCTGTGTGTTAGAAAAAAACTCCATCTTTGAAAATAAGGAGCCACATACTTCAGATAGAGACGAGTGTGACACTTACAGATGAATTCATTTACACTGAACGATTACTGTGATGATAGCGTCTTCCTAAGCATTTTTTATAACCACAACACTGTCCCTGAGAAGAATTCCAGCATGTGGTTTTTCTTTATTTTGTTCTATATCTGGGGGATTTTAACAGTCCTTTATACAGAAAGTAAGTGTCTCACTTTTAACCTGTCTCTTGTGAGGTGCTCAATTAAAAACAAGCTCATAGTTCAGATGGTAAACACAGAGGACTTCCTATTCTTCGGGAAGTAACAGGGGTGATGGTGAAGAGATGGGGAGTGTGGGATGTGGGAGCAAATCATTCAGTTCTCTCTGGTCTTCTTAGAGGCCTATAGAGGAGAAACAAGGAAGTAAGGAGCACCAGAATTTGCCTTGGGAAAGGGAAATGGAGAGGGAGAGGGAGAGGGAGAGGGAGAGGGAGAGGGAGAGGGAGAGGGAGAGGGAGAGGGAGAGGGAGAGGGAGAGGGAGAGGGAGAGGGAGAGGGAGAGGGAGAGGGAAAGGGAAGGAGGCTAGAAAGGGCACAGAATTAAAGATGGATTAGCTCTATCCTGGAGGTTGGCCGAGCTCAGTCTCAGTGCTTGGAAAGCCTGTCAATGAACATAATGACTATGTTCTCAGGGGCCCTCCCACCCCCACTGACTGCTATTTGAGTCCTCCCAGCCAGAAACGAGTGCAGCCCTTCTACCACCCAAGACTGGGCCCTGCCTGTGGCTGAGCCTGCGGGTGTTTCTGTGTAAGGAGCACCCCAGCAGATAATCTCAAAAGCACAATGTAGCACAGAAAGGAGCTTTCAAAATTATTTATACATTCCAGAAGGATAAAAACCCTGTGGGAGAATGAGAACACTAAAATGTGCTCATGCATCACAATCTTAGCCATGAAGCCAATGTTCCTCCCAGAGACGGAAGCAAGAGAAAGCAAGGGGGCAAGCATGGCATGAGGGTGAAGAGGAAACACTGTTGGAAAACGGGAAGACATTCTTAAAGATGCCATGGGCCTTCCAAAACATTTCAGTTTTTATCAACCAAATTGGTGCCTAGAGACAGAATCTCTTTGTTTAAATTAAAATATGCAAGGTAGATTAAGTCTGTGTAATTAAGTTGTGTGTGTGAAAGAATAGTGAAATTAAAAAGTAGCAGTGTTCACCTCTTGTTCTCTTCCATGTTTTTCTCCCCCTTTATTTTTAAGTAAAAGGATCCAGGGCTGACTTCACAACAAGGGGATGATGACATAAGGTATGCACAGGGGAAGGGTGGACTTTGCTTGGTACAGAAGCCTCCCAAGACCTGAAAATCTGCCAACTTGAGTATACGGAGTATGTCTGTGCCATTTTCTGGCTTTGGAGAGTACCAAACATTGTGGTTTATTTCTGAAGATTGCTGCAATGCCAGGTAAACATGTGTCATTTTTTTTATTAAAACAAGTCACATCATTCTGGTACTTTTCAAGGCTTAGCCTTGTTAGTCACCAGGCCATCTTGATGATATTAGTAGGTTACTTACATTCCCATACATTGCTGGTGAAGGCATATGTGAGCAGTTGTATACAGCCATATCACCCAAAAGGTGACAATAGCTGAGACAGGTGCTAGCTGTGCCTGCTTTTGCCTTTAGAGGAGCTACCCTGTGGTTAGGAACAGTCTCCACAGCCCCCACCAATGAGGACCACTTCTCTTATCTAGATCCTCCTTCCTGGGTTAACTTTGCAAGGGATTTACTGTACTTGGATCTATACAGATCCAATGCATAAAAGAGCATGGGAGGTCCTCACAAGTTGATCATACAAGGAAACTGGGCTGACTTAGTTCTTATGTGGCCTGCTACTTAAATTTTCTTTTGGTGAAAAATAGCTCAAACTCATTTGAAGAAGTAAAATTCCTTGGGTGCAATTCTTTTCTCTCTTGAATCATGGCATTTTCTCTTCCATTAATTTTCAGTGAAAATAGACTTTGGTAAAGTCAATTGTGGTGTTCCTCTGTCTGTGTTTTAAGAGCTTACCTTACTTCTAGAAGAGGACACACTTGGGTTTGTTGGGAAAAACACTAGGTCTGGTGAATGAGAATGACAATGGGGTATGAAAAGTTATTCCCTCCCCTTTGTTTTCATTCTGTAAAAAGACACATACAAAGAAATTAAAACAAAGGACTGTATGTTCCAGGGAGGCATTCTCCTCATTGTCATCATAGGAACACTGGGCACACACGCCATGTCACTTCATGTACCCCGGAGGTATTTCCTGCCTCTTCCCATCTAGTCCCTGCAGGATTTCTATGAGATTACTTTGGACAAGCCGCTGCAGCTTCTAGAGCACTGAGTGAATGGCTTGGCATTTGCCATTGGCTCACATTTTGATAAAGGTGTGACTGTGGCCTCTGTATTGATAATGTGAGATTCACTTTCCTTTTGGATCCTGTGGTTGTATACAACTACCCACATATACCTTAACCATGCCTGTATGGGAATATCTCTTAGAATTTCTCATGCTGATCTTAGAAAAGAATGTCCATAGACAAAAGCTAAATAGAAACCCTGGAGTACAAGCTCATTTGTTTTCTTATTCATTTATTTTTATTGTAAAATGTTTTGTGTATAAGTGTATGAATATGTGTACATGCATTTGTATGTATATGTATGTGAGTGCATGCGTGTGTGTGTGTGTGTGTGTGTGTGTGTGTGTGTATGCATATGGAAGCCAGAGACTGACAATGGATTTCTTCTTCATTTGCCCTCTACCCTACATTTTGAGATATGGTCTTTTAGTCAACCTGACACTTTGGGTTTGCCTAAACTCTCTGGCTGCAGAGCTCCAGGGATCTGTATATTTCTACCTTTCCCGTGCTGGTATTACAAGCACACACTTTCCTGCTTAGCCTATACATGGGTTCTGGGGATCCAAACTCAACTCCAAAAGTTTGAACAGCAAGTACTTTGCCAACTGAATCATCTTCTCAGCCCCTGACATACATTAGGTTACTGTATAAGTTTACCATGCATTTAGTCATGTCCTGGTAGACTAAAGGCGATTCTTTAATATCTTCCCTGTCTTGTTCTTTGAATGCTCTTATACAGATATTCTTTCCAGACAACACAGAGTTCAACAAATACTTAAAGAACTTCCATGTTCTCTAAATATGATTACACTTGATTTTCTCTCATGCTCACCAAATACCCCTTTCATCTCTATTCCAGCTAAGTCTGAACTAAGGCATATTTCAAGTCAAAGAGACCTTCTTTATTTAGCTAAGACATCCACACATAGTTTCCCTTTGAAACTACAGATTACTATATGCAATGTCTCTTCTCTCGAAATTCATTATGGACTACACTGATAAAATGTCAGTTTTGGAACCTGGAAAATTCTTTTTCCTGCTCTTCTGCAACCACATAAATAAGAATCAGATCCTTGTACAACAAAGAGACTAAAAAGTTTATCAAGATGATTATTAGGCTCCTCATTGCAAAACTACATATCTCTTGTTCCCACAGTCTGACAGTTTTAATGACAAGCATGGTGGAAGGGTAGATTATCAAGGCAATTTTGAAATGAATAGGCCATCATTTGCCTGGATTATTGTGACCCTCAAATATTTCTAATTCCTTATAGATTCCAAATCACTCAAGTCATCTCTTCTGTGATGTTTTTCTGTTTCTATTATACTTGAGAAAAATGTTCATAATCAATTGTCAGAAATTCTATTCCTGTATTAAATATAATGCTTATAAGCAACTGTCCTTTCTTCTGTTTTGAAAGCTATCTTTTTTAGATTAATATAATGGCATCATTTTGCTCTTCCATTTCCTCCTTCAAGTCCTCCCATGTACTCCTTCCTGCCCTTCATGGTCTTTTTTTCATTAGTTGATGTTACATGCATACATACATACATACATGCATGCATATCTCTAAGTACAAAAATTCAATATGCTCAATCTGTGTGCTTGTTTTCATTTGGTATTGGATAACTAATTGGTGTTCTCTTCCCTGGGATGACTATTTCTCCCATTCTCAGCATTCCTTAGTTGCTTGTAGTTATTTGTGTACGGCTGAGAACTCACAAGATGTCCTACTTCTAAATTGACATGTTCAATGATGTCATTCTTGTTCAGGTCATGTTTAGGCAGCCAGGTTGAGACTTCATTGGTGTACTAATAACATTCCTAGAAGACACAATATCACAGCAAATTTACCATTCCTCTGGCTCTTAGAATTTTTTCTGCCTTCCTTTCTAGTAAGATACCTAAGGCTAGAAAAGGTGAAGGACCTGTAATTATAACTTTACTAAACCAGCACAATTCCTAACTACAGTCTAAATATTTTTCTCTATACCCAGAGATAACTGCAGCTCTGATTCCACATCAAGCAAACTTCTCTACGCAACAGATGGAGGCCATTACAGAAAACCACAGCCAATCAAAATTCTGAGTTGTGGACCCAGTCCCGGTAGGTACATTTACAATGCCCACACCTAAGAGCTAGTTATCTAGTATCAGGCATTATTTCCTTCTTGTTGAAAGTGGGTCTTAAGTTCACTTAGAGTGCTGTTGTTTACTTCCAAGGTACATAGTTCTCACATCCGTGTAGGACTATTGGTTGCTTCCACCTTTGGAAACTTGCATGGAACATTATGGTGCCATGAAAATTAGTCTTCAGAAAAGAGGCATTTAGGTCATTTCTATCTTGGGGGCCTCTGGCCCTCTGAAGTGTGCGATATCTTCAGCATTAGTGACTTAATTTCTACCCCTGCTGGGGAACAACCAATGGCAATAGCAATAGCCTATAATGTCTTGAGAGTTTCTTGGACAACTCTGACAAACAATTAAAAAGAGGGCTTCCTGTGCTTGGTGTTTGAGTTTTTGTTAGATGGCTTTTGACTCTTGGAGGGACACTTTTTCTTTAGTCTTGAATGAATAATGAATAATATAAATTAGATAATAATGATATAATAATAACCACACAATTCCACATACAAGAATTGACAAAGGAGATGATTAAGAATCTGTGATGCTTGTATTCCTCAGCCAGAACAAGGTGTGACAGACTACAGGGAAGGGGAAGAACTTGTTTAGAGAGAGGTACTGCTTTGAGTTGTTGCTTGATGGAGTCATGGGTCATATACCTGGCTTCTTGAGAAGATGGTTATTTGTCTTTCAGCTTCTTTCACTTCAGGCTTAGTGAGACAGTTCCCATGGAAACGCAAAGCTGCAACATGCTTCTTGGTATTTGAAGACTCACAGAACTTGAGGAGGACAGGGTCATTGTGGAAGCAGATAAGTATTATCTGAATTAAGATCATCATGGACTCCTAGAATTTACAGGACTAAAGGATGCATGAGTGTTTCTTTGAGATGAAGTTTGGGCCACACAACTGAAAGAACTGATGCATCATTATCTTGGATTCTACATAAAAAGAGCTATTCTAAGAGGCAGGGGTTTTATGTGCAAGAGACTGGGTCCGAATTGGATTCTACCAGACATAAATACAGATATTTACAAAATGATAGATGGAGTTGAGGGGAACAGGAGCATGTTACTCAGAAGAGAGGCCTGAAGATGTGAAGGATGGATTATGGCACAGGCTGATTATTGTTGGAAGGGATCCATACTTAGACAACACAAACTTACCAGAATATAAACCCCCAAAAAGGCAAGTGCCATGATTATTTCACCAGTATAACATTTCCAGTAGCTGGCATCATGCCTGGAATGGAATTGTGTCTCAATAAATATTAAAAAAATGGATGCTACTATTTGAGTATACTGGGTTCATTTCTCAAATTTGTTTTATGTTATTTGCAGAGGGCATGCTAAACAAAAACAACCTACTATGGAGATGCAAGATTAAGGCAAACAATGTGTTTGCATGTTTTTGGTAGAAATACCAATTACTCAAGAATAGATAGGCGTTTTTAGTACATGTCTATCGAAAATTTTCTCTCTGTATATCCATCTGTGTACATGTGTGTGTGTGTATGTGTGTGTGTGTGTGTGTGCATGCACGTGCATGTATCTGTGTATGTATGTGAGGAGGAAAAGAAAGATGTGGTGCCTTGCTCTGTCATTCTCTGCCATATCCCTTTGAGACAGGATTTCTAACTGAACCTGGAACTCACCAATTTTTTAGATGAACTCTCTGACCAGTGAGTTCCCAGTGATTTTCTGTCTCCACTTTCCAGGCCCAACAGTGGAGATCCAGGTCTATATGGCAGCATCTGGCTTTTGATGTAGGTGCTGGGATCTGAACTCAGGTCCTCATGCTTGCTCAGGCAGTGTTCTTATTTGTGGAACCACCTCTGAGGCCCTAGAAAGGTTTCTTAACATTAAAAACCATAAAGCAAACCTGAACTTATAATATGGGTATTTAATTCAACCATCAGAGATGCTTCCTCCTGCAGCAGCTAGGGACTAATACAGATACCCACTCAGTCCTAAATGGGAAGGCATCATCAAATCCCTCCCCTCAGGGGTCAGGGAACTATTATAGGAGAGGAGAAGGACACAAAGAAGAGCCAGTGGGTACAAAGGGCACCAAGGAAACAAGGCCTTCCATTCACAGAGACTGACACAAATATGAACCACAGAGACTATGGTAGCATGTTCAGGGCCAGTACAGGTTCAAGCCATATGAGGTCCAAGAACTGAAATGAGGAAGTGGACATAAGTTTCCATCCATAACTAGGGAGCTATCTCTCAAAGGAAAAATCAGTTTTCACCAGTGGAGTCACTAGGTATATAAATGACACTTACAAGGCCCCGTGCCCAGCAGTAGAAGCCAACATAAAATGCACAAATGTGTTTTTGTAGATTTTAAACTCATAATGCTTTGCTGAGAATTTTTTATGTTATTTATCTTTGCTTGTACAGTATGGTTTCCAATTTGTGGCTTTATAATTGCGTGTGTGTGTGTGTGTGTGTGTGTGTGTTTGTGTGTGTGTGTGAGAGAGAGAGAGAGTGAGAGAGGAGAGAGAGAGAGAGAGAGAGAGAGAGAGAGAGAGAGAGAGAGAGAGAGAGAGAGAGAGAGAGAAAGAGCTTATGTTTCTGCTCTTGATGACATCTGGGTAGCATTACAAAAGCCAGGTGCTCTTCATCAATCACCCCTGGGGATTCTGAGACATCAATCATGTTTTTCTTTGTACAAAACAATCTGTTTCTTTTATTTCATTTTCATTCTTATCCTGGATTTCCCATCTCATTATTTGCTGTCTAGTCCTCAACTGTCATTTACCTATCTTATTATAGTTGTGTCCCTTGAGTAATATCAGGCATTTTATTGACTTGTGTTTGGATAAACAAATGGAATGATTTCTACTGCAATTTTATACATATTTTGAGTTATTATTAAATTGATTATCGGAAGCTTGTAAGTGTTGCCATTTTCCTCTGTTAATTTTCCACCTCCCCATTTTACAACTCAAGTTTTCTAGATATTGAAACAACGAATTATCAAAAGAAGTAGATCTAAAAGAAAGCATTTGAGATTATGTCAAGTGGCAAAATATACAGGCAGAATTGGACAATATTTTATTAGCCAGATAAGTAGACAGGAAGCTCACAAGGAAGAAAAGGCTGCAGATTCAGGATTAAGTGTCACGTTGTGCTGATTTGACCTCTTGGACATTAATCATTTCATTTTCATGAGATTTTGTTGTAAGAGCTTAATGCCACACACGGGGTCTGATGACTGCATAGCCATTCATTTCATAGTTCAGAGCCTGCCAATCCAGAATGTTAGGCTCAAGGGGGACACCTTGGTATACAGATTTAATTTCTTCTGGGGTCAGCACAGAGTCCCACATGTTCAAATCCCCAATCTCTCCCACGAAGGACTGGTAATTATCAAACCCTCCTCCATAATTATCCTGTTCCTGTCCTAAGATAATACTGGGTTTGTTTTTCACAGTGTACCCCTTCTGCAAACCCTTTTTTACCCAAGGTTTCCCATTGACCCAAAATTCAGCAATGCCAGAAGAGGACTCCCAACTAGTACAGAAATGTACTGGAGAAGCAAATTCTTCCACCCCATGGACTTTGGTTCCCTGATTTCCAATGTACAGTTCATATTCTCCAATTCTTTCCTTATAAATTAGCAGCTCATTTTCTCCGTACTCAGCATTGTAGGAGAAAAGACTGTGAGGGCGGGAAAGGTCACTATAGGCTCGAAAACACACTGTAAAGTTCTGCAGAGGTTTGTCCAATCGTGGTATCAGCTTCACATAATCAGTTTCAGACTGTCTGGGGAACACAAATACCTTTCCTGTGAGGTCTGTGAGATAAAGTAAGACATAGTGAGTTTCAGCAAATTCAGAGAAACAATAGCTCAAAATCGACTTCTCTCCCTGACTGTAGCCTAAATTTCTTACCTGTCTGAGCAAAGGCTTCTAAAAGCAGGCCTGCAAGTATAGACACCCCAAGCAGGGACAGCAGCTTGTCCATGCTCTCAGTCCAGGGCTATGACAGCAGCAGTCACTCGAGTAGGAGACAGAAAGGCAGCTGCCCACTACACGTTTAAGGCTCCAAGTATTCAGGTTTTATATGTGCCTTGATGATGTTGAGGGGTGGAGAGCAGCCTTCCCAGGTTCCCCCTTCTTTCTGCCAATAATCATAGCTGTTGTTGGAAAAAGAATGCTGATTCCCCTAGGTGGGAAATCGATGGAAGTTATTCATTAGACACAAGTCAATGCTGGAGTTCTAACTCCCATGACCCAGATTTTATTTCTGGTAAGAGGGGAGCTGCAGAGCTACAAGGTCCTACAAGATGAAGCAAGGGGCCAGGTTGGCAACATGAGGAAGGCCTTGTTCCATTTTGCTACTGGTTTTCCATCGCATGACCCCATGCTTCTCCAGAAAGGGATATGGGAACAGGGCAATTGCATACCATGGAAAGTAACCTGCGTAGGACATTCTAGTATTCTATTTTCGGTTAAACTCTAAAATGTCTATTTGTCCCTTTGTATTTTATTAATTAAATATTGAGGAATGGACGTATTCAGGCATTACTAAGAGGATAAAAACAGTTGTGAAGCACAAATTTTCTGTTTGCTTTGAAGCTTAATGGTTTTCTACTATTGTCATTCAGCCTTTCCTTAATGACTCATCATGCTTTCTTATCCAAACTTTCTTACTTCTCATCACGACTTGGCTTCTAAGATATCAAACTTAATTTTTTCCCCTTTCTGCTTGCTTGATTTTCTTTCTCACCTCTAAAGTCTATAGAATCTTTATTCCCATTCTTTTTTGTCTAGCTTCTTATTATTTACCCTCTTTCCTCTCAGCTCACCTCAGGTTAATTAACCTTTTCAATGACATAGTAACTACCATGGGTAATTGACTCTCTCCAGTTCTCTCATTATTCTCCAAGTCCTCATCTCTAGGCAATAGCTATTTCTACTATTTTTCTAATCTAAGTTGAATATAAGGTTGTAGAGTCTTATCTGACTTGCACACTATGGGTGAATACTAGAGTTAGTTGGGGTTGTACATCACATTATCTCCTAGATTAAATCCCAGTCCTTCCACTTGAAAGTCAATGCTACCTCCAGAATCATCCTAAACTGCCTATGATCTCCTAATAAACCCTATTCTCAAATCAAACATCTCTAATTGTTGCTCTTCACTTATGACTAGCTTTCCTGATTTTGTTACTTCTATTCATTGCCTTCAAATTCTCTTTTATATTTTTTATTCACATCCTAAATGTTCTTCAAAATTAATCTCAAAAGTGATCTCCTTTATAAAACTTTTCTGAAGGCCCAACTATACATTATTTTCACTTTTTTGGACTCTTAAAAAATCTTAGTTATTTTCCTATTACTGAGATAAGACACCATATTCAAGGTAACTAGTAGAAGAATTTGTTTAGGGTTTACAGTTACAGAGAGTTAGAGTTCATGGCTATCATGTTGGGGTGCATGGTAGCAGGTAGGAAGGCATGACTGACCCTGGAAGAGTAGTGGGAGCCCATATATTGAGGCACAACTATAAGACAGACAGGTAATGGGAGACTGGGAACAGCATGAGTCCTGTGAAATCTCAAAGCCCACTCCCAGGGACAGACCTCCTCTAGCAAGGTCTTGCCTCCTTATCCTTCTCAAACAGTTCTATCAGCTGAGGTACAAGTATTCAGATACACAAACCTATTGGGGTCATTCTCATTCAAGTCACTACAATAAGGTTAATATCAAAGATGCCAGAGGTCATTATCCCATGGCTTCCTCTGTGGCCTCTACCTTATTTTTTGAAACAAAGTCACTCAGTGGATCTAGAGCTTGCATCTTTGACTTAGTTGACCCTTTTCATAGCCTACACCCAACACCGGCTGTCCTAGAAGTGTTATACCATGCCTAGCTTTTATGTGGGTGCTGGATATATGAACTCAGGTTTTTATGCTTGAACAGCAGTCACTTAATCTATTGAACCATTGCCACTATTCCAGGTTTAGATTTTTTTGACGTAGAGTTTAGTAGCAACACATGGTATAATATAATTGAGTAAAACGACTAGGTAATGCTATAAATAGAAGCTGAGGGTAGAGTTTAATATGAACCCAGGGGATATGTAATTACAGGTTAAGGTGTTAATCAATGAATATCATAAAATTCAAAGAATAGGTTAACCAGCTGCTTACAGTCTTCATCATAAATTAATGAATTACTAATCTGTTAACCAAAAGGGTCTAGATACCAGTATATTTGGAATCTTTTTAAATTGTTGATGAATCTATATATTCCCAGCTAGGGGAATATATGAGCTAGTCCAAAGAGCTTGGTAGAATAGATATTTATATTGCTGTTGGGGACTAGTGACAACATGTATTGTTGAATATGGAAATACTGTAAAGAGAAAATCTTGGTTGAAAAGTAGGTTTGGTTACTACTAGAATGAGAAGAAGGTAGAAAAAGTGGGTACTGGTATTTTAAGTGCCCCTACCATGGCATGTTTCACAGGTTTTAGAATAAAATAGCTCATGGTTTAGCAACCATGAAGATAGAAACCAAGAAATGAAGACTCTTGATATCAAGATGTAGGAAAATGAATCTTGAGTCTTCAGAGCTGAGTGGAGTTCTCACAGAGAGTAGATATTTGGATGTTGTCTTGCCAGTGAACATTCAGATACAAGTTGTAGTTTCCATCTGGGTGGATCCTGTGAGGAAGAAATGATAACAATAATATTGAGAAGAAGAAGGGTGATATGTATGGCCACAATAGAGGTGTCCTACTTTAGTCAGTCAGCATAAAAATAGAGGTTACCTTCAGAGAGGACAAGAGAAGGCACTGTCAGAACCAAAAGAATGGATGCGACAAGGCAGATATGTAAGATATAATTAGAGGATTACATGATTGAAACATGAGGTATTCAATAATGCCTTAGTAGTTTAAGGTCTTGATTGTGGCATGTTATAATCACAATAGCTCTTAGGAAAAACTGGACAGGAAGAAATTGAAGTGGATGAGGGGCACTACTAAAATTCTTTAATACTAAGAATTATTTTCCATGGGTTATGTTAGTTGCAAGAATATTTAAAGAACATTTAGATAGAAAAATGGAGTTGAGAATTGAAATTAAGTAGTTGCCACCCTGTTATGTCATTGTATAAAATCAAATATATTCGATCATACTTACCAAATAGGAATCATGGGAAAAGATGAGAATAAAAGTCTGTATTCTGTATGATATTAACTCAAACTAGACTTTATTCTAAACTTTTTATTTCTTGCTAACATTTTTGTTGCTAAAATGAATGTCATAGACTCAGTAATTTGCAACGAGTAGAGGTTTATTTAACACAGTTATAGACTCTGGGCAGTGTCAGAACATGGTACTAGACCTCTGGAGAGAGCATCCTTGCTCCATTATGATATGGTATAAGGTACCAATGTGAAACAAAAGGAGCATGTTAGAGAAAGATTGATTTTTAATAATAAAGCCACTCAAAGATAACTCTGTAATCTGCAATCTACAAAAACTAATCATTTCCAAAAGGCCCCATTGACATATGGCTTTGGGGAAATGAGTTGGAACCTGGGGGCCTATTTCCAAAGTGTAGCATAAGTCATTTGGAAAGATAAGATGCTACTGCTGTGGATTGGACTGTGGAGAGCCCACTGGGAGGTTATGGAGGCAAAAGCTGCATCCAAAGTGCTAACCTTGAAATGACAGTGTGACCTAAGAGAGAAAGGGCAGTGGAGAGTTCGAGATCCATGATTGCCACTTAGATTTGGAAATACAGACTTCAGAGTAATTATTCTATAAGTAATGATGAAACAAGGGATTGTCTTCTGCAGTGGAAGAGAGAAAATAGAAGAGGTCAGGGGTCAAGCACCGATTTGAGGGAACATTTACCTTCATGGATTTGAAGGCAACAAAAGAGTTGGTGTCTGGGAGAACAATTGTGTGTGGTGTCATGGAAACCAAGCTTGTACAGCTTCCCAGAAACCAGTGTCCAGTAGTATTAGCTGCATCAGAGAGAGAGATCTAAGTAGAAAGGATGCTGGATGTAGCAATAAAAATTTCATCAGTGACCTTTGCAAGAGCAATTTTCTTAAAGCGAGCATGGCAGAATTCAACTTTAACGATATAGTTGAAAGAGAAGAAGAGATGCTTCCTATGTTTCAGTAATTCTGACAAGGGACAAATGAAAAAACCATATTCTCCCTGGGGAGTCCTAAATACAGTGTGTATTCCCATTTAGATTCCCATGGTCTCTTTTTAACAGAATTATTTGTTCTATTTTTCTCATGATCTAATATTTCATACAGAGATTATGACTGACCTTTTAGCAAATTTGTTCTTTAAGACTTTAAACACCAGGCTCCAGGCAGCTGGTTGACTTCTATTTCTCTTCCCCAGTTCTGGCATCCTCACAAACTAGGCTTTTAGTTTCTAGGTCCTACTGGTAATCCATTAAGGAGCAATTAGGCCACTGGACTCTATCCTCATGAATGAACTCAGATGATATATATGTATATATCTTTCTCTTATTGGTTGATGAATAAGCTATTTCAGCCAATGGATAGTCAGGATGTAACCAGGCAGGAAGTATAGGCAGGTCTACCAGACTAGGAGAATTCTGGGAAGAGGAATGCAAAGAGTGAGTCATGAGAGAGGCGTCATATAACTACCAGGAAGATAGTATACCTGGGCATTCTCCAGTAAGCCAAGACCACATGGAGATACATAGATTAATAGATATGGTTTAATAATTAAGAGAGAGATAGCATGTAAGAACCCTGAGCTATAGGCCAATCAGTTTATAATTAATATAAGCTTCTGTGTGTTTATTTGGGACTAAACAGCTGTGGAACCAGGCAGGACAGAAACTTCTGTCTACAGATCACTATGGCCAGAGTGAGTTAGTCATAAAAGTGAGCCTGCTCTCTTCTTGTCCTCTCTTGTGTACTTCTTTTCCATGTAATGCCTTGTTTATGATGTAGCAAGAAGACCATCATCGCATGTGACTCCTTGAACTTGGGAATTTCCAGCCTCCATAATTGTGAGACAAACTTCTGTTATTTATAAACTGGGTTTTATAAAAGGCAGAACTTAGGATCAATGAATTAGGGTACCTGACAGAGAAAATATCCATATAGTTAAACATGAAAGCTGCTGCCATGGCTTTTTTCGGCTGTTTATAATAAAGTAACAAGAAGGGAAGATATTTAAGGATGGAATCTGTGATTAAGAGGGAAGCACATAACTTTAGGGTAAGTTTAGGGATTGCATGGCATTTGTAATCAGAATTCTGGTAGAGACACACACAGTAAATGACATTCTGAAGAAGTTGCAGATGGAACTAAATATCAACGAATCTACTGATAACTGAAGGATGGTAAAGGAGGGAGAGTCCGTTTTCTTTAGGGGTATGGTCCTTTGTAGGATAACCAGACTTCAGTAGATGATCCTACAACCTTGCATATATGGATTGGACTCAGTGAGCTATAGTAAAAAGAAGACAAGAAATTAGGAGGAAATCAGGTGTTAGTGACCCATGCCTTTAATCCCAGAACTCAGGAGGCAGAGGCAGGTGGATGTCTATGATTTCAAGGCCAGCCTGGTAAACAAAGAGAGTTCCAGAGCAGCCAGGGCTATTACACAAAAAGTCTTGTCTTGAAAAAGAGACCAAACCAAAAAAAAAAAAAAACGAAAGAAAGAAAAGAAAAAGTTAGGAGGTGTATATACTGGAGAAATTTAGGAGGAGCTAGAGTTGGGTAGTGGGGGTGATGAATGACACTGGAAATCATTGTGTGCATGTATGAATTTCTCAAAGAATAGACAAAAATATGTTTTTATAAACCAGAGGGAAAATCATTCTTATTAGCAGTGAGACCTTTAGTGACCTAAAGGGATGACACCAACTGGCAAGCTAAGCAATAGTGTAGAGACCACCTTGAATGCCCATTCTTGATAATGAACTTGATGTCTATAACCATCTTGGAGCCTTCATCCAGGGACTGATGGAAGCAGAGGCAAACACCCACAGTTAAACACTGAATTCAATCCATGGAACCCAGTGACAAAGAGAGAGGAGCGATGAGCAAATTGGCAAAGAATGGGCTGGTAAAACCAGCGGACACAACTGATCTGAACAGGGGAGAGCTCTTGAACCCCAGACCGACAGCTGGGAGGCCAGCATGGGACTGATCCAGACCCCCAGAGTGTGACAGTCAGTGAGGCGGTCTGGGCAACCTATGGGGCCCTGGGCAGTGGATCAGTGTTTATCCCTGGCATATAAATGGACTTTGTGTGTCCATAACACAAAGGGGGATGCTCTCTCAGCCCGGACTCTTAGGGGAGTGCCTGGACCCTGCCCTGAGAGAAATGACAAACTCTAGATATCCCCTATGTGGAAGGAAGTAGGGATAGGGTGGGATGTTGGGGAGGATGTGAGGGGGTGAGGGAGGAGGGGAGGGAGAGGGAACTGGGATTGACATGTGAAGCAAGCTATTTAAAATTAAAATAATAAAATAAAAATAAATAAAAAACAAGGTATTGCATAACCAATTGGTATTTTCTTCCCTAGCAATTATTTTTTCTTTCTTTCTGCATTCCTTAGTTGCCTGTAGTACTTTGTTTATGATTGAGGCTTCATGGGCTTTCTCCTGTCAAATTTAGCATGCCTATTGTTGTCCATGGTAAGATCATGTTTATGACTACTAAATGAGCTCAATTCCTAATTATGTTCTAATCATTTGTTCTTAGGCCCACAGACAAATATAGTCCTCACTCTTTATCACAAAAATCTCTCTTTGAATTATTTTCTGAGATACTTCTAGTGGTGATGGGGTTCAGGACTCTGGACTTCTGAGTTGATGTTACAATGAGTTGAGGCTTTGGAGGTTAAGTGAAATGACATGAACATATTTTGTCTGTGAAAATTAGATGGATTTTGGGAGGCAGGTGGAATACTATGATTTGAATGTGTCACCCAGAGTTTATGTATTGAAAACTTGGTCCCCAGTGTTGCAGTGTTAGGAGGTGATAACTTTAAGAGCTGAGTAGGCAATGAGGACTTTTCCCTATGGATTAGTGTGATCACTGTACACGTGTCCATATTATAAAAGAAATTTGGCCCTACCTTACTCTGTTTAAAATTCTCTTTTATTATATGTTGACTTCTATAATATTATGAACAGAAAGCTGGCCCTCACAGATGCAGTCCTTATTCTTTGACTTCTCAACAATGAGCCAACTATTCTTCTCTTATTTATCAATTGCCCAGTCTGTAGCTTTCTGTTATAGAATACAAAGTAACACTATAAAATAATAACAATTATGGCCAACTCTTTGCCAAATGGCTCTTTTAAACTAAATCTGGGCTCCAGGTGCTGTGGTGATGGTTCAAACTCCCTTTACCAATCTCGGAGTCTTCACAAGTTGACTTGCCACTTTCTGGGTCCTACTGATACATGGTAGACTCTTTCCTTCAACTCAGCTCTCTGTTCCTAACTTAAGGCTTAATTTATAAAAGAAAGTCCCTGCTAAGCCACTTATTTTTTATTCTAGGCCTCAGCGAGGCATTCAGATAATGTTGTCTCACTAGGTTCTCACTTTCACATTCAGAATGCAACTGAAAGGACTCATTTGGGTGTCATACTGTCTACTTTTCTGTTTACTTTTGTACATACTTACATTTCTTTTTGAGATGGTCACTTTTATAGTTTCTTAAGTTTAAAATTTAGCTTTTGTTATTGAAGAGGAATATTCTCCATCATTTCTAATATAATTTTTAATAAAATTGTCTTTTGATTGGAACTCACTTGTCACAATAATCTCTTTGCTGCTCATGATCTCTCATGACACAAACATTTGGGAGAAGGAAATTGCAGAAAAGAAAAATGTGATGGCAAGGACTCAGTGTAACCCTGTATCTTGAATATGTTGAAAAGAAAAAAAATTCCTTAACTGTGCATAGAAATTATTTCTCAGTCTACAGTGATAGAGAATACAGGTGTTGATGAAACAGGGCTAGATTTCTCATATAAATATCTGGAAGAATATTTTTCTGGAGTGTCGTGTGTCATGCTTATCATACTGTTTTGCCTCATGCCATCTTTGTTCCTATGGCTAAAGATTCACATCTGAAGACCTTCCCTGCCATACAGACCTGTTTCATTGCCATTTGCAACCCATAAGAATACAGAGCAAGAGTCTTACAGAAGTTGTACAGTTCCCCTTGCCTGTTATCCTTAGCATTTGTGTGTGCCATCTTCCATATTTTCACTAGAAAATGACATCACTGAAAACCAAGCACAGTGGCTAGTTCAGAACCCGTGCACCCTGGTTGGTACTCTACAGTGTTCTTTAGCCTCAGATGAGAGATCTTCACATTTTTCTTGGTTTTTGTCATCTTGAACCACAAACAACTGATGTGTGGTTGCCTAGATATTCATGAGATGTGGACTTTGGGAACAAGACTAGTATGTTGTACCTTTCTTGATTGTTGATCATAACTGTAACAGGAAAAATAAAAACCCAGAGATAGATATTGGAGTTCAACCTTCAAGCTAAAAATCAGAGAAGCAAAACAACCAAGCACTTGACATTTCTCACCTCTAGCAATGCTCAGATAGAGGGATGATTGTGTTCTCTGATTGCATCTCCAAACTACACTATCCTCTCAGACTGCAATCCTATGCCGTCCCTCTCTGGAAACTAAATCCCACATGAGATCCTTTGCTTTTTTAAACCTCTTAAATCCTGATATTAAAGGTGTGAGCTCTTATCATTCTTGTGTAACGCAGGATAGTCTTGGACTCACAGAGATCCACCTGCTTCTGCTTCCCAAATGCTGGGATTAAAGGCATGTGATTCCAAGTGCTGAGATACCCTTTGTGTGAACTCTTTCTCTTTTAGACTTGATGTATTTCATGTATCTTAGTGTGGCCTTGAGCTAACAGAGATATGTATGTCTGTCTCCAGAGACTGGGATTAAATGTGTGTATCACCGCTCCCTGTCTCTATGCTGTAGTTAACTTTGCATTTTGATCTCCAGTGGGGCTTTATTAAATCATAAACAATATATCATCACACATAACAGCAGCCCACACGGCATCTATGCTCCATTAACACTTCTGTACTGTAGTGATCCACTTCTGTGTCATCCTGTTATGAAGCTTTCCTGTATTAATATTACCCTTGAAGTAAAAAATATCTATTAACTCTACATAAGTTCATAGGCTTAGTTTACATTTCTTATATCAACAACCATTACCATCATAATGTTGGAAATTGCATCATTTTGTGTCTATCCCTCCACCTTTCCATAGTTCTTGTCTTGTACAGTTATGCCATTATTGACTCATGTAAGCCCAAATAGATAAATTAAAAATAAAATAAGCCTTCTATCCAAGGCCTACGTGATCAACATTCAGTGGTAGATCCCTATTGTTTACTGACTCAGGTACACAGAGACCACATACACAGCTATGGACAGAGGATTTCTTAATAGATTTACTCATTTCATCAGGAGACCTTTAGTCTGGGCCAATGTTTTTCCTGCTCACCAACATTTTTTATCTCACAAGTGGACAAAATAGAGAGCTTTGTTGTAAATTGGCTGAAGCACTTAGGCTGTTCTACTTGAGCTCCCCAAAGAGGGCAGAAGCTAGGATTTCTACTCTGTAGCTCATTACCACCATGCAGCAGCCCCTGAGAAGTGCTTTGATGACTTATTCTTATGGGCAAGCATTGTGAATGAAGGTTCTCCTGACTCTTATTTCACCTGGCCTTTCAGTACTTGACTTTGGTCTTTGAGTGGTGCTGGCCTCATGATGATGATGGCAGGAATAACTTCAGTTAAGGAATCCCTGGGACAATCTGAGCCTCTCAGTTCCATTATTTGACCCTTAATGGACATTTCAAAAAGTGTTACTTACCATTTGATGGTTGAAAAAATAAAGACTTTCAGCCAGGAAAGGCTCTTGTTTCCAGGGACTCATCCTGGCTGACCACTTAGATGGTGTTCGTTTAGGTGGAGGACACTTTACTAATGTCAGAGGAAACCGGTCTTTTTACAATGACAATATTCTTGTAGTCTCAATGCTGCTACAGTGAAGATCAGATGAGAGCTTCTTTGAGGAAGCTGCACCTGAGTTCCAGGTTTTCTCTTCTCTTTTGAAAGCTTTTGAGAATGACCATTCTGTGGAGGTGCATGGTAAATGCTTGGGTCAGTAGTGGCTAATTGTGTGCAAATAGCTTTGAGTGCTTCAATGTAAATGTCAACTATAATTTTCAATGATTCAAATATCCTAAATGTCCTTTTTTCTTCTCTGAGTGGGTTGGTTGGAATGTGGTGGGAGGGAGAGGTTAAAAGTTTGTTTTCAATCATGTATCCTATTTTGGATGTATATTTTTGAAAAAAGCCCCTCTATGCCTTTGTCTTATTTTTTCTCAAGTATGTCATTATTCATGTGATTAAGACAAATTTTGGGTATGTCCAGTATGTAATAGAATTAGGAAATATATTGTGATAGTCACTTGTATGGTTTGGGGACATTTGAGCTATTTTAGCTTCATGTCAATTTTTTTCCTTTATGCATTTATATTTCCATATTCACTAAAACATTTTGACACACACATTTTGGCCGCTTTTGTTTTTATTTCTCACCAACAGGCTATTAGAGGTTAAAGGTCCTAGGAACAGAGGCATCTCCTTCTGGAGTTCTCTTACTTGTCAGAATGAGACATCAATAGGAGCTGTCAATGTCTCAGTGAGGATCAATTTACAATGTACTTTTATATTGGGCTTCTAGTGGATTTTGGAACTAATTTTGCCATTTGAGAATTTCTGAAACTGAACAGAAAATACTCCAATTTCGGGTGCTGTCTGTATATTCTCCCATTTCAAAATCAGATTTTTCAAAGAAATCTCTGATTTACTAAAGTCAAATATCTAATGTTCTGTAACAGGGGTTTGCAACACAGTTTTGTCAAAAATTCACAGTAAGAAGTAAATTTCATATTGCAATGATGTTTGAACACATACTCACACATATCTATACATATATAAACCAAAATGACAATAAAACAATGCAAAGAAAATTTCTGGAGTGGCTGAGAAATGATGATTAGTCTATGAGACTGGATAGAGTGCCTGGAGGAGAAAGTGGTGTCAAATATATTTGAAGTGGTTCAGCTCTACAGGTGATGGTAATGGTAGGACTCTCTTCCTTTATTTCTTCTCTTCTCCTCCTTTTTGCAGCTTCTTCTTTTGTTTCCCATTACTCTTGTTTCTTTTCTTCCTTTTTCTCCTCTTTATTCTTTATTATTACAATCACCATAATCACCATTTTTATCACCATTGTCATTATCATCACCACTAGTAGCAGCAGCAGCAATGGTATCAGTTTCTTTCTTCTTGTGTATTTTCTACCACATTCAGGCAAGGCTGGCCATTCCATATCTTATTCTCTAGTACTTGGAGAAAATCTTTAATATTTCATCCTTGCATATTTACCCATAATATAAATTGCTGATTATTTATCATATGTCACTCACTATTAAATTATGATCTGAATGTGAAGTGTTACCCCAAATGGTTCATGTGTTGAAGGTTCCGTGTCCTACTGATGACACAACTGAAAGGACATTGATTGGATCATGAATGGACTAATTTTATCAATGGGACCCATTGATGCAATATTAGTGAAATAGACTATTAGGAAGTAGGGGTCATTAGGAGGTCAGACTGGTCATTGTAGTTCATATTGGTTCATAGCTGGGTAGTGTGAGGATGGTTACATTTCTTTTTATGTATCTGTATAGCAGCTTTTAGCACTCTGAAAGACAGTCAGTAGGGATGAAGCTTTATTTAGTACCAGCTTGACTTCTCTATGTTCTGAGTCAAGTATGTGGTGTATTCAGCAATAAAGTCTTAACCATCAAGTTCCGGAGGGTAATCAAGAACAGTGACATCAACCTATAATGTTTGGGAGTATATGGGAGCCCGCTGACGAACAACTCAAAAAAGTGGTAACCTATACCTGGAACTGGACTCTTTATTTGATAACTTATGATGGTCAGGTAAAGTATTCTTCCCCCCATCTCCTGTTATGTGGTAATTCCATCTAAACCTCTCTTAATACATGTATGTATATATATTTTAGGAGTCTTCTATACTAATAGTTTTTTACACAGTGTTTTCACAGGTCTTTGGTGTTAGTTACCTCCATCTCGTACTTCCCCTTCTACCTGTATCTCCATCCCTCATCTCAAAGAATCTTTCCCCTTCTGTTACTCTTCAGTCTCCCTTCATACCACCTGCATTGTATCTTTCCTTCCTCAAATCACCCCCATGACCCTTATTAATTTCCTGTCTTTTATGGGTACATTAACATAAATGCACACATCAGAAGAGTCAAACCTAGCACCTACATATGAGAGAAAATATGTATTTGTATTTTTGTGTCTGGATTACCACAACCAGAATGACTATTTCCAGCACCACCTATTTACATGCAAAGTTCTTTTTCTTAATAGCTGAGTAATATTTGATGGGGAAGTCCTTCTGTGCATATGTTTGTCTGACTGGTTGATAAATAAAGCACTGTTGTCCAATAGGGAAGTAAGATAGGTGGAAGTAGGAGTCGGAGGAGGATTCTGGGACATGTAAAATGTGGAGAGTCACCATGTGATCCCGGGAAGAGAGGATGCATGAGGCTGCATCCTCGGTAAGATAAGACCTTATAAAAATATATAATAGTAATTATGGGTTAATAATTGAGTAAGAGGTAGCCATTAAGAAACCATAGCAAATGGCCAACAGCTTTATAATTAATATAGCATCCCATATGTTCATTTGGGACTGATGCGGCTCTGGGACCGGGCTGGTGGGGAGAATGCACCGTACAAATATTCCATTCTGTACGTGTACATTTTCATCATCCATTCATCAGTTGATGGGCATCTAAGTGGTTTCTATTTCCTGGTTATCGTGTAGAGCAAAAATGAACATGGATGAGCAAGTATCTCCATAGTAGCATACCTAATCCATTGGGTAAATGTTCAAAATAGTATAACTAGATTATATTGTAGCTCTGGTTTAACTTTTGAAAAACCTCCATAATGATTTCCATAGAGGCCGTACCAGCTTGCATGCCCACTAGCTGTGACTAAGTGTTCTCTTTACCTCACATCCACCCCAGCACTTGTTGTCATTTTATTTAATCTCAGCCATTCAGACTAGGGCAATATGAAATCTCAAAGCAGTTTCAATTTGCATTTCTCTGATGGTTAATAATGTTGAACACTGAAAAAAAACTCTCAGTCATTCGTGTTTCATCTGTTGAGAACTCTGTTTATTTCCATGCCCCAATTTTAAATTGAGTTGTTTGCTTTCTTGATGTTTGGTTTTATTTCAATTCCTTATGTATTCTAGACACTAACCTTCTGTCAGATGTATAGCTGGGAAAGTTTTTCCCATGATTCAGGCTGTCTCTTCACTATAATGATGGCATCCCTTACTGTACAAAAGCTTTCTAGTCAGATGAGGCCCCATTTTTTATTTCTTGATCCTAATGCCTGTGCTGATGGAGTCCTGTTTGGAAAGTCTCTTCCCATGTCTATAAGTTGAAGTGTATTCCCTACTTTTTCTCTAACAGATTCAGGGGTCTGTGTCTTATGTTGAGGTCCTTGATCTATTTATAGTTGAGTTTTATGTAGGGTGATTAATAAGGAACTAGTTCTAGTCTGTAAATAGCTACCAAGTTTGGGCATATTTTGAAGATGCTCTCCTTTCTCCAATGTGTATGGTTGGTCTCTTTGTAAAAAAAATCAGATAGCTGTAAGAATGTGGGCTTATATGTGCATCCTCCATTCTTAGTCACTATATCTGTTTTTATGCTGGTATCATGGTGTTTTTTATTAGTAGAGCTCTGCAATATTACTTGAAATTAGAGATAGTGTGATCTCCAGTAGTATTTTTATTATTCAGGATTATCTTAGCTATTCTGGTTCTTCTGGTTTTCCATATGAAATTTATGATTAATTTTTCAGTTTCTGTGAATAATTATGTCAGGAGTGTATGGAAGATTGCACTGAATTTGTGGATTGCTTTTGGAAGGATGACCATATCACTATCTGAATCCTATCAGAGCATGAGAGCTCTTTTATCTTCTAGCATCTTATACAATTTCTTCTTTAGTATCTTAAAGCTGTTGTACAATTCACCTCCTTGGTTAATCTTTTAATATTTTCTTGAAGCTTTGTGAATGGGATTGTTTCTTGTATTTTTTCTTTTTATATATGTATATAGGGAGACTATTTTTTGACCATTTACCAATAGTCTTTATTGGAATATAGTATTGGAGTACAAGGGCAGGGGTAGGAAAACCTCAAAGTGAGTCCTCATCTAGAGATGGAGCTTTTTTCATCACATTCATGTTGGGCATGTCAACTAATGTCACTGTGCATGCCTTATTTAGGCAATCACAATGTTCAAATTTTATGAGTGTAACATCCCTATCACATATAGAAGGCACTGTCTCACAGTAGATGTCTGTTTGGTTCATGTTGGTTTATAATGTCTGTTTGTCTGTTTAATTTTTGTATGAATGACCTGTCCATTGGTGAGGGTTGGGTAGTGAAGTCTCCAACAGTGTGAGGGTCAATACGTGATTTAAACTGTAGTAGTGTTTCTTTTACAAAAGTAGGTGTCTTGTGTTTGAGGCATATATGTTAAAAACTGAAATGTCATCTTGGTAGGTCTTTCCTTTGATGAGTATGAAGTATCCATTCCTATTCCTTTGTTTAGTTTTGGTTTGAAGTCTATTTTGTTACATATTAAGATGGCCAAACCAGCTTGCTTCTTAGATTTCTTTCTTGGAATATTTTTTTCAAACTTTTTCTCCAAGGTAATGTCTATCCTTGATGTTCAAGTGTATTTCTTGGATGCAGAAGGATGGATCCTGTATTTGTGTACATTCTGTTAGTATGTGTCTTTTCATTAGGGGAATTTAGAGCATTGATATTGAGAGATACCAATGGTCAATGATTGTTGATTCCTGTTTTTTTGGTATTGTTGTTGTTATGTGTATGTTATTCTTCTTTTGGTTTTGCTTGTATTTATTTCCTGTGTTTTCATGAGCATAGTTAACCTCCTTGTGTTGGAGTTTTCCTTCTAGCACCTTCTGTAGGGCTGTATTTTTAGACAGATAGTGTTTAAATTTGACTTCATCATGGAATATCCTTTTTTCTTCATCTACGGTGATCAAAAGTTTTGCTGGCATAGTAGTCTAGGCTTACATCTGTGGTCTCTAAGAGTCTGCAGCACATATGTGTGGACCATTCTGGCTTTCAGTCTCCCTTGAGAAGTCAGACATAATTCTAGCAAGTTGACTTTTATATGGTACTTGATCTTTTTCCATTGTAGCTTTTAATATTCTTTCTTTGTTCTTTATGTTTAGTATTTTGATTATTATGTGGTGAGGGTAATTTCTTTTTAGTTTAATCTATTTGGTGTCCTTTATGCTTCTTGCGCCTTTATAGGATCTTCTTTAGGTTAGGAAATTTTTCTTTGTTGAAATTTTCTAAGCCATTATATCTTTAAAGTTTGATTTTATCTCTTCTGACTCTTGTATTCTATTGGCGAGGTTTGCCTCTATAGTTCCTGTTCAAATTCTTAAGTTTTTTATTTCCAGAATTCCCCTAGTTTGTGTTTTCTTTATTGCTCATATTTCCACTTTCAGTTCTTGAACACTTCTATTCATTTCATTACACTTAATTTTGTTTCTCTTGACTTTTTAAAAAAGGATTAAGTAATTTCCTCTCTAGGTACCTCTATCATCTTCATGTAGGTGGTTTTAGGGTCTTTTTCTTATGCTTCAAGTACGTTGGTATATTAAGGACTTATTGTTGTAGGACTCTAGTCCTGGCTGTTTTGATTGTTTTCTTATGCTGGCATCTAGGCTGGGTTTGGAGTGATTACAGATCTGGCTGCTGATTTCTGGGTTTGTCTTTGTTGAATGGGAGTTTTATTCCTTGGTTTCTGTTTCCTTGGATTTTGAGAGGTGTATTGGCTGTGTGTTGCCTATTTTATTGGCCTACTCACCTGGTGTGTTCATAGGGAATGCCTAATTATTGTATGGAACTGGAAACGAGGGTGGGAGGA
Source organism: Mesocricetus auratus (assembly GCF_017639785.1). Lineage (NCBI taxonomy): Eukaryota > Metazoa > Chordata > Mammalia > Rodentia > Cricetidae > Mesocricetus > Mesocricetus auratus. The sequence goes on along the minus strand of NW_024429266.1, from coordinate 19,584,393 downwards.
ATGGAGCTTGTTCTCCATTAACTGGCCAGTGAGAAATTTCCTGTGGTGTAGGAACTGAGTGGGGACATGCATGACTTCTGCTCTACTTGATTAGGTTGTATGCAGAACTAAGCTGATGGAGAAGAAATCTCCTGTCTCTCCTGCTGTCATTTCCACCAGCAATAGCTCTTATACAATGCAGAGAGGGGTGAGTACAGACTTATGCAAAAGGTCACAGTTTTCTGTTTTCCCCAAATTTTTTCTTATTTAAGCGTTTAGAGAGTTTGATTAAAAAACACTGCAAGTACTCTGGGCAACCTCCAGAAGGCTGGAATAATTGTCATTAATAATTTTTCCAGTTGAAGAAATGTTTGTTCAAGTGATTTTTCTTTTGCTGAGCTGCTTGCCTTGCCATTCCCTGAGCTTTTGTGTTTCATTTTGTGATTTTGCTAAAGACTTAGTAGTACATTGACTTGTTTCAATAAAAATACCACATTTACTATTTCAGTGTCAGGTGCTGGGGCTAGCACTAGAAATACAGAGAAAATGTCTCCCTAGTATTAGAGAGGCAGTAATCTAGTTATTTTCCCCTATAGACCAGTGTTATGCAGATGGTACTCACAGAATGTTGGAAATGCAGTTGACAAAGGATACTAACCATCACTACAGAGATAAAGAGTAATTGGAGGTTGGATTTGTGCAAGAGGCAACCTTTGTCCTGGATTTGAAAATATTAATAAAACTTGTCTTTTGACAGAGGAAGAATAGACACTGCAGACAGCAGTAGAGAATTAGAAACTGATATGTATACCAAGAACATTTAATAATGTGCAATATGACAGAGTACTTTACACCACATAACACACATTGGATTTCATACTTGTTTGGTATGGGAGAATGTTCTTGAAGCAGTAAAAACATACAAGAGAAGTGAGAAACTGGACATAAAATGGCTAACTAGAGTCAGTCTAGTTATTTCATGCACCCCCGGTTCAAGAGATTGTTCCCAAAATATGCCATGGTGCTTCTACCCTTGTGTTCTTCAAGTCCATTTTCTTTGCCAAAATATGTAGGTGAGGAGAAAAGAGATTCATCTCAAATATTGAAGGGGATAACCAAATGGTGGGAATAAAGGCAGTTCTGAGACAGAATCAGTCAAGTTGATTTGTCTGTTAACAGAACTAAGTAGGGGATTACAGACAGTTTAATAAGCAAAATTTTCTTTGGGGGAACAGCCACCATGACTTTCCAAAGGTAGTACCTTTCAGTTGTAGCAGGAGATCAAATGGTGTGGTAGGGGGACAGGAAGAAAAAGACCAGAGGTTTTCAAAGTAGAGACTACTATTTTGGTACTGCATTGTTTGTAAGTTTGCCTCACACATTCCACTTGGCCTTCTAGTTGAATGGACATTTAAATTAAAGGGTTTCTGAAGATGTAGTATATTTCAGAACTCTGAGAACTTTATATTTGCTTAGCATTTGCTTTGTGTTGCTGTGATAAACACCAAAGGTCAAAACAAACTTGGGTAGGAAAGGGTCTACTTGGCTTGTATTTCCATGTTATAGTTCATCATTGAGAGAAGTCAGGGCAGGAGCATAAGCAAAAGCCTGGATGAGGCAGAAGCCATGGAAGAATGTGACTTACTGATTTGCTCTAGCTTGCCTTTGCTACCTTTAAAAAATATAGCCCAGGGTCACCTGCCTACAGATGGTAACACCCACAGTGGCTGTGCTCTAGTACATCAATGAACAATTAAGAAAATTACTCACAGACATGAACATTGAGCAATCTGATTGAGGAAATTAAGAGTCTCTCTTTGCGGGCAATTATAAATTTATTAAGTTGACAAAAACTAACCATACTTATCAACCATCTATCTTGTGTGGTAGATCTATTTTTAGGCAATTTTACTTTGCCAAAAGGCTAAGAACAAACCAAAAGTTAAAATTACACGACAAACAGCACAAGGATTCACAGTGGTTTAAGTAATACTCTATAAAAAATCCTCATGACTTAACATCATGAGAAATTATTTTTGACTCGTTTAAAATACAATGGTATGTTCCTGATTGTCAAGAGTGTCTCCTCCAAGTTACATTTCAAAGATCTTGCATCATATGGCTCTACTATTTCCAGAACTTCACAGTCTCTGTCTTTCTATATGGGGAAGGGGCTTGGTCCTGCCTCAATTTGGTATGCGAGACTTCTTTGACTTCCTAAGGAAGGCCTTACCCCCCCTCTAAGGATTGGATGGGAGGGTGGGAAGGGAGGATGTAGGGGGGGTGAGAAAAGGGGAGGGAGGGGGAACTGGGGTTTGTATGTAAAATGAAAAATAATTTTTTTAAATTAAAAATGTTAGCTGTCATCATCATTATATTGTTATTTTTACTTTTATATTTTCCTTTTTGTCTGCAAATTCTAGTTAAATTAAAGCAACAAAAATAACTGCTTAAAAATGCCAATGAAAAAATACAAATGAATCAAAAGAACTCTTCATATAATACAACAGTTTAAAACTGTGGACAAATGTTAGATTTTAGTAAATGCACTTAGAACTCTATTAGCTGATTATATAGTTTTGAGAGTTAATAAGCTGTGTTTGTGGAGAGGTTTTCATTTTACAAACTGAGCAGAGGGCACATAGTCTCCTACTATTAGTTCCTTGCGTTGCTCTAGTGTGTTTTCAATAAGTGAAGAGCATTTCCACATCAGGATGCATTCTTTGTATCACAAAGTTCTAAGAGTTTTGAGAAATATACAATGTCACATATCATCTATTACAGTATCAAAGACAATAATTTCTTCTAAGTCACATACTTCTTCCTCCTGAGTATACATACATATGTATATATTAAACAAATTGTTTTCATTTTTCTCTCTTACAATGTATCAGTGTGAATTTGGTATTAGGGTAAGGTACATTTAAAGATTGGAAGGAGATTGTTTTCTCCTCTATTATCTGGAACACATTGCAGACAATTGGTATAGTCTTTTCATGAAATGCTTGTTTTTGTAAAATTATATGTAAAAACAATCAGGGCTTGATACTTTTTGGAGGAAGATATTAATTATTTACTTTGTTTCAAATATGGGGACTTTTAAAATATAAGGTCTAACTACATAGCTCTTTCTGGCCTGGGATTCACTGTGTAGTCTAGGCTAGTTTTAAACTTGGTAGTACTCATCCTGCCTCTGCCTTTTGAGTGCTGGGATTACAGGTATATGCTAACATGTCTGGCTCAGGGAACATTTTTAAATGATTATTACAGGCCAGGCAGTGGTGGCACACACCTTTAATCCCAGCACTCAGGAGGCAGAGGCATGTGGATCTCTGTGATCCAGCCTGGTCTACAAGAGTTAGTACCAGGACAGCCTCCAAAGCTACACAGAGAAATCCTGCCTTAAAAAATGGTTATTACATAGTTATACAGAAGGAAACAAGTTGTTGCTAGGGAGGGAAGGGTAAACTAAAAGTGTGCCTCAGCGGCCGGGTGGTGGTGGCACACGCCTTTAATCCCAGCACGCGGGAGGCAGAGGCAGATGGATCTCTGTGAGTTCAAGGCTGGGCTGGACTGATAGCCTCCAAAACAATACAGAGAAACCCTGTCTCGTAAAAACCAAAAAAAAAGTGTGCCTCAGTGATGGTCCTAAGTGTCCACTTATGATTATAAGGCTTGTTTCCTTCCTTGAGTGTGGACTGCACTTGATGAATCACTTTTAATGAGTAGGAGAAAGTAGAAGTGTTATAGTGTGATGTCAGAGACAGGTAATAGGAAGCACTGTAGACTCCTGCTCACTTTTTCATGGGACTGATCCCTCTTGCTGTGAGGATGCCAGGAACTGTTAAGGAGCTAAAGTTTTATGCCCAGATTTAGCAAACAACTAAAGTACCTGCCAGTTGTCTGGCTGCCTTCTTTGATCCACCAGTGCCATCAAACCATATTCACATGGAAAATTATGGACCAGAATCACCTAACTAATCTGCTCTTTGGTCCTTTATTATCATAAATGTATCAAATTAGAGCTGTCTGAGTGTTAGCCTATGTAATGGCTAATTTTGAACATCATCAACTTGCTTAGAGAATTAATGAAACACACCTTTGAGTATGTCTATGAGGCTACTTCCAAGGTAGAGTGACTGAGGGAGAAGACCTACCCTGATGTGAATAACAACATCCCGTGATTTAGAGTCCCCTGGCTGAAAGGGAGGAGAAGGATGGTAGCCCTCAAGTGTTGGCATGTCCCACTATGCCCTTCCTGTTCCTCTGATATGTGAGAAAACAGCTGCCTGATGCCCTTACTATCATGGAGTCTTTCTCAACTAAAGTGTTCCCTTTGTCATGATGAACTGTGTTACCTCAAATCCTGTGCTGTAGTAGAGTTCTTCTCCTTAAATTGCTTCTGCTGGGTATTTTGTCACAACAACAATAAAAATAACTAACAAGGACTACTACATAATAAAGGTATTTAGTGAATATCTATTATGATTTAAGCATGTTCCTTAGCAACAGGTTTCTCCTAAAATATTACACATGCCTGCATGCACACAAACACACAATACACCAACCTGTTTTCATCTAAAGCACATCTAATTCAAGTATACTTTCTTGACTATTGTAATTTTGTTCATCTCATTATAAATTTAGTACTATCTAAGAATTGACTATGGTTGTCAACTTGGATAATTGCCTTGGGTGACTCACCCCTTTAATTTGTTGATAGTTCATGTCAAAGAATACAATTCTGGGGTAGAAATGGGATTTAGGACTTTACCACTGAGGTTAGACACTAACCTTTGAAAGGGGCTTTAGCCCAGAAATGAGTCCTAGCTAAGTCAGTGTAACTTCCTTCAGTGCTGTTACACTTTTATTCAGAGTCAATTTAGAGGAAACCATGTGCATTTCTTTTTTTATTTTCTACATTGTTTGTTTGTTTATTCAGTGTGTGGATGTATATCCACTCTGGTCTGTGTGGGAAGGTCAGAGGAGAGTTTATAGGAGTCATTTCTCTCCTTCCACTATGAGAGTGTGGAAATCCAAATCAAGTCATAGCCTTAATGACAAATGCCCTTACTGAAGCCCTTTTATCACTTCTTGTCCCCTTTCTCTTCCTCCTCCTCTGTCCTTCCCTCCCTCCCTCTTTTTCTCTTTCCCTCCCTCCCTCTTTTTCTCCAGTAAAGTCTAAAAGATGGTACAAAGAAGCCACACTGAAAAAGAACTTGGTACAGTACATTCTATACCCATGGGAAGGGAAGGCACAGAGATCTGACCTAAGGTTCAGACCTAAGAAAAGTATTAGCTCACTTTGATAGCTGATATCTTTACTTCCTTTCCCATAAGTAACTGTTGGATTTCTGTAAGTCAGTGAATACAGAGTTTAATTCAACAGCTCCACCAGTCAAGCTGTCTAGAACAAAGGGGTAACATACTCATAGAGAGGAGCGAAGAGAGCATCAGCTTCACTGACTTGACTTGAAGACTAAATCATAATGGCAGCTATATGGGGAGTGTTCACTCATGTGTCAGTGTACAATAATTAATTCAGAGGATATTTGACAGCCATCTACCACAGCCCAGTTGTTGTTCCAGGCTCTGGGTACACAGTGGTGAGTGTGCACATCTCTTTACCTCATAGACGAGCTTCTTCTCTGGTGGTATTGGTGCTCAAGTCTTTGTGTCATGGCCCATATACAACTGACCCTAGCCAAAATGTAGTCGCAGAAAGGTATCCTTGTATATCTTTCTACCCCTGCTGTCTCTGCCCATCAAAGGTGACTATGAGAGGAGAAACCCACAATTCCCAAGCACATTGTGTTTCTGTAGACAAAGAACTTCCAAAAATGATTATAAATCTTGGAAAGTGAATACCCTGAGATGCATTCCTGCATCAAAGTATGATTCCTGAAATCGTTGTATTCAATAGAAAGAAAACTAAAGAGAGCAGGACACTGAAACCTTAGGATGCACAATAAATGTCATTTGTCAGAAGCATGGGCACTTACAAAGGTTCATATCTGTGTTACTAATGCTGTGGCTGGGAAGTAAATATATGTTCACTTGTGTGAGCTCAGGGAAGCTGAGGAAATTAGTTCTTGTAAGTTTTTTCTTGACAAGCCTGGGCAGAGGCTGAGGCCCCACAGAGCTTGCTTTCCACCTGACTACCTGTGGCAAAACAGTGGCTTGTGCACCAGCTAGAGCCCTGGTTCAGAAAGCAAAAACCATGCTAGCTGTGGTAAACAGAAAGACATTTGAAAGATGTAATTAAGTGTTTGCAAAACCACTGAGGCCTGCAGGAGCAGGCTATAGGCTGTATCTTCAAGAATAACTCAGAGAACACGATTGTTGAATTGGCCCACCAGGGTGCTCTGTCTCTGTAAATGTTAGAGAGGACAGGGGTCTGGACCCCACTGGGAACCTGCAGCATTCCTTGTGAAGAGATGCAGGGTTGCAGGCAGCAAAGGCAGATGTCTTTCAGCAGTAACACAGAGAGTAACCAGGCCCAGGAAGCAACTCCCTCACTCCCAACAGCTCTAAAAGTCACAGAGCTGGTCACTGAAGACTGGAATGCTCTTCTCAGGAACTCAGCATTGCTACTGTGAAATTGGCTTCACCTCAGTGTCTTTCTCATGTAAATGTTCGCGTGGCATGGCTTTGACTAGCATGGCTTTCATAGAGTAATGAGAGCTTCAGGCTTTGCTGTTCTGAAAGAAAAGAGAGACAGAAACTCCTGGTGTAGCCTCTTCCCTTCTTCCTTCATGGAGTGTGAACATGATGCTGAAGACATTTTGTACCCTATGAACTTAAAACCAGTGTGTTTTAGATGGAGACCTTTAAAGTTGTACCAGCGATTTTTGACTTGGACTTCATGCTACTTGAGACAGAAAATGAAATCTTGTTACTGTATGCTAATGGAATTTAGATGCTAAAAGTCTTCATTGAACTCAGAAGCTCTGATTATCCACATAAAAGATTTGTGTAGGCTTGATATTTTGTCATGGAGGCCCACCCTTCCATTAAGACTCATATAGTTAATGATGGATGTGTGTGTGAGAGAGACATTTTTTCTTTTTAAAAAATTGTGTTTATTATTATTATTATTATTATTATTATTATTATTATTATTATTATTATTATTATGTGTGCCTGGTGACCCTGGAAACCAGAAGAAAGCATCCAGTCTCTTGAAACTAAAGTTAAAGATGGTTGTGAGTTGCCTTGTGGATGCTGGAAATCTAACCTCAGTCCTCTGGAAAAGCAGCCAGGGCTCTTAACAGTGGAGCTTTGACTCCAGCCCCATGAGAGACATGTCCTTTGTGATAATGATGTAGCTACACAGAAAATGCCCAAGTTCCTGTAAACAAACCTTCACCCATACTTTATAAGCAACTCTAATGAAACTCATTGACTTATTTAAAAAAGTACTCAGCTAGAAGAGGAGCTAGTTGAGGAGAGGAAAGAATTGCAAAAGAGGAAGGGAAACAAGAGAGAGCCATGGGGGAAATGATAGAATTATATTATAGATGTGTGAAGGTGTCATGATGAAATATATCACGTATAACCAATGCACACTAGTAAAACACTGACAACATTATAAATTGATGTAACACTCTTCTATTCCTGAGCTTCCTTTTCTTTCTCCTCTTTCCTTCTTTTTATGACTCTTCCTTCTCTTTATTTCCCTTTGTCTCCCTTTTTCTGTCTCTGCCTACTTCCTTGTCATCTCTCCCCCTTCTCTTTCTTCCTATCCTGTCCTCCAATCTATTCATGGAGGATGACATCCAAAAGACTACACTGGAGAAAGACATCAATGTAACATAGACTGTTTCCATTAGAAGGGTTTATCTCCTCTTGCAATATATCATCTGTACCATATCTGTCTACTCTGACTCATACAGATATGACTTTTCTCTAGATATATTGCACTGTCCTGACTGTGAAACGGTTTCTCAGGGCACTTGCCAGATTGCACTATATAGAATTGCTGGTATTTGAACATTTTGACTACAAAAAATAGTACTAACTTTATGTCATGTGGCCTAGTTATATAACTTGGGAGGTTAATAGAAAACTCTGAAACTGAAAGAAGCCAATTTATAATCCAATGAGACCCATTAAGTTAGTGAATTAAGTCATCCAGGTCTGTTTTCTCTTTAAAGTTCAATGTTGTGACATCTCTTTGAACAATCTAAAAAGTTGACTGTTATACTGCAAAATTAGTAATTTCCTTCCCAACTCAATGTAGACAATAGACTTATGTGAATTTTCTCTAACTTGTGAGACTTGGTGGGATGGGGTTGAATATCATCACCATTTGATTTTTCCCTGGAAAATTTCTAAGTAGGTTGCACAAAAGGATCTTCTCTGAGTAACCCCAACTCAGTTCCTTCATGAGTGTGGTAGAGGATCAGATGAGAGACTTGGTGTTACGATCACTAACAACACTGAAGGGAGATCTGAGTGCAGCACATTGTTTCCATCAGAAGGCACTTATTTACTCTTGCTCTGCTCCCTGGGCTTTTATCCTAGGACTTAGACTATGTCTGTCATACCCTACTTCTTCATAGACACCAGGATAATCAGATGACCCAGAAATTAGTTTTCTTAGATTTTCTGCAGTCATGTTCCTGAATCTTTATGTAGTCAAGATCTCTGATTTTTTTCCACTAATAACTTTTAAGTGGAATTAGTATTCTCCCTAGTAAAGATTTTCCCTTCTTTTGACACCACTGCTGATACATCTGACAATTATAGGAAGCACTCTGGTAAGGTTATCAGCACTCCATTTCAGTTAACACTGGGTTTGCTGAGGGAAAGCTCAGTATGACAAATATGACTGACAAATAATCCCAATGATGGTTAACATTTCTGAAAAAAAAAAGGTTTTACTCTAGTCTAGAAGAGAGCTTGGGAGTGTATAGGATTAACTAGAAGTTGGAGAGAAGTAATAACTAATAAGCCATTCTTTTTAATATTGCTTACTGCCGACAGTTATATTTGTTTCAGTGACAAAATTCTTTTGGCCAGGATGCATTAGTTTTGCTCAGCCTCATGATTTCTGTGCCTAGTATGGAGCCTGGTAAATGGAGAAGTAACTGCTAGTTGATTAGATAAATAGTTATATAGTATCAGAGTTTTATAATCCACTTCTAAGAAATTCTCTGTTTCACACAGCATAGGAATGTAAAAATCCATTTAGCTACAATACTTTCGAGTCATCCTTTCCTACATGTATTTCCATAGCTTAAAGCAGGGAGTATCTGTATAGGGCTGAGTGTTCTACTAAGTCTTTGGTCTTCTCCATATACCACTTCTCAACTGATAAAACTGTCCATATGTTTCTCTCCTGTGATGAACTGGTTTTTAAAGGCATCCTTTCTGAAGATCATCTTAGGAATAATTGGCCACTGTCTCCCATTTCCCTGTATTATTAATGGATTGAAACATCGTTGAATTCATAGCTTGTTGAAAATAGAGCCTATTTAGAGGAAGTAATTCAGCAGAGGTATGCATTTGAAGAATATTCATCTCTTTACAGGTAAAAAGTTAAGGAAGGAAAGAAATGAGGAAAGAAAAATGCATTGCACTGAGACAATAGGAAAAGTGTCTTGAAGCTATCACAGGAATTTCCAAGACCTTGCCCACCACAGGCTTTTGTGTATAAGTGGAAACTTCTTTGAAAGACGTTTGTAGAAGAAGGCACTTCCTGGACACCCTGCTTCTTGGGGCTTACCAGAATGTTGTTCCAGCAGAATTCAGTTCACTGTACTTAGCCACTCAGACACATGGAAGTCACCACAACTATGGTACAAGTTCAAGTTGGGGGCAGAACTTAACATTGTCCAATGCAATGCTGATTGTGCAGTCGTGTGGAGTTCCACAGCTCATGGAGTTTTCCTCAGGGATTTAAAAGAGAAACCTGAAATTCAGTCAATACATAGTAGTTTAGATTCTCTGCTGGTAGTTTCTAGAGAAGGTGGTATATGAAGCTGAGAGGGCAAAATTTAAGCCACAGTGGATATCAGAAATTGCTGAGACTATAGAACATCTACAAAGAAAAAACAAAGGCAGCCTAAGGGAGAGGTAATGTGGTTTGCAGGCAGCAAGGTCCTAGGAGGTCACATTATTCTACCAAGTCCTCCTGATTCCAGACAGAGCAATGAGATTTAGCATTTTCTTTCATGGGATTGGTCTTGCCATAGCCCTACCCCTTTTCCTTGACCTAGTCCCCATTTTTAGAATGATAATACTTATGGTGTACAATTGTTTGATTATATTTGATTTTTATTTTACAGGAACTCATAGTTAACATTGTGTTTGCCTTGGGTCTCAGAGGAGATTTTGGGTTTTTGAGAAATGCCAGAACTATTGAGATTAAATGTATTATCCACTATGATAATTGATACATTATGATTTTTGGAGACAGGGAGTGGAGTATTATGTGGTTTGGGTATGGTGTCATGTAAAGGCTCATAATTTTTCTATTTTATTTAAATTAGAAACAAGCTTATTTTACATGTCAATTCCAGTTCCCTCTTCCTTCCCTCTTCCCCTTCCCCCTACTATTCCCCTGTCCCATCCCTTTTCTGCTCCCCAGGGAGGGTGAGGTCCTCCATGGGGGATCTTCAAACTTTGTCATATCAATTGGAGCAGGGCCTAGGCACTCCCCCTTGTGTCTAGTTTGAGAGAGTATCCCTCTATGTGGGTTGGGCTCCCAAAGTCCATTTGTATGCTAGGGATAAATACTGATCTACTACCAGAGGGCCCATAGATTGCTGAGGCCTCCTCACTGACACCCATGTAGAGGGGTTCTGGATCAGTCCTATGCTGGTTTCCCAACTATCATTCTGGGGTCCATGAGCTCCCCCTTGTTCAGGTCAGCTGTTTCTGTGGGTTTCACCATCCTGGTCTTGACCTCTTTGCTCATCACTCTTCCCTTTCTACAACTGGATTCCAGGAGTTCAGTTCAGTGTTTAACTGTGGGTGTCTGCCTCTGCTTCTGTCAGCTACTAGCTGAAGGCTCTAGAATGACATATAAGGTAGCCATCAATCTCATTGCCAGGGAAGGGCATTTAAGGTAGCCTCTCCACTATTGCTTAGATTGTTAATTGGTATCATCCTTGTAGGTCTCTGGACATTTCCCTGGTGCCAGATTTCTCTTTAAACCTATAATGGCTCCCTCTATTGTGGTATCTCTTATCTTGTTCTCCTCTATTCTTCCTCTGACTCAACCTTCCTGCTTCCTCATGTCTTCGTTTCCCCTACTCTTCTCTCCTTTTCTTTCTCCTAGCTCCCTCTCTCTTCTCTGCATGCTCCCAATTTACTCAGGAGATCTTGTCCCTTTACCCTTCTCTGGAGGACCATGTATGTCTTTCTTAGGGTCCTCCTTGTTTCTTAGCTCCTCTGGCAATCTGGATTGTAGACTGATAATCCTTTGATCTATGTCTAAAATCCATGTAAGAGTGAGTACATGCCATGCTTGTCTTTTTGTGATTGGGTTACCTTACCCAGGATGGTTTCTTCTAGTTGCATCCATTTGCCTGAGAATTTCAAGATTCCATTTTTTCTGCTGAATAGCATTCCATTGTGTAAATGTAACACATTTTCTATATCCATTCTTCAGTTGAGGGGCATCTAGGTTGCTTCCAGGTTCTGACTATTACAAATAATGCTGCTATGAACATAGTTGAACAGATGTCCTTGTTGTATGAATGTGAATATTTTGGTTATATGCCTAAGAGTGGAATTGCTGGGTCTTGTGGTAGACTGATTCCCATTTTTCCTGAGAAATCTCCATGCTGCTTTCCAAAGTTACTGTACGAGTTGGCACTCCCACCAGCAATGGAGGAGTGTTCCCCAAAGGCTCATATTAAAGACTTGAACCCCAAATGATGGCACTATTGAGAAGTGACTGGATCACAAGTGTGCTGGAATCATTAGTGGGCTAGTACTCATTAATGGATATGTTCCTAGCTGAATGGGCCTTTTGGGAATTAGGCCTACTTGGAGGAAGTAGGTCCTTGGGAATATTCCCCTGAAGGATGTGCCTTGTCATGACACCCTTTCTGTCTTTCTCTGCTTTCCAGCCAACATGCAATCACTTACGTGCTCCAGGATGTGCTTGCAGCCACTATGTTCTATTTCACCTTAAGCCTTAAAGTAATGGGGCCAGCCAACCATGTACTGAAATCCCCAAAGCTGGTCAAAATCAAGCCTTTCTACCTTACATTCTACCACTACCCCTGCTTTGGTTGTCTTGTCATAGTGACAAAAAGTGACTAACACAGAAGTCCTCTATTGCTCTCGATGTCCTCCTATTTTTCTTACCTAGTGGCTCTTGTGACAGGTGTATTGGCTTTCATCCTGCCTTCTATGTGAAGTCCTCTCAGGTCTGTAGAACTTCTTAGAAACAAACAATAAGTTAAGCTGATTTCCCAGGTTCCTAATATAAATCAAGTTCAACATCACTGATTAGACAGTTTTCATATTGATGTAGGTAAGGGACAGGACACACACCTTTGACTGATCCTCTACTCTCTTTTCACAAGGTATTTGCCTGACTTTTGATTCACTTACCTGCTCTCTTATCACTTGGCGGTGAAGCTGATAGAACCTGAAAGAAACACATACTACATTTCTTCTTTAGCATTTAGGAAAGTTTTGTAGGCTCAAAAGGCGGCGGCTCAATCCCCCATTTCTGGAATGTCTGTCTTCCTTGCCTTTTATTATGACTGAAGCCTTTACCAGTGGTTTCTTTGGCCTCAACTCTTTTGGTTAAATCCCAATATTCTATCTTTAAAAAAGGACCGTTGAAGAGATGCCCTGGACAATGAAAAGTAAAGAGCAAACAGTAGGAGACACTGTATTTTTTTTTTACTATAAATCCAGTAGTTCAATAAATGGGAAATTAAAAGAAAACAGCAGGCCTGATCTACAGGGCTCAAAGTATCATTATCTTCCAAGTAAGTATCTCCTGTTAGTGATTTCCTACTAGAGTATAACTTCAGCCTCACTTATGGGTCATGGTGACTAGGTAATCCTCCCTCTCATAATTCAACACTAAATTCATATTATTGTGATTGAAGTAGACCCCGATCAACAAACATGATATTTTCCAGGATTAGCACATAGTCCCACATGCACACTTTTCCTACAGAACTTTCTCATAAAGGACTGGTTATATTCAAACCTGTCTAAGGAATCTGTTTTCATACTAAAATAATCTTTGGATGAGCTTCTTTATAATATGCCTGCTTGATAATAATATACCTGATGAGCCTTCTCATCAACCCAAAGCTTGGCTATCAATGTCCAAAGAGGACTCCCAATTGCACATGTGTGTGCTGGGTCAGGGGACTGCTAGTAGATATTAGGTGAATCTTGCTGGGCAGTGGTGGCACATGCCTTTAATCCCTCGGGAGGCAGAGGCAGGTGGATCTCTGTGAGTTGGAGACCAGCCTGGTCTACCGAGTGAGTTCCAGGACAGGCTCCAAAACAATACAGAGAAATCCTGCCTCGAAAAACCAAAAAAAAAAAGATATTAGGTGAATCTTGTCATCTCGGTGATGAGCCTGTAATTGGTTCCTATACTTAGAAATGATCACCTCACTGATTTTCATCTGGGAGCTATGTGAGAATATCTCTTCTATGGAGAGGTCAGTACAAGCAGTGGGGACATGATAATGTCCTGCAAAGATTTCTCCAACATTTTGATCAAGCTCATGAGAGCATTATAAGATTTGTGAGGAAAATGAATACCTTTTTATTTATATATGTGAGAAAAAGAAAGTAATAACATCATCTTCACTTAAAATGTGAGCAAGGAAACTCATATAGTTAACATTGAGACTCACAACTGATCACAAAACAGGAAAAAAAGTGATGGTGGAGTGCTCAACCCTAAGTGTAACATCTGTATAACACCCCTTTCCTCTCAGAGCTTGGGAAACACCAGAGAAAAGGGAGTAGAAAGATTGGAAGAGCCATTGGATGGGGAGGATTGTGGTAAAATAATGTCTTCTAGACATGATAGGGGTGATATACACATAAACTAGCAGCAACATGGTGGCCTGCACAAGACCTACACAAGATCAAGCCAGTCAATATTTCAATGTGGATGGCATAGGGACTCATAAGACCCTGCTCCTAGATGAAGAGCTATTGGCAATTTATGGCTTGTGCAGGCAGAGAGAAATTTTTACTTTCTTACTTGGTAGGTTTCATGCATTGATTTCCATCTTCCTTATAAGTACATGGTTATTACAGTTAGAATAAATCACTTGCCTTTCCCCTAGATTTCCAAAAGAAATTTCCCAACTGTAAATACTTAGTATTCTATTTATTGCAAGTACTTTATCTGTTAAATGCTTTTCATTTCTCTGTGGTTACTTTCTCCTTGATCACTCCTATTTTCTTTCCCTTTTCTGGCAAAAACTTCATTCCCTGTTCTTCATTCCACTTCCCAACCTGCTTGAATGGTTTCCTCTCCTCAGATTTAGTAACTACCATTCCTTTTATGAATCATCAGAGCTGGTCAGATCTTAACTGATGTCATTCTGCTGAAAGTCTGAGGGAGGTGTATACAGAATTGGAAATCTGCTTAGACTATACTTTGCCCCTTAAGTCAAATATAGACTCAGTAGCCTAAGATCTAGAACCATTCATTTTCTCCAGCTTCTCTTGCTATTTCTCTCAATCTATTGGTCTCTCTCCTTCTTGTGGATCCCATTAACATACCTCAGGTCTTTCCTTTTATGTACTTTGACTCACTTTATAGCTAAAATAGTTTTCAGACATATCTCTGATTTCAAAGCTTGGGTGGTTCTTAAAAGTCAATCTCACATGCCATATGCTTCATGGAGTATCTCCTGATCTAAGATGGGATGTTTCAATCTTCAGAATGCCATGGTGAGGAAGTGCAAATGTTTTGGAGTCAGATAAATCTGTATTCAAATTATGATCCTCTCACTTTCCCAATATGTAAGCTTCATAAAACATTCAACCTTCTGAACCTATTGTTCCTCATATGTGAAACAGAATTTTTGTGAATAGTTAAATGCATGCTAAGTATTTTTAGTTCAGTCTTCTGTGAATAGCAAGTGTTTAAAATCATTATTAATATTATGTCACCTTTTAGTAATTTCATTATTTTGTCTTATATATAAAATATTTATATATAGACATCCTTTTGTTGTGGGAATTCTTTCAGCCAGTAGTCTTAGAGGTGCCAGCCCCTTTGGGGTGGGGATCAGAGGCTATTGACTGATTGAGTTCCTACAACATTGTTTTATTAATGTATGTCTTATTAATGTATGTCAATTAGAGGACTTAATCTAAATACCCTTCCAAGTAAAAAGTCTTAAAGTATTTTCTCTTTTTCATTATTTCATTTACTGCCTACCAATTTGCTTCATAAATATTATGGGGTAAGTACATGATTTGGGGAATTAAGTAGTAGAAAACCATGTATCGACATTTTCTTACAATCAGAGACAGAGACAGAGAGAGAGAGAGAGAGAGAGAGAGAGAGAGAGAGAGAGAGAGAGAGAGAGATAAAAGTAAAGAGATACGAAACTATTTCCTCTTAGTCAGTTTGGAATGTTCATTCTCAGAGATTCGGGATTCTTTGTTCTTTGTTGTGATTGTATACTTGGCACACTTTATAGTATCCAATAGAGCACTGCATTGTTTACTAAGGCAGAATGATGTTCATAGATATTTAGAATATACTCATAATATATAATTAGAACTGCATGTTTGTGGAGGAAACATAAATTATTGTCCACTTCTTTCCATCTGTTCTATTGTACATACAGGTAATGTTTTCTTTATTCATTTACCCTTTTAGGGACATTGAGAATATTTTTATATCTTGGCTATTGTGAATAACATTGCTGTGAACGTGTGGTCCCATGGTCCTTCCAAGATTCTGACTTCAACATTTCTGGTATGGGCCAGAAGTAGAATTTCCAGATCACATGTGAACTCCATTTTAAATTCAAGAACATTAAAAAAATAATACCCATTTAATCCAATTTGTGCTGTCTGTATACTTCTGGGTGCTGGGTACATTTACCCCAAATACCCCCACTTAACTCATTATTCCCCCAACTTGTGTCCTTTTTTGTTTTTGTTTAGTATCCTATCAGCTCTAATTTGTGCTGTGCATACACTTCTGAGTGTAGGGCTATCTACTAGGGTGGGGTCTGCCAGGAGCCACACCCACAAAGAAAACTGACTCTCCCTCCACCAGAAACCTTCAACCATTCAAGTAGGGACAGAAACTTCTGAACCCCTTCCAACCCATGATAAAATTTCAACTGGATTGGTCTTGTGCAGTCCTATGTAGGCAATGATGGTTCATGAGTATGGCAGTCTTGTCATTCTCAGAAGACTGTTTTACTCCAAGACTCTCTGAACCCACCAAGGCTAGTGAACGTTTGAAATGCTCTTGGTGAAATGTTTTGCTGTTTTTAAAATGGCTTCACTATTTTACATTTATATTAATAATGTACAAAGATTACAATTTCTATACATCCATTTTTAATTATTTTTGAAAGTAGCCATTCAAACAGGTGATACTCCACTGCGATTCTGATTTGTGTTTCTCATTTGATTATGGTAATGCAGACCCATGAAAACTGAACCAAAGTTAACTTAAAGGGCACCACCTGAAGCAAATCTGGGAGAATTTGAATGCCAGTATAGATAAGGAAGTAATTATAGACCATTGAATAAAATAATAAATTACAAATCTATAATATGACAAATGAGTAATAAAATGCATGAAGTACAAAATGGCTATCAACCTAAAATGATAAACAAAACAAAAAGGAAAACCTTTTCCAGACTGAAGAAAACAGTAAATGCAAAGTTTGAGTCTGAATAATTCAGAATTTGTCTCTTTTTTATTATTATTTTTTTACTTTTTTTCCCCTCTCCCATACCCCTCCACCATCCCCCCCATCCTCCCACCCTATTGCCAATTCCTTCTACATAGGGGATATCTAGAGTCTGTCATTTCACTCAGGGTAGCGTCCCGGCCCTCTCCTAAGAGTCCAGGCTGAGAGAGCATCCCTCTTTGTGTTATGGAAGCACGATGTCTCTTTGTATTACAGGGATAAACACTGATCCACTGCTCAGGACCCCATAGGTTGCCCAGGCCTCCTCACTGACACTCACATTCAGGGGGTCTGGATCAGTCCCATGCTGGCCTCCCAACTGTTGGTCTGGGGTCCAAGAGCTCTCCCCTGTTTTGATCAGCTGCCTCTGCTGTTTTTACCAGCCCATTCTTTGCCAATTTGCCCATTGCTCCTCTCTCTCTGTCGCTGGGTTCCTTGGGTTCAGTTCAGTGTTTAACTGTGGATGTTTGCCTCTGCTTCCATCAGTCACTGGATGAAGGCTCCAGGATAGTTATAGACATCAAGTTTATTATCAGGAATGGGCATTCGAGGTGGTCTCTACACTATTGCTTAACTTGCCATTTGGTGTCATCCCTTTAGATCACTAGAGGTCACAACGGTGCCTGATCTGTCTTCTAACCTATGACTCCCTCTTCCCCCTATCCCACCCCCCCCCAGTCAACCTTCCTGTTCCCCTATGACCTACTCTCTCTTCCCCTTCTCCCCCTG
Source organism: Mesocricetus auratus (assembly GCF_017639785.1). NCBI lineage: Eukaryota > Metazoa > Chordata > Mammalia > Rodentia > Cricetidae > Mesocricetus > Mesocricetus auratus. The sequence goes on along the minus strand of NW_024429266.1, from coordinate 19,566,787 downwards.
TCTATTTCCCAGCTTCCCCTTCCCCCACCCCTCGCCATGTTCCCCATCTGTTCAGAGGATCTTGCCTCATTTCTCTTCTCTTGAGTACCATGCATATGTTTTATGTTCTTTCCTGTTTCCCAGACTCTCTGTCATTGGAAGTGCAGACTGGCACTCTCCTGATCCATGTCTAAAATCCATATATGAGTGAGTACATACCATGTTTGTCTTTTTGTGACTGGGCTACCTCACTCAGCATGGTTTCTTCCAGTGCTATCCATTTACCTGCGAATTTCAAGATTCCATTGTTTTTTTCTGCTGAGTAATACTCCATTGTGTAAATGTACCACATTTTCTCTATCTACTGTTCAGTTGAGGGCATCTAGGTTGCTTCCAGGTTCTGGCTGTTACAAATAATGCTGCTATGAACATATGCCCTTGTTGTATGAATTTGCCTCTTTTGGATATATGCCTAAGAGTGGAATTTCTGGGTCTTGTGGTAGATTGATACCCATTTTCCTGAGGAATCTCCATACTGATTTCCAAAGTGGCTGTACGAGTTGGCACTCCCACCAGCAGTGGAGGAGTATTGCCCTCTCTCCACATCCTGTCCAGCATAAGTTGTCTTCAGTGTTTTTGATTTTAGCCATTCTGACAGGAGTAAGATAGTATCTCAAAGCTGTTTTGATTTGCATTTCCCTGATGGCTAAGGATATTGAACACTTTCTTAAGTATCTCTTGGCCATTTTAACCTCCTCTATTGAGAATTCTCTGTTTAGTTCTATACCCCACCTTTTAATTGGATCCTTTGGTGTTTTGGAGACTTGCTTCTTGAGTTCTTTGTAAATTTTGGAGATTAGCCCTCTGCCAGATGTGGGGTTAGTGCATATCTTTTCCCATTCTGCGGACTGCCTTTTTGTCTTGTTGACTGCGTCCTTTGCCTTACAGAAGCTTTTTAGTTTCATGAGGTCCCATTTGTTAATTGTCAATCTCAGTGTCTGTACCACTGGTGTTATGTTCAGGAAGTGGTCTCCTGTACCAACTCATTGAAGACTATCTCCCACTTTCTCTTCTAAAAGTTTCAGTGTGGCTGGATTTATGTTGAGATCTTTGATCCACTTGGATTTAAGTTTTGTAAGGTGATAAACATGGATCTATCTGCAGTCTTCTGCATACCAGTACCCAGTTATTCCAGCACCATTTGTTGAAGATACTTTCTTTTTTCCATTGTATAGTTTTAGCTTCTTTGTCAAAAATCAAGTGTTCATAGGTGTGTGGGTTAAAATCAGGGTTTTCAATTCGGTCCCATTGGTCAACCTGCCTATTTTTGTGCTAATACCAAGCTGTTTTCAGGACTATAGAATTTGACTCTTTGGTGATTAAGATTCGGATGGTAACACTCTGAAAAACCTTGATTAAGATATGATGCTTATATGATAGAAAGGAATTATAGTGTTCTTTGTTTGGGGAAATACTTTATGTTCTCAGAGAAAATGTCTTTGTAGGGAAAGCTGAAATATTTGAAAGCAATAAGTACTATATTTGCAACTTACTCTTGAGTGGTTAAAGCCATAGCACGTTAGGTTTTCTGTAAGTCTGAGAAAACCAAATGAGAAGGATAAGGCACAGTTTTACAGGGAAGACAGATGAGCTATGATCAAGGGAAAAGTAAGAGTGATTATTTGGGTCATGGAGGAAATTAGAGATGAACATCACAGGGTTTCAAAAAGAACGGATGTTTGTATTGGGCAATCGGTCACTCCCTGGAGACCGGCTGCTTTAGAACAATGCATTTGATCAGGAGGGAGAATGGGAGATAATGAGGAGGAAGGCAAGGCAAGGGTCTCTGACTCTGGTGTTCCGTCGTCCCTGAAAGACATAGTAACAAGGTCACCAGGAACAAGACAAGAAGTGAGGTTCTTTTCAGAGCAGAAAGGGAAGCGCTGGAGCTGTGACATGTGCGGAACGAAGGGCATTCTTCAGAGACCAGGAACAAAACAGCTTCTCAATACAAGCCTGTTACAAAAAATATGCCCCACCCCAGCCCACAAAACCCACTGTCTATCTGGCAAAATAGCAAAACATCGGAATGGTGAGGTCAACGTAGTTAGCTGTAACCTTATGCCACAGACCCACCTTCATTTTCATAGTAATGACATATCCATCCAGGAGAGGGATACACAGAGTGGCTCATCCAATGAATGAAGACTTCTTCAGAGCGGAGACCCCTGCAGCCCAGGACCGTATGTCCCATTTGGTTCTTATTTCTGTGCCTGCTTTACTCCTTACAGTGTACTAAATATACTTGTTTTCCTTTCAGAATAAAAGGTCTAAAGGGTGAATTCTTCCACTGACCTACCAAAGTCCCTTGCTGTAACATGGAACACCAAGCCCTACATCTTATTTTGTTTTTTGACAGTGTTTAAGATGAGACAATGGCCTTAATATATTTAAGTTTTGATTATGTTATATAAGATAATTTCCTTTCCCTTAGGATGCAGACACTGATATATTTAGGAATGAGGAACACAATGTCTCTTACTCTAATATAATTTAGATGTAGCTGATGAGGCAAATGAAACAAAATGTAAACAACTTGTGAATCTGGGAAAAGGTTGTGCAGGGGTCTCTTGTGTGATACCTGCAACATTTCCATATGGTTGAAATTTTTTTTAAAGATTAGAGAAAATACTGGGTAAAATTGAGCAAGGATTTATAAAAAGGAGATCCTTACACATTGTTGTGGGGAAAGTTACCTGATGTAATTTGTGGCATCATATAATCTTGAATAAGTAGAGTTTTCTCAAACAATGAAAATAGAGCCATATGACTCAGTTGCATCACTCCTGGATATATTCCTTAAAGAATATATGCTAGAATACTACAGAAATACTTGTACATCTACTGCTATAGTATTCACAGTAGGCAAGATACAAAACCAGCCTAGAAATACATCCACAGTTGAATGAAAAAGAAAATATGATACATATGTCATGGAATTTTACTCAGCTATTAAAACTCAGATTATGACATTTGTATAAAAATGGATGGGTCAGTATACTAAGTGAATTATGACAGATCCAGAAAGATAAATAGTATGTTTTTTCTCATATGCAAAATTAACTTTTAATTTTTTTGTTTTTTTGAGACAGGGTTTCTCTGTGGCTTTGAAGGCTGTCCTGGAACTAGCTCTTGTAGACCAGACTGGTCTCGAGATCACAGAGATCTGCCTTCCTCTGCCTCCGAGTGCTAGGATTAAAGGTGTGTGTGTGTGTGTGTGTGTGTGTGTGTGGTGCTTGTGTGTGTTTGTGCAAGCTGTGAAAGTAGAAATGGGACAATAAGAGGAGATGAACATATCTAGCATATAGAGAGAAGAAGGTGATGAAGAAAGGGGAGGCAGATAGAAGAGGGACAAGGAAGAGACATTTAAGACTCCAAAAGACAAATAGTGGATGTTTTATCTTATATGTGTGTGTTAGCTTTTAAGATTTTGATATGAGTGATACAATCAAGACAACACATAGAGCTTAGGTACCTAGAAAGAGATGGGAGGGAGTAAAGGACTCATTAAGGAATGGAGGATAGAATGTACTGCTATAGAGAGATAAAGGGGAACAAGAAAAAGAAGATTAAATAAGAAAGGGCATAGGAGGGCATGGTAAAGGAGGGAATACTTGGAAGGACAACTAATATTAAGGATGTTTGGAAGAGTCATATTGAAATACACAACTATAGAAGTTTCCTACAATATATACATATAGGAAATGAATTTAAATGGGGTCATCAAACAGCTGACAAGACAATGTCCCAACTAGACATCTTATGCCACTAAGTAGAGTCTCTAATGCCAGGAATGGGTTACATTTTGTTGAGTCATTAGCTGGAGGGACCCCATGGACCCTCAAAACATCACAGGTTTTTACCAAGTCTATGGGTTGCTCTCCACAACCTTATGACAAGGCCCTGTTATGAAGACAACACTTATAGAACACAGAGAAGTCAAGCTGGTGCCCAACTAGGGGTTTCACCTCTGTACTAGGGTTGTAGAAGATGTTTTGTATGTTGTCAGGGGGAAAAGGTAAACATCAATATAATTTAGCTACAAAAACCTGAAACCTATAATAGGACATACCAGAAAGGTATATTGTAATGTGCCACAAATATTATGGGAATAACCAAGCATGTTTTAAATTGAACTTAAGGCCCACTCCATTAAATGGACCCCATACATGAAACTGCTAAAGTGGCTAAGAACTAGAGTCTAGAGAGATCATGGATCCTATATCCTAGGGGAAAACCATCTACTATTATTTTGCTAATGTAAAAATAACAATAAAATGACTCTTAATGACATACTAGTGTACTCAGATCTGTGCCTCGCTTAACCCTCACCAAAGAATCTTCCTTTTGCAGTAGATGGTATTAGCACAGAAACCTACAACTGGACAATGTGCAGATAATGACAGATTTTGAGGCACTCAACTAGAAGCTTCATTCACCTCTATTGAATAAGGTAGTGGAAGATACTCTGCATGGTATCAGAGGACACAAGTAATCACCAATATAACTCAGCTTCAAACCCTGGAACCTATAAGAGCACACATCTGCAAGACTTACTGGTGTAATGTAACACAGATGGGATGTCATAAATGGGATGTCTTTATCAAGCCCCTTCCTTCAAAGCTCAGGGATACATGCAGAAGAGGAGGTGTAAAGATTGAGAAAACCATTCCACCTTCTCTGGGGTACCATATATATCTCTCTTAGGGTCCTCCCTGTTTCCCAGACTCTCTGGCCATGGGATTACAGGCTGGCACTCCCCTGATGCATGTCTAAAATCCATATATGAGTGAGTACATACCATGTTTCTCTTTTTGTGTCTGGGTTACCTCACTCAGGATGGTTTCTTCTAGTGCCATCCATTTTCCTGAAAATTTCAAGATTCCATTGTTTTTTTTCTACTGAATAATATTCCATTGTGTAAATGTACCACATTTTCTCTATCCACTATTCAGTTGAGGGGCATCTAGGTTGCTTCCAGGTTCTGGCTATTACAAATAGTGCTGCTATAAACATAGTGGAACAGACCTCCTTATTGTATGAATGTGCATCTTTGGGTATATGCCTAAGAGTAGAATTTCTGGGTCTTGTGGTAGACTGATTCCCATTTTTCCTGAGGAATCTCCATACTGATTTCCATAGTGGATGTATGAGTTGGCACTCCCACCAGCAGTGGAGAAGTATTTTCCTTTCTCCACATCCTTTCCAGCATAAACTGTCATTGGTGTTTTTGATTTTAACCATTCTGACAGGAGTAAGACGGTATCTCAGAGTTGTTTTGATTTGCATTTCCCTGCTTGGTAGGGATGTTTAGCACTTTCTTAAGTGTCTCTCAGCCATTTTAGTCTCCTCTATTGAGAATTCTCTATTTAGTTCTGTAGCCGACTTTTTAATTGGACCCTTTGGTGCTTTGGAGAATTGCTTCTTGAGCTCTTTGTAGATTTTGGAAATCAGCCCTCTGTCAGATGAGGCAAGATCTCCTGAGCAGATTGGGAGCACAGGGTGGGGGAGGGGAAAGGGAGCCAGGAAAGAGAGAGGGAGACAAGAAGAAGGGAGAGGAGGACATGGGGGAGCAGGAAGGTTGAGCTGGGGGAAGAATAGAGGAGAACAGGATGGGAGATACCATAATAGAGGGAGCCATTCTCAGTTTGAGGGGAGATCTGGCACTAGTGAGATCTCCAGAGATATCTGTAAGAATGACACCAACTGGCAAACTAAGTAGTAGTGGAGAGACTACATTAAATGCCTCTCCCTAATAATGATTTTGACAACTGTCTTACATACCATCCTAGAACCTCCATCCAGTGACAGATGGAAGCAGAGGCAGACACCCACAGTTAAACACTGAACTGAACTCCTGGAACCCAGTGACAGAGAGGGAGGAGTGATGAGCATAGGGGTCAAGACTGGGCTGATGAAACCCAGAGAAACAGCTGATCTGAACAAGGGGGAGATCTTGGACCCCAGACTGATGGCTGATAGGCCATCCCACAATGAGGGATGCTTTCTCAATCTGGACACTTTGGGGAGGGCCTGGGCACTTCCCAGAACAAAATGACAGACTCTAGAGATCTCCCATGGAGGGCCTTACCCTCCCTGGGGAATGGAGTAGGGATTGGGTGAGGGGCTGGGAGGGCTGGTGAGGTGGGGAGTGGGTATGGAGGGGAGGGAGAGGGACTGACATGGGAAGCAAGCTTGTTTCTAATTTAAATATATAATAAAAAAAGTGTAAAAAAAAGATTGAGAAACCCAGAGATGATGAGTGACTACAAGGAAACAATGTCTTCCAGACACAGCAGGACTGATGCATATATCAACTCACAAACACTGTGGTAGCAGGCACAAGACAGCATAGAGATAGGGAGATAGACACTGGCTCCCACCACTAAACAAGAAGTTGTCTGCAACTGATAGCCGCTGGCATAAGGAAAATCAGTTTTCTCCAATGGAATGTTACTTGTCACTGGTTATATCAACAACACTTTAAGGTAGGGCCCAAGCCCAGATGTAGTTAGCCAACACAGAACAACCCCATGTTTTTGTGTGTTTTTGTTTTGTCTTGTTTTTTTCCATTGTTATCGTGTGTGTGTGTGTGTGTGTGTGTGTGTGTGTGTGTGTGTGTGTGTATGTGTTGAGCAAGAGACAGATGATAGAGAAAGAATATGAAGTTATATGGGTGGAGAGATGATTTGAGAAGAGTTAGTAAATGAGGCATGTGATCAAACTATATGAAAGGATTTAATTGAAAAGGAACAAGGTTAATGCTACATGTATAAAAATGTAATAATAAACCTTTGTATATTGCCTAAGAATTAGTTAAAAAAGAAAAACATATTGGTGGGATTAGACCTAATGTTGACATTGCCTTTGTTACGTGCAAGAGCTGATAGAAACTTGTAACAGGAGAAAGGCATAGATCTTGGAGAAAAATGAGAATGAACTTAAGAATTTACATATTTGCTTCACATAACTTTGAAAATATTAAGGGCTGTGCAAAGTGTCAAGGTCATTATGAGCTGAAGATAAAACTGAACTAAGAGGTTAATGGATTGAAAACACAAGGTAAAACAGGATTTAGATAAAACTCGGAAATTCCTATTTTGACTTCCATTGAGATATTGTGGAGATTTAAGACCATTTAATTGCACCAGATGGAAACAAAAACCATAGTTGATATGACTATCTATTATGATCCTTGTGTATGTGTACTAAATGTGAGCCATTCTAACATTATAAAAGTTATAAAGAATTAAAATTATATCATAAGGGCTCTGAGATGTCTTAGTGGTTAAGAGAATGTGCTGTAGATCCAGAGGACCAGAGTTTCGTTCCCTTACCCACAATGGGCAACACACAACCATCTATAAATCTGATTTTTGACCTCTGTAGGTACCTGCACTCATGTTCACATACCCACACACAGACATATATGTGATTAAAAATAATAAAAATATCTTTAAAAATAAAAGTCAAAGTATATCAAATCTTACTATCATTCTATCACTTCCAGTATGAAAGATAAACAATGAACATGGGTTGAAGAGAAAAGCTGAAACATCACTCTTACAGTCTTGGAAGGATCTGATGGGATATAGTTTGTAATAATGAGGGTTCTCTAGAATAACAGAACTTAAAGAATGAATCTCTCTATATATATAGAAAGGGGATTCATTAGAATGACTTGCAGGCTGAGGTCCAGCTAATCCAAAAATGGCTGACAAGAGTGGGTGTTTCAGCAGTTTCTAAGTATTTACTGGAATTGAGAAGGAGTAGGCTCTAATTCCAATGAAGGAATGGGCTTGCTAGCAAGGAGAGGGGAAAGCAGGCAAAGAGCAAAAGCTTGCTCCTTCCATGTCATTATATAGGCTTTCAGCAGAAAGTATGGCCCAAGTTAGAGGCGTGTATCTTCCCACCTCAAGGTCTGGGTGAAAGACCTGTGTCTTCCTAGCTTGAAAGATCTGGTTTAAAGGTGCATCTTTCTACCTAAAACATATGGATTAGAACTAGATCTTCCTACTTCAAATTAAGCAAAAACCCCTTATAGGTGTGTCATCCATTTTTAGATTTTAGTTGATTTCAGTTGTAGTCAAATTGACAACCAAGAACAGCCATCACATTTGTGGAAAGGAACTTGTATCATTCAAGAGGAGTTGGCATTGTGCATGTATAGGGAACTTTAGGTGCCAGAAATTTGATATACACAATGAAATTCTCTTTGTATCCTAGCAATTAGTACCTGGGATATGATTTATTGAGACAGGGTTTCTCTGCAGCTTTGGAGCCTGTCCTGGAACTTGCACTGTAGACCACGCTGGCCTTAAACTGACAGAGATCCACCTGTCTCTGCCTCCTGAGTGCTGGTATTAAAGGTGTGTTCCACCACAACCTGGTGGGATATGATTTTCTAAGAAAAATCTGTCCATCTGAGATTGAACTAATTCCATAAATGTCTTTTTCCTTGGAAACACCCTGTCAATGAGTATACTGTCTTCTGAAGAGAAAATTCATGGACCATACACCTGACATCTTCAGCAAAGCTCTGAATGAAGGAGAAAGAAAGCACCTGGGAGACAAGCTTTGGGGATCCCAAAGCATCAACACCCAAGACAGATAAGAAACCTCATTTTTAATAAAATCCCTTGGCATCTATTTGGAACATGACTCTTCTGGTTCCCTTGAGATGCTTAGGGAAAAGTGAAGTAAGGAGACCCAGGAGGGCAGGGTAGAAACATGGCTTCCTTCTGAGATTCCCTCCTGATTTCTGAACTCACAGAAGCTTTCCCTCCTATTAGCATCACTTTCAGAGCCTGGGGAACAGCTGAGTATGTTGTGTCATACACTCCTCTTTCTGCAAGCAACATTGCTATTTGGATCTGGAGAGAGGTGAGAAACTCTGAGGTATATCCTTGAGGAGGATGAAGATTTTGCTTATTTCATTGTTTTTGCAAATGTGGTCAGAACAGATCTGAGATGTGTTGGGGATGTCATATATTCTCCCTAGTATATTCTAGTCTCAATTGGTCCTGTGCTCATCCTTGGTCAAGACCTGAAATGAAACATCAAAGAAATGCTTGTTGAGTTCAGTCCCTAACAGCACAACTTTACAAATTCTTCCCTACATTAATCTCTTATCCTACATTTTCTGTCCGTCTATTACTCAGACTAATATAACAATCACAGAGTTTTGGAGAAGTTGCTTTATTTTAGAAATGTGTTTCCAACTCTCAGGAGGGGTGGTTCTAGTGTCTTTGTCTTCTGCAGTAGTCATTTACATATCACATTTTTTCAGGGAACTTATCCAAGTTGTAGTTTAAAAAATTTTCTATTGTATCACTGGTTTACTAAGATCTATAAACTAGATATGATTTCTTGTACATATCAATATATTTGATAATAAATTATTTCCATTTTCAAATGTTTCCATTTCCTGTTTTTATTTGACATACAGTCTTCATAGCCAAAATATTGGCTACACAAACTTTTCATTTCATTAGTCTCTTTTAGAGTTATTTTCTTGGTAGGTTAATCCATTCAAACCCTCCCTCTTTTTCCCCTCTCAACTTTCATCATTTCATACTGTTTTTGTTGTTGTTTTGTTTTCATTGATCTTCCAGAAATTCCTGACTGTCTTTTTGCTACAAATTCATGCCACAGATATTTTTTTTTATTTTAAATAGCTTGTTTTACATGTCAATCCCAGTTCCCTCTCCCTCCCCTCCTCTCCCACTCCCCTTTCCCCCCACCCTCCCACCCTATTGCCAAATCCTTCCACATAGGGGATATCAAAGTCTGTCATTTTACTCTGGGTAGGTTCCAGGCACTCCCCTAAAAGTCCAGGCTGAGAGAGCATCCCTCTTTGTGCTATAGGCACACGAAGACTGACCACCTCGAATGCCCATTCCTGATAATGAACTTGATGTCTATAACCATCCGGGGGTCTTCATCCTGTGACTGATGGAAGCAGAGGCAGAGCCACAGATATTTTTAAGACACCAATTATTGAACATGTACTGCGTCCTAAGTTCTTAAGTGGAGTAGCTCATTTAACTCTCACATTGTTTATTTGACATCAGTCCTACTGTTATATAACTGATGTACATATGATGTGACTGAAAGAGTAAACAAGTTACGTAATCACTTGGGTATTCTATTTGGGGATTGACATCAGCAACTGATTGAAAAATGGGTGGGTTTGAAATCTGTGAAACAACCATAATAAGAGGGCTCAGGAGCAAAAATGATACCGATAAACACAGTTGACTTGCTAATACTTCTCCTAACTCGAAACTCTTAACTTGGACAGTAGATACATTGAACACAAAGCAGAAGCAATGCCTGAAAAGTCCTACTAATGAAAAGGTGACCACCTCTGTTCACCCCTTACATCCCTGTCACTGTCATTTGCCGTACTCACTTTTCACTCTCTGAATGGGCTATCCTCTCTTTCTTGAACCACTCTTCTCCCTTCCCAAAGGGAAGTGTCATTTGATTCCTTGCAGGAAGATGTGAAGAAGGATGGAGAAATACATCACCTTTCCCTCCAGGATGCTGTATAGAGGTGTCCCTCCTTTTAGGTCCCACTATTTTTATGGGTAGCACCTCTGCCCTTTGTCAAACGGCTAAATAACATTGCAACGAGAATTCTAGATTATTTAGCCAGGTAGCACTTACTGAGTGCTTCCTTGAGTTTGATGTAGTAATCTTAGCACATATTTAGAGAGTTTACACTCTGACTTGAAGTGGGACTACCCCAAAGGAGACAGCAGACAACATTTCACAAAGCAGTGGGAATTAAACTACAATAAGTGGCATATGGTAAATATTAACAACCAACTCTCAGGAAATAAGCAAGTTTTGATTTTTAATATTTGTTAGTTCCTGAGATAAAATATTTCTCCATAGATTTAAATCTAGCAAACATGCAATTTTTGAATATGGAGCTGGGAAATGATGTGTGCAGCCTGCTGTAGTGAGGTGAGGCAAACAGGATCCAGTACTCCAGTGGGTACAATGTTTATGAAAGGGATGGGAGTGAGGAATTGGGTTGTTATGACAGGACTTCATGGATGTGGTAGGCAATGAGCCGAGCTCTAAAATTCTTATATGAAATGGTTTTAAAAATTCAAAGTAGATATATTCTGGTATGATAGGTTCAGAATTCTACAGTTTTAAGTCCAAGAGTGAGAATATAATTTCACTTGTGTTCTAGATGTGTACTGGGAAAGGAACAGGTCTAGCTCCAAGTACTAAGGACCTCACTTCTGAATAGGCTGCAAGAAATAAAGAATATTCCAGGTAAGATTAAAAATATGAATATAGGCACTGGTTTGATAATGGATATTGGAATGCCTATGCATGGGGAAGATTATCATCCTATAGTAGAGGAGATGGTATAGAGGTATATTGACTTTCTGAGAATGATGTGGCAGTCCTTATCAGTCCAGCAGAGATATCTTCCTCAGATCATAACAGCAGTGTATGACTAGGATGTTGGAACTCAGACATTTTGTTTATGTCTCCAACTCCAACTATTGGTCTGAAGCCACAGTATACACAAAAACAAAACCTGTCTCACACCTCATGTTTTGGCATCCACAAGTCTCAAAATCCAGATCCAGGTTTTCTAAGGGTTATATAATTCCAATGTTTCTTATACCACAGTGTTCCTCTGTAATCCTACCTCCTGAGAGTTAATCTTGCTAAGTAAAATGAGAATATTTTTAAGTATCAACTCTAATGGAGTATGCTATAAAATGTTCCACAATGATATAACACAAGAGGATTAGGGTGTGGTTCAGTGGTAGAGTAGTTGTTTAGCATTCACAGGACGTAAAGACAAACAACATGTTATTATACAATGTTGTATAACACAGTATTATGTCATACAATGTAATGTAACAAAAAATAATACAGATAACAATATATAGTTAATCAATCTTTGTATGCATTTTGTGAATTTTGATGTTTTCAGATTTATGTGTCCTGGGAAGTAAACCCAGGTCCTCTGCACAAGAAACAAGTGTTTTAGCTGCCAAGGCAATTCTCCTAGACCCTGTTTTCACTTTTAATTATATTGCTGAGAATATTTCTTTACATAACTGTATCATAATTTAGACATTTGCATTGTTTGCAGCTTTGGACTTTTAGGAAAATAACTCTTTGTGGACACATTTTTTTTGATTCTCTTGTATAAATGCTCAGGAAAAATTACTGAGTCATGGATGTTTTGTAGGTTTAACTTAAGAAAAATTGCCACATTGTTCTTCAAATAGGCTACAACACTTCACATTCTAACCATTAATATTTAAGACTCCCAGTTCTTTTACTTGGTTACCACATTGGGTGTTGTTAGGCTTTTTAATTTTAGCCACTTGAGTAGGTGTATCTCGCTGTGGTTTTATTTTGCATCTCTCCAATGGCTAATGTTGCTCAGAATCCTTTCATATGACTATTAGGAATCTTATGTAATCTGCTGTAAATGTTTAAATATTTTGCCTATTTAAAATGTGTCTTATTATTGACTTGCAAAGTTCTTTATATATTCTGGATATAATTTTAGAGTATTATATTGTGAATGCTTTCTACTAGGGTATGGTTTATCTTTTTGTTTTTCTAATAATGAGGAAGCTTAAGCTATAATTTGTTCTGTTTTAATTTAAACCTTTTGTTACTTCACTATTTTTGTCTAGAATTTCTTATAACTTTGTCTTTTATACATGCCTATGATTCATTTACAATAACTTCTGCATGCGTCATGGGCTAAAATTTGAGGTTTGTTCCCCCCCCATGAGAATTTGTTTTCCAGGAGCAATTGTTGAAAATGTGTCATTAAGAAACCTTAGTATCTCAATATAAACAGTCTACTTTTGAATTCTGCATTACATTGTTCTCTGTTTTCATGGGGCAGTGGATGGAAGTGTTAAATGAAATGGAGAAGAATGAGAATGAGATGAAAAAATGCAAAGGCCAACAGCACTAGCATTGGCAACTGTTTCAGAGGCATTTGAATGAACAGATTTATGAGAATAAACATAGTAGGAATTACAGCATGTGACAGAAGAAGTCTATCTCAGTAATTATGAAAACAAATAGGGAACAATGAAACAGTAGCCACAGAGAACCACAGCATTGGTGATTTGTAGAGTCCTACTTGTATCCGTGTCATACCATATGGATCAGTTTAGTAAATGAAGTAGGGGTGGGTCCTAAAGTTTATAGCTCTTTTTCCAAAATTATTTGTCATTCCATAGACATATCAACTTTAGACTGAGAATATGCTTTTTTTCTTAGTTAGATGATTAGATACCTTAATCATTGCTATTTTTTGTTTTGAGACAGGTTCTTTCAGAGTGGCTGATGTTGGTTGTGAATGTGTAAACCTTCACCATCTTCTACCCAGTGCTGAGATTATAGATCTGAGTTATGACAGGTAGTTGAATATCTTAAGGTTAGACAAGTCACTATGGATCTAGAGACTTGGACAGAATGAGGTAATACCTTAAGGAAAGTCTACTAAATTTTACATGTAGTAGGTGCAAATCTAGGATGCCAGAATTTTCTGACTACAATGATGTCATGAGGTCACTGAAGAAGATACAAAAGTGGAGAATGGATGACATATAGTTTGTTTAAAAATTATATAAAGATTGTTATGATTTCATGACATACAAAAGTCAAGAGATAAGTAACATATTTGGGAAATATTGTTGATAGAAATATATTTTTGAAAGCAGTCAACATAGAAACAACAGAGAAAATTGAATTTGAAAGAATAGATAGAAACAGCAAGGGCAAAGGATGGGCCAGAGAGCAGGAATGTAGTCATGGTACAGGCAGAATCAACAGATTCATGGACAGTAACTAAAATAAACACTGGAATGACAGAAAGACTGTGGTGTCATGGAAACCCAGGCTAGAGAGTGTTTCCACGAGGTAGGGTCAGATGTGTCAAACCAAAGGACAAGGAAAGGAAGAAAAACAAAGTCTGACATCTTTAGCAATGGAGCGTTCGCCAGTGACATCTGAGCAAATAGTTTCATAAGCATAGAACACACGATGCCAACAGTCAAAGAATTAAAGAATGTGAGAAAGGAATTCTATTTAGCAACTCTGGAAATAAAAGAGGAATAATGAAATGGGTACTGTATATGCTCTCCTTACAGGTTATATCTTCCTCTCTCTCCCCGTCTGTCTGTCTGTCTGTCTGTCTGTTCCTGCCTCTCTGACTCTGCTTCACTCATTCTAGGTTGTTGGCTTTGAGCTCACAAGATAGCCAAGGATGGCCTTAAACTTACTGTCCTTCTGTCTCTATCTCCGTATATGCCATCATGCCTGCTCCACACAGTTTTCGAGATTGAACCCAAGCCCTCAGGCATGACAAGCAACCAAATCTTTATCACGTATGTTCTCTCTTTTAAAAAGAGGCTAGTATTTTCTGAATCTCATAATTACATCAAATTGTCTGTTGGTGATTTTCAAAATAGGCATCAGCTGGACTCCACATACCTAGCCCACTCTTTTCCTCTCAAATTATGGAGTTTATATTCTGTTCTCCATACCCCATATTGCCCTAATTATTCTTTTTGATTACAGTAGAAACTAATTGGTTTCTCAGTCACAGTCCTTTTCTTGACTTTACTCCAAAGACTGTTGCAATCAGCAAGTAAACATTTCGTTGACTGAACTTTGGGGAGTTAAATTTTAGTGGACTGAATGTGGTAGAAACCATTTTGTAATAGTTTTTCTTTGAGAGTATGATATATCCTACATATATTTTCCTGATGAAATCAAGCCTTCACATTCAGAATTTGCCTGTAACACCATGTCCAAAGGTTCTTGGCTTTGTCACTAAACCTAGCAGCCACTGTTTTCAAAGTCTGTCTTCCTCAAACACCTCATACTACTTACTCATTTTTGTCTATAAATATCCATCTTTATGATTTTCTTGGCATGTCCTTTATTGATGTTAACTCTTGTTAAGAGTGTTTAAGTGTGGGAACAGAGCATGACTGTCTCTGTTCTGCCCCCTTCACCTCCTAACATCACTATATTGTGTGAGGTAAGCATGTACTAGGAAGTGTTCTTGCACAGGAAAGTCTGCTCATGTTACACACATACCTTCCAAAGAGGTGTGCAAATGTTTCTTATTTCATGGACGAATATTCTAGATGTGAACTTGATGGTCACAAAGTTGGGAATTAGGATCACTCTCTCAGGTCAGTTATCATTATTCCCTACTTTAAAGTTCAGTTGCTGATGAAAGTTTCCCCTTGATGGCCCCTCTTATTGCTTTAGACACCAATAGAGCAGGATGCAGAGAAAGAACTTCACTGAAGTGACAGAATTCATATTCTTGGGATTCTCCAGCTTTGGACAGCATCAAATAACCCTCTTTGTGGTTTTCCTAACTATCTATATTTTTACTCTGGCTGGCAACATCATCATCGTGACAATCACGCACAAGGACCATCACCTCCACATTCCAATGTACTTCTTCCTGAGCATGCTGTCAAGTTCTGAGACTGTGTATACTCTGGTAATTGTCCCCAGAATGCTCTCAGGCCTGATTTTTCACAATCTTCCCATATCCTTGGCAGGATGTGCAACCCAAATGTTCTTTTTTGTCACCTTAGCCACCAACAACTGCTTTCTGCTCACAGCAATGGGCTATGACCGTTATGTGGCCATTTGTGATCCTCTGAGATATATGGTCATCATGAGCAAAGGAATGTGTGCTTGGTTGGTTTGTGGATCTTTGGGCACTGGTCTGGTTATGGCAGTTCTCCATGTGCCAGCCATGTTCAGCTTGCCCTTCTGTGGTACAGTGGTGGAACACTTTTTCTGTGATGTGTACCCAGTAATGAAACTTTCCTGTGTTGACACCACTCTCAATGAGATAATCAATTACGGTGTAAGTTCATTTGTGATTCTTGTGCCCATAGGGCTGATATTCATCTCCTATGTCCTCATCATCTCCACCATACTCAAGATTGCCTCAGCTGAAGGCCAGAAGAAAGCCTTTGCCACCTGTGCTTCCCACCTCATTGTGGTCGTTGTCCATTATGGCTGTGCCTCCATTGCCTACCTCAAACCCAAGTCAGAAAGTTCAGTAGAAAAAGATCTTCTTCTCTCTGTGACATACACCATAATCACTCCCCTTCTGAACCCTGTTGTCTACAGTCTCAGGAACAAAGAGGTCAAGGATGCTCTATGCAGAGCCGTGGGCAGAAACACTTCTTTACAGATTTGAAGCTTTTTTGTCAGGAAATCTTTAATCCAGTATGTCTACTCACCAATAAGCTATGATCTATCTATTCATAAAATACAACGTCTAAAGATGATAATGTAGAGAGTAGAAATGCCTTCATTTTTAATGTCTCAGTGATGTCAGAAAACAAAATTTTGGCTCTAATATTTGGCTCTCAGGTCCAAGAATCATTTTCTATTGGATTAAGCTTACTTATTTAAGTTCTAGATGGCTTTGGTTTGGAAATCTCTTTTAGCTTCTACTTTACATAGACTCTCAGACAATCAAGTCGTCTATCTAGCCTCCATGTAGAGCAGAGACAATTGTAACATAGTATAAAGGGGGTAAATGGATAATAAGTTGCAGGACAACAGCTTTCATTTCCTTCTTGCTTAAGAGAGAAGGCCTTCATCCTGATGTGTTAAAATGTAGCCATTTTAGAAAGGATTTGCCCTATTCTTATTGACTGAAAGGTAAAGACCTTTGCAAAAAGGGTCCCATATTTCATTATTTAGCTATATTGACTCCTTAAATATTATCAATTTCTATGTCTATTTCTTGTTTCCTATACAACCAAAGCAAAAATGTCTTGTTTCCATAGGCTAATCAGTAAAGAAAAAGCATCAAGGAAGCTTCTCTGTAATTGCCTTTGTTTTCATACTTTTCATATTGACTCTTTTCAATCTATGGGAACATTTGTTTTTAATTTTTACATAGCAACTGAAATGAAATTGAAGTTGCTTTCTTAGATATGAGTTGTGCTCATTCCAGAGTTTAAGTTAAATGCTATTAATTTTTTCCTTGAAGCACACTGTACAAACTTCATATTTCTCCAAGTGTTTATATTAAAATTACCAGGATCATAGTGTATTATTTTTAATTCTCAATAGGGAGGATTTGGGGGATATTTTGTGTTGTAGATATTCCCACTTGAATTTGTTTATCTCTACTCAGAAAAGATCTGGGATAATTTCTAAGAGACGAAGATGTGAAAACAACTATATTTTTTACCAACCTTTTAATACCCATGATTACTATATACCAAAATCAATTTTGTAGTTCTTATTTTCTGTTCTGACTCACAGAAATTGGGCTGGGCATCTCATAGGTGGCCTGTAGCTTTCTCTGTTCTATAGATACCTACATGAGGAAGTCCAGACTGGATGTTGAAGGCATGTGTTTCATTTGTGTCAAACCACGCCAGTTCAAAGGCATAATAGCTGATTCAAACCCCCTGATAGCCTCCTAGAAGAGGAATCTCAGCCTAAGTTTCACAATTAACTTTGGTATGCTTGGGGTGTCAGAATGTTTTTGAACTCTTTTAAATAATTCACTAGATTTTCTATATAAATATGAATGTGTTTAGCTGCTATATTAATCTAAAGTATTGTCATTCATTCTCCAAGAATTCCATACTTTGATCCTATTTACATCAAATTCCTCCAATCTCCACCCCAACTCCCTGTACCACTAACTTTCTGTTTCTCTTTTCTTAATTTAATAACCTATCAATTCTAATTTGTGCTGCTATATACCTCTGCACGTGGGGCCATCAGATAAAGTGTAGCTGATCTACACTCAGGAGTCAACATCCTTTGGGAAAATTGATTCTCCCTCTATCAAAAGCCGTGAACTGTTCATTGATCCTCAATTAGGGATGGGAACTCATGAATCCCATGCCACTTCATGGAAGAATGCTTACTTGCTGTACTTTCTGC
Source organism: Mesocricetus auratus (assembly GCF_017639785.1). Taxonomy (NCBI): domain Eukaryota; kingdom Metazoa; phylum Chordata; class Mammalia; order Rodentia; family Cricetidae; genus Mesocricetus; species Mesocricetus auratus. The sequence continues at coordinate 19,548,784 of NW_024429266.1, read as the reverse complement.
AGGAAACCACAGCTACTATGACCGCATGAGTGCAGCTATCTAGAAGACATTATTTTGCTTCAATCCTCTCTGACCTCTGGCTCTTACAGCCTTCCTGCCTGCTCTTCTGTGATGGTCCCTGAGACTTGCAAAGGTTTTGTGATATAGATGTCCCATTTATTGAATGAGCAATCCTCAGGCTCCCATTCTCTACACTTAGACCTGTTAGGAGTTTCTGCATTAACCATTATGCACTGTACAAGGAAACTTCTCTGATGATGTCCAAGGAATACTGAAGCAGGCTGCTGTCATGACTATTGGTTGCCCATTATAACTTGGTGGTAAGACCTATTGCCAAAGACAGCACACATATTGGTCACAGGACATGGAACAATCAAGTAGGTACTGAACAAGAAGCTTCTGATCTGTTGGTTAGCTCTCAAACTAATTCAAGGTCCTATATTGTCTGCTGGGGGAAACGTCATTGACAGTCTCACCCAATTTGGAGCTCCATTATATTTCGAAAGACTCTGTAGCAACATAAGTATCTCTTCCTTGCACAAATAGGAAAAAAATCCTAATTTCTTCTTTTAGAGACTTTTGTTTCCATATCTTCTTTTACTGTTCTCAGGGTACATCCTTTGATACATCTATTTTGCTAATATGGCTATCATATTTTATTTTTGTCTAAGATGGGAGATGTTTAGGGATCATGGGTAAACACAATATTTAATGAGGGGTTACTGTTTCTTAGCCCCATTACTTAAGTATCTGGTACCATTCCTATTCTATCCAACACTTACACATAAGTGAACAATCCACCAAGGTAGTTGTTTTACATGCTTTGTATGGTTTTAGACTACTACAGGAGACAGCTGGAGTACAGTAAATGAGTGGGCAAATCTAAGCAGCCCCAGATCCTCACAATTGGATGAGTCATGGATTATGAGTCATTTGTTCTTGTCTCCTATAATTTATCCACAATACCTGTATTGCTTGCTAATGTGGGGCTCTTTTCATGTGTTCATTGTTTTTTCTTATAATCATCCCCCAATATCTTGCCATACTCATGTTCCTTTATCTTACTTTTCTCCCCTTGTGCATTACAAATATCTCTATTCATTTAGTACCACTTTTGTTCAATTCTTTAGTCCATCAGAAAATGCCTATAATGTTATTTATATAATCTATGTACATTTCTTAAGCCTATGTGCCAAGCAATTAACTGGTTCTGTGACTACAATAATGAGTAATGCAGAAACCATTTTTTTATGGTATTCATAGTTCAATGGGGGAAGTCAGGCAAAATGACAAGAAGCACAAAAGCAACAACAAAACCACGCGGAAGGCCCATGTGAGGTATTATTGTTTGGGTCAAGGATGTTCTTAAAAATTGAAGAGCACAATGGACCTTTAGGAGGTCATAGAAGAACTCACAGTGTGGTAGTATTTCAGGAACTTTGTGTCGCATTGGGTCAGCCGAAGTATGGAGGGATGAGGGAGAGTGAAAAATCCCAAAGTATTAGGAAGACAGGGGCTTCATTCTTCTCTGTTGATCCACCATCATGTTGAGTATTAACAGAGCAACAGTGGGTGCTTAATACATCTTCAGGAAGCTGAATGTGTGAACACTGACTTAGTGGAATGTCGTGTTCAAGGATTTCTATGTTAGTAGATAAGATGTATCATTTTCCTGTCCCTCTTTTAGACTTCTCTTATATTAAGTTAACTAGAAAAAAATAGCAGAGTAGAGGTAACAAACACTTGAAAGTGCCTTTCCTGTTTGTAGAACTGTTTGCATTATTTATTACTTTTTCACATATTTGCAACAACGAATCCTTTAAAACTAGAAAAAAATCACTATTTTGAAGGAACTGGGACTAACATTGGATCAATATATTTGAACCCTAATCAGGAAAATAGCTTTGACAAACTTACAAGCAAGTACTCTTTAGCCTGAGATGTAAAATCAAGAGTTAAGGTATTTCAAAAATGTATCTTTTAGAAAAATGTTATAAAAACATTATCATGGATCTCAAAATTTCTGTGATGTGATCTTCACAGTATTGATTTTTGTAACTTCTCCAGAGAAAAGTTTTACTTAGTGTTTTTTACATTTTCTGATACACTAGAGGAGGAAATGGCTTCAGCAACCTAACAATAAGAACAAACCATTTTATCAATGAGTACAGATTTCTTGGTAGAAGAGAGAGGAAAGAAGGGAGCAGAGAAGATAAGTTAGGAAAATCCATATAAACAATAGGGAGCTTTGCTTTGAAAAGGCCACATTTAAAATGTGTAAAACTCATGTCAGTTTTGTTGCTGCTGTTGTGTGAGAGAATGTGTGTGCTGGGTCATTTGTGTACTTCAGTGCACAGGAAGCTAGCATTGGGCATTTGGATGTGATGGATATTGTGGCAAGGTGTGATTTATTTGCATCACCTCATTTAATACTGTTATACTATAAAGTGTCCCTGTGAAAAGTCTCATGTACTGAAGCTTTGTTTTCTGGCTAGTGCTGCTATTTGGGAAGATTATAGAAACTTTATGATGTTGGACCCATCAGGAAGAACTGTGTCACTGAAGCACTGCCTTGGGGGCTGTATTTTTGTCATGCCAACCCCCTTCTCACTGGCCACCATGAGAGGATCAGCTTTGCTATGTGTCTTCCCTGCCACCATGTGATGCCTCACCGCATCTCACAAACAGGGCAGCAAATTGATGAAACACCAAAAAGCTGAGCCAAAATACATACATCCTTCTTCCTTTAAACTGTCAATGTCAGGAGTTTGTCATAGTCATGGTCTATGTAAATACCATCTCTACTATTTCTACGGATCTTTGCAGTCCAAAAAGTTCCTTTACATTCATGACTTAGTTTGATGCCCATAGCACTCCTGTAAGGTAATATAAGCATTCCCACTATACTTCAACTTTTGCTGGATCAATCCACACCTGTGGATAGTTGTTTAAAGTTTCCCAAGATAATACCAGTCATTAGAGGTAGGAGTAAGAGTAAAACAGAAGTAAATCCTAGTTACAAATCCGTCTATCCCACCCTTTATATTATTTTACTCATATGCATACATTAACATAATTCAATAATTTTAATCAGAGAACAAACTATGATTAATGTATAAATTTTACTTTTTGCTGTATGGTGATGATACACACCTTTAATCCCAGCATTCAGAAGGCAGAGACAGGTGATCTCTGTGAGTTTGAGAACATCCTGGTCTACAGAGTGAGTTCTAAGACAGCCAGGGCTCTTACATAGAGAAACCTTGTCTAGAAAAACAAAAACAAAACAAACGAACAAGAATCCCTTTACTTTTCACAAGTTAAAGTTTCATTTCAATCAATATTGATTGTTTCTTTCTGAAACATTGTTCCTTTATCGGCTTGTAATAGAACCTGTAACAAGGTCTATTATAATCATGGTTGAATAAATATTCTGGGCACTTGATATATTTAGTTAGAACTGAACTGAGTTTGTATCAGAGTCCTTGCTTAAATAAATGGCCCATATATTTTGCAGTATTTTATGAATGATGACTTACAATCAAATGGATTCCGACTTTTAATTTTTTCTCTTGTTGTTTTCATAAATATAACAAGCATCCCTACATTAAGTGTCAGGCACTAGGCTAGGTACTAAGGCTGCATAAACTAAATAATATTTGTGCACTGCTTTGAGTGGCTAGCCATCTGCTTGCAACCCATTTTAATACAGGGTCAATAGTACTACATGCAGAAAGTCTAGAACTAGAAGAGAGAATGATGCAATTGTCAGTTCTGCATATATTGCTGGGAGAATGTTAAAGTGAATGATTTTGCCGAGTGCAAGCATTGTGTTAAACCTAGAAGTCCTCAACTGGAGCCTATTTGCAACACAAGTGGGTAATAAATCTAGAAACACTACCATTTCTAGGCAAACTTTAGTATTCAATTAGAAAATGGTCGTTTCAAGAACAAATAAAAAATTCTGACCCACAGAGAAGAGGAAGCCATCTGTATAGAAGTACCTTTATGTGATGTATATTAACATTCAGGAGTGTTAAAACATTAAGCATATATAGATTCAAGGACTAATGGGACTATCTGCCTACAGTAAGTTAACAGTCATGGAATTTAATCAAGAAATCTAGACTTGAAAAAAATTACAGTATGTAAGATGAAAAATTTGCTAAATCTACTTAATCACTTGGTAATACTGTAGAACAGTCAAGAAAATTGAATACAAATAAAAAATATTGAATCTGAAGAACATGAAAAATGGGTGTAAAAGGAGAGGTCTTAGTGATTTGGACAACAAGAAAAAAATCTAACACCTATATACTTGGACTCTCAAAGAGAAACGATAGACTGCATCATAGAAACATTAAGAGATATGTTGGCTAAAAGTTTACTCAAATTAATTAAAAACATAAAATTTTAAATCAAGAATCTAGGTGAATCCTAAGAAAGAAAAATAAAAACTATGTCAAATTTATGTTTATAGGAAACTAAAATGTAATACTCAGGCCAGGGAGATGGTTCATCAGGTAAAGACATTTGTTGTCAAGCAAGACCACCAGAATCCAAGTGCCTGGAACTTTGGTGATGGAAAGAGAGGACTGACACAAACAAATTGTCCTATGACTCCATGTGCATTCCCTCTCTCATAACACCCCCCCCCACACACTCACACATGAGCAGTATATGCACACACAATTAATAAATGTAAAAAATATAATTTAGAACTAAAGAGGAGAAACCTGAAAACTTACAAAAACTTAAATGGCACACATTATATATTATGCAACGAGAGTAATTTAATTAATGATAGATAATGGAACACAGAAAACAACTGAATGATAATTTGAGTTAGACCAGACATTTGCATTCGGGAAATAATATCAAAAACAATGAAAGCAAAGTAAACACACTTTCAGAGGAGTGAAAGGGAGAAATCATATACTTTACTATAAACAATAAAGGAAGTTTCTCAGCTTGAAAAAAAATGACACCAGATTCAAACTTTAGATTTACAGAAAGAAATGAAGATGACTAGAAGTGATAACTATGTGGGTAAATATGAAAAGATACCTTTTAATTCACTCAACTGTTTGAAAATACAACGCTATAACACATTTAGCAAGCTTTATAATGCATGTGGAGATGTTGAGAGGCTTTGTCTAAAATGAAGTGATACAATTTTAAAAAGACTATTAGGAGTTATGATAACATATGTTAATCCACACATCAGCAGCAAGAAGCAAGAGCAGAGATGCAGTAACAATAGTATATAGCCTCAGATCCATTGTGTGTGCTTAAGTGGAGATTTACAGTGTGTGCTTGAATCAGTGGGGTTGGATACTCCCTCAAGAACACATGGCCTTTCTTTGGTCCAGAGGTTTGCTAATTACTTTAAGTCTTGAAACCAACTTAGGAAAGGCAATAGCCCACTGAGTTGATTTATGTCAGATAATAAGCAGGTTTCATTTAACATATGATATATTCTTTATTAACTGATTCAAGGACCCACTCTATGGTTATTTTTCTAGTTCCTGCTCATACAATGAGGACATATACATCCAGTAGCTAGAAGGATAGTCAAGGTGGGTCCTGATCCAAAGGAGGTGGATCAATGACTGGACACATTGAAGGAAGTCCTCAGTGAATTATATTGGTAGAGAGATGGCAATTTGCCACTCTAAGAGAACTTGCTAGAAACCTGTACTTGGGACTTTGCCAGGAAGCTATTTGGGATAAGATATGTTCTGGAGGCAGTCTGCTACAGTAAGATATTCTGAGACAGGTGAATATTCACTGCTGTATTCTCTGGGGTGCTATTGAAGCTGCTAACACTGTAGGAATGAATCTGTTACCAGTGAAACCAGCCCATGCTAGAAAACCTGCCATATGGATCTCTCTGTGACTGAGAAGGGAAGCCCTTCCCTCAAACAGCATCTTTGCAATGCTCAGGGATGACATGCTTAACTCTGCACCAGGGGTGGAAACACAGTTCCTTTCTTTTTCATTTTCTCTACAGAGTAAGAGATAACAGGAAATTTTACACTGAAGCATAATCAAATGATAATATCCAAAAAAAGGTGTAACGTCAAGCAAGCCAATTATGCACTGTTGCTTTCAATCAAGGAAGCAACACTGGATTCCTCCTTTCAAAACGTATTTTTAATGGGAAAATATATGAATCAACCATTATCAGATTTTGGACAATAGGCAGTAAAACCCTGTGCAAGTTATGAAGGAAAGGGTACCTGCACAACATAAGAGCGCTAGAAAAAGCGGAAGTGTCTCCCTCCTTGGTCTTTCACAGAACACCGAAGCAAGCATGCATCAGGGCAGATGAGCTAAAGCTGTCAGAGAACAGTTATGGGAAAATGTAAAGTAAGGTAGAAATTCTCTCTGTAGGCCTGGCTGAAGAGCAGAGAAGAATAACTGAATACCCCAAACATCCAACTAAGATGTCAGAAAGAAAATACTTTGAGGGTGTAGTGGCCTTAACCCTAAAATCAAGCCTAGTGATATATTATATGCAATTTAGGAAGAAATTACAAGGGTCAAAGTGAACCACAAGTAACCCAAATTTATACTAGAACAAAGCTCAGTGTTAGGGTCTGAGAGAGGCCCTCAAGAAAAAGACCAGTAGTCACATACCTAACAAACAAGAGCACTTTCTTTATCCAATGTTGGGGTGGTAAATGGAGACCCCCAAAAGAAGGTCAAAAGCTCATTTTAAGCAGAGTTAGGGGAATTCAGGAAGGAGGGATTAATCTGGGGCTGATTGGTGGAAGAAAGATTAGTCTGGGGGCTGATTGGTGGGAGGTTCTAGTGGCTAGGGACTTTCCAGCAGCAGGGTAGGGAAAGGTTATCTTAAGTTATCAGGAGACTGTGGTCATCTGCTGAGCCAGCATAAGGTCAAGGGCATGCCAGTGGTTTGGTTGCCTCTGAGTTGTTGTTTTAACTGAGAACTATTTGCTCAGCTTTAGGCACTTCCAGTAAACCAAACCTAAGGCCTGTTCCTTGCCAGGGGCTTGGAATTATGGGTGAAACATATGAGGAAGAGTGAAATTGCATGTGAAACAAAATGCAGGAGGCTGAGGAGCTTTCATTCTTTTAATAACAACCCGTTCTTGTAGGGACTAATTCAGATGCATGAGATTTTCATTAATCCCTTCCAAGGTTGGTACTTTTTCATCTGATTACCTTCTACTAGGTCTCACTTCTCAAAAGCTGTCCCTTTAACTGTCATCCTCTACTATGGGGAACCAAACTTTCCAAATATGAACCCTCAAGGAATCTTTCCAATGATATCCAAACTATAGAACTCCAAGATAAAGTTCAGTGAAACATAAGCAAGAGAAAAAAAAACACAATTTCATTCCTACATTCCTACATGCCAAACTATACAAAGGAATGTCCAAATGATATTGACAAAACCAATAATGAAAAAAAAGTTCTTAAAAGCTTACAGAGAAAAACAAATTGCTTATGTTTTGGTTAGCTTTAATTGTCAATTTGACAAATCTTATACATATCCAGGAAGATAATCTCCACTGAGGAACTCCCTAGTTCAGATTGTTTTGTGGGCACTTCTGGAGGTGTTGTCACGGTTATTAACTGATGTAGGAGGAACCAGCTCACTATGAGCAGGACCAATCCCTAGGTAGATGGTCATAAACTGAGCCAGCCAGTCAGCAATATCCCCCTCAATAGTTCCTTTACTTTTTTGCTGTGAAGTGAGTTCTTTGTTTTGGGTTAATGTGTAGTATAGCAAGCAGGGCTGCTGCTGCATGACAAAGCATTTCCTGGGGAGACACACCACACATCCCTGTTCAGTCTGGATAGGGATTCCATGACCGACCAAAGTATGGACACCACCAAAGTCCAACTTGGTGAACCAATGAGTTTTATTGGGTTACTTACATACATATAAGTGAGGGGTTACTTATAGGAGCAGTAATGACTCAGAGACAGCTGTATCACCAAAGCCCACTGCAGCATGAGTGACAGATCTCAAAGATAGGAATATATAGGACACTGCACAACTGGAAGATATCTTCACAGGTTTGTGAATGTTCTTTCCTACTGTCTCAGTTGACCTAAATCTCTGCCAGGCAGTTGGGTTGGTTTCTGTCTCTTCCAGGTAGCTGGTCTGATCTCCTGAGTCTTGTTTGCAGTTTGGCTTGTCTGAGTCTTTCTTGCAGTTTCTCTTATGTGGAGAGTGACTCTTAAGCTTACATTTCTTACTCTGGTAGGGAGGGGCCTAGTGGATATGGTTAGTTTCAGGGACTTCCGGTAGCAATTTTGAGTTGTTTATCTTCCTGTTAATGAGTTTCTCTTCAGGATGGAAAGTTTCAATTATAGAGGAAGCTGCTACACAATACCTGCCTTAAGTTTCTGCCTTGACTTTCCTGAGTGATGGGTTGCAACTTGGCATTGTAAGCTAAATAAATCAGTTTTCTCCCATAGTTGATTTTGGTCAACAGAAATTAAGCCAGAAGAGTTTTCATAGAATTATAAAAAGGTGTTAGACCTGTTGTGGAAGATGGTGAAAATCAGAAGAAATGACACAGTATCTTTAAAGTACTGAATGATAACGTCTGTATGATTAGATTTTATATCCAGAAAAATATGACTCGTTTAAGATTTTTAAGCCCAGACTGAAAACTCATTGCCCACACACTTGTTGTGAAGCAACCTTGTTTCTTATCTAAATTTAAACTGGAAAATAAAATAAAAAAAAATGGAAATATAAAAAAAAGTTTTTCAAGTGGGAGAAAAGCAATACCACATTGAAATGAGGATATGCACAAGGAGTGGAGAATGTCAGAAATTGTGAGTGTCTAAGTTAATCTCAAACATACTTTAAAATAATTTTAAGAGGCCACCAAATCCATCAGCAAGCAAAGGCACCTGCAATCTCAACCATGTAAGCATGCTGACATGGTTTCACTCTCTAGGGATCATACACAAATCAAAGAAGTAGGGGCTGGAGATATGGCTCAGTGGTAAAGAACACCAGCTGCTCTTCTAGAGGACTTGGATTTGATTCCCAGCACTCATAGGGCAGCTCACAATGACTTGCGACTCCAATCTCAGAGTTTCTTATGTTTTCTTTTGACGTCTGTGGGCACTGCACATACATACCATATGGATACACATGCATACGAAACACCCATACATATAAAACATAAACGTAAATCTTTAAAAACTTAAAAAAAGTGAGCTGGCTCCACAAAGTTGTTCTTACTTTCACACATGTGCCATGCAATGTTTAGTCAAACACACAGATCTCTCTCTCTCTCTCTCTCTCTCTCTCTCTCTCTCTCTCTCTCTCAATGCAAAATATTAATAAATGAAAGCTCATTTAAAATCTTCTTTAGAATATATGTGTTGGAGTTTAAGCCATGCAGAATGAAGTGTAAGAAAAGAGTGACAATCTGAATAGGCAGGGGGATTGGAATCCATTGTTGTAATCTGATGTTGTATGTGAGGTGGTATAATGCTTTCTAAAGGTGTGCTGTGACACATTAAGAATGAGTATTATAAACCCCCAAGCAACCACTTAAAAGTAGAACAAAGAAGTACAGCTAATAAGCCAATGTTGGCTATGAGATAGAATCTTAAAACATAATTAATCCAAGTAAGACAGAAAAAAGGAAAAATTGAACAAAGAAGAGGTGGTTCATATAGCTGTATTAATAGCAAAGTGATAGATTAGTCCCAACTGTGCTAATAATTATGTTAAGTTTAGTTAAAACAGTGAGATTGTCAAAATGAAACAAGAGTATTACACACCTTCCTATATGAAGCATACTTTAAATATATGGGAAACATAATTTAAATGTAAGATGGATTATGATATACTGTGCAAATACTATTTTCAAGAATACTATAGAGGATACATCACTATCAGATTTGTTGTACTCAGCTAAAAGGACATTTTCCTTTAGTTAAGTCAGACATGGATATGTCACAGTGATGAAGGAGACAGTCTATATCAGAGAGACAACATTCCAAATCAGGACACTCCTGTTAACAGAGCTTGAAAACTACAATGAAGATAGAGAAATATATTAATGCTGATGATCTCAGTAGTTCTTTCTAACATATGTAACAAGTAGAGAGAAAAAGTAAAGATAATAAGGTTCTAAGGCACACTTTCTACCAACTTGCACAATAGGACACTTGCCCGCAGAAGAACATACATTCATTTCAAGTATCTGTACCATTTGCTGAGACATGGTATTAACTTATACTCTTTAGATAATGTGCTTTTGGACTGGAATACTCATAGAAGCCAGTAAGCTGGTAAGGGGACTACTGGGCATGGTTTCAAGAAATAGGGATAGGAAGGAGGCAGAGGCAGGCTCATCTTTGTGAGTTCGAGGCTAGCCTGGTCTACAGAGTTAGTCCAGGACAGCCAGGACTACACAAGAAGCCCTGTCTTGAATTAAAAGAAAACTAATTTAAAAAAAGAAAGTAGGTAGTACAAAGAGGGAAAGAAATTAATGGAAGAGGAAATGTAAGTAGGGTGGGAGATGGGGTGCAGGGTAGAAAAAGGAGTAGGTGGAGCAATGACTAATACTAAAGCAACATGGAAACTACCATAGAGGCTTCCTAAAAGATATACACATTCAAATGGAATTTAAATAGAACTTCCCTAAAAAGGTGCGGGGGAGGTGGGTGGCAGAGACCCCATGAATAGGGGAGGAACTTATAAAATTCCATCTGTAGTGGAAGAGCTATTGGAAACTGATTATTGCTGTGGGAGGAAGAGTCAGTTCTGAAATGATGTGGCCCCCATGCTTCAGAAGATGATCCTACAACCATGCACATATAGTTAGAGTTAAGTGGATTAAATAACAGTGGACGAGGTTGGGAAGGAAGAGTACTGGGAAAGATTGGGAGGGATGGGAGGAGGATTTGTTCAAAACACATTGATAAGCGTGCTTGGAATTCTCAAAATAAGATACAGTCTTCCTCAGGCAAGAGCACACCAACTTATTATGAAATTCTAAATGGTCAGTCCCCAAAACATACATGCAAGTAATACTACATACTGAGCAGGTCGTGCTTATGCAATTATGAATATATGTACATATATGTATGTGACAATAATTAATGAAAAAGAGATCATAAATTTGAGAGCATGGAGGATACATGGGAGAGTTTGAAGGGAAAAGGAAGGGGAAATGATGTAATTATAATTATCAAAAAGTAAAATAGATAAGTAATAGAAAATAATTTCAAAACAAATACACTCAGAAGGAGCCATATGACACAATATTTTCTAACATTGTATAGAATTAAATTAGAAATCAATAATAAATGTACACAGACATTTATGAATGTTTATAAATTTAACAATACTCTTAAATACTTTATAGGTCAATGAAAAAATCAAAAGAATAATTGGAACATGGTATTACAAGGAGGTTCATTAGACAAAGGCACATGCTACAACACTTCACACTCTGTTTGATCCCTGAGAGCCACAAAGTAGAAGGAGAGAATAGACTCCTCTAAGTTGTGTTTGACCTTCACAGTTGTGTGAGGGCATGTGCATGCCTACATACAACACACACGCACACAAGATAAATAAATACCAGGCAATAAAATGTTAAAAAATAACCATTGGTACTTATCTTAAGCTGAATGGAAGTGAAAGCATAAAACATAAAATATAAAAATGTGTGTGTTAGTTAATATAATTTTAGATGCAATTTTAGAGCTTTAAACATTGTTAAAGAATGGCTAGTATTCAGTTATTTGACTTCTCATTTCAAAATAAGAGTAAGTTAAAGCCAAATTAAATAAGAGAAAATAAACATTAAATATTTGAACTGAAGTCAGTCAATACAAATCAAGTAATGTCACTCTTCTCCTGCTGGGTTGCCCTGTCCAACTTTGATATGATAGTTTTTGCTTCATTTTTATTATATTTTATATTGTCATGTTTGGTTGTTATTTCTTAGAAGCCTGGTTTTAAATTAGAGATATAAAGGGAATGAATCTGGAGGGAAGAGGAGGTGGGGAGGAATTTGGAGGGGTAGAGGAGGGAAAACCATAATCAGGATATACTGTGTGAGAAAAGAATCTATTTTGAATAAAAGAAAAAAATGGAGAGGAAAAAGAAATCAAACAATGTCAATGTAACAAAATTATTCTTTTATTGTCTCTCTGCAGCTCTAGAAGTTGCCATTCCCCTGTTTTAGGTTTTTGGTGGTGGATTATAGGCATGTGGCCCACAACCCCATCCAAATATTTTGTACATGAAGTAAAATTGATAAGCTTCTAGCTAGCTGAACCAGGAAGGAAAGGAAAGGAAAGAATAACTAAAGAAAGACTTGGAATGTAGATCCTGTCCCTATAAAATGATTAAGAATATTATGAAAATCATAGCCAATAAATTTAGGCAACATGAGATAGGTAAACTCTGAAATCATATGTGATCAAATTTAACACAAGATGAAACAGAAAATCTGAATTACCATGTATTATTAAATAAAACAAATTAAATTTATTCAAACAAAGTAAGACAAAGTCTTCACATATAATTTAATAACAAAAATTAAAGTTATCCTATAAGCTTTGATGCATAATAAAAATCAGTATGGGGGCTGTTGAGATGACTTAATGGGTATGAGTGCTTGCTGTGAAAAAAAGAGGACTTGAGTTCAAATCCTCAATACTCAACATATAAGTTAGGCAGAGCTATCTGAGCCCATAACGCAAGTTGAGAGGAGGACACAGGAAGACCCTGACAGCTAGCTGACCAGCTGGCCTGGCAGTAGTGCTGAGTTTTAGGTTTGTAGAGAGACTTTTTAAAGATTGAGAATGACACTTGTCATCCTTCTCTAGCCTCTGCATGCATCCACATGTTCGTGTACAGCCCCTCCTCTAACATACTACCACCACCATCACTCACAAAATCAAACCAATCACCAACAACAAAACATCCAGCAACATGTAAAACAGATCATGTGCTACAAGCTAGTAAGGTTTCCCAAGTAATAAATAAATGCATCAGAGAGTGAATTTATCCTGTAATAAGTAATGAAGGAAAAAGTCAAATTATTACGTCAAAATTGATGTAGAAAAACAGGCAAAAGTGAACCCTCCTTCATGAAAATCTCCTGGTCACCTAACAACAGCAGGAAGGTCACCTAACAACAGCAGGCACCTTTTCTCAACTATAATTGTGACTAATAGTGGAAGAGAAAGCTTTCTTTTCCAGAATAAGAGTACGACAACGATGCCCTATTTTTTTTAACCACTTATATTTAACATTATCCTGCTCTTAACCAATGCTATAAAGCAATAGATGTAAATTCAAGGAATCAGAATTATAACAGAATAAGCATAAATTGTACATAAGAAAACAAAAAGTGGTTAATACATAAATTCTGAAAGTTTATAGAATCTAAGACCAATAAATACAATCAATTATATTGATAGATAGCCTGAAATTAAGACAACTTAACATATTATTAAATTTCATTATAATTATAATGATATTTTTACAAATATTTGAATGCCTCTGAATATACTTTAAAGTGTTACCAAGACAAATGAAAGAGGACACGAAGAAATGAGTATATATAACCTGTGTGTGGTTGGAAGACTTATTCAGTCCGTGGAAGCTAGTGAGACAGCTCAGTGGGGAAAGGGATGTGGTGTTAATCCTGGCTGCCTGAGTTCAACTCCTGGGATTCATATTGTGTGAGGGGAAAACTACTTCTTCAAGTTTTCCTCCAACATCCATATATGCACTCATACAAAACAAATAAATGCTAAAAATATTGTTATGAAAAATATGTCTTTCGTCTAGGTTACTGTATAAACTCATTCTCAATTGAAATTGCACGAGCTCTTAAAAATACAAATTGAAAATCCAAATTCAAATGTGCACAGAAATACCTGGGACAACTAAGACTTTTGAACAGAAAAAGGTAGGATATCCAGGCTTACCATAAATCTACATGGATCCAGACTATAAGTCTGTAAGGTATTAGCATACATATAAATCACTGCAATAGAATGGGAAACACAGAAATAAATCTATGGAAATACAATAAAGCATTTCCAAGCAACAAGGGCAAGGCATTTTAATGTGAAAATTGTACTTTGAAAATTTATATTGGATATTTGCCTTTTTACTGTGAAGTTTTCATAGTTTTTTTGTGGACATTAGATATATCAGTGACTAACAACTATTTTTTTCCTGATGTATGGGTCTTTTCCCTTTTTCTATAGCGACTTAATGAGGCATGAAAGTTTATTAATTTCAGAAAGTTCTATTTATTTCTTCTTTGGTTGCATTTGTCTTAAGTGTTATATCTAGGAAATGATTGGTCTAGCTGACATCATGTGGACATTGAGTCATTCCCCAGACTAAATGTTAAACAAACTAATCTCCCCTCACTGAATCATCATGGCAGCCCTTTGGAAATCAGTTCATAAAAGGTAAAAGGGTTTGTCTCCACACTGATCTACACTTTACTCTCATAATAAAACCTTTTACTTAGTTTACTTTACTTCCATACTTGCTATCCATGTGTATTTGTGTACATAAATTCCACATGGGTGAAGGTTCCTGAGGAGGCTGGAAGACGGCATGGGATCCTCTGGAGCTGGTGTGACAAAGAGTGTGATGCCAGTAGATGTGGGTGCTGGGAACTGAACCTGGGTCTTCAGGAAGAGCAAGTGCTCCTGGGCTATCTCTCCAGTCCCATGTAGTGGAATCCAAATGACTGTAGTCTTTGATTTGTAGAAAATCTTTTAAATTGGGAGTAGTTCTTTGATTTTGCTCTTTTTCAAGTTTTAATTATCTTAACTTTCTTTAAACAAAAATATCACTGTGTAACCTAAAACAAACAAAAAGTGAACTTCAATTCATTCAGAAAAGAACACATCTACACACACAATATTGGACTTTCAGAATCAATACAGCAAACTCATACAACTGAGAAGAGATACAAGTACACATTTTGTTTATTCTAGCTCAATAACTGATGGATCAATAACCATAAATTGTTATAGATATAGAAGAAAAAGGAAATGCTAAAGAATAAGAGAAAAGCTAGTTTTTTAAACTCAACTTTCCTGTTACATATAAGCCATCTCATTTTAAAAGTGGCAGAATAAACATTAAACATTCTTTCAAATGTTCATGGAGATTTGCTGAGATAGGATGTTTTCTAATATTTAAGACAAACTATTTTTACAATGATTAAAATGTCACAAAGTAAATTCTATTATCACAACAGAATTAAGTTATGAATCAGTAGAGAAAGACATGTAGAAAATATCCTAGTGTTTGAAAACAAAATACCATACTTCTAAGTAACCTGTGTGTCAAATGAAAAAATCTCAAGGAAAATGAGTTTAAACCGCATAAAAATAAAACGTCAAACTTTTTGTTGCTGAAGAAGGGCTTATGGAAACCACACTACGTTGACTTTCTATGTAAGACTAGATGAGGCAAAATTAGTGCTTCCTCTTTTCATCTTCAAAAGGTAGATAATGAATAATAAAGCTAATGTAGGTAAACCCATTCAAACTGTTGTATGTATTAAAGGTTCATTCCTTTTTCTTGCCAAGCAACACTCCACAGAGCAGAACTATTTCATGTTTTCTAATTGGATTGTTGTTCTTATGGTTGTATTTTGAGAGTACTAAATATTTTTCTCTCAGGACCTAATATGATAATTTCCAGTCAAATTACAGATACATTTGAGAGTGGAAGGACTCCAATGCAGGAAGAAGAGGAGGAGGAGGAGGAAGAGGAAGAAATTTCTTTGTGGCATCCACTATGACTTCAGTCACACAGTTATGAGAATGGTGATATATTTTATATATTTTATAGTTAGTAAAGAAGCAGAATGTTGCAGCATGTAGGAACTATCTATTTATTTAACTTTTAAGCACTTACCATATGCTCTGGTGCTGGTTCTGATAGGCCTTTATTGGTTTATTAATACTGAGATTTTGACTCTGAGAACAGAAGGCAAGTTGATTAAATTTAAACTATTAAAGTGAAGATTGTCAGGAATATTTCCAGAGGCAATAGTGAACTGAGTGTATTTTCCTGGACATAATTCCGACCTCACAGCCTCTTTTATGAAACATCAGCAGTTCCAGTGACTTCACATTGCACTCTGTAAGGCTGAAATTATTTGTCATGTTTTTTATCCTCAGCTCCTAGTTTGGGGGCAGCAGTAGATGACACTTTCCCAGAGAAGACTGGACTGGATAAGGGGGATAAGCTATGGGGTTTTGGGTATTGAGCTCTGAGGCCTCACAGATCTCTATGAAATCAGAAGATCCTGAGTAAGTTTGGATTTGAACACAAAAGAGTTTGGTAAGCCCTGTGGGTTATACAGTGGGCTGTGTGTGCCAATGAGTAGCTGAAGTGTCAGGTTCAACTAGTGGAGAGAAGACTCTTGAGTCTCCTTTGGGATGAATGACGTTGGAAGAAAGACCAATTTCTATTTCCATAGTTTGCATCCAGTGGACATTTAGCATGCAGAGAAGCAATAAAATGGAGTGAATGATCCTATAGTGAGTCAGGAGAAAGGAGACTTTGGACAAGGTGTTATGGTTCCTTGGAAAAGAAAGAGAGGTTCCTACATGGCTATAAGGACTCTGATGAAGGTTGGGTTGAAGGCCATGGAAGAACTGGTCATTAACTGACAGTGCAGAGAAATAATAAGCTTCTGAAACAGAGGTCAGGTTGTGTATTTCTTTATATCCACCCCCATGCCTAGTAGTCCTGGGGTTCCTAGTGAGCAGTCAACAAGCACTATGAAGAGAGAATTAGAGAATGGAGAGCCAGAGAGGAAGGGGAGGGAACGGAGAACTGTGTTGGGCAAAGACTGCTCTAAGCAAGATGAAAGAGTTATGGATGTCAGCCCTCAGTATTCTTTCCTTTATTCACAAGGCAAGAGCTCAGGGGTTTCCCCCCTACGATTTAAGACAGTATGGCAGTAACAAGAGAGAGAAGTCAAGACCTAACCTTTGAGTAAGAAACAAAGGCTCTCAAATCTGGGATGCAGTGCATTATCAGCTATATCCCTCTATATCCTGGCTGTTTTCTGATAAGAATGCTTTCAAATCATTCTGGATCTTCTCATTACAGGAATGTAGGTCCCTGAAGGTTGGCATGCAGGCAGTAATGGTTCCTTTTAATAATTAACTACCACTGATTTGTCAGCCAAAGGTCATCCCTTCTTACATTTGAGAACCTCAAACTCCTGGCACCTGAGAACAAAAGTGAAAAACCGTTCACAAATTATTGATACACTGTAAGCCCCTGCATGTCTTACTCTGTGTCTGTAGATGCTGCAAGATCTGAGCTTAATGACAGATGTTCCCACTCACTGCTAAGACCCTTTGCACCTTTCCAGGTTGCCATGCCATCTATGCCTGCAGTGTTTCTGGTCTTGGAGTTTGCAGAGGTAGTAGGCTACCATGGAGAATGTGTGACAAAATGTGGGAAGAAACTGTTAATAAAATGATTCTATCTGTGTTTTTCTTCCCTGACATTTTGTTGGGTAAATATTTTTCTTGCCTTTCTCTTTTTTAAACATGCTCAGGGAAAGGTTTGTTCCCTAGAGAATATACTGATTGCTAGGTGAAGTTGGTTCTACAGCTGGAGAGAAACCTCTACAGAAATTTGATTTGCTGTTGAGCTGTACCTGACTACTTAATCATCTGCAGTCTCCTATCCTCTGATCCTAGTGCAAGGATATGGAATTGACTTCATTAGGCCCAGAACTGGGGAATGCAGTTTGTGTATCACTGGTTTCCTCATGGGGGATGTCCTTTTGTATATACGTTTCTTTTATTGGTTGATGAATAAAACACTGTTTGGCCTATAGCCAGTAGAGGCAGGAAGATAGGCGGGGCTAGGAGGTGAGTAGAATTCTCGAAAGGTAGTAGAGAAGGGCAGGAAACAGACACCATGGAGAGACTGGGAGAAAAGGATGCTCCAGGTGGCCAATAAGAATCCCTAGCTATCAACCAACAGTTTTATAATTAATATAGTGTCTGTGTGCTTATTTGGGGCTGTGAAGGACAGTGTAACCTGGTAGACAAGAGAAAATACATCAACAAAATGACACCAGCAACATGGATTCCACAAATTTCTTTCTCCTTGTCCCGCCTTATTCATCAACCAATAAGAGAAGCGTATATACAGGTTATTCTCCATCAGTTTCCAAACCACTGAAGTTTTATTTACACCAGTGCTTGTTGACATTTGTTTTAGAACCCTGCTTAGGACATACTGGGCTCTAAGCCCATGTTGAGGCCTGGTAAAGAATCTGTACAGTAGGGGAGGCTTGTGGTGGCCCATTCCAGCCTGTCCTGGGAAAAGTGGGGACACCTATGGAAATTAGTTCTGTAAGGACACGCCTTCTTTTTTTTAATTGAAAAGATTTCTGTTAGCATACACAATAACAGGCTTCCTTATAACAACATCGCACATGCATATCATTGCCTTTACTCATACCCCACTTGTCTTCCATTATTCCCCCTTTTCCCCTCCCACTGGTCCCTTTCTTCCTCAAAATTAGTTCCTTTTTACTTTTATAATGGTTGATCTTTGTGGAAGTAATTAACTATCTACAATTTTGTGTCTTGCGTGTATCTAAGATAAATTTCCAGCCCTGGTATTTTTAAAGCAGGACAATAGAGTCCACCTCTGAACTCTAGAGTGAAGTTTTTTAATGTCACCAAGCCTTGTCCAACTACCTAGAAACAAATGTGACTGGCATTTGAATTGCATCATTATCAGGATCTTGTCCTTTTATTTCTGGAGCCTCTTTTGTGTTGCTTGTGTTTCAAGTTGCCTGTTATATTCAGTTAATTTTTAAATGTCTTGTTGAGCCTGTGAAATGACTGCCCCCCTTACAGAGGGCTTTTGTGTACAGTTATTAAGCTCTCCATTAATCAGCTCTTTATTACTCCAAGGAGCAGAGAATTAGGGAATAAGCCAAAATAAATTTTGTATATGCAAAATGATACCTCAAAATAAATCTCTGCTCTACAATGCATTTCGGAGTTCTCTTCTGGGGTTGGGATGATATGTGTTTCATCATTATGAATGGAGGCTGCATTTCTCTATATGCTGAGATGATGAGACAGTTCTCCTTTCATTTCTGTAATTGTGGTGAATTAAACTGATTGATTTTAAAGTGTTAACCCCAATTTTTATATTCCTGGAATAAATGCAGCATAATTGTGATGCATTACCCATCTTCCGTATTGCTGCGGTACTTGTCAGTAGCTGCTGGTAGGTGATGCTCTGAAGAAATAAATTGGGAAAATTTCCTTTGTTTTTATCCTCTGAAGAAGTTTTAAAGATAAGATTAGTGTTTTAATGTTGATTGTCTGGCCAAATATTTCCTTTGTAGAAAGGTTTTAACATATAATACGTAGCCATATGATGTACATTAAATACTGGAGTCAGTGGGGCATGAGAAAACATAAACAGTTCCCAAGTCCGTCTTTTACCCCCATACATATAATGCTTACTTCATGCTTAACATATAAATTAGGCACAGTAGGAGATTAACAAGAATATCTGATTATAAAATAGTACATTATAATATACTATAAAACAGTCACATGGATGTAGTCTTTCTATCAAAATAATGTACTGTTTTGCCATTTCAGTTAGAAGAAAGTACCTTCTGGATTTCTTGAAGGGTAATCTGTATTACCGGTGTCATTAATCCTCTTGCTTTGGGGTCATTATCAAGTCAGATAAGAAAAACATGGACATAAGCACCAAAAAAGCCTAGCAATTCATCTGATGTCTACTAGGTGACTACTGAGGGAATAGCATATACAGTGTAAATATGCTGTATAAAGGACAAGTGTGATTGGAAAGGAGAGTGCGGGATTATAGCACTAAGAATGGTGTTCAGCTTAATACATGTGAATTGTCTCTTGCTGGGACTTCTCATCTGCTGTTTCCATAGTGGTAATTGTAACCAAAGAAAGTGAATGTACAGGGTGGGTGGGTTGCTACTGAAAGCATTTGTTTTCTTTAGAATAAGATGACTCAGAATTTTGGTGTTTTGCTAGGTTTTGTGAATTCTGTGTTTTAGATTTAAAAATTTAAAGTGTTAATGAAAACTTATCTGAGTATCTTACGATTTTTCATCTCTATAAGATTCCAGACAGCCAGGGAGCCAGAATGGGACTGACCTAGGCCATCTACATGTGGGTGACAGCTGTGTAGCTTAGCTTTTTGTGGGGCCCCTAGCAGGACCTGTCTCTGGTGCATGAGCTGGCTTTTTGGAACCTATTCCCTATGGTGGGATGCCTTGTTCAGCCTTGATGCAGTGGGTGGGGAGGCTTGGTCCTGCCTCAGCTTGATGTGCCAGACTTTGTTGTTTCCCATGGGAGGCCTTTCCCTGTTGCCTACAAGATGTTGGACTCTCAGCTACTCTTCCAGCACCAAGTTTGCCTCCATGTCACCATGCTCCTCACCATGATTGTAATGGGCTGCACTTCTGAAACTGTTAGTCCACTCAGTTGAATGTTTTTGTTATAAGAGTTGCTGTGGTCATGGTGTCTCTTTACAGCAACAGAAGCTCCAACAAGACAGAGAGCAAGCTCTGAAAGCAATGTGTTTCACAGAAACTTTTGTTCCTGGAAAGGTTCTGGGGATGCAGAGAGCAGCAGTCCTGGTGATCCCGGGAAGAAGGATGCTGGATTCTGGCTCACTTGACAGGTGAGTGAGAGTGTTCCCAGAAAGGCTGTCACAGATGCATTTGACAGTGCAGTGAAGATCCTCAAAAAGTCTCCATCAGGAAGTGGATACTTAGAATATGAACTCTAAAACCTAGGCTTTTAAAAGAAGTTTTAAAATTCTTTGAGAATTTCATACATGTATGTAATAAGTTTTGGTTTCTTATCACTCATTACCCTTTCTTATCTCCCTCCTTGCCCTGTCTAAACCCTCTTCTTCACAGCTAGTTCACCCACCTTGCTTTGATGTCTTTCTGTGTGTATGTGACCCACTGAGTTTAATTAGGGCTGCACACATGAACATGGCGGGGGATTGTTTGCTAGAGCATGGGCAAGTTGGCACATGGCTACACCACTGAAGAAAATGACTCTTCTTCCACAGTAACCATTAACTGCCCATCATTTCATGGTTAGAGTGGGGCTTCATGAACTGGTCTATCATCTATGGTGAAATGTTCCAAGGTCCAATCTTGTGAATTTCTTCTGTAGATAACTGCAGCTACAATGAGTTCATGAACACAATAAGCCTTTCACATCAGAAGATGAACTTGAAGGATTCCCCTCGCATCTGCTGGCTCTTTCATTCCTCCCTCACCCTCTCCTGTGATGTTTCCTGAGGTTTGGTAGGTGGCATGGAGTCAGTGAAGTGACATAGATGTTCTGTTTAGTGTTGCAGGGGATAAGTCCAAGCAGGTGGGCGGAATCAATGGTGCAGACTCTGGGAGCCAGGTGAAAAGCAAAAGCCAACTCCTTTATTAAGGGTTGGACAGACCACTTATACTGTATCCCAGTACCCAGGGGTGGTGCCAGTCTGGAATGCTGTGTTGTCTCTCTCATTGGCCCAGGTCATCATGACATCAGCAGTCTCAAGACCTAGAGGCAGACTTCTGGTTGGCTCATAGGGAAATTACTAATGTGCATGGTGGACTACCCCTGAGCCAGGTGTTAGCTTCTTCTTACAGTTTAGGACTGAGAATTCAACAGTAACTTATCCTCAACTTTTTGACCATCTGTAAGTCTCTACATTAACTGCCACCTATGGGAAAAATCTTTTCTCATGAAAGTTCAGAGCTGAAAGAGTTAAGTCCAAATATAAGCGTTTAGAAGACAGTTTGACAACATGCCACTTTAGGCAAACTAATGTAGTAGGTTCCCATCTAAGATTTATGACTTTCTTAACTGTTTTAGTCAGTGTTCTGTTGCTGTGAAGAGTCACCATGACTGTGACAGCTCTTACAAAGGAAAGTATTTAATTGGGGATTGCTTACAGGTTCAGAGGTTAGTCCATCGTCATCATGGAAGGAAGTATGAAAGCATGCAGGCAATCATGGTGTTTGATAAATAGCTGAATGTTGTATTTCTGGATCCACAGTCATAAGGAAGACAGAGAGTCACTCAGTCTGTCTTGAATTTCTGAAACCTCAAAGCTCACCCCTAGTGACACCCTTCCTGCAACAAGACTAAACCTATTCCAACAAAGCCACACTTCATAATCCTTTTCATATAGTGCCATTCCCTACTAAGCATTCAAATATATGAGCCTATGGAGGGCATTCCTATTTAAACCAGAACATTAGTCATGGGCTCTTGACCATATTTACAGTATCAGGCATAAATTCCCTTTTGTGGAACAGGCTTCAAATCCAATCAGAATGATTTGTTTAGGTTAGTTACCTCCAAATCTAGGTCCACTGATAAATTTTCCTCTCCCAACAGCAGGTATAGTACCTTCTAGCACTATGAAAGGGTAGATATCAAGGAGGAAACTTTCAGCTCAGCTACAGTTTGGTTTCTTGATACTCTGCAACCAAGTATGTGATGTATTTAGCAATAGAGTCTTACCATCTAGTCCTGGTGGGCAGCAAAGAGAAATGGCAATAATCTACATTGTTTTGGGGCCTTGGGCCTCTCTGACTAACTCATAGAAAGGTGTCCCGTATTTGTCACTTGGATTTTCATTTACTAGCCTGTGGCTTCTATGGGAATCATTATTTACCCATGCAGGGTTGCCTCTAGAACCACAGCTGAAAAATTATATTTTGATAGACTTGCAAAATAGTAGGTTTCATAGGTCTTTTTCATACATGCTGAGTTTTCGTTAACCTTTCCCTCTGCTCCCACCTGTTCTCTGTTCCCTGACTCCCAAGCCTGCTTAGCCCTTTCCGCACACGGTGCCCTCCATGTGCCTGCACATCATGTATGTTCTGCCACACCCCACCTATTGTAACGCCTCTTCCCTCCCTTTAACAGCACTTCACTATATGCCTGGACTCCTCAGGCCCTATGTGCTAACCGTCAGTTTCAGAATGCGAAACTAGTGTCCGCATATTCTCAATTAGTGATGATTATGGAAGGGCTCACGACATTGTGGGCAGCGCCACCCCTGTGCAGGTGGTCCTGGGGTGCATGAAAAAGTAGGCTGACAAAGTCAGTAAGCAGCCCTCCTTCATGGCTTCTGCTTTAGTTCCTACCTCTAAGTGCCTGCCTTGAGTTCCTGCTCAGACTCCCTGGAGTAAGATATGGGTCTACGAGCTAAAATAAATCCCTGCTCTTGGTCATGGTGTTTTAGTAGCAATAGAAATGTAAATAAGACCGCCACTATTTGATGATCTGTTTAGAGCCACATAAACTAGTCACACTCTCCATAGTCTATATTGCTCTTTATTACCTCATTTAACAATGCTTAGAACCTCATGATTTAAATATGTTCTGGGCACTTCTGTCCCATCATTTATCTGTTACACAGTACCCTTAACACTTTGACATTTCATCCATCTCACATGAGACATGAATACTGGATTTAAAAAATATTCACTTTTAATTCTATTGGAGATTTTTCTTTACATTTTTTTCCTTTTATAATGTGATGAGAGACCACCAAATACAAAGGTGCCTCACTGTAGTCCCTGAATACTTAATTCCAAACTCACTTTTTTCTTTCTTCTCTGAACTTGTCGGATGCTGTGGTAAGAGCTGACTCTCTGGACTAGCTGTCCTTTAATGAATAGTAGCTTGACATTTAAGTTTGGGAGGAAGTGATCAATGCTGTTTTCTGCCTCTCTGGTGAAAGGAACCTGGAGTTGGTGACAGCTGGCCTATCAGACCTAGGAGCTAGGGCAGTTACTGCAGTAGGAAGCCTCGCTGCTCTGCGTTAACCATATTCCACAGAGAATCCTGGTTAGCTATCATGTTACAGGTTTAGAGAGGCCCCTGTCATCAGGTCACGGAGAGATAATCTGTTAGGTCATTTTATGGAAGAGCTCTGCATGGCATTCATAGCACTCATGAAACATAAAAGTACTTTTGTGCTTTCCTGCCAATGACTGGGCATGGACTTCTATGTGAGCCAATAATTCCTTTGACTACTTCACTAGTGTGCCATTTCTGAAACCATTCTAGATATGGCAAGCTCCACAGTGGTCACTCAGAGATGTCAATCTTAGAATGCACAGATGATTCTGAATTGCAATTCTTTCAGCTTGTCTGTGTAGCAAGGAGAGTTCAGGAACAGAGTTCACAGTGACAGTAGCAGCTGTCAATGGTATTGACTCGTGACAAAGATGCTACAGTCAGAACTAGAGAGATAGCACAGCAAAGCATTTGCCATGCAAGCATGAGGACCTGAGTTAGACTCCCAACACTCATGTAAAAAAGATCCATGAGTAGTGGTGTATGCCTTCTAAGGAGGCAGAGACAGGCAGATACCTGAGGATTTCTGGTCACACAGCTTAGCTTACTTGGGGGCTAGTGAGTACACATGGAGGCAGGATTTTCCTTCTACCATTCCTGATATATTGCTGCCACCCATGTAACATCTTGAGAGCAGAGATTGGTAAGGATTACCCGAGAGACTAAGCATTTCCCCATAAATTAGAGCCTGCTACCCAAAGGAACTCTTCAAATTATTGGTACATAGGATGGAGACTAAGCCATGTAGTGCATTCATTCATCCTAACCAATGAATAGGAAGTTTCTTTAACATGCAGACTGTATATCAGAATTTATAGTGTGAGCACCTCTCCATACATGATACATGAAGAAATCAAACTTCTCTCTCTCTTTTTCCCTGAAAAAAAAGATCAGATTTTGACATCCGGCAGCATGCAACATGAGATGTATAACTCATCTTGTTTCTGTCAAAGACTATCGGCCCAGAATTCCACTGCGGCCATCGGTAGTCATCTCTACCACATGCATCTTTCAGAAAGGATCTCACTCTCTCTTCAAAGGCTGTGTGGAAGGATCAGACATATGTCAAAAATGCCCATAATGGTTACAGAGGAGAGAAACAGGTGGGACAGCAATGATTTTTGAGGGCAGTGGAATAATTTTTGTATGATGCTGTGATACATGCACATCATTAAATTGGCAAAACATAGACAAGGCAAAGCAGAACACTGGTGGACAGACTGGTAGATGATGGCATTCATGTGTCAGTGTTGGCTCACAGACTAAAAAATGTGTGCCACACTGATGACGATTTGGTTGACAAAGAGGAGGCCACTTGTTGTGGAGGGATAGAATGTGTGGCAAATTTGGACTTTCTCCTCAACTTTGCTGTTAAACTAAAACTACTCTAACACGGTTTATTAATTCAACTAAAAATAAACAACTCAAAGCAAACTAAAATATCCACACTGTTTTGTTGTTTCCTACAGCAAACTTTGTGAAGAACAAAGAATAATCAGTTTTCTAAATTATATGAATAATGCTCAACATGGCTAATAGGGACATATGTACTAAAGCTGTTTATAAATGCCATCTTTACTGCAGACTCTGGAAGTTTAGAATTCTTCAGCCACGCTGAGAACATGGAGAAATGGAACTCTTACTAGTATTCCTCTTTGTGTTGCATACCCTATAAGTTTTGATAAATTTATATTATGTATTTGCATTGTTTTCTGGTGGTATAACTGTGAAAGGCTAAAGATATTTTCAATCTATACAAAATATAATTATAAATTTAAAAATTACCCATTGCTTCATCTATCTATCTGTCTGTCTTTCTGTCTGTCTGTCTGTCTATCTATCTATCTATCTATCTATCCATCCATCCATCTATCATCTGTGTTTCTATCATCTATTACTTTCTGGCTTGTGTGTGAGATCAAGTCCAGAGCCCTGTGCATGATAATCAAATTATTTATTGCTTAGGAAATATTCCTCCTGCCCCTGAGCTATGCGTGTGATCATAAATTCTAGAAATAGCAAGGGAATGGTTATTGTCTACCCACACAACTGTATAAAACAATGAATTTTATCTGTTTTTATTAATCTAAAGTGACAACTGTAATATGTTTTAAGTGAAAATGATACATATTCCAAAGTAATTTACATTGGATACTAGGTAAAAAAACAAATATGGCCAATTCATAGAGAAAAGATAGCAGGATGAAGAACAAACTTATCACTGATTACCTGGGGAATGAAGGAAAAAGGGACATTGCTGATTTTTTTCATTATTTGCTGGCGGTGGGTTTTTTTATTGTTACCATAAGTAGGTTCTCATTTTGTAGCTTGAAAGGAAAATTCAATAAATTTTTGTAGAGATAAAACAAAACAACAAAAGGGAAACTAGATGACAAGGCCTCAGGGTCAAACATCTATAGACAATCAGACCTTTTATGCTGCCAAGAGTGACTGTCTCTTAGCACAGCTTTTGTCCATTAATACACCAAGAAGTCTGTTTGTTTTTCCATGCTTTGGGGACTGCTATAAAAAATAAGCTTCCTACTGCCTGGGCTTGGAGCATGGCTTGCTGCAGGATAAGATGTCTGTTAGTCAAGGCTCAGGAGGTGGGAGAAGGGAAAGATCTCTGATAGTGTTTCATCTCCATCCTGTTCCTAAGTGGGTTGTATTCAACCTTGGAACAGTGTACAGGGTAATGTATTAATCACCATAAAAGGAGTTAAGGAGATGGTGATTTTTTCCTATTTAAAATGTGAATATGGGCAAATAGCAAAATCTGAACATGATGCATTTATTATTTAATTCTTACGCTTGAAACTTAAAGGGACTTATTCTTCTGGCATGCCCTGTCCACTTTGTCTCTTGCATTCTTTTTGCCTCCTTTTCCCTGAGCATTGTAGGAAGAGATTTAATGGAAAAACTCCATTTAGAGCTGTTCCCCCCCTTCTCCCTCACATTTGACTGTGGGTTTCTGCATCTGCTCTCATCTGTTGCAGTAGGAACAGTCTTTGATAATGACTGACTATGGTACCAATCTATGCACATGGTATAATATCCTTAGTAATCATGTTATCACTATTTTTGAGACTAATATTATTTGATTTTACACTAGGTCTCTGGGATATCTTGTGTCTGGTTCTTGGTCAACCAAGCGGTGACAGGTATGGGTTCCATCTGGTGGATGGACCATAAATCAAATCAGATGGGAGTAGCTTTTTTGGGTGATTCTGGCTCATAATGTTGTTATAACTATTTTTTTTAGTTAAAATGCAATTATATCACTTCCCCTTTCCATTTCCACCCTCAAACTTTCCCCCATGTTCTCTCCTACTAACCTCTACCATGCCACCCATCACTTCTTAAATTGATGGCCACACACACATACACACACACACACACACACACACACACACACACACACACACACACAGAGCCTGTTGGATATGTTTAGTGCTGATTATATATATGATTTCAAGACCACTTTGTATGAGATAAGCAATTGAGTGTGGGGATGCCGCATCTTTGGACAAGACTAAGATTTTTCTCTTAGCAATGATCCTTGCAAAGATTTGCTAGAACTGGAGTATCTTTGTACAAAGTGGTCCATTCATATGGTGGTGAGTTTGAGCTGGTTATTGGAAAGAAACATCTTGATAGGGCTGCTTAGTGTGCTGATCTGAAAAATGGGCTCTCTAAGAGTAGAGGTATAAGAAAGAGCAAGCAGAATAGCAAACACCTTTTATGAACCAAGCTTGCTAGTTACATGGCTTCACCTTTTAATTATTGTATTTTGTTTGTTTGGGTTTTTGTTTTGTTTTATTTTTTGAGATAGGGTTCTCTGTGTAACAGCTCTGACTGTCCTGGAACTTACTCTGTAGACCAGGCTGTCCCTGAACTCACAGAGATTGACCTGTCTCTGCTTCCCAAGTGCTGGGATTAAAGGCATGCACCACCACCGCCTGGCTTAATTATTGGTTTTTATTTATTTATTTTAAACTTTATTATAAAAAACTTGCAAATTTTAAAAAAATCACACACCAAAATTAAACAGACTCACAGGCTACATAGCACAACAAACTTCTATACAGTTAGAATAATCACAGTCTAAAATATTTTAGTGTGTGTTCATGTACACCCTCATGCCATAGCATGTGTGTGCCTTGGCACACATGTGGAGTCATTGGGAAACTTGCAGGAGTCCAGTCTTCCCTTCCACCATATAATTAAACTAATGACAATATTCTTGTCTGGAAGTGTCCTTACACTCTGAACCATACTGTTAAACCATATGCCATCACTTTTATAGATTGTACTTCATTGAAAACAAGTCACTAGATACAGGCTCTAGTCGAGAGAAGACACCTAAATCTCAGCTTTTGGAGCAGTGAGCAACAGAGAGTTTGGGTGTGAAGTTACAATCACTACACAGTACCTGCTGCCTCTCTGCTGCTTTCTGGCTGTCACGGGCTTCTGAAAACTTCAAGTCTACTTATTTTTCCCCTGCATATTTGCACTATTTTTTTCTTCACAAATTTTCTTTAACTTTCAGGACTTTGGTGATGCAAGCTCTTCATTCTGTTTTCTAGGCTTTGTAGTGTTTTGCCAGAATTTTATATGCATTTTTAAGGATGGGTATTTTTACCATCTAAATTAAGCACAAGTATAGTGATTCCCAAGTCCATTGGATCCAGTTCCACCTGTACCTAAATCCCTAGATCTCAGTTACCATGATATGGTTGCTCCCTGATATCAATAGAAGATTGGTTCCACCACTCTCTGTAAATACCAACATCTTTAGATTATGACATCTCTTCTATTTTTCATATAAACCAAGGCATTGAATTCATCCCACAAGGATAATACTGAATAAAAAATAAATGATATGCAAATAATTCTTATCATGTATTGCTTAAGGAGTAATGACAAAAATATTTGTTCACATCCACTATATACACATCATCTAATTAATGCCTTATAATATTGAACTCTCACAGGACTCAAGCAAACAGTCCTCAGAGAGTGCTAGAGAGAGGTTAAGTATCTGTGAAATAGCAAGAGTACACCAAGGCTGACTTACATGCTTTCTGTAGTGCTCAACAAGTTCAAATTTTGCATTTCCGAAGTTTCTGCAATTGTGTTCCAGTATCTTCTCTATGGTACTGGTTGAATTGGTAAAGCAGAATTCCTGAATACAGGAGGCTATTTTATTAACAGTACCTGCCATTTCTGCGACACTTACTCTATACCATGCAAGGTTTCAAAAGTTTCATATGTACTCACCCTAAATTCATGTTTTTGGCTCAGACCTTCATTTACAATGGAACTTGACTTCCAACTGCCCAAACTCCCAAATCTTTTTTTTTTCTGGGATTGAGCATATGGCTCATTTCTGGCATGAAATCTCTTATGTTGGGGAATTCTTATGTTAATAAAGCACTGTCTGGCCAATAGGAATCTAGATAGGTGGGACTAGGAGTCCAGGAGGATTCTGGGAAGGAGAAACACAAGAGAGTCGACATGTAACGCCATGGGGTAGGAGCTCGGAACTATTCTCTGGTAAGAGACATACTTAGATTAACAATTATGGGGTAATTACTTAAGTCAGAGCTAGCCAGTAAGAAACAAGCAAGGCCAACAGCTTCATAACTAATATAGCCTCCTGTGTGTTTATTTGGGGACTACAAAGCGGCAGAGCCCAGGCGACTGGCGGGTGATAAACCAAAGTGGCTAGCAAAGAAAAAGATTCTCTTAACACTCTCATCCTTGAATTCATATGAGTGTCCTTTTTATCTTTCTGAGGTAGAGCTGACTATGGGGCACTGTGTCTTCCACAGCCTTTTCAGAGTACATTGTCTGCTTCTTTGGGGCATTAGTTTAAAATACAGCCAGCACAAAGCTCCCCCCATGTGATTCTAACATGTAGCTGTACTTGTGAACAACTATCCTATAGTTTGCCATTCTTCCAGATGACTCAGTTCCATCTATACGGAGTTCTGTGTGGTTCCTCCAACCTAATTAGCATGCATGGTTCTGCCTCAAGATTTTGAAACAATTCTTCATTTCTTCTGAAATTCTCTTTACCTAGCAAGTTATATTGCTGTCTCTTTAGTTCTTTCAGCTTTCTGTTTCAAATCTCTCACTAGGTTTCCTATAAAAATTAGCTCCCATGTTGGTGCTCTTCATTTTTAACATATTTATCACCTGAAATAGTATAAACTCATTTGTTAAATATTAATTATCTGTCTCTGTATAATATAACAATAGCACTAGCAGTCTAGGTTGTTCATTGTCTGTAACAAATATGCACAGTCAATTTACTTAATAACTTATCAGTAAATGCCCAATAAATATTTGTAATAGGCTGGGCAGCAGAAAATTTTCAGTATCACATCATTAGTAATTTCATGTGTTTGAAAAAAGTGCTAGTTAAAGGAATAAATATATTGATAATCTTGATCAAAGACTTGGGTGGTAATTGGGTCTGAAGGATTGAGGAGTTAGGTGCACTGAAGTCCATATATTTCCTAGACCTTAAAAATTGGCTTGCTTGGCTAGGCATGGTGGTGAATTCCTTTAATCCCTACACTTGAGAAGCAGAGGCAGGTGTATCCTTGCAAGTTTGAGGCCAGCCTGACCTACAAAGCGAGTTCTAGGACAGCCAGAGCTGTTACACAGGGAAACCCTGTCTCAAAAAATAGTCTTTCTTGAATGATTAGAAAACAACAGAAAAGAAAGGTGCTACCACTTTAAAATACAATTTTGCAACCAGAAGGACACCAGGAACTCAATTTTTATTCTCCTCAAGGCCCAGAATAACTGAGCACAGAATCAGAGAGTGACCAGTGCTTGCTTTTGTAGCATACAGAGACAAGAGCTACTTTGGTGAGCTGCTGGTGTGGAGAGAATGTCTGGGAGAAGTTGGGAGTGGTCGTAGCTGCAAGGGAGACTGCTCATTCTATCCCAATGATTTTAACACTTGTGGGGTTTTAAATGGCTTATTCTAAATGTCCTTTTAGAAGATCTAAACATGAACAAAGAATTTACAGATGAATAATATATCACATTTTTGAAGCTATGGATAAATCATTCAGAGTTTTACTTGTTTTATTTTCTATTGCATACAGTGGAAAATGACCACAAAATACTGAAGATAAGTCTTTATTAGATATGATTTAACTTCTGTGAAATTATTCTGATACCTTGGAGAATAAACATAAGATCCCTTCAAAACATTGATTCTCCACAAATAATAATAAATTTTGAATTGTTTTGCTCATCTTCAGTGACAACAGATGTTGTATTTCTCTAAGTCAAATTAACTTCTTTAATCGATTTCTCACTCATCAAAGGGTCAGCTATCTTTTCCCTATTGGATTGTGTTGTGGGTACTGGGCTTATATACCTCATGAAAATGTGGGTGGGTAAGTTTTGACAGCAATGAAACTGTTTCATGCCTAGGTCTTGGGAACAACCTGAGGCTGTTCCACTTCTGTGCCTGTTCTGTGGGGACCTTTTATGAGTAGAGTTTGGAGAACTTGTAAAGTGTGGCCAGTTAAAAGCACAAAATAGTAAAGGAACGTGACATTTGAATGTATAGAGGTTCTTCTTCTGTTTGGTAAGGAGAAGCAAGAGTATCCTGAGATTTTCACAGGCTTTTCCTTGACTTTTTATTATGTGTTCCTCTAGGGCATTCTTTCTTCAAATACTTGTAATGCTCACTCATCTCAAGATGTTGCCATCAAATAACAATCAAGATACATTGTTCATTTTATCCATAAGCTATACATACAGAAAACTGAATTTTCATTGAAATAGCAATGGAACCAACTAACTGTTAATTTAGTTAGTCCGAAAATGGTACAGGTTCTTTTGCAGTGAAAAAAAGTAGGTAGAAAAAGCTCATGTTCTCATGGACTACTTATCCAACTATAAATAAAGGATGCTCTCACAGATTCTAATTCCAGCACAGTCTAAACTGGCCCTTTTTTCAGAAATTTTTTCTACATGGGTACGCATACATTTTAAGCTCTTTTTGCTAGTGAAGTGCTGTGAGGGTGTGACCCTCTGTGATGAGAGTTCTTATCAATCTGCTTTATCATCTCCTGGTCCTTTGCCAGGAGATTAAAGAGTCTAGAGCTGTGTCATCCACTTGCCTTCTTGAAGCCTATATCTCCAAACTTTCCTTTAGAGGCTCTCATAAAACTGCAACATTTGCAGAGTCACTTTGGGTCTCCTTGCTTTAACTGAAGATGTTCCTGAGTAAGAATCCTAGCTGTTTCCTATAACAGACCAGGGATGGTACATGAGGAATAATGCTCTGTCTGATGATGGAGGGGGAAAGATGTTTTGTGTCTTTTCTGATGAAGCCAAGATAGGAAAAAGAAGCAAATTCTTGGTAAATCTTTAGGGAATGAATAAAAATAGTATTCTGAAGAATATGAATTACTTTCAGCACTTGGGTTAAAAACAGCTCAGTCAATCCTGATTTAAAACCATTAGCTTCTTAGGGCCAATACCTGGCCCTAGTTTCTGCATCTTCAGTTGGTATTTCTCTCTTGAACTTTAGTCAGTGTTAAGTAAACACTCCATGACTTTCTAATGCTTAGTTTTTCCTATGTGTATAGTAGCAACCCTAAGTACTGTAAAGTTCTCTTTCTCTGATATTTTCATTTTCTTCATAATAATTTATATTTTAATTATAGAATTAGTTTCCTATAAATGCTATATTCCATCACTACAAATTGATGGTTTTGAGCAACAGAAATGGATTCTTCCACTGTTCCAAAATCTAGATAGTTAGCTGTCTGCGGCTGGCAGTCATTGCTGCCGGTTGGCTTGTAGATGCATTGATCTTGTTTTCATGTGGATTTCTCAGCATTTCCTCTTCTCATAAAAATTCTTGCCATTGAGTGTAACACTCATCTTAATCTAAGATGAGATCAATTGAGGAACCAATTATATTATAGAACTCCTTTGCAAAAAATAGACCATGTTAATAGGTTCTGTGAGGATGTACTGCTGAGTGTTTATCATTAAACCTACTAGAGTCATCTTGGCTATTTAACTTGAGAGCTATCTTCTCTTTTCCAATTTTGGTACATAAACCTCTGGGTCCTCACTGTCTGTATCTGATCAGGCATTCCTGGGATGCAATAATCCATCATAATATAAGTTAGGGGACCTAGGCTATGGTTTTAATTTTTCAGTTTTCACTATCAGAAAATGTTATCTCGGATAAATTTAATCACTTTGAGTCTTATTTTTCTTGTTGGTTGCAAAATATAGAAACCAATTAAGCTTAGCTCAAGGAAAGGGGGAAAATCATTGTAGCTTATAGTATCTTTCCATGAAGTTCAAGGGCAAAAATTCAGACAATTCCAGGAAGAAATTACATCATGGATTTAGAAGTTTAAGACTCTCAAAATTTGTGGAATTTCCCCCCTGAAATCTATGTAATTCTCCCCTGTTCCATCCAGATAGGTAATTTTTTCCTGTCAAAGCTCTCAAATTGGTACTGTTTTGTCTAAATGGATAGCATCTTTGCATTTTTCAGTTACCATTTAAGACCTTTTATTTCTCACCTTATTCTCTATATCTTAATTCATCAAAAATCTCTATTTCTGTCTCAATTTCTGTAGTTCTTAATGAGGGAACCAGAATAATCCCATTTTCCTTAGTCAACCAACTCTGACCAGCGAAACCATATGACACCTCGAATGCCCATTCCTGATAATGAACTTGATGTCTATAACCATCCGGGAGCCTTCATCCTGTGACTGATGGAAGCAGAGGCAAACACACAATTAATCACTGAACTGAACCCAAGGAACCCAGTGACAGAGAGAGAGGGAGTGATGAGCAAATTGGCAAAGAATGGGCTGGCAAAACCAGCAGAGACAGCTGATCTGAACAGGGGAGAGCTCTTGGACCCCAGACTGACAGTGGGGAGGCCAGCATGGGACTGATCTGGACCCCCCCAAATGTGAGTGTCAGCGGGAAGGCCTGGGCAACCTATGGGGCCCTGAGCTGTGGATCAGTGTCTATCCCTGGAATACAAACAGTCTTCGTGTGCCTATAGCACAAAGAGGGATGCTCTCTCAGCCTGGACTCTTAGGGGAGTGCCTGGACCCTACCCGGAGTGAAATGACAGACTCTAGATATCCCCTATGTGGAAGGAATTGGCAATAGGGTGGGAGGCTGGGGGGGGAAGGGGAGTGCCGGAGGAGGGGAGGGAGAGGGAACTGGGATTGACATGTAAAACAAGCTATTTAAAATTAAAATAAAAAATGATATAAAAAAAGAAAGATGGGAACACAGATAGGGTAGCAGGGTACTCAAACCCAACGGTATGTGCCTAGGCTCCAAAACTCCATTTGTCTGGGTAGATTTACCTTCCCTATACATTCATTGGTTAATTATCTTAGTCTCAAAGATTCTGTAGTGGTTTACTTACACTAAAACTTAGGCAGTAGCCATACATTGTTTCCTTCTTGGCTTTACTTCTGTTTGTATTCTAAAATCTGAAAGAATTGAGAAAATGTACGTATGGGCCTTTCTCATCCATTTTTAATTTGTCAATTAAAATGTCTCATCACAGCGTAAATAATTATATAGTCTTTGGCACACAATAAGCTTTAATGTCTTAAAAAATATGTTACATCATATATGCCAATGAATATTAAGATTTCATATTTTTCATTCATTTGAAAACGTACTAGCAAAATTTCCAGCCTGTCAAAAGTTTACATTATTCCTTTTTTTCTTTGACTCATATTTCTAGTCCATTTCCCCCACAGAACTTTATCATAATGTAAATTTTAATGCCTCAAACTATGTTATTGATCACCATATTATAATGACCTGAGAATAGAGAGGGTCTCAGGCAATACAATTAAGGAAAGGGACTTGAAAGAATCTCTCCTATGAAACAGTCTGATGTCATACTATTCCTGTTAAGTAGGATACCAGGTCATTATTCTTTTTAATTCTTTCTTCTAATTTTGAGATTGTAATACAGTTATGTCATTTCTCCTTTCCCTGCTCCAATCCCTGCCACATGCCCCTTCTTGCTCTATTTAAAATCCATGCTGTCTATTTAATTAATTGTTGTTACATACATATATGTATTTGCATATGTATTCCTAAGTATAACCTGCTCTGTGTGTACAATGTTACTGGTATGTGTTTTCAGAACTGACCATTTGGCATTGGATAACCACTTGGTATGCTCTTCCCTGGGGATAACTATTTCTCCCACTCTCAGCATTCCTCGGTTGCCTGTGATTATTTGTGTGGGGTTGAATCTTGTGGTCTTTCCCCTATCAATTTTGATATTTATTGTTGCTGTCTATTGTTATTAAATAGAGTAAATGGAGTCAATGGTGGTGGTGTGGAGCAGTGACTGTGGCAATTGTGAGAGGAGACAAAGTTAGCTTCCTTAATCTCTTCAAACATTTGTTTGCATATCTCACATATTGTTCTGTCTGAATATACATACATTGCTATTCTCCTTAAGAACCCAATCCATAAAGAATGACACATATATCACTCATTATTCCACTATCCTGTGTTATTACATTAGAAATAATATTTTAATGTGTTTACTTATGATCTTTCACCATAAAACCATGTATTTTACTTGTGTCCTTTGAGGAGCAGAATCTAAGTTGGATACAGGAGTTAAAGAAGTGCATAACTGTTGGTTTAACTATAAGAGGAAATGGACGAAACAAGGCTAAATAAAACACTGGGTCTCACACGTATTCATTTATGATGCTATTGTCTGAAAAAGAGTTCAATGGCTTCCTACTAAGCAATGTTAATCAGCTTGATCAACAGGATAGATCTTATTCTCACTTGTGGGCCCATGAACGTAAGTATTCCAAAACATGTGAGTGACAGTCTAGGTCGCAACTCAATCCCACATTCAATGTGCCCTATGCATTATGTGCACCTTTTGGGGATCAGGATACCAATGGTATAGAGTCCAGAATAACCAGCCAGTAAGCACAAATCCCTCCTAGGGATCGCTGGAAAAGATTGTGAATATGGTTACTACTATTTTCACTCCTTGTTCTTGAACCATGATTTTTCCTATTGTGTACAAAGCATTATATAGAAGTTCCCAAATGCAACACCACACTGCATTTTGGAAGAGAAGCATCTTGTTCTGAGAAAGGACTGATTCTGAGTTTATTCTTCAATATGTTTTTGGAAGGCCATTTTAATACTCCATCTAGAAGGCTGCTTCTGAATTGTATAGTATTTGATTCTATCAGTGGAGTTCATGGTTATGGGACCATTTATGCACGACATTTTGCTGCAAGGATAGTCTGGCTTCCCTCCTCAATTATAGTAAAGATACTGCCTATATAGAATGCAATGTCTAATATAATTTTATGTTGTTATGGGAAAGAATTGTTGGTCATTTCCATTTCATGGAAAAGTTTCATATAATAAACTTACAGTCAGATTTTTATTTAGTTACCTTGATGAACAGTGCCATAATTACTTGAGACCCATTATTGAATAACCAGATAGGTCAGGGCGGCTTGCAGGCAGATCTAGTGCTTGAGAGGAGCTGAAATTTCTAATCTCCGTCCAAGTAAGGGGAGAACTAGAAAGGAGAGGGGGGGGCAGGTTTGAGCATTTGAACTTATAACGCTCTCCCCCAGTCACACATTTCCCCCAACAAGACCACACCTACTCCAACAAAGCCACACCTCCTAATCCTCATCAAGTAGCTCTATTCCCTAATGACTAACCATTCACATATATGGGCCTGTGGGGCCATTCCTATTCAAACCACCAAAGATACCCACCACCCTTCTTGTAACATGTTCAGGTGGACACAAGGTGGTGGCAACTGTATTTAATACTGTTATTGAAAATCTCTCGCCATGCTTGCCAAATAGACATGACAAAATAGCAGAGACACAGCCTTTCTTTACTTCTACCCTCAAAAATTTCACCTATATGTGTCTGACTGGCTGATCACAACTCACACAAAAAGCTTTAATTTTAAGGTAATCCAAGAAACACAGTTTTGTTTTCCAGCCTCTACCCTTCCGAAAGACAAACTGGAAGGATGAAGTGGATATTTGGCACAATTCTGTATGTTCTGTTCAATAGTGATCCTGCATCAAAGGAAAGAAAGTTGTTTTCAAAATGAGTAAGTGTCTGGTGATTTGTGGGCATAGATTTCTATGGACACATGTAGTTAATGCTCAGCAGCTCATTGGCATTCCTCCTTAAACTCTTAATTATCCAGGAGTACTAAATTTACAAATGTAAACATGCAACTAATATTCTAAACATGAATTTGTAGCCACTTTGTGCAATTGAAAACAACTTTTGTTTTTCTGTGCAATAACTGCTGAAAGGCTTGACCCCTTGGATACATACTTCCTAGTGTGGCAGGACGGAGAACTTAAAATGAGGTCAGTCTGAATGGAATGTGCTACAAATGTAATGTAGGCATGGAATTTTAAAGGGAGTTTAAGAAAACATAAAATTTCTCATTGATAATAATATTCTAATTACATGATGACATGATACTTTAGGAATATTGGTTTAAATAAATTTAATTTAAAAAAAATTAAATTTTACTTCCTTTTGTCTACATATTGAAAATTCTGTTACCATGTGAATGGTTACATATGTGATTTTTATTAAATTTCTTTTGGATAGCAATATCATTAATTTAAAAAAAAGTGTAGCATTACCCAATGAATAAGCTACCTATGTTTCCAGAGGGGGAATGGTGTTGAGAAGGTTGCAGAACTATTCTCTAAATGCTACCTTCTAAGTTTCTGTCTCCCCCTTGTGAGCACTTCTATTGCACTGTGGATTTTCTTATCTCTCTGGTCTTAATTTTCTACATTATAGTACAGATGAGACACTTTTAAAGCTTCATTAAAAACATTATGAGAAGTTCTAAAGAAATATGGCTCTCTGACTTTGATAGCTTTTCTGCTGTGCTCTCTGAGTTATGAGACTCTGCAATATTCTTTTTTATCCTTGTATTCACCTGAACACACAACTCAGCATCTCACCTGGTCTTCAAAATAATCAATACAAGCACAAGTGAGTAACACAAATACATCCTCAAATCTCTTAGGCGAGAGAGAAGAAAGGCTTCCTTCTGTGTGTTCAAAGCAAGCATGTGTACTCCAATTAGACATTTTAATATTTTCTTCCACCACTCTGTTACTAAGCCAATAGGTGCTCTATGTCCTTCCCACTTCTCCCTTGCAACCTCAGTATCTTCCTGCCTCACTGGCCCCTTTTTTCCTTTTCTAAGTTTCTCTCTGGTTAAAATTCTTTATCCCTTCATTAGGCAGAACAATTTAATTGCTATATTGTGTTACTTGAGCATTTCCTTAGGGTCTCATACTCCAAAGAAAGTAATTCCTTTTGAATAAATACAAAGTCTCCCAGAGAGGAATTGGGGGAATATGATTTTATTCATTTCATTACACAGAATAAATTGGATAAGACTGGAAAGTAAGGCTTTTAAGTACTAAGAAATTTGGTAAATATAAAAAAGAAGAGATTTACCATGCCCAGAGTCTTCTTAACATGAGATAGCCACCTTATTACCACGTTTGGCTGATATGGTCTACCTGGAACTCACACCTTCTTTTCAAATCTTATTCTTAAAAAGGCAGATTTCATTGTGATTTACATTACGAAGATCTGTTTATCAGCTCAAAGGAATAGGGCCACTCATATTTTTCTCTCTACTACTGTACAGAGCTCCTTAATAATGAGATCCTTGAAAGTAGTCTCCCTTGAGAGCAAGCTATTTTTTTAATAGGTCATAGTTCATGTTGGAAATCTGTGCTAATTTTGGGTACATGAGCTCATTTGTTGGCTCATGTTATCAACTTTCCTCTCTCCTCCCAGTTCTCTGAAATTTATCTCTAGTATGTCCCATTTCCTAGCATAATAGCTTCATAAAAATATAATAATGTAATAGTGTCTTGCTTCCATAAATATATCGAAACTATAGCACATTGTAAGTGTTTTCCATCTATTAGCAAGGTACAGCTCTAAGTGCTTTACATGCAATTAGTGCATTGTAATTCTTAGCTACAGGAAAGATGGACACTATTATTTTTAAACAGTAAACTAAGCCTCAAATATTAAGAATTTTCCACAAAGTACGTGAGGCACTAATTCCATCAATGTGATCTTAGCCTCTTACACTCCTTACGTTTGCTACCTGAAAGTCATCGTAAAGCATGGGGGTCCTTATTATTGGGATGATATAATCCTACATCCTAGTTTACAGCTCTATAAATTGCAGATATCTGAACTAATTAGAGCCAGTCTGACTCCAAACAAGAATTGCTTAATAGTACATTACATATTCAGGGATAACAAAGAGCTATTGTTAGTAATTAGGCTTACCAAGGGCTTTAAGTGCCTTATTCTTTAATGATGATCTAAAGGAAACCAGTAGGCTTTTGGAATGCACTTTCTCAGGGATGGGTTGAACCAACTTACTACTAGTTCTTCAGTTAGATGATCAGTATTTGACATAAACTTTTAGTGGCAAAGGAAATTATTATGAAATAAAACTTATGGTGAATACAATATAAAAGGAGAAGATTGTCAGTGTCAGCACTCTGGGGGACAGAGGCAGGAGGCAAAGGTCTACATATTGATTCCAGCAGCCCGAAGAGTTTCACTAGACTTTAGGGACATTGACACAGGCCAAACTGAGACTTGCGGCTTCAACACAGAAAATATCTCAGATGAGGATGTCCATGATAGGGTCAGATGTTTATATACTTGATCCTTAATTGGTGGCACTGTTTGTATAGGTTTAGAAAGTATGGCCTTGCTGGTGGAGTATACCACTAGTGACAGGCTTTGAGGTTTCAAAGACACGGGTCATTCCAAGTTTAATCTCCCTTCTTGTGATGTGAGCTCCTCTGCCATGATGACCTTATTCCTCCAGAACTGTAAGACCAAGCAACATTCTTCTATAAGTTGCTTTGGACATGGTGTTTTATCACAGCAATAGAAAGGCAACTAACACAGTAGTAGTTAGTAGCAGAGTTGGAGTTTAATAAAGGTATTGTATGAACCATGGGAATGGCTCACTGGAGAGGAGAGTTTGCTATGCAAGCATGAGGACCTGAGGTCAGACTTCTCATCACTCATGTAAAAAGTTAGTGTGACTGCATATGTGTCTGAAGTCTAGAGATGGGAGGGAAGTTTGTGGAGAAAACAGTAGGTGTTCAAGGGGAAAACTAAGACACCCACAAGCATGGGTATGGGCTTCTCTCAGTGAGAGTCACACTTGATAGATTTTTTTCCCCATACAAGTCATATACAAGATTTTTGTATGATTTGAAGTTACTAATGTTCAAAGGGCTGTTAAGAAACCAGGTGGCTCCTGTGATTCACCAGATAAAAT
The DNA here is from genome assembly GCF_017639785.1 of Mesocricetus auratus. Lineage (NCBI taxonomy): Eukaryota > Metazoa > Chordata > Mammalia > Rodentia > Cricetidae > Mesocricetus > Mesocricetus auratus. The sequence goes on along the minus strand of NW_024429266.1, from coordinate 19,508,412 downwards.
TATAATTGGTAAGATAAAATCTGGCTCACATGGACACAAGAGAATGGATATTCTTATTATAAACAAAGTCTACCAGTTTTCTTCTGTTTTTTTTATTTTTGTGGTTATAATATAATTATAGCACTTTTGCCTGCACTTTCTTCTTTCCAAACCTTCCTGGATGTCCCCTTGCTCTCTTTCAAATTAACAGCCTTTAATTGTTGTGACATCCATATATGTATATGCATATAAACATGTATACCCAAAGATAACCCACTCAAAAACACCACTTGCATGCGCATCTTCTGGGTGGAATTGGACAGCCAGCTGGTCATCTCTGAAGAGCATTTTCCCCACTCTCAGCATTTCTTAATTGCTTGCAGTTCTTTGTGTATGGTTGAGGCTTTGTGGGCTTTTCCCTGTCAAATTTGGCATGTCTGTTATTGTTACCTTTGTTTAGCTTATGTTTAGGCAATTTGAGATGCTTAGACAATGTTTTGTGGGAAGGAATGAGTTCCTACTCAATGCATTCAGGTCTTAAGCATGGTTCATTGCAATTTTAAAATGAAATATTTCTTGTGATTGGACTTTCATTTGGGCTGCCAGCTCACAAATAATGACATAGAGACTTGTTAATTATGAAAGGTTGGCCTTAGCTTAGGCTTTTCCTTAACTAGCTCTTAAAACTTAAATTAATCTGTTTCTATTAATCTATGTACATATGTACCATATGTTCAGCTTGTTCTGCATCTTGCTGGTGTCTCTGCCTCTCTTCCTCCCATAATCCTCTCTCTCCATGGAAGTTCTACCCATTCTCTCCTGCCTAGCCATTGGACCATTAGCTCATATATATATATATATATATATATATGTATATATATGATTTTTAAATTTAAATTAGAAACAAGGTTGCTTCACATGTCAATTCCAGGTCCCTCTCAGTTTCCTTCTCCTCCTCGTGTGCCCTCCCACCAACCCCTCAATATCCCCTCATTTCCCTAGGGAGGGTGAGGCCCTCCATGGGGGTGTCCATAGTCTGTCATTTCATCCAGGCCATTAGCTCTTAATTAAACTAATCAGAAGATGCCCTATGCAGAGATACATCTTTACAGTGTAAACAAATATTCCACAACAATCTCTCTCATCTATCTATCTGTCTGTCTATCTATCTATGCATCTAAAATACTCATATATATAAAGAAATGTTGTTTTGTGTTGTCAACTTTCATAGAAAATGTTGTTGATTGTGCTGGATGTTTTCCTTTAGTTGGTAAGAGGCTTCAAGTAGTCTTCAGGATGAGAGACTCTTTTGTCCATGTCCCCACAACTTCCCTGTCTTTCTACCCCGCTTCATCATGATCATGGGAAATTATCTTGTCTATAATATTTTGCCTTAGTCCACTTAAGATGCTATAATAAAATACCTGAGCTTGGAAAATTCATTGCCCACAGTATGAAAACTATAGGGTGTTTGATGAGGGTTTAATCTCAAAGATGATTCTATGTCCTTATATGACTGAGGGGTCAAGAGAGTTTATTAAAATATTTTTATAAACGTCTCATTAATGAGAGTGGATTCCTCATTACTAAGTCATCTTCCACAGAGCCTACTTATTAATATTATCAGATTTGGTATAACATACCAACCTGTAAAATTTGGTAGGACACAAACTCTCTCTCTCTCTCTCTCTCTCTCTCTCTCAAACAGTTTATGTGATGATTATTTTGCCTACTTGTACTTAAGTGCAACTTGTGCTTGACTGGTATCCAAGGAAGTAAAAAAAAGGTTTAATCCTCTAGAACTGGAATTGTAGACCTTTGTGAGCTGCCATGTGGGTGCTGGGAATTGAACCTAGTTCCTCTGGAAGAGCAGTGGCTTAGTGTTTTTTTTAAACCAGTGAGCCATCTCTCCAGCTCAGGACACCAACTATAATACAATAGTAATTTTAAGTCAAGTATCTTGGGTACAGCAAAAACTAGACAGCATTAAAATAGTGATTATAACAGCAAAAGAGGGATTACTGTCAAGAGGAAAAGCACAACTGACAATCAAAAGACAAACTTTTCTCCCCCTGAGAGTTTCCAGATGTTTCAGACCTGGATATTGTCGACATATCTGTAGTTTAGTGTTGGAGTGGACTCTATAAATATGTCCTTTGCATTTCATGAGGTCTCTTATCTTTTATTAAAATTTTGGTTTGTGACCTGTCTCTACTGTGTATAGAAGAGAGATCTGAAGATCTGAGCAAGATTCATTCTTATTGCTGTTCTGTTTCAATGTTGGTTGTTCTTTGAATTGTTAGTGGAAGAATCATAATGTGATGGGGAAATCATGAGTTTTGTAGTAGCAAAATCCATGTATTTAATTATTGGAATCATTTACAAAAAGTATTTCTCAAGAGGTTGTTTTGTCACTAACTCCAAAGTGTTACACTGAATGCTATGATCCTCAAAGCATGTTAAGAGTCAGGTAAACACAGCAATGGTAAATAAGGTACAGCAATGCAGGATCATAGATTGCTCAGCGTAAAAGGAACTGCTTTATACTGTGTGGTGACAGAAAGCACCTCCTCTCATTGTACAGTGAAATTGTCTTATGAATAACAAGTCAGAAGTAGCCAGGCTCTGATCTGGGGGAACTTTTTTGAGTGTAACAACTTTTTGCCCCTGTGGAAATTCAGAATGAAATCATTCAGAATTTCTCAGTCTGCATCATTCAGCCCTGGAACTGTACTGTGCAAGACTTAGTGATAGTGTACAAAGGAATTTGGGTGGTGATGAACATAAAACCAAATGTACAAAGCCGGTGAGGGTGAGAGAACAGATTTGGTTTTTAGGTTATCATTGTCTGATCTGGGGGTGGAGGAACGCGTGACAAGACAGTGTTGTGGCAAGTTGAAAAGTCAAAGCTGGGGTAAAGTTTTGAATTATTGGAACCCAGAAGGAAGGGAGTGTGGCTGGAGGGTCTGAGTCATGAAAGTGACAGGATAAGAAGTTGGTGGCAGAGGAGAGAACTATGTCACGCATCTTATTGCTTGTGAGGTTGACTGAAGGTTTTAGCCTGAGATTATATGTGCAACATTTTTCATAGCTTTACAAAAATATGTCAAAACACAGTCCATGGAAATATACAGGACAAAGAGATTAATGAGGACAAGGTCATGCAAATTCAGATGGAGCCTGGTAGAGCAGCTCAGACATGCAGCCGCAGGATTCAGGAAACTGAGGCAGGGAGATTTCCATGAGTTCAGGGCCACCCTAGTGTACATGATTATTTCTAAGCCCACCTAGGATAAAGAGTGAGATCAGTTTACAGAACAAAAATAGAAACTGTTCACAATAATGGAAATAATGCTAACATAAGCCATCTGGTAAGACAGGACTTGATACCATGTCTCCTTTCCTCTCTGGTGACATCACTATGGCTAGATTACAGTGGATGTATCAGGAGTGTGGCTTTTGTTCTTGCTTTTGCCATTTCTTTGGTATGCCTTTGTTTTGTGATTTAAAAACAACTTTAAAATTAGATCCTAAAATTATACCAGTTTTTCTTATCCTACTGAATGATTTATTCTCATTTCTTCCCCAATTATAGCTAAAGTAATAATTAGTCTTGGAACTGTAGTACAGTATTTTAGGAAATCTACGTGCATCAGATTAACCACTGACTATCGAGCTGCATAGTGTCAATCAGGTCCCCATGTCTCATGCCCACTGCTTCACAGCGGGGCCCCCACTGAAGAGCAGTACCAGAATTTAGAGACTGAATGACAAGGGAGGCAAAGGGTGATGTCTGGTAAAGCACAGGAGAGACATCCACATCTTCCTTTGTAAACCACATTATTTGCAGAAGACAAACACTTTTCTTTATTTTCTTAAAAATGCCTTAGTTTAAAGGGATGTTATAATTATTAGTCAATACATTTTTACCATATAGTTGTGACTGTCTGCTTTGTAGTCTGCATATCCCTGCTCATGAGCACACATTTTATTAGAAGTGCACCCTAAGGGAAAGCATCAGAAAAGCCTTGATGTAGCTAATAGCACACAGCAAACAGCTCATTGATCTAAGTACCTGGATCTCATGATGCCACTTGCTCCTCTCTCTTGGCTACATGATCTACCAGCAAATAACCAAACCCAGCAAACTTCATAGTAAAAAAATGATAAAAGTAATTGGGATGATTCAACAGTAGAAACAAATAAAGAACAGATTTATTAGAAGAGAGATTTGAGACAAATGCACCAAAGGAGAAGGATTAACCACAGATTTGTGTTCATTACCCAGAAACAGAGTTGGTGGACCATTTTTGTACATGCTGAGAACTTTACAGGCAGAGTTTGTGTGCATAAATGATTTTAAGCTTAATAGTAAATCAGTTTCATATGAAAGTAAATAAAATTGAATTCTCTTAAAAATTGGGAGGTACAATATTCTATGACTATTTTTATATAAAAAAATTCAGCTGGTAATCCATATATTAAAATCTGTAAGTGACTAAGTAAATATAGATATACCCATGAAAGAATATTTTGCATATGTTAAATATGTTATGAAATATGTAGTACTGCTAAAAGTTCTAATTGTGACCTTTCTATACCAACTCAATAGTAGTAGAATAAAAAATAATATAAACATACTTAGCAAAGTCCATGTAGATTTTAATAATTCATGAATTCTTCCCTGTATGTTTTGTTTTATGATAGATTTTCTAGTGTAAAACTTCATTGTTTGACTTTCTCAGACCCCAGAGAATAGAAAAGGTTTTCTTCTTTATTCAAAAGATAAAGTAACACAAGGCCAGTAGATGCTGTGAGAAGAGAAAATACAAGAACAACTGCAAACAAATTGTAGCAATTAACATAACCTTTGTTACATTAAATTAATTTATTACTCGGAGTATAAGAAAGCTCTTGGCTTCTTTCAGTGAGCTCTTTCCTATTTACTTTGACATACTCCCTTCCTGCTCTTCAGTCACACACTTGAGTGCTACTTAGTAATTTCGAGTTTCAGTCCTTAGTCCTTGCTTTTCTCTCTCAGAGATCACTCACTCTCAAAGTTTCCTCTATGTTGTCTCACCCACGTTTCTAACTTTCTGTTGAGTATTTCCACTTGAAGTCTGAATCATCCCAAACTCAAGTTCACAACGCAACCTACTCATATTTCATAGTTATTTGAATCATCTTATGCTTTTTGCCCTCAAAAGAATGAGTGATCAATCATTTATCCTGTTTCCCTCTAAGCCATTTTTTTAAATGCAAGCAGCTCTGATTCAACTTTTATAGTTTATTCTAAGGGGTAGCTCTGCATCCAAAATCACATGCAATCCCAAACTCTGTTAAATTATTATTGTTTCACAATCAGTCACTCATTCATACATCTGTGCATGTACATGCACATGAGTACACATACATACATACATACACACACATAAGCACACACACACCACATGAGTTGATGTCTCTTCTATAAAACTATGTTCCTGTGATTTTTCTGTGACTATAAGCGTTCTTTCCGAGGTGCAATAGTAACACCAGCATGAATTTTTTTCCTTCTTCACAATTTCACGGTTAGAAGACTCATTCTTACTGCAGATCTTAGCAACTTGAGCCTGCATATTTTTCCGTCCTCATTTAGGAACTTCCATCTCTTTACCTAATTGAAACTCCTATCTCTGTGTAATGTCTGAATTGGCAGCATAGAATGTTTTTTGTGTGTTTGAGACCTATATGGAATACATAAAAGTTATTTAAGCATGAAGACTGTAGCATGCCCAGAGTGGATCTGAAAATAGAGACAACAGCTAAGTGAATGATGTATTCAAGGCTTGGACACCCTGGACAAAGAGGGGACTCGAGTGAGACTGGCATAAGATTTCATTAAGTCACGCAAAATAGATTGTGATATGAAACAAATGGATTGTTTTGGAATTTTCTAATTAGTATCCTAGAATTGCAGTCTCCCGTGGCTACTGACATTTTACAAAATGGATTGTACTCCATGTGCAGTACGAAGTCTCCAAGTGAGGCTGCATACCTCCACATCCACAGATTTGTTACAGCCAGAGGACCACAAGAGCCATATATGTGAGAAGACTTCAGGGAAGGATCTGAGTAGGGGAGAAAGGCTAAAGAGGAGAGTTGGAGAAACATAGCTTGTTTTCTCTTTCCAACTGTAATGTCTAGAAGATGGCTGCAGGATAACTAGGCATCCTGAGGGCTCTGTCAGAATAAGCACATACATCTCTGCTCCTGTGTAGTGGAGAGGAACTAGCCTCAGGAATGTTGCATCTCTCTTTCGAGAAGACTGAAGACAACAGAAGCAAGGAATGAAATTACCTGTTGCTAAAATTCCTAGAAATAAGTGAATAAGAGAAAGAAAAATTCGAGGGGACCAACACTAGTCAATACAAATGTATAGAAGGAAGGGAATCTTAGAAGGGACAGCATCTTCCTAAGTAGGATCAGTCCATTATACACAGGTATGCATACCTGGTTTTGATGAAGCTGCATAGACAATTTAGTTGGGAAGAAGATAATGTTTCAGGAAGCATTATTTGACAAGTTAATATCTATATGTTGAAAACAAAGTGTATCCAAAATTGGTATTAAATTTTAATCTATATGTTGTTTACCATAAAATCTTCCTAAACTGGAATTGAAAAGTTTTCAGAAATAACAACAAAAGCATAACCAGAAATGGGAAGTTGACATTCCATCAAAATTGAAATTTTTGTTTTGTGAAAACAATTATAAAGAGAATAAAAACTACCATTAGACTAGAAAAGATATTTTCAAATTACATACTTGACAATAGACTTGTATATAAAATACAATGATTCTCAAAATTCAAAAGTAGAAAGACAGTACAGTTGAAGATGATAAAATATTTGAATTGATGCTCTGCATCAGACATACAAGGATAGCACATAAACACATGAAAAGCCTTTCAATGTTATTATCCCTTAGAGGAAAACTAAGTTAAACTTCTGTAGAAAACTACATATATCAGAAAGGCCAAAAAAGAAAAGAGAGAGAGGAAAGTTGGTTGGTAGTGGCACAATCCTTTAATTCCAGCACTCTGTAAATTAGAGACCAGCCTGGTCTACAGAACTAGTTCCAGGACAGCCAAGGCTATCCAAAGGAACTCCGTCTCAAAAAACTTAAAAAGAAATAGCTATAAGAACTGGTGCAGAGAAACTATAATTCCAAGTTTTTACATGGAGAAATGGTGTATCTGATCTGGTAAACAGTGTCTAGTTCCCTATGAAATTAAATGTATGCTCTACATTTGATTTAGCAACCTCATTTTTTTTGTTACTTAACCAGATGAATTGAAACTGATGTCTACTGAAACTATGGTAGATTGCTTATAGCATTTCTATTCATAACTGCCCCCAAATAAAGATAATACATATCTCTTTCATGGATTAAAAAACAAATGAAATAGTTTCATTCATAGAAGGATGCCCCTGGATATCTAAAATGGACAAATGATCGATATATTTAGCAGATTTCATGCTTATCTCTATTCTTACACTGAGCACAAGAAGTGAGTTCCCTAGCACCAGGCTCTTGCTAACTCCATAGTGGCTCTCTCTATTAAGATATCTCTTTTTGGCTGTGAGTGTCTGCTTCTGCTTCCATCAGCTACTGGATGAAGGCTCTAGGATGGCAATCAAGGCAGTCATCAATCTCATTATAGGGGACGGGCATCGAAGGTAGCCTCTCTACTACTGCCTAGACTAGTTGGGGTCATTTCTGTGGATCCCTGAATTTCCCTAGTGCCAGACCTCTCCCTAACCTATACTGGCTCCCTATATCAAGGTATCTCCTTTCTGAGTAATTGGGGGTGGATTGGGAGGGTTGGTGGGGGGCATGGGTGGATGGAAGGGCTAGGGAATGGGGGTAATGATATGTAAAATAAGAAAAAAGATGTATCTTTTATAGCTCTTCCACTCCATCCCTTTCCCACTTGGCCAAGAATCCACAAGGATGATCCCAGCTAAAACTCCTAGTAATAGAGACAGTTGAACCAAGCTTGTGGAAACTCATGAGCTCTAGATCGGCAGTTGTGAAGACTCCATGGGACCGAACTAGGCCCTCTGTATGTGGGAGACAGTTGTGAAGCTTGGACTATCTGAGGAGCCCCTAGCAGTAGGATCATGATACAAACCTGGCACATGAGCTGACTTGGAGTCCAAGATGGAGTACATCTTCCACCCTCACTCAGCAGTAGTGAAGACACGTTGGTGGAAATTAAGTAGGATACCCGGATCTCAGCCTACGTGAACCAAGGAGGCATCTCCCCGGCTTTATAAGGTGTCAGAAAGAAAAGCAGCCTAACTCAGAACACTTAAACCTGACTCCCAATCGCACAGCACAACACAAAATACCCTGTTTCAGTGAAACTCACTGTGCATGATTCAGAACCACCACACTTTCAATGGGGGCCGATTACAAGAAGGCACACATGTGAGAACCGGCCCGCAGAGGGTTTAATGAAGATTCAAGCAAGAAGTTTGCGAGCAGTTATGAGCGTGCTTTACATGCATGGAGGAAAAACAGGGTCAGGAGAAAGGGAGAAAGTAGATAGCAGATCCAGATGGGCAGTCCAGAACTGGAAAATCCTCACTGTATGGATGCAACATAGACGGGAGACAGAGTTAAAAAAAAGTTATTGGAAGAAAGGATCTTGAAAACAAATAGAAGAACATAATGGAGAACTAAGCGTGTGTGTGTGTGTGTGTGTGTGTGTGTGTGTGTGTGTGTATGTGCGCGCGGGCGCGCACGCGCGTGTAGTGAAGCTTTCATGGATTCCTCTGTATTCTCTGCGTTATTTCTTGCAAGGTCATATGAAGCTCTGATTATCTCATCAAAAAGTCTAACTCTACAAAAGGTGTGAGCTGCATTATTTTACAGCCTCGGATAAAGTTTTCTTAGGAAAAAAAGTGAGGTCAATAAAGTGCAATTTTATAAAAAGTGCAACCTTCAATTAAACTAATAATTAGTCATAAGGTTAAAACTATTCTAACAACACCAAAGACTGATTTTTTTAAATGTTGAGAAAAAGCAAGAATTCCTTTGTTTTATTTTACCTGAATTGGTTGATATGAAACACTAATAAAGGGATATTTAACTTTAGACAGAAATATTACTAATTAAAAATGTAAAATATAAAAATGTGGCATAATTTTGAGTCTCTCACAGTTGTCAAATTAGTAGACAGCTTAAATATTACAAAGATAGTTTCTATAATAGTGTAGACTACTTTAACTATATTTACTCAAAAAACTCAGTTCTACTGCATTTAAAGTATAAGGCTGAAGTTTTTACTTTTTCTTTGTCCTACTGTTTGATACATATAGAAAATATTCATACTTAGAATTGTGAAGCAGAATTTATGAAAATGTCACAATTTGTTAAAATATTTATTAATTCTATGAATTATCTCTAGTTTACAAAACCATTTTAAATATTAAAAGTCATTGAATTTACTGATCTCATGTTCTTTGCCAATGCTCCTGGTTGATCAATGTAAGGTTTTTAAATCACTATATTTAGCTCAATATTGTTAGATTTTAATTTTTATAACTTTTGTAGATATGAATAGACTTCATTGTATTTTTAATTAGCTATTTTCCTGAGCATTTATTTCTAAACTGTCCCTTGTTCATTCATATTTCTTCTGTGATACATTTTCTTTTATGATGCATTTTTTTCTAAATCTGATTTTTATAAATTCTTTATACAATCTTGTTGTCATTGGTGTGTCAGCACTCTTAGCCCTATTTTGTGACGTACCAAAGTTATAAGGAGTGTCTTTTGATTTACAGACATTTATAATTAAACTAAATAAAAGTCATAAGTCTTCTCATAAAAAATATTTTTCTTGTCAAGTATTCAGTATTGAATAACCAAACACTTAATTACTATGCAATTTGCTTTGATTTCTTAATACTACGTCTTTAAACCAAAAGGCACAGAACACCCATCATTCTGCTTAATCAACTGGGATTTCTTCTCAGTTCTATACACTGATTTTTGTAGCAGTAAAATTTTATTTAATTATAATTTCAATACATGTTCTCATGAAGTAGACTACACTGATGTAAATATCAACGTTAATGCAACCTACATATCAGTGTTTTCTATAAAAGAAACATTTTGAATTTCCATTTTCTTATTTTGGTGTTTTCTTTACAAAATTTTAAAATTAACTTCTACCTTCTTAGTAAGCCAGATGATGTGACTTTGTGTTTTGCCCCTATATTCTGTGCCATCACTATACTTGCTTGCTGGTCTTGGCAATTCCTTGTAGGTGTGCTAAATAAACAGTCATGTCAATCAGGAACAAAGCTACAGCTTGCCCATATTCCTGCTTTCCTCCTTGTCTTACTTCACCATCCAGGCCTTTCAGAAGCAAGCTGCTTCCTTGCTCATCATCATAGGAGGGAAACGACCTATTTCTCAACATTAAATATGATGCCAGGCAAAGGCGTTAAATTTTTTAAAAGTAAAGTTGAGAAAGTTCTTTCTATTCTAACTTGGTAAAAAATTGTGAATGGTGTTGGTTTAGTTAAGGGATTCTCCTGCATCAGTTTATATGATCATGAGTTTTCTTTTCTTCATCTCTCTCTTTGTTTACTGTGAGAGGGGGTCCTGTAGCCCATGCTGCCCTTCAACCAATAAGGCAGAGGCTGATCTTGAACTACTGGTCCTCCTGCCTCCTCCTTCCAAATGCTGATAATGCAGGAGCATGCTACCACCTCAGATTTTGCTCTTTTCTTTTTCTTTCTTCTTTTCTTTTTTCTTTCTTTTTTTTTTGTAGTGGGTTGGAACTGTGTTTTCCAGGTTAGCCTGGGGCTCCAGGTTCTCCTCTCACTACTTCCTGAGTGCTGAGATTATAGATATGAGCCGTTAGGCCTGGCTGAAATTTCTTCTTTGGGTAATGAGTTGAGGTACTTTGAATCTTCCAAGGAATCCACCTGTTTCAACTAAGCTACAAAATTTCTAGGCATGAAGTGCTTCATATCCCATCACAGTCTATCATGGCATGAAGGGGTCATTAGTTTGACCCTTTCATTTAGGGAACTGCTAATTTTCTTCTTTATTTTCTTCTTCTTGGTGAGGTTGACCAATTGATCAATTTTATCGATTTTCTCAGAGAATCAGCCTTAGGCTTTGTTGATTTTCATTATTTTTCTTATTTTAATTTTGTTGATTTATACTCCAATATTTCTATTTCTTCTGTTTAATTAAACCTTAATTTGTTCATATTTCTAAAGACAAGGATTAGGTTATTGATGGCAGATATTTCTTCTTTCCATATTATGAATTGAAGGCTCTCAGTTTCATTTCATGTACCACTTACTCTGTGTCCCCCTGTTTTGATAAATTGTATCTTCATGGTCATCAGTTCAGAAAAAATTTAAAAAATGTCCTTCGCTGGGTGTGGTGATGTACTACTGTAACTCCATCGTGTAAGTGCTCTGGGCTAAAAGGCTGAGAATTTGAAGACAACTTGGGATAAATAGTGAGACCTTGTCTCAAAACAACCCTTTTCCCCCAAACACCTTCTTTGACCCATGGATTATTGAGAACTTCCAAAATGCTTTAGAAAATTTCAGTCATCCTCCATTACTGAATTCTGATTTAATTTCACAATGATGGGAGAACATATATGTAGTTTCTAGTGTCCTGCATTTTCTAATGTGTGGCTTGTGGCTCAGAATGCTCTCATCTTGATGAATTTCAAGAAGGATGTTTATTTCACCATTGTTGGGTGGATTAGTCTGTAAATGTCAATTAGGTAAAGTGATTGATAGCTCTGTTCACTTCCTCTCCATTCCTACTGACATTTTGTCTATTAAATCTCTGAATTACTGACAGAGGGTATTGCAGAGCTCCACTCTGATCGATGTGTCTTTGTCTTTTCAGTTCAGTTTTTGCTTCATCCGTTTTGATGTTTTTTCAGTTAAATACATGGACTGATATTTTTTACAGAAATAACATGTTTTTCTCAACAAAGAATTGTATATTCACACCTCATCATTATGTAATAGTCTACTTTATCTTCTATATCTTTCTGGTGATGAATACAGTTTATCTGAAATGCATATGGTTGGAGCAACTTCTTTTGAACTAGTGTTATCATGGTACATCTTTTTCCATTTCATTATGTCTAAGCTGTGTGAATAGATTTCTTTTTAGATACAACCTGTGAGTCCTGCTTTTCTTTTAAAACAAGGTCTCACTAAGTAGCCCTGGCTAGCCTGAAGTTTTCTGTGTAGACCAGGCTGGCCTCAGACTTAAAGAGATCTCCTTGCCTCAGCCTCCTGAATGCTAGGATTAAAGAAGTGTGCTACCATGTCCATGATCAGTACTATTTTTTAACCCATACTGCCAATATGCCTTTTAACTGGTGATATGTTTGGGTTAGATATAATATTTATAATTGTTTTCTATTCATTATATTTACTTTTACTCATTTTGTATTTTGTGGTGGTGAATATCTTGTATACTGAAAATGTTTCAATTTCCTTAACATACCAATTTTCTTTTAAAAATCTTGTTACCATAGAATTTCCAGTGTGCATTTTAAATTAGTTTAAGTCCATTTTTGAGAAAAACCATGCTGCTTTACATGTTTATAGATCTTAGAGCAGTTCTTCCTTTCTATTCCTTTTGATGCTGCTGTCAGTCATTTCACTAACCTAGTCATGGTACTACTATTGTTTTTACTAAACAGTTATATTTAGGTTGATTATACATAAGAGAAGAAAAAAAGAGACTTTTCATTTATGTCCATGTCTCCCTTCCCTATTTTATGTTTTTCTTTTTGTTTACTCAGATTTCTGACCTATGTTATTTCCCTCTTCATGAATAATAAGCTACGTTAACATTTCTCAAATGGCAGGTCTATTGACAATGGATTCCTTTAGGGATTTTGTTTATTTGTTTGGCTTTGTTTTTGTCTGAGAAAGTATTTCCTTTTCACATTTGAAGAATAACTCCGCTCTTTCCAGAATGCTATGTGGTTAGATTTTTCTTTAAGAAGTTCAAATATCTCCACATGCTTTACTCTATTTCTCCCCTTCCTGCTATCTGACAAGAAGTTAGTGTTAATGCTTCCTGTGTCCTCCATCAGGAAGACAATTTGCTTCCTATGGCTTCATTAAAGATTTCCTCTTGGTTGCTTGTTCTGGGCACCATATTGAGGTCGTAGGATTTCCAACTGCTTTTTTGTTGTTTGTTTGTTTGTTTGTTTTGATTTGATTTTGTGATGGTGAAACATTCGCTGCTTGGTATTCTCTGAGAGTCTAAGATTGTTAGCTTGATGTCCATTATTTCCATTCTCTTGCTTGTCTATTCCTTTTGTTTGATCTTTGTCCCTTAGTTCTTACATATTTGTTTTCTTTTTATATTTTAGTTTGGGTAGTTCTTATTGACAAATTCGATAGCTCCCTCCTTGTCTATGTTGGGTCTGATGTTGAAGCTATGGAAGTCATTTTTCCTTTTGTTACCTTTCATTTCTAGAATTTCTTCTATTTTTCCTTTCTTAGGCTTTCTGACTCTCAGATTACCCACCAGTTTTTATATGTCATCAACTCATTCCCTTAGATCCTTTGAAACATAATTTTAGTTTCTATGGTAACTAGAATGACCAGGCTGGTAATTCTGGTATCTGATATAACTGGATCCACTCTGATGATCTGATGATTTTTTTCTCTGAATCTTTTCTTTATTTTCACCATGTCTTGTGATATTTTGTCAACAGCCATACATTTTGTTTTAGGTTACATGGAGGGGTGGAAATAGGACTTTGATGTAAGGATTGAAGTTATCCTGACTAGGAACTGACAGAAGTTTCATGTTGCCCAGTTTTGCTGTCATTCTTCCCCTCCTCCTCAGAGTGTCTGTATCCTGTGGCCCTCTCTGCTGAGATATGCAGTGATGATCCGAGAACCTGCTGACATGTAAGGAATGGATGGAGATCTTCATACACCCCACTTATTAATCCCCTGTTGGCTGTAGACTTGGCAAACAGTTCTCCATTCTGTAGGCTAACTCTTCACTCAGCTGAGTATATTCACTTTATTTGTCAATTCTTGCTATTATTTTCTGAGCTAATGTGAATCCTTTTTAAAAGTCCTTGCCTATGCATGTATCTTTATAGTGGTTTCTCTGTTTCCTTCTAACACTTTCAAAGTTTCAGGTCTCATGTTAAGGTGTCTGTGGCCTCTGTTAACACCAAAGGCCATGTGGATGTCCATGGTTTCTGATCCTGCTGGGGGCCATGTTGATGTGTATGGCTTGTGCTATCACCTGAGACCACGTTGGTGCTCATGGTCCTGCTGCTGCCGATCCCTGTGTGGATGTTTGTAGTCTGTGCTATCACTTAAAGCCATGTTGATGTTCATGGTCCATGTTACCACCAAAGACTGTGTTGATGGTCATGGTCTGTGCTGCTACAGAGACTGTATTGAGGTCTGTTGACCCTGCTGCTGCTGCTGAAGATCATATGGATGTCCATGGTCTGTGCTCCTGCTGGAGGCCATGTAGATCTCTATGGTCTGTGCTACTGTCTGAAGTAATGTTGTTGTCAGGGCCTGCACTGCTTCCAGGAAGTATGATGGTGTCTGATGTCCTTGCAGAGGGCAAGGGATCCACTGATATCTATGGTCTGTACTGCCGCCAGAAAACATGTCGAAGTCCATGAACCACACTGCTGCTGAATGTAAAGGGTAAAAGAGTTTCCTTTTCAGTGTTATTGATGCCTGCAGACTCAAAGTTGAGAATGAGAGTCATGGAAGACTTCTGTGACAACACCCAAAACACTCTAGACAGGAAGCCGTTGAAGAGAACTCTTAAAATTCTGATCGGGTTCCTGAAGTGTAGCTCTTCACAGTTGAGGCCTTCTGGCAGAGGTGGGGGTGGAGAAGGACTCAATTTTCCAGCTCTTTAAGGGGCTGACCACTGGAAGTTTGACCATGCTCCGGTGAGTGTATGGGCAACACAAATCCAACTTGGTATTCTTTTTCATTCTTCTTTTCTTTGGGTAGTTCACAAGGGAGAAGAGGTGCACCTGGGAAGACTGGGAGGTAAATGTGATGGGGATATTGTGCGAAACTCCTAAATAATCAATAAAAATATTATGTTGGAAAAAACAGAGAAACAAAGAAGATCTCTGATCCATTTTGAATTATATATATGTATGTATATACACACCCCCACATATATAATATATATATATATACTCATAAAAGTCCATTTTCGTTCTTCTGCATATGCATACCTAGTTTTTTATCCTCATTCGCCAAGAAGGCTGTCTGTTCTCTAATGTATGTTTTTGGCATATTTGTCAAAAGTCAGGTGGCAGTAGCAGTGTGAGTTTATCTTCTGGGCCTCCTATTCGATTCCATGTCTCTGCATGTCTGTTTGTGTCAGCATGGCATTGTTTTGAAATTATGTCATTTTCAGAAAAATGGGTGGAAACTTGAAATCATCATGTTAAGTGAAATAAGCCAAACTCAGAAGGCAAAGTGTCACACTGTTTCCATTATAGATGGCACAATAGAAGAGGAGCTATCTGGGACAAAGAAGGGCACTAGGAAATGGTGACCGGGGAGGTAAAGATGAATGATTAAGGTCAAAGTACATGATACACCTGACAAAATACCTTTATGAAATCTTCCACTTTGTACAATGGGTATATACTAATATAGCTTAAAAAGTGAAGTGGCAACCAGGTCACTCGGGAGGCAGAGGCAGGCAGATCTCTGACAGTTTGAGATGATCCTGGTCTACAAGAGCTAGTTCCAGGACAGCCTCCAAAGTCACAGAGAAACCCTGTCTCGGAAAAACAAAACAAACAAACAACAAAAGAAAAGCAAAGGACTCTTGAGGGAGGTTCTAGGCCCTGTCCTGGATGAAATGACAGACTACGGACACCCCCATGGAAGAACTCACCCTCCCTGGGGAAAGGAGGGGCTATTGGGTGCGTGGTGGGAGGGGTGGGAGGAGGGGAGGGAAAGGGAGAGGGACGTGAGATTGACATGTGAAGAAACCTTGTTTCTAATTTTAATTTAAATTTGAAAATAAAATTTTTTAATAAAAAAAGTAAAGTAAAGAGAAGTGAGGAAAAGTGGCTTGGCAGTGGTAGTGAGGAGATGGCTCATTTGGTAAGGTGTTTGCTGTGTGAGCACAGGTTTGAATCTCCAGGAATCACATGAGACGTCAGGTGCAGCAGTGCCCATCTGTAATTCCAGTACTGTTAAGGTAGAGACAGGTGAATCCCTGGTGCTCACTGGCCAGCCAATCTACTTAAATCATTCAAGTTCAGGTTCAGTAAGAGACCTCCTGTCTCAGACCAATAAAATGAGGAATAGCCAAGAAAGACACCAGACATCAAATGTTTGTATCATGTGTGTTTCTCCAAAGGTAGGATTATTTTCTTCCAGTAATCTACTTTCCCTCATGCCTAAAAAACTCCTCATTAGTTTACTGGGAGTCCTGAACCTTGCTGCCTATCCGTCCAGCTTTGTGGAGATGGGAAGGATTCAGGGGAGTGGGTAGAGGAGAAGTTTCCTTCTCGGAGCTAAGGCTCTGGCAGTATTGCTCTCTGTGAAATAAGACGCAGGCCTTTGCTCTGAAGAACCAGCTGGCTATATTTCAAAATGATTAATCCTTCCTCCTGCCAGAATAAAGATGGTTCCTGAATCTTTATCATGAGAATCTTGTGGGGTTTCTGTATGCAAACCTCAAAAAATGTGTGTCAGCTCCTGCTACATCATAACCCCCAGGGTTTTCTCACTTTCAAGTTGGTCTGAAGTCTGCCTGCAGCAATTCATCAACATTACAGTTAACTATTCCCTCTTATGGCTGCAGTGTCTGTGGCTCTGGGTAAGATCAGCTGTATCTCTCTGGCTAAAAGTGGCTCACCAAATGTTCAGGTCAGAATTTGGCCTGAAACTTCACTTCCACGATGAGGCCAAGACATTTTGTTTACTGACCGTCTGCCTTTTTTTCTTTCTTGTTATTTGGATGGAATGGAAACTTTTTAAGCTTAATGCCCCCTATTTATATGTTCAAATCACAAAAAGCATTTGTATAGAATGAACACTGGTTGTGGCATTCATTTATTCCTTAGAAATAAGTAATTTAACAATAATTATTCAGTATGAGACAGTCTCATGGCTCAGGTGTTCTGTGATGTAGGCACCTAAATCAGGAAATTATAAAACAAGAGGAAGGGTAGAAAAATAAGTCAGAAAATAAATAAATAGCATTTCTTCTTCACCATCACATTGCATATTTCAATTTCATTTTAAAAGCTTTTCTTTCCCCACCTTCCATCCTTGGGCCTTAGAATTAAACTTCACCCACTTAACTCCTCCACATCTTTTGAATAAGTTAGAAATATTAGGGAACAGAGAGACAAATGTGGAGAATCTTGACTTTTAAATTGTCGAAAGTCTAGGAAAGACCTGTATACACTGAATGCATGTTAGACAGGATGTTTCCTAATGTCTTAAACTACATCAGTATCTTTAGGTTGATCAAGATCATAAGGAGAAACTTTCTGGAGTGAATCAGCAGTGAAGGACTTAGCAGCCTCACCTCACCCCAGCGGTACAGAGAGCCTCCTGGGAGTTTGCAGCCACTGAGACAGGTATCCCTTTCCAGGTTGTTGCAATTCCACTCTTAGGCATATACCCAAAAGATTCATTCATACATCAAGGATGTCTGTTCACTATGTTCGTAGCAACATTATTTGTAATAGCCAGAACATGGAAGCAACCTAGATGCCCCTCAACTGAAGAGTGGATAGAGAAAATGCAGTACATTTACACAACGGAGTACTATTCAGAGGGGAAAATAACAAAGGATTCTTGAAATTTGAAGGCAAATGGATGGCACTAGAAGAAACCATCCTGAGTGAGGTAACCCAGTGACAAAAAAGACAAACATGGTATATACTCACTCATATATGGATTTTAGACTTGAATCAGGGGAGTGTCAGCCTACAATCCCAGGGCCAGTGAGTCTGGGCAACAGAAACTTCAGCCAGCGACTGATGAAACCAGAGGCAGATACCCACAGACAAATACTGAACTGAACTCCTGGAATCCAGTGTCAGAAAGAGAGAACTGATGGGCGAAGGAGTTAAGACTAGGCTGGTTTAACCCACAGAAACAGTTGACCTGAACAAGTGGGATCTCTTGGACCCCAAATTGATGGCTGTGTGGAAAGCTTTGGACTGACCCAGACCCCCTGAATGTGAGTGTCAGTGAGGAGGCCTAGGTAATGTATGGGGCCTTGGGTAGTATTTATTCCTGGCATACAAATAGTCTTTGAGTGCCCATCCCACAATATGGGATGCTGTCTCACCCGGGACTCTTGAAGAAGGGCCTAGACCCTACCCTGGATGACATGACAGTCTCTGGAGATCCAGAGTGGAGATTGGGTGGGGGACTGGGGGACCTGGTGGGGAGTATGGGGAAGGAGGGGAGGAGAGCGAGCTGGGATTGACATGTGAAACAAACGTGCTTCTAATTTTAAAACAAGAAAGGTTTTTAAACACCAGCCATTGAGCATACTAATGTGGCTGACCAGTTTTCCCACGAATGTCACCTGCATGGGGAGTTCCTCTGAAGATCAAAGACAACCATATTGCTTCTAGAATAGTAGGGTCCATAGAAGAAGAAAAAATAATTTATAGGTAACTTAGTGGGAGATGAAAAAAGAAGTGCTATACTTGGTATGGTATAACACCAATGAGCACCCATCTAGAGAACTCTTTTCTTATTGGCAATCCTGGAGCAATAGAGCCTGGCTCAGGCAGGCCTCAATGCCATCTCCAGGGAAAGCGGAAAGCAAACCTACACCTGTGAGATTATCAGGAAGCAGATAGTCTGGAGATCAAACTGATATGTATGCATTAAGTGAAATGGATTTCCTGAAGAAAGGCTATGCAAGAGAGTGGATTTGGGACAAGTAACTGGATTTAAATAGAAGCTCTGAGAGTCACCAACATTTGACTTGGATTTCTGATAGGAGGCCACCAACTGCCTCCAAGCCTCGCAGATGCAGTGCAGATGATGTTGTGTCTGCCAACATTGTAGGCCTGCAGTAAGATTCAAATAAAAATGCACTGTGACTTTTATGAAGCTCCGTATGTGTGCCATTAAGTACCTAGGCACTGTCAGGGCTAGAGGAAGATAATTTAGAGAACCAGAAAGAGGAGATGATGCCAGGGTCCTTGAATTTAAAAGAAAAATGGGAAATTGGAGATGGTAAAAGACTGGAGGAAGAAAGTTCCAACTTTTCTGAGATATTAGTCTACCATGGACTTACCATGAGTATCTTCGAAAATCTTTTTTTTAAGTCTTTATCACATTTTTAATTAGAAATAAGCTTATTTCACATGTCAATCCCAGATCCCTCTCCCTCCCCTAATCCTGCAACCCCCAAAGCCCCCCCCCAGCCTCCTACCCCATCCCCTCTCCCTTTCCCATAGGTGATATCCAGAGACTGTCATTTCATTCAGGGAAGGGCCTAGGCCCTCCTGCAAGAATTCAGGCTGAGAGAGCATCCTCCTTTGTGGTATGGACACACAGAGTCCATTTATATGTCAGGGATAAATACTGATCTACTGCCTAGGGCCCTAGAAACTACTTTCTGCCTTCTGTTTGGGTAAGAAATGCAGTCTAATCACTAAAGAAAGTAATGAACTTTCTCTGTTTTTCCATCCTTACTAAGCCTGCCTTCATGTTGCCAAATCTGCTCTTCCTGTGATTCCTGGGAACTCACAGTAGGCTTTGGTTAGAAGCCCATTTTATCATCGATGCATTGCAGCCACCACATGAAGAATGGAGAGGTTTAGGGGTCAGTAGGTCAGACTCAAGCCCTGGCATTCTCATTTATTAGATGTCAGTTCTTGGTTTTCTTGATTGTCTACTTTCAAGGTCTTGAAGGTGCTCATTAACCATCACCCTAATTCAGGGGTTTTTGGATTATTATTAATGCCTTACAGCAAGAAAATGGGCTTCCCTTAGACTTACATGTGTCTCAGAGATGTATGTCCCTGGACTGTAGAGCAGGGAGATAGAGTTCAGCAGGTAGACTATAAAGGTACTTCATATTTCCTGAACTCAGCTGACTGGGCAGAGAGTGACAGAGACATTCACACTATCTAAAGGTTCATGTGGATCTTGCAGAAACAGAATCTCACAAATGGAGTTGCAGATTGTTTTCTACAGGGGAGTGACAGACTGCCATAAAGACACAAATCTCCATTTCATGGTCTCTGTGCTGCTAATGAGTATTGATATGTGAATGGGGGAAGTAGATGGGGTGTTTGACTGAGAACACAGATTTGTTTTCCATTATTCATAGCTTAAAAATCATGAAATGTAGCAAAATCTTCCTTCTACATCCCTATTACTGGCTCAAAACTCTAGTTCAACATTCACTAGTCTACCCAAATTAGGAAAATGCAAATCTACCTCTCTCCCTGTCCCCAGATCAGGCAATGAATGTAATTTATCACTATGTTTTCAGTACCCAGTACTAGTCCTAACACAAGTCATTGTCTGTTGAATTCTTAAATCAGCGCAAGAGCCAGGTTTGCTTGTAGAGCTTTAAAAACTTCTGTATGAGTAGCTTTCATGTGAGAGAAGGTGAAAACACTCATGCTTCTAAAATTTCAGCAGGTTCTATGCAAATAAATATTTACAGCTTGCCCAGCAGTGGAGATGGTCCCATGGGCTAAAGCCAGAGGCCCAGGGTTCCTCTCAAATATGATCTATTGTCTTGAAAATGACTCCAGATGAGAGTTTGTTTTATCTAGAAAATTCTAGACCTTGGAAATTCTCATATTTCTTAGATTGATTCTCCAGCAGTATATTACTATTGCCCCTGTGCATCACCTTTGGGTGTTGATATACTCCAAGCAAACCTGGTATAAGCTCAGGTTCTGTCTTCACTCTTCCTGGCTTGATTTCACTATAGTGGAAATCCTTGTTTCTGTCACCTTCTACATTGTTCTGAGAAATCAGTGAGATGATGGTTGGGATTGTATCTTGGGCAAGGGACAGTCTGAAAAGATGTTTACTTTCACAAAGCTAACCTAAACATGAGTAGAGATAAAAATAATCCCATGGGAAGGAAAAGAGTTCCTCATTTGTTGTTTGAGTTAGACATATAGTATGTGAGAGGCTGGAATTGCTTGAAAGTGAGAAAAATGATAAATCTTTGCTTGGGCAAGAAGGGGTGTTAAAGACATTTGATTCTGTAATGTCCAAATGCTAAGCTATTCTGTTCAAACAAGGTTTCTGGAAAACCTGAGTGATAAATGCCCTAAGAGTCCATGGTAACAAATGTTCTGTGTGACTCCTATCAGGGGCTGCATAGCCCTCAGCCCTGGGAGACAGGCCCTCACACAGAGCAAGAATGCCTTATTGTCCAGGAAACAGGCATTTATTTCACTGAACTCTAGCGTGAAGGTCCATTCTCAGCTTGATGAGATTTTGCCTTATATAAATCAGGAAAAAATATCCCAAGGCTTGCAAATTTGTCATTAAATGTAAAGCATTCTCTGTCGTTTTCTCTGTCACATTGCTGCATGGTGAGGTCTGCCTCTCATGTAAGACAGGGAACAACCATTTTCAGGATACAAAGCAGGGTCCATTTTAGCATTTTCATGTCTAACATAGTGTGTGATATAAGGTAAAAATTCTATTAAGGTTTAATGTGTGACTGTCAAAATCTTTGCCTGTAATGCTTTGCTTTTAATTATGCACCTTTATTTCCTAGTTAACAAATGGAAGTCTATTGGGTATTTCAGTAACCTGTCTTGTTCTCAGATAACTTTAGATATAGTTTGATTTTTTTCTCATTGTTTCTGTTAATACTGAAGAGTACTGGGGTGTGCTGTCATCTGGGGTGTAGAGACATGTGCCCTTCAGGTCTTTGAAAACTTTTCTGGTTTATTGATGCCACCCTTCACTCTAGTGATGACTGTGTCCTAGAAAGTTACAAGGTCTGAGGTCTATCCCACCCACTAATGTGACAACAAGCTCTTCTCTTCTGAGCACTCTCTGCATTTCACCCCAAATCTCAACAATACTCCCTGTCACCCACCACCCCACCAACTGGTAGATTCAGCTTTGACCTGAAAAGGGGGAGTTCATGGACCCCAGACTGATAGCTGGAAAACCAGCATAGGACTGTTCCAGACCCCTTGAGTAAGGATGTCAGTTTGGAGTCTGGTTAATCTATGGGGCCTCTGGTAGTGGATCAGTATTTATCCCTAGTACTTGAATGGATGTTGGGAGCCCACTCCCCATAGAGGGATACTCTTTCAACCTAGACACAGGGTGGAGGGTCTAGGCCCTGCTCCAAATGATAACAGACTTTGAAGTTCCCCCAGGGAAGGCCTTACCCTCCCTGGGGAGCAGAAAGGGGATGGGATAAGGGGTTAGTGGTGGGTGGGCAGGGGGGAGCAGAGGGAGAGGAAACTGGAATTGACATGTAAAACTAGCTTGATTCTAATTTAAATAAAAAAGGGGGGAAAGTATGTTGATGCTGCAATGATAAACAGCACACTTACTGAAAGTAAAAATAAGTATTTACTGTAGAAATTACTCACAAGAGACCAAACAAGTAACCCAGATGAGCCCAGTAGTTTTCCGCCACTGAACTGGAAGCTGAAAGCTGGAAAAAGAGACTGAGACTTCCGTTGTTCAGTCTTCTATACCTTCCTCTGTAAAGCCCCTAGCCATGCCCAAAAGTGGGCCTGGCTAGTGACGTAGTTCACCGCCTATGTCCGTATACATCTTTAGTCATACCTAAAGTGGGTGTGTTTAGCGTTGTGGTAAACAGCCCTTTTATTACCTCATCTGTGTGTGCCTCTAGTAAGTCACATGGTTAATGGCAGCATTGTTTTCCTCCTACAGTAAGTTTCTGAATATTCCCTCCAGACCTGAGTTACTTTGTCCCTCCTATTTCTCATGATAACCTTAAATTCTCTATCTCTGTAACATAGTTTCCTATGTATTTCAGACAGTGTAATGAGTTCACAGAAAAGCTTCATAATCCATATTCTAGGCAATTCCCACTGTCCAAAGGTTGAAGATGGTCAACATTATCTTCGCACACTAATCCTGCACAATTAGACCCTACTTACACTTCTGGTCTTCTTTGGCTTAGACCTCATGTGGTGGAGTCAGAACAGTGGACCATTCTTCATTCCATGTCACATGTTCTTGCTTTAATGCCTGCAGTTGTGCAAGGAACACATGGTACTTAGGAAGAAGTACAGGGGTGTGTAAAAATGGCCACCTACTTAAAGACGGCTACAATGATGACACTGCCTGCTAGACTTACAATGATGCAGAGTTTAATGAACAAAAGCAGAAGGGTGATCTGGTGCTCAGAGGGCTAGCAATCCCTTGGAAAGTAACTCCATTGATGAGGGTTGTTCTGACTCTTTTTCGAGTGGTTATCAAATCAGAAATATAAACAAATACTAGTAAGATGGTTTCAGTTTAGTCTGAAACTGTTGAGTTTAGTTATTATCTGTGAATCTTGGACACATTTTGTAGTTAACACCCTGGTTTGCTTAGCTCTAGGGCCTAAAGTTGTAACAGCTTGTATGTCCCAGATTCATGTAGTCTGCTTCATCTGACTGCACAGCTGCTAAATGTTTCCTCTGCCCTGCTACTCTTCCTCATACACAGAGACCAATACAAGCGCTCAGTTCTCTATAACAGTCATACTATCCTCGTGTTCTCTGGGTTATTTGCATTATTTTATATCTCCATTTTCTTTGCTTCTCCTTACATAAAATCTCAGATACATTTCATGTGTTGCTAGTTCCAAGCTATATACAAGTTAGGTGCTTGAAAATCATTTGTTTAGGGATGGACTGGAGAGGCCTTGACTTTTAGGACCATGAATCATCATTCTTTTATGTCCTTTATACAGTAGAGCTAGAGTTAGGTCTGTCTTGTTTTCCTAAAAGTAAAAGGCGAAGCTTAACAAACCACCAACCTCTCCCCTCTGCTGTCAGAATGATGGAAATCTGCTGACAGTTTCCAGCACTGATTCACATATGTTGTAAACCATTCTACATTTCTACCTTCTCTAAACGAGAAGATAAATTTACAGCCAATCAGATGTTGAGGATAGGCCTCCACCTACTTTGCAGAGGTAAACAATTGCACCAGGAAAGATGCAGAAAACTCGTGTCCCTCACCCAAGGAAAGGCAGACTCGGAATATAAAAAGCAGAGTTGCCATGAGGATACATCATTTTGCTGAAGGATGAGGATCAGTCCAATTTATGTAATATTTCACAGTTTTTGTCTCTTTAAACAGTAAGCTCCTGTAGGGTATTTAAATTATATTCTGATTTGCTTATGCATATTCAGAAAGTGACTTTTTACATAAAGTAAATCACACCAGTGATGAAAGCATGCAGACTTTCTTCGAGTTTATAAAAATCCATTTAACAGAAGTTGATGACCAGCTGTTAATCATTTGTGCTAAGAACGCTAAAAGAGACAGAAGCTGCAGTAGAGAATCTTTCCCAATAGATAAAATAATCTGATATTAAAATATATGGTATTTATCTCTGTGAGCCTCTGAACATAAGCCAGGTAGTACCAGCCAAGGGACCTTCTTCAGAGAGGCAAGCAATTCTTAGCAGAGACTAATGATGCTGGATTTGATCTGGCTAAAGTCTGTTTGTCTTAAGGGAAGAATAGTTATGAGAATTTGGTGAATCCCTACCCCTGAAACTGTATAATTTTTCAAAGGAAACTAAGGAAAGGAATATATCTTTATGAAGAATCTCATCTCAGGGTAACATTTCCCCTTTACCTAAAGAGCTCTTACATGACTTTGTCTGACTACTAGGACTAGCAGGATGTTCCTGGAAGAGGCCAAGAGGGAGAGATTGGAATGGTGGGTTCTGTGGATTCCAGTGTAAACATGCAAGAAAGAACAAGTGACTAAGACTGATGTGGCAGGGCTTAGACCCAGGAGGCAGAGGAGACACATTCTTGTAGTTGGGCTTATAAACTGGGTACACCTGTCAGCCCTCTGTGTGTAAGGGTCTTGAAAACCAGAGAATAGAGAATATGTACTCCAGTAATTGGCCTGAGGAGCTTCTGGGTTATCTCTCCAAAGACATCCTGAGAATTCCTTTAGAGCTGAGTGGAGACAGCAGCAGGTACCTGAAGATCCCACCATGTTTGGGCTTATTTGCCCAACCCTCGGGTTAGTGTTAAGAAGTCTTGGGAAAGTTTTGCTTCAAACAGAAAGCAGCGTGGAAGGTTGGTTTAGACAAATCAAGCATGGAGCCATACTGTCATAGATCTTAGAAAGTTTAGGCTCTGCTGCTTACAGGCATGGATTCCACACAGAATAAAAATCTGGAATTTATTTTGGAATAAAAGTGGTAAGATATGAGCTGCCTAGGTTGCTCTGTATTCATTTCCCAATAGTACACACACACACACACACACACACACACACACACACACACAAACATGCAAGCATGAACGTACATACTCATGCTTGCCAAGACATCCCTGGTTGTACAGACATTCAGTTCTCCCTATCTTTGTCCATGGTGACGAGGTTTAGAGATGAACAATCTGTAGACTCTTGGTGGCTAGGAGACAGTGGCAAGCTTTTCAACACTCTCCTTTCTATACAGGTTTTTCTTCCCTTCTCTGTCTGGGAAACTTCTACTAACCAGTTGTAAATTTGACATCTGCTGAAGATTTTTTATAGGGTTCTTAACACTTTATTATTGTAACACACAGAGCTGAGGTGTTTTCTTACATTCTTCAGGCACTTATCATATGCCAGTCTCTGGACTTGACAAGTCTCTGGAACTATACTCATGAAGGAGATAGTATTGGGACTTTTAAGGAGTTTATAGTTTAGTTTGTAGGTGAGAGATGATAATAAATCAAAGTGAATATCATCTTTACTGAGACAAGAAGAAGATGGGACTTGGTTAGAGGGAGGTTGGTGAACTGAGGCTGGGTGAGGAAACTTTGACAGCATTTAGATTTTTATCACTTAGAAGGACCTCCTAAGTGACCTTAACTTATCCTCCTAGTTCACAAACTTAGCAACTCACCTCTTAAGGAAATGACTTTTTAAAAAACTACCAGCCACCTTACCCTCTTCCTTGTCGATCTTGCTTCCTTGCTGGAGAAAGACATCCCTGCCTGGTAAAGACTGACCTGGCAACAATGTGATTTGATGGATTTGAGGCAGGAGAGAAGAGGCAGGGAAGCCAGCTTAGCTTACAATATAGCAGAGATAATTGGAATTTATCTACAGGTTGGGGCTAGTCACAGCGAAGGGATTGATGTGAATGAGGGAAATCAATAGGGCTTGGGCCTGAATCAATGTGCAGTAGATCATGGAAGAGGAAAGCCAATCATTTAATAAACTGTTTCATCAAGTTCATTCATTCAGATTGAAATAATTTCCATATTAATTGCCTATCATTAGATATGATCAGTAGCTCTGGGATCTCAACAGGCAGGGGATCAGGTTGTAGGTTGTCCTGGGATAATTAGGAGGATTTTGAAAATGAGGAACAAGGGTGATGCTATAAAAATGTGGTGCCTGATGGAAAGGAGAGATGTTTAGTTTCAGTTACAACTAATATTTGACAGACATGTTTACATTTCTGTCTCATTTAATCCCCCAAAGGACCTGGTGAAGTCAGTGGTGTTAATTCAAAGTACAGTTGAAAGCTGTGTGAGAAGCCCAGGCTGCTACCAAGAGTAAACATGTTGGGATTTGGGTGAAAAAGGAATGAGTATATACCGGATGGCTCTGCAAACAGTTGGCGAAGAAGGGGAATGAAGCTGCTGTGAACAACTCCAGTTATGTATGTTGTTTTATTTTAGAACTAGGTTCTAATTGTTCTTGGAGGTCAATCATGGCATTCAATCTAGTTGAGAATTTTAGGCCTAGACTTCCTCATTGTGCTTTTCACTGGTCCCTGGGTCAGCCCAGGGCCTAGAATAGGACACAAAACAGATTCCCTTGAGGTTCTTGCAGGATGTCTACTGCTGCATCTTTTCCTACCATATTCCAGTCACATTGAATGGAAATAGCCAAGCACCTACCCATGTTCATACCAGTGTGTGCATTTGTGTGAATGTGGATACCAGTGCACATTTATGCATGTACTGTGGAAGCAAGAGGCGGGTGTCACATTGGTGTCTTTTTCAATGACTCTTGTTGCTTGGGGCAGGGTCTGTCACCGATTCTGAAGCTCACTGATTATGCTGGACTGCCAAGCCAATGAGATTCTGGGATCCAGCTGTCTGTGCCTCCCAGGACTGAGATTACAGCATCTGGCCTTTAGGAGGTGAGAGTATTATCTATTGAGCCTAGTTCCCAAGTTTTCTTTTTTAAAAAATGTTTTTAAATGGAAAATATTTTTCATACAATATAGTTTGAAAACAATTTATCTTCTCCCAGCTATTCCCACACCCTCCCTACTTCCCTACCCACCCAAATCCACACATTTTTTTCTCTGTCTCTTTAGAACAAACAGGAAGGGGTTAGAGAGATGGCTCATCAGTTAAGAGCACTGGTTGCTCTTCAAGAGGACTTGAGTTCAATTCCCACATGGCAGTTCACAACTGTCTGTAACTCCAGTTCCAGGGGTTCTGACACCCTCATACAGGCATACATGAAAAATATCAATGTACATAAAGTAAGAATAAGGAAATCATTTAAAAATAAAATAAAAGAAAACAAACAGGCATTAAAAACAAAAAAAGATAGAATAAATGAGAGTAGGACCAAAGAAACAAACAGATTTTTAAAAAGGAATCAAAGAAAAAGCACAAAAACACATTTAGATGCATAGGCACACACATTTTCACACACAGAAAACCCATAGAAACAATATCCAAAACTGTAATAAATAAGCAAAAGTTCTGTAAGGAAAATGCACAAACAAAACATTGTGAGACAAAAAATCTCCAAAAATATCATTGACTTTCTGTTGGCCATTAATTGCTGGGCATTGAGGCAGCCCTCAAGTATTGTTTGCATCCCTAGTAAGGATCTGTTGGGAAAAATAGTTTTTCCTTTGCAAGGGGTTATCTCTTGGAGTTAACTTCTGAGTTAGGAATGGGGGCTTGTGCCTACTTCCTCTTTCAGCCCTGGGACCCCATCTACCCTAGAGCTGTACAGGTCCTGTGCATGCTGCCATGGCCTCTGTGGGTTCATATGTGTGTCAATCCCATTGTGTTTAGAAGGAAGGCCTTGTTTCATTGGTGTCTCCATCACCACTGACTCTTATAATCTTTCTGCCTCTTCTTCAGAGTTCCATGAGCTCTAAGGAGAGGGATTTGATGGAACCATTACATTTAGGATCTATGAGTATAGCAGAATGTCATTAGGAGTCATTTAAAAGTTACATTCCTTTAGGGGAGTAATAGTGTTTGCTTTCCCCCTAGGTTAATGGTGTATTTAGTCTCAGATTCTTTGCTGCTCAAGCAGTGCTGTGTATGGGTTCCATCTCATGAAGTGGGCCTTAATTCCACTCAGATAATGAATGGTTACTCCCAGAACTTTTCTATCACTGTTCACCAGAGTATTGTGCAGCCAGGTTACCTTTGTATATGGAAGGATTTGTAGATGGTTGGTGTTTACCTTCCTCCTCTGGTAAAATGCAGTGTATTTTCTAGTAACCTGGACACTAGTCAGTGGGCATGAAGGCTCTAGGTAGGCACCAGTTTAACTTCTTTATGTTCAGTGAATTATGTAGGTATTGTCTTTAACAATAGGGACTTACCATCAGTTTAGGGAAAGCAACAAATAGCCTGAAAAATAGTTCAGAGGTTTCTGTGGGGCTCCTTGGCCAACAACTCTATTAGATGCTATATACTTCAAAATGGTTTTAAATTCTTAAAATTGCCTATATGTATTGTGTGCATGTGTGTGTGTATGTGTGTGTGTGAGAGAGAGAGAGAGAGAGGGAGGGAGGGAGGGAGGGAGGGAGAAAGGGAAGGAGGGAGGGAGGGAGGGAGGGAGGGAGAGAGAGAGAGAGAGAGAGAGAGAGAGAGAGAGAGAGAGAGAGAGAGAGAGAGAGAGAGAGAGAGAGAGAGAGAGAATGCACCACAGGTCAGAGGAAACCTTGGGAGAGTTGTTTCTTTCTATCATGTCAGTCCCAGGGATTTAACTCATGTATCAGGCTTGCCTTTGCTTACTGATCTGTCTTGATGATACAATTTAAAAAATACTTCATGAATCTTTGGCCCAATTTTAGAATATTTCATGAACCTTTGACTTGATTCCCATTGGATAATCATAATTGCACTTTTTTATCTAATCATATATAACTTATCTGAAAAAAGAACTATGAATTTAATAAATGGTATACATTCAAATGAACATTACATTAAAAATAGCTTCACATGATTTTTTATGTGTTTCTTCAGGCTGCATGTGAGAATTGATGCATACAAAAATTCTAAGATCCCTTATACTGACTCTGTAGGGCAAGGGATTGGGTGCTGTTTGACATATTTGATAAACTAGTAAATTAGCCTGGTATAAGAAAGGGTAATCTGAAAGAGAAATCAGAAAGGTGGCTGAGTTATTTCTTAACATGGGTCAGTGGTATTCAGTAATTCTTGGAAGATCCTAGAAAAATAGTTACTTTTTACTGGAATACAGATCAGGGATTATAGGATACTCTTATTTGTAATGTCAAGACCTTTGGGGAGAGAGAATCAATCACTTGATTGTTAAAAATAAGGATCATCATTAACACAATACAAGGTGATTAATGTTGACCTCAAAGTGACTCAGAACAATGTGGTCGGGACATCATTGTGAGGAGGTGCTAATAGCTACCACTGCTTC
Source organism: Mesocricetus auratus (assembly GCF_017639785.1). Lineage (NCBI taxonomy): Eukaryota > Metazoa > Chordata > Mammalia > Rodentia > Cricetidae > Mesocricetus > Mesocricetus auratus. The sequence goes on along the minus strand of NW_024429266.1, from coordinate 19,478,509 downwards.
CTATGTGCCAGGAAATGTTATTCTATTGAGTTAATGAGCCTAGTTAGTAACTCTGAGAGGTGGAGGTTGACATGTTATTAGCTACACTATAAGGGCAGGACATATATATCAGTGAGTTTAAGTGACTGTCCTATGATTCATGTGTATAATGGCGAAATAATGTTTGAGGTATGTATTACTCTGGACCCAGAATCTGACTCTACATACAATATCACATTACTCAGATAGCTCTTATTAAGCATCATTGGTTTTTAGAAAGAAATTATGGTGGACAGAAACTGTGGGAAAGAAGATAGGGGATAGGTTAGGCCGTTTGGCAGAAGTTTTCTATTTGCTCTGTTTCAGTATGTATCAGCTTAGTTTCCTTTCAATCTATGGCAAGTCTTCATCTACTTTCCTCAGACTTCCCTTGTGACTTGATTGAGTTGAAAATAGGAAAACATTTAACTGGGGTGGTTTGCTCATAGTTCAGAGGTTCAGTCCATTATCATCATGGAGGGAGATATGGTGGCATGTAGGCAGATATTGTGATGGGGAAGTAGCTGAGAGTACTACATCTTGGAAGCAAAAGGAAATGGTCTCTGGCACTGGGAGTAACTTGAGAATAAGAGAACTTAAAGCCCACCCCTCAGAGTCACACTTCTTCCAGCAAGGCCACACCACTCCAACAAAGCCACACCTCTAATAATGTTCCTATGAGCTTACAGGGTCCAATTACATTAAAATTACCACACCTTATTTTTTATATTGGTTTCTCTATAAGTGCATCCCAAAACAAGGACCCAAATGCAGGTGATTCTTTCAGATAATAGAATCAGAGATTGGAGTGATAGTTCAGGATGTGACAGGAAGGGTTCTGTTAGAGAGCTGCTGGTTACTGTTATTAAACCTTTAGGAATACCTTGCCATGCTGATTATTATTATGGTTCATAGATGTCATGTTGGATGATTCCTTCTTTGGCAACTTGCACAACATTTTCTGGTACTATAAAAGCTAGTTTTCATGGAGGAGACCTTCAGATCAGGTCTTATCCAAATCCTGTGTCCAATGTCTATTATGTCTTCAGTAATAGTACAGCTTTTTAAGTATCATACATAAACAATGGAGACTTCCATTTCAGGATGTTGATTTTCATGCTGAGGCCAGGTTATGACTCCAGATTCCATCACTAACTGCATTCATGCCTTTTTTTCCCCTGATGAGCGAACATGAATGTAGTTTTAAGATGCCTACATAATAGTCATACTCTGTAGCTGTGAGCAGGAAGCAGCCATTAATACCAAAAGTGAGATGGAAGAGCTGAGGGGCACAGCCTGGGTAGAAATTACTTCTTCTTGGTTGTGAAGACTGAAGAGCACCTGGGGCATGATGGGCATGGTGTAACAGTTCTCCAAAGTGGAAAGCACAACCAGGAAGAAGCAGACAGTTGAGTTTGAAAAATGATAACTGCCAGGCAATAGCATTTTTGGAGGAGTTGGTGGGTATAAGACCTGAAAGACCATAAAAAAATAAATCTATGGTTCTACCAAAACCTCCAAAGGTAAATTCTTTCATAGCTCTAAAATTGACATATTGGTGACAACAGGCTGGTCTGTGATACAGGAGTGACACAGCATTGGTTGGCAGAATTTGACAAAGTGTCTAAGGTCTCTTGAAGTTCACAGGGTATTGGAATTGGGAAAGAAACATGATGGAGATATGAGGAAAGAGTAAGATGAAAAATGAGTACTGGAAGCCACATGTAGCTTGACTAAGAATATATGTAGATTAGTAAAGGCACTGAGGGTATATGGCCGTAGATCTCCACCCAAACTTAAGAATTGAATTGGCAATGGCTGGTCACATGACAGGGCCACAGCATGAAGAAGCATGCCTAGAGAGAATTGGTTCAGACCAGGAACAGAAGTACATGAGGTATACTTCTGGGAGTGAAGACGTCAGCTGCATCTCTTTCCCAAAGGCATTTCCATTTGGTAAATCTAGGCACAAAACACTTCCTCTTACTGGTCAAATCAAAATATCTAAGGTCTGGAATATGTCAGTGAAGCAAGATGTTACATTTTTGTGTTGAGGTGAATACAGTGTGAACCCAGAACGTTCAATGGTTCAGAGCCAACTTCTTACTCACTTTTTCTTGGCTTCCAGAAATCTAGTCCTCTGCCTATGGGGACAGTATTTCAGCTTCTACTTTCCTCATCCCTAATTAAGCACAGTAAAAGGCTGTGGCACTTTGAAATATTAGTAACTATAATGCAACAGTGATAAAAGCAACAAAATATTTAAGTTTATAGAAATCCTTGGCTTTAACCCCAGTGTAAATGGAGAGGCACCCTATTTTCTTTGCTCGTTTCATTTGTCTTCATTTGCTTACCTACAAAATAGAAGAATGTTATCTACTCCTAGTGTTGCTATGGAGATTATGTGAATTACTGTATGTGAATTGCCAAGCTCACATCTTAGTACATAACAGGAAAATAATACATTAAATTCTTCCCTCCCATCCTTCCCATTCCCATGCCCTACAACTCTGGAATCTACTTCTGTTTGTTCAGGTTACCTACACCACATTCCCCATACTTTCTTTCTTTTATGAGGTCATGGATACTTGTTACCAATTTCTCCAATCTATCAACTGGAAAGTTTTACCTTTCAATCCATTCTAGACTCTAAAGTGAATGGTGGTAGGAGTGGGGTGATCTGGAATCAAATCAACCCCAGCTCCCCTATTTCCCATGTGACCATGGAAAATCTCTCATCTCTTTAGACCTCAGTTTCTTTGCTTGTTTTTTAAAGTTTTCTCTTTTGAATATGAAATAGATGCTTCTCTTGTATAATACATCCTAAACAGTTTCCCCCACCTCCATTCCTCCCAGTCCTCCTCCAACTCCCCTCTTCCCTAGAAAACCTTCTCCTGCCAAAGTGAATAGAATGTAGGGTGAAAACTGCATGCAGGCATTAGCTTTACTTCTCTGTGTTCAAAGAGGTGTATGGATGTCGTCCTTGGAAATGGGGTCCCACTGTCAGGTTTCAGAGAGTGATCTTCTGTCCTAGCATCAGCCTGGTTGTTTAGGGATCTCTACTGAGGGACCCCTTCACCCAACAACTCAGCTGAATGCAATCCAGCCCCACCACTGTAAACCTTGCCTGGCTGCAAGATAGGCCATCCTCATAGATTCTAGGAAGTTTCTGCTGCATTAGGTTTCCACATACCCCCAAGGTTCCCTAGTTCCACCGCCTCCCTCCAATCTTTCTCCCTTTACTTTGCATACATGATTCCTTCCATTCTCATCCTCACCCACCTCAGGTCCACCTAAAAAATCTATTTTATTTCCCCTTCCCAGGGATATCCATGTCACCCCTAGGGCTTAACTCTCTCTTTACCTAACCACTCTAGGTCTGTGGATTGTAGCTTGATTATCATTTACTGCACAGCTAATACCTACTTATAAATGAATGCATACCATATCTGTCTTTCTGGAACTGGGTTACCTCACTCACAATACATATGCTTTTCTAGTTGCATCGACTTGCCTGCAAATTTCGTGATGTCATTTTTCTTAACAGCTAAGTAATACTCCATTATGTAAATGTACCACATTTTCTTTATCCATTTTTGGTTGAGAGACATCTAGGATTTTTTTCAGTTTCTGGCTATTGTGAATACAATGAAGATACTGTATCCCTAATCTACATAAGATGGTTATAAAGAGGCCATGAGGCTATGCTGACAAGGACATTTGTTAGAATCTATTTCACACAAAACTGAACGATTCAGATTGTTTTCTAACTCGTCCTCTCTCCCAAGCTGAGTTTGAAGTGTGAAAACTGCACTTGAGTGTCAGCTTCCTTTTCAAATTGTGCTGTCCAACCTGAGACTTGACAGGGAGATGGCATGGAGAGAAAGACAATATTCAAGCAGGGAAGATGAAGATACCAGGGCCTGGAGGAATATCTGGGTGCTGACTGGTGAGAGTAAGCCATCCCTGGGCTCTGAAAGTCCTGAAGGAATTCCTCTGGAATCCCTGTGCATGCAGCATCTCTCACGGTGTCACCCCAACTGCTGACCTTCACTCAGGTAGCAATGATACATGAACTAGCTAATCATAAACTTGTGCCCTCCTGGCCTGTAGCTGAGATCTGTGGCAGGAAAGGAAGAACTAATGTATACTTCGAAATACCCTTTCCAAGATAAGAAGGAAAATTGGGTTCATTTGACCAAAGTCAGATTTCTACTACTTACCTACAGGCAACAAATAGTAACAGTATGATAGAATACAGAAGGAACAGAATGGTCTATCCCCAGTTCCCTGGTCTAGCTCAACTTGGCACCATGAAGATAATAGTTTGGGGTAAATTGACCAATTAAACTCTTTGAGATATTTGTCTGACATTCTCTAAGACTAGTGGCTTTTCTAGGCAATTTCCCCTGTTATTTATGCTTTTTGATTTTTAAGTTTTGTGGCACAACTGAACACTCATTTTCTTTTCTACTTGTCAATATTCCCAGGACACACTAGTATTCCATTAGGCACAAGCCATAAGGCCACATTTAGCTACAGAAGATGAACCCTTGCTTCCTCATGTTATAGAACAAGACTTGTACCTTACTGGACTCCTTCCTGATTTAGAAGAGATAGGCTTGAATTATTGTACCTAGAAGAGATAGGCTTGAATTATTGTACCTAGTCCTTCTATTATGCTGCAGCAGGCACACTGCACAAAGCATATACAACAGGGAAGGACTACTCCTGGTTAGTCAGATCTAGAAATAACAAATATGCAGGAAGCATCACTAGGCACTCAGGAACCTTCCCACAACACCACTTCATCATCCTCTAAGATTTATTTTTATTTTTGGTGTATGAGTGTTTTGCCTGCAGGTATGTTATGTGCTCTGTATTCCTGTCCAGTACCTGTAGAAGGCTAGAAGACACCACTGGGTCCCATGGAACTGTAGTTAGGGATGGCTGTGGGTTGCCTTGTCCTGGGTCATTCTCATGAGCAGTAAGTTCTCTTGAGCCGCACATAGCACCATTTCTTTTTTCTCCCTTCCCCTTTGTGTTTTGTTTTGTTTTGATTTTCAAGACAGGGTTACTCTGTGTAGCCACTCTGGCTGTTCTGTAACTCTGTTTGTAAACCATGTTGTCTTGAACTCACAGAGATCTGCCTGCCTCTGACTCCTGAGTGCTGTGGATTAAGGCCTGTGTCACCATGCCTGGCTACAGAAACTGTTTCTTAAATTGTGGGTTGTAAGTTATCAAAAATAACCATTCCCCTATGCACTAAGACTCTGGAGTCCTTCTGTCCAAATTCATAATGACCATCTCATAGCAAAATCCAATGCCATGGTGACTGGAGATCCCATTACAGAAAGGTTCCCAACCCAATCATATACATGCACAATCAGGACTTTGCCACAGAGACTTTGAATGAGGACGTAATCTTGCCATATCAAGAGAATGAAGAGAATCACTTGTCTCTGAATCACTGTTATAAACAGAGTCTCAGTTCCCAAAGACTTTTAAGGATGTATTTTTGTTAGGCAAGTTACTTACATCCTGGGGTCTGTCAGTCCTAATAATGGAAGCATCTGTCTTTGAGAGCCCTTCAATCTGAGTGTAACTCAATCATTTATTGATCCCTTCAAAAACTACTTGTTGATCATCTCTCATATGCCAGGGATGTGGGGCATTGCGTCCACTGGGGATATTGCACCTGTGTAAATGCCTGTTCTGCTAGTTTTGCAGTGCATGAGCATCCCTGTGTCCCACCCGGGACAGGCTGAGGACCTTCTTGGTGTGGAAGATCAGAAAGACGATTCAATCAGAGTCACTCACAAATTCAACTTCTCTAGAATTGCTAGCTTCTCTTGGATGTTCAAAAAGAAAGGAAGGCTTTATTTTCTATATTCCATTATACGGAGAAATGAATATTTGAATGTAAGATAGTTTATTGTGGTGTCTTTGACAAGCCAATTAAAATGAGAGAATAACAGGCATGGAGCTGTAGTCAGGCATTCAGTTCATTCCACACAATCTCTTTCAAGGTCCTCAAACATTTACCCAAAAGAAATTGGAAGTGTTCAGGCTCAGAAGACATTATGATCCAGCACATGAATACATAGCATATTTATCACTGACTGAGAACAGCCCACAAGTAACCTCAGCAAGACCATTTGAGATTCTGCAGTGAGGAACCATAGACAAGTGTGAAAGTGGACAGTGGATCTCAGCTAGACCTTGAAGCAATCAGCTAATTTGGGGTCTTACTTGTCAATACCCCTTTTCAAAATTATCCTGGTCAGTGTATCTCAATGTGTACCTTTTCAATATTTGAGAGAAAATTGAATGTAAACCCAGGAGAAATTGTAGGAAACCGTCATATTAAAATAATGAACTGGAAAATGATTGAATATTTAAAATTGTGATTCCAACTATACATTCATTTGAAATAAGATGAAAAAAATCTGGAATAAAGGAAATGTTTCTAAAAAGGAAGAAGATGCATTCATAATTAAATTGTCTTCCTTCATATCTTGGCAGTTTGGTTTTCCATCCTGACTTTTATATCCTGTGCTTATTTTGATACATTGCTTTGGGTTTAATATAAAACTAACTTCTAGGAGTCATAGAGACATTTTGGTCTTTTCCTAGATTTTTATTTCAATGTGTTTCACGATTTAGTCACTGTTGTTAACCATGATGCTTGTTACAGATCCCAGACAGATGTCCTGTGAAAGGGAAGGGGGTTCCCTCATGTACCTGGCTTGTTTACAAGTTTATCATGAATGAATTAAAAAAAATTTCATCTCATTCCTTTTCATCATCCATTGATATAACTATGTGCTTTTTTTCTGTAACTGGCTAGAGATGAATTATATTATTCTTTTTCTAATGTGGGTACATCCATATGTTTTTAAGACAGCCCCTAGTTGTTCTTTTATACATGGTTGAACTCAATTTGCTGCTTTTCTTTCTGTTCATTATTGGCTGATAATTGCATCTCCCTGTTTTTATCTATTTTTGGTATCTAAGGTTTGTAATTAACAGCTTTTTTAAGTATTCAAGAAATTTCACAATCTTCTACGTTTTGAACTTGATATCTTTTTTAACTATTACCATTCCCACTGGAAGGATAATTACAGTACATTTTCTGTGTATTGTTGGTCTAATTATGGTTCTGTATATAGATATGTACTTAAATATGTGAATATATTAGTCTATGGTTATAGACATACTAAAAAGTATGTAAATATGTTTCATAACATGTAATTATGTGTACATACTCCATACATAAATAAATATGATTTATATAGCATATATATATTTTTGAATACATCATTCCATATATTTTTCCAATTTGATCAAATTAAGTAGTTCAAGATATAATTTATAAGTATATTGTTTATCTATATCAGTCTCTGTACCCATTTCTCCTACCTTTTTTATTTTGCCACCCTGATTTTTCTTATTCAAGACTGTTTAAGTTTACATATTAAAACTCATTTTTTCAAAGATCCAAACTTCAAAAAAAAACCCCAAATAAAAAAAACCACCTTTGTTATTTTAGATTTATTTTATTTTTAAAGCTAATTTTCATTTCACTATTTGGCTTCTACTTTCTCTTGGTTTATTATTGTTTTACAAATTTCTTTTTATTCTTCAATAAATGCATATATTTCGCAAACACTTGATGTGTTCTGATATAGGGTACTTAAGGTCTATGGTGAGAGAAAAAAAACTACCATGAAATCAAGAGCTCAGGGTCAGAGACTTGACTCAGCAAGTAAAAGCATTAACTACCAAGACCTGACTGATCTCTGGGACCTATACGTTGGATGCAGACAATTGGTTCTCACAGGCTGTCCTCTGACTTCCACTCATATACTCTACCCCTAAATAAGTGGAAGGAAAGCAGAATCAAAAGCTCAGAGCCTGAATTTAGGATCCCTGGCTTTGTGTTCTGTTCTGCCATTAGCCACATAACTTTAGAGAAATTATTCAATTTTCCTGTGTCTTTATTTCCTTATATAAAAAATGTGAGGGAAAAGAGTACATGCTTCAAGCAATTACAGTAACAACTGAGAAAGCATGTACTTGAGAGTTCTGAGAGTGAACTATACCACCCAGGAAGTGTGACAGAAGTGTTTATTAAATGATATCTAGCCAGGTGGAAGTGTTATAGGGGTGGGCTTGGCTGTGCTTTTTCTCTGTCTATTTTCCCATTTTATTGCATTGTGGTCTGGGAATATATAGTATCAGTGTTGGGGCAACTTTGGGGGTCTTCAAGATATTTTTTGTTTTTTTGAGACAGGGTTTCTCTATATTGTTTGGAACTCGCTCAGTAGAACAGGCTGGCCACGAACTCACAGAGATCCACCTGCCTCTGCCTCCCAAGTGCTGGGATTAAAAGCGTGTGACACCAATGCCTGGCGTCTTCAAGATTTTTAAGTAAAGCAACCCTTTAAAGTCCTGTGAACCCACTGACAATTTGGTCATTCAGTTTCTGAAAGAAAGAAATGTGTTGCTGTCTTCTGCTGTGATTAGCCGGTTGCCAGCTTCTCCTGGTAGTTTTCTAATTTTCTTGCATAATATATTTTAAAGTTACACCATTAGGACATTTTAAAGTCATGAATGAAATCTATTCCAGTGAATTGCTTTGTTTATCAATTTTATAAGTCCCTTAGTGATTTTTCCTTTGAATATTATCTTGCTTGCTACAGATAATATGGCATTATCTTTCATTTTATCTGCATTTGTCTGAATACTATTTCAATTTTTTTATTTTGAAGCTTTCTGTGGCACATTATTTTAACACATATTTAAAATAATGGACTGTCAGATTATCAAAATCCACTCTGTGAGCTTCTTTACTTCAGTGGGCTAGCTTAATCCACTAATACTTATTAAAATTAGATAAGTTGTTGAAATACCCTGCCATCACATTTTCTATTTCCATTTACTGAGGTTTTCTAATTTCAATTTGTTTCCTAAGAAAGCCTTTTCTGATTGATTAATTTCTTATTGGTGTCCACTTTCTGTCTAGAAAATCATGCACTCACTGTTTCTATTTTTCCTCCAGTCATATTTAGTTGTTACAATTTAATTGTATTTTGATAAATAATCCAAATAAAGAAATTAAAAATGTGAAAAGGTACATTATTTAAAAATTAGTCTTCCCTCCACTTTTGACTCATGTTTCCTAGAAGCAACTAATTTCGACTCTTTTACCTGCCTTTTAATTTATGTGCCTCCACAATAATGCCAAAGCACAGATAAGATACACATATTGATGTCTCTTGATTTCTGAATGTTAGACTTTGTCTCTTGATTTCCCAACTCATTTGTAATCTCATCTGCCTGTACATGAACCTAAACACACCCACATACTTCCCTTCTTGCCATCCTCTCTGTAAAAATTAAGTCTATTTTCAGATCATGCATTATTATGATATGCAAATAATATTCAAACTAAGCCATGCAGCTTACTATAAGGGCACATCTCATGCAATTTTTCCTTATCAAACCTTTAGTTTGTTTGCTTAATTTACAATTCTCTGCAATTAATTAGCATTCAAACTTTGTACCAGAGCTGTGAAACCTTTCATATATATATAGTCAAACATGACAGGCAATTGTCTTGTGTAATTCATTTATTTAGATTCCTGTTTATTTAATTTCCTTTTGTCTTAAGGTTACCATTCTGGAGTCTTTCCACACCCCTTATCTATATGAATTGGGGTCTTGTGTGTTGCTGCTGCAACAGCATAATCCTAGAGTTTTTCTTCATTAATATTCTGGAATTCCATTTTCTCTTTACTAGTTTCTCTGTTTCCTGGGTCCCTTGTTTTTATAGGGCAGCCCTTTAATAACTTTCTGTGAAAATACAGTGTGGAGTATTAACTCACTGCAAATGGATTAGCTTAGACATGATTTCGTCTCATAATTATGAATGACTGTTTTTCTACCTTCTCGTGTAATTACTTAAAAGCCTAATTTCATTTGAAATCTCAGTCTTTTAACTATGACAGATTTCTCATTTTCATCCTCATCCCTGGAGTTGTTTTTTAGTGTCACATGGTAATGCCTTTGGATGTGTGTTCTTTTCTTATTTTCCCCAAATATGTTAATTACTCAATCTGGAAACTCACAGGTTTCTTCTGTTTCCTCTAGTTGCTTGTTCTGGGATATGTAGTTGCTGGACACAACATCTTTTCTGTCAATACTCATGTCATGGTTGTTCTGGGATGTATAGTAGTTGGACACACCTCTTCTGTCAGTCCTCATATCATATCATAGTTTTTCTGGGAAATGTAGTTGATGGACAAATCTTTTCTGTCAGTCCTCACACTGTGGTTATTATGGGACATGCAATTGTTGGACACAAAAGTCAATCCTCAAGTATCAGTTGCTCTGGGACATGCAGTTGTTGGGCATATCTCTTCTGTCAGTCCTCACATCAGCTACTTTGTTTCCAAATTTGCACAACAGTAAACAAGCAAAAGACCTGTAAGGTAAGGAAAATTCCCAGACAATGCATTATGAGACAAAAAGCCTCCAAGACCACCATCTAATTTGTTTTGAGTTGGCTATCTAATTAAGAATGGTTTGTGTCACCAGTGAGACTCCATTAGAAACACCTAACTTTTCCTTTGCAAGTGGTATCATCAACTGAAGATAGCTTCTGGGTTAGGGATTGGGACTTGCGTCTATTTCCCCTCTTAGCACTGGGACCCTCATCTGGCTTAGGCCTGTGTAGGCTTTGTGTATGCTGTCACCATGTCTGTAAGTTCATACACGCATCAGTCTTGTTGTATCTAGGCCTTGTTTCCTTGATGTCTTCCACCCTACTGGCTCCTACAGTCTTTCCTTCCTTTTCTTCCACAGAGTTCTTTGAGACCTGAGGAAAGGGTTTTGATGGAGAAATCTGTAGCTGGAAGCTTTTTGTCCCACCACTTACAAAATAATCACTCAAAGGCTTACTATTAACTATAAATTGTCCTATTAGCTTAGGCTTATTATTAACTAGAAATTACAATTTAAATTAACCCATTTTTATTATTCTGTATTTTACCATGAGGCTCTTGGTTTGCTACCTCACAGCCTGATTTTCTGTCAGCTCCTGGCATCTCCAAGACTTTGCCTTTTCCCTGAAAGTATCTTTGCTTGGATTTCCCACCTGGCTCTATTCTGCCTGTCTATTGGCTAAATCTTTTTTATTAACCAAATGTAATAAAACATATTCACAGAATACAGAAGGGCATCCCACATCAGACATCACATTTAGTACTCAATGTTCCAAGGTCCCTCTCTGCACATTGTCCAACAGTGATTCACTCTATCTGTTTCCATCTACTGCAAGAAGAAGCATTTCTCTTGATATCTGAGCAATACTCTGATTTGAGTATATCAGAATGTCATTATGAGTCATTTTAAAGCTACATTTCTTGAGTATAATAGTAGCATTTGATTTTCACCTAAGTCCATGGCCTATGTAGTCTTCTGCCACTATTGTACCAGTACATCTTAAGATGAGTCATCACTGTAGATCAAAGGGTATGTAACTGGGTTGGTGTTTACCTTTCTAATCTGGTAGCATACAGAGTACCTTTTAGTACCATGGACAGTAGTCAGTAGGGTCAAAGACTCTAGGTAGGAACAGCCCAACTTATCTGTGTTTAGTGAGTTATATAGGTGTTGCCTTCAGCAACAGAACTGAAAGCAGTTACAGAGAACACCCAATAGTCTTAGAGACAGCCTGGGTTGTTTGGACTTTCCATGGGGCTCCTTTGGTCAACAACTTAATTAGATGTGAGCATCCCAACCACTGTAGGTTTCATTTGTGGCTAAAAATGTCTAGTTAGAACTGTGCCTTTCCTGTTATTTGGTGGATTCACACATGATTAAGATTTCTTTCACATATATGTATTTTTAAAAAGCTTCTACTGTATTAGATTTCCATATGACCCTTAAATGACCCTTAGTTTTTAGCTGTCCCTCCTCATATTGTCTTTCTTACCCTCCCAATGCCCTCCCCCTTCCCATTTGATCTTCCCATTCCAGTCTCCTTCCCCTGTCTATAACTATCTACTAGGAGGGGGAAAGGGATTTTTCTTAACCTCCTTATTTTCTTCTTAGCATTTCTCCTGCTTGTGTATCTCTGTGGAAAATATAAAGCTCCACTATTTTATTTAAATGTAGGCAGTATATCTGTGTTGCGGTAAATTGTATTAGAAAAGTGGAAATTAGGGCCTTTGGAGCTGAAGTCAGCTATAATGTGTTCTGAGCCTGCTGGCCATGTACTCCACAGGGGGATGTGTCTCTATCTTCCAAGGCTGTTTATGGTACAAACAGTTTTGAGATAATTTTTTGGAACAAAGGCAGTCAATGCTTTGTTTGCAAAATGTGCAGAAATGGAGGAAACACAGGTAGAATTATCAGACTAAACTTTCATATGTGTAACAAAACCAAAATGCGGAAGAGGGTTCATTGTATGTGGCTTACGGCAGGGGTAAATACTGAACTCTGTAATACAATATAAAGAAAACATTCAGCATCACCTATGGGAGAAAGGATGTGTAGTGTTTTTAGAGATATGTATTCAGGGAGAGGCCATCTAACCTCTTGCTGTATAAAAGAAAACATAATGTATTTGTGCTTTCAAAAAATTGGAAAGCGGTCTCCAACATTTGAGCCATTAAACAAGAAGAATTTTTGTTCTTGGATAGATTATAGATAGATGCTAAATGTAAAGATAAATGGATTGTTTATCTTCATAGAAATGTATAGACTCTTCAAAGCTTGTAAAATACAGAGTTAATGGAAATAAGTGATAGGAGTCATTGTAACTAGCAGGAAGAAGCAGGTAACTTTCCTGATGCATTCTGATGCAATAAAATGCATCAGAAAAAAGGGTACAGACATTACTTAAAGCACTAAATTCTCTGACTTATTAAAGAAAAAGAAAGTGAAATTTGAAGCCACAACAACCTATTTCTAAGTACATATTGGTCAAGAGATGTTTAAGGTGACAGATTTCACAAGGAAGTGGAAAAAAACAGAAGCACAACCCTTTGTGGAATTCCCAAGCCACCTCAATGCAGTGTGGATGAGATTCTCACTGTGGCTTCAGGATGCTTAGATGTAGCTGAGGAAATGCCCAGATGTGGTGACAAAGGCTGTGTGGGAAGAGCCTGATAAGCAAAGGCTGTGATGTCTTATAGTGACAGAAGAGAAGGGATGTGATTCATTTTGATACAAGTATGCATGGTCTGAACAAAACTAATCCAGGCTTGTTCAATTCACAACCCACAAAGGTGGGTAGTATACCATAACATACTCAGTTGAGTAAAATTCCATGTCTGATTTTGGAGAGCCTCCACACACCAACACACTTTCTGCAACTGGGATACTCTTCTTTAAAACAGATCCCATGGCCTCGGCTCTTAAGACTACGATGGGACATGCAGTTCTAGACTAATTTGGAAACTTGTTTTATTCCCCAAACAGGCCCTGATCCTCATTAATAAAGACACTAATGATCATGGCCAACATTTTTGATATGTTACTGTGCCAACTATTTGGAGGCTCAAATAACTTCATGATGTAAATACTAATTTCCATTTTATAGATGTTTGAAGTTTATTCTAGAGAGGTCAGACTTTGTCTGAGGTGAAATAAAAATCAATCATTGTAGGAGGAAGCCGTGTGCTGCCATTAGCCATGTGACTTATTAGAGGCACATACAGATGAGGTAATAAAAGAGCGGTTTGCCACACCACTAAACACACCCACTTTAGGCATGACTAAAGACATATACGGATGTAGGCGGTGAACTATGTCACTAGCCAGGCCCACTTTTGGGCATGGCTAGGGGCATTAATGGGGAAGGTATAAAAGACTGAACAACGGAAGTCTTGGTCTCTTTTTCTGGCTTTTGGCTTCCAGTTCGGCGGCAGAAAACTGCTCGGCTCATCTGGGTTACTTGTTTGGTCTCTTGTGAGTAATTTCTACAATAAATACTTATTTTACTTTCAGTAAGTGTGCCGTTTATCATTGCAGCATCAAATCATGAACACTCTGGGTTCCGATTTTCCATATGGAAGCTGTGAGCTGTAGTGATTCTCTCACTTTGTTGTCTTGGAAGTTCTAGTCCCTCTACTTTTGTGTGTGCAAGGTGCACACATCATTCCCTCTGCTCTTACTGTCTTAGGTGATGTCTTCTGTAGAGTGCTTTCCAATGCTCAGTTTGAGATAGATACTCCTCCTTTATTCTTTCATAGTATCCGGCACTAACCTTATCAGAACACTCCTTTCTCTACCCTACTATTTCTACATACTCTTCCCTCATAGTTATGCAGTGAGGCATTTAACATTAAGGTTTCTCTAGTTAAATATCCACCCAATAAACATTTTCTTCAAGCTCCCATGATGGCTTTACTACTGTCGACTTCAGCGGTGTGAGACTTCTGCTGAATCTAGTTTACACAGACACAACTGTCAATAGGATGACTTGTTTTTGTCTGTTCATGGTCTATTCACAGGAATGATAGCCCTCTCCTTTGTGCTCATCATCTCTACAATTGCCCTAGCTGACGGTAAGAAGGCCTTTGTCACTTGTGCCTCCTACTTTGTGGTTGTCATTATCTACCTCTAATTCATCTTTATCATCTACCTCAAGCTTAAGTCCTAGAGTTCCCAGGAGTTGGACAGATCTAGACTGCCCTTGATTCCTTTATGAATTCTGTGATGTATAGCTCAAAGAATGAGGAGGCCAACGTGCTTTGAGAAGAACACTGGAAAACAACATTCAACTTCCAGGCATTGTGACTGTGATGGTTTGTTTTCATGTGTTAGATCTTCCTAAGTCTTACCCATAATTCTCCACAACATCCTCTGCGGTCTGCTCCATGAATGTCATTGCAGATGTTTTATCTTAGAACTGTCATATTCTTGTGAAACAAGGTTAAAGAGTTGGACTATTTAGGTAGCTCCTGCCAAATAGGCAGAAGTCCTTTGCCCATGGATATAAAACTGATGTCAGGATGGTGTACACTTCTTGCACTACTCCCTACCCCCTCTCGGCTCTCCTTCATTCAAGCACAATAGTTGTAGCAGGAATTTTTATCCTAACTCAATTTAACCTCTTGAATTCCTCAAACCTAAATATATTAACTCTTACGTTGTGCTTAGGAAACTCAATCACACTATTTACTATCATCTGTACTTTTACACCAAATAATATGAAAATGGTAGCATTCTATCAAGATCATCAACTTGATCTATCATAACATAACATAACATAACATAACATAACAAGATCTATCAATTACCATCTACCAAGATGGTAATTGCTTTTCATTAGCTAATGAATATATTTCATTTTGTACAGATATTAATTTTTAAGTTTGGGGGGTAGAGTTTATAGTAGAGGTCATAATAAAAAACATTGAGAGGGCTCTAGCCTAGGTTGGACTTGCAAGAAGCAGATCTTCTTGAGCAAATCAATGGCCCTACTTAAATAGTGACCATTGAGCTATCAGGAGTTAATGGGTGCTTCTGCATATTTTAACAAGCAGGCATCCCCTCCACTGGACACTCCTGCTAGAATTTTCTGTGCTAATTTTACTATCCTTTACTAGAAATTATTAGTAATCTCTGTACCTAAGATGGCAATGATGCTTTCTTTGATGTAGTTTTGACATGGTGCAAAATTCTACACTGCCATTTTGACTATTTGTGTGAAAAAAGAATATGTCCTGGAAACCACCAGGTACCTAAGTCTTGTCCCAGAGCCTTTTTCTTTCTGAATTGTTTGAAAGTATGTTTTTATTGGCTGGAATGTTTCCAGTTTCCCTATCTCAGAACTATCTCCGTTGAAATGGTCTAGGAGTTCTGATTTTTTTATATAATTTATTTATTCTTTTAAATTTCATTTTAAATTCCAACCACAGTCAGATGTTTATTGCAAGGTAGGATTCAACATCTGGGATCCCAGGTGAAAGCAGCCTTGCTGTCTCCTGTGGACTGAAATCATTCTGTAATCTTCAAAATTATAGGCACACGTTTATTCACATGCATAGAGTGGGGGAAATGTTGTGGTTACTAACTCTGCCTGGCCCCCAGGATATCTTCCTATTTATAACTCCCACATTTTAGGGTCATGATTTTAAATTCCAGTTCTGAGCCTCTTGGTTCTTAAAGAAACAAGATGGAAAATGATTACCAAGTATTTTCTGCATTAACAACTTCCATGTTAGAAATTGTGTATATTGCCTAGCCAAAATTGTCTTCATATATACCCTAAACCTAATAGATAAATTCTTCCATCCATTTATCCAAATGATATTTACTGCAACCTTTGTTACCTGCTTGTGTTAATGTGCTAAATGTGGCTCTATGCATATCTATCCTAAGTATTTTTATTTCTTTTTATTTTTGAGTTTAGAGTATAATTGCATCATTTTCCTTCCCTCTAATCCCTTGCATATACCCTTCCTTGAATTTTTAAAATTCATCTTCTTTTTAAATTAACTGTTGTACATACATATAGGTATACATAAACTCATATATATTACTAAATACAACCTTCTCAGTTTGTATAATGTTAATCATAATTATTAAGTCTTTGATCTCGGGAATATTTTCAACTCATAAAATTCTTTAGGACATTATTAGTTTTTTCCCTTTTTTATTTAAATTAAAACAATCTTATTTTACATACTATTCTCAGTTCCCTCTCCCTCCTGTCCTCCGATGCCCCCCACCAACTCCCTTCCCATTCCTCATCCACTCCCCAGGTAGGGTGAGGCCTTCTATGGGGAATCATCAAAGTCTGTCACATCATTTGGGCCAGGGCCTAGGCCCTCCCCAGTGTATCTAGGCTGAGAGAATATCCCTCTATAGGAATGGGCTCCCAAAGTCTATGCACTAGCGATAAATAGACTACCCAGGCCTCCCACTGACACCTATGTTCTGGGGGCCTGGTTTGGTCCTATGCTGATTTCCTAGCTGTCAGACTGAGGTCCATGAGCTCCCATTTGCTCAGATCAGCTATTTCTGTGGGTTTCCCCAGAATGGTATTAACCCCTTTGCTTATCACTCCTTCCTCTCTACAACTGGATTCCAGGAGTTGCACTCAGTGCTTAGCTATAGATCTCTGTTTCTGCTTCCATCAGCTACTAGGTGAAGGCTTTAGGATGGCAGTTAAGGCAGTCATCAATCTCATTGTAGTGGAAGGACATTTAAGGTAGCCTCTCCACTATTGCTTAGGTTCTTAGTTGGGGTCATCCTTGTCGATTCCTGGACATTTCCCCAGGGCCAGCTTTCTCTTTAAACCTACAGTGGCTCCCTCTATTATGCTATCTCTTCTCTTACTCTTCTTCTCTATTCTTCCCTAGACTTGATCTTGCTGGCCCATCATGTTTTTCTCCCCTTCTTGCTACTTCCCCCCTCCTGCCCCTGTGCTCCCAATTTACTCAGGAGATCTTGTCTCTTGTCCTTTTCCCCTTCTCCAGGTTTTTAAAAAATACTATTCTGTCACAATATAAATTCAAACTGAGAAAGTTTGTTAATTTTTTTAAAAAATTAAGTTATAACAATGTAGCTGTTATCTGTGAATATAAGTAACATATTATAGAATACCTGGCCAAATGAAAAAGGCTGGGGCCTGGTACAGTGTAGCAGGGGATTTGAAAACCATTGAGCAGAACTGTAAAAATAAAGATTCAATTACAGTGGAGGACCCATGTTATTGGAGATGCCAGCACCATGGGATCTTCTAAGGAGAGGTACAGGTGTGCAGAGGAGTGGATATAAGCCCAAGGGAGAAGATGTGTGTACTACATATAGCGGAGCTGGAGAGGTGGAGCTGTGCAAACTCTTTTGGAGCTCTGAAGATTAAATTAGGAACTCCTGATGCTACATATTGGACTGTAAGACTTGATATCTGCCCGGCCATATTTTGGTTCAGTTTTGATAGGATTGTTCCACATGGTGCCCTGAATCCTTTCTTTTGGAATAAGAATGTTAGTTAAAGCAGGGCTACTCATAGATTTGCTAGCTATTTTTTTAAGTTTTCTTTTTTTTCTCAATATATGTTTTTATTTAAATTAGAAACGTGAATGTTTCACATGTCAGTCCCAGCTCCCTCTCCCACCCCTCCTCCCTTGTCCTTCCACCAGCGCTCCAGCCCCCACCCAATCCCAACATCATTCCCCAGGGAGGATGAGACCCTCCTTGAAGGGGGAATCTCTAAAGTCCGCCATTTCATCCTTGGCAGGACCTAGGCCCTTCCCCCATGTGTCCAGGCTGAGAGAACATCCCTCTATTTTGAATGGGCTCCCAAAGCTCATTCATAAACTATGGTGAACACTGATCTACTACTCAAGGCCCCAGTGATTTCTGTGGCCTCCTCCCTTGCACTACATTCATGGAGTCTGGATCAGTCTCCTGTTGGCCTCTCAGCCATCAGACTGGGATTCAAGAGCTGTCTTTGTGGGTTTTTTCATCATGGTCTTGCCCCTTTGCTCATCACTCCTCCATCTCTGTCACTAGGTTCCAGGAGTTCAGTTCAGTGTTTAGCTGTGGGTATCTGTCTCTGCTTCCATCAATCCCTGGATGAAGGCTCTAGGATGGCATACAGGATAGTCATCAACCCTATCATCAATGAGGTGCTATTAGTGTAGTCTCTCCTCTATTGTTTAGGTTGCCAGTTGGTATTATCCTGTAGATCTCTGGAGATCTCACCTCCCTTTATTTCTTTTGGTAATCTATTACTGTGCCTAGGACTTCACCACAACAAAATTATAAATGTTGTTCCTACTGCAGCCTGGGTAGCTGTGATTGGTGGGTTAACCTTCATGGTTACAAGTTTCACTAAGGTAACTACATTTATATTGTCTGTAAACCAATAATAAAATGCTTTATAAATAAAATCTTAATACCAGTGTATTCTGGAAATATATGGATTATGTTTTACATCTACAATTAAGAGACTGGGGTTTTAGAAAATTTAATGAAAGGTTATGATTTAAAAGTGGTGTGTGCCATTTCTACAGGAAATACAATTTTAAAGATCTCCATTTGTGGGCCAAAGATATGGGTCCGAAAGTAAAGGCACTTGCTGCCAAAACAACAACATGAGTTCAGTCCCCAGGTCCCACATGGCAGAAGAAGAGAACCTCGTAGTCCTCTAACCGCCTCATATACACTGTCCACACATGTGCACGATTAAATAAATGAATACAGGAAAATAGTGGTGTGTGTGTGTGTGTGTGTTGACAAGGGATAGAGTATTCTGATTAACTTTAATTGCCAAATCAGTCAATGTAATATAGGGAGGAGATTCTCACTAAGAGATTATCTATGTTGGGTTGGCCTGTGGGGATGTCTATGGGGAATTGTCTTAATTCACCTAATTGATGTGGGAAGTCCCAGCCCACTGTGGGTGACACTATTCCATAAGCAGGAAGGATCTTGGACTGCATAAGAGAGAAAACGAGCTGAACACGAAGAAATAAACAAGCAGCAGGCGTTCATTTCTCTACACTCATGACTGGATGTGCTGTAACTAGCTACCTCAAGCTCCTTCACTATGACATCACTTCAGGAATATACTGCAGTTTGTAATTGTGAACTCAAGTAATCCTTTTCCCCCCATGGTTCTACTAGTGAGTACATTTTATCACAGCAACAAGATGAAGCAGGGACAGGATCTGATCTCATGTCCTCATCATCATGCAGCAAACACTTTAACTGTGGAATCATGTCCACAGTCAAATTTCTGTTATTTTCAGTCTTCCATCTTTGACCCTCATTCTTTAGGTATCTTTAACAGTGGGGTATAATTTTTAGAAATATTATACTGCCTAAACATGAGCTGAAGAAGGACAGCAACAATGGCCATGGTAAATGAATAAAGAAAGCCTAGGAGACCTCAACCCTATACAAAGGACTACAGGCAGCTAAGGCATACTAAGATTAGGAGAAATAATCTTTCCCAGAGAAGAGTATACCAGTTGTATCCAGTTTTTTTAAGGCACTCATCCTTTCTGTGTTTCCTTATTCATGAGTTGAAGTTGCAATATTTTTAGTTATTATTGATACATGATATTAATTACTGTAGTTTTGTTGGTTGTTTTCTGGTTGATGAGATTATTGTTTGTTCTTTACTTTTTCCTTTATTAGTATCAGGGACTTGAGGGTTTGTTGTGGTGGACATGATGGGTTCCTTCCTACCTCTCCTTCATTAAGCCATTCTCTGCTTTCTTTTCTGTAGTTTTCTTATATTGAAACTTTCCTTTTCTTCTATATATAATATTCCTTTCAGTACATTTTGTGGTGCTGGCTTGTTGGTGATGAACTGTCTTAGTTCATTCTTTTCTCAAAATGCCCTTATTTCTCTGTCAGTTTTAAAAGATAGCTTTGCTGTATAAGTCAATCTTGTTTGACGGTTATTTATTTCAGAGCTTGAAATAGCATCCCATACTTTCCTGGTATTGAGAATGCCTAATGGGAAACCTGGTGTTATTCTGATATTTCTGCTTTTGTAGGTGAGTTGGCATTTTTCTTACAGGTTTTGCTTTTTCTTTGCTTTGTACTTTGGACATCTTTTATATAATCTGTCACGGAGAAATTCCTCTCTGGTTATGTCTATTTAGGGTTCTGAAAGCCTCTTTGGCTCAAATACATTTCTTTCTCTAGATTGATGCATTGCTTTATTAAATGGAGCCACTGTGACTTTAGTGTTTATCTCAGATCCCTTGTCTCATACTTTCTTAGGGTTTTTGGACACTGGCCATGCTCATTTATCTTTATTTTCCTTATTTACATTTGAATGTAGTGATTCTTCAATAGTGTCCTCTTTCCTCTCCTTGCTCAAGTCTATTGGTTGTGCTTCTGACAGTATTTGAATTTGACCGTTGGGCTGTTAATTTCCAGTTTTACTGTTGTTTATTTTAAAAATCTCAATTTCTATGATTTTTTTTCAAAAATCTCAATTTCTGTGATTTTTTTACTTCCTAAATTTTACCTCCATGTCTTTGACATTCCTCTCCATGTGTGTATTGAATTCACCTGTCTGTTTCTGTGTTCTTTCAGACTGGCCATTTTTATCAGAAAACTTGAGATATTTATCTGTCATTGCTGCCTATTTTCAGGATCTTTTTGTTCAGTAATTTACAAGTCATATTTCTGGCATTGATTGGATATATCTTTGTGTGTGTGTGTGTGTGTGTGTGTGTGTGTGTGTGTGTGTGTGCACATGAGTGAGAGAGATCTTATTGAGTAGCCTGCTCTTGAAGGTGCAATCCCCAATATTACCCAGTGAGCAGAACACAAACTGCTTTGGGAAGCAGCATCTATTCACCTTGCTCCCCAACAATGAACTGCACAACTGAGGTGTGTCTGGCTTACTCTGTACCTGCCATCTTTTTCATATTCACCCTCCCCAAGTCTTCCCAAATCAACCCTCTTTCCCTTCCCATAAAACTTTGTCTTTTATTTTAACGTTTGAGCCCAATTTGTGCTATCCAAAATATTCTAGTAAGTAGTCAACCTACCTGGAATTAAACCTTTGGAGAAAACCAAATTTCTCAGTAGCAACCAGTTGCCAATAGCTTCACAGATAAGTAGGATTGTACTCTCAGCTCCCCTCTCCATGCTGGAATTTGGTCTGGCTTGTGCTTACCAAGGTTTTGTGCATGTTGTCACACCTCTGCCAGGTCAGATGTGCAGTTTCTCTGTCTGCTGTGTCCAGAAGAGTTTCCCTTGCCATCCAGCACCTCTTACACTATTTCTGCTCCCTTGTCCACAAAGATCCCTGAGCATTGGAAAGGGGTTGTGTGGCATACATGTTCTCTTTAGATGTAAGCATTCTGAAGTCTCTTATTCTCTGTACTTTGGCCAATTGTGGGTCCCTGTGTTAATCAACATGTACTGCAAATAGAAGCATAACTGATGAGAATTGAAAGATGCATTGATCTATGGGTATAACTGCCTAGATGTGTGTTTTTCTCTTAAATGTTGAAATGCATGGTGGGAAATCCTCCAGTGTCCTGACCCAGAGATCTAAGTTGTTGAAAGGGTTACTGATGTCCTTTTCACTCTTCTTCTTCATCTTGCATCATCACATGCCTGCCCCTTCATCCTTGCAGTCAACCACCTGCCAGCAATCTCTGAGGTGAGATTGAAGTTCTGATTGTATAACTTGGTAAAATTTTCCAAGCAACTCCAGTTTGTCAGATTAATGACACACTCTATTGTTCAGAGACACCCTTTCTCTCTCTTGTATTTAGGTGTTAAATTGGCGTTTGGTTGTGCTCTTTGTCTCAAGATTAGATTATCATCCTTTTGAGATGAAGTTATATTGGGCTCAATAATGTCTGATTGACATATTTTTTAAATTACTAAAATTTTTGTTTTTGTCTGATGTTATTTTCTATGCACATTTTATTGAAATTACTATTTTTCCTTTTTATCTCGAATTTAGTAGGGTTTTTGAAAAAAAAAGGAGCCAATAATGAAACTGTATCATATGTGGTTAATCTGAATTCTACCTACCTTTAGCTTCAACACAATTCCTAAAGTTTGTACTTGTTTTAAAATAACGACTTCTCTTAACAGGATGTATAGTTTTTCCTGAAGGAGACATTCAGTTTAATTATTTTATATTAAGTGCCTTTACTGAAACTTACATATTAATACTTTTTAGCTCACCACTTCTTTCCTGTGGCTGCTTTCTTCTTCATTTATACCCTTGTTTTCCCCTGGATCTTTATTTTTGACAGACCCTGAACCCCTGTCATGGATATCTGTCTAGGTGTTGCTCTTGACTTAAGAACAGCAACATGGTTCTTACCTCTTGGAAAAAATTGTGAAGAAGAAAGTTTCTTTGGAGAGGGGCCTAATATCTCCTATTGATCTGACTCCTGGAGATAAATTGTTCATGCTTCTCTTCACCTCAGTCACGTGTATGATGATCCTTTCTCTGGAGTTGGACTTTACATTTAAATCACACATAGCCCTGAAATGTCTTATTCTATTGATTTGACTGCACTTACTTTTCAAAAATTTCCTGTATGTATTTATTGATGTATGTATATATTATGTATATGTTTGTATAGTTGTGTATATACATATGGAGACCAAAGATCAATTTTTATCCACTTTAATTTTTTATATTTTTATTCAATATAGAAACTATCTTATTTTACATGTCTATCCTAGTTCCCTCTCCCTCACATCCTCCCATGACCACCACTGGCCTCCCCATGCCCCCCATCTACTCCCCAGGGAGGGTGAGACCTTCCATGGGGGATCATCAAAGTCCTGTCTAACTGAGCCAGTAGGATGTTAAAACAAAGATGGAATCTAAATATTAACGTCCAAGGATGTCATCTGGCATGTGTGTTTATATGTGTGTGTATGTGTGTGTGTGTGCGCGCATGCACCTCCATATTCATAAAACATTCACATACAATTTTTGGTAAGTTTAATCAAGTTTTAAAATCTTCACTTGGTTAATTTTTAGGTTCTTAATTCCAGTAAATTGATGAATTGTCATACTTTTTATGGAAATATTTATAACATGGTTTTAGTTAAACTTCTAAATCATATAGGACAGTATCCACTGTGAATTATTTCAATAAACAGCTATTGAGTAGTACATATAAAAAGAATGCTAAAAATGAGAAATTTCTCTGAAGACATTTTGCTGTTTAACCAATCTCAGTTCATCAGTAAAAACATTTACATACCCTTCATGCTGTGAACATGTGCTTTAATGACTTTTAGAACTACGTAGAAGCCGACAATGGTGACTATGTATCTCTTATGCAAAATAAAATGTGTTTAAGTATGATTTAAAATGTTTAAAAATAAAATTCAGATTCTTTAAAAAATAAGATTTTAATTTTATTTCAGTAGTCTCTAAATACAACCTTCTGATATTGGACTTTAAAAAATAGACCAAGTATCCATTCTGAGTATTTAGTCAAAACTTGTAGTAGATATGTCTCTATTCATTAATTCTATTGAAATAAGACACAATAGAAGAGAATATAATATACTTAGAGGGGAAATGCAAGGCCTGACCTGCATGATAGAAGGCTAAGTACTGTTCTGTGAATGTGGGTCTATTTGTAAATGTGTCTATGTACACATATACAGAGGTTGTGCACATATGAGAAGTTCAGGATATAATATATAGTTCATATTGGGATCATTAGAACACCTTGGAATTCCCTGAACTAGGTGAAGGAAAACTGATATGTAGCAAGAGGACAGGCACAAACTACTGGAATTGCTATCAAAAGATAGAAATGAAGGGTTTGGGATATATTCTTTCATAAAGGACCAAGATGTGTGACCTACAGACTTAATGAAAGCTTTTATAATATTAATAATTAGGAATGATGAGTATGTGGAAGGAAGCTGGGAATAGACAATTAAGTAGGAATGTTTGAAGAGGTAAGAACATGTTGATGATGTTTGCTAATAACAGTTAGGATAATGGCAATGGTGCATGGTATTTTTACTACTTCCTGTGGTGTTCACAGCATTTCCTACTGTGTTTATTTTACTGCAGTTGATTCACTACTACACTCCATGGTAAAACAGAGCACAGATTAGTAACCTATTCTGCAAAAATAATGATTCAGTGTATGGGGAATACAGCTGTTTTAGAAATAAAACAGTAATAAAAATATTTGCCCCTGTTTTGTCACTTCCATCAGCTACTGGATGAAGTCTCTAAGATGGCATATATGGTAGTCATCAATCCCATTATCAGGAAGGGCATTTAAGGTAGCCTATCCACTATTGCTTAGATTCTTAGCTGGGATCATTCTTGTAGATCTCTGGACATGTCCCTAGTTACAGATTTATCTTTAAGCCTATAATGGCTCCCTCTATTATGGTATCTCTTTTCTTGCTCTCTCTATTCTTCGCTTCCAAATAATTTTTAGCATTATTCTTTCATGTGTTTGACAAGGATTTTGGATATAATTTTTACAGATGAGGATCAGAGAAATTGAAAATTTTATTCATATATTTATATATGATTAAATATACACACATATATTCATATAATGATAGACATATATGTTCATGTTCTCATGACTTCTGCTGATTTCTAAAAACTGCTGCCTTGCCTTGTAAGTGATTGATATAATTTACAAATATAGATTATCTATGACTGATAGTGTTGAAGGGACAATGGAGGATGAATTTTATGTAATTTACAAATATAGATTATCTATGACTGATAGTGTTGAAGGGACAATGGAGGATGAATTTTTATTGAGTAAATGAAAAAGTCATCAGCTGGTAGATAAGAATAAATTCATTTTGAGTTCTCTTGGATTTCACAATGAATACCCCAAAAGTACAGCTCTAAGACTGAACTTTAGTGAGTTATTTGAGGAATTAAAATATTTGAATACAGTTTTTAAATTAAAGAGCATATATGGTCTTTGAGAAACAAACCAACTGGGACAAATGAAACATTAAGCACTATGTTGAACAACCCTCCAGCTATGACTGTGTGTGGGTAAAAAGTGATTTGATGGACATTTTACATTACAGTCCATACAGGAAGTATAAGAAATGTTCATGCTGGTCATATAGTCAAACCTGAATGTCTGGGTTTAGAAGGGAGGGCTCAAGGGACTGATCACTTTAGGGGTATTGATAAATAGGTCTTAAAAGGAGAGCTGCTTCAGTTTGGTGTTTCAGAATGTATAGAAGAACGCTTTGCCTGAGTAGATGCTAATAATAACATGTAGTATTTCTATTAATTGATAAAAATTCATAGAAGCCCATAATGATGCAACCTGAAAACCAAGTCATTAGGCATTGGTTATCTGTAAGCTGTATATTTTCACAACATAAGGGCTTATATGAGTGCTGCTGCCACTTCTTTAACTAAATGGTTTTTGATGAGTTTCCGAAGATACTTTGCTCCTATGATCCTGAAAACATCAACTTCCAAATTCTATAATCTTGAGCTTCCATGAAAAAGATCCACAAGTTCATGGACTGCTAACTTTTAAATATGCTCAACTCTAGTATCTATTTTATTTGTGGTGTCTAAGAAGCAAAAGGCTGTAAATTGTCCATAAAGGACAGTTATGTGCTACACTTATATGTTCTACATAGGTAAAGTGAAATCTATGTCTCTCCCAAGAGTATTGCAGAATGTACTAAGAAACCTTTATCCCTGCCTCATAACAGCCTCCCTTCATTAATTCTGTCTGCTCTCCTGATCTCATTCTATATCAGGCTTTCCAGATGGCGAATGTACTTCCCAATATTAGTGTTTTATTGCTGTTCTCCTGGGAGACACCTGCTTGCTTGCCTCTCCCCTCCTCAAGTGGTTGATTGTGGATCCTTTGTTCTAACTTCCTCTTACTCATTCACTGCTTAATGGGATCATGAATGTGCTAACTCAGTGGAAATGCTTCCATGTCTTCCTTGAGGATTCCTAGAGAATCTAGGTATCAACCAGTGACCCTGTTTGAGATGGGTACAAATTGTCAGGGAAGTTTATTGCCCATGGCCCTCCACAAAGCATCCTTGACCTCTTTGTTCCTTAAGGTGTATACCACAGGGTTCAGGAGGGGTGTGATGACAGTGTAGGTCACAGAGATCAGCTGGTCCTCATCCCTGGTGTTCTCTGACTTGGGTTTGAGGTAGGCAATGGAGGCACAGCCATAATGGACAACGACCACTGTAATATGGGAGGCACAGGTGGCAAAGGCCTTCTTCCTACCCTCAGCAGAGGCAATCTTAAGGATGGTGGAGATGATGAGGATGTAGGAGATGAAAACCAAGCTCATGGGAATCAAGATCACCAACACACTTATGATCAAAGTCAGAATCTCATTGGCTGTGGTGTCAATGCAGGAGAGTTTCATCACAGGTCGGATGTCACAGAAGAAGTGAGCCACCTTGGTGGTACAGAAGGGCAGCCTGAACACAGCTGACACTTGTATCATTGCTACAATCAGGCCAATGCTAAAGGCTCCCCACACCAGCTGGAGGCACACTCTCTTGTTCATGATGACTGAGTACCTCAAAGGGTTGCAAATAGCCACATAGCGGTCATATCCCATGGCTGTGAGCAAGAAGCAGTTGTTGATAGCCAAAGTGATGAAGAAGAACATCTGAGTGGCACAACCTGCCAAGGAAATGGACTGACTCAGGCCAACAAGGTTGAAGAGCATTCTTGGTATAATGACAAGCGTGTACACCGTCTCTGAAGCAGACAGCATGCTGAGGAAGAAGTACATGGGAATGTGAAGGTGACGATCAAGACTGATAATGGTCACGATGATGATATTACCTGCCAGGGTTAATATATACAGTGCCAGGAACACAACGAAGAGTGTGAGCTCGTGCTCATGAAAGTTAGAGAAACCCTGGAAAGTGAACTCGCTCACCAAAGTGTGATTCTGTTTCTTCATTGTATCATATATGATATCTAAGAAGGAAAAAAAAAAGAGTGATGCAGATATCTGGTGGGGAATTTTTTTGCTGTTGATCTACCACAGGTTGTTTTTTATTTATATCCCCATCCCCATCTATTTCTTTGAGAAGTAGAGCCTGGGGGACTGGTTCAGCATCCTCAATATGAAGAAACCACATGACTTTTGGAGTTGAATGCTGTAAATTGTTTGCTTCTTCTGTCATGTGTTGTCATATCCTGGGTAAGGGGTTAAGCATCCTTAAGACAAGTTTCTACATCCCTTATAGGAGGTAGCACTGTTGGCATACAAAAATTATACTGTTAACTATAAGTTAGAATTTTTAAAAATTGAATATTGTCATGTAGAGTCCTAGGTGCTGTAGTTACCTGCTTATTCCTGAGCATCTAAGGTTGTATGGAGTGGGGGCTACTGCACTTACTGACTGCTTTTTCATTCTATTCCCTTGACTCTGATGCTCCAGTCAAAGCTGCTCTAAATTTCTCTTCCCTAGATGCCAGTCATTTTTTAAAAGTAAGAAGCCATGTTCTCTGTAAAACTGGTCTCATCGCCAGCCCCATCTATGTGTCCTTGTGTATGTGGGTAGCAGGAAATGTTTTACTATTTTTACTTATGTATTGCCAACATCTCATGTGCCTTTGAAATCACAAAAGATACTTACATATATTATTTCACTTCATTGCTGACTCCTGAAGTATGAAGACATGATTGCTGATTCTCTTGAGATGAGGAATTTGAGATCACCATATCTTCTTTTATTAGGGAATTGCCCATGTACAAATAGACATCAAAGGATTAAACTAAGACTTAAACTCATCTTCTGACTCCTGTTGACTGTTCCTTCCACCACAAAAGGAAAAAGTAACTGTATCATGCAACTGTCTCCATCACAGCTAGACAGGGACCATATATTCCCACTCTGTAACCACTGCATGGCCAGTTCAATGCAGGACAAGGATGTCTCCTTGAAGAAATATAACAGGTCATTGTTCCAGCACAGAAATTGCTACAGTTACATTTTCTTTAAGGAACAGAAGGAATAATGTTTTAACCTGTGTCACATTTTCCTTCATGTCTATGCTGTGGCAGCAACAAGCAAATAAATAATTGGGTTACATTTTAACATTGAAGTTATGTCAATAGAACACTGACCAGAAGCACTTCATTATAAACATGTAATCAGAAAATATACTTGGTAGTGCACCTTTTCCAGTAGTCTTTATCATCTCTATTAGTATCCAACATATAATTATGAGATGTTAGTTTTAAAATAATTAATTCAGTAATAGAATGATAGAATTTTTTGCAAAAGTATGTTTTTCTGGAATTAAAGCAAATGGGACACACTACAAAATGATTTGCTATTGGGTAATTCAAAGGGTAATATTCTTTAGTACTTTTAAAATGTTTAATTTTTCATTTTTCGTGAGTAAGCCACTTTTCAAAGGGGAAAACTGCAAAGATTTAAAAAAAGAAATCAATTCATAGTTGAATTCAGATCCTGCAAGCATGGTATGGAAGAAATCAGATAAGGTTGCAAAGAAAATAAATTTTATGTTAGGTGCCACAGAACATTTCTTGATAGGGAAAGTTCTTTGACCCTGATGTGTGTAGTGTGGCAAGTCACTGTAAAAACACTTTACACTTTTATAAACCATGTCTTTCTGGAATGTGAATTGTTAAAATACAAGAAGGAGCATAGCAGAGTCACATTATTTTTTAAATAAGATTAATTCTTTATCCCGGTAAGTCCTGATTTGTTGCAATTGACAAAATGGGAGATCCTTTAAAGAAATATATAAAAAAGTAAAGAGGAAAAACAAATATTCGAAGATACCACTATCCTTCTCTGCTAAGTACAAGAAAACCTATGTGTGTATTTTATTATGCATATGGCATCCTGTTAACCACTAACGCCATTCCTCAATTTTCACTTACTTCTGTCCCTGTGAGTCTGTGTCTCAACAGAATAATAGAGGCAGAGACTGGAGATGTGGCCATGGATCACAAACATTTACAAATCGTTCCATGAAAGAAGGTGTCTTGACTGTGTTGGGAGTCAGTCTCAGGATGGAGGCAGAATGACAGGCACAGGAGTGGGGCTCTTTGGGTGTAAGATGCTCCTTCCATCTGGAGGAGGAGATTTTGATGCCCAAGAAAGGTTCTCGAAGGAACAACTCTTAGGGATTTGGGGTGTTCTTCCCTAAGCACCCTGATAGTCACCTTGGGACAGAGGGGCATCAGATACCAGGGGACCTCGTTATGTGGAGGGCATGTTCCCCAGACTCTGCAGCAATATACTTTGTGAGCTTTGAGGTAGCCTTCAATGCAAGTAGACAAAAATGTGGTTTATTTGTCAGGTTTTATTTTATTTAAATAAATATTCTATTTTTATACAGTTGAGCCCTGGAAAACCATGGTTACAAAACCCCAGTGAGATCTAGATGAAAGTTTTAGATTCCAGGAAACTGCAATTCTCACATAGACAAGAACTGTGCTCCATGCTAGAGATGTTTTCTTTTACTTTTTGCCTGTTTAAGTGAAAATAGTCATTATTAACTATGTCTCCTCCCTCCTTCCCTCCTTCCCTCCCTCTCTCCCTTCCTCCCCTTTTGCTCTTCCTTCCTTCCTTCCTTCTTTCTCTTCCTATCCTGTGGAAATCAAAATTAGAGATAAAATAATAAGACAATATTCTGTGGGCGGCCACAAGAACAAAGTATCAAAACAACTTGATCAGGACAGCATCCCAGGGCCAGCAGACACCTGGATAATCACACTGGGACTGGTGAGCATAGTTTGGGGTCTCCATCAACCTTGCTTCCCTGCTCCAAGGACAAGTACTTTATTTCCCTAAACAGAATTTTACTCTGAGTTTTCTCTAGTATATGTCTCCTAATTGAATGATACTGCTTCTCCTCTGAGTTAACCCTTCTACCTTTTTATTAAATAAATAAATAAATAAAGGTCTTAATTGTAAACCTGAAAATGCCCCCAGTGTGCAATAGTTTCCCTTTTATCCTTTACCTTCTTTATCCACTGAATTTGTGGTAACCTTTAAGAGTAGGGGATTATAAAATTAACAGAGCACAACAAATGCAAAAAAAATGTTACTGGCATTTGCTTTTATTGCAATACATTCAAAGATGAATGAAAATGAAATATTGGGGGCTGGACTGATGGCTCAGAAGTTAAGAGTGTGTACCTTCTTCAAAAGGACCTGAGTTCAGTTCCTAGGACCCATGCCAGGAGGCTCACCATCTGTAACTCTAGCCCCAGGAGTATCCAATGTGTCCGGTCTCTGTGGATACACAGATGGACACATGGATGGACACACAGACTCTCACACACACACACACACACACACACACACAGGGGGTGGGAGGCAGAAAGGAGATACAGAGGCAGAAGCATACGCACAGTCACAAAGAGACAGAGAACAAAATGAAGCTAGTATATAGCTAATGACCACATTAAAAGGCAAATAAAAGTTCATAAATAATTTTCAAAATGAGCAACACTTTGGTTCAGTGGGCAAGAAGGTAGCAGGAGTGATTTATACATAGGTGCACATATCTACTTCTGTACTTGGTATTTCTTTTTGTTAGTTTGTTTAATTTATAAACGCCATTTATAATATTAATGTAACAATGGTACTTACAGAGCACTGCATCTAAAACATGTAAGATGAAAAGCACAGCAATAAAATAAGCATATGGAAACCTGTCACTCAGCTTAACTAGGAAGCTCCACTTTCAGGTTTTTTCCTGTCTCCCTATCTTCTTGTTCCATAGCCTTTCATTGCTCCAGTGGTTCCTATGCTTATTTTGATTGTATGCATTGACTGTCATTGTTACACAGGTATGAATTCCTAAATAATAGGTCATTGTTCACCACATATAGTTTTGATAAAAAGCCACCATATGTGTACATGGTTCACTAAGACTTGAGTCTTTAAAATATTCAATGCTATATTTTAATATTTGGGGTGGTACTATAGCTTATAAATTGAAATGCCTTTTTTAAAAGCCAATACTAGAATTATTTCCAGAAATTACAATATTTCAAGTATTTTAATTCCTATCATCATTATTTATCCCAAATATTTGCTCCCACTTTGTATCTTTTCTTGTTTTTTTACTTTTTAAAAATTAAATTTATTAATTTATTTTACATCCTCACCACAGTTTCCCCCCTCTTCTCATCCCACTTCTTACTGTCTGCTTTTTTATTTTCTTTATGGTGTGTTTAATTGAGTAAACACTAGTTTAGTGTAGCCAAACATATTGTTGTATATTTTGTACTTCCTTTATTGTCTATCAGAAAAATAGTCTTTTTCAATATCAGAATATTCTCCTTTAATTTATTATAAAACATGTTAATATTATGTATTTTCATGAATAAATAATCCAGAATTCATTGTTATATATGGTACAAAATGGAGATTCAAATTCATTTTAAATGGGTGACTAACCTGAAGCATTCCCCCTTTCCCACAACTCTACATTTCGGTTTCGCTAACATCACAGATCAGTTCAAGCACTATGTATTGTTACACTACATAATTTCACTCCCTTACCAAAATTCCATAGTCTTAACAGCTGTAATTTCATAATAAATTTTATCAAGGAGTTTATCTTTTTTCCTGACTGAACTGTGGCTTTTAACACAAATTTTAGAATTAGGTTTTTGAAATTGTGCTAAATTAAGAAACATTTTTGGATATGTTGGTATAAGTTCTTCATTTGCTTGGATGGTTTGTCTAGGTTCTGCTTCATTAGTTTTATATCTATCTATCTATCTATCTATCTATCTATCTACCTATCTATTTATCCATCCATCCATCCATCCATCCATCTATTGTGCTGGGATGTGCCACAGCAATTGTGTTTATCAGAGTTGGCAGCAGCCTTTAACTTTATCCACTAAGCCATCTATCCAATCCATTACCTTGGGTCTTAGGAACACTCTCAGGCTAGGTGACAGAAAAGCCATTACACCCCTGTTTATGGCTGAGAGTAAAACAAGAATACAGAATTTAATCAATTAAAAGTGGTTCTCAGGCAGTCTAGGAGAAACTTAACATGTGCTTCCAGGTGACCTTTCCCAGTGACTTCACAGAGCATGCTGGATCTTCCAAACCATGTATGAAAAACTCTGCAAAATGCTGCTAACATGGGAGCCCTGAAATTTGATGTCAGGGATCCTATTATTGGTTGGCAACCTCTAGATGCCACATCAGAGGGAAACCAGACATTATTTGTTTGTTATGAGTACATAGTTAGCACAAATTAGCTGACCAGACAGATACCATGTCCTTCCAGGATTCCAGAATTCAAGAACACATATAAAAACAAAACAAATAAATGAAAAAAATCCCAGTATCTCACAGCTAATTTCTTAGGAACTATCCCAAGTCTGAGGATAAATGTCTACCAAGAATGTTCAGGGGTTATAATAACCAGGATTTCCAAGTTAGTCCTTTCCTGTGAAAATATCTTTTTATATCTTTTGAAGTTTTGGGTGGAGGGAATATCTTAAAGTTACAATTTGAAGCTTTGTAAAGGATTCTAGATAGACTAGAACAAAACCACTTAAAGAATCTTCTACCCAGATACTTGATTATTTGAAGTGTTTTGTATTTACTGTATTGTTATCCTCCCTACTCTTAATCTATCTTCACCACAATCATCATAATCATCCAGAATATATGTATTTTCAACTAACTTAAGAGTATGTTGAAACCACTTTGTCACTTACTCCTAAACTCCTTAGAGAATATTTCTTAATAAGCTGTCCATTATTTTTGCATAACCATGACATATGTTCCTTCATGTTATGCATGTATTTTTAAAAATCAGTCTATAATTTTTCTGTGATTTGTAGTGAGGTATGTTGGAATTATATTCTATTTCCTGGTAATTTTTCAGCTTACTCTTTTCTTTACTTGGTGACTTCTAATCCACTAATTCTTTCCTGGGTTTGCATGTGAGATGCTGTGATACCAGGCATTTGAAACATTAGATGTTACTAAGATTTCTTCACACTGATACTCAAATCAACCAACAAAGAACTGTCCAGTGAGAATGGCTTCTGCTTACCTGAGACTTTGTTTGGACCTGTTCTCGTTTTCTTTGAGTGTTTGTTTATATTCCACATCAAGATGAGCTTTAGCCTCTTTACGTACATTCCCTGCTCTGGCCCTTTATTAAGTCATTCCTACAAGGAAATCTAGCATCTGTCTTTGCATCACATTCAGAAACCAAGGTGTGTTAGCCCAGCGTTGGTGGCACACGCCTTTAATCCCAGCACTCCGGAGGCAGAGGCAGGCAGATCTCTGTGAGTTCAACGGCAGCCTGGTCTACAGAATGAGTTCCAGGACAGATTCCAAAACCATACAGAGAAACCCTGTCTCGAAAAACAAAAACAAACAAGCAAACCAAAAAAAAACCCCAACAAACAAACAACAACAACAGCAAAACAGAAACCAAGGTGTGGATGCCAAGCACCCTCACTGCCACTTTTCTTCCTCATTTAAAATTTTTTTAGCTTTGTAAATTTAAATTAGAAACAATCTTATTTTATATATAAATTCGAGATCCCTCTCCCTCTTCTCCCCTGTCCTCCACCAACACTCATCCCATCCCTCTTCTGCTTCATTGAAAGGGTGAGGCCTTCCGTGGGGGAAAATCAAAGTCTGTCACAACATTTAGGACAGGGCCTAGCGCCCCCCCCCCCACCATGTGTCTATGCTGAGAGAGTGTCCCTCTATGGGGATGGGCTCTCAAATACTGTTCCACTACCAGAAGCCCCATAGACTTCCCAGGCCTCCTAACTGACATCCACATTCAGAGGGCCTGGTTCTGTCATGCTGTTTTCCAAGCTGTCAGTCTGGGGGCCATGAAATCCCCCTTGCTCAGGTCAGCTGTTTCTGTGGGTTTCCCCAGCTTGGTCTTGACCCCTTTGCTCATCACTCCTCCCTCTCTACAATTGGATTCCAGGAATTTATCTTAGTGCTTAGCTTTGGGGTCTCTGCTACTGTTTCATTCAGCTACTGGATAAAGGCTGTAGGATGGTATATAAGGTAGTCATCAATCTCATTATAAGGGAAGGGTATTTAAGATAGCCTCTCTACCATTGCTTAGATTCTTAGTTGGGGGTCATCCTAGTATATCTCTGAACATTTCCCTAGAGCCAGATTTCTCTTTAAACCTATAATGGCTCCCTCTATTAAAATTTCTCTTTTCTTGCTCTCCTCTATTCTTCCCCTAACTCAATCTTCCTGCTCCCTTATTTCTTCCCCATCCTCTTCTCCCCTTCTCTTTTTCCTAACTCCCTCTCTCCTCTCCCATGCTCCCAATTAGCTCAAGAGATCTTGTCCCTTTCCCCTTTTCCGGGGAACCATATATGTCTCTCTTAGGGTCCTCCTTGTTTCCTAGTTTCTCTGGATTTGTAGATTGTAGGCTGGTAATCCTTTGCTCTATGTCTAAAATCCTTATATGAGTGAGTACATACTATGTTTGTCTTTCTGTGACTGGGTTACCTCACTCAGGATGGTTTCTTCTAGTGCCATCCATTTGCCTTCGAATTTCAAGATTTCATTGTTTTTTTCTGCTTAG
The DNA here is from genome assembly GCF_017639785.1 of Mesocricetus auratus. Taxonomy (NCBI): domain Eukaryota; kingdom Metazoa; phylum Chordata; class Mammalia; order Rodentia; family Cricetidae; genus Mesocricetus; species Mesocricetus auratus. The sequence continues at coordinate 19,443,408 of NW_024429266.1, read as the reverse complement.
TAATATTCCATTGTGCAAATGTATCACATTTTCTTTATCTATTCTTCAGTTGAGGGGCATCTAGATTGCTTCCAGGTTCTGGCTATTACAAATAATGCTGCTATGAACATAGTTGAACAGATGTTCTTGTTGTATGAATGTGCATACTTTGGGTATATGCCTAAGAGTGAAATTGCTGGATCTTGAGGTAGACTGATTCCTATTTTTCTGAGGAATTTCCATATTGATTTCCAAAGTGGCTGTACCAGTTGGCATTCCCACCAGCAGTGGAGGAGTGTTTCCCTTTCTCCATATCCTCTCCAGCATAAACTGTCATTGGTGTTTTTAATTTTAGCCGTTATGACAGGTGCAAGACGTTATCTCAGAGTCGTTTTTATTTGCATTTCCCTGATGCCTAAGGATGTTGAGCACTTTCTTAATTGTCTTTCAGCCACTTTAGATTTTTCAGCCTTATTGCCACTTTTAGATAACCACCTATAGGCTCTTTCCATAAAATAAAATGAAACAAACTAACAACAAACAACGTAAAGTTTGGACTGTGGTAATACCTATATCTTAAGATATGTCTCTTTACAATGCCTGAATGCTATTATCCAGAGGTTGGATAGCCCAGAGACCTAGGATAGAACCAAATATGATTGGCACAAAGAAGTTAATGTAATGGTACCTAATGATAGTCTACTGTACTCATAGATTAGAGCCTAGTCCATTTGTCATCAGAGAGGCTTCACCCAGCACCTAATGGAAACAGGTGCAGAGACCCACAGGCCAATATTAGACTGAGCTCAGGGAACCCTTCAGAAGAGAGGATGAATGGATTATATGAATGAAAGGGGTCAAGTACACTGCAAGAAAACCCACAGAATCAACTAACCTGGGTTCATAGGGGCGCCCAGAGACTGAACCAGGGAGCCTGCATGGAATGGATCTAGGTCCTCTGCAATATATTTTACAGTTATGTAGCTTAGTCTTCTTGTGGGACTCCTCCAAGTGGGAGCAGGAGCTTTCTCTGACTCTTTTGCCAGATTTTGAGAACTCATTACTCATATTGGATTGCCTTGTCCAACCTTTATACAAGAGGAGGTGCCTGGTCTTACTGCAACTTGATATGCTATATTTGATTGATATCCATGGGTGACATGCCATTTTCTGAACAGCAATGAGGAGGAGTGGTTGGGGGAACAGAGGGAAGTTGGGCAGGAAGAAGTAGGAGGAGAGGAGCGAAGAGAAACTGGGTTCAGGATGTAAAAAAAAAGTAGTAACAAAGAATTCACATGTGCTTTCTTTCCTGCTATTCCCCTGAGACAGACAGGTCTTTTCCTGTCTTTTTCTCCTCTTCTGTCCTAAGTAGGGAAGAGTACAGGGAGAGATCTATGTACTGGTAGCACTGACCATGCCTGTTTGGGTGTGTTCACAGGTTTTTACCACATGTGGATTGTTCTTGTGATTGAACACCTTACTTGCGTGATTAGTCTTAACCCTCTGAGTATAAATTGTCTGATACTCTGAATAAAGTTGGTTACCGTATAAGACCGTATAAGACTTTAGTCCACCTTAGATTTAGGCCCTGCTCTCCCAGGTTCATGCCACTAGGTAGAGTGGTAAACAAGGGGGTATGATGATTAGATATCTAATACTAAAGACCTGGAAAATGCACATGACAACCCAGTATTATAGAAGCTTCCTAAAACACATACATACAAGTTTAAATGGAGTTACCTTTTCCATACATGTGGAAATTATGCCTCTTCCAGATGCCATAGGCTATCAAATAAAGAGTCCACTACAAAGTGTAGCTTATCTCTTTTCAATTTGTTGACCAGTTGGGGTATCATGTACCAAATTTATACAGGACATTGAAATTGTTCCTGGTTACTTTTCAGTACTTGTAGTAAGTCCTCTTTGCTATAGATAACACAAATTTGAGTCATTGGACATGGAGAAATGAAGCTGGTAGTAACCTGGAAGTGTCATTATTCCTGGCCAGCTTTCATAGTGCCTGTGTGTGCTATATACACACCCCTGGGAAGAAAAGTAATGAACAGTCTTACCTGGATATAATCCTGCAAGGTACAATAAGAAGTAGTCTGAAAGGATATGTGATTGCTACAATAGTTGTGTGAATATTATGAGAATAACTAGTTGCTTTTTTATTTTTAAACTTAGAATTTATTCCTGACACTACTCACTGGGCCAAGAACTGGTAGCTAGGTAGGTCATGGAAAGTAAGGGAGAACTACTAGTATTATTCTGCAAAATGAACATAGTATTACACTGAGTCTTAAATACTTATCTTTTTAAAAGACTGATTTATTTTACATGTATATATATATATGCATTTTCATTTTCCGGTATGATTTTATGTACACCATGAGCATGCAGAAGCCAAAAGAGGCCAGAACGCATGCCCAAGGAGACCAGAAGAAGGCTTTGGTCCTCTGAGACTGGAATAATAGGGCATTGTGGGATTCCATGTAGATGTTGGGAACTGAACCTAAGTCCACAGCAAGAGTAGCAAGGGCTCTTAACCTCTGAGGCATCTCTCCAGACCCTTAAATAGTTATCTTCATACAGAGAGATTAGTTCACTTCTCTACCCTGACCAGAAAAGTTTCTTATTAGTAGGTGCTGATTAATAATGAGACCCACAACTGGTCAATATGCAGAGAGTAAGAGTTTAAAGTGATCTGCCCTAAATGGGATATATATGGGGACACACACACACACACACACACACACACACACACACACACACACACATACACACACACAATACACATATTTATGCACACACACATATATACAATTTAAGCACACATACATACATACATACATACATATATACATACATATATATATATATACAAACAAATATAACACACACAAACATATGTATATATAGTACTCTTTCCCTGTAGGCACTTGAGGTCATTGCAGAAGGAAGTTCATAGGGTACTGCTTTGAAATGGTGTTCTGAACATTACATGGCAGAGGTATACATGAGCCCATAACAGGTGTTAGTTGCATGCATAAAGCCTGTATGGAATCAAGTCATCCATAATTCCATCATAGAAGTGGGAGGGGATCCTGAAGTCCCTCCCTCAGTCAAGCAGCTATGGTTGGTTACTTTATAGCAACTTGGGGGGAAAGAAAGTAAGTTTTCTTTAGGAAAAGGGAAAAGGATGCTCATGCTGGAGTGAACATCTCCACACCCATGCACATACTGATCAATTTAAGATGACTCAGTGGGTTAGAAAAAAAAGATTACATGAAGTTGTGCAGGGTATAGGAGGAGTTAGAGGGGAGGGAACAGAGGGTGGGTTTGTTAAAGAAATGTATGGATGAAATTTCCAAAAATGTTTTAAACATCCTGAGTTCATATACAGGGAGCACCTACTTCAAAATAATGTCTCAGAGTGCTTCATGATGGTCTCCCTTTCCATATTGTTAACTCATTTGTGAGTTGCTGGTCCTTGTCACATGAAAAGCAATTTTTACTGAACATGATTTGGAAATGCTCTGTGCTGATACTGTATGTTTGAACATGTGTCTCCGTGTGACCTTTCTTTGTCATTCAAATACGCTGTTTTTAATCCACTTCTGTGTTACTTGCATTTTCCATAAAGCACTGCACTCTTGATGCCTTTACAAATCACTACAAAAAGTTTGTTGTACTAATTTGGACAATTTTGTAGCATAGCTTCTAACAGTATCACACTTTGACCTGGCTTACCATAACTATGAAGATCCTAAGACAGACACACTGCTTGTTTGCAACTGTCCACTTCTTGGAGTATGTACCTATAAGATACATTGCTAAAACTAAAATTCAATGGTCAGTGATTCATACATTAAATACAACACATACCACCAAACGGAAACCAGAATGGGATGGACCTACTTACACATTCAGCAACATTGAAGAGGGTTCTTGGGCACTTTTCCATCAGTCTTGCACATCACTATGTCTTTAAATTTTTGGCAAACTGAGAAGCAAAGATGGCATATTTCTTATTTGAATTTTGATTTCTTTGAGTTTTATATGCTTATTCGCTTCTGTGCTTCGTTTGCTGCAAATGTCCATTTACATATCTTGCTCATTTTTCATACTGTGTGTTATTTGTCCTTTTCTTATAAGAGTTCTCTGATAAGAAAATATGCCCTTTATTATACATGTTGCAAATATTTTTCTTCCATTTGTCATCTTTACTAGGTTTATGGATTTGAAAATTTGTCAGAATTGTATTTATGCATTTATCTCTTGACATCAGACTTTATTGCTTTTGCATTTTGATTAGTGCTTAACAGGGCCCTCCTAACTCCAAGATTAGTTTTTAGAGCTATACTTGCTGCCTTCCCCACTTTTCATTCTTTAATATTTACTCATCTAAGATTTAATTGGTTGTGAGCAGCAAAGTTAAGTGAACTTCTCAAAATCAAATTGATATAAATTTTTTTTGGTTCTCAGCATTGTATTTGGAAAAGTAAATATTTCTCATACTTTTACTCCCTTATGTTTCTGTATATTAGATGCTCCTAATATTATTCTTTTATATAATTTCTTTTCATTAGCTTCCCATTGTACTTGCAGGAATTTAAGGAGAGTCATCATCTTAAATGGCAAAAGAAAATGAAGCTTTCTTGCAAAGCAAGGTTTAAAAGTTCATATCTACTATTACAAGTCTGAGTACAGTTAGAAGAATTTTTATGCAGAAAATGCGTGTTTCTTATTTTTATGGGTTTGGGGTTTCGTTTGCTTTAGTTTTTATGAAACGAGGTCTCATTAACTCTGTAGTCCAGGCTGGTCTTGAACTTGCAGCACATCCTTCGACTTCTGGCTTTTTGAGTCCCCAGTCTATAGATCTGAGCCACCATGTCTGACTAGTCCTATACAGTGACCAATTATATCATGTCTATAGCATCCTAAACTAAATGATAGCACATCTTGCAACGTCCTTCATTCTACATCTGTGTTTGCTTTTTGTCACTTTTAGGATCTCCTCTGCCCTGGCTTTTTCTCCTTAACTGTATAAATTCAATAGACTATCATTTTAATCATTACCTTGCATTTACCATTGATTTCTGAGCCCCTGTTTACCAACCACAATACCAAGTTTGGTTAAATCAAATTTTACTCTTGCGTAGAGCACCCATGTAGCTGAACTTAAGTGGGAAGAAAGAATTCTGAATAATAGCTGGTCTTAATTAAAATTCATGACATTTAACATCAAGTGGTTATCGATGTTGCTGGGCAACCCTGCTGTATTTCTCACCTTTCATCCTCTTGCCTTCTTCAGTAGACAACTTTTCTTATTTTGTTAAGAATTCAAAGCAATTAAAAGAAATCTGTGTATTCTCATCATCAAATCTACCTCATGTATATGTGAATCTCTGCTTCTGTACTTAACCCTATGAGTGAGCCTTCTCTGTTTTTCTAGTAAAGCCATCTACTATATTGCTACCCATCACAACCTCTCAGTCATTCTCCCTCGTGCCTTTTGTATCATCAAATTTGTGTTAGATCGTGTTTATTTACATCTTGGTTAGTTTTTGTTGTCAACTCGACACCCCTGAGAAGACAGAATCTCAACTGAGGAATTGCCTCCGTCAGATTGGCATATGGGCAGTAGGGTACAAACTTCTGTTCTAGTTTGCTTTTCTGTCACGAGAATAAAACACTAACCAAAAGCAACTTGGGGAATGAAAGGATTTACTTCATCTTACATGCTGTAATACGACATCAAGCAAAACCAAGGCCAGAACCTAAAATAGAAAGCATGGAAGAATGCTTTGCTTACTGGCTTGCTTCTTCTGTGTGATAGGTTGAGAGTCTCTCTGAAGGGGGTCCAGATGACACTTTTATTGCAGGCTCAACATAGAATTATAGGGGTCCAGAAGAAAAATAGAGGTTTGGTCCCACATGGCAGGATTGGGATCTGAAGAGGCCAGAAGCTTGGGAAAGGGACATCCTCAGTTGCAGTGACCCTAGTTAGTAATGAAGAAAATCCCCCACTATTGGTGCTATCATCCCTGCTAGGTAAACCTGGGCAGCATAGGAAAGATAGCTGAACAAGCCAAGGGAAGCCAGCCCACAGCAGCATTCATCCACAGTCTCTGCTTTGATTTCCTGCCTTGGCTTTGTTTTTGGCTTTTGTTTGTTTGTTTTTGCTTTTTTGTTTTGTTTTGTTTTGTCTTGTTTTTCATGACAGGGTTTCTCTGTATTGATTTGGAGCCTGCCTGGAGCTCTCTCAGTAGACCAGGTTGGCCTCAAACTCACAGAGATATGTGTGTATGATATGTATGAGTGAACACGTGTGTGTGTGTGTGTGTGTGTGTGTGAGGTGTATGGGTGAACACATGGGTGGACATAGAGAGTTGTGCTGCTCTGTCACTCTGCTTTACTACTTTTTAACCAGGGTCTCTTACTGAACTTCGTTTGGACTGGCAGCCAGCAAGCCCCACTTGTCTTCCTGTCTCTGGTCTTCCCTACAAACACCAAGGTTTCAGGAGCCTGCATCTGTGACTGGCATTTTGGGTAAGTATTGATCCAAGTCATGTCTCCAGGCTACACAGAAGGGCTCTTATTCTTGAAGCCATCTCAAGTGAACTTCTCAGTGCCCTATTCACTTTTGAGTAGCTTTGACAGTGTTTATACATATTGTTTCCCAAATGACTAAACTTACCCTTATATTTCCAAATTTAATGGTCAATTCTGATTCACCATCCTTGCCATTTGATGCCATTGATCAAGTTTTCCCTCTTGAAAGCTTTGTTCATGGAACATCAAAACAGATACTTTTCTTGTTTCCCTTGGCTTTCTGCCCCCACTGGTGTTCTTTCCCTCTTATTTCCCTCGGTCTCTTGTTAATGAAGTTTTCTAACATTCAGCCATAAACTACATCCTTTTTTTCTTCTGAAACGACCTCCTATATCTAAGGCTGACTTTGAACTCAATATGTAGTTTAAGATTATTTTAAATAGCTGGTCCTCTTGCCTCCATCTGCTGACCATTGAAATTTCAGTCGCGTGTCCCTGCTTTCAGTGTATAGGAACTAAACAAACCCAAGCCCAAAAGTTCCAAAGAGAAATAGATAATTACTTCTCTCAGCCTTGTTGAAAAAAACTTCTTTTTGCAGTAAGCAATGCAGAGACTCATAACTTGTCAATATGCTGGGAATAAGTTATGCTTATCCCCAAACTGGATACCTCTCTATTACTCCTATAAAGTTCAGGAAATATTGTGGAAGAGGAGGGTGAAAACAGTGTAAAAGCTGGAGGATCGAGAGGAGTGAACATGACAAGGTGTTGCACTGATGAACTACCCAGCAGCTATAGCTACTATATGCAATAATTACACAGCACTGATAGGGTTAGTGCTCCAGCAGGGATGGGAGAGGAGTATGTGAGGAACTGTTCCTCCCTGGCAGTTAATGTTGCCAGGAGAAGGGGAGTCATTTTCTACAGTGGTGTAGCTACTGAGAAGTGGCCCATGTTCCAGTTAGTACATGCTCATGCAGACAACTCTAATTCAACTCAGTGTGTCACTTGAAAAGAAAGACATGACGGAGGAAGGGTATTTGTTGGGAAGAAGGAGTTCCCCAGGGGAGGGAGGGGAGGTGCGGTGAGAGTGGGGAAACACATGTAATGGAATTAATATGATCAAGATATAGATTATATGTATTATGAAATTGCAAAATAATGAATAAAAAGGTCAACAAAAAGGACCAACCATCACATAGACCGTCATGAGGAAATTGACTTTATTTTATATAAAATGGAACTACACTAGATAAGTTTAACTGGAAGGGAGGTATGATATTATTTTAATTTTTAAGGCATAAGTGGATGTTATACAAAATGTTGATTGAAAAAGAACAAGAGCAAATAAGGACAGTACAAGGGATGTCTCCACAGCACCAAAGGGGACAAGCAGACCAAAATAAGTGAAAATGACTCAGAAGTAAAAGTATCACGGGAACCAAAGCTCACAAAATTAGAACAAGAAAACCAGGTGACTATCTCCTAAAATAAGACATTTACATAGTAGTCAGCATTTCCTAATATGACAGAAAAATATTCAGGATACAAACTATCTATAAATAACAGAAATTCAACAGGCAAAACATCTAAACAACATGAAAGTCAGGTGACATACTTCTTTAAAAAGTCCCAAGGGAGAAGCCAGGGTTGGTGGCGCACGCCTTTAATCCCAGTACTCGGGAGGCAGAGGCAGACAGATCTCTGTGAGTTCGAGACCAGCCTGGTCTACAGAGCTAGTTCCAGGATAGCCTCCAAAACAATACAGAGAAATCCTGTCTTGAAAAACAAAAAACAAACAAACCCAAAATCCCAAGGGAAAAATTAAATACAAAAAAGGAATAAAAAAATCAGGATGTTATAACATGTGAATACACCTAGAACAGTGATACAGAAAAGAATTTAAAACATTGAAATGAGTATTTTAGCAGGAAACAAATCAATTAAGCTGGGCGTGGTGGCTCATGCCTTTAATCCTAGCACTTGGGTGGCAGAGGCAGGTGGATCTCTAGGTGAGTTCTAGGCCAGCCTGGTCTACAGAGTGAATGCCAAGACAGACTTCAAAGCAATAAAGAGAAACCCTGTTTCGAAAAACCAAAAATAGAAAAAAAAAAGAAGAAGCTAGAAATAAGAAAGTTCAAAGGTTCCAACAGGAAAAAGGAGGAAGTAAAAAAGATATAAACAGAAACAAAATATAAAAATAGATTTAAAAGCCTGGGAAAAAAGAAATAAACTAATAGCAAAAGCATTTAAGAAGGTTTTTGAAAAATGATCAGTTAAATTGAGAAATATCTAATAAAACTGACAAAAAAAATAAGTGGGAAAAGGTACAAACAAAAAGTACCATAAATAAGGAAGAAATATCTCTATCAGCTATGAAAGTTAACACAAAAATAGTTTGAGTAACTTTATATTCAAATTTTAACAAGCTTGAAAGACAAATTAATTCATCAGAAAATTCTATCTTGTGACTTATTAAAAAGTATCTTCAGCAGAATATTAATGAAATAATAGAAAAATTATTACAAATCCAACAGTGCATTAAAAGAATTATAGACCATCCTGGATTTATTCCAGGAATGCAAAACTAGATCGATTTTCAAACATTAAGCATAGGCATTCATCACATTAGCATAAGAAACTTTATGATTATATAACTGAATATAGAGAAATCATTTATAAGACCACCACTTATTTATAAGAAAAACTTCACACAAACTAAAAATATAAGACAATTGCCTCATCTTGATAAAGATTATATTTTTAAAAAATCCTATACTACCATCACACATATTTAACATAACTGCAGAAATTCTAGCCATTTGAAGAAGGCAATGAAATGAAATAAAAAGAATGTAGATGAGAAAGGGAGAAAAACACCTTCTCTATTTTCATATACATTTATTTTATTTTTAAAAATGTCTCAACCTATCTGTAGAAGATACAGCAAACTTCTGGTGTAACTAAATGAAGCAAAACCATAGGATACATTATCAAAATATAAAAATCAACTCAGTTTTGGCAGATCAGTAATAAGCATGATGAAATAAAAGTTTTAAATACATTGTCAGTCAGATGTGGCATTAGCCTGTAATTTCTGCATTTGAGATACTGAGGCAGAAAGATCATGAGTACAAGGCTAGCCTGGGATTATGTAGTGAATGCAAGGCTAGCCAGAGCTACACCATAGGGCTTCTAATGCATCTATAGTCACAACAGACGTACAAAAGAAAATCATTTATACTTTCTCCAAGGAAAATGAATTACCTAAGTATAGTTACAGTTAACAAAACATGTATAAAAGTTATGTACTGAAAAATTATATAAAACTACATAATTGAAGAGAAATATTGTCTTCATGATCAGAAGACTCAAAAGATTACTGAGATTACTTCTTTCAAATTGATTTGTAGATTTGATGGAATTACCATCTCAGTGAGACTTTTGTAGACATGGAAAAGCTTATTACAAATTGTGGATTAAAAGCACAGGCCTTGGGCTAACCAGAGTCTTTGGAGAAGATATAGAAAAGTGAAAAGAATCATACCACTTAACAGTTACTATTTAGTTCACAGAGAGAGGAACTAGAAGAAACCAGAACCCAGGTCACAGAAAACCCAGAAGCTGATTCACACATAGCTGCTTAATTGACATTTCACAAAGTTGCAAACACAGTACCATGAAAAATCTTTAACAACAATTGGCCCAAAGCAATTGATCATCTGTGAAGAAAAATTATTCTTCATCTACACAACATGCCTTACATAAAAAAATACACAGGATGAAACACAGATTACAGTGCAAAACCACAGTTAAAACTATTTAAAGAAATGTGAAAATTTTTGATTCACTAGGGATCTTAAAGCAGTGGAAATAATTTTTTAATAATAAGGGAGAATCAAAATGATTAAATCAATTTTCTGTAAATTTATTTGTCAGTGAAATGGACTTTCAATAAATTGCTATCAGTATTTAGTTTGTATGATTTCTTTTCTGAGAAGAATAAGTTGAACATGTTGCTTTTAAAATTTGTTTGGAATGATATGAATAACAACCAAAAAAACCTAAAGAAGTAGAATGATAGTGTATGAGTGAAATTTTAAAAGTTATGCTTTTTAAAAGAAGGTTTAAATTTAAAAGTAAATGCTGTTGTCCAAGTGAATGACTACAGAGATGTGGTAGAATTGAAATTCTAAGACTATACCAAGATTCCCAGAATATAAGTTGTTCCAGTCTGAAGTAGAAGAAAAAGAATGTTTATCACTGGGAATGTTACCATGAAAAAAGAGATGAATCCTAAGAAATGTCAATATTTAAAGGCAAATATAAATTGCCATCAATGAGAAAATCAACTGTGATAAGTCTGAGTTTAACATGGCCATTTTACAAAAAAGTAAGAACCTGGAACACACAGCACTAAAGAGACGAGTAATGAAATCCCTCCCCTCAGAGCTCAGGGAACCCTAGAGAAGAGGAGGCAGAAAAAGTGTAAGAGCTATGGAGGAGGGCATCCCCAGAATTAGATCATTTAAATCAACCAAGCAAAGCTCACATGAACTCACAGACAGAGACTGAAGCAACAACTACAGGGTATAAATGGATCTGTTCCAGGTCCTCTGCATATGTATTATAGCTTTCAGGCAGATATTTATATGTGACCCCTTAAAGTGTTAATGAGTAGGTTCCTGATTCTTGTGACCATTTTGGGCTCTTTTCCTTCTGTTAGTTTGCCTTGTCCAACTGTGAGGTAAAGGTTTTTGTTTAATCTTATTATATTTTATTTTGTTATGTTGGATTGTTAACTCTTACTAGTTTGTTCTTTCTTAATGAGAGACAGAAAGGGAAAAGTTTCAGATTGGAGGAAAAGTGGGGAGGTACTTTCAGGAGTCGAGGGGGTGAAATTGTAATCAACATATATTTGTTAAAAAAGAGAAAGTAAAGAAGTACTTAGGCAATTATATACATTTTTGGATAAAAGAAGATATTCTTGAGAATGCAGGGGGAGAGGAATAAAACTGCCTACTGTGAGATTAGCTTGCCACATCAGAGAAGAGCAGTGAAGCAAGGAGCAGGTGACTACCATGTCCATTTTACATTGGTTTTACTAGACTATCTCCTTTATACAAGGAAATAGGCCTGTCCGTCACCTTATCAAATGTCACAAAAATATATGGGTACCTATTTGACTCTGGAATGTGATAATGGATGGACAGACTGCATTTTCCCTAGCTTTTATTGAATGTTGTATTTGACATCCTCAAATATGTAAAAAGTACATTGTCTTCACCAAATCCCCACCTTCTCCATTCTCTCTCCCATCCCAAATACTCACTTGGTCATTAACACTTCCCTTCCTCACACTTAATACCTTTTGTTCTTTTGCTTTTGGGGACCCACTGATTAGAGGCCCTGTATTTCAAGTCTTTTGCTTATGGCTTTTCCAGTTTTTTAGCAGAAAAATAAATCTCTGTCAGGCCAATGGATGCATTGACCATTCAGAGGTGCTAGACCTGTGCAGAACCAGGAAACGGCCCTCTCTCCTATTAGAAAGATAGAAAACCTCACCCTACATATCAGCTGGAGATGTGGCTGGCAGACAGGAATAATCTCCAGGAAGGGAGATTTGAATTCCATTCTGATGGAGACTTGGGTGCTACTGGAGAGCTATATTTTTAAAATAGAATTTTCTATTCAAGGGCAGTGAGCTTATGACAGGAGCTTTTTTTTTCTTAAATGTTCCAAATGAAAAGCAAATGATTTTTGAATTTCCAGAGAAACAAACTCTGGGTAGAAATCATGTGGGTGGTAATCTAAAGCTTCTCCTGTTTTTCAAGTTGTTATTGTTATTCCACATTGTTCCTGAGGACATTATTTGCCCCGGGGAAAGATCAGAGGAACCCAGAGAGGAAGTCAACTTCATTTCAAAAGACTTAAGAACTATAACTGAAACATTTGAATTGAAATTGAAAGAGGTTTTATGTTTGGCAAACTTTTCTAGATAGGAGAGAGCCTTTTGTAGTTTGGAGAGAATGATTTTGAAAATCAAAATATGAGCACTAATATATTCTATGTGTGAAACATATAATGGGAACTATAGAGATGAGAAGAATTCAGGGTTTTCTGTTTGAGTAACATAAAGACATACAACCTTTGGAAAAGGCTGTGTTGCAGTTAGTGGGATACTGGGGGAGGCAGACTCTTGCCCCTGCCCACAGGTTACCCTTGATGTCCTCATTAAGGACAGAAAGGAGTCCTTGAAACAAGGAGTGCAGCCATTCCTCACTTTCCAGAGAAGTCACTCAGAAAGGCTTGAGTCCTGGCAGGGAGGGTAGGTAAATGAGATGTTAGACGGATGGCTTGAGGATGCCAAGTTGACTCTAGTTCAGCACATAGCAGAACCACGAATAGAGATGAACAGTCTAGGACTATAAGAGACCAATGGAGGGATGGTTGACATAGAATGACCACTGGCTGGCTGCAAGCAATACATTAAGTACAGGATTCACAGTGATGAAAGAACATGGAAACACTGAAGTCCTCTCAATGTATGACTTTAAGGTTGACTGTGGGTCAAGTGTCTTCTGGAATCTAACAAACAGAGGTAAAAATAACCATGGATGAGGCTCATAACTGGATTAACTACAGGGCATTGTGGGGTGAATTAGAAGGAAAGAAACGAGTAGATGATGGGGGAAGTCCTTCTGTGAATACATTTGTCCTATTGGTTGATAAATAAAGCACTGTTGGCCAATAGGGAAGCACGATAGGTTGGACTGGGAGTCAAGGAACGTTCTGGGAAATGTAGTCAAGAGTAGAGACTTGCCATGTGATCTGGGTAGGAGAGGACTTGTCAGGATGGCATCCTCAGAAAGATAAATACTTATAAAAAGATATATTAGTAATTATGGGTAAATAATTATGTCAGAGATAGCCATTAAGAAACCATAACAAATGGTCAACAGCTTCATAGTTAATACAGCATCCTGCATGGTCATTTTGGACTGACACGGCTCTGGGACAAGGCTAGAAGGAAGAATGCACATTACAGAGAAGAACCTAAAATTTTATTCATTTCTCAACATGGATTATTCATCAATAACTGAATAGGTTAGCATAAAATATCTAGGTAACTATTCCTCCATCAGAAGTATTGGGAGTTCTGAATGACAATGCAGATAGAAGGGTAAACTTTCTTAGATTTATTTGTCTGCATACATAGTATATTACATGCACCATGGTTTTGCATATTTTATTTGATATTTCTGTAGTTTGACAACATTTTACAAGAATAAGGTGTGCTCATATATTCATTGTGAATACCTAAGTTAATTTCTCAGTATAATAAAATACTTGGATCTACTCAATAATTATACTTGCTAATACTAAATTTTATTCATCATTTGCTTTTTTCTCACAAATTGAATCTAAACTTTACCCCCATTGTTCTTCTATTTTCATTTTCTGAGGAAAAAAGAGTAAATAGTCTGTTATTACTTCATTTCTAACTACTTACATTTCTCAGTTTTTCTGTAGAAATGGGATCATCTAATTCATTTCACAGAGGAATTCTCCTGGCTTGAATTTGCACCTAGTTCCCTTGCCTTGCCTTCTAACTTGGCTTAAAAGGGGAAGAAGGAGGCTCAATCAGAAGAATGTTTCTGAAGTCCTTCTTTTCTTCTTAGCCCTTGTCACCATGTCATTTCATACTTCCATTCATCTCTCAGGAAGTTCTCAGATGATTTCTTCCTAACCTTTCCTGTCTCACCAATTTCACAGAATTCTCAGCAATCTTCTCCCTCAAGGACCTCCTCTTCCCTCCTGAGACTTTAAAAAGTTTCTTTTCTATGAAGGATGCTTTTATTATCAGCTCCAGAAAGCCCTCTCCTCAATCTGACACCTCAATAGTAAGAAGCAATGAACAGACCAAGTCACTTGTATCCAGGTGATATGGTCAGATTCCTATGGCTAACCTATGCAGATTAGAAAATTTTCCATTTAATGTCTCCTTCCCTCTTCATGATATTTCCTTAGTTCCCCTTAATTGGGAGTTCTACTAGAGGCAGATAGGAAAAGTAGGGTTCCTTTGGAGTTCCACTTGTGGCTGCATGAAGATAGATTGTCTAGGAAGTTTTATCTCATTCCAAATCCATTTCTTAAAAGATCTCTTTAGTTTTGCATTTCTTATCTTATTAAAACACAAGGCAGTTAGATGTCTGTACATATCCTTTGTACTCTCCACTTCCTCGAGCATCTAATTTATATTAAGAGAATATTCCATTGAGTAATGTTTAATGTGTTGTTTTTAATTCAACAGGAAATAGATTGGTACTTTTAAATTTAAGCTCAAAATGAACATAAGATCATACTTTGACCTTGTAATTATCTTCTGGAATAGTGCCAATGACTGTCTGTGCACAGGCTTTGCAAGTGACCTGTATATTTATTATGTTAACAAAGAGGTTAAGGAAATGAAACCCAATTATTGGAGGCTGACTCCTAACTCTTCTTCTGTCCTTGCCTTGTCACTGGCTATCACATATGAGACTTCTAATCACATGAGACCCTGGTTTTATAATTTTACCTATAATCTTCCATATGAAAAAGATGAAATTATTTCGACATATATTAGCAACTATGATAGGGATTTCCTACCCATCACTTTCTGCAGGGCAACCTGAACTTCTCTGTTTCTCAGACTATACACGACAGGATTTAGTAGAGGTGTTATAACAGTGTAAGTCACTGAGATCAGCTGGTCCTGGTCCCTGGTGTTCTCTGACTTGGGCTTGAAGTAGACAATGGAGGCACAGCCATAGTGGATCACAACCACAGTGAGGTGGGAACTACAGGTGGCAAAAGTTTTTTTCCAGCCGTCAGATGAAGCAATCTTAAGAATGGTGGAAATAATGAGGGCATAGGAGATGAATAGGAAAGTGGCAGGCACAGTGATAACCAGTAGGGTGAGAACTAATGTCAAGATATCATTGATGACTGGCACTTCACAGGCCAGATTCAAAATAGGTCGGACATCACAGAAGAAATGTTCAATCAGTGAGTTGCAAAAGGGCAGCCTGAAAATAGACACAGCCTGGACGAGTGAGAAAAAGAACCCCGTAGCACAGACTGAAGATGCCAGAATGGTGCACACCCTCCAATTCATGATGATCGTATAACGAAGTGGGTTGCAGATGGCCACATAGCGATCATAACCCATGACTGCTAGCAGCAAACAGTTGGTAATTCCAAAACCAAGGAAAAAATAGAGCTGTGTCTCACAGCACTCTAGGGAGATGGTTTGGCTTAGACCTACAAGGCTACCAAGCATTCGTGGGATGATGACCAGGGAATAGAAAGTCTCTGAAGTAGAGAGAACACTTAAGAAGAAATACATGGGGGTGTGAAGGTGGTGGTCAATGCGGATAATGGTCACAATGATGACATTGCCAGCCAGAGTCAGGAGGTACAGGGCAAAGAAGACAATGAAGAGTGTGAGCTGGTATTCTTGGAAATTGGAGAAACCTTGGAAAACAAACTCTCTTACCCCTGTGAAGTTGGTTCTCTTCATTGGGGAGCTCAGATCTGAAAGATAAAGAGAGAGAAGGTAAACACTATGTTTTAGTGCCAAAGACGACCCTGATTACATTGCAGAGAAAAGATCCCGTAATGCAGATTCAATTAAAAACTCATGGATGGGCTGTCCCTCTGGCATCATCAGGTAAACAGGCCAGCTTCCCGGCCTGTGTTCCAGAGCCTGCATATCGCCTGGGAACTGCACAGAGCTCCCAATCCCGGCGGGAGCCAAGCACCCCAGACTCCAGATCTTCTCTCCCACCAACGATTCCAGGAAAGGAGAGGAGGCTGGGCACACAGGGAAGTAGCTGTCCCTCTGGCATCATCAGGTAAACAGGCCAGCTTCCCGGCCTGTGTTCCAGAGCCTGCAGATCGCCTGGGAACTGCACAGAGCTCCCAATCCCGGCAGGAGCATCAGGTAAACAGGCCAGCTTCCCGGCCTGTGTTCCAGAGCCTGCAGATCGCCTGGGAACTGCACAGAGCTCCCAATCCCGGCGGGAGCCAAGCACCCCAGACTCCAGATCTTCTCTCCCACCAAAGAGACCAGGAAACTACAGGAGCCAGGGAGACCAGGGGAGTAGCTGTTCCGGATCAGGTACAACAGGACCCAGCATAGGGTCCAGGGGACCAGGTAGGAGGCTAAGCGCCCCAGATTCCTGTTCTTCTTCTCTACCCACGGACCAGCATTTGGACAAGGCATAGAAGAACCACCAGATTACTGGACTTACTAGCACCCACCAAAGGGAACTCTGGTCCCCAGACCAGGAAGGGGCTCTTTCTGCACCCACTAAAAGAAGAGATGGGAAAGAGACAATACAAAAACACAGTCAGCAACAGAAAAACAAATATGACACCGCCAGATTCTAGAGACTCCACACCAGCAAGACCCCAATATTCCAACGCGAAGGAAGCAGAAGAGAACGACCTTAAAAGCACTTTCATGAAAATGATAGAGGCCCTAAAAGAGGATATTGGAAAATCCCTCAAAGAAATGGAAGAAAAAACAAACCAAAAAATGCAAGAAATGGAAGAAAAAACAAACCAAAAAATGCAAGAATTGGAAGAAAAAACAAACCAAAAAAGGCATGAAATGGAAGAAGAAATGAAGCAAAAAATGCAAGAAATGGAAGAAAAAGCAAAGCAAAAAATGCAAGAATTAGAAGAAGAAACATACCAAATAAGGCAGGAAATGGAAGAAGAAACAAAGCAAAAAATGCAAGAAATGGTAGAAAAAACAAAGCAAAAAATAAAAAAATGGAGGAAGAAACAAACCAAAAAAGGCAGGAGATGGAAGAAGAAACAAAGCACAAAATCCAAGAAATGGAACAAAAAGCAAACCAAAAAATGCAAGAAATGGAAGAAAGAACAAACCAAAAAATTCATAAAAGGCAACAAACGGACGAACAGATAAACAGAAAATTGCAAGAAGCAATGCAAACGCTGCAAGGGTTGAAAACTGAAATAGAGACACTAAAAAAACACAATCTGAAGAAAGGCAGAAAATAGAAAAGCTGGACAAACAGTCAGGCACTACCAATACAAGCATTACCAACAGAATAGAAGAGATGGAAGAGAGAATCTCAAGTGTTGAAGATACATTAGGAGAAATGGATTTATCAACCAAAGAAAACCTTAAATCCAACAAATCCTTAACACAAAACATCCAGGAATTATGGGACACCATGAAAAGACCAAACCTAAGAATAATAGGTATAGAAGAAGGAGAAGAAATCCACCTCAAAGGGGCAGAAGGCATATTCAACAAAATCATAGAAGAAAACTTTCCCAACCTTAAGAAAGACATGCCAATGAAGGTACAAGAAGCCTACAGAACACCAAATAGAGTGGACCACAAAAAAAGTCCCCTCGCCACATAATAATCAAGACCCCAAACATACAGAATAAAGAAAGAATATTAAGAGCAGCTAAGGAAAAAGGTCAAGTAACATATAAAGGCAGACCTATCAGAATTACACCTGATTTCTCCATGGAAACTCTGAAAGCCAGAAGGTCCTGGATAGATATTCTACCTACACTAAGAGACCATGGATGCCAGCCCAGACTACTATACCCGGCAAAGCTCTCAATCACTATAGACGGAGAAAACAAGATATTCCATGACAAAACTAGATTCAACCAATATGTGTCCACTAACCCAGCCCTACAGAAAATTTTGGAAGGAAAACTCCAACCCAAGGAAGCTAACTACAACCAGAAAAACATAAGCATTAGAGAATCCCTCTCTACCAACAGCCAAAAGAACAAAGGGGCGAAATTCCACCCATAATTCCACCAACAACAACCATCGCAAATCGAAGAAGGATGAGCAATCAATGGTCATTAATATCCCTCAATATTAACGGCCTTAACTCACCCATAAAAAGACACAGACTAGCAGAATGGATTCGAAGACAGAACCCTTCCTTCTGCTGCATACAAGAAACACACCTCACCCTCAAAGACAGACATTACTTGAGAGTTAAAGGTTGGGAAAAAATTTTTCAATCAAATGGACCCAAGAAACAAGCAGGGGTAGCAATCCTAATATCTAACAAACTAGACTTTAAAATAAAATCAATCAAAAGAGATGAAGGAGGTCATTACATACTCATCACAGGTGAAACCCACCAAGACGAAGTGTCTATCCTGAACATCTATGCCCCCAATACAAAGGCATCCACATTCGTTAAAGAAACATTATTAGAACTTAAATCTCATCTAAAGCCCCACACAGTTATAGTGGGAGATTTCAACACACCACTCTCACCACTAGACAAGAATACCAGACAGGAACTCAACAAAGAAGCAAAGGGTCTAATAGAAGTAATGACCCAACTGGGATTAACAGATATCTATAGAACATTTCATCCACATAAAAAAGAATATACCTTCTTCTCACCACCACATGGAACCTTCTCAAAAATCGACCACATACTTGGCAACATATCAAACCTCAGCAGCTACAAAAAAATTGGAATAACTCCATGCATCTTATCAGACCACCATGCCTTAAAATTAGAATTCAACAACAACACAAATTGCAGAAAACCTACAAACTCATGGAAATTGAATAATGCTCAACTGCACCATCCCTGGGTCAAAGAGGAAATAAAAAAAGAAATTAAAGACTTCCTCGAATTCAATGAGAATGAAGACACAACATACCCAAACCTATGGGACACTTTGAAAGCAGTGCTACGGGGAAGTTCATAGCACTAAGTGCTCACATGAAGAAACAGGAAAACAGTTATACCAGAGAATTAACATCACAGCTAAAAGCTCTAGAACACAAAGAAGCAAACTCCCCAGGAGGAGTAGACGCCAGGAAATAATCAAATTGAGGGCTGAAATCAACAAAGTAGAAACCAGGAAAACAATACAAAGAATCAATGCAACGAAGAGTTGGTTCTTTGAGAAAATCAACAAGATAGACAAACCTTTGTCCAAACTTACCAAACAGCAGAGAGTGAACACGCAAATTAACAAAATCAGAAATGAAAAGGGGGACATAACAACAGACTCTGAGGAAATCCAGAGAATCATTAGGTCATACTTTGAAAACCTGTACTCCACAAAATTCGAAAATTTAAAGGAAATGGATGACTTCCTGGACAGCTATCATTTGCCAAAACTAAATCAAGAACAGATAAGCAATATAAATAGACCTACAACCCCTATGGAAATAGAAGCTGTCATCAAAAGTCTCCCAACCAAAAAAAGTCCAGGTCCAGATGGCCTCAGTGCAGAATTCTACCACAAATTCAATGAACAGATTATACCAATTCTTCTCAAAGTGTTCCACACAATAGAAGCAGAAGGGTCTTTGCCAAACTCTTTCTATGAGGCTTCAATAACCTTGATCCCCAAGCCACACAAAGATACAACCAAGAAAGAGAACTTCAGACCAATATCCCTCATGAACATTGATGCAAAAATACTCAATAAAATACTGGCAAATCGGATCCAAGAACACATCAAAACAATCATTCACCACGATCAAGTAGGTTTCATCCCAGGGATGCAGGGATGGTTCAACATACGAAAATCCATCAACGTAATCCACCATATAAACAAGCTGAAAAACAAAAATCACATGATCATCTCACTAGATGCTGAAAAAGCCTTTGACAAAATCCAACACCCCTACATGATAAAGGTCTTGGAGAGATCTGGGATAACAGGGACATACTTAAACATAATAAAAGCCATATACAGTAAACCAACAGCCAACATCAAACTAAATGGACAGAAACTCAACGCAATTCCTCTAAAATCAGGAACAAAACAAGGCTGTCCACTCTCTCCATACCTTTTCAACATAGTTCTAGCTATAGCCATACGACAACAAAGGGGGATCAAGGGGATACAAATTGGGAAGGAAGAGGTCAAACTTTCACTGTTTGCAGACGATATGATAGTTTACATCAATGACCCAAAGAACTCAACCAGGGAACTCTTACAGCTGATTAACACCTTCAGCAAAGTGGCAGGTTACAAGATCAACTCAAGAAAGTCAGTAGCCCTACTATATACAGATGATAAAAGGGCTGAAAGAGAAATCAGAGAAACATCACCCTTTACAATTGCCACAAACAACATAAAATACCTTGGGGTAATGCTAACCAAACAAGTGAAAGACCTGTATCGTAAGAACTTTGAATCTTTAAAGAAAGAAATTAAAGAAGCCCTCAGAAAATGGAAAGATCTCCCATGCTCTTGGATAGGTAGGATCAATGTAGTAAAAATGGCAATCCTGCCAAAAGCAATCTACAGATTCAATGCTATCCCCATTAAAATCCCAGCACAATTCTTCACAGACCTTGAAAGAACAATAATCAATTATGTATGGAAAAACAAAAGACCCAGGATAGCCAAAACAACCCTGTTCAACAAGGCAACGTCCGGAGGCATCACTATCCCTGACCTCAAGCTCTATTATAGAGCTATAGTCCTGAAAACAGCTTGGTATTGGCACAAAAATAGACAGGCAGACCAATGGAATCGAATTGAAAATCCGGGTATTAACCCACACACGTATGAACATCTGATCTTTGACAAAGAAGCTAAAAATATACAATGGAATAAAGAAAGCATCTTCAACAAATGGTGCTGGCATAATTGGAGACTGGCATGTAGAAAAATGCGGATCGATCCATGTTTATCGCCATGCACAAAACTTAAGTCCAAATGGATCAAAGGCCTCAACATAAATCCAGCCACACTGAACCTCTTAGAAGAGAAAGTGGGTGGTACCCTTGAAAGAATTGGTACAGGAGACAGCTTCCTGAACATAACACCAGTAGCACAGACAATGAGATCAACACTGTCTCACTGTGCTTCTGTAAGGCAAAGGACACAGTCAGCAAGACAAAAAGGCAGCCCACAGAATGGGAAAAAATATTCACTAATCCCACATCTGACAGAGGGTTGATCTCCAAAATTTACAAAGAACTCAAGAAGCAAGTCTCCAAAACAGCAAAGGACCCAATTAAGAAGTGGGCTGCAGAACTAAATAGAGAGTTTTCAATAGAGGAGTCTAAAATGGCTGAGAGGCACTTGAGAAAGTCCTCAACATCCTTAGCCATCCGGGAAATGCAAATCAAAGCAACTCTGAGATACCATCTCACTCCTGTCAGAATGGCTAAAATCAAAAACACCAATGACAATTTATGCTGGAGAGGATGTGGTGAAAGGGGGACACTCCTCCATTGCTGGTGGGAGTGCCAACTGGTTCAGCCACTTTGGAAAGCAGTATGGAGATTCCTCAGAAAAATGGGAATAAACCTACCACAAGACCCAGCAACTGCACTCTTAGGCATATATCCGAAAGATGCCCATTCATATAACAAAGATGTCTGTTCCACTATGTTCATAGCAGCTTTATTTGTAATAGCCAGAACTTGGAAGCAACCTAGATGTCCCTCACCCGAAGAATGGATAGAGAAAATGTGGTACATCTACACAATGGAGTACTATTCAGCAGAAAAAAATAATGGAATCATGAGATTCGCAGGCAAATGGATGACACTAGAAGAAACCATCCTGAGTGAGGTAACCCAGTCACAAAAAGAGAAACATGGCATGTACTCTCTCATATATGGATTTTAGACATAGATCTGGGGAGTGCCAGCCTACAATCCTATTGCCAGAGAGTCTGGGAAACAGAAACTTCATTTACTGGCTGGTTAAGTACTGAGCTGAACTCAAGAAAGCCAGTATCAGAGAGGGAGGACTGATGATCAAAGGGATTAAGACTGGGCTGGTTGAACCCCCAGAAACAGCTGACCAGACAAAGGTTAACTCTTGAATCCCAGGCATCAGCCTGGGAATCCAGCATGGGACTGATCAAGACCCCCTGAATCTGGGTGTCAGTGAGGAGGCCTAGGTAATCTATTGAGCCTTGGACAGCAGATCAGTACCCATCCCAAGTATACACACGGTCTCTGGACTCCCATAGAACAATGTGAGGTGCACTCTCACCCTGAACTCTTGGGGAAGGGTCTAGGCCCTGCCCTATATGAAATGACAGACTATGGACACCCCCATGGAGGGCCTCACCCTCCCTGGGGGAATGAGGGGATAATGGGGGGGGATGGGGGGGAGGGCACGGGAGGAGGGGAGGGAAAGGGAGAGGGATCTCGTACTGACTTGTGAAGCAACCTTGTTTCTTATCTAAATTTAAAATGGAAAATAAAAAAAATATTAATAAAAAAAACTCATGGATGGAGATGTAGAGACGTTCAATCCATAAATTCCTCATCTTCAAAGCATAACCCCCTAAGTTCAATCACTAGAACTTACGTTTTAATAGCACATAAATAAAATCCAAGCATGGTGACATGTGCTTTTAAAAAAAAGTATTTCGTTTTTATTGAAAATGGATTATTTTCTCTTACAATACAGCCTGACTACAGTTTCCCTTCCATCCACTTCTACCAGCTTCTGTCCCCAACTCCTTGTCTCCCTAGATCTACTCCCCTCTGTTTTTTCTTCAGAAAAGTCAGGTCTCTAAGAGATGACAACTAAAAAGCACAAAACAAGCTACGACAGAACAAGCCAAAAGCCCTCCAAAACACCAAGCTGACAGTCATTACATGTATACAGAGGACTTGGTGCAGACCCATGCAGGTGTTATGCTTGCTGCTTCAGTATCTGTGGGTCCATATAAGTCCTGCCTAGATTATTTGTTGGGCCATGTTCTCCTGGTGGCCTCCATCCCTTCTGACATGTATAATGTTTCTATCCCCTCTTTCATGGGTTATTCTGACTCCTCTGAGAAGACAAACAAGATTGAGACCTCCAATTTAGACTCTCTCTCTCTCTCTCTCTCTCTCTCTCTCTCTCTCTCTCTCTCTCTCTCTCTCGCTCTCGCTCTCTCTCGCTCTCTCTGCTTAATGTTGGCTTGAGGTTCTCCCACCTACTCCCACCTTCTGACCAAGAAAGCTTCTCTGATGGGGCCATATGCTTATAATCTAAGCACTGGGAAGATGGAGACAGGCAGATCTTTGTGGATCACTGATCAGCCAGAAAGACTAGTCTTAATTTGTTCCAGACCAACGGAAGACTCTCTGTTATAAAATTAAAAAATAAACGAGTCAAAGTGAATGACATCTAGGGATCAATACCTGAGGTGAGTCTGGTCTCCACATGGAGACAATGTGCACACATGCCTGTATGTACATGTGGACTTGCACATAGGGCAACACACACACACACACACACACACACACAATTAAAAACAAAACAATGCTGGGCAGTAGTGGTGCACACCTTTCATCCCAGCACTTGGGAGGCAGAGGCAGGCAGATCTCTGAATTGAAGGCCAGCCTGGTCTCCTGGTCTCCAGGACATCCAGGACTTTGTACAGAGAAACTCTATATTGAAAACAAACAAAACAATGAACAATCCATCCCATTAGAAGTGATAGACTGGGTGCTTGAACTAGAACTAAATATAGAATTTAGGTAATTTTACTTAAGAAACCAAAAAAGCATTCCACTTAAGTATATCTTGGTCCATTTTAGAAATTATAGAAATAATTGCCTGTAGTCAATGAAATTGGTACTGAACATTTCTTAAAATTAGCTTATCTTTGAAAAGTTAACCACATTCTTAGTAGAGTGTAATCAAATTAGAAATTAAAAACAATAGATATATTAGAAAAAAGTTAATTATTGGAATTAGAATCAATGGTTGCAAGAGCTGATGGTGATTAACTGAGAACTATTTAGAACCAAATACTAATGAAATAATAATATACCAATACATATATGATATTCATAGATTATTAGAGCTAAATTTATATTTTAAGATGTTTATTTTAAAAGGAGGATAATACTAACCAGCAAAACGTTCATCTCATAAAGTTTTAAAATATAAAGGCAAAAAGTAAGGTAATATGAATTGGATGGTAACAGCATGAAAGAAGAATAAAATGATAAGACAGTATTTAAAGTTTGAATGAATGACTGTGAAATTGACCAACAAAATAAGAGAAAACATGAGTAAACTTTCCTAGTAATCAATAAAGGAACATAATTAGAGAAGATTCAGGCTAAAGAGAGAAAAGGTAGCTTCACAATTTTATTTCAATATGTTTTTAGTAAACCGAAATGCTTACACTCCTAGAAATAAGTTAGTAACCAACATTTAATTGAGAAAACTTATACTTGGTGCCATTATTGAGCCAAATCCTGTAGCTGGTCAGGTTCTAAATACTAGTGGAGGACCTACAGTAATCGATTTTCTGAATATACATATATGATATACAAAGTAAATTTTAATCACTTATCCTTATAGATGAATGCATATCTCAATCCTCATCAGAGAGTAGTCTATTTGAAGTAAATGGGATTCACATGATATCTGTCCAAGGCTCAACATAATTTCACAGAATATTTCTCTATGTCTCCTCCTCCCAAGGCCAAAGAATCATTGCAGGAAAGGCAGCAGAAAGTCTGTAGGAGTCAGAGATGGTCAATGAACACAGGGAAACAGTGTCCCCCAGACACAACATGACAGCTGTACATAAGAAGTCACAGCAATTGTTACTTGCACAATTGTTGTCCTAGCTCATGGCAGATCTCAACACAGAGAGGGAGTTATATATGAAACCCCACCCCAAACAAAAGAGCTATTGGAAATTGATGGCTCCTTGGAGGAAGAGTCAGTTTTCTTTAAGAATTAATGTTGTCCCTGCCAAATTGACCATACATAAGTAGAAGGTCACACATCTGAGGATATGAGAAAAAATAAACTGGACTTAATAAAAGGATATAGGTTTGGGTGGATATGGAAGGGGTATACCTGGGAGCAGGTGGGAAGGGTAAAAATGATCAAAACATACTGTTTAAACTTCTCAAAGAACCAATAATAAACAAAACAAACCTCTGAAAAGCCCTGTGTCAAATTGGCACAGCCTAGAGTCATCTAAAAGGAAAAACTTCTGATGAGGAATTTCCTAGGTTAGATTGGTCTGTCATCATGTCTTTGGGAGGCTGTCTTAATTATTAGTTGATGTAGGAAGGCCCAGCCCAAAGAGGGCAGCATCAGTTCTCAAGTAGGAAAACCATATGCAATCATAATCCAGGGTTGTGGAGGCCAGCCCCTATGGCCACTTCTGCAAAACACCCATGTACCCAAGGCTTACTGAACAAGGCTTGCTGAAGAGGAAACAGAGTAAGATTATGGAATTTGTTGTGAGATTTGGACCATGAAGTTGCAGTTAATTTGACTGTCCCAACATGAGATGAATGACACTAATGGATGTGTCAAAATGGATGGCAGTGGAGCACAAGGCTTCAATCAGACACAAAGAATCACAAACACAGGAGGAATGCTGAGAGAGACAGTCATCTCCAGAGAAGGGTGATTCGGTGCCAAGTGATCATCCCTGTAAACACATGCAAAACTATGATTATACAGACTGAACAGGCTTTATTTAGGAGTATATATATACATGTAATAGCTTTAATGAGATTAAAAGGCCATGGATTTTAAGGAAAATGGGAAGGGTATATGGCAATACTTGGAAGCAAGAAAGAAAAGACAGAAATGGCATAATTATAATCCCAAAAATAAAAGAAAATATTCTGATGAGTGGAATATATAAAAAACTCAATGAGAAACAACAACATTAACAAAGTTGAAATGTTACATTATCATAGACCATACTTTGAAGGTAATCTGCCTCTGAAATATAGACAAATTCTTGCATGAGATATTAATAAATTAAATCTGTCAGTATATAAAGTGGTTAAATGACAAAGATTTTTTTAGAATGGAAATTGTTTAAAATTGATAGTTCAATTACATGTTTCATCAAAAATATTTTAGAGAGAAAGAAGTCGTATGGTTATTTGAATTTCTACAAACATGTTTTTTTCTAACATTTACACTTGAGAAGAACCTGTAGAAAGCTGAGAATAAAATATCTTCTCTCAACTGATAAATGCAGGACGCAATCCTGTAGTCAATATCATACTTGGTGACAAGGTACTGAAGGGTTTTCCTCATGATTTAGAACAAGATAAATGTGATGGCTTTATCTACTTCTTTCCAACATTGTATTGAATATTCTAGCCATCCCAGTAAGGCTAAAAAGAAATTAAAGATTAAAAGATTGAGAAAGAAGAAATAAAACTGGCCTTTTTTTCCAGATTGCATTCATAGAAAATTCAAGAGATGGTACTGACAAGCTTTCAGAATTATTAAGAGACCTCAGTAAGGTTTTTGGCACAAAACTTATTATGTTAAACTTCCCTGCATTTCTGTATTTAACAAAGTGGTACCAAATTAAATCTAGGAAATGCATCATTTATCATTATTTCAAAAAATTATCAAGTACTCATTAATGAAGGCCTTTATGAAGAAAATTTCAAAACATAATGAACCATCTTAAATAAGTGTGAGATACACGGTTACATCTATGAATTCTAAGACAATACTATCACTGTTTCACCTCATCCCAAATTGATTTGTGGAGTCAGTACATATCACTCAAATCTCAAGTTCATGTTTTATTTTGTTGGATGAACAACTAATGCTAGTATGTATACACAAGAGCAAAGTCCCAGAAGCATCCAAAGAAAGAAGATTTACCTTTCAAACATCAGTACTTACAGTAATGCTAGAATGATTAAGAAGTGGTGCTGACCCAGGGCAAAGCGATCACAGAGAGGGAGGAAAATGAGAGCTGAATGATAATGATTACATATTGAATCATAGGTGAGGATTAAGAAAAATAGCGTTAAGGCTGGTCTCCTTATTGTTTTCCACTTATATACCCCTCTCATCATTTATTCTTGACATTTTATTTATTCTTTGATTATTTTTGTCACATGTGATTGCAATTATTTGTTGACTTGCTTTTTTTATTTTATTTTTCTTAAATCCAGAACAGTCTTCTCTCCCACAATATATCCTGAGCACAGTTTACCATCCCTCCAACTCTCAGCTTCTCTCCTCCACCTCTTCTCTTTGCCAGACCTACTCTCCATTTCTTTCCTCATCAGAACAGATCATTACTCTAAGAGAAAACAGCCAAACAGGACAAAAAAGGATATAATAAGGCAAAAGCCCTCATATCAAGTCTGAACAAAGCAATACAATAGAGAGAATGCGCAAAAGTCTTGGAGACACACCTGCTCCTACTGTTAGAGGTCTTATTTTCAAATGAGTCCCTGGATTACTTGTACCAGTTTAGTTGCAGATTTCTAGAACTAATTCCTATTTCTGACTTTTTCTTTTATACCATTGACAAATACTTGTTAAATGAACCAGCACACGATGGAATGTTTTTGAGCACTTCCTGTCTGCAGGAAGAGACTCACCCTTTCATTGGATGTCCACAGAAGCTCTGCCTTGGGGACCCAGACCTGGGACACAGTAATTAGGTAAAAGTCTAAACTTCAGAACTTCGGAGCTGTGAGAGATAGAGCTCATGATTCTTGTCTTTAGGGGCATTGCAGGCATATGGAGTATCTGAAGGAGCCAAGCAAAAGAAAAGCTGATATATAGATAGACAGGACGCAGTAATGTCTACAGCACTCATTAAGTGGAGAAATTGGAAGCCTGCCTGAGAGAATAGACACAAAGGGGTAGTACATAGAAAGTCAGACAGATGAAGATGTTGGCTAACCATTCAGAAGGGACACAAATGGATCTAGAGTTGATTTTCAGTCTTCAGTATATGTTTAGGAAAACAGCTCCATTTAAAAAAATGATAGGAGAAAAGTGAATGAACTTTTGCCTACAATATCTTTTCTCTTTCAGAAGTAGCTACATGGTAGATATGTGAAGAAATAATTTGTAAAAGGAAAAAAGAGTTACCCAGTATCACGTATTTCGCAGGGTAACTCTGAAGCCTGGATATCCTGATCTGTAGCTCCAAACCCATTGCTCCTGAAAAATCTCAATACCGGAAGAAAATATTCTGTTTCAGCTGAGGGACAGATGGAATGCTGATGCCAGGAAGTGAATGTATTTGCTTTAGGAGAGTACTATTAGACATAGGGATTTGTTTATTTTGTTAGGAGTTGGTTTGGATGATCTCTGTGAAGAGTCTTAGCCATGAACCTGGTGTTTTACACTTGTAGCACAGTTATTTATACCTGGTGGGAAGGAAAAGCTCAGGGAAGACTTGAGTTCCTTTCTTGTCCTCTTCTCCAAGTGTGTAAAGAACTCCTGAGGCAATATTATATATTCATTTAACACACACACACACACACACACACACACATACACACATACACAGCAAGCCAAATACATATTTTCTGGAAGTAGCAACTATAGATGTCCAGATTACATTTCTGAAAAGATGCTAAACAAGTCCTTTGACCCAGGACTGATCATAAAAAGTGAATTAAATGTAGTTTATAGGTGGCAAAAAATGTTTCAACAACAAATTTGGTATACAAACTAGATCTGGCTGAAGTAGTTAGAACGACACCACAGTAGCTAACATTTGGTTAAAATGTGCTGTCGAGTGTAGACATGCTAGGAGATTTAAATCTTCAAAATTAGTCTCCAAGTGCTCAAATCATTCTTAATTTCCTGATAGAAAAATCGATGCTAGTGCGATAAACTTCTTGCGAGACTCACATATTTAGTAATTGGCAAGGTGGGTTTTGAGACCCTAGCATATCTGACCACACATGTCAAATATTTGCATTGAAAAAATTCTTTAGTATGAATATTCAAGCAAGATGTTTGTTCTAGAAGAGAAGGAGTGACTGGCTGTAAGAACAATGCCTAACTCTCAGCATTGCTGCCTCAAAAGACACAAAGGCCTTTAGTTGCAGATGACAGCACTGGGATTAGAAAGGCAGCCCTATTTGCTGTCTTGTCTTGACTTTCAGCAGATTTTTCCATTATTTAAGACAAAGCCTGCAAGAATATTATATCCCATTTTAGGTCTCAACAAGACATTGTGAAAGTTATCAAGAAAGTCTGAATCTTCAGTATCATTAACATCAGAGAGTGCAGGAGATAGAAGAAAACCATAAAATTAAAAAAATTCTCTTATGCTTTCTATTTTATTTTGCATTCCAACACACACTTACTTCTTGAGAACTTGCAAAAGGAAATCATGGATATTTTCTTCGGAGATGGTGTGCCTGAGATTGCAAACAGAAAGTCCTTGGATGGTATGCTCCACTAAGTCAAAGTTGAAAAAGTTAAATAACCCAAGGCAATCAAGTAAGCATTTTTCATGTGTCAGGAGGACTTTCATAATGCAATGACAAATGCCAGACTAAAGGTTTGAATCTGTGACCTCAGAAGGTCTCTCAACAGAGCAGAAACCTCTGGAAACCCTAAACCTACATGTGCTGTCTGGGGTTTACCCAGAAAGAGACCCAGGCCTATAAATCCAGTGTTCTGAAGACTTCTCTTGAGAATCATTCCTGGGCACAGGGGGCACCTGAGAACTAATTTGAGGCCCATCCCTGGGGCCTCACTAGGAACTTGGGCAATTAGTAGAGTGAAACTCTTTGCCTTTGGTTAGTGACTCACAGGAGCAGCCTGCATCTTAGAAACTGAAACATGGTTTGTAATCAAACCAGCAAACCCAGAATAAACATGCCAAAGGAAGTAATTGTCTGTCAATCTATGTCTAAGGATGCTTTCTGTACTTATAGAATAAACAAATATTATTGAGCATCCACTTATGTGTCAGACATATGTTGGCTGGGGATACTAGCACAATAAAAGCATTAATGGTGCTTGCTCTTTAGAGTCATCATGCAAGGAGCGCACAAAACTGTAGTTAAACCATTACTATGTTTGCACAAGTTTGAAAAAGGTGTATCATGTAGACATGTACCGCCTCTGTACAAACTGTTTGGTCACAAGACAATGCATTTATGCCTTTAGTAAAAGATGTTACCTTTCCAGAGAGAGCTCTCTAAGATTCATTTATTGTGAAGTGGACTGTGGTTTGGATTTTGGAGATGGTGTTGTTTAAAGTATATACTGCCTGCACAGGCAGGCAAATTTCAAACTAAGAATATTGCAGGGGGATTACTATAAGGTAAAAATTAAATACTGGAAGGAAAAATATAGAGAATATGTTGTTCTAGTGTATTTACCTTCCATTGTTTTTCTGTGCAAGGAGAAGTTGTGGGAATGATCATGTTGGAGTTAATGGGATTGAGGTTGCACAAGGCTTTGCATAACTTTAGGCTTGTCTTGAGCTAGCAAAGCTTCTATGGAAGTGATGACACATCATGTATAAACTTCTAATTGAAATCTAAGAAATGAATCTAAGAGTGGCAGTTTGGGACTCAGAAAAACAATTAGGTAACTGCTGTGGGTTTCCAGTGTGAATGCTTTGGAGCTAGAGCTCTGGTGGAAGACGATGTGATGACCCTGGCTTGTTGAGATCCCAAACACTAATAAATCATAAGAATCTTAACACAGGGTTCAGAGTCCTGCTTTTACCCTCCTGGGACACATTAGACAATTTTGAAAAACTGATTGTCTATGGAAAATGTGGATTTTCATAGAAATCTAAAGGGCTTGCACTGTGGGCCTCTTGTGGTAACTTGATGGAATAGTGTCTAATTCTTCATATGGAGAATCATAATTGTCTCTTTCAATTCTCACAGTAGGGAACTTGAATAAAGTGGTGACTCTTTCTCTCCTTGGCATATCTTCTTGAAACACATGTAAGTATGAAATACAGTGCTCCTATTTGGTAATAAGAAGTTAGTGATGGAGTTGTCTACACTGAGCTCATTTCATAGTCATTTCTTGTTCTTAATGTTTCTCATAACTGATAGTGTCATGGTTCATCCACTCATTCAGGAAATGGGTTAAAGTGGTATATATGCAATACATTGCCACAGGTCTATCTCATTTGATACATTTAGAAGCAATAAATAAACCATATATGCCTGGGAATCACTAAAGGAGAGTGATTATTGTAAAGACCCCAAAATGCAAGATTCTATTTTTTTAATGTGACACTCAAGAACCTTCAAGCAGAATTCTGCTTGTTATCTAGGGATAATTGTCAGTTCAAAATGTATTGACCAGTTAAATCCTGAATGTAAGTTTATCTTTTAATATCTGCCACTCTGATGAATGGATAAGATGTAGTTCTCTTTGGGTAAGGACACAAAAATTTTAATAACATGGGTTTACATCAATGTCATAAGGGATATGGCCATTTGTGGGGTTCTGGGAATATGAGCTGACTCTGGGAGGAGATTTAGGTGAGTGGTCATGCTTCTCCATTGTAGTAATTCAAATAAGGATTTAGTTTACCAATACTAGAGGTTAAAATTTATTGTTATCATTGCAAAAATCCATTCTTCCTTCTCTTTTTGCTTTCAGCATATCATGATCAAATAAATAGCATCAAAATATTTTCTACAAGCAAACACATCTAATTACTATTGCTACCATTATCATTAACTACATAGTATCTATACATCTGCTAGGTGCATGGTGCCCTTTGCTTCTTGACTCATTGAGATCTTACTCTACCTATAGAGTTCAGGCAGTTTCTTCATGGCTACCTCACACATATTCAACAATGGTCCACATTCCAGTTAACCAGCTCTACAAGTGGCAAGAGATATTCCAATGTCCTTGAGTAGTCACTTGGAGGTCAGAATCACTATTTAAGTGCACACATAATACATGTTGCTTACGTTAACTTCTGTCTCACAAATTTAGAATCAATTTCTGCATATATTTACCAGGTTGATGATACTATGGCTTATGGCTATGGATTAGGAAGCAGTGACAAAGGATAGAATAGATAAAACATCTATAATTGGTGACAGGAAGAGAGCAAACAAATATATATAATTTAATTACATTGTAATAAGTAACTGCTTTAGCAAATAAAATTGACTAAAGGCAAATAACTGAAATAATCTTGAGTTTCAGGTGGGAATATCAAGAGTCTGTAAACATTTATCTGAGGGAGTTCTCACAATCCATTTTTTAAATTTTTATAAATTAAAATACAATTGTGTTATCTTTTTACTTTCCTTCATCCAATTGCCCCTGGGTTACTCCAATAACAGTATCTCAATTTCATGGCCTCTACCATTTTTCTTTAATTGTTCTTTTATACACACATAAATTGTATATAAATATATGTGTGTATGTGTATCATATATTACTAAATATATAGATACAATCTGATCGGGGAATATGTTATTTACATGCATATGATTTCCAAATATTTGAAGATCTCACGCCTCAACGAAGAACCTTCTCTTTGTAACATATAACAACCAGAAATATTATAGGAAGCTATTACAGGAAACCATTATAGAAAAACAGACTGATCAAATGAAGAAAACAAGTGAACCTGTGGTGTCCAGCTCTGACTGATTCATTTGCTTAGTTCCATCTGATTCCCACAACTAATGCATCTAAGGCTCAGGGAAAATCATGGGAGTGGGGGAGGAAGGAGTGTGAGAGACAGGAACACAAAGTTCCTTGTGAGATTGTTATGCCTAGAAATGTTATGGAAACTACATCTAGAAAGTGTCAACAATGTGGCTCCCTAAATAACACATGACAATGATTAACAACAATAGACATGCTAATGCAGAAAGGGTAAACCTCATGACACCCCAAATTCGATACAAAACAAAACAAAAAACACAGACAGCTAATAAATACCTATGGTGGGGAGGAAATGTGTTCTCCAGGAGTTAGCTCTCCAATTACTTATTCAGAACCAAAGAGTCAACCACCCATCTTTTTATTCCCATAGTTCAGTGATTAGGAACTTTTATTCTTGTTGCTGAGAACTTTCTCTACAAATAGTGCCTTTGTTTCAGAGGAATCAGTCTTTTTTTGCAGTAGAGGCTGCGTAAAAATCAGCAGACCCACTAACACTGGCTCAGTGTGGTAACTCATTTGGGAGTAAATGGGGGCATCCACCAGTACTCAGACGTGCATCTTTATTCTGAAAAAGCAGCTAATAAACCATAAGTTTAATTGAGAAATTGAAATAAGATGGGCACAGTTGAGTACCCCATGCATCTCTAGCTGTATAAAGAGTGTTCAATGGAGAGCTGCAAAAACCTGAATAAATGTGAAAGCCAAGGGAAACTATATGCTCAATATACAAGTATAAATGTACGGAACTTTCAAAATATTAAAATATCGTCTAAACTTGTCACGTCTGCTGCGCGGCCTGTGTCCGAGAACGTGCAGAGGGTGTCAGGGATTGACAACACAGAGACTCGTTCAATGATATAAAGAAAACTTTAAACAGGCTCCAAAAAGGTTCAAGAAAACCTCCTAAGAAAAGCTCCCACCAGAGAAGCTTCTGCTCTCTCCTCTACCCTGGCTGGTTCTGCTCTCACCCCAGAGGTGTATGTGTGTGGGTTTTGAAGGTGCGGTTAGTCTTTGGACAAGGTCGAGGTCAGGGCGGTTTCCGTGGGAAGGCCTTTTCCAGGAACTTATTGTATCGTTTTTAGTAAACATGTTTTTACTAAACATTGTCTTACAGCTGCCTACTCCCAGGCAGAAGGGGAAGTGGGTCTCTGCTCAAGGTCTGGTGTTCCCACAATTCACCCCTTTTTATTTTCAAACGAGGCACTCATGGCTTAGGTCAAGTAGGGTCACCCTCCCTTGCCCGTCTTCGGGGGACCTTGAACCCCTGTCTTAGGTGGGAGGGGTCTTCCCCACAGGTTGCCTGTCGTCGGAGACACCCCAACCTTAAATCATCTGTAACCAACCTTCATGGCTATCGGGATTGCCATGGGCTAATCTAAGCAATACTTGGTTACGGATCTCTTGCCTCTGGAACAAGGCACGTTTGAGCTCAGCATAAAGCCAGAATGCCTACTGCCACTGCCACCATTTCCAGGACCCCCATTGACATAGCGCCTCTCCATCACCATACCCATCACCAGATCTGGGCCATAACATTCTACCAGCCTTCATCTGTTACAAGGGTAACATGCACGTGATTTACATTCTGTTACAAGGGTAACCCGCATGTGATTTACATTTACAATTTGATAAAGTTTACAATCGTTTCAAGATCTGCTCAGGAAAGCATTTAGAAAGTGCACTTGCACAGATACATTAGGTACAATCATTGATGTTACACATGTAGCATTATGAAAAATATGAACAATAGTTGTCGCATTAGGACAAGTTGCATTTCTCCAGAAAAATACACTGGCCTAGTCGTGATTCCAGAAACAGGAACCATTAAGTCTGATATTTCAAGTGACCATGTCCTGTTCAAATACTGAAAAGAGGCTTTTGCCACTCATAGTCCATACCAATGTCCAAATGCTTTAAATGGGTCCTTTTTTTTCTCTGTTGGCTTCACGATGAAAACTCATGGGTCCGGAAGGTTGATGCAGCAGGTCTGTTGAGAAACTGGAAATCTCGAATCGACTGTTTTCTTTCTTTCTTGGGCTCTAGATTCGATGACATCAAGGGTCAGGAACACTGATTTAGGAGATCTCACTCAAACTGGCTTAGGTAGGCTCCCATGGTCTCAGGTCCAGTTTTTCTCTGCTCCATGCATCTCACTAAATGGTCTGACAGCTGCCGAAGCTTTATTCTTTTCCTGCAAGAAAACACAAACATGCCCTTGACCCCAAATTAGGGTCTTTTCCACTGTCTAGTGCATGGATGTCTCCATTTGACCTGAGCAATGGTTGCTCAAGTTCCATCATGCCAGAATCTGTCTGAAGCTCACTGGCATTCACATTATAAAATTTTAAAATCAGGAGTGTATTATTTGATGAGTCATGTGGGGACTGGGGGCATTATTCCCCCTTTTTTATTTTCTAAAAAAAATTTTTTTGAACTGTTGAAGCTGGACCACAACAGTAGAAGGATTTGTTTACCCTCCTTGGTTAACTATCTAGGTAAATTGGGATTACTACTTAGATTATTTGTAGATGCCCATTAAAAGGGACATATCCATTAAATATTTCCCAAAAACTTTTGAAAATCACTCAAAGATTGTAAACTATACTGTGTCCAAATAACTTTTGAAAATTATTGGAAGTCTGTGAGTAGTCTTTCCCAATCTAACCTGTAGAGCTCTCACTAGCTGACAAGGCCTCATTTGTATCTTAAATTTTTCTGTTAAAACATTAACAGACTGGCTGAATGTTCCTTTTGGCTATATAAAAAGCAATCTAGGTAGTTTTTTAACTATTTTTGAAGGGATTTAAGTATCCTTTTAATCATATAAGCAGTTCACACTCACACATTTACAATCACATTTCATACATACCGGTGTGGCCAAACCATACATTCAGAACATACATGTATCTTTTAGTCATCCTTTTTCCCTAGGTCATGATTAGTCTGTTGTAATGAAGCTTCCTTAATTGAAATCTATGTAAAAGAACAACTCCAGCCAATCCTTGAACTAAAAGGGTTAAAAGTCCTGTATGTTCCTTATCATTCCTCCATTTGAGCTACAGTCATGGGGTATAGCCGTACCTACTCCTTGTAATTCTGTAGATGCAAGGTGGAGAGGCCAGGCTTTTGGCCAAAAGTTTTTAGAGATGACTCACAAAATAGAACTTAAATGTAAACAAAAATTTCCATTCCATATACCTTTGTCTTTTTCTTTTTTTTTTACTTAATACCAGTACCTCCTTTATTAACCGTTACCAATTTTCAATTCACCCACTTTTAATCCATCCTCCAACTGAGGGTGATCTCTCAGGTTCCCCTTTCTTTCCTGACCTTGGTGTCAGGCGAAGGCCTGGAGATTTAATCCAATCCACCCTCCAACCTAGGGTGATCTCTCAGGTTCCCCTTTCTTTCCTGACCTTGGTGTCAGGCGAAGGCCTGGAGATTTAATCCAATCTACCCCCTCAACTGAGGGCGATCTCTCTGGGTCCCCTTACTTCCCTGACCTTTGTCAGGCGAAGGCCTGGAGATTTAATCCGGTACCCCTAGTTTGGTACCCCTTTTTAACACATCCACAAAGCCTTACTGGCCAGCCTTTTAGATCTCTCAGTTCCCCTTTACTTTCCTGACCTCAGTGGATCAGGCGAAAGACTGGAGATTTTTTATTTTATTTCTTATTTTACCCTTTTTTTTCATTTCTTTTTTTTTCTTTTTCTTTTTCTTTTTTTTTTGAGACTGGGTTTCTCTTTATCCTTTTGGAGGCTGTCCTGGAACTTGCTCTATAGACCAGGATGGCCTCATTCCTTCCTATCTCTGCCTCCGGAGTGTTGGGATTAAAGGCGTATGCCACCAACACCCGGCTCTCTGAATACCATAGCAAACATCCTCCCAATCTGGGACATTTAAGCCTTCCCCAGTAATGAACCATGGGCTCCCTCATTCAATCCATTTTAAAAAGCCTGCCATGGTTGTAGTCCCCTGTTCTTCAAGCAACTTTTTTACGTGATACTGTAATTTAAACTTCCAGGGACTATTTCCCATTGTTTCTTTTCCTATTTTCCTCCATCTGTCCCTGGCTGGCAAAAGGGACGACTCTGTCCACTTACCTCGCTTTCACAATCTCGGTGGGACCTCCAATTGTCACGTCTGCTGCATGGACTGTGTCCGAGAACGTGCGGAGGGTGTCGGGGATTGACAACACAAGAGACTCGTTCAATGATATAAAGAAAACTTTAAACAGGCTCCAAAAAGGTTCAAGAAAACCTCCTAAGAAAAGCTCCCACCAGAGAAGCTTCTGCTCTCTCCTCTACCCTGGCTGGTTCTGCTCTCACCCCAGAGGTGTATGTGTGTGGGTTTTGAAGGTGCGGTTAGTCTTTGGACAAGGTCGAGGTCAGGGCGGTTTCCGTGGGAAGGCCTTTTCCAGGAACTTATTGTATCGTTTTTAGTAAACATGTTTTTACTAAACATTGTCTTACAGTTGCCTACTCCCAGGCAGAAGGGGAAGTGGGTCTCTGCTCAAGGTCTGGTGTTCCCACATAAGCTCAAAAACAAAAGGTAGACACTTGAGAAGGACTCAGGACTTTACATGGTCACCACGATCGGTGCACAGGTTGATCAGCAGAAGATGATAGTTGGAGGATTCTAGGTGTTGGTGTGCCATGTGCCCCTGCCATTAACTGACTACTCAACTAAGTATTCACAGAGAAAACCTTGTGAGGGAAGCTTAAAATGGCAATGACAATGACAAATAAAAACAATGATGATAATGGTAAATAACCAAGAAGATCTAATCATTCATATGCCACAACTTCTCTTCACAGACCAAACAGAGTTAAAAAAGGTAACCAACATTGGAAATTTGAAATACAAAACAAAATCCAGAGCTGCTACAGCATATTGAGTTTTTAATGAAGTATGTCATGAAATGAAACAGCATTCATTTCATATTTTATAGCTAATATATGATAAGTGTTAGCAATAATTATTAGAATAGTTAGTTCTAAATGCAATAAAATAACAAAATGTGAGTGGAATTGTTTCCAGGTGAAGATAACCACAATTAAGTTAGAAGTATAAGATCCTTGTAAAAAATGAGTAAAGAGTTAAAATATGTGACAACTATTTAAAATTCTGAGAGCATAAAGAAATGCTAAATTTTATTGAGGATATGAAAAGTTGAATGTAGCTGAATGCAATATATAGAGAATGACCTGGCAAGGCTGAGGCTCAATGCCAAATTGAGTTGAAGGCTTCAGAATGAGTTCAGGGTCTGAGAAAATCAGTACAGAGATGAAAAATACCACTTTAAAAATACAGAAGTTTAATTCTAGTATATGAGTAATGAATCCACCCAGAAATTTGATTTAAGTTCAAAATTTGTATCTTGGTTAAAATTTTAAACTTCATTTAAGTGTCAAGAGTATGGAGGATAATAAAAACTGGGATGCTCTAGAGCACAGGAACAAATGAGGTTTTACAGAAAACAAATTGGGATTAATTTTAGGAATAGCGTTAATAAATTTCGGTGTATGCACACTCAGTGGAACTGACTTATTGCTAATGGAATCTTTACTATAATGGTTAACCCAGCAAGCTGAGTAAGGTGGTAGTAGAAACAAGATCCTATTTATCTAAATAGAGACTAAGTTAATTTGGATCTAGTTTCAATCATTGTGAGGGTTAGTTTATTTCTATTCACTCTTTCATGTATAAGTGCATGTGGAGATGGCAGATGCTCTGTACAGTTTCTAGGTTCCTTTGACCAAGGACTACAAACAACAAATGACAGTTCCTCAGAGACCATAGAGAGTCACTGAAGAGTATTCCTTAATGATGTATACTATTCTGCTTTATATGTATGTCATGTTTTCATTTCATGCACACACATATAGGCTGTGTGTGTATGTATATATATGTGTGTGTATGCACTAGATAGTGTCCCTAGATCCATCAACAGAGTACAGCTCTAGAGTGGGGGTCTTGTCACAGGTTGGAACATGGACTTGGTAAGTAACTGCGTAGAGCTGGGCAGATCTAAGGCTGGACAACAGTACAGCTGTCTTGGCCACTCATTGACCTAGGCTCCTGGCTACCTCCAATATGCACAACAGGAAGCTTCACCTGTAAGTTCAAAACAGTGTTCTACTTCTCTTCATTCCCCACTTAGCAACAATTAGAGGTGACCTTCAAAACAGCATTCCACTTCTCTTCATTCCCCACTTAATAACAATTAGAGGTGACCACATCCTTTCTCCAAGGGCTAATTCCTAAACATACTCACCAGGTTAATGATTTCTTGTCTCCATCCTAAATGCTGACTATGGACTTTTTCATCCATTGGCCACAGAGGGGAGAGCTGGTGACTTGATTTACAGCTATAGGATGCTCATGCAGATCTACAGGAGTCTGTTTTGGAAAAGCCAATGTTGCTTCGTGGTCATGGTCTGGAACAATTTGGTACAGATGAGAGGTGGCAGAGGAGGACAGGTATGAAATATTTATAAATCTGCAATACAAAAGGCACTTACAGATACAGCCTTTTTCTTGATTTTGAGAAGGGCCCAAGAGCAGATGGGATTACTGTTATCACTCCTGTTTAAAAATGAGATCAATAGAAGTCCAGGAAGAAAAACACAGAAACTGGGTCTGAATTTGCATCATCAATGACTCCTTCTATGTGTGTTATTCTTTCTAAATGATGGTTGACCAAGAGGCAGAAACTTAGATTCATTTACTCAGTGATAAAGACCTGTCATTGTCATGAAATAAAGTAAATTAGAAAATAATCTCAAACTGCCTATTTCCAGATATGTGAGTTTTCATTACTATGATTATGCTGTAATTTTCCAAGTTGTATATAGAGACATGATACAAATTCAATAACTAAAATTGGTCCCTTTTCAGTGGGTATTTTCCTAGGTTTGGAATTCATTCAGCAGCTATTTTCTTTCATCACTTTGAAGATGTCCTTCCATGCATTTTTATTTCCCATCTCCAGTTTAAAACATTCAGTTTATAAGTTCATTTTTTATATCCAATACTGATCATAGTGGTTTATTATTGCTTTTTTATCAAACTCAGTATCTTAAAACAACATGCAGTTGTGACGTTTTCCTTACTTAGCTATCTGAGCACCATCTTGTTGGGCTTTCTGCTCAAATTCTCAGGGACCCACAGAGTGTTTACAGGGGTGTGGCCATTGCTGCAGAGTGGTGAGCACTTCCAAAGTCTGTTGAGAGAACCTAGTTCCTTGTTATTAGAGGACTGAAGTTACTTTTCTTTCTGGTTGCCAATTTTGAGTGCTATGTTTCTAGGAATTACTCAGGTGTTTTGCATATAGTCCTCTCATGGGTACTCTTAAAACACAGCACATTACTTCTTGAAAGCAACTGAAGTATATCTTTCTCCAATTTGGTTACATGGAGCTTTAACTTTAAAAAAATTGTGTCTTTATATGTATATACCATTGTATACAATGTATAATGATAAGACAAATCTCTATGTAATGCATTTTAGCATGGGAGAGACATCCTATCATTTCTATTCTATTATATTAGGAAGTGGCAAGTCCAGTTCTGTCCACAGTATAAGGATGGGCTTTATACACAGGGGAGATCCATTGTGAATCGTCTTTGGGAGGATTTGCAACATTTGGAGTCATCGTAAAGTTGTGTCTTATCAAGTCCATGGAGTAAATGTTATTGGTCCGTCCTACTGTGTGCTTTACCTTCTACGTGACTTTTAGCTCTTTGTTCCTTTCTCCTGATTCATCTGTATAGTTGTATTGAATTCTGAACACTCCATCAGGAGTATAAATTGTTTTCCTGATAAGAGCCAAATGATAAATAATTTAAGGTTTTGAATCATAATCCCAGTTGCATTAAATTTTGCAAAGGTAACCAGAAGTGGCTATAGATAATATATAAATTAATGCATTGGTAGTCTTTGAAAAGCAACTTAATTGTGTGGCTAATAAAATTAAAATACAACATACTTTTTGTTTCAAAAATATCTTTTTTATTTTTAATTGATTAAAATTCTGAACTCTTCTACATCTTGTAGTGTGTACAAAAACAGATGGTGGTCACATCAGCTGGCAGGCCATAGTTGCTTATCCCTGCTTTATATGAATAAATTATAAAGACAAATAGAAGCTCTAAATTACATTATCTTCCTGTAGTAGGGATTTTATTGTACTCCCTGGCAGGTGGTAGTAGGGACAAGATCATATTTATCTAACTAGGGACTAAGTTAATTTGGATCTCGTTTCAATCATTGTGAGGGTTAATTTATTTCCACTCACTCTTTCATGTATAAGCGCATATGGAGATTGCAGATGCTCTGCTCAGTTTCTAGGTTCTTTTGAACAAAGACTACAAACAATAAATGACAGTTCCTCAAACAGACCACAGAGAGTTGAATGTCAGACTAACACATTTATTTACAACCCTTCTTCCTAAATTCTTCCCTCCTAAAGAATGTAATAATATCTATATCACTTAGTCAATATAGCAGTGTCTTAGGTCTGTAACAGAACTGGTTATATAAAGAAATGATGCTCTCTTCTCTCTCTGTTCCCCCAGATCCAATCCCCTCATCGCTTCCTCAGTTCTGCAGCAGAACAATCTTGACAGCCTTCCCTGCCCTCCTGTCCCCATCTTCTGTGGATTTGACAGATCTTCCCCTCCTTATCTCCCTCTCCCTACTCATTGCTTTGTGCTGGCTCCCAACCCCAGCAGGCATAGTTTTGCTAACCCAAAGGCTACTGTTGCCAAGGAAGCAGGTAGGCTAACAAAGGATCCTCACCTATTTTCCTGCTCCTCCAGATATAATCATCCAGTCTCATCCCCAGATCTGGAACAGAAAATCTACTACACTTTCTCTTTCCACTCTGAACCTGTCACTGAGAGGTCACAAATATCTTCTCCTCCAGCCTTCCTTCTCTCAATTCATACCATTATCCCAGCTACCAACACCAGCAACCTGGGAACCCACCAGATGAACAGACCGGGGAAATAGGTCCATAGAAAGATTCCAAACAAGAAACACAAACTGTTAATAATCTCCTAAAGTCCAGGAAGGAAGTAAAAGCCAAGGAGCAAAACATTTATTCAATAGAAACAAAATGAGTTATCATTACCCATGCCTATAATCATCCCAATGCCAAATGCTTAGATGTCAGTGTAAAAATGTAATTAATAACAACCAGAAAATGATGTCTTGGCTGGAGACTAGCAACCCTACCAGAGAAGGCACTGAATATTCCAACAGAGCTGTAGCCCCTTCAAGTCAGTCTGTATGAAGATGATAGAGGACCTTAAAGAGGAAATGAATAAATCCTTTATATAAATCCAGGAAAATACTCAGAAACAGTGAAAGGGAATGAACAAAACTGCTCAAGACCTGAATATAGAAGTAGAATTGATGATGAAAACCCAAACAGAAGGAAAGCTTGGAGTGAAAAAAATAGAATTTGAACATGAATTACAGACTCAAGCTTCACCAACAAATTCAAGAGTCAAAGAAAAAGAGTCTCAGGCATTGTAGATATGATAGAAAAAATGGATACATTGGCCAAATAAAATGGTAAATTAAATCATGACACAAATCATTCAGAAAATCTGGGACATTGAAGAGATCATAAATAAAAATAAAAATAATAGAAGAAGTAGAAGAAACACAGCTCAAAGAATCAGAAAATATTTTCATTGAAATCATAGAAGAGAAATTGCCTAACATAAAAAAGGAGATGGCTATGAAGATACAAGAAGCTTAAAGAACAACAAATAGATTGGACCAGAAAAGGAAGTCCCTGTGACACACAATAAATCAAAATACTAAACCCATGGAGCAACATTATAGCTTTTAGTATTGTTTTATTCAATATTATATTAATACTTTTTATTAAAAGCTGTAAGAAAAATATGAACAAATGACATATAAAAGCAGAACTATTAGAATTACACCTAACTTCTCAATGTAAACTCTAAAAGCTAGAAGATCCTGGACAGATGTGCAACAGGCTCTAAGTGTCCAGACTACTATATCTAGCAAAACTTTCAGTTACCATAGAAGGATAAAATAATATATTTCATTCTAAAACCACACTTAAGCATTATTTATCTACAAATTCAGCCTTATAGAGTATTCTAGAAGAAAAGCTACAAACTAACAAGGTTTTCTATAAGAACAATAGCACAGAGAATAGATAATCCCATACCAGAAAAATCAAAAGAAGGGAAAATCATTCACATTATAACCATCACTGTGAACAACAAAAAAATAAGAGGAATCAACAAGCATTGGTCATTGATGTCTCTCAGTATCAATGGCCTTACACAGACTCACAGAATGGTTGTGAAAATAGGACCATACTTTCACTATATCCAAGAGAAACATATTAACATCAATGGCATTACCTCAGGGTAAAGAGTTGGAAAAAAGATATTACAAACAGATGGACCTAAGAAACAAGCTGGTGTAGCCATTTCAATATCTAATAAAACAGATTTCAAACTAAAACAATACAGAGCCGGGTGTTGGTGGCTCACGCCTTTAATCCCTGCACACAGGAGGCAGAGACAGGTGGATCTCTGTGAGTTCGAGGCCAGCCTGGTCTACCCAGCAAGTTCCAAGACAGGCTCCAAATCAGTACTGAGAAACTCTGTCTTGAAAAACAAACAAACAAAACAACAACAACAACAAAAAGCCAATACAGAACATTTCACCCAAACACAAAAGAATATACACACTTCTGTGCACCTCATGGAGTTTTCTCCCAATGAAACAAAAGGCTAGAGCCAGATGGTTTTAGTGTAGAATTTTACCAGACCTTCAAATAAGTGTTAAAGCCAAAACTCCTCACATTATTCCACAAAATATAAACAGAAGAAGCATCACCCAATTTAACCTATGAAGCCACAGTTACCCTGATCGCCAAGCTACACAAAGACCCAAACATAAAACAAGATACACTTAACCTGATAGAAAAGTACATGGGGAATAGCCTTAAACACAATTGGCACAGAAAACTTTGTGAATAGAGCACCATTTACTCAGGCAATAACATCAACAATCAATAAATTGTACCTAAACGAAACCTCTGTAACACCAAAAAACACTGGTCATTTGGACTTAG
Organism: Mesocricetus auratus; assembly: GCF_017639785.1. Taxonomy (NCBI): domain Eukaryota; kingdom Metazoa; phylum Chordata; class Mammalia; order Rodentia; family Cricetidae; genus Mesocricetus; species Mesocricetus auratus. The sequence goes on along the minus strand of NW_024429266.1, from coordinate 19,399,299 downwards.
TGGCAGCCTAAAGAATGGGAAAAGTGTTTTATATACTCCACATCTGATAGAAGGCTCGTATCCAAAATATATAAAGAACTCAAGAAACTTGATATCAATAGAAGGGAAAAAATCAAAAGAAGAATGAAAGGTAACTTCCTCCATTGTATGACTGAAATTAAAAGCTGTAATAGTTCATGCTGTTGACCAATTGAATGACTACAGAAATGTGATGACATTGAAATTTTATGAACTATACTAAGAGTCCCAGAATATAAGTTGTTCCAGTTTGAAGCAAAGGATGTTTTATCACTGGAAAAAATGCTATTCTTTAAAAAAAATTGAATTCCGAGAACTGCCAATATTTAAAGACAAATGTGAATGACCAGCAAAGTGGAAATCAGCTGACATCAGGCTGAGTTTAAAAAATAAGAAGTACTGGATAATTATCCACATTTTATTAAGATAGTGGGGAGAAGAGGAGTTAAACTGTTAAACTGTCCACTAGGAACTTAACTTGCCCCTTGAGAGAAGAGCAAGGAAGCAAGGGGAGGGTGACCATCATGTCTTATTTTCTTTTCTTCTTTTCTTTTTTTGGTTTTTCAAGACAGAGTTTCTCTGTAGGTTTTGGAGACTGTCCTGAAACTCTCTTTGAAGACCAGGCTGGCCTTGGACTCACAGAGATCTGCCTGCTTATGCCTCCTGAGTGCTGGGATTAAAGGCGTGCACCAGCACTGCCTGGGTTCATCATGTCTTATAGTAGTTATTTCTAGACTAAGTTTCTTCTTCAAGAAAATTAAGTCATGATCTTACCACAGCTAGGGTCCATACTGATATCTATTGGCCCTTGGTGTCACCAAAGTCCACAGGGATGCCCAGGGTCTAGGATGCAACCTGTGACCATGTTGGTGTCTGAGGGCTGTGCTGCTGCTAAACCATGTAGACTTGAATGGCCAGCAATGTCACCTGGGGCCATGGTGTTATACAAGCCAGGGCTTCTGCTGAGGGTCCTATCTGGGTCCATGGCCCTACTGTAGCTTGGGTCTGTGTTAATATACATGGCTTCTAAGACCATCAATAGCCCTGCTAATGATAGGTATCAAGGCAGCTGTCTAAAGACTTGTTGGTGTCCAAGGGACACACTCCATTGGGGACCATGCCAAACCTGGTAGCCTGCACTGCTGCTAGGGGCCATGGTGCCATCTGAACCCTGGCTGCTTCCTAAGACCATATCTGGGTCCATTAGCCTACATCATGTGGTATTTGTATTGATGTCCATGGCCTATGTTGCCACCAAAAGCCACAAGGATGCCAGAGATCTAGGCCACAACCTGTGGCCACATGGGTTTAAAGAACAGTGATGCCTCCAGGGCCAAGTTGTTCTGAATGGCTGACACTGTCACCCAGGGCCATGGGGTTGTCAAGAACAGGACTATGACTGAGACACATGTCCGGGTCTGTGGACCTACTGCAGCCAGGTCTGAGTTGACATTTGTGACTCCTGTTGCCACCAAGGGCTGTGTGGATGCCTGGGGTCTAGTCAACCACTTGAGGCCAAGTTGGGGTCTGAGGGCCATGTCACTGCAGGGGCCATACTAATCTTGGGGGCCTGTGCTGCTGAGTCCATGGAAATGTTGGGGCCCAGGCTACTGCCTAGGGTTATGTCTGAACCATGTCTGCAACCCTGCGGTGGCTAGAGTCTGGAGTGATGTCCAAGGTTCCTGTTACCACCGAGGACTCTGTGGATTCCCAGGGTCCAGTAAGCTGCCCCCCAAGTCAGAATAGTAGAAGAACTAGCCCTGACCTTCACCAGCTGCAGTGCACAGGAGGGTGAGCTCGGCAACCTACCAGAGCAGCATACCAGCACTAACTGGGTTGTCAGGGGCACAGGTGAGCCAGCCCTGAGGGTGTGAGAACAGGAAAGCTGACACCCCCATCATGCTCCCTACCCCTCCCATGCTTGTATGCTCCCTATAGAATTGGGAGAGAGGATCCTACACTGAGCACGGACAAACAGTAGAGATGGCTCTGGTCACCCAGGCCTATGACCAGGGCTGAGAGTGGGCCCACCCCAGCATCTACCTCTCTATGAACTGTTAAAACATGAGAAGAAGGTGAATCTACAGATCCAAAACTTCAGGATCTCCACGACACAGGACAATGATGACACTCCAGCAGAATCCATAGTGAGAGTCCATTGTTGAAAGTGTGACAGAGGACAGAGGCCTTGAACCAGACCCGAGACTCAGGGCAATGGACACTTGAAGATGAAGATAAAAGGACTATAGGGTAAAATGTGTGTGTGATTTACCATTCCACACCACAGCTTCCACAGTGAATTTTTTGTAAATCGTTCTTGTTTTTTGGTGTGATCTGGTTGTTTGGTAAGTTTGGTTTTGGTTTTTATTTTAAATTTTGTTTTGCATTGAGTGGGGAGGTTACAAGGGCCAAGGGGGCAGGTGGAATGGGAAGGATTGGGTTGCTTGATATGAAAACACAAAGAATCAATAACAGCTAACCAAATAAGAAAAAAAGGAAAAAGAAATAAAATATGGCCTTTCCTAATGTGAAGATCTTACCAAAGTTCTGAAAAGACGGTCATCTTTTCAAATGTCACAAAGCGTATCAGTCCCTAAACTAGTTAGTACTTGTACAATGATTGCAAACAGTCTGAAGATGGGTTTTCTGGAATGTGTTCATGGACAGAAAGACTTTCCTTTTTCCTAGCTTTTAGTGAATGTGCTATTTGACAACCTCAAATATGTAAAAGAACCTTGTCATCATCCTAAGCCACACCTTCTGCATTCTCCCTCACATCCCATTTCCCACTTTGTCCTTAACAATTCCCTTCATACTTGTATCCTTTGTTGTTTTGGTACTCATTGATTAGAAGTCTTATATTTTAACAGTCTTTTGCTACTGCTTTCTCTTTTTTAGCAAGAGAAAGAATCTCTGTCAGCCCAGTAGTATATGTACTGGCCATTCTGAGGAGTTAGAACTGTGCAAAAACAGGAAAAAACCCTCTTTCCCACTAGAAAGATAGAAAACTTCACCCTACCTATTAGATGGAGCTGTGTCTAACAGACAGGATTAACCTCTAGGAAGGGAGATTCGAACTCCATTTTGGTGCAGACTTGGGCACTGTTGGAGATTTATACTTTCAAAATGGGATTTTCTATTCAAGGGCAGTGAGCTTATGACAGGAGCGTTTTTTTCCTTAAATGTTCCAAATGAAAAATAAATAACTTCTGAATTTTCAAAGAACAAACTCTGGGTAAACATCTTGTGGCTGGTAATCTAAAACTTCTCCTGTTTTTCAAATTGTTATTGTTATTCCACATTGTTCCAGGGGACATTATTTGCCCTGGGGAAAGATCAGAAGAATCTGGAGAGAAAGTCAACTGCATTTTAAAACAGACTTTTAAGAACTCATAACTGAAGCATTAGTATCGAAACTGAAAGAGGCTTTAAGTTTAGCAACGTTTTCTACATAGAAGAGTTTCTTGCAGTTTGGACAGAATGGTTTCAAATATCAAAATCTAAGCACTAATATATTGTGTGTGAAATATAATGTGAACTATGAAGCTGAGAAGAATTCAGTGTTTTCTGTTTGAAAAACATAAAGACACACAACCTTTGGAGAAGAAGGCATTGCATTTAATGGGATAGCAGGGAAGTCAGACACTTGCCCCCACCCCCAGGTATATGTATGCCTTCATCAAGGACAGAAAGGAGTCCTTGAAACAGGAGAGTGTGAATGATTCTCACTTTCTAGAGAAGCTGTTCAGAAAGGTTTGAGTCCTGGCAGGGAGGGTAGGTTAGTGAGGTGCTAGATGGATGGTTTGAAGATGATAAGTTGAGTCAGGTTGGCCACATCACCGAACTACAGATAGAGCTGAACAGTCTAGGACTGTAAGAGGCTGATGGAGGGATGGTGGACACAGCATGGTCACTGACTGGCCACAAACAAGACATTAAGTGCTGGGATCTGATGAAAGAACATGGAAACACCAGAGTCCTCTCAATGTGTGACAAGAGGGTTGACTGTGGGCCATGTATCTTCCTGAAATCTAACAGAAGTAGAAATGAGCATAGGAGAGCTTCCTTTTCCTTCAGGGTGAGAAACATTACACAGAACTGCATTCACTACAGGAATGCGAAGAGAAGTAGAAGGAAAGGAAAGAGCAGAAACCCACATTTAATTCATTACTCAACCAAGAATACTCATCTTTGACTGACTGGGTTTACATAAAAAATAATCTAGGTAATTTTTCCTCCATCAGCAGAATTAGGAGTTCTGAATGACAATGTAGACAGAAAAGGGGACCTTCTTAGTTTGTTTACCTGGTTACATTGTATAATGCATGCATCATGGCTTTGCATATTTTATTTGGTATTTCTGTAATTTGACAACATTTTACAAGGAGAACAATGTGTACTCATGTATTGTTTTGGATACTGAAGCTAACTTCTCTGTGTAATAAAATACTTAGATTTTCTCAAAGATTATTCCTTCTAATTAGTAAGATGTATACATCACTCATTGTTTTTCTCAAAATCTGAATCTATAAATTTACTCCCATTGTTCTCTTTTTGGATTTTTCTGAAGAAAGGAAGAGTAAAATGTCTGTTATTATTTCATGTCTATCTTGGAAAATTGAATTTTATGGAAGAATTCCTATCAGAATTCCTTACTATTTACATTTCTCAATTTTTCTACTATAATAGAATCATCTAATTTATTTCACAAAGGAGTTCTTCTGACTTGAATTTCCACCTAGTTCCCTTGCCTTGCCTTGGTGACTTGGTTTACAAGGGGAAGGAGGAGGCTCACACAGAAGGATGTTTTCTAAAGTCCTTCTGTTCCTCTTAGCCCTCCTAACCAAGTCATCTCGCACTTGGATTCAACTCTTAGGAAGTTCTCAGACGATTTCTCCCTAACCTTTCCTGCCTCACCAATTTCACAGAATTCTCAGCAATCTTTTCCTTCAAGGACATCCTCTTCTTCCCTGAGACTTTAAAAAGTTTCTTTCTATGAAGGATTATTTCATTATCAGCTCCAGAAAGCCCTCTCCTCCATCTGCCACCTCAAAAAAAATAAGCAACGAATAGACCTAGTCACTTGCATTCAGGTGATACGGCCAGAATCCTACAATTATCCTATGCTGATTAGAAAGTTTTCCATTTAATGTCTCCTTCCCTCTTTGTGACATTTCCTTAGTTCCCCTTCGTTGGGAGTTCTATTAGTGGCAGATAGGAAATGCAGGGTTCCTTTAGAGTTCCATGTATGGCTGCATGAAGATAGGTTGTCTAGGAAGTTTAGCTTGTCCCAAATCCATTTCTTAAAAGATCTCTTTAGTTTTTGCATTTCTTATCTTATTAAACATAAGGCAGTTAGATGTCTGTACATATCCTTTGTACTCTCCACTTGCTCGAGCATCTAATTTATATTAATAGAATATTCCATTGAGTAATGTTTAATGTGTGGCTTATAATTCAACAAGAAACAGATTGGTTCCTTTAAATTTAAGCTCAAAATGAACATAAGATCATACTTTGACCTTGTAATTATCTTCTGGAGTAGGGCCAATGGCTGTCTGTACACAGGTCTTGAAAGTGACCTGTGTTTTTATTATGTTAACAAAGAGGTTGAGGAAATGGAATGCAATTATTAGAGGCTGGCTCCCTGCTCCACTTTTGCCCTCTCCCTGGCCCTGGCTGTGATGTGGGAGACGTCTAATCACATGAGACCCTGGTTTTATAATTTTACCTATAATCTTCCGTATGAAAAAGATGAAATGATTTTGACATATATTAGCAACTATGATAGGGATTTCCTACCCATCACTTTCCGCAGGGCATCCTGAACTTCTTTGTTTCTCAGACTATACACGACGGGATTTAGCAGAGGTGTTATAACAGTGTAAGTCACTGAGATCAGCTGGTCCTGGTCCCTGGTGTTCTCTGACTTGGGCTTGAAGTAGGCAATGGAGGCACAGCCATAGTGGATCACAACCACAGTGAGGTGGGAGGCACAGGTGGCAAAAGTTTTCTTCCGGCCCTCAGCTGAGGCAATCTTGAGTATGGTGGAGATGATGAGGACATAGGAGACAAATAGAAAAGTGGCAGGTGCTGTGATGGCCAAGAGGCTGAGAACTAATGTCAAGATATCATTGACCACTGGCACTTCACAGGCCAGATCCAAAATAGGTCGGACATCACAGAAGAAATGTTCAATCAGTGAGTTGCAAAAAGGCAACCTGAAAATGGACACAGCCTGGATGAGTGAGAAAAAGAATCCCGTAGCACAGACTGAAGATGCCAGAATGGTGCACACCCTCCAATTCATGATGATCGTATAACGAAGTGGGTTGCAGATGGCCACATAGCGATCATAACCCATGACTGCCAGCAGGAGACAGTTTGTGATTGCAAATCCAAGGAAAAAGAAGAGCTGTGTACCACAGTCCTCCAGGGAGATGGTTTGGCTCAGACCCACAAGGCTACCAAGCATTCGTGGGATGATAACCAGGGAATAGAAAGTCTCTGAAGTGGAGAGAACACTTAAGAAGAAATACATGGGGGTGTGAAGGTGGTGGTCAATGCGGATAATGGTCACAATGATGACATTGCCAGCCAGAGTCAGGAGGTACAGGGCAAAGAAGACAACGAAGAGTGTGAGCTGGTATTCTTGAAAATTGGAGAAACCTTGGAAGACAAACTCTCTTACCCCTGTGAAGTTGGTTCTCTTCATTGGGGAGCTCAGATCTGAAAGATAAAGGGAAGGTGAACACTATGTCTTAGTGTCAGAGTTGACTCTGATTACATTGCAGAGAAAAGATCCTGTATTGCAAAATAAGTTAAAAACTCATGGATGGAGATATATAGAGAAGTTTAATTCATAAATTCCTCGTCATCCACTGACCCCCTAAGCTCAATCACCATAAGTTACATTTTAAAAATATATAAATAAGAGGAAGGCATTGTAAGATATGTTTGTAATTACAGAACTGGGGATGTGGAAACAGGTAGAACCCTGGGTCTCACTGGCAGCTGGCCTAGATTCAATGAATTCCAGGCAAGTAAAAGACTCTGACTTAGAAAACAAAAAAAGTCTCAGTTGATGACATCTCAACATTAGTATCTGTGGTTAACATCTGGCTTCCACACCTACACACATGTGCACATGCTTGCATAACCACATGCAATTGCATAAATAAGAGCATACACCAAAATTAAAGTAAAAAACATTAAAAACATCACTTCATAACTTCAGAAATGATAGACTATGTCCTTGGATTAGAAAAAAAGATGTAATTTAATTAGCCTTCCCTAAGAACCTGATGTAAAGCATTTTGATCCTTTGTATAATGACTGTGTATAGCCCATGAAATTTATTTTGAAATTTTATTAAAAGTGGATTATCTTTTAAAAAATAATCACATTCTTAGTGTGGGTCATATAAAATTTAGTAATTTTCAAAAATAGACAATTTGAAAATTATTGCAAGAGCTCAGAATGATAACTGGGAACTATTTAGAACCAAATAGTAATAAAAATAATGATAACCAAAACATGTGTGGATGTACATACGCAGAAGGTCATTAGAGTTAAATTTATACTTTAAGTTTTTTATTGTGAAAGTGGCTAATATAGAATGTCCATCTCATAAAATTGTAAAAAAAAGACAAAGGGTAATGTAGGAAGAAAAATAATATGAAGTACATGGTAATAACATAAAAGAAGAATTAAATGATAACACATATAAGGTAAATGTTTATAGGTTTAACTGTAGGACGCGGGTGCAATTGACAAAGAGAAAGAAGCTATGAATAAACTTTATCAAACGATAAACTGAAACTAGGTAAGTTTCAGAAAAAAAGGAAAAAGTAGCTTCACAATTTTATTGCAATATAATTTTAGTAAAATGAAATTATTACATTCCTAGAAATCATTTAGCCACTGGTATTTATTTGAAAAACACTTCATACCTGGCACCATTGTTGAGCTGAATCCTGTGGCTAGTCAGGTTCTAAGGCCCTGGGGAGGATCTACAGCAATCATTCTTCTAAATATACATATACAGTATACAAAATTACTCTTAATGATTTATACTCATAGATGAATACTTATCTCAACCTTCATTAGAGAACAGTCTACTTGAAGTAGATGGGATTCACACAGATATCTATATTTGGCCAAGGTTCATCATAAGCTCAGATAATATTTCTCTACATCTCCTCCTCCCAAGGCCCAAGGATCATTGCAGAAAAGGGGGCAGAAAGTCTGTAGGAGCCAGAGATGGTCAATGAACACAGAGAAACTGTGCCCCCCAGAAACAACATGACAGCCTCACATAAAAAGTCAGAGTAATTGTTACATGCTCAGTCCTTGTCCTAGCTCAGGGCAAATCTCAACACAGAGAGGGAGGTATATGTGAAATCCCACCCCAAACAAAGGAGCTATTGGAAATTGACAGCTACTCGGAGGAACAGCCAGTTTTCTTTAGGACTTAATGTTGTCCCTGCCAAGTTGATCATACTTGAGTAGAAGGTCACACATCTGAGAATATGATAAAAACAAATTGGCCTTGATGGATTAAAAAAAGATACAAATTTGGGTAGATAGGGTGTTTTATATGAGAGCAGTTAGAAATGGATGAAAATTCTCAAAACATATTGTGTAAACCTCTCAATGAACCAATAAAAATAAACCAAGCTTCTGAAAAATCCAGTGTCTTGGTCAAATGTAATTCTCAAATTGGTACAGCCTAGAGTCATCATGAGGAGAAATGTCAATTGAGGCATTGCTTCATTCAGGTTGGTCTGTGGTCATTACTTTGTGGGACTGTCTTAATTACTAATTGATGTAGAAAGGCCCAGCCCCACAGGTAGTAGCATCAATTCTCGGGTAGGACAATCACAGGCAATCAAAACCCAGAGCTTTGGAGACCAGTCATTATGGATATATCTACAAAACACACTCTTACCCAAGGATCATTGGATATTGCAGAGGTGTGGGCAGAGTAGTAGGGACTTTATTGTGTGATTTGGGCCCTTAGTAATGTCAGAAAATACACATATGAATAACCACCAACTTGACTGTCCAAACATGATCTAAATAAAGATGTCATGAATGGACATGTCAAAATGGATAGGAGTCAGGCACAAGGATTCAACCATATACAAAGAATCACAGATAAGGTAGGAATGCTGAAACAAATAGTCATCTCTAGAGAAGAGCATGCAAATTGGTGTCAAATGGTTAGCCCCGAAAATGCACATAAAAACCAATGTAATACAGACTGAGCAGGTTATATTTATGAATATGTAGCATGTAATAGCAATTAATGAAACAAAAAGTCACAGATTTGAAAGAGAATGGGGGAGGTTATATGGAAAAGTTTGGAGGTGGGACTGAGAGAGAGAAATGATGTAACTATATTATAATTACAAAAATAAAAGAAAGAATTCAAGTTAGAGGAAATAAAAGAAATTTAATTCAGCTGGGATCTCCTGGCCTGGGGACTACAGCCAGGTCGACTCGCCCCTAGAGGACCAAGCAACCAGGAGTCTGCTGAGAGTGATGGTCTCTCCTCCCAACCCCCAGTCAGGGCAGAGGTGAGCTCCACAGTCCTGACTTCCTTCCACTTGCCCTCTCTGGGATCTCCTGGCCTGGGAACTGCAGGCAGGTCAACTGGCTCCCAACTCACCAAGCAACTTCAAGTCAGCTGATAGCACTGTGCTAATCCAGCTCATATTCACATGGAGGGGGAGTACCTCATACCCAACTGAACCCATCATGAGACTCATTAGAGTATTGGACCTGCCTTCACATACAGGAAGAGAACCTTGGACCCATACCAACTAGGAAAGGATGAGACCCCACCTGCACCCACTGGAAGAAGGGATTGTAAGACAACAATATAAGAACACATTTAACAACTGAAAAACCAATATGATGCCACCAGAGTCTAGGGACTGTACACCAGCAAGACCTGAACATCCCAACACAGTGAAGCAGAAGAGAACGACCTTAAAAACAACTTCATGAAAATGATAGAGACCCTAAAAGTGGAAATGAGAAAGTCCTTTAATGAAATGGAAGAAAATACAAAGCAAAAATTGTAAGAAACAATTCAAACAGTGCAAAGTTTGAAAGCTAAAATAGAGACAATGAAAAAACACAGTCTGAGGGAATGCTGGAATTAGAAAAGAGAGTAAACTACAGATACAAGCATTACCAACAGAATAGAAGACATGGAAGAGAGAATCTCAGGCATTGAAGATTCACAAGGAGAAATAGATTCATTGACCAAAGAAAATCTTAAGTCCAACAAATTCCTAACATAAAATATCCAGGAAATATGGCACAGCATGAAAAGGCTAAATCTTAGAATAATAAGGATAGAAGAAGGTGAAGAAACCCAACTCAAAGGTGCAGAAATCATCTTCAACAAAATCATAGAAGAAAACTTTCTCAACCTAAAGAAAGACATGTCAATGAAAGTACAAGAAGCCTACAGAAGAGTAGACCACAAAAAGTCCCCTCACCACATAATAATCAAAACCCCAAACATACAGAATAAAGAAAGAATATTAAGAGCAGCAAAGGAAAAAGACCAAGTAACATATGAAGGCAAACCTATCAGTATCACACCTGAATTCTCCATGGAAACTCTGAAAGCCAAAAGGTCCTGGATAGATATTCTACCAACACTAACAGACCGCGAATGCCAGCCCAGACTATTATACCCAGCAAAGCTTTACGTCACTATAGATGGAGAAAACAAGATATTCCATTACAAAACCAGATTTAAACAATACATATCAACCAATCCAGCCCTACAGAAAAGTACTGGAAGTAAAATATCAACCTAAAGTAGGTAACTACACTCACAAAAACACAGGAATAATCCAACTTTGCCAAAAGCCAAAAGAAAAAATGTGGTAAATCCACAAACAATAATACCAACACCAACAAAATAAAAACAAATGAGAATTAACACTCAATAGTCCTTAATCTCCCTCAATATTAATGGTCTTAATTTGCCTATAAAAATACACAGACTAACAGAATGGATATGAAGACAGAATCCATCTTTCTGCTGCATACAAGAAACATACCTCAACTTCAAAGATAAACATTACCTCAGAGTAAAGGATTGGGATTAGATTTTCCAATCAAATGGACTCAAGAAACAAGCTGGTATAGCTATCCTAGTATCGAATAAATTAGAATTCAAGCTAAAATTATTAAGAAGGATGAAGGTCATTTCATATTCATCACAGGAAAAATCTATCAGGAAGTAGTTTCAATTCAGAACACCTATGCCCCAAATACAAAGGCACACATGTTCATAAAATAAACATTACTAAAACTCAAATGACACAGAAGAACTCACATAGCTATAGTGGAAGACTTCAACACCCCACTCTCACCACTAGACAGGACCACCAGATAGAAACTTTTTGTTTGTTTGTTTGTTTGTTTTTCAAGACAGGGTTTCTCTGCATTGTTTTGGAGGTTGTCCTGGAACTCGCTCTGTAGACCAGGCTGGCCTCGAACTTGCAGAGATCCACCTGCCTCTGCCTCCTGAGTTCTGGGATTAAAGGCATGTGACACCACTGCCTGGAGTCACCAGACAGAAACTTAACAAAGAAATAAAAGAACTAAAAGAAGTTATGGCCCAGTTGGGTTTAACAGACATCTATTCCATTCAAACACAAAAGAATATACCTTCTTGTCAGAGCCACATGGGTCCTTCTCTAAAATCAGTCACATACTTGATGACATAGCAAACCTCAACAGGTGCAAAAAATTGGAATAACTCCATGCATCTTATCAGACTACCATGCTTTAAAGTTAGAATTCAACAACAACACAAATTGCAGAATCCCTGCAAACTCATGGAAATTGAACAAGTGCAATTGTACCATTCCTGGGTCAAGGAAGAAATAGAGAAAAAAATTAAAGAGTTTCTAGAATTCAGTGAAAATGAAGACACAACATACCCAAACTTATGGAACACTTTGAAAGCTGTACTAAGAGGAAAGTTTATAGCACTAAGTGCTCCTATGACGAAACTGGAAAATAGTCAAAATAGAGAATTAACAGAACAACTGAAAGCTCTAGACCAAAAAGAAGCAAACTCACTCCAGAGACGTAGAGCCAGGAAATAATTAAATTGAGGGCTGAAATCAATAAAGTCGAAGCAAAGCAAACAATACAAAGAATCAATGTAACAAAGAGTTTGTTCTTTAAGAAACTCAACAAAATAGACAAACCTTTATCCAAACTAACTGAAAGAGAGAGAACCTGCAAATTAACAAAATCAGAAATGAAAGGGGGCACATAACAACAGACACTGAAGAAATCCAGAGAATCTTCAGGCCATACTTGAAAACCTGAACTCCACAAAATTAAAAAATGTACAGGAAATGAACAATTTTCTGAATAGACTTTACTTACCAAAATTAAATCAAGAACAGATAAGCAATTTAAACAGATCTATAACACCTATGGACATAGAAGCAGTCATCAACAGTCTCCCAACCAAAAAAAGCCCAGACCCAGATGGCTTCAGTGTAGAATTCTACCAGAAATTCAAAGAGCCAATTCCAATACTCCTCAAAGTGTTCCACACAGTGGAAGCAGAAGGTTCATTGCCAAACACTTTTTACAAGGCAACTATTACCATGTTACACAAGCCACACAATGATACAACTAATAAAGAGTACTACAGACCAATATCCCTCATGAACACTGATGCAAAAATACTGAATAAAATACTAGCAAATCGAATCCAAGAACACATCAGAAAAATCATCCACCATGATCAAGTAGACTTCATCCAAGGGATGCAGGGATGGGCCAACACATATGAAAATCTCTCAATGTAATTCACCATATAAAAAAGCTGCAAAAGAAAAACCACTGATAATTTCATTTGATGCTGAAAAATCCTTTGTCAAAATCCAACACCCCTTCATGATAATGGTTCTGGAGAGATGAGGGTTTATATGAACATACCTAAACATAATAATAGCTAAATACAGCAAACCAACAGCCAACATCAAAGTAAATGGAGAGAAACTCAGGAACAAACAAGGCTGTCTACTCTCTCCATATCTCCTCTATATTGTACTTGAAGTTCTAGCTAGAGCATTAAGACAACAAAAGGAGATCAAGGGGATACAAATTGGAAAGGAAGAAGTCAATCTTTCACTATTTGCAGATGATGTAATAGTTCACATCAGTGGCCCTAAAAACTCTACATGGGAACTCCTACAGCTGATAAACACCTTCAGCAAAATGGCAGGATACAAGATCAATGAAAAAAATCAGTAGCCTTATTATATACAGACTATAAATGGATTAAGAAAGAAATCAGAGAAACATAACCCATTACAATTGCCACAAACAACATAAAATATCTTGGAATAATGCTAACAAAACAAGTGAAGGACCTATATAACAAGAACGTTGAGTCTTTAAAGAAAGAGATTAAAGAAGATACCAGAAAATGGAAAGATCTCCCATGCTCTAGGATAGGTAAGATCAACATAGTAAAAATTACAATCTTGCCAAAAGCAATCTACAGATTCAGTGCAATCCCCATCAAAATCCCAACACAATTCTTCACAGCCCTTGAAAGAACAATACTCAACTTTATATGGAAAAGCAAAAAACCCAGGATAGCCAAAACAACCCTGTACAATAAAGGAACTTCCGGAGGCCTCACCATCCCTGACTTCAAGCTCTATTACCGAGCTATAGTCCTGAAAACATCTTGGTATTGGCACAAAAATAAACAGGTAGGCCAATGGAATAGAATTGAAAACCCTGATATGGACCCACATACTTATGAACACCTAATTTTTGACAAAGAAACTAAAATTATACAATGGAAAAAAAGAGAGCATCTTCCACAAATGGTGCTGGCATAACTGGATGCTGGCATGTAGAAGACTGCAAGATAGATCCATGTCTATCACCATGCACAAAACTTAAGTCCAAATGGATCAAAGACCTCAACATAAATCCAGCCACACTGAACCCCTTAGAAGAGAAAGTGGGAAATACCCTTGAACAAATTGGTACAGGAGACTGCTTCCTGAACATAACACCAGTAGCACAGACACTGAGATGGACAATTAATATATGGACCTACTAAAACTGAGAAGCTTCTGCAAGGTAAAGGACACAGTCAACAAGACAAAGCAATAGCTCGCACAATGGTAAAAGATACACACTAACCCCACATCTGACAAAGGGCTGATCTCAAAATTTACAGCGAACTCAAGAAGCAAGTTTCCAAAAACACCAAAGGGTCCAATTAAAAAGTGGGCTACAGAAATCACTAGAGAATTCTCAATAGAAGAGTCTAAAATGGCTGGGAGACACTTAAGAATGTGCTCAATACCCTTAGCCATTAGGGAAATGCAAATCAAACAACTCTGAGATACCATCTCACTCCCTTCAGAATGGCTAAAATCAAAACACCAATGATAGTTTATGCTGGAGAGGATGTGGAGAGAGGGAAACTGCTGGTGTAGCCAACTCCTACAATCATTTTGGAAATCAGTATGGAGATTTCTCAGGAAAATGGGAATTAGTCTAACTCAAGGTCTAGCAATCCACTCTTAGGCATATATCCAAAAGATGCACATTCATAAAGAACATCTGTTCCACTATGTTCACACAGCATTATTTGTAATAGCTAGAACCTGGAAGCAACCTAGATGCCCCTCAACTGAAGAGTAGATAGAGAAAATGTGGTACATTTACACAGTTGTGTACTACTCAATGGAAAATAAATAATGGAATCTTGAAATTAGCAGGTAAATGGATGGCACTAGAAGAAACCATCCTGAGCAAAGTAATTCAGTATCAAAAAGACAAACATGGTATGTAATCACTCATATATGGATTTTAGACATGGAGAGGTGATTGCCAGCCTACAATCCCACTGCCAGAGAGTCTGGGAAACAGGAAGGAACCTAAGAGAGATATGTATGGTGCCTGGGAGAAGGGGTATGGATCTCCTGAGGGGATTGGGAGCATGGGAGGAGGGAAGGGAAGAGGGAACTGGGAGGAAGAGAGAAGGAGATGAGGAATGGAGAGGAGGCCATGGGAGAGCAGGATGGTTGAGTCAGGGGAAGAATAGAAGAGAGCAGAATGTGAGATACTATAATAGAGGAAGTCATTATAGATTTGAGGAGAGATCTGGCACTAGTAAGATTTTCAGAAATCTACAAGGATGACACCAACTGGCAATCTCAGCAATAGTGGAGTGGCTACCTTAAATACCCTCTCCTGATAATGAGATTGATGACTACATTATATGCCATCCTAGAGCCTTCATTGTGTGGCTGATAGAAGCAGAGGCAGACACACAC
Source organism: Mesocricetus auratus (assembly GCF_017639785.1). Lineage (NCBI taxonomy): Eukaryota > Metazoa > Chordata > Mammalia > Rodentia > Cricetidae > Mesocricetus > Mesocricetus auratus. Next base: position 19,383,919 of record NW_024429266.1, on the reverse strand, counting down.
AGCTAAAACCTGAACTGAACTCCTGGAAACCAGTTACAGAGAGGGAGGAGCAATGAGCAAAGGGGTGAAGAAAGACCCAGCAGGAGAAACCCAAAGAAATAGCTGATCCAAACAAGGGGGAGCTCATGGACCCCAGACTGATAGCTGAGAGGCCAGCATGGGACTGATCCAGACCCCCTGATAGTGGGTGTCAGTGAGGAGGCCTCGGGAATCTTTGAGGCCTTGGGTACTAGATCAGTATTTATCCCTGGCATACAAATGGACTTTGGGAGCCCATTCTACATGGAGGGATGCTCTCTCAGCCTGGACACATGGGGGAGGGCCTCTGCCTCTGAAATATAGACTATTTCTTGCATGAGATATAAACAAATTAAATATATTAAATGGTTAAATGACAAATTTAGAATGTTAAATTTATTTAAAATTGCAAGTCCTCAATTATGTTTCTTCAAAAAAGTGTTTAAATGAGGGAAATTCATATGTTATTTGGATTGTTACTGATGCAGGTTTTAATTTTTTTCAAAACCTATAGAAAGCTGGGAATAAAAATATTTTCTCTTAGCTGATATACACAGGCAGCAATCCTACAGTCAATATCATACTTGGTGCCAAGGTATCAAAGATTTTTCTTCATGTTTATGAACAAGATAAACATTATGGCTTTATCTGCTTCTCTTCAACATTACATTGAGTATCCTACCCAGTCCTATAAGTTAAAAGAAAATGAAGATTCAAAGATTGAAAAGGAAGTAATAAAATTGGCTGTTTTTTTACAGATTATAGTCAAAAAAATTCAAAAGATGGTACTGACAACTTATCAGAATTATTAAGAGACCTCAGCAAGGTTTTTAGCACGAAACTTATTATGCTAAACTTTCCTGCATTTCTGTATTCAACAAACTTATACCAAATTAAACCTAGGAAGCATCATTTATCACTATTTCAAAAAATATCAAATATTCATTAATGAAGATCTCTATGGAAAAAATTTGAAACCTGATGAACCACCGGAAAGAAGTGTGAGATAAATGGTTATATCTATGAATTAGAAGACAATACTCTCACTGTTTCACCTAGTCCCAAATGTATCTGTGTAATCAGTACAGATCACTCAAATATCAAGCTGGTTATTTTATTTTGTTGGATGAACAACGAATGCTAGTATGTATACATAAGAGCAAAGTCCCAGAAGCATACAAAGAAAGGAGAAGATTTACCTTTCAAGCATCAGTACTTACGGTAATGCTAGAATAATTAAGAAGTGGTGCTGACACAGCACAAAGCAATCACAGAAAGGGAGGAAAATAAGAGCTCAATGATAATGAATACATATTACATCATAGGTGGGGACTTAAAATAATCTCCTTCATGCTAGTCTCCCAACTGTTTTCCATTCATGTATTCGTCTCATAATTTATTCTTGAAATTTTATTTGTTTGATCCCTCTTGTCACATATGATTGCAATTACTTGTTTAACTCTCAAATGAGCTCTTTGATTACAGAGCTCTACCTGTTTAGTTCCAGATTTCTATAACCGATCCCCATTTCTGACTTTTTCTTTTAGGTCATTGACAAATACTTATTAAATGAACCAGTGCACAATGGAATGCTTTTGAGCACTTCCTGTCTGCAGGAAAGAGTCATCCTTCCCTTGGATGTTCACAGAAGCTCTGTCTTGGGGAACCAGACCTGGGACACAGTAATTAGGTAAAAAATTAAACTTCAGAACGTCAGGGCTGTGAGAGGTAGAGCTCATGATTCCTACCTTTAGGGGCATTGCAGGTATACAGAGTGTCTGAAGCAGCCAAGCAAAAGAAAAGCTGATATATAGATAGACAGGAAGCAGTAATGTCTACAGCACTCATTAAGTGGAGAAAGTGGAGGCCTGCCTGAGAAAATAGACACAAAGGGGTAGTACATAGAAAGTCAGACAGATGAAGATGTTGGCTTACCACTTAAAATTCAGAAGGGACACACAAATGGCTCTTGATTTGGTTTTAATTTCCCAATCCACATTTAGATAAGCAGCTCCATTTCTAAAAACGATAGGAGAACAGTGAATGGGCTTTTGTCTATGAAATCTTCTTTTCTCCTTATGAATAGCTACATGGTAGACATGTGAAGAAATAATTTGTAAAAGGACAAGAGTTACCCAGGATCACAGATTTGGCAGGGTCACACTGAAGCCTGGATATCTTACCTGTAGTTCCAAACCCACTGCTCAAATGGAATGCTAATGCCAGGAAGAGAATGCATTCACTTTAAGAGAGTGCTATTAGACATAAGGATTTGTTTATTTTGTTAGGGGTTGGTTTGGATAGTTTATGTGAAGAGTCATACCCATGGACCTGGTGTTTCACACTTGAAACACAGTTATTAATACCTGGTGGGAAGGAAATGTTCAGGGAAGACTGGTGTTCCTTTTTTGTCCTCTGCTCCAAGTGTGTGTAGAATCCCTGAGGCAATATATTATATACTCACTTAACACCCACATACATACACGATGAACTAAGTATATTTATTTTCCTGGAGTAATGATTGAATGCCCACATTATGTTTATGAAAAGACATAGAACAAGTCTAGTAATCAAGGACTGACCATAAAAAATAGTATCAAAGTAGCTTATGGGTGGCAAAAAAATTGTTAGAATTACAATTTTGGCCCACAAACTAGATAAGGCTCAACTACTGAGGAACAAACTATGCTTCCAGTGTAGACAGACTATGTGATTTAAGTCTTTAGAATTACTTCCCAAATACACAAATCATTTTTATTTTGTTGATAGAGAAATTGAGACTCAGTGAGATAAACTTCTTGCAGACTCGAATATCTACTAAACTCCAAGCCCAGTGTGAGGCCCTGGCATATCTGACCACACATGCCAAGTATTTGCATGAAAAAAAATCCTTCAGGATGAATATTCAAGCAAGATGCTTGGGATAGAAGAGAAGGAGACAATGGCTGTAATGACAACACTGGGATTACAAAGGCAGTCCTATCTGCTGTCTTGTCTTGACTTTCAGCAGATTTTTCCATTATTTAACACAAAGCCTACATGAATATTATATTCTGTTTTAGGTCTCAAACAGACATTGTGAAAGTTATCAAGAAAGACTGAAGCTTCAGTATCATTAAAATCATCAGAAAGAGAGAGCATGAGATTGAGGAAAACCAGAAAATTTAAAAACCATTTCTCTTATGCTTTCTATTTTATTTTGCATTCCAACACACACTTACTTCTTGAGAACTTGGAAAAGGAAATCATGGATATTTTCTTAGGAGATGGTGTGCCTGCGATTGCAAACAGAAAGGCCTGGAATGGGATGCTCCACAAAGCCAGAGTGGAAAAAGCTAAAAATCCCAAGGTTATCAAGTAAGCATTTCCCTTGTGTCAGAAGGACTTTCATAATGCAATGACAGATGCCAGACTAAAGGTTTAATTCTGTGACCTCAGAAGGTCTCTCAGCAAAGCAGACACCTCTGGAAACCCTAAACCTACATGTGCTGTCTGGGATTTACCAAGAAAGAGAAACAGGCCTATAAATCTAGTGTTCTGAAGACTTCCCTTGAGGATCATTCCTGGGCACAGGGGGCACCTAAGAACTAATGTGAGGCCCTATTCCCAGGGCCTCACTAGGAACTTGGGCAATTAGTAGAGTGAAACTCTTTGCCTTTGGTTAGTGACTCACAGGAGGAGCCTGCATCTTAGAAACTGAAACATGTTTTGTTATTGATCCCAGAATAAACATGCCAAAGAAAGTAATTGTCTGTTAATCTATGTCTGAGGATGCTTTCCGTACTTACAGAATAAACAAATATTTTTGAGCATCCACTTATGTACCAAACATATGTTGTCTGGGGATACTAGCACAATAAAAGCATTAATGGTGCTTGCTCCTTAGAGTTATCATGCAAGGACCATACAAAACTGTAGTTAAACCATTACTATGTTTGCACATGTTTGAAAAAGGTGCATCATCTAGACACAGGCAGGCTCTGTATAAACTGTTCTGTCACCAGACAATGCATTTATGCCTTTAGTAAAGGAGGTTCCCATTCCTTATCCAGAGAGAGCTCTTTAAGACTCATGGCTTGTGGGCTGGATTTCGGAGATGGTGTTGTTTAAAGTATATACTGCCTACATAGGCTGGCAAATTTAAAACTAAGAGTGTCATACTAGAAGGAAAAAGTAAATACTGGAAGGAAAAATGTAGAGAGTAAGTTGTGCTAGTGCGGTTATGCCCTTCAATTATTTTCTGGGCCATGATGATGTTTAAACTGGAATGTTGAAGACAAACATCAGTAAACCATATGAAGTTCTGGATGGAAATTTAAGGCAGAGGATGACAAGATGGTGAAAGAATTGATGAATTAGTAGAAACTCATCCTGAGGTGTGAAGCACTCCTAAATGTACAAGGAGAAGGTGAGGGAGCTATCAAGTTGGAGCTAGTGGGACTGGGGACACACAAGGTTTTGCACAACTTCAGGCTTATTTTGAACTTGTAAAGCTTCTATGAAAGTGATGACTCAATCCATATATAAACTTCTAATTGAAATCTGAAACCATGAAACCATGAATGCAGTTTGGGACTCAGAGAAACAATTAGGGTACTACTGTGTTTGTCCAGTGTGAATACTTTGGAGCTTGAGCTCTGGTGTAAGACAGAGTGATCACATTGGATTCTTGAATACATCATAGAATACATTGTCCCACGTCCAGTCTTTAACCACCTGTGACTCAAGAGCCAATTCTGTGAATGTGATTATCTACGGAAAGTGTGGTTTTTCATAGAAATCTGAAGGGGTTGCACTGTGAGCCTCTTGTGGCAGCTTGATAGAATGGTGCCTAAAACTTCATATACAGAATCAATTCTCAGAGTAGGGAACTTGAATAAAGGGGTGACTCTTTCTCCTTGGAATATACTCTTGAGACACATGTCAGTATGGATTCAAGTGTATCTACTGTGTCACATGTTGTTAGTGGTAAAGCTATTTTCACTGGGCTCATTTTAGAGCCTTTTCTTTTTCTTCCTCTTGCTCATTGCTTACTTAGGAAATGGGTTAAAGTGGTAGATGTATGATACCTTGCCAGCATGTCTATCTCATTTGACTCATTGACAAACCAGAATATGTTTGAGAATCACCAAACTATCTGTGAAGTTGTATTGTAAAAACTCTAATGCCAAGATTCCATTTTCTTTTTCTTTTTCTCCTTCCTTCCTTATTTCTTCCTTCCTTCCTTCCTTCCTTTATTCCTTTCTTCTTTTTCTCATTCTTATTCCTCCTCCTCCTCTTCCTTTTGGTTTGCTTTTCCAGACAGGGTTTCTCTGTGTGTCCCTGCCTGTCTTGGAACTTGCTCTGTGGGCCCATGCTGGCCTTGAACTCAGAATTCTATCTGCCTCTGCTTCCTGAGTGCTTGGATTAAAGGTGTGAGCCATCACTGACCAGAAAATTCTATTTCTTAATGTGACATTCAAGAGCCTTCAAGCTTAAAATGTGAATAACAATGACAAATACCAACGATGGTGATGATGCTTATTACCTATGGATAAGTGTCAGTTCAGAAACACTGACCAGTCATATGGTTGTATGCAGTTCTCTTCAGATAGGGCTATAAAAATCATTTATAAGGTATATTTTTATCAATGTCATGAGAGAAATACTCAAGAGGATATGGTCATTTCAGGAGTCAAGGGGATATGAGCTGACTCTTGGTCTCTTTACCGTAATTCAAGTAAGGATTTAGTTCATTAACACTAAAGGTTAAAAATTATTATTATCATTGCAAAGACCCATTTTACATTCTCCTTGGCTCTCAGTGTGTCATGATCAATTTAATAGCATCAAAGGGCTCTGGAAGCAAATAACTCTAATTACTATTAGTGCCATTTTCAGTAACTACATAATCTCTATACATCTGCTATGTGTGTGGTTCCAGTTGCTTCTTGACTCATTGAGATTTTGATCTTTCTGTAGAGTTCAGGCAGTTTTGTTATGGCTACCTCACACATGTTCAGCCATAGTCCTCAGGAAACAGCCATTATTAGACTTCTCGTAGGTGAGTCCACATTCTAGTTAACCAGCTCTACAAGTTTCAAGAGCTATTCCAATGTCCTTGAGCAGCAACATTGAATTCAGAATCACTATCTAAGTGCACACATAATACATTAACTTCTGTCTCACAAATTTAGAATCAGTTTCTGCATATATTTGCCAGATTGATGATACTATGGTTTAGAACCAGTTATTGACTAAGAGATAATGACAAAAGGCAGAATAGATAAAACTTCTATTAAAGATAACAGAGAACAAACAAATGTATAAATTTCAACTACATTATAATAAACAACCATTTTAAGAAATAGGAATTGACTAAAGGCAAATAACTTACCAAAATTATCTTGAGTTTCAGGTTGGAATATTAAGAGTCTACAAACATTTTTTTCTGGGGAAGTTCCCACAGTCCATTTAAAAAATTTTATAAATTAAAATGCAATTAGATAATTTTTTACCTTCCTCCATCCAGTTGTGCTTCCATCCAATTTTAACTTCTTCCTCCCATTACAACTTCTCAAGTTAATGCCCTCTAACACTTTTCTTTAATATTGTTTTTGCACTCTCTTTCACACAGACACACTCTTACACATACTGTGTGTATCACATATCCATATATATACATATATGTGTATATATATACAATCTGATAAGTGCATGTTACTCACATGCATATCATTTCTAATTTTTTTCCTTATACAAACAGATAAGTTAATCTCTTATCCCTCAACAAAGAAGCTTGTCTTTGCAACCCACAGAATCCATTACAGAACATGACAAGTGATCCAATGCAGAAAACAAGGGATCCCATGGTGTTCAGCTAGATATGATCCATTTGTTCTGCCCTATCTGATCCATACAACTAAGACATCTAAGGCTCAGGGAACATCATGCAAGTGGGGGAGAACAGAGTGTAAGAGACAGAAAAACATGAAGTTTGCCATGAGATTATTTTTCCTAGAAATACTAGGGAATCTATACCTGGAAAGTCTCAACAGTGTGGCTTCCTAAATATAATATGGTAGTAGGGCAACAACAAACATGGTAGTGCAGAAGATGTAAATCTCATGAGGCCCTCAATCCTACACCAAAATATTAGATAACTAGTGAATACTTAGGGTGGGAGAAAATAGTGTCTTCCAGGGATGAGTCCTGCAAGTGGTTATCTAGTACCAAATGGTCAGCCACTTATCTTTTTACCCACATTCACTCAGGAATTAGAACCTTTTATTCTTGTTGCTGAGAAATTTCTCTACAAAACAGTGTCTTGGTATCAGAGGAAACCAGTCATTATTTGTAGTGGAGGCTGAGTAAAATCCTTCAGATATACTGGTTCAGTGTGGTAAACTCATTTGGGAGTAAATGAATAGAAACATCTATCAGTACTCAGATATGTATCTTGGTTCTGAAAAAGCAGCTAATAAACCATAAGTTTAATTGGGAGATCATGAAATTAGATGGGCACAGTTGAAAACCTGTGTATCTCAGGCTGTATTGAAACAAAGAATGTTCAATATAGAGCGGCTACCCGAGTAAATGTGAAAGCCAAGGGAAACTATATGCTCAATATACATATATGAATGTATGGAACTTTCAAAATATAAATATATTATTTAAAACTCAAAAACAAAATGTAGAAACTTGAGTAGGGGTTAGAACTTTACATGCTTGCCACAATCTTTGAACAATCTCATCAGCAGAAGATGATAACTGATAGATTCTGATTATTGGTGTGCAATCTGCCCATACCTTTATCTTACTAGTCAACTAAGTATTCACAGGGAAAACCTTGTGGGGGAAGCTTAAAATGTGAGCAACAATGACAAATACCAACAATGGTGATGATAGCAAATAACTAAGAAGCTCTAAGCATTCATATACTCTTCACAGACCAAAGGAAAAGGTAAACAACATTGGAACTTTAAAATATAAGACAAAATCCATAGGGCTACAACATGTTCAGTTTTTAACTAAGTATATCAAGAAGAGAAAAAAACATAGCTTTATATTTAACGTATGATAGGTGTTAGCAATGATTATTTGAATAGCTAGTTCTAGGTGTAATAAGATAAAAAAAAGTTAGTGAGTAGAAAAGTTTCCATATATAAGGTGATAAAAATTAAATTAGAAGTATAAGATCCTTGAAAAAATAAGTAAAGAGTTAAAATATGCAAAAACTTTCAAATTCTGAGGGTATGATGGCATACTTAAGTTTTTTATGATATGGAAAGTTGAATGTAGTTGAAAGTAGTATATGAGGAATGACCTGGTTGGGGTGAGGTCCAAGACCAAATTGAGCTGAAGGCTTCAGAGTGAGTGTAGGTTGTGAGATAATCAGTGCACAGGTAAATAATACATGTTGGAAAATATAAATGTTTAATTCATGGATAGAACTGATGAGTCTATCAAGAGTTTTGTAACTTGATTCAAGTGTCAGAGCATCAGATGTCACCCTACGTGTGTGCCTGGCAGTAGGAATCCTTGATCAACCCCTACTAACTGCTTTTACTTTCTTCTTAGAATTCATAAGGTCTTACACTCACTTCTATTGATACTGGAGAATTGGGCACAAAACATGACATAGACTCCAATAAGGACCATGTCTTCTTTCTGAAGGAAAATTAGCCTTTTTACCCTAGAGATTGTTCCAAAGATCAGCCAGATCTCTTTTCCCATGTGTTCTACTGGTTAAGTAATAAGCTGCCTCAGTAACAAGGTCTCCAGGTACTTTGATGTTTGTATTTTGACATCTTTCACTGTCCACTGGGGAGAAAAAGTGCTACTTTGGAGAAAGATACTTAACAATTGGAAGCAGTTTAATACCTTAATAATAACCCCAAGCTATAGTTACTTCTATCTATCACACCACTGATTTACTCCACTGGGTTGAACTGAAAGTCTTATAGAGCTTGCTATCCTTCAATTTAATATCAGACACAGGAAGGCTGAACCCAGCATTGTCTATTTCTTTACTGGTTGCTTTTAGGTTTGACATTGATGGGGGAAATCCAAGAGTTTTTAGCAAAGGAGAAGTAGGATTAAGCCATAATGCTACATATAAAACATTAGTAACTCTGTTATATGGAAATGCATAGACTATTCTGCATCCTCTAGTTAAGAAATGAGGGCATTTAAAATGATATTATGAAGGGCATTGACTAAACCCAATGAATCATTTTATAGTTCAGTAAAATCTGCAACCTATTATTTCAGGTGGTCACATTTTCAGGGTAGTAGATGTAACTCATCTATGAGCACAACTCTCTAAAAGGTGGAAGGAAGAAAATACTTGGTAAGTCTGATTTTTTTCTTTAGTATTTAGGGTGGGGCGTTTCACTCAAGCATGTGTTCAACTGCCAGACAAACCACTGAAGTATGTAGGAGATGGGGACCACAATCAAGGGCCTTTAACTGGGTCATATTCCAAAGACTTTTCAAGAATGCAATCTCCCAGCATATGAAAACCACCATGGTTGTTTTCATTTCCTTACCACTAACAGGGTCTTTTATTTGTGACTATTGAACATAGTGAATTGATGAGGGAATTATTTTGACAGATAAAATAAAAATATATTTGGGACATAGCAACCAAATGCATAGGAGACATTAAAAATTCAGTAGTGAAAAAAAGTGGCCACAAATTTGAAGTAGAGTGAGGAGGGGTATGTGAGAAGGTTTGGAAGGAGTAAAGAGAAGGGAGAAGTGTTACAATTAAATTAAAATCTCAAGCATATACAGCCGGGCGTCGGTGGCGCACACCTTTAATCCCAGCACTTGGGAGGCAGAGGCAGGCAGATCTCTGTGAGTTCGAGGCCAGCCTGGTCTACAAGAGCTAGTTCCAGGACAGCCTCCAAAGCCACAGAGAAACCCTGTCTCCAAAAACCAAAAAAAAAATCTCAAGCATATACAAAAAGTCATTAAGCAATAGGGTTAGATTTTTCTTTAGGAAAAACTGGAGGTCTTTGTTTAGCTAATATTGGGCCATCAACAAGCCTAGCTTTACCCTTTGTTGTTTATTAGATAGAAAGGAAAGGTAACACAAAATTCAAACTCACAGGCACTTTCTGAGTTTGGTAGTTTCTTTCTACTTTACATTGCTATCCCCCCTTTTTTCTATTTTCTTTCCCTCCTCATCTGAATTTACATGACACTGATTATATATTCTTACTCTTGCCAGTTCTTTTCATGTATCACCCCATTCTCTGTTTCCTACTGATTATTGTGTCTCCTGGAGTCTACCACACATTTGTCTTATTGTTCTAAGATCCCTACTGATTACTGTGTCTCTGGAATCTACAACATGTTTGTCCTGGAATAGAGTATTTGAAGGAGTTAATAAATTAAAATGGATTAATGGAATGGTGGAAAATGGAAATAGGGATGCTGGAGGGTCATAGGTATGAAAGAGGGTTTCCAGTAAACAAAGTGGGATTAATTTTAGGAATAGCATGCATTAATTTCAGTGTATACACATTCAACAAGACTAATTTATTGCTGATGGGTTCCAAACTTTGATCCTTAATCCAACAAAAGATCTGGGTGTCGTTGAAACATGTTACTACATGTTTTAATTAGATAGTCTATTCTGATCTAAGGGAGAAGTAAAATGAAGGATATCACCATGAAAAGGACTAAACCAAAGCTATAACTTCCTCGCTTACTCTGTACCTTAGTGAGGATAGCATATGTGCATACATATGATTGTTGAACTTTCACAGAGGATTTTATTTTATTTTTGTCTCACACATTATATCCCAACTTCAGTTTCCCCTCTCTCCACTCTTCCCAGTCTTTTTCCCCACCTTCTCTCTCCTCCAGATCCATTCCTCCTGTTTCTGTTTAAAAAACAAAAAGAATGAAAGAATAGGCCTCCCAGGGATATCAACCCAACAAGGCATAACAAGTTACAACAAAACTAGGCACAAATCCTATTATCAAGGCTGTATGTGGCAACCCATTAGGAGGAAAAGGGTTCCAAGAGTAGGCAAAAGAGTCAGAGGTACCCCCACTCTCACTGTTAGAAGTTCCACAAAATGCCCAGCTATACAACCATAATGTATAGGCAGAGGTCCTTGTTCCAACCCATACAGGATCCATGATTGTAGTTTTAGTCTCTGTGAGGCCCTGTGATACCTGCTTAGTTGATTCTGTGGGCTGTGTTCTCAGGGAATCCTTGACCCCTCTGGCTCCTACAATCCTTACCCTGCCTCTTCTGTGGGGTTTCTCTGGCTCTTCCTAGTGTTTGGCCACGGCTCTCTGCATATGTTCCCATCAGTTGCTGAATGATGCTTTTCTGATGACAAGTAGGCAAGGCCCTGATTTATGAGTATAGTGGGTTAGCATTAGTAATCATTTTATTGATTTTTCTCATAGTTGTGTTTGGTTCTACCCTGAGTGTCTGGGCTGTCAAGCCTCTGGTTCCTGGGTAGGCAGTGTCAGACATGGGCTCCATCTTGAGGCATGGGGGATAGAGAGAGGGTTATAGCAAATACATTTTATTCATTATTTTGTGTTTTGTGTATACATGACTATGTGTGGGGGGGTGCATGTTCCATGGCATGTATGTTCAGGTCAGATGACAATTTTGTGCAGTTGATTCTCTCTTTTTATCATTATGTAGAGTCGGGGATCAAACTCAGGTGGCCACATTAGCATGGTTAGTTTATTTATCAAAGAGTTATCTTCCAGCCCCATAAAAGTTTAATTTTTATCTTAAAATAAAATCCTATGTGTAAACAGGGGAGAAATGATAAAATTCGTAAGTCAAGTTTAAGATAGTCAGACAATTGTTTACAAATCCCTAAGTTTTTAATTAAATCTCCTGCCTCCCTCTATACTATAATGTATTCTGTGTCATTTTTACAAAGTAAAAAGGAATATCCACTAATAAAATTCCCATTTTTAAGGGCTTCCTGTGTGTAAAGTACCAGATCAGATTCTTCACCTACATTAACCTGGTTAATGTCCGTGGCAGTTTTCTGCTATATTACTATAATCAATTTTCAAGTGAATTTGAATATTATGCTTAAAAGTTTAAAAAACAATTTTAGGATCTATGCAGGAGTATTTAATGACCAGGTCTTTTGGAAAAACATGATTGAAGCATTTGGGAAGAAGTTACAAGCTTTGATCAACCAAATGAGGAAAATAGGTTTAGAGACAGCAACAACACAGGAAATGATAATGGACATCAGATTTTGAGTGTTGGTGGGAAGTAGGAAGGAGAAGGGGGTGGAGACAGAAAAGATACCTTTAGGAAAAATTGCCTTGGGATGAATAAAAAATGAAACAGAAACAATTCAATCGACTTGTGATGTTAATTGTTAAGTTTGGCTAAGGATACAAAGTTGGATTTCTCCCAGTAGAGTCTTCCATACTGAGATTACTGTGGGAAGACAGAAAGTATAGATGGGTTAGTTCCTTTCTCTACCAAATACATCATGGAATGAAGAAAAGAAATGGACATAGGATAATGTTCTGTCTGTGATTAAATGAATTTTTCCTTCCTGGAGTTCACTCACTTCTTCTTTTTAAAAATTTTTTCACTCACTTCTTAAAAGATTAATACAAGGCGTGTTTATGCTCTTTCCTTCTTGGGGCTAGATTTCAAGAATTCTTGCACTGTCTTATAAAACCCATTTTATTGGGTGAGAGGAAAGTTGTGGCAGAATCCCTAGGAAGACAGGAAGTAGATATGCAATTATTTCTGTTTTTCAGGATGACAGAGGGTGGTAGGCACCAGTCTTAGGGAGACAATGAAGAATTTCAATGGGGTTCTGTAGAGAACTCATCCTAATATCTTTACAGGGAACTTGCCATTGGATACAGCTGATAGGATGGAAAAAAGTATCAATCTCTGATGACTTTTATCCTTCACTAGGTAAGTGTTCATTTGATCTCAGGAGTCATAATTTTTTTTTGTGTGTCCAGAAACCTATCTCACCGAGATCCAGAGCCCATATTAAGTGAGAGGCAGAGGTTGCATATGCTTGCACTGCCGGGCATGGAGCTGACCTAGGTGCTGACTCCTTCCTGACTTCCCCCAAGAGTTTTCCATCCCAGAGTATGGCCATCTTCCATCCATCTGCCCTGGAGACCACCTCAGAGTTGAGGAGTCAGACACCACGTGTGTTCAGCCATAGCAGGGGCAATCTGGAAGCCCTGGGAGACTATTATTTACCACTGTTGCTAAATATTGGCTTCTCAAATAGACAGGAGGCTAGGCTAGTCTGGGCTGTCCCAGGTGCCACCTGTCCACCTGACACCTGACCTACGGTGCACACTTAGTGTTCACATGCTTCCCCTGCAGGATATGATATGGTTCCATGATACTTAGATGGTGTTCTTTAACCTTTCAGCTCTTCCGGGAGTCATAATTTAAGATGTGTTGGGGAAGAATAAAAAAGCTGGTAGTATTTAATATCTCAACTGCCTTTCCCATGATCTACATCTAATTCTCTAATACCAAGAAGTTGTTTTTTGATTTATTTAAATAGTTTTATCATAAAATAAAAACCATAACAGTTTTAACATAAGTAAATGGATTGCACTAAACTGGGAGTGTGTGTGTGTGTAGGTGTGTGTGTGTGTGTAGGTGTGTGTGTGTGAGCGTGTGTGTGTCAGGTTTTCATTTCTCAAGCTTATGTCTAGGGATGTATAAACTGTTTCTGTAATTTGTCGCTTAGGCACTGAGCCTCAGTAAATGCAAATATACAAGAGTCTGCTACTTAAAAGTTTTGTTGTTAATTCAGGTGTGTAGAAAGTTGTTCATATCACTAATCATTGGGGAAATGCAAATCCACAGCACAATGAGATACTTGCTAACAGTGAGGTGATATGATGTTACAACCCTTTCATGAAGATATAGCAATAGTTAGGAGTGGTTGGGAAACGCTGGAAATCTTGTATATTGTTAGTGGAAAGATAAAACAATGAAGTCAATATGGAAAAAATGGGTGCTTACAACTTAAATATAGAACTATCAAATGCTTCAACAATCCAATTTTCTGGCCATGGGGTTGAAAAAATGATATTGGGTCACTGTCTCTACAAGTTTCCTTTAACTTGACTTTACATATTATTTCTGTCTCTGCCCTGAATGCAAGTGTCCTCCTTTAAAGAGGGTGGGCACAGAGGGAGATTATACAAGGCACCAATAGTTGATTCCATATGACATTGGTGTTTAGAGCCCAGCCTGGGCAGGGCATGCTCCTTACTAAGGGTCTATGTCCTGCCTACTCTGTTTTGTGCTTGGTTCATCATTCCTCTCTTCCCTTTGCCCAGTTCAATGAAGCCCCCACCAACCTCAATGCTAAAGAATAACTCCACATTTGTGACTGAGTTCCTCTTTGAAGGCTTCTCCAGCTTTGGTTGGCAACACAGGCTTGTCTTCTTCATCGTCTTCCTGACATTGTACCTTCTGACTCTGTCTGGCAACGTGATCATTGTGACTATAATTCATCTGGACCGCCATCTCCACACACCCATGTACTTCTTTTTGAGCATGCTCTCCATCTCTGAGACTTTCTATACTATTGCCATCATTCCTCGTATGCTCTCTGGTCTCCTTTATCCTTATCAGGCCATAGATATGCAAAGCTGTGCGACACAACTCTTCTTTTATCTAACTTTTGGCATCAATAACTGTTTTATTCTCACAGCAATGGGTTATGACCGCTATGTGGCCATCTGCAATCCTCTAAGGTATTCAGTTATCATGGGTAAGAAGGCCTGTATGTATTTGGCATGTGGGTCACTGGGAATTGGCCTAAGCATGGCTATTGTCCAGGTTACATCAGTGTTTGACCTACCCTTCTGTAATGGCTTTGTTATTGCTCACTTCTTCTGTGATGTGAGACCCCTGCTGAAACTTGCCTGCACAGATACCACTATCAATGAAATCATCAACTTGATTGTCAGTGTCTGTGTCCTTGTTTTACCAATGGGCCTCGTCTTCATATCTTATGTTGTCATCATTTCCACTATCCTTAAGATTGCCTCAGCTGAAGGTCGTAGGAAAGCCTTTGCCACCTGTGCCTCCCACCTCACGGTGGTCATCATCCACTATGGCTGTGCCTCAATCATCTACCTAAAACCCAAGTCCCAGAGTTCCCTTGGGCAGGACAGACTCATCTCAGTGACATACACCGTCATCACTCCTCTACTGAACCCGGTCGTGTACAGTCTGAGAAACAAGGAGGTCAAAGAGGCTCTACGAAAGGCCATGGGACTTAGGTAGGCCTCTTCCCTCCTAATAGGAAACATTCAAAGACATTTTCTTTGATGATATAGGTATGACTTTATTTTTCTGCTATTTCAATAATGTTTTCATATATAAGGTCAAGAATAGCAGATTAGATTGAAGTGATTGATTAAACAGGAGTTTCCTTCCAGGGTAGCAATGTTTATCTGGGTCCTATTGTAAACATACATGAAAGTGTGTGGTACAAAACATGTGTTATCCTGTGCCATCATCTCCTCCATGCCTTTATATGCATTTGTGTGTGACTGGACACATCTTAGCAATGTTTTTGTTCATTTTCACAAATGAAGGAAGAATCAAAGTTTATCAGGATCCTAAATGAAATGATTTTAACACATGTTGACAAAAATTTTTTTGGTGACGCTAATGGTGTCAGGTCGTACCCTTTTTTATAAGTGAGGAGACAGGAACACACACAACTTTCTTCCAAAAACGTTTTTGCATTCTGGTTTTGCAATTTGCTATTTATTGCATTATAATCAGGGTAACTTCAAAACTCTGGAGGCCCATCTGAGACTATAGAATAATTGACCTAGAAATTGCAGGTGCACACATGGTAAGAAAAGGTGTCAGCTACAATGTGTTATCCCCAGTCCTGAGATTCATAACTGAGAACATAGACTGAAATGGAGGCAATGCTAAAAGTTGAACATGCTTTGATCACTTGTTGCTTCCTGCATTGGTTTTTGTGTACTGCAAAGAAATATTTCCTTGATAAGGGCTGATGTCTACACTTAAATTTGAAGATTTGGAGCTAGGAGACTCCAGTGAGGGAGAACGTATAACATTTGTCTTTTAGACCTACGTTAGCTCACTGAATATGATCTTTTCTAGTCACATCCGTTTACTTACAAAGTTCATGAATTCATTTTTTCCTTAAAGATAATAGTATCCCATAGTGTATATGCATTACACTACACTTTCATTATACATTTATCAGTTGAAAAACATGTATATGGTTTCCATGTGTAGTTAGTGCATATAGAACAGCAATGTGGGGCCCAATCCCAAGAGTTACATCTACAAAATATCTTCCACACCTAAGGCTCAAGAAACATTGCAAGAAAGGGCACAGAAAGACTGTAACAGCCAAAGGTTCAGGAAGTTTGCTGTGAGACTGTGTCTCCTGATAGTACCAGAAGCTACACACCTAAAATCTCACCAAAATGAACCTAAACATGAGCTGGAAAAGGACAATGAATTTAAACATGACAAAGTAGAGGAAAGAAAGCCCAATAGACCTCACCCTCTATACAAAGAAATAGATAATTCAGGAATGCTGAGAGCTGGGGAAATAGTCTTACTCACAGAAGAGCACACCAATTGGATATCCAATACAAATGCTCAGCCCTGAACACATACATTCAAGTAACATTATACAGACTGAACAGGATATATTGTGTAATATATATCTATATAATATGTATAATATATTATATATTACTAAATATAAATCATAAATATAAAAATATATAATATATTATACATATAATATATATTATATATCCATATAATATATAATCCTAAATATTCATATATTTTACACTCCTAAATATATGCTATGTACATTATATATGCTAATTGCTGTTACATAGATATGTGAATATATACATATACAAAACCTAGGCTATTAATATGAAGAGAACAAGGAGTGGTACAGGGAAGTGTTTGGAAGGAGGAGGGAAGGAGAGAAAAGATGTAATTAAATAATAATTTCAAAAGATAAAATAGGATATACAACTATGTACTCCTTTTTTCTTTTTTGTCTTTCAAGACAGGGTTTCTCTGTATAACTTTGGAGCCTATCCTATCACTTGCTCTATAGACCAGGCTGACCTCGAAATCACAGAGAGTCGCCTGCCTCTTCCTCCTCAGTGCTGGGATTAAAGGAGTGAGCCACCAACACCCAGCTAATTATCTACTTTTTAAACTTTCTTTTTACTTATTCTCTGTGTCTTTCACATTATGCATCTCAACCCCATTCATTTCCTATCCCTGTGTATATACCCTCTGTCCTTGCAACCCCCCACAAGTAAAATTTAAGAGAAAAAATCAGGGGGGGGCAATTCCATCATGGAAGCTGCAGTGTGACATAGATTGTCATGTCTAAAATCTTTTGCCCATATGTCTTCATATGTCTTTACTTGCAAGTGTTCATTACGAAGAGTAATTGGTCTGGTTTGAGGCCTCTGGTTTCTGCTACACTATCAATGCTGGGCCCTAACTGGAACTCCTCTAAGTTATCGTACTATTGTGCTGTGCTATGGAAAACCTACAGCTCTGGCCTGGGAGACAGAGGTTGAAAAGAGCCAAGTAAATGTAGAGTTCATTTTTTAGGGTGAACATGAGCTCTATAAAAATATAGTTAAAACACTTTAACTAAACTTACATGATATTTATTAATGAGCGGAAATCCAAAACTACATTAAAAAGAATAGGTTGCTTCGAAACATTTTTGGTGAGTTTTTGGAAGATTTTTGAGATCTCTGCTTTAAAGCAGAGTTCAATACAGCATTTAATGTCCATTCTGTCTATCATGGAATTTGAGAATGGATGCTCTGCCACGAGGAAGGAGCTTCTCTCTCACCATTGCACTCTGTACTGGTCGTCTAGGCTAGGGAACAAGCATACCCAGATATCCAAACAGTTTGTGTGGGATACACAATGCACCAGGCCCTGTGGTATGATACTGTAGAAGTAATGAATCCTTTGTGAGGTGTTGGGGATTGAGCAAGTCTTCTAATTCAAATAAATACACATCACTTTGCAAAAATAAAGTGGCACGTGGAGTAAATTGATCTGGAATTAAGATAACTTTGCCTTTGTGTCTGGACTTGTAGAACTGATGGTGGTTTTACTTCTGTGACATTGGTCAAAATACAATTCAAAATGTTTGCCTCACAGTTCTGGTGAACTTAGTTCAAAGTGGTTGAGTGTGAGTCTGATGGTGAATACCATCTCTTTTTTGAAGTCATGTGTTGGATATTAATGTATATCCCCAACTTATGCCAATCAAGGTTTATAATCCGGGTTTGCATATGCATTTCTCCAAGGGATGGGAGAACACTGGGCTGAGGCTCTCAATAAGTCCCCTTCAGGAATTATTCTTACTAAGGACCCTTAGCCTCTAAGGTTCTACTTGGTTTGGTGTGCATATTGCTTCCAGTGGTTTTCTATTTCAGGGTATTTCCCCTCTTTGATAAATATGAAGATCTACCATATTCCCATCATGAGCACTCATCTATGAGGTAATCTAAGGTTTTGTGCTGTGATTGTCTATCATTTCAATGTGTTTTGATTCTCATCCCTTCTTCCTTCTCTCTGACAGAGGTATAGTAGCAAGGAGCACCCAACAATAAACTTGATGCATTTACATCTATAGCTCGGTCCATTACCAGCACATCTAAACTCTACATTTAAGGATTCCATTTCTAGAACAATGATTGGCATAAGACAGTTGCTCAATTTTTAACTATGATATATTGCAGTGAAAAGTTAAAAAAATGATTCCATTATGTTTATTGAGCTAAATTCACTGTGACTCAATTTAGTCAGTAACACAGTATTATCTCTTGGGTGAAAAATGGTTAAAAATAAAAATCTGATTTTTCCTTCTGGATCAAGAAGTCTTTTTCTTGGAAAATAGCACAGAAAGAATCTAGGAGAACAATTCTTTTCCCCATAAAGATTTGAGCCCTTCTATTCAAAGACCTTTCTAATATGGGATTGCATTGATGTTTACATTTTTATTATATTAGTGGACTTATACATTTTAAATAGTGAAATAAATGCTCACGTTTGTTTTGGTTTTTTTTTAGACTTTTTCTGTTTTCTTTTGTGGCTTCTAACAATTCTTTACGAACAATTTATTTCCACTGCAGTCTTGTGTCTCTGCCCTCCAGTAGGACAGTTTCAATCATAGTGGTTTGCTGAAAAACCAACAATAATGAAACCTGTTCAAAGTATGCCTGTGCCTTCCCAGTGTTTGAGAAAAAGGAGCACATTTTGCAAATGACATAAGTGAATATGCTGGGTAGTTTTGTGTTGACTTGACACTTTCTTCCCCATATATCTTTTGGTCACAGTGTTTCATCACAGCAATAGAAACTCTAACAAAGACAAGTTGGTCTGGGAGTAGGGTGTTGCTGTGACAGACCTGACTGTGTTGTTTGGGAGAGGATTTGGGGAGAACTTTGGAACTTTGTGAAGAAAATACTGTTGATTGATCAATGCCTGTTGAGATTTTCTATAGGGGCTGGAAAGAATGTTGAGGGCAATGCAGATGATGGAGGCCTGGTATATAAGGTTTCAGAGAGAAGTTTAAAGACTTTATTCAAGCCATTTGTTATTTTGAATTATCATTCTGTGGTTCTGGTTAACTGTGTCTGGACAATTGGCTGTGATTAACAAGATGCCAGAACTACTAAAGTGAGACCTTTGCTTTGAAGAGATACTCAGTGCTGGTCTGCTAGAACTGAGAAATTATCAATGATTAAGAAGAGCATCATTCTGGTCCAACAGCCTCCAAAACAATACAGAGAAACCCTGTCTCCTAAAACCAAAAAGAAAAAAAAAAAGAAGAGCATCATTAGGGTGAAATCTTCTGGGAAGTTTTTCCTGAGTGTGAGCACACAGAAGCTGTGTTCCAGAGATGGCCAATGTTGTGACTATTATTGGCAGCTGAGGTTGGTAGTGTAGGAGTCACCCAGGTGTTACTGGTTTTGAAGGCATGAAAGGGTCATGGAGAACGGCTGAGGCTTGGTACTTTGGTAGGCCAGGAGAGGCCATTGGCCATTGGTGAAGGTGAAGCCTCAGTGATAGTTAAAGGCCCAGAACCAGAGGTGTTATGCAGAGACACTGAGACTTATCACCATTAATAGAGCCTATGAGATACTTGATGAAAGTGCAGCCCAGTTGTAGCAGAAGACCCCAGTACTTTGGAGATGTCAGGTCCGTGGGGTGACCACCAAGGACAGCAGTAGCAGTGGAGTGGAGCCACCTGGAGCCTAGAAAACAAGTTGTGTGTTGCATTGGGCAAAGATGGCAAAGTAACCCAAGCCCCTTGGAAAATACAAGTATACCGTGAGTGAATTCCAGACACTGGTTCTTGAGTTGTTTAAAAATTTGGAGGTTGGTTTTGGTTTAATTTGATTGTGACTATGCCCTGGTTCTTCCCTCTTGAAGTAAGAAAGTCATTTTTTTTTTCTATTTTACAAGAGCCCACATTTGAAAGACTTTGAATTTTAAAAGACTTTGGATTTTAAAAGAGATCGGCTCCAAAGAGCTGGCTCATACATCAGGGAGAGATCCTAGTTTTACTGCTAGGGCCCCACAAAAGACCAAGCTATACAACTGTCACCCAGGTGCAGAGGGCTTGTGTCATTCCCATGCTGGCTCCCTAGCTGTCTGCCCAGAGTCTGTGAGTTCCCACAAGTTCAGGTCAGTTGTTTCTGTGGATTTCCCCATCAGCATCTTGACCCCTCTTGTTGATATAACCCTCCACTCTCTCTTCATCTGGACTCCCACAGATGGGCCCAGTGATTGCCTGTGGATCTCTGCATCTGCTTCCATCAGTTACTGGATGAATGCTTTATGATGGTAATTAGGGTAGTCACTAATCTAATTACAGGGGAAGGCCAGTTTAGGCAATCTCTTTCAATATTCCTGGAATTCTACTTGTGGGTTCCTGGGAGTTTTCCTGGCACTGGGTTTCTTTCTAACCCTATAGTGGCCCCCCTATCAAGATATCTCTTTCATTACTCTCCCCATGTCTCACTCCCAAATGGACCATCCTGATTCCTCATGTTCCCTTGTCCCCATTCCCTCTCTTCTATTCCCCCCACCCTCAGTCTAGGGATAGTCATGAATCCCTCTTAGGGTCCTCCTTGTTACCTAGCTTCTCTGGGGTCTAGGAATGTAGCCTGTGAAACATGAATAATGTAAATCCAGGACTGCTATTAGGGTACAAGCTAAAGATCAGAAAATCAAAGCAGATGACCATTATCTCTTACCTCTACCTCAGGCTAAAAGGGTTGTCCTATCCTCAGAGTGGCTGGAGAATAAATCTCTGAGACTGAATACTGGATCCCCTGCTCCTATATTATATACCTCTCTAAAGCTGGGATTAAAGACATGGGATCCCAAGTGTTGAGATCCTCTTTGTGTGAGTTGTTTCTCTTTTAGACTGATTCACTTGAATGTAATCCTGGGTGGCTTTGAACTCACAGAAGTCCATCTACCTTTGTCTGCTGAGTCCAGGGTTTAAAGGTGTGTGTCACCACTGTCCAGCTTCTATAGCTAGCTAGTGTGATTGATGGAATTAAAGGTGTGTATCACCATTGCCTGGCTATGTGACTGTGGCTAACTTTGCATTTTGATCTCCAGTGACTTTATTAAATCATAAACAATTTATCACTACACCCGATTATCCTTTGCTTTGCATCTAATATGTATTTATGAGTGAGTACATACAGTGTTTGTCTTTCTGGGTCTCAGTTACCTCACTCAGAATGTTTTATTCTGGTTCCATTCATTTGCCTGAAAATTTCATGATATCATTGTTTTTTCCCCTGCTGAGTAACATTCCATTGTGTAGATATATCACATTTTCTTTATCGATTCTTGGGTGGAGGGACAACTAGGACCTGACCCTGGTGCATGAATTGACTCTTTGTAATCAATTCCCTATGGTGGGATGCCTTGTTCAGCCTTCATGGGTGGGTGAGCTTGGTCCTGCCTCAATTTGATATGCCATGCTTTGTTGATTCTTATTGGAGGTCTGGCCCCATCTGAATTGAGGCAGAGGAGTGAATGGGAGGGTAGAATGCAGGTGAGAGGAGGGAACAGGAAAGAAGAGTGGGGAAACTGTCATTGGTATGTAAAGCAATAAAAATGATGAACAAAAATAAAATTAAAACTATTGGCTATTTTAACAATATTGGACTTTTTTAGATTTTTTTATTTAAATTAGAAACAAGCTTGCTTCGCATGTTAATCCCAGCTCTCTCTCCCTCCCCTCCTCGACGCCCCCCCCACTAGCCTCCACAGCCCTCCCACCCAATTCCCACTCCATTCACCAGGAAGGGTGAGGCCCTCCATTGGGGTTATCCAGAGTCTGTCATTTCGTTCAGGGTAGGGCCTAGGCCCTCCCCCAAGAGTGCAGGCTGAGAGAGAATCCCTCATTGGGGAATGGGCACCCAAAGTCCATTTGTATGCCAGGGATAAATACTGATCTACTACCCAAGGCCTATAGATTGTCTCACTGACACCACAATCAGGGGGTCTGGATAAGTCCCATGTTGGCCTCTCATTCATCAGTATGGGGGCCAAGATCTTCCCTTGTTCAGGTCAGCTGTTTCTCTGAGTTTCACCAGCCCAGTCTTGACCCCTTTGCTCATCAGTCCTCCGTCTCTGTCACTGGGTTCCAGGAGTTCAGTTCACTGTTTAACTGTGGGTGTCTGCCTCTGATTCCATCAGTCATTGGTTGAAGGTTGTAGGATGGCATATAAGGAAGTAGTCAAACTCATTATCAGGGAGGGGCATTTAAGTTAGTCTCTCCAGTATTGCTTAGTTTGCCAGTTGGTGTCATGCTTGTAGATCTCTGGAAATCTCACTAGTGCCAGATCTCTCCTCAAACCTATAAAGACTCCCTATATTATGGTATCTCTCTTTCTGCTCTCTTCTATTTTTCCCCCATCTCAACCTTCCTGCTACCCCATGTCCTCCCCTCTCCTCCTCTTCTACCCCTCTCTTTTTCCCAGATTCTTCTCAACTCCCCCCCTGCTCCAAATCTGCTCAGGAGATCTTGAATCATTCCGCTTCTCTGGGGTACCATGCATATCTCTCTTAGGATCCTACCTGTTTCCCAGACACTCTGGCAGTGGGATTGTAGGCTGGCACTCCCTGATCCATGTCTAAATTTCTTATATGAGTGAGTATACACAGTGTTTGTCTTTTTGTGACTGGGTTACCTCACTCAGGATGGTTTCTTCTAGTGCCATCCATTTGCCTGAAAATTTCAAGATTCCAATGTTTTTTTTTTCCCGCTGAATAGTACACCATTGTGTAAATGCATGGCATTTTATCTATCCACTCTTCAGTTGAGGGGCATCTAGGTTGCTTCTAGATTCTGACTATTACAAATAATGCTGCTATGAATACAGTGGAACAGATGTCCTTGTAGTAAGAATGTGCATTTTTGGGTATATAACTAAAAGTGGAATTTCTGGGTCTTGTGGTACACTGATTCCCATTTTCCTGCTGAATCTCCATACTGATTTCCAAAGAGGCTGTACTAGTTGCCATTCCCACCAGCAGTGGAGGAGTGTTCCCCTTTCTCCACATCATATCCATCATAAACTGTCATTGGTGTTTTGATTTTAGCCATTCTGACAGGAGTAAGATGGTATCTCAGAGTTGTTTTGATTTGCATTTCCCTGATTGCTAGGGATATTGAGCGCTTCTTAAATGTCTCTCCACCATTTTATACTCCTCTATTAAGAATTTTCTATTTAGTTCTGTAGCCCTCTTTTTAATTGCATCCTTTGGTGCTTTGGAGACTTGCTTCTTGAGCTCTTTGAAATTTTTAGAGATCAGCCCTCTGTCAGATGTGGGGTTAATGAATATCTTTTACCATTCTGTGGGCTGCCTTTTTGTCTTGATGACTGTGTCCTTTGCTTTGCAGAAGATTCTCTACTATTGAGAGAGATTCTAACCTGCCCTTTACACTGTTTCAGGAGGTCCCATTTGTTAATTGTAGACCTCAGTGTATGTGCTGTACCAGTTCATTCAAGGGTACCTCCCACTTTCTCTTCTAACAGGTTCAGTGTGGCTGGATTTATGTTGAGGTCTTTGATTCATTTGGACTCTAGTTTTGTGCATGGCAATAGACATGAATCTATCTGCAGTCCTCTACATGCCAACATCCGGTTATGTCAGCACCAAAGATACTTTCTTTTTTCCATTGTATATTTTTAGCTTCTTTGTCAAAGATCAGGTGTTCATACATGTATAGGTTAATATTGGGGTGTTCAACTTTATTCCATTGTTATACCTGTCTATTTTTGTGACAATACCAAGTTGTTTTCAGGACTATAGCTCTATAATAGAGCTTGAAGTCAGGGATGGTGATGTCTCTGGTATTTTCTTTATTGTATAGAGGTTTTTTTTGCTATCCTGGGTCGTTGACTTTCCATATGAAGTTGATTATTATTCTTTCAAGGTCTGTGAAGAATTGTGCCAGTATTTTGATGGGGATTGTGTTGAATCTATAGATTGCTTTTGGCAAGATTGCCACTTTTACTACATTGATCCTACCTATCCAAGTGCATGGGAGATCTTTCCAGTTTTAGTGTCTTCTTTAAAGACTCAAAGTTCTTGTTATATGTCTTTCACTTGTTTGGTTAGCATTACCACAAGATATTTTATGTTGTTTGTGGCAATTGTAAAGGGTGATGTTCCTCTGATTTCTTTGTTGTCCCTTTTTATCATCTGTATATAGTAGGGTTACTGATTTTCTTGAGTTTCCTCATGTATCCTGCCACTTGGCTGAAGGTATTTATCAGCTGTAGGAGTTCCCTGGTAGAGTTTTTTGGGTCACTTATATAAACTATCGTATCATCTGTAAATAGTGAAAGTTTGACCTCTTCCTTTCTGATTTGTATCCCCTAGATCTCCTTTTGTTGTCTTATCACTCTAGCTAGATCTTCAAGTACAATATTGAAGAGGTATGGAGAGAGGGGACAGCCTTCTTGTTCCTGATTTTAGAGGAATTGCATTGATATTGACTGTTGATTTGCTGTATATAGATTATTTATGTTTAGGTATGTTCCTGTTATCCCAGATCTCTCCAAGACCTTTATCATGAAGGAGTGTTGAATTTTGTCTAATGTTTTTTCAGCATCTAATGAGATGATCATGTGACCTTTGTTCTCAGTGTGGATTACATTGATGGATTTTCCTATGTTGAACCATCCCTGCATCCTTGGGATGAAACCTACTTGATAATGGTGAATGATTGTTTTGATGTGTTCTTGGATCCAATTTGCCTGTATTTTATTGAGTATTTTTACATCAGTGTTCATGAGGGATATGTGTCTGAAGTTCTCTTTCTTAGTTGTGGCTTGGGTATTAAGGCTATTTAAGCCTCATGAAAAGAGTTTGGCAAATATTCTTCTGCTTCTATTGCATGGAATACTTTGAGAAGAATTGGTATAAGATATTCTTTGAAATTCTGGTAGAATTCTGCACTAAGGCCATCTGAACCTGGGCTTTTATTTTGGTTGGGAGTCTTTTGTTGATAACTGCTTCTATTTCCATAGGGGTTATAGGTCTATTTAAATTGCTTATCTGTTCCTGATTTAATTTTGGAAAGTGATATCTAACTAGAAAATTGTCCATTTCCTTTAAATTTTTTGAATCTTGTGGGGTACAGGTTTTCAAAGTATGACCTGATGATTATCTGGATTCCCTCAGTGTCTGATGTTATGTTCCACTTTTCATTCCTGATTTTGTTAATTTGCATGTTCACACTCTGCAGTTTCATAAGTTTGATAAAGGTTTGTCTATGTTGCTGATTTTCTCAAGGAACCAACATCTATTCTTTGTGTTGTCTTCCTAGTTTCTACTTTATTGATTTCAGCCCTATTTGATTATTTCCTGGCATCTACTTCTCCTGGGTGAGTTTCTTCTTTGTGTTCTAGAGCTTTCAGCTGTGGTGTCAATTCTCTAATATGACTATTCTCCAGTTTCTTCATGTGGGCACTTAGTGCTATGAACTTTCCTCTTAGCACTGCTTTCAAAGTGTCCCATAAGTTTGGGCATGCTGTGTATTCATTCTCATTGAATTCTAGGAATTCTTTCATTTCTTTTTATTTCTTCTTTGACCAGGAATGGTTCAATTGTGCATTATTCAATTTCCATGAGTTTGTAGATTTTCTTCAGTTTGTGTTGTTGAATCCTAATTTTAAACCATGGTGGTCTGATAAGATACATGGAGTTATTCCAATTTTTTGCACCTGTTGAGGTTTGATATGTTGCCAAGTATGTGGTCAATTTTTGAGAAGGTTCCTTGTGGCACTGAGAAAAGGTATATTCTTTTGTGTTTGGAAGGAATGTTCTATAGATGTGTGTTAAGCCCAATTGGATCATAACTTCTATTAGTTCCTTTGCTTCTTTGTTAAGTTTCTTTCTTGTAGTCCTGTCTAGTTGTGAGAGTGGGGTGTTGAAGTCTCCCACTATAAGTGTGTGAGGCTTTATATGTGATTTGAGTTTTAGTAATGTTTAGTAATGTGGATGCATTTGTATTTGGGGTATAGATTTTCAGAATTGAGACTTCATCTTGGTAGATTTCTCCTGTGATTAGTATGAAATGATATCCTTCATCTCTTTTGATTGATTTTATTTTAAAGTCTAATTGGTTAGATTAGACTTGTTTCTTGGATCCATTTGATTGGAAAAACGTTTCCCATCCCTTAACTCTGAGGTAATATCTGTCTTTGAGGTGAGGTGTGTTTCTTGTATGCAGCAGAAGGATGGATTCTGTCTTTGAATCCATTCTGTTAACCTGTGCCTTTTTATGGGTGAGGTAAGACCATTAATATTGAGGGATACTAATGACCATTAATTGCTCATTTTTATTTGTTTTGGAATGGTTGGTGGTGGTGGAATTGTATGTGGATTTCTACCCCTTTTTTCTTTTGGCTGTTGATAAAGCTGGATTATCTATTGCCTGTTTTTCTAGTTGCAGTTAACTTCCTTGAGTTGGAGTTTTCCTTCCAGAACTTTCCCTAGGGCTTGGTTAGTGGATATGTATTGTTTAAATCTGTTTTTGTGTGTGTATGTGTGTGTGTAATATCTTGTTTTCTCCATCTATAGTGAATGAAAGCTTTTCTGGGTATAGTAGTCTTGGCTGGCATCCGTGTTCTCTTAGTGTTGGTAGAATATCTATTTATGACCTTCTGGCTTTCAGAGTCTCCATGGAGAAGTCAGATTTAATTCTGACAGGTATGCCTTTATATTTTACTTGGCCTTTTTCCTCAGTTGCTCTTAATATTATTTCTTTATTATGTATATTTGGAGTCCTGATTATTATATGATGAGGGGATTTTTTTGTGGTCTACTCAATTTGGTGTTCTGTTAGCTTCTTATACCTTCGTTAGCATGTCTTTCTTTAGGTTGGGAAAGTTTTCTTCTATGATTTTGTTGAATATGTTTTCTTCCCCCTTTGAGGTGGTTTTCCTCACCTTCATCTATTCCTACTATTGTTAGGTTTAGTCTTTTCATGTTGTCCCATATTTCCTGGATATTTTGTGATAAGGGTTTCTTGTACTTAAGATTATTTTTTGGTCAGAGATCTACAAGAATGACTCCAACTGGCAAACTAAGCAGTAGTAGAGAGGCTACTTTAAATGACCCTCTCTGATAATGATTTTGATGCCTATCTTTCATACCATCCTAGAACCTCCATCCAGTGACAGACAGAAGCAGAGGCAGACACCCATGGCTTAACATAGAACTGAACTCCTGGAACCCACTAATAGAGAGGGAGGACTGATGTGCAAAGGGGTCAAGACTGGGCTGGTAAAACCCAGAGATAAACAGCTGACCTGAACAAGGGGGAGATCTTGGATCCCAGTCTGAGAGGCCAGCATGGAACTGATCCAGACCCCCTGAATGTAGGTGCCAGTGAGGACACCTAGGCAATCTATGGGGCTTTGGGGTAGTAGATCATTATTTATCCCTGGCACATAAATGGACTTTGGGTGCCCTTCCCACAATGAGGGATGCTCTCTCCATATGGACACTTGGAGGAGGGTCTGGGCCCTCCCTGAAACAAAATGACAGACTCTAGAGATCCCCCATGGAGGGCCTTACCCTCCCTTGGGAATGGAGTGGGGATTGACTGGAGGGCTGGGGGTGGGGGGAGTGGGTATGTAGGGGAGAGAGAAGAAGCTGGGAATGAATAGAAACTTGTTTCTAATTTAAATATATAATAAAAAGCGTTAAAAAGATTTTCTTTGGTCGATGAATCTATTTCTCCTAGTGTATCTTCAACACCTGAGATTCTCTCTTCCATCTCTTTTATTCTGTTGGTTATGTTTGCATCTATAGTACCTGACCATTTGCCCAGCTTTTCTATTTCCAGCTTTCCTTCAGACTGTGGGTTTTTTTTGGTTGTTTGTTTTTTATTGTCTCTATTTTGGCTTTCAACCTTTGCACTAATTACATTATTTCTTGCAATTTTTGCTTTATCTCTTCCTCCATTTATTGCATTTTTGGAATTTTGGGTTGTTTTTTCTTCCATTTTTTGCATTTTTTGGTTTGTTTTTTCTTCTAACTCTTTAAGGGATTTTTCCTTATCCTCTTTGAGGGCCTCTATAGTTTCCAAGAAGTTGCCTTTAAGCTCATTCTCTTCTGCTTCATTTGTATTGGAATGTTCAAGTCTTTCTGGTGTAGAGTCTCTAGACTCTGGTGGTGTCATATTTGTTTTTCTGTTGCTGCCTGTGTTTTTGTATTGTCTCCTTCCCATCCCTTTTTCTAGTGGGTGCAGAAAGAGCCTCTTACTGGCCTGGTGAGTATGAGACCAGGATTCCTTTCTGGTGGTTGCAAGCAAGTCACTCTGGTAGTTCTCCTCTTCCTGGTCCTAGTTCTGGCCCATTGGGTGGAGAAGAAGACCTGGAAGCTGGGGTGCGTAGGCTCCCTCCAGGAGGTCAGACTCAGTAGCAGTCCCCAGGCACTGGAACACAGGCCCAGAAACAAATCCCAGTTTACCTGGTCCCATGGGTGGAGAAGGAGATCAGGAAGCTGGGGTCCATAGTCTCCTGATGTGGGGGAAGGGAACCTCAGTGGCAGTCCCCAGACACTGGAACCTGGGCCCAGAAATAGGCCCTGGTTTGCCTGACCCCAAGGGTCAAAATATTGGACTTTCAATGAGTTTGAATTTATAATGACTTGGGGATTTTTAAAAGTTATTCATATTTTTAATGCGAAATCTTTGGGATGAATGAAAAAGGAAAGGTTGTGGCTTAATAGTGATGTGTTTGTGTATTAAGTTGACAGGAAGTCAATTATTCCAGATAGTTTTATGACAACTGGGCATAAGCTAAAGTCATCTGAGAGGAGGAAAATTCAAATTTAAAAATTCCTCCATAAGATCTTGAGTTCTACAAGAAACCAGATTGAGAAATCTATGAGGGTCAAGACAGAAAGCAAGACTCCTCCATGGCCTCTGCATCAGCTCCTGCCTCCAGGATTCTGTCCTTCTTGAGTTCGGGTCCTGATTTCCTTTGATGATGAACTGTTACATGAAACATAAACTGAATAAACCCTTTCCTCCCCAACTTGCTTTGGGTCATAGTGTTTCATCACAGCAATAGAAACCCTAACTAAGACAGTAAAAGGTATGTTATCCCTGGTCACCACAGCAGAGTACAGCTTTAGAGTGGGGATGTTGTCACAGTTGATGAAACACCAGTTGGGAACATGGACTTGGTAAGTAACTGCTTAGAGCTGGGCAGGTAGCACAAGGCTGGAAGACAGCTCAGCTCTCTTGGTCATTCAGGGGTTTGGGTTTCTGGTTGTCTCTGCCAAGCTCATCAGGAAGCATTTTCCTGTGGATTCAAAAAAGTGTTCCTCTTCATTTCCCACTTAATAACAACTAGCAGTGATCATCACATCCTCTTTCCGATAGGCTCAGTTTCCAAACATGCACATCAGGTGGGTGACTATGGACTTTTTTTCTATTGGCCACAAGAGAGATATGGAATGTGTAGACAGCCTTGTCTTGTTCCTGATTTTAGTGGAATTACTTTGAGTTTCTCTCTAATTTGATACTGGCTGTTGGTTTGCTATATGTTGCTTTTATTATCTTTAGTTATGTTACTTGTATCCAAGACTTTTATCATGAAGAGGCATTGGAATTTGTCAAAGACTTTTTCAACATTTAATGAGATGATCATGTGGATTTTTTTTCAGTTTGTTTATATGGTGGATTACATTGACAGATTTTGGTATGCTGAACCATTGCTTCATCTCAGGGATGAAACCCATTTGATCATGATGGATGATGCTTTTGATGTGTTCTTGGATTTGGTTTGCCAGTATTTTATGAGTATTTTTGCATCAATGTTCATGAGGGAAATTGATCTGTAATTCTCTTTCTTTGTTGTATCTTGGTGTGGTTTGGGGATCAGGGTAACTGTGGGTGCATAAAAAAATTGGCAATGTTCCTTCTGCTTCTATACTGGTTATTAGCTCTTCTTTGAAAGCTTGATAGAATTCTGCCCTGAAACGATATGACCCTGAGCTTTTCTTGTTTGGGAGACTTTTAATGACTGGTTCTATTTCCTTAGTGGTTGTATGTCTGTTTAAATTGTTTATCTGGTCTTGCTTTAATTTAATTTAATTTCTTTCAAGAAATTTGTCCAGTTTTTTAGATTTTCAGTTTAGTGGAGTGTATGACATAACGATATCTGGATTTCCTAAGTGTCTGTTGTTATGTACCCCTTTTAATTTCTGATTTTGTGAATTTGGATATTCTCTCTGTCTTTTAGTTTGCATAAGAATTTGTCTTTCTTGTTGATTTTCTTGAAGAACCAATTCTTTGTTTCATTGATTCATGTAATGTTCTCTTTGTTTCTATTTTATTGATTTCACTTCTCAGCTTGATTATTTCCTGCTATCTACTCCTCTTGGGTGTGTTTGCTTCTCTTTGTTCTAGAGTTTTCAAATGTGCTGTTAAGTTCCTAGTATAAAATTTCTGCAAATTCTTTATGAAGGCACTTAGTGCTATAAACTTTCCTCTTTCATTGTGTCCCATAAATTTTGGTATGTTGTGCATCCATTTTCTTTGAATTCTAGGGATTCTTTAATTTGTTTTTCTTGACACAGTGGTAATTCAGTTTAGAGTTGTTCTGTTCTCATTAATTTGTAAGCTTTATGTTGTTGCTCTACAGCTTTAATCTATGGGAATCTTTCAAGATACACAGGGTAATTCCAATTTTATCTTTTAAGACTTGCCTTGTTTCCAACTGTGTGACCAATTTTGAAAAAGGTTGCATAAGATTCTGGAAAGAAGGAATATTCTTTGGTGTTTGGGCAAAACATTCTGTAGATATCTGTTAAGTTCATTTGAGTCATAGCATCCGTTAGCTCCATTATTTCTCTATTTAGTTTCTGTTAGAACTACCTGTCCAATGGTGAGCATGGGGTGTTGAAGTCTCCCACCATTAATGTGTGAGTTTAATACGTGATTTAAACTTTAGTAATGTTAGTTTTCAACTATGGGTGCCATTGTATTTGGGACATCAATGTTCAGAATTGGTGGATTTGTCCTTTGTGGGATATGAAATGTTTTTCTCCATCTCTTTTGATTAATTTTTTACTTGAAGTCTACCTTGTTGGATATTATTATAGCTAAACCAGATTGTTTCTTTTGTCCATTTGATTGGAAAATTGTTAAGAGAGAAGCTTTCAGCCTGGTTCTAGAGCCGCATCAGTCCCAAATAAACACACAGGAGGCTATATTCATTATGAAGCTGTTGGCCTTGCTTGTTTCTTACTGGCTAGCTCTGACTTAAGTAATTACCCCATAATTGTTAATCTAAGTATTTCTCTTACCAGAGAATAGTTCCGGGCTTCCTACCCCATGGCGGTTACATGTTGACTCTCCTGTGTTTCTCCTTCCCAGAATCCTCCTAGACTCCTAGTCCCACCTATCTAGATTCCTATTGGCTCAACAGTGTTTTATTGACAAAAGACTTCCCCAACAGAAAATCTTGTTTCCAACCCTTTAATCTGAGGTAATATCTGTCTTTGATATTGAGGTGTGTTTCTTATATGCAGCAGAAGGATGGTTTCCTGTTTTTGTGTACATCCTGTTAGCCTCTGTCTTTTTATACTTGATCTTAGCTGAAAGGTGGAGGAGCAATAACCTGTGTCTTTTTATTGGCAAATAGGCTCCATTGATATTGAGAGGTATTCATGACTGGTGCCTGTTAATTTCTGTTATTTGTCATTGGTGGTAGTAGTGTTGATTGTGGTGGTTTGGGTGTGTGTGCATGCGTGTGTGTTTACCTCTGGTGTGGGATTATCTATTATCTGTGTTTTCATGGGTGTAGTCAACTTCCGTGGGTTGGAGTTTTACTTCTAGTAACTTCTGTAGAGCTAGCAGGGTTTGTGGGTAAAAACTCATTACATTTGACTTTGTCACGAAAGATATTGTTTTCTCCATATAAGGAAATTGAAAGTTTTGCTGGGTTGAAAATTAGTCTGGGTCTCTTAAAGTCTGTAAGATGTCTGTCCTGGATCTTCTAACTTTTAGAGTCTCCACTGAAAAGTCAAATATAATTCTGAAAAGTCTGCCTTTATATGTTACATGCTTTTTCCTTTTCAGCTTTTAATGTTTCTTTATTATGTATTTTTAGTGTTTTCACTATTATTTGAGAAGAGAACTTTTTTGGTCCAGTCTATTTGGTATTCTGTAAGCTTCTTATACCTTTATATGTATTTCCTTCTTTAGGTTGAAACAAATTTCTTTGATTTTGTTGAATACATTTTCTAGACCTTTGAGCAGGGATTCTTCTTCTTCATCTATTTCTGTTATCCTTAGGTTTTGCCTTTTAATAGTGTTCCAGATTTCCTGGATGTTTTGTGATAGTTATTTTTTAGATTTAACAACTTCTTTGACTGATGCATCTATGTCCTCTATTGTATCTTCAACATCTGATTTTTTTCTAGTATTCTGTTGGTGATGCTTGCATCTGTAGTTCCTTTTCACTTGTCTGGGTTTCCCATTTCTAGAATTCCATCTGTTTGTGTTTTCTTTTTTCTTTCTATTTCCATTTTCAGGCCTTGAAAGGTTTTATTTGTTTCTTTCATCTCTTTGCTCTCCTTTGACATTCTTAAGATTTTTTTTTATTTCTTCCATATTTTAGTTGTCTTTTCCTCCATTTCTTTAAAGAAGATTTCCATTTCCTCTTTAAGGACCTCTATCATCTTCATAAAGTTATTTAAAGGTCATTTTCTTGTGCTTAAGCAGCATTGGAATGTTCAGGTCTTGCTGTTATAGGATAGCTGGGTTCTGGTGGTGACATATTCTGTTATTATGTTCTTACACTGGCATGTAGGCATCTGGGTTTGGGGTGATTATAAGTCTAGATGTTGATTCCCGTGTTTGTCTTTATTGGATGGGTGTTTTGATCCTTGCTTTCTTTTTCTGCTCTGGTCTTTTGGCCTGAGTAGCCAACAGTTCTGATGACTGATGAGTCTTCAGGTCCAGTAGGGTATCTCCACTAGAGTTTAGGGGGCCTTGTATCCCTGGCCTCTGGTAAGTCCAAGGTGTTTTTGGGACTCTAGATCCAGCCTCACTTGCAGTAAGGCTTGAGTCTTCTTCTGTATACCTAGGATGAGCCAGGCTTCCCAGAGAGCTGCTGGAGCTGTTCTTCCAAACAGTATGAACTTCGTCTGGGCCAGTGGAATCTGCTGGAGTTCTGGGGAAGGGCTTCTTGTCTACTGGTGAGGGGAGTTATCTTCCGGATTTAGGGAGAGGGTCCAGCTGTGAGGCTGGGGAATAGCTGAGAATGTTTGGGCTTAAGAAAGGGTCATCAAAAGCAGAATACAGGGAGGGTACAGTTCCTCTAGAAGATGGATCACTCATCCATTGTGACTGGTGTGTTCTGTGCCTCAGTGGCAGAAGTTCACTGGGATTAGGTGTAGAGACCCAGAAGCAGCAGGGGCAGAGATGAGCTGGGATGGTGTTGGCCTAGGTAGGGGTCTTGGTGGATAGAAACTAGGGTGGGTAGGTACAATTCCATAACAGATGGGTCACTCATCTGTTTTCGCTTGTGTGACCTGGTCCTGCTTGGCAGGGGTTGTGTTTTAACAGCACCTATTAGTGGACTATGTACAAAACACCTGAGTATTTCCTAGAAACAAAAACACTCACAATTGGCAACCAGAAAGAAAAGCAACTTCAGTCCTCTACTCACAAGGAACTAAATTTTCTTGAAGATTTTGGAAGTGCTCACCACTCTGTAAACACTCTGTGGGTCCCTGAGACTTTGAGCAGAAGATCCAACAATATGGTACTCAGATAGCTGAGTAAGAAAACAGATGAGTGGAGTAGTTTTTATTTGTCTGTCCTACTATGTGCTTTGGCTTTTACTTGACTTTATCTCTTTGTTCCTTTCTTCAGATGCATCTGCACAGTTCCATTCCACTTTAAACACTCTATCAGAAGTCTAATTTTTTTCCTGATAAGGTCCAAAGGTTAAATAATTTAAGGTTTTGAACCATAATCTCTGCTGCATTAAATTTTGCAAAAGTAACCCAAAATGGCTATAGATAATTTACAAATTAAAACATGTGGTAGCCATTGAAAACCAATTTAATTGTATGGTTAATAAAATTAAACATAACATACTTTTTGTTTCAAAAATATCCTTCTGTTTATTTTTAATTGATTTTAAATCCTGACCTCTTCTATATCTTGTAGTGTGTACACAAACAGATGGTGGTCACATCAGCTGACAGGCCATAGTTGCTTATCCCTGCTTTATATGAATAAATTATAAAGACAAATTGAAGCTCTAGATTACATTATCTTCCTGTAGTAGGGATTTTATTGTACTCCCTGGCAGGTGGTAGTATGGACAAGATCC
This sequence comes from Mesocricetus auratus, assembly GCF_017639785.1. Lineage (NCBI taxonomy): Eukaryota > Metazoa > Chordata > Mammalia > Rodentia > Cricetidae > Mesocricetus > Mesocricetus auratus. The sequence continues at coordinate 19,348,942 of NW_024429266.1, read as the reverse complement.
TAGTCATCTAACTAGGGACTAAGTAAATTTAGATCTATTTTCAGTCTTTGTGAGGGCTAATTTATTTCCACTCACTCTTTCATGTATAAGTACATAAGGACATTGCAGATGCTCTGCTCAGTTTCTATGTTCTTTTGACCAAAGACTACAAACAACAAATGACAGCTCCTCAAACAGACCACATAGAGATGAATGTCAGACTAACACAATTATTTATATCCTTTCTTTCTAAATGTGTGGTTCTTTTTTGTTGTTGTTGTGTTGTTTTTTTCTTTTTTGAGACAGGGTTTCTCTGTATTGTTTTGGAGTGTCCTGGAACTCACTATATAAACCAGGCTGACCTGGAACTCACAGAGACCTGACTGCCTCTGCCTTCTGACTGCTGGGATTAAAGGCGTGCACCACCAATGCCCGGCTAAATGCTTGATTCTTAAAGAATGTAATTATATCTATATCACTTAGTGATGCTAGCATGCTTTAGACACTTAGAAGAGCTGATTATATAGAGAAATGAAGACTGGAAGGCTGAAAAGAACCCTCGAAAAGAATCAATTATTCCAGCTCTTTCACTTGAACTCAGTCTCTTAAACACACACACACACACACTCACACACACACACACACACACACAAACACACACACTACACATTTCAGGTGTTAGTATGAGGTGACATAAAGAAATGTAAAGAACTCAGACAAAATCTGGCAGAGATTCAGAATCCTTTTATTTTATGATATCATCACTAAAAGATGAATAAACAAAGGGCTAAATGAGAAAATTCATCTCTTTAAACATCTGCCTACTCAACAGAAAACATAAAATTACATTCTATGGAAAGTGAGTCAGTCCTCCAATCCTCTTTTCCCTATTACAAAGTGAATTCTTAGTTTGTTATCACTGGCAATTCCACTATCATTGAAAACAACTTCAAATCAGTCGTGTGTGTGTGTGTGTGTGTGTGTGTGTGTGTGTGTGTGTATCTCAAAACTATGAGGTCAGATATCTTAGTTGTCTTGTGCTTAATGCTGATTTCTTAATTACCCACTTAGCACCATAGAGAAAAGAAGATTATGTTATGGAAGCATGAAAGACAGGTATAGTTATGCTCTAAGTAGGGTTTAGTTGGGATAAAATAAGTTAGTATATGTATACTGCATAGCTTTACATGTAGCACTTCATAAGAACCTATGAAAAGTCTTAGTAATTATTGCTTAAATGATCCAATTCTAAGAATACTGAGAGAACAAAGATGAATGTAATGGACTATAAATAGCCTCATAAATGTGAAAATGAGTCCTGGTTTTTGTGTATTTTAAAATTGTAGACGAGGTCCCTCTGGCATCATCAGGTAAACAGGCCAGCTTCCTGGCCTGAGTTCCAGAGCCTGCAGATCGCCTGGGAACTGCACAGAGCTCCCAATCCCGGCGGGAGCATCAGGTAAACAGGCCAGCTTCCCGGCCTGTGTTCCAGAGCCTGCAGATCGCCTGGGAACTGCACAGAGCTCCCAATCCCGGCGGGAGCATCAGGTAAACAGGCCAGCTTCCCGGCCTGTGTTCCAGAGCCTGCAGATCGCCTGGGAACTGCACAGAGCTCCCAATCCCGGCGGGAGCAAAGCACCCCAGACTCCAGATCTTCTCTCCCACCAACGATTCCAGGAAAGGAGAGGAGGCTGGGAGTACAGGGAAGTAGCTGTCCCTCTGGCATCATCAGGTAAACAGGCCAGCTTCCCGGCCTGAGTTCCAGAGCCTGCAGATCGCCTGGGAACTGCACAGAGCTCCCAATCCCGGCGGGAGCATCAGGTAAACAGGCCAGCTTCCCGGCCTGTGTTCCAGAGCCTGCAGATCGCCTGGGAACTGCACAGAGCTCCCAATCCCGGCGGGAGCAAAGCACCCCAGACTCCAGATCTTCTCTCCCACCAACGATTCCAGGAAAGGAGAGGAGGCTGGGAGTACAGGGAAGTAGCTGTCCCTCTGGCATCATCAGGTAAACAGGCCAGCTTCCTGGCCTGAGTTCCAGAGCCTGCAGATCGCCTGGGAACTGCACAGAGCTCCCAATCCCGGCGGGAGCATCAGGTAAACAGGCCAGCTTCCCGGCCTGTGTTCCAGAGCCTGCAGATCGCCTGGGAACTGCACAGAGCTCCCAATCCCGGCGGGAGCAAAGCACCCCAGACTCCAGATCTTCTCTCCCACCAACGATTCCAGGAAAGGAGAGGAGGCTGGGAGTACAGGGAAGTAGCTGTCCCTCTGGCATCATCAGGTAAACAGGCCAGCTTCCTGGCCTGAGTTCCAGAGCCTGCAGATCGCCTGGGAACTGCACAGAGCTCCCAATCCCGGCAGGAGCATCAGGTAAACAGGCCAGCTTCCCGGCCTGTGTTCCAGAGCCTGCAGATCGCCTGGGAACTGCACAGAGCTCCCAATCCCGGCAGGAGCATCAGGTAAACAGGCCAGCTTCCCGGCCTGTGTTCCAGAGCCTGCAGATCGCCTGGGAACTGCACAGAGCTCCCAATCCCGGCGGGAGCATCAGGTAAACAGGCCAGCTTCCCGGCCTGTGTTCCAGACCCTGCAGATCGCCTGGGAACTGCACAGAGCTCCCAATCCCGGCGGGAGCAAAGCACCCCAGACTCCAGATCTTCTCTCCCACCAACGATTCCAGGAAAGGAGAGGAGGCTGGGAGTACAGGGAAGTAGCTGTCCCTCTGGCATCATCAGGTAAACAGGCCAGCTTCCCGGCCTGAGTTCCAGAGCCTGCAGATCGCCTGGGAACTGCACAGAGCTCCCAATCCCGGCGGGAGCATCAGGTAAACAGGCCAGCTTCCCGGCCTGTGTTCCAGAGCCTGCAGATCGCCTGGGAACTGCACAGAGCTCCCAATCCCGGCGGGAGCATCAGGTAAACAGGCCAGCTTCCCGGCCTGTGTTCCAGAGCCTGCAGATCGCCTGGGAACTGCACAGAGCTCCCAATACCGGCGGGAGCAAAGCACCCCAGACTCCAGATCTTCTCTCCCACCAACGATTCCAGGAAAGGAGAGGAGGCTGGGAGTACAGGGAAGTAGCTGTCCCTCTGGCATCATCAGGTAAACAGGCCAGCTTCCCAGCCTGAGTTCCAGAGCCTGCAGATCGCCTGGGAACTGCACAGAGCTCCCAATCCCGGCGGGAGCCAAGCACCCCAGACTCCAGATCTTCTCTCCCACCAAAGAGACCAGGAAACTACAGGAACCAGGGAGACCAGGGGAGTAGCTGTTCCGGATCAGGTACAACAGGACCCAGCATAGGGTCCAGGGGACCAGGTAGGAGGCTAAGCGCCCCAGATTCCTGTTCTTCTTCTCTACCCACGGACCAGCATTTGGACAAGGCATAGAAGAACCACCAGATTACTGGACTTACTAGCACCCACCAAAGGGAACTCTGGTCCCCAGACCAGGAAGGGGCTCTTTCTGCACCCACTAAAAGAAGAGATGGGAAAGAGACAATACAAAAACACAGTCAGCAACAGAAAAACAAATATGACACCGCCAGATTCTAGAGACTCCACACCAGCAAGACCCCAATATTCAAACGCGAAGGAAGCAGAAGAGAACGATCTTAAAAGCACTTTCATGAAAATGATAGAGGCCCTAAAAGAGGATATTGGAAAATCCCTCAAAGAAATGGAAGAAAAAACAAACCAAAAAATGCAAGAAATGGAAGAAAAAACAAACCAAAAAATGCAAGAATTGGAAGAAAAAACAAACCAAAAACGGCACGAAATGGAAGAAGAAATGAAGCAAAAAATGCAAGAAATGGAAGAAAAAGCAAAGCAAAAAATGCAAGAATTAGAAGAAGAAACATACCAAATAAGGCAGGAAATGGAAGAAGCAACAAAGCAAAAAATGCAAGAAATGGTAGAAAAAACAAAGCAAAAAATGAAAAAAATGGAGGAAGAAACAAACCAAAAAAGGCAGGAAAGGGAAGAAGAAACAAAGCACAAAATCCAAGAAATGGAACAAAAAGCAAACCAAAAAATGCAAGAAATGGAAGAAAGAACAAACCAAAAAATTCATAAAAGGCAACAAACGGACGAACAGATAAACAGAAAATTGCAAGAAGCAATGCAAATGCTGCAAGGGTTGAAAACTGAAATAGAGACACTAAAAAAAACACAATCTGAAGAAAGGCAGAAAATAGAAAAGCTGGACAAACAGTCAGGCACTACCAATACAAGCATTACCAACAGAATAGAAGAGATGGAAGAGAGAATCTCAAGTGTTGAAGATACATTAGGAGAAATGGATTTATCAACCAAAGAAAACCTTAAATCCAACAAATCCTTAACACAAAACATCCAGGAATTATGGGACACCATGAAAAGACCAAACCTAAGAATAATAGGTATAGAAGAAGGAGAAGAAATCCACCTCAAAGGGGCAGAAGGCATATTCAACAAAATCATAGAAGAAAACTTTCCCAACCTTAAGAAAGACATGCCAATGAAGGTACAAGAAGCCTACAGAACACCAAATAGAGTGGACCACAAAAAAAATCCCCTCGCCACATAATAATCAAGACCCCAAACATACAGAATAAAGAAAGAATATTAAGAGCAGCTAAGGAAAAAGGTCAAGTAACATATAAAGGCAGACCTATCAGAATTACACCTGATTTCTCCATGGAAACTCTGAAAGCCAGAAGGTCCTGGATAGATATTCTACCTACACTAAGAGACCATGGATGCCAGCCCAGACTACTATACCCGGCAAAGCTCTCAATCACTATAGACGGAGAAAACAAGATATTCCATGACAAAACTAGATTCAACCAATATGTGTCCACTAACCCAGCCCTACAGAAAATTTTGGAAGGAAAACTCCAACCCAAGGAAGCTAACTACAACCAGAAAAACATAAGCATTAGAGAATCCCTCTCTACCAACAGCCAAAAGAACAAAGGGGCGAAATTCCACCCATAATTCCACCAACAACAACCATCGCAAATCGAAGAAGGATGAGCAATCAATGGTCATTAATATCCCTCAATATTAATGGCCTTAACTCACCCATAAAAAGACACAGACTAGCAGAATGGATTCGAAGACAGAACCCTTCCTTCTGCTGCATACAAGAAACACACCTCACCCTCAAAGACAGACATTACTTGAGAGTTAAAGGTTGGGAAAAAATTTTTCAATCAAATGGACCCAAGAAACAAGCAGGGGTAGCAATCCTAATATCTAACAAACTAGACTTTAAAATAAAATCAATCAAAAGAGATGAAGGAGGTCATTACATACTCATCACAGGTGAAACCCACCAAGAGGAAGTGTCTATCCTGAACATCTATGCCCCCAATACAAAGGCATCCACATTCGTTAAAGAAACATTATTAGAACTTAAATCTCATCTAAAGCCCCACACAGTTATAGTGGGAGATTTCAACACACCACTCTCACCACTAGACAAGAATACCAGACAGGAACTCAACAAAGAAGCAAAGGGTCTAATAGAAGTAATGACCCAACTGGGATTAACAGATATCTATAGAACATTTCATCCACATAAAAAAGAATATACCTTCTTCTCACCACCACATGGAACCTTCTCAAAAATCGACCACATACTTGGCAACATATCAAACCTCAGCAGCTACAAAAAAATTGGAATAACTCCATGCATCTTATCAGACCACCATGCCTTAAAATTAGAATTCAACAACAACACAAAGTGCAGAAAACCTACAAACTCATGGAAATTGAATAATGCTCAACTGCACCATCCCTGGGTCAAAGAGGAAATAAAAAAAGAAATTAAAGACTTCCTCGAACTCAATGAGAATGAAGACACAACATACCCAAACCTATGGGACACTTTGAAAGCAGTGCTACGGGGAAGTTCATAGCACTAAGTGCTCACATGAAGAAACAGGAAAACAGTTATACCAGAGAATTAACATCACAGCTAAAAGCTCTAGAACACAAAGAAGCAAACTCCCCCAGGAGGAGTAGACGCCAAGAAATAATCAAATTGAGGGCTGAAATCAACAAAGTAGAAACCAGGAAAACAATACAAAGAATCAATGCAACGAAGAGTTGGTTCTTTGAGAAAATCAACAAGATAGACAAACCTTTGTCCAAACTTACCAAACAGCAGAGAGTGAACACGCAAATTAACAAAATCAGAAATGAAAAGGGGGACATAACAACAGACTCTGAGGAAATCCAGAGAATCATTAGGTCATACTTTGAAAACCTGTACTCCACAAAATTCGAAAATTTAAAGGAAATGGATGACTTCCTGGACAGCTATCATTTGCCAAAACTAAATCAAGAACAGATAAGCAATTTAAATAGACCTATAACCCCTATGGAAATAGAAGCTGTCATCAAAAGTCTCCCAACCAAAAAAAGTCCAGGTCCAGATGGCCTCAGTGCAGAATTCTACCACAAATTCAAAGAACAGCTTATACCAATTCTTCTCAAAGTGTTCCACACAATAGAAGCAGAAGGGTCTTTGCCAAACTCTTTCTATGAGGCTTCAATAACCTTGATCCCCAAGCCACACAAAGATACAACCAAGAAAGAGAACTTCAGACCAATATCCCTCATGAACATTGATGCAAAAATACTCAATAAAATACTGGCAAATCGGATCCAAGAACACATCAAAACAATCATTCACCACGATCAAGTAGGTTTCATCCCAGGGATGCAGGGATGGTTCAACATACGAAAATCCATCAACGTAATCCACCATATAAACAAGCTGAAAAACAAAAATCACATGATCATCTCACTAGATGCTGAAAAAGCCTTTGACAAAATCCAACATCCCTTCATGATAAAGGTCTTGGAGAGATCTGGGATAACAGGGACATACTTAAACATAATAAAAGCCATATACAGTAAACCAACAGCCAACATCAAACTAAATGGACAGAAACTCAACGCAATTCCTCTAAAATCAGGAACAAAACAAGGCTGTCCACTCTCTCCATACCTTTTCAACATGGTACTTGAAGTTCTAGCTATAGCCATACGACAACAAAGGGGGATCAAGGGGATACAAATTGGGAAGGAAGAAGTCAAACTTTCACTGTTTGCAGACGATATGATAGTTTATATCAGTGACCCAAAGAACTCTACCAGGGAACTCTTACAGCTGATTAACACCTTCAGCAAAGTGGCAGGTTACAAGATCAACTCAAGAAAGTCAGTAGCCCTACTATATACAGATGATAAAAGGGCTGAAAGAGAAATCAGAGAAACATCACCCTTTACAATTGCCACAAACAACATAAAATACCTTGGGGTAACGCTAACCAAACAAGTGAAAGACCTGTATCGTAAGAACTTTGAATCTTTAAAGAAAGAAATTAAAGAAGCCCTCAGAAAATGGAAAGATCTCCCATGCTCATGGATAGGTAGGATCAATGTAGTAAAAATGGCAATCCTGCCAAAAGCAATCTACAGATTCAATGCTATCCCCATTAAAATCCCAGCACAGTTCTTCACAGACCTTGAAAGAACAATAATCAATTTTGTATGGAAAAACAAAAGACCCAGGATAGCCAAAACAACCCTGTTCAACAAGGCAACGTCCGGAGGCATCAATATCCCTGACCTCAAGCTCTATTATAGAGCTATAGTCCTGAAAACAGCTTGGTATTGGCACAAAAATAGACAGGCAGACCAATGGAATCGAATTGAAAATCCGGGTATTAACCCACACACGTACGAACATCTGATCTTCGACAAAGAAGCTAAAAATATACAATGGAATAAAGAAAGCATCTTCAACAAATGGTGCTGGCATAATTGGAGACTGGCATGTAGAAAAATGCGGATTGATCCATGTTTATCGCCATGCACAAAACTTAAGTCCAAATGGATCAAAGACCTCAACATAAATCCAGCCACACTGAACCTCTTAGAAGAGAAAGTGGGTGGTACCCTTGAAAGAATTGGTACAGGAGACAGCTTCCTGAACATAACACCAGTAGCACAGACAGTGAGCTCAACAATTAATAAATGGGACCTACTGAAACTGAGAAGCTTCTGTAAGGCAAAGGACACAGTCAGCAAGACAAAAAGGCAGCCCACAGAATGGGAAAAAATATTCACTAATCCCACATCTGACAGAGGGTTGATCTCCAAAATTTACAAAGAACTCAAGAAGCAAGTCTCCAAAACAGCAAAGGACCCAATTAAGAAGTGGGCTGCAGAACTAAATAGAGAGTTTTCAATAGAGGAGTCTAAAATGGCTGAGAGGCACTTGAGAAAGTGCTCAACATCCTTAGCCATCCGGGAAATGCAAATCAAAGCAACTCTGAGATACCATCTCACTCCTGTCAGAATGGCTAAAATCAAAAACACCAATGACAATTTATGCTGGAGAGGATGTGGTGAAAGGGGGACACTCCTCCATTGCTGGTGGGAGTGCCAACTGGTTCAGCCACTTTGGAAAGCAGTATGGAGATTCCTCAGAAAAATGGGAATAAACCTACCACAAGACCCAGCAACTGCACTCTTAGGCATATATCCAAAAGATGCCCATTCATATAACAAAGATGTCTGTTCCACTATGTTCATAGCAGCTTTATTTGTAATAGCCAGAACTTGGAAGCAACCTAGATGTCCCTCACCCGAAGAATGGATAGAGAAAATGTGGTACATCTACACAATGGAGTACTATTCAGCAGAAAAAAATAATGGAATCATGAGATTCGCAGGCAAATGGATGACACTAGAAGAAACCATCCTGAGTGAGGTAACCCAGTCACAAAAAGAGAAACATGGCATGTACTCTCTCATATATGGATTTTAGACATAGATCTGGGGAGTGCCAGCCTACAATCCTATTGCCAGAGAGTCTGGGAAACAGAAACTTCATTTACTGGCTGGTTAAGTACTGAGCTGAACTCAAGAAAGCCAGTATCAGAGAGGGAGGACTGATGATCAAAGGGATTAAGACTGGGCTGGTTGAACCCCCAGAAACAGCTGACCAGACAAAGGTTAACTCTTGAATCCCAGGCATCAGCCTGGGAATCCAGCATGGGACTGATCAAGACCCCCTGAATCTGGGTGTCAGTGAGGAGGCCTAGGTAATCTATTGAGCCTTGGACAGCAGATCAGTACCCATCCCAAGTATACACACGGTCTCTGGACTCCCATAGAACAATGTGAGGTGCACTCTCACCCTGAACTCTTGGGGAAGGGTCTAGGCCCTGCCCTATATGAAATGACAGACTATGGACACCCCCATGGAGGGCCTCACCCTCCCTGGGGGAATGAGGGGATAACGGGGGGGGGATGGGGGGAGGGCACGGGAGGAGGGGAGGGAAAGGGAGAGGGACCTCGTACTGACTTGTGAAGCAACCTTGTTTCTTATCTAAATTTAAAATGGAAAATAAAAAAATATTAATAAAAAAAAAAAAAAAAATTGTAGACGAAACCAGGTGGTGGTAGTGCATGCCTTTAATCACAGCACTTGGGAAGCAGAGGCAGACAGATCTCTGTGAGTTTGAGCCTAGCCTGGCCTACAGAGCTAGTTCCAGGACAGACTTCAAAGCTACAGAGAAACCATGTGTCAAAAAGATACCAAAAATTTACAGATGAATATTGACTCCTGTTTGGGCTATGGAAAAATCAAATGATTTAGGGGTATCAAGGACAACCAGTGAGGCTGAGGTTTGGGACCAACTTGAGCTAAGGCTTGAGAATGAGTGTAGAGTGTAGGGTGATTGGAACAGAGATGATAAATATCAGTTTAAAAGTTCACTCAACAGATTCTGGGACAGGATTGAAGATTCTACTTAGACACTTTAAACTGGCTTCAAGTGTCAAAGTACCAGAAATCATTCATGTGTGTGTCTGACTATAAAGATCCTTCTCAAAGTCTACTTGATAGCTGCTTCTGCTGGTGTATTCTTGGAATACACCAGGCCTTATGATCCCTTCATTGGAAAAGTGGACAGAAAATGTAGCCTAGATCCCAACAGGACTCTGGCCCACTCCAAGATGGAAAATTAACCCTTTAACCAGAGAGATGGCTCCCAATACTTCAACCAGCTCTTCCGAGTGTGAATGTCAGAACTAGATAATGAACTGCTTCAGTAATGAGGTCTCAAGGCACTGCCTTGTTCATATCCTGTTTTCTTCTATTAATCATTAGGGAGTATAAAATGTGTTATCTTGGAGAAAAATACCCAGGATACTAACAGAAGTTTAGTGCTTCATTACCCTCCTCCCATCTGTAGTTACTGCTTTGTGATCAACAAACAAGCTTACTGTGGGTAGAACTAGAAAATCTGAAAAAACTTAGACTCTCTTTGTTTTTCGTTTTGGTCTCATACACAGGATGACTGGAATTGTTTCTTTCCACTGAAGTAGCCAGTTTTAGGTGTGGCTTCTTGGAGGTTTGTTAGAGTGCCAACAAATTTGGTTCCTAAAACATCGGTAACTCTGTAACAAAACTGTGTATTTTGGTAAAATATAATTGTTTTTGATAACTAATTTAAAGTTAAGTAATTGGTAGGCTTTAAGCAATTTTTAAAAGATCTTTGACAAAAACCTTAGGAAACCTTTTGTATCTATTAGTAAAAATCTATAATATGGTATGATAGATGATAAAAATTTCAGAATGATGAGTGGGACTCAGGCTTGAACACAGCTCTCTAGAAGATATAAGAAGGTAACTACCTGGTAAGTCTTACTTTATTCTCTCTTTCTCTTTCTCTCTCGGGATTTTTGAGACAAGGTTTTTCTGTGAAGCTGTCTCTGGAGGCTGTCCTGGAATTTGCTTTGTAGACCACACTGGTCTTGAACTAACAGTGATCCGCCTGCCTCTGCCTCCCGAGTGCTGGGATTAAAGTCTTCATCAGCACTGCCTGGCACTTTATTTTCTATTAAGAGGGGGAACAGTTACAAGAGACATTCAGTTGTCACACATATCCATCTCAGTGGCAGTCTATAGAAGGAGAACATGGCCTTTCATGTAGCCTCTATGGACCTATCTGGAAATACAGATGAACATAAAGTATAATATGGTAAGAGGGAATAAAATACTTTAAGGGTTTTGCATTAAGTCTGATGTTCAAAGCAGTCCGTGAATGCAAGCTCCATGACTACAAAGACCATCTTGACTGTGTTTCTCTTCCACTATCACCATACTTACACTTTTCAACCATTGAATACATCTGCTATTAAAGATGTGGTTTTCCTGAAGATAAACAAGCAAATTTGATTTCAGCTAACTGAAATGCAAAGGGGATTGTTGAAGCATTCAGAAAGTGCAAAAATAAGTACATTCCTTTCTCTTAAATAATATAAACAATACACTCATCCAGAATTATCCAGAGACAAGACCTTTTATGCTATCTACCTAATAGAAAAGAGAGGTAATAAAAAGCCCTCTAAATTAAAGCATTCTTTGAATCTTGTGTTTACCATCCAATTGTCACTTCCTTACTTTACCACTCCTCATCCTTTTCTCCTTCTCACATACGTATCCAAGGCCTAGATGAGTAGCTCTACTCGTGTCAATGTCTCTAATTTACCCATTCTTCTCTGTTAAAGAGGCTCTTACATAATGGTAACGAGAGAGAAATTTGTAGGCTGTTAATAACTTTGGATAAGTGGTCTGGAGAAGGAAGGGAAAAAATATTCCAGGCCATGAGCATAAAACTACAGGCCTGAAAAATGCCTTTCATTTGCTGAAATGAAATTAAGTGCCAAGAATAATAGGCATGAATTTCAATGTATACAGGTATAATGGAAACCTAGTAAAGGAGTTGCCTCCAAATTATCAGTTGCATACCAGGCAAGGGTCTTGACAAAACTGCCTAATGTTCCCAGTTGCACTGGTTGGGTAAGCAGCCACTTTGACCTCAGAAAGAAGTAAAATTTTGTGCATCATAGACAGATTGTTAGAAACAAAGCTGAAAATTGTGTTGTGCCTAATCCATACCCATGTTGGGACAGTTCATGTAGCTATTTGCAATTCTGCTAGATACACCTCCAAAAAGATTTCAAAGGAGAATGAAAAGGGAAAATTAGAAAATTTATAAAATCAGATTTGAAGTGTTCGAAGAATTATTTACAAATACAGAGAGGTGTGATTGAATTTCAACTGGCTAAGTTGTCAAACAGAAAAGAATAACTACTAATAAAATTACTACTCGTTATGGGCTTCCTGTTTGTCAAGTACCAGATCAAATTCTTCATCTGCATCAAGCCTGTTTAACTCATGGTATCCCTATGCTTTATTACTATAATCAGTTTGCAAGTGAATTTTGAACATTGTGGTTAAAACTTTGAGGTGATTGAAGGAATTTATGCAAGAGTGTCCAACGAGTAGTTTTTCATGAAAACATGATTACAGCATTCAGATAGAAGTGTGGACAATGACCATCTTAACTGAAATATGGAGAATGGTTATATAAACAGCTGCAGAGACAGAGGGGAGGATGATGGGAATCAGGTGTTGGGTGCTAGTAGGAAGAGGGAAGAAGGGGTTGTTTCAGAAAACTATGCCTCTAGGACAGTTATGTAAGGGGAGAAAAGAAATTTAATAGACTCTCAGATGGGAGGGTATGTCTGCCCTATTATAGTCTGTTCTGGCTTCACCTTGGTGAAGACAAAAGGTAGATGGTCCAGTTTCTTTTCTTCCCCTGACATTGTGTGGGATGTGCAGAAATAAAGCAAATCATAGGATTTCAGTACCTTCTTTGTTTAAATGGATTTTCTTATTGTGTCTATACAGGAAAGCCTATTCTCTCTTTGTCGAAGATCCTCAGCACATTTTATCCCTTTTCCTTCCTTTGGCTAGAGCACAGTACAGGTACTGAAACACGCTGAAGCCATCTCTTGATGTCAGAGAACAATTCCTACAGGTTCTGTAGGAAAGCTAGGTGGTGGCTCTGCTTCTGTTTATGATCTTTGAGGATGACACAGGTAGGTAGGTGTAAGGAGTAGGGCGACAATGTCTAGGACTAGACCAGGGCTCTGAGGTGGAGGACTCATTCTAGGGAATGTACTCAGCACAGGATTTTGGGTGATAAAATGTAGAAGGTGTGTTAGTTTCACACATCTTTATTTGTTTCTTTATCTTTCACTAAATCACTGGTCAATTTTTTTTCAAATAGAGCTTATCACATTTAATATCACACTTGCTTTTGACCTAGACCCAGTTTTCTGGTGGTCAAGCTGTTGTTTATTTAGAAACACTTATTTCATTTTGTATTTGTGTGTGCCTGTACATTGCACTGCACGCATGCATGTGATGGTGTGCATGTAGACACCCAAAGGACAGCTTCTGGAAGTTCCACCATGTGGGTACTTGGACTTGAGATTTCATCACTGGGTCATTTTACTGGCACTGTTTCTTTATTTCTTAAGGCAATTATCCTGGAGCATCCTTGATATACAATAAACCATGAATATTGAGCAGATATAGCAGTTAAGTGTGGATACCACAAATATGAATAAAACAGATCTATGAGCTTCAAACATTCCCTAAAGGCTCTTGATGCTTTATTGTGTGTTCTACACTCTCAAAATGCTTAAAATTTATAGCACAATGTTGTTAACACAGCCATTATGCTACATAGAAAAATCTTAAGAAGTAATTAATATTACAAGCTGAAATGTTATAGTTGTTAAACAATTCCCCATTTTCCCTCTCTAGCTACTGATAATTACTGATAATGCTAATTTAATGTATATTATTTTGAATACTTTAAGTAACACACACAAATTGTCTGCCTCTTGTCTTGCTTGTTTCACTTGCATGAAATACTCTAGATGAATCCTCACTGCTACAAATTTCAGAATGAATTACATAAATGTCTGTTGTTTTTTTTAGGTTTTTGGGGGGAGGTTGGGGTTTTTTTCAGACAGGGTTTCTCTGTGTAGACCTGGTTGTTCTGGAATTCAGATATTAGCCTACCTCTGGCTCCCAAGTGCTAGGATTAAAGGTGTGCACCAACAGCACCAACAACAACTTGTTTCAAATGTTAATTTTCTTTAGTCATTTTTTTGTCTACAGACAGCCAGCTTGTTTCTATAAGTTGGTTATTGTGTATAATTCTACAATAAATATGAAAGTTAAGATAACATTTTAGGGTCATGGTTGAATTTAAGTAAGCAAACAAAAAGTTATTCGGCATCACTAATTATTTGAAAAATAAAATTAAAATATACCATCAGATGTCACATCCTCACAGTTAAGATGTATATAACATAAATTATAAGCATGTATGAATTTGTGAAAAATAGTAAACAAATATTATTAATGTATACAAGTGTTAGGAAATATTTGAATGAATGAAAACTTTGTGCACTGTTGGTGGAGTATAAACAAAGGACAATCGTTGAAAATGGTGGAGGAAATTACATAAAAGTTAAAATGGGACTAACATGTGACTCATTAATAACTGAAGCTAGGCTACTTCTACAAATCTCTTTTAATTTTGACCTATTTGGTTTCTTGTCTCCATCTGTGCTTTCAATCCCGTGGGCCTAGTTTAAGTCCTAGAGGAAAGATAGCACACAGAGGAAGACGGGGCAGTTCTCCAGTAGCTGAGCCTTGAGACTCTGGCATCTCCAGTCTTGCCCAGCGTAGACACGTTGTTTCCTGAAGGCTTTGGTGTAGCTGACTCTGGTTGGATTCCTGTTTGGCACATCACGACTTTTCTCCCCTTTGTCTAACTCCCTGAAATATACTCTAGTCTCAATGTTAAAGTCAAATGCAACCTTTGTAACAGAGTTCCTCTTTGAAGGTTTCTCCAACTTCAGTTGGCAGCACAGGCTTGCCCTTTTTGCTGTTTTTCTAACATTGTACTTTCTGACTCTGTCTGGCAACGTGATCATTGTGACTATTATTCACCTCGACCATCATCTCCATACTCCCATGTACTTCTTCCTGGCCATATTGTCCATCTCTGACACTTGCTATACTGTGACCATCATACCACGGATGCTTTCTGATCTCCTTAATCCTTACCACACAATTGCTTTCCAAGACTGTGTGGTCCAGATCTTCTTTTATCTAACCTTTGGCATCAACAATTGTTTCCTACTCATGGTCATGGGATATGACCGTTATGTGGCCATCTGCAACCCTCTAAGATACTCAGTCATCATGGGTAGGGCAGCTTGTGTCCACTTGGCATCTGGGTCACTGGGAATTGGCCTAGGCATGGCTATTGTCCAGGTTACATCAGTGTTTAGCCTGCCTTTCTGTGATGGCTCTGTTATTCCCCACTTCTTCTGTGATGTAAGACCCCTACTTAAGCTGGCCTGCATAGACACCACTATCAATGAGATTATCAACTTTGTTGTCAGTGTCTGTGTCCTTATTCTACCCATGGGTGTGGTCTTCATCTCCTATGTTGTGATCATCTCCACCATACTCAAGATTGCCTCAGCCGAAGGTCGGAAGAAAGCCTTTGCCACCTGTGCCTCCCACCTCACGGTGGTCATCATCCACTATGGCTGCACTGCAATCATCTACCTGAAGCCTAAGTCCCAGAGCTTGCTGGGACAGGACAGACTCATCTCAGTGACCTACACTCTTATCACCCCTCTACTGAATCCTTTAGTTTACAGCCTGCGGAATAAGGAGGTCAAAGATGCCCTATACAGAGCCATATGGCAAAAGCCACTGCCATCCTAATCAGGCTCATTTGCAAACTTAATTTCTTTCAGTTTGTGAATACGCGCTTAAATTTTAAGTTGTTTCCAATAATGCCTTCGCTTGTAGTATCAGGAAGACCAGAATATGCTAATGGTTGATAATCTAGAGTCTTCCTTCTATGCCATCAGAATTCTCTGGGCTCTGCTCTAGAGGGATGAAATAATGATTTTTATACACTTAGTATAAGTAGAAAGAAAAATTATAAACCTGGGTTACTTATAGCCAGAGACTTGACAGGTTTTTATTTGAAAGCTTTGATCCAACTATGTGTGTCATGGTTGACTAACCCCTTTTCATTTCCCTGCCAAATTCCTTTAAATGTAGACATTGCTCAATGCCAGTGGCAAACTGCTGTGTGTATAGACCTGATCACATGTGCACATGGCTGCCCTCTCCATGAGAATATTGTGAGTTGCAGTCATGTGTCACATTGTCACATTTTATCCAGTGATAGACTTCACATATGATGGCAGAGGCCACACAGCTTATTGTGTGCACTGAACTGGTATTATGTGTGATGTGTAGTACAGCTTGTTGTGTGCACTGAACTGGTACTATGTGTGATGTGAACACTGAACTGGTACTACGTGTGATATGTAGCACAGCTTGTTGTGTGCACTGAACTGGTATTATCTGTGATGTGTAGCTCCACACTATGATATTGATACAATGATGAAATTGCTAACAGATTGTTTCTCAGACTGGGTCCTCATTGATATACTATATCAATTCAAATCTATTGAAATGATAATTCCATCAAGTTTCTAAATCTGATACATCTCAATTCTCGAAATCAGCCCAGAAAGACGACTGTTGTTAGCTGCTGGTACAGTTAGTACGCAAACACATACCTTTATGTCAAGTAATTTTTTTATATTCTGTCTCATGAATATCACATTAATACTGTGTGATGACTTGAGGGGGTCAAGAGACTTAAAGTCTGTCTTTGAAGTGGATGGTATCATGGAGGTAAGAAGGTAAACCTGCACCAGCTGAAGAGAATAAAGGTTCAGGTTATCCATAGTCCTATTATGCACACTTCAGAAAACTCAGACCCAGAAGAAGACCATACTGACAAGGTTAGCTTTGTCCATCCTTTCAATGCTAGATAAAAAGAAAACGGGCATGGAAGGGGCATGGCAGATATCACTGTGAAAAGAGCATGAGATCTACCATTTGACAGTAGTAGAGCACATCCATGGAAATGAACAATCTGTAATTTTAAGTTAGCATGTGTCATTTGGGGAAAAAGACTAAACTATGAAGTATGCACAGGGAAGGAATGTGGAATGTTATGTCTTTAGTACATGTCCAGATTTCTGGAAATGGTGAAGCCAATTCCTTTCTATGGAGTTGCTTTAAAGACAAATTTTGAAGACTGGCTTAGCAATTCAGTTGACTGTAGTTTAAGTGAAGATATGAAGTAAAGCTGTGATGGTCAGTGGCACAACCATAACATGTCTGAAGATGAATTTGTCAAAGGCTGATGTGTGTTCCCAGATTGTACACCTTGGGATCCACACATGAACTCCCCAGAACCTAGAAGCCTGGAGTGAGGCTCTCAGTGAGTATCCTTCAGGAAACATCCTTGCTAAGGACCTTCATGTCTATGTTTTTATCATTTTGGGGGGTACTTCCAATGGTTTGTCTATTCCATGGTGTCTCCCTTCTATGATGATTATATAGAACTATCTCAGGTCCAGAACTATCAATGTGGGATGACTTAGGGGTTTCTCTGTGACTACTTCACATTCCTCTTTCAACCTTGCTTCTTTCACCTCAGCAGACATGTGGGTACTGCATTCAAGCCTCTGTCTTCGAGTCTGTTCCTGGGGTCATCAATCTGTAGCTGCACTTTAGAATTCCACTTCTACAACAGTCAGCATTTGTGGAAAATACAAATTTTAGCCTTAATTTATCCTAGTACAGGTGGATGAGATCCTTCCTTTCCATTTTTCCTTTTTTTTATTACTTTAATTTTCAATAGCTTACTCCACATGTCAATCCCAGTTCCCTCTCCCTCCCTCCCTCCCACACTCCAACACCACTCCCCCAGCCTTCTACCCTATCCTTACTTCCTTCTACATAAGGGATATCTAGAGTCTGTCATTTCACTCAGGGCAGGATCCAGGCACTCCGCTAAGAGTCCAGGCTGAGAGAGCATCCCTCTTTGTGTTATGGACACAAGAAGTCCATTTGTATGCCAGGGATAAACACTGATCTACTGCCTAGGGCCCCATAGGTTGCCCAGGCCTCCTCACTGACTCTCACACTCAGAGGGTCTGGATCAATCCCATGCTGGCCTCCCAGCTGTTGGTCTGGGGTTCAAGAGCTCCCCCTTGTTCAGATCAGCTGTATCTGGTGGTTTTGCCAGCCCATTCTTTGCTAATTTGCTCATCGTTCCTCTCTGTCACTGGGTTCCATGGGTTCAGTTCAGTGTTTAACTGTAGATGCTTGCCTCTGCTTCCATCAGTCACCAGATGAAGGTTCTAGGATGGCATATAGTGTAGACATCAAGTTCATTATCAGGAATGGGCATTTAAGGTGGTCTCTCCACTATTGCTTAGCTTGCCAGTTGGTGTCATCCCTTTAGATCACTGGAGGTCTCACTGGTGCCATATCTGTCTTCTAACTTATGACTCCCTCTTCCCCCTGCTCTACCCCCCACTCAACCTTCCTGTTCCCCCATGACCTACTCTCTCTTCCTCTTCTCCCCCTCTCTTCTTCCCAGCTCCCACTCTCCCCCACCCCCCACCATGTTACCAATCTGTTCAGAAGATCTTGCCTCATTCTTCTTCTCTGGGGTACCATGCATATCTCTCTTAGGTTATTTCCTGTTTTCCAGACTTTCTATCAGTGGAAGTGCAGACTGGCACTATCCTGATCCATATATAAAGTCCATATATAAGTGAGTACATACCATGTTTGTTTACCTCACTCAGGATGGTTTCTTCTAGTGCCATCCATTTACCTGCTAATTTCAAGATTCCATTGTTTTTTATTCTGCTGAGTAATACCCCATTGTGTAAATGTACCACATTTTCTCTATCCATTCTTCAGTTGAGGGACATCTAGGTTTCTTCCAGGTTCTGGCTATTACAAATAATGCTGCTATGAACATAGTGGAGCAGATGTCCTTGTTGTATGAATGTGCATTTTTTGGATATATGCCTAAGAGTGGAATTGCTGGGTCTTGTGGTAGATTGATTCCCATTTTCCTGAGGAATCGTCTTACTGATTTCCAAAGTGGGTGTACGAGTTGGCACTCCCTGTAGCAATGGAGGAATGTTCCCCTTTCTCCTCATCCTCTCCAGCATAAATTGCCTTCAGTGTTTTTGAGTTTAGCCATTCTGACAGGAGTAAGATGGTATCTCTGAGTTGTTTTGATTTCATTTTCCTGATGGCTAAGGAAGTTGAGCACTTTCTTAAGTGTCTCTTGGCCATTTTATCTGTCAGAGGGCTGATCTCCAAAACTTATAAAGAACTCAAGAAGCAAGTCTCCAAAACACCAAAGGATCCAATTAAAAGGTGGAGTACAGAACTAAATAGAGAATTCTCAATAGAGGAGGCTAAAATGGCCAAGAGACACTTGCTTTCAGTTTTTAAAGTACACTGTTGCTACAAGTGCTCAGTTATATCTACCATGACGCAATAATTTTGAAATTTTGTTAAGAAATAAATATCTGACTTTTCTGTTTAATTTTCTATAATTTCAGATTCTTTTCATCCTAACCTCACATTGCAGAAATTCTTTTGCCCACCCTCTGTGCTATATTGAACATCAATGAGACGATATTACACTTAAGTCTTTTCAGTTTTGAAAATGAGAGAATAATGGTATTGCAAGAGGTATATGCAGGTGAACTTGATAGTAATTCTAAGAACATTAGTAAACTAAAGCTTTACTGTGGAAGTACTATGGCATTTGAAATACTAGATGGGGGCATGGACTTGCTAAGTAACCGTCTAGACCTCAGCAGGTGATCTAAGGCAGGAAGACAGACCTGAGATATACGCAGACCTAGGATGTCTTGAGAGTTTCTGCCCTCCAAAGCAGGAAACTGCATCTCCGGGTGTGCTTCGTTTCCCATTTGAGAAGAGAAATTCACATTCCTTCTAAGGACTTAGTTCCCAAACAGTCTCTCCTGATATATCTTTTGTCTGAATCTTTATTCTGGAGGCATCCTTGGAATTTATCTTCAGGTCACAAAGCCAGGACATGTGCATCTGTTTTCCCATCCCCCAAGTATCAGAAACTCATAAGGATTTGTGATTATCTATTTTCAGAGAGAAAATATTACTTTAATGCTCTGTCCTGGACCAATTTAGTGCAGATCAGAGGTGACTCAGGAGGACAAAAGGGTAACTCAAGAAAGAAAATTCCTTGACTAACCTGTTGAACATACTCTTTGACATAGATCAAAATATTTCATGTATATTTTTAAAAAGACACTTTTAGAAAGAGCATAGTTTGGGAACCAGTAACTATTAGAATATTAAGCTAATTTTCTATGTTACTTCTGGAGTAGAATGTGAATTGCCATGATGGCTAAAGAAATGAAACAGAAATGGCAGACACAGATCTGAAATTAACTGGGAATTTCCATATGACAATCAGCACAGAAAGGTAATGACAGATCTGGGTGCCCAGTGATGGAGCATGGAAGCAAATCCACCCTGGCCCTGGGTGGTAAATGACTCCTGGGACTCTGAACCTAGAATAACAAGTGTCAGTGTCTGAGATTAGATTAAAGAGATACTACAAACTGCCTTGTCCAGTCCCTTCTCACACAGGAAAAACAGAATCTCAAAGACTTGCCAGTGACCTGACCCAGCCCAGCACCTTGTGAGAAGCAGCTTGAACTTCCATCCCTCTGCTCTGTCCATGGCCACCCTGAGCTTGACTGAGGATGGAGGAGACTAAAGTGAACGGTGATGTGCAGAGTCCTAGATATTCCTCAGAAGACTCTCAAGCTGATTAAAGCCTGGAATTTTTGCCCACATTAGGCATCTCTTGGCTCCTCACTGAGAATTTGTCATCATGATCAAGTCTGAGATAAAGGAGGGACTTCCTGTCTAGCTCAGTGCCAGAGTCTCAGACACTGTAGGGTACTCTGAGAAACAATGTGTCTCGATTGTGTATATTGGCAACAGTGTGTTCTGAAGACTTTATCCTGAATTAAGGCTTGGACAGGAAGCAGAGAAATTTCCCATAAAATCACTAAGGAGTTTCCAGTGGGGACTTTCCCCTGCCTGCATTCCGGAAGAAATCTCTTCTGTATTCACCACACCTATTTACAAGAACCCATGTGACAGGAATGTAGTCATTCCTTACCATATGAAATGAGAGTAAAATGAGGACTGTGATAATATGCTCACCTTATAAAAAGCTGAATTAATTGCTATGTATACCCCTATCAACCTTTCTTGACAAAAGGAAAATTCCAGGTCTAGTCGATGATTAGAAATTGCTCTTGTGCCTTTTCCCACCGTGTCAGTAGGTTAGAGTCTGGTCAAACTCGAGGCCCTCTGCTCTCATGTGCTGTCATAAGCTCCAGTTCAGCACTGACGATGTGGACCCCATCCCTTAGAGTTCCCCTTAAGCCCCAACTCATTGTCTGCATGAGCATGGGCAGGAGCTGAGTTGGACATGATGCCTACTCTTACTGCTTTAGAAATGAGACACTTGACTCATGAATAATATATATATATAAGCATATTTTCTCATGTCACAAACCTAGAAGGCAAAAGAATAAAGATTTCGATCCATGTCTTATACCGTGCAGTTTAGTGGATATCTTTGCAGGGAAGAAACTTAATCCAATTCACACTCTGAGACAGATTCAGGCTTTCAGTGAATGACTTGATAACAAAACGAATGAGATAAAAGGCAAGCATATTTCCCTACCCAACAATGTATTAGGTCCTACACCAGCAGTTCTCAACCTTCCTAGTGTTGCAACCCTTTAACACAGTTTCATAGTTCCTCATGCTGCAGTGACACCCAACCATAAAATTATTTTCATTGCTCCTTAATAACTGTAATTTTGCTATTGTCATGGATCATAAGGTGATATGCAGGATGTATTTTCATTGTTACAAATTGACCCAAAGGGATCATGATCCACAGGTTGAGAACAGCTGTCCTGGACTATAAACAGTGTTTATCATTTGCTGGATTTCTCAAAAGCCATTTGCCTTGTTCCTCTCTGGTGATATGATACAAGTTGCAACTATAAGATTGGTTAAACTGACAGGGCTGAAATGATCACATATGAATCCTATCCTGGACTTCCTATGCTTTGGACCTCAATTTTTGTCAAGAATCAAAAGCTCCAAGTAATGGAAAGCAGAATACAAAACATTGCCAACCTCACCAGTATCATACTAGGTCTTCTTGCTACCTCCTTATAATGACCAGGAAAGGTTATTTTAAATTTGTGCCCCTGTGGGTCTCTCTTTTAGAAAAAAAAAAGCACAAATGAAGAAGTCTGGAATTACTAAAGGCACTAGGCCACATGATTCCACACTTGTTTCATTCAAATTGTGCTTCTCTTTTACAAATAGAAATAAAGCAATCAACTCACTCTTTAACATTTTAAGCCAGTGTTTATTGAGCATTTTCTGTTACATGTCACTTAATTGGCTGCAATGGGTTTAAGGAAGCCTTTATGCAAATACTGGGGCATAGACTTTTCTGTGGCTAATGTGAGTGTCCTTTGACAGATGAGATACTATTGAGGACTGTAGAAAATTATAGTTAAGAATTGTCTCTTCAGCAATGTGATCAGTTCCTTTATGTGCCTAGGTTTGGAGTTAAGTTTCAAGGTTTGTTGCGTTTTCCTGTTTTCTGAATCTTCAAGATTAGTTTGAACTGTCTCTTGGTTGAGATCAATAATCCCGTGTCCACAGCAAACAGAATCACCACCAACAGTGGGACAATTAGTTGTAGCCAATGATACGTGCTTTTGTAAACTAGAATGGAACATAGATACAATTACACAATTCAGATTAGAAACAGAAAAATGGTGCTTAGAGATTCAACTTCCTTACGAGGGACACAAGCATGATTCAACCCTTAGCCTGATGGGGTATCCAGGAACAGAGAGAAAACATCCAAGATACTGGGTTCCACAGTCTGCTCTCTAGATCACTGCAGAGGGATAAATGTTTCCCAATAACCCCTGTCTAGCTGTTCTAGCCAATGAAAGTCATGGAAACATGATGCCATTAGCTGAAGATTTGGAAGTACTAAAGGTCACAGCATGCAACTGGGGATAATTAAACATCAGACCATAATTCTAAGTTTGTCCAACTAGACAGTTATGAGCATACCAAGATAAAACAAAATTTCCTCCTTTGAAGGCAAGCATTTCAAAGTTCTCCTCTTATATGATGGTTGCTAATAGCAACTTTTCTTATGAGACATGGAGGCATCCCACTTGCCTGCCCTCAGCGGACTCACTCTCCTCCTTCAGGACCTGCACACACAGGTCACCAAAGGATTGGTTTCCTTTCCCACAACCCTCAGCTAATATGGACTCTTCAAGCTCTTTGCATCCTTGCTTCTTTAGTTTCCCAATTTGATAGATACAAACACTCTTCTTAGGAGCAAGTGATAATTTTTAAATGTTAATTGAGATCTTTTATGTCTGGACAGGACTTGACAGTTTATAAAGCCATTTGACAAAACTATGTCATTAATCTTTATAAAATTTTGTTTTGTGCATAGGTATTACCATCAGCACTTAGCTAATAAGGAATAAGCTGTGGAGATATGTCCTTAGTCTTCTTGTTGCAAGTTTATTGACCTTTCTGGACGATGACAGACATCCTTGTTGTACTAACTTCAAATACTGGCTCATACATACACTTTCTTTTCCCCTGCTATGGACTATTTTGTTCTGTATCAACTTACCTTTTATTACAGTAATTCTGAATTTCTCAGATGTATAGTTCACCCGCCTAAGAAAGCCAACGCAGTGATAGGCGCCACTGTCATTAAGTTTGGCATTTCTAATGGAGATTGTGGGACTTTCATAAAAGTACTTGAAAGCGAAGTCATTCTTATAGTAGGTCACCTTGTGGAGACTCCAGTTCTTCCAGCCATAGCATCTGATGTCGAAGGACTCATTGTCTAATACCATATCAGCAGAAGTCTGAAGGAGCAGCCAATCTGAAGAGGATTCATAAGCTTATTGTTATTTACTTAACAATGGACAAGTGTCCGAAGAAGGGGAGGCAGAGAGAGAGGAGCAGACAGACAGATCCACAGACACATAAAAGGGGTTTCATTAACCCATTTCTTGGTTTGTAAGATCAATTAAAGAGCAAAGACAAAATAATATGTATAACCTGAAATTTATACAATGAACCCTTTCTCCTCTGAAAAGTCAGTCAGGAGCCATAAAACGGCATACACTTGATGCTAATCCCAAAGGTGGAAAGCCCAAAGACCAGAATTCCCTTCAGATTGCTCTAGCTGGGTGTAATTAAGAGGTAGCAGACAGACATTCTGCTCCAAAAATATTTGAACTTAAGTGAATTGTTTTTGTGTACTCTTTCTTCACAGACACTTCTCAGTTCTGTTGTTAATGATAGCTTGTTAAAATACTTCCTTAAAATATGTATACAAATTCTACCTATTTGTCTAATTTTCATTTACTGTCCTCTTCCCTATATAGATCTATGTATCAAGGTACAGATCTGTATCCAGTTCTGTTTTGTCAGTAGTAACTAACGCAGGGTTTAAGAGATTTTTTAACTCAGCCGGGCAGTGGTGGCGCACGCCTTTAATCCCAGCACTCGGGAGGCAGAGGCAGGTGGATCTCTGTGAGTTCGAGGCTGGGCTGGACCGACAGCCTCCGAAACAATACAGAGAAATCCTGTCTCGTAAAACAAAAAAAAGAGATTTTTTAACTCAATAATTATTTGTCAGTAATGATTCAGCAAGTTCTAAGAATTTTGTTCTATGGCTAATGCCATTTTAAATAAACTGAGAGACAAAAATCACATGTTCATCTCACTAGATGCTGAAAAAGCCTTTGATAAAATCCAGCACCCCTTCATGATAAAGGTCTTGGAGATATCCAGGATAACAGGAACATACCTAAACATCATAAAAGTTATATACAGCAAACCAACAGCCAACATCAAACTGAATAGAGAGAAACTCAAGGCAATTCCTCTAAGATCAGGAACAAGGCAAGGCTGTCATCTTTAATATTGTACTGGAAGTTCTAGCTAGTGCAATAAGACAACAAAAGGATATCAAGGGGATACAAATTGGGAAAGGAAGAAGTAAAACTTTCACTATTTGCAGATGATATGATAGTTTACATAAGTGACCAAAAAAACTCTACCAGGGAACTCCTACAGCTGATAAACTCCTTCAGCAAAGTGGCAGGATACAAGATCAACTCAAGAAAATCAGTAGCCCTAGTATATACAGGCAATAAAAGGGCTGAGAAACAAATCAGAGAAACATCACCCTTTACAATTGCCACAAACAACATAAAATACCTGGGATAACACTAACCAAAGAAGTGAAAGACCTGTATAGAAAGAACCCTAAGTCTTTAAAGAAAGAAATTAGACACCAGGAAATGGAAAGATCTTCCATGCTCTTGGATAGATAGGATCAATGTAGTAAAAATGGCAATCATACCAAAAGCAATCTACAGACTCAATGTAATCCCCATCAAAATCCCAGAACAATTCTTCACAAACATTGAAAAATAATTCTCAACTTTATATGGCAAAAACAAAAAAACCAGAATAGCCAAGACAACCCTTCTCAAACAAAGCAAAGTCAGGAGGCATCACCATCCCCGACTTCAAGCTCTATTATAGAGCTATAGTCCTGAAAACAGCTTGGTATTGGCACAAAAATAGACAGGTAGACTAAAGGAATTTAATTGAAAGCTCTGAGATTAATCCACA
Source organism: Mesocricetus auratus (assembly GCF_017639785.1). Classification (NCBI taxonomy): domain Eukaryota; kingdom Metazoa; phylum Chordata; class Mammalia; order Rodentia; family Cricetidae; genus Mesocricetus; species Mesocricetus auratus. The sequence goes on along the minus strand of NW_024429266.1, from coordinate 19,323,339 downwards.
AACCTATGAACACCTTGTTTTTGACAAAGAAGCTAAAATTATACAATGGAAAAAAGAAAGCATCTTCCACAAATGGTGCTGGTATAACTGGATATTGGCATGTAGAAGACTGCTGATAGATTCATATCTATCACCATACATAAAATTTAAGTCTAAATGGATCAAAGATCTCAACATAAATCCAGCCACACTGAACCTGTTAGGAGAGAAAATGGGAGGTACCCTTGAACAAATTGGTACAGGACACTGCTTCCTGAACATAACACCAGAAGTACTAACACTGAGATCGACAATTAATAAATAGGACCTCCTGAAACTGAGAAGCTTCTGTAAGGCAAAGGACACATTCAGCAAGACAAAAAGATAACCCACAAATTGGGAAAAGATATTCACTAACCCTACATCTAACAGAGGGCTGATCTCCAAAATTTACAAAGAATTCAAGAAGCAAGTCTCCAAAACACCAAAGGAGCCAACTAAAAAGTGGGCTACACAACTAAATAGAGAATTCTCAATAGAGGAGTATAAAATGGCTGAGAGACACTTGAGAAAGTGTTCAACATCATTCGGGAAATGCAAATCAAAGCAACTCTGAGATTATCATCTTACTCCTGTCAGAATGGTTAACATCAAAAACATCAATGACAGTTTGTGCTGGAGAGGATGTGGAAAAAGGGGAACACTCCTCCACTGCTGGTGGGAGTGCCAACTTGTACACCCACTTTGGAAATCAGTATGGAGATTACTCAGGAAAATGGGACTCAGTCTACCACAAGACCCAGCAATTCCACTCTTAGGAATATACCCAAAAGATGCCCATTCACACAACAAGGATGTGTGTTCCACTATGTTCATAGCAGCATCATATGTAATAGCTAGATACTGGAAGCAACCTAGATGCCCCACAACTGAAGAGTGGATAGAAAAAATATGGTATATTTACACAATGGAGTACTACTCAGCAGAAAAAAGAACAATGGAATCTTGAAATTTGCAGGCAAATGGACGACACTAGAGGAAACCATCCTGAGTGAGGTAACCCAGAGACAAAAAGACAAAAATGGTATGTACTCACTCATATATGGATTTTAAATATGGATCAGGGGAGTCTCAGCCTACAATCCCAGTGCCAGTGAATCTGGGAAACAGGGAGGTTCCCAAGAGAGATGCATGATACCCCAGAGAAGTGGAATGAGCCAAGGTCTCCTGAGCAGATTGAGAACATTGGAGGAGGGGAGAGAGGGCCAGGAAAAAGAGAGGGACATAAGAGGAGGGGAGAAGAAGGTATGGTGGAGCAGGAAGGTTGAGTTGACGTAAGAATAGAGGAGAGCAGGATGAAAGTTACCATAATAGATCGAGTCATTATAGGCTAGAGGAGAGAGCTGACACTAATGGGATCTCCAGAGATCTACAAGGATAACATCAACTGGCAAACTAAGCAATTGTGGAGAGACTACATATAATGCCCCTCCTTGATGGTAAGGTTGATGACTACCTTATATGCCATTCTAGAACCTTCATCCAGTGACTGATGGAAGCAGACAGATACCCACATCTAAACACTGAACTGAACTCCTGGAACCTAGTGACAGATATGGAGGAGTGATGAGCATAGGGGTCAAGAACATGATGGTGAAACCCACAAAGACACCTGACAGGATAAGGGAGAACTCTTGAATCCGATTGATGCCTGAGAGGCCAACAAGGGACTGATCCAGACTCCATGAATGTAGTCTCAGTGAGGAGGCCACAGAAATCACTGGGGCCTTGGGTAGTAGATCAGTGTTTACTATGATGTATGAATGATCTTTGGGAGCCCATTCCAAATAGAGGGATGTTCTCTCTCAGCCTGGACACATGGGGAAGGGCCTAGGTCCTGCCCTGGATGAAATGACAGACTTTAGAGATCCCCCCCAAGGAGGACCTCCACCTCCCTGGGGAATGATGTGGGGATTGGGTGGGGGGCTGGAGGGCTGGTGGAGGGGTGGGAGAGGGAGCTGGGATTAAAATGTGAAGCATCCATATTTCTAATTTAAATAAAAACATTACAAAAATAGAATTGTGAAACATTCATAAATGGAGAGTTTTTACTGAGAATATATATAACTTGTGCAAGCATACTGTATTTAAGAAAAAAACCATTTGAGGATTTCTCTAAAGTCTACTACCAGTAAATAAATAACTGTTTTGCATGGTTTGGTCTATATTTTGAATTGGTTTATAGATGCTAAAACATATCTTTTTACTCAAGAAAAATATATCGTGTAACTTTTCCATTTGAACAATAGTTTGCTCTTCCAATGTTTACTGATACCTAGATATGATGTATTAGGTTTTGGCAGTAAAAGAGTAATAAATAAGCAATACTTGTATCAAAATAAACAATAGAATTATTTTTAGTAACAGTAAAGGACATGAAGACCATGCAGAGGAATCTTTCATGGCTCACAGATTGTTCATAGCAAATCTTTACTCAACATGATGATCCTATATACATACAGAGCTCTTTGCAGTGTCCATTTGCCTAGCATGCCATTTGGTCAGAGAACACAGGCCTATATGTAGTTAAGATATAAAAAAACAGAGCAGAGGAATAATATTGATGACTGAATAGACAATTAAGAGAGAGGACTTAAGGAGTGGTGCAGAAGAAAAGACACTAAGATATCTTGAGTGAAAAGTCCTGAATCTCTCAGAATAACCTATGTTCCTACCATCTTCTAGTGCAGTGGTTCTCAACCTGTGGGTCATGACCCCTCAGGCTTGGGGGAGTGGGCAGGGGGCGGAGACCCTTTCAAAAGGATCACATAAGAGCATTGGAAAACACAAATATTTACATTATGATTCATAACAGTAGAAACATTTTATTGTTAGGGATTACCACAACATGAGGAACTATATTAAAGGGTTGCAGCATTAGGAAGGCTGAGAACCACTGTTCTAGTGGGCCATTCTTCCCACGAAAGATATGTATTCCCATATCCCAAGAACTTACCTTTTGTCACTTCTAAGTACACAGGCTTGCTCTTGTAAAATCCTTGCTTCTGACATATGTATTTTCCACTGTCTTGAATGGTGGCACTGGCAATGTCCCAATTTGAAGTTGTTACCTTAGAGATCATGCCATTGTGGAACCATTTAGTAGAGTTCTCTTGAACGGAATTGTTCCCATGGCATGTAAGAGTCACTTTATCTCCTGCAAATATTCTAATCCATGGTGGGTTCAAGGACACAACAGATTTCTGAGTGGCTTAAAGAAAGTAAAATTGGAAAGATAAAGAAATTTTAAGTGATTGAAAACTATCCAGTCTCAAGAGTACAAACATGTCAATGTCAAACAATGGTCCATCTTGTTAGTGACAAGAATCGGTCTTGATGTGTAAGAAAAGCAATAAAGGATGAAGTAAATAGTGATGTGGACTCAGAGAGCAACTAGTCTAGGCATGAAGATATGATTCAAACACAAGAAGTTTGGAAACAAGTGAAATAATTTATTATATGATGTCATAACTACTCTCATTCTCTAAACTTCAATATCAGTGTTTGTAAATAAAAACTTCAATCTTTTTTATGTAGAGATACTTGACACACACCCCATAATGGTTGGTACATAGTTAATGTTTGCAAAATAATTATTGAATGGTTCAATGTAGAAATAAAGGATAAATATTAAAACCTCAGTTTCATTAAAAATATCAGGAGCAACTGTCAACCATTCCAGACTATAGCAAGTATTATTATATTTTAATATACAAGGTAAATAAATTATATTAATTAAAATAAAATATATAATAGGCTTGATAAACTATTAGTTCTAAATTTTTAACTATTTAATTGTGAATATATATAGTAAGAAATGTTTGTGGAAAGCATCAAGAGGGTGTCAGCCTTGAATGGTTTCCAGGGACAAGGAGATGTGGTGGTAATTCAAACAGAAGCTATAGAGCAGCTTGTGGTGATGGCAAAGGATGATATAGTCAAGGTATATTATATTTAGACCCAAGGGACTTATGATAGAACCCAGTTTTTGTTGGTTGTGCAGCCCCCAAGTAGGTGATGTAATCTGAGTTATGGTATTCTCAATTATAAAATAGTAATAATGGTAGTAATATGAAAGTTGGATGAGTGTATGTGAAAGTCCTAGAAGAGAGGCTTACAGCAGTGCAGACATGGCTGTTGTCCTAACCAGAAGAGGAGGTGACTTCAGAGGGGAAAATGGTATCTGGGAAATCCTAGGGCTGGGAATACAAAGGTGGGGAAGAGGGAAAACACACTTTCTGGGAAGGAGAAAATTCAGAGTCGTAAGAAAACATAACGAATACAGACAGAGGAAGGGAGCAGTGTTCAGAAACACAGAGGGAATAAGGACAAAGAACTCACCCACTAGCGCGACACCCAGAGCTGCAAAATTAATAAAGGGTAAGTTAGTATCTAGCTCCGGTTTTACAGGACACAAGAAGACTAGGATTGGCATGGAACTGAGATCCACATCCATGAAGTTTTAAAGATCAGTGAGGAGAAGGCACTCCTTTCTTTCCTCTTTTCACCTTTATTGGTATCTGTCTTGTACTCTAATAGATGCCTGAAGACTGAAAAGATCCAAGCTATTAACATGCTTTCCCACTGAGGTGATGCTCAGGCTAGTTTCCTCTGCACCTCTCTGCTATACAGTGCTGGGAATCGTCCCCATGCTTTGAATATATGCTGCAAAGTCACCCAAAAACCATCAATGTTCCCACCCTGAAGCTCTCTAAGTGCATTTTGGTCCCTTGGAGTGGAAAGTAATGTGAATCAGTACTTACAGATAAAAAGCAGGTTTAGCCACAGCTTGAGAGACCCTCCAGTGGCAGTATCCATTGCCTCTGTGCCTTCAGGTGCTCACTGTGCCGGAGAGCTATATGGCTTCAAAAATAGGCTGAAACCAAAAAGGAGAAGGAAATGTTTTCTACATCGTATCTGGTTAACTCATCAGCTGTGCCTGGGCTTGGCTTTCTCCAGAGATAATAATAGGGTTGTGCCAAATTGGGCAATTTTATAGTCACCCATTTGCTCCCATTGTACCTTTAGCCGTATACCTAGAATCTGGGGGTGAGGACCATGAGTTTAAGCAGAGCCACAAACTTCCTTAAGGGGTCATTCAATGTAAAAGTATTTGGTTTGCAACTTAGAAGCATGGAGTATAGAATAAAATAAGTACTATTGAATCCCTTGGTGGGTGTCAGTCACTGTGTTGAATATATCAGAGACTGTTCACAAAAAAAAATCTTATGAGTTAGATATTACTGTCTAAATCAATTAGATTTTATTACAATCCATATTTTATCATAGAAAAATAGATATTAGAAAGTTTAAGTAATCTGTGCTTTGATTCAACCTATTAAATGGAGAATTTGGGGTTTAAACATGTAAGAAGTGTAATCCTGAAACCAACCTCTTAGCCATTATGATACTGTATTTAAGAACACTCCAGATCATGGAGAACAATGAGTGAAATGCTTGAGATTCCTCTCAGTTACAGATCCTCTTGCTCATTTGCTTAGTCTGAGAGTCTCCATCTGATGCACTGTGATCTACTATCTGATTGGTTCGTTGCAGATAGTCTCAGGGGCTCTTCCTCTACTGGGTTCTGATATGGCTCATGACAAGGGAGGTAGATAATGAGCCTTCACTTACGGAACTGAGACATCTTAATTTTAGTTGCATCCCAGCTTTGGTCAACTTTTAGTTTTATCATCATTGAAAATGAATATGTTTCTCCTTTAGATGCACACTAGATCTCCTTTTTATCAGGGCTGCTCTGACTAATTCACTAGTTTCTTTCAGTTTGGATTAAGATCTGACATTGCCAATGATCCTGGAGATGATGACAAAAATGAATATCTATATTGTATTTCATCCTCAAATGTTTTCTATTTGCCAAATCTCTGGAATAGGTGGGAACCATATGCTTAAGCACATCTCACACTGAAGTGGTTGGGATACCATGCATCTTGATGTGTTCTTCCTCCAAGAGAATTGAAGTCTGCTGAATTAAACATAAAATTGTGCTACATGGTATCTTTCTGAAATTCCAGCTTTCCATGGAATTAGGGAATATAATATGATACTGAACATGACTCAAGAACATTTATTCATCTTACATTTTAGTGAAAGAGCTTTAATGGAATAGCCAGTGGATTTTTTCACTTAATTTTTTGTTTTAAAAACTTAAACTATTTCATCATATCTGCACACATACCCTGAAACTAATTCCAGATTTCTTTTCCATGTTCCTTATCAACTTCCTGTCTTCTTCAACTTTTAGTTTTTGAAAGCTGCACATTGTTGGTATTTAAAGAGCAGACGTTAGGTACTTCTATTAACTATGTAGTTGGATTTTACTTATAAAGTAGGAACAGTGATATCTAGACTTTTGCTTCATTATAAGATTAACTAAAAATCTTGTATGTAAAACACATTGCACAGCTTTTAGCATGTGAGAAATGTTTGATAATTATGTAATATTACTTACACTAACATTATATGCTAAATAATTATAATAGAAATATTTGGGCTGGGTTAAGGCTGTAAGAAACCTACATAAGATTCTTTCTTCAATAATTGGTTTCCCATGGCAATGAATCTTGAGCAATCTCAGTACTTTCTAGATTCATGAGAAAAGAGAAAGATCAGGAAGGGATTTTTGTTTGGAGGGAAACTAAGGAGGAATGGAGAAGGGTCTTGGCTTGAGTTGCTGGGATGGTAATGTTTGAGTTCATAGATCTTGGGAGAGATGGAGGCAGATTATACCCCACACATTGATGAGAATTTGTTATGGAATTTGGAGATTTCTCTTCCCTAGACTAGAGGTCCTTCAATAAAACTGACTGAATTGCCAGGCGGTGGTGGCGCACGCCTTTAATCCCAGCACTCGGGAGGCAGAGGCAGGCAGATCTCTGTGAGTTCGAGGCCGGGCTGGACCGATAGCCTCCGAAACAATACAGAGAAACTCTGTCTCGTAAAAACCAAAAAAAAAAACTGACTGAATTGCTGTCACTTTACTGTGGCTCACATGGCTTCTCCAAGGACTTTCCATGAAGTCTACACACTGTCCAAAAGCTCCTACTCATGTGGAGCAGGAGTGAGCTCCCTGAGAGGTACTTGCCTAGTCTGAAGAGAGTGGGTTTGTTAGTGAGGTCATTGTTTTTTACTTTACCATCTAAAGCTTACACTTAAGTGTCCAACAGTAAGACAATGAAATGAAGATGCTTTAGATGCACCAACAGAAGAAAAACGGGGGGTTCAACCAATGAAATATAATAAAACTTTAAAAATTATAGTATTTTTGACTCTAGAAAAGTAAAAAACTAGCAATATAAACATCAGAAAGAATAAACCATGCACTTATATCTAGAATGTATTTCTAAAATGAGCAAATAAACAAGAAAAAACTCTGAAGAAATAAAATAAAATTCATCAAGATTAAATAAGAACTTCATTTACCAGGCTTATTATAGTTTTAATACATTTTAACCTTACTTGTAAAATGTCCTCCAAGTTTATTTTATATCCACTGTCTGGATGGTGTGGCTGTGCATTTCTTGTACTCAGTTTATCTTCATTAAGAACATGTGTTTAATGCATGGAAATAATATTTTAAACTAATTGGGTTTCTTTGTAGTTATTATTATGATGAGCATGTATTTGAAAACATGATTCTGAAAGGGATCAGTAAGCACAGGGTACCAAATAATCTAAGAAACCCCTTTATGCCCTGTAAGGTTGTTGACAGTTAAATGGTGAAACCAAAAAAGAAGGAATGTGTGCTTAACAAAATCAGTACAATATGTAGAATCTCACTTCTTACCACAGGATTTTGAATCGGAGAACATGTGTGATTAATGCATAATAGCATCTCATGCTCAGATTTAAACCTATTGCCATCTCCCAAAAGACTTACCTTGTATTTCACTTTCAGGAGCACGGACATAAAACTCTAATGGCCTTGCATAAATGATGGGATTTTTGTTCTGTGAGGTGTCCTTGAAGCTGGATTCAGAGTGAGGAACTTTTAACCAGAACTTCATTGTCTTGCACACCATGTTTGAAAGAGAAGCATAAGAACGCAGACTATTCACCGCCTACTTCTTTCAAAATCAGGAAACCGAAGGGCCAATGTGCTGGCTTCCTCTGTGTGTTCAATAAAACCAAGGTCCATACAATATTGGATATGAACTGTTGCAAAGACAGTAAACCTGTTTCCTCACAATATGTGTATCTCATAAACAGCATACTCTCTCTCGGTCAGAGGAAAGGATAAGTATGCAATACATCTTATCAATTTTGTTCCTTCTACCAAGTCTATGTGGTTTATTAATGAGGAAATTACATCATAGAGAGGTTAGGCAGCTTGTTGAAGTTGTCAAATAGGATTTGAATTCAGGAAATTTGGCAGGACCATGCACATGCATAACCAGACAGACAGAAGTGTCAATTCAATCAACACATTGAAAGTTAGTGCCTAAGGATTTGTAAGACCTACTTAAAAACTCTTTAGGTTGGCCAGAGCTCATCACCCACAGACAGGAAATCATCGGTCTAGTTCATTCATTTCTTGTTTTACACATTCCTTTCATCAGTCCAAGGCATAGTATATCAACCCATAGCCACACAAGATGGTTGCCATGGTGGCATTTTAATTGTGTTCATCCCATAATTTTTTTAAAGATTTTTATTTGTGTGTGTGTGTGTGTGTGTGTGTGTGTGTGTGTACATTCATGTGGAGGTGCCTGTGGAAACCAGAAAAAGCTGTTGAATCACCTGAAACTAGAATTACAGAAGATTGTGAGCTGCAACATGGGTACTGAGAACTACATTCTAGCCCTCTGCAAGAGCAGTAAGTGCTCTTAATCACAGAGCCATCTTGTCAATACCTCATAATCATTTCAAGATTTTTAGGGCAAGGAGACATGCATCTGCCTTGTCTTCCTATTGTCAACTTTAACAGGAGTCTGCTCAAAAAGAACATTCAGTAGTTGGTGTTATGTACCTGATGAGTTTTCACATTTAATCAGTGGCCTTGATATTTTCACTTGTTGTCTTGACCTGAAGGGTTAGCTATTTTGGGGTCAAAAATATGGAAAGAAATGACAACTGGGATTCATGCAGTAAATGCTACTCAGAAAGAGATAAAAATGGGGAATTATACAAGCTCTGGCTTGGGCCCCAGGAAAAGAAAAGTGAGACTTTGAGAAATAATATCAAGTTTGATCCCTTTCCTTTCCTGTTTGAAGACTAATTTCTCTCTAACTAGAAAGGAGGAATCAGGTAGAAATTTTCCCAGAGATAATCCTCAGATGGAGACTAGATGGAATACATATATCTGGCACCTGATGTTGTAACAACAAAATAATACTGACATTCAAACTTAAAGGTAACCTTAAATGGATATTAAAATTAATAGAATTTAAATGATATAATATAGACTGTTTGTATCAATTGAATGTCATTAGTGAAATTATTAAAAGATATGTGCTTCTTTTCTGGGTGCAAATTAAAACTCATTAAACTGAGAAAAACTTTCCTAACCAAGGTTACACTTCTTGGTTACTACCTAATCCATAATATATAGAAATGAAAAGTCAGAGGTTCTCTATATTTTTCTAGAGCTGAACCAAAAACTGAGCATATGAGCATATTCTATGCATGTAGGGTGAGCATATATAATTTTCTTAAGCTGTCTATCTTTGACATATATTAACAGCCACTCACTTTGCAGATGAGTCATCTTGTGGCATCATATAGTTGAGGGAAGAGTCTGTACCATGAGGAGTTCTAAAGAACACTGGCTATAAGCTTTGCCTGTGAACATCATTTCTAAAAACCAAGCAATGTAGACTTGCCATCCTAGAGATGCTGATGTGGACTGACTCTACAGAACATTCAGATAGGGAGAACTGAATTGTAAGGCTGCTGAGGAAGATGCACTAAGGATGCAGTGGTGGAAAAAAGATTATTGCATACGAAAATATTTTATCAGGTTAATATTTCTTAAATGAGTATCTAGACACAAAGAATAGAAGCCTAGGATGTGAACAGACTCTTAAGCTTGATTCTCAACACACACCCCTTATTCAGTATGTGGCTATTGCAAGGTACCAAATTTGCCTCACGCTTCTGATGCCTCACATGTAAGGTACAGGTAGCAGTGGTTCCTGTTTTAAGGGCACTTGGGAGCGTTAAATGAGTTAATATAGTGAAGTGCTTATCGCAGAGTCTGGATGAAACTGCATCTATTAACAGTATCTATTACTGATATTATGGGTGTTTTGTATAGAGTTTTTGCTGTTAGAGAAAAGATAATTAAGTGAAAGCTTCCCCAGAAACAAAATTTGAATAGGGAATAGCCTCCAAATGTATTTCTAGCACCTGATGTTTTATTGCCATAGCACTAGTACTCTGAGCTAACAGTGACTATATCATTGAACTCTGGTAATGCTTAGGAGTACTGTCCTCAGTCTAGAGAAACAGTTCCTACATTGCTCTGCAGACCTGCAGGGATAGGGCAAGAGTCATCGGTCATTGCCAGGTGTGGTTCCAGACAGACATTCCTGTTTTGCAGCCAGCCATTGGCCAAATGTAGTGTGGGCTGGATATATTTTATGCTTACTTACAGAACCAAAGTGTAGAAACAGCCTTCTCTTAAAAGAGTCCCTTTAAGATACAGACAACAGGTCTTGGCACAGCCTAAAGCGTTTGCATTTTAATAGGCGAATTGTGGATCCTAATCTTTCAGAATTTATTTCACTGTAGTGTGAGCAGTGTATTTCTAGAAGTGAAACTAGTTATGATTTGGGGTTGGGAAAAATTGGAGAAAACTTTAAATGGTGGCTCATGATGTAACTTCAACACTCAGGATGCCAAAGTAAGGGGATTGATGCACTCTTGAGGGCAACCTGGGCTATGTAAGGTAAGACTATCTCAAACAGAAATGAAAGCAATGACTAGGGCTGGAGAAATAGAGAATGTTTGCCTTCCAAGCATGAGAACTGGAGTTTGATCATCAGTATCCATGTAGAAACAGGGCACAATGGCACCCTCCTTTAACCCCAGTGATGGCAAGGGGCACAAAAGGCCACTGGGACTCTCTGGCTAAATGCCTAGATTAATCAGTGAGGTTCGTGTTCAATGACACTATGTCTCCAAAAATAAGGAGAGCATGATGGAAAAAATACTGAACATTGACCTTTGGTCTCCTCATAGCATACACACACACACACACACACACACACACACACACAGACACACACACACCTGCACCTACACATGGACACATACATACAAAACAGGTGTATACCTCACATATCGACCAAAAAATTCATGGTAATGAAAAAGAAAGGAAAAATCTGTAGAAATTCTTGGCGAGTGTGTGTGTGTGTGTGTGTGTGTGTGTGTGTGTGTGTGTGTGTGTGTGTGTGTGGTGATGGTTTGTCTCATTGACAAGCATAAGGGAGATATCTGGGAAAAGAATGGGCAGTCAAACCAAATTTTGAATTTTATACTTAATTATCTTGACTTCAGCAAATAACTACAAAAGTATTTTTTACATTTTCTCATATATACCTGATTTATCAGAAAATATACTGCCACTAGTATTAAGGGAAGAGCACTATATCCCCTTTTCGGGAGCAGCATCCTTCATCCTTTCTGTTTCAAAGAATGAGACCATCAACGGCTACAATGGGCAGTATACATGTGTCTTATGCTTGTTCAGCTGTGTATTTGCTCATCACTTTCTTACAAAGCTTTCTCATTTTATTACTTCCTCATATTAAAGTCCTGAGTTGCTCTGATTTTTTGTAGTTAGTACACAGAGGTAGATCCAGTCATGCAGTTTATGTAATTTAGGAATCTCTTCCTTAAAAAAAATAGAAAACAATGAATACAATATTAGGTATTTCAATGACTACTTATTTGAAACAAGTAAATAAACCTCAACACAATACAAAGGGAAAAACCTGATAACACAAACACGAAATCCAAAAAATTAATTTGTTGCTCATATACACTCTTCTATAGTATTTTTCTTTTTCTACGTGTCTTTCCTACATATGGTTTGATGGTTGCATATTAGATAGTAATTTTCTAATATCACTTTTGTAGGGAAGCTAAAGGTATAATTCATTCCCCTAGCATCATTGATCAGTGTTTATTTTCCATTATTGCAGCTGGAGTACAGGGTAAATGCAATTTCAACATGTGATATTATTGTTTGTAGTGCTGTGGGCTTGTGCTCACTAACCCAGGCATTCTGATGTTTCTGGATGCTTGATTTCCATCACAAGAGTTAAAAACATTATAATATATTTATAGCCTTCTATTCTGTGTTATTGATAAAATTCTTTGGGGGGAAAAATCTTATGTTTTTATTAGGAGTTGGAAAAACTCAAATCTTGCTAATAAAATTAGACAAATCTGAGGTTTACAATTTTTTGTGTGAGATTAGCTTGTCAGGCCAGATATTTCACCCTTGCCTTTCCTTCTCTGCTCACAGATTTCATCCCCAGTGCTGGTAGATGCAACACTCTGAGCGTGAAGGCTAGCCTTCCACTTGTGTGCTGTGAAGCCAGGAGAGGCAGTTCTTGGGGAAGAATTTTCCTGGGACTCACATCTACACTTGGACAGACTAGAGTAGATTACTACCCTGGAAAGTTTCTTAATCATACATTACACTAACTCTGAGCTAAGCAGCAGCTCAGTTAATAGTCTCCTTACCTGAAAGGAGAACAATGCTGTTTCCTGTCAGCAACAAGAGGGGAACCATAATCGAGGGAAATCTGAATGGATAGACAGTGCTTTCCGACAATGGTAGTCAAGATTCTGGGAAGATCTGTGTGAAGGGCTGGCTCCACAGCCTGTGACACAGAGGGGCCAAGGGCAAGATCAGAGGCCACTGGAGGAATGCCCTTGGAGGGTCCCAGGACCTTGCTTTTCCTCTCTCTTTGCATCCATGAGATGAGCAGATCCCCTGGTCTGCATGCCTGCTGAGACATCTGCCTTATCACAGGCCCAAAGGCAACAGGAACAACTGACTAAAGCCTCACAAACTGTCAGCAAAATAAAAGTTTCATCTTTTTCAATTAAGAGTACCCAGGCATTTTTTAATGAGAGCAGAAAGCTAACTAACACACTTGTGTCTTAATTTTATAAATTTTATAAAAAATATAAGATTTATTCAGAGCTTTGCTAGGTCATGTAAGTGGGCAGACACAAAGTATGGCTTTCACTAACCTTACAGTAACTTCTAATCAGTTTATAATCTGTAGATGTCATATCAGTGCTGTGAAATGGATGACACCAAACAGGCCTATTGGGACTAGAAACCACTGGTTTAGGTTTTCAGGAAGGGAAATGGACCCAGAAAGAGAAATAAACCTGATGGGGGAAGTTCTGTGTATATGTCAATAAAGCACTGTTGGCCAATAGGGAAATAGGGAAGCAAGATAGGTGGGACTAGGGGTCTAGGAGGACACTGGGAAGGAGAAACACAGAGAGTCAAGATGTAACGCTATGGGGTAGGAAGCCTGGAAACTTCTCCAGTAAGAGAAATACTTAGATTAACAATTATGGGGTAATTACTTAAGTCAGAGCTAGCCAGTAAGAAGCAAGCAAGGCCAACATCTTCATAATTAATATAGCCCCCTGTGTGTTTATTTGGGACTGATGCGGCTCTGGAACCCGGCTGGTGGGAAGGCTTCCCTTTACATAAACCCTTAACACAGTATGCCCCAGCGGTATTAATCATAGCTTTGCCATTCCCTCGTCCAAGACTGTTAATGCCAACAGATAGTAGAAGTTCAAGAAAAAAATCTTTATTCAGGATCTCGTCCCAGAAAGAGACATGGGTCTGATGTGATTGGAAAGCTGTAATGCTTTACTATTGGAAATAGAGGCATTGCAAGAATTTTCAGGATCTCTCCCTGGCCAGTTCTTTAAGCCTGTGTTTCTCTCAAGTAGGGATTGCCACCTTTTTGTGGTGGGGTGGGGTGGTGTTCAAGACAGGGCTTCTCTCCTGTATCTCACGCTGTAAACTAGGCTGGCCTCGAACTCACAGAGATCTGCCTGCCTCTGCCTCCCAAGTGCTAGGAATAAAGGTGTGCACCACTACTGACTATAAAGGACTTCCACTTTTAAAATGATAGTATATGAACATTTTCACTGATAACAATATAAAGGGATTGGTATAAATATTATGGATTACTTGCATGATAAGTTAATAAGCTACTATTCTGCATTTTCATTTTTAACTATAATTTCCATCTGCTAACTGCAATTGTCTTGTTGTACCTATGCAAAAGCCTTCAGGCTGTCCAGATTGAGACAAAACCTACAAGTAAGAGGCTCCAAACATAAAACAGCACTCTTTATCATCACTAATACAAAGTCATATTATAGAAAATAGATGTAGAAAAAAGTCCTATCTCCATATGACCACGAGCCAAAACTAATTAGAAGCAATAATTAATAGTCAAAATAAAATACAAAATGAATTCCTTAATTTCTAAATTGGATTCATACTACTAATTTAGTATTATTTCAGTAATGTCATAATACAAATATTTAAAAGAAGAGGAAAATACATTTAATTATCAAGGCTTGTATCATTAAATTTAGATTTGAATATAACTTGTTGGTTAATTATTTGGTCTAAATGAAAAGGGAAAAATGAACTGTGAGGTTCAATAACACCATTTTGCATACCACATTTTGCAAACAGGAAACCCCCAAATTTTAACTATCATGACTAAAGAAATGAGTTAATATAGGCTCAGATTTGTCCCTGATGTTTCTGCCATTCAACCCAACACAACATTTAGCTTCAGTATAAGAATAATATTAATCATGCAAATCCATTTTTGTCTAGTATACATATTTATGTAGCAAACACGTTGTTATTTGCTGATGACACATAAAAGAAATAACAAGATCGTTTCCCTCTGTGATGAGCCTTCTCTTACCTGACAAACAGGAAAACAGCCGAAAGAAGAACCTTTCAATGAGAATGACATTAAAGGATGAGATAAGGTGCCCCATACCAAAAGCTGAAATTAGAATATTTCAAATAGTGTTGAATTCAATGTTTCCATAACAAGAAAAGCCATGGAGATTCTAAGAATTAAGAGAACAGTTGGATAGAAGCTTGACAAGCAGAGGCAAGAGCATGAAATGATATGGAACTAATAAGAATACATTGTGCGTGCCTGAAGAACATGTCATAGAGTCGGATTTTCTTTGAAGAGTCAGGAAGAGCTGATCAAATGTTTAAAGCAGGGATGTATGTGTATGCATGTAGACATTTGTGTGTGTGTGTGTGTGTACATTGACTTGATTAAAACATTTGGAGGGCTTTTAAATACATATGGACGCTATATGTGTATATACATATGCCACATTTATATGCATAGATATTGAAGTAGACATGCACATAGATATATCTGCAATCAGATGTGTTATAGACTTCTAGTATCTTAGGAAATTGTTAAAATATGATTTAATTGACAATAAAATATGATGATAAGTTGTCCTGGAGAGATGGTAGTAAAGGTTCAAGGCTCCAAGGTGGGCATTAAGAGGATTTATTGACAGATTGAATGAAAAAGAAAGCATAAAAGACAGTTCCTAATTTTATACCTTAATAACTCTGAGTGGTGACATCACTTATTATTGAAGGCTGGGGAAGGACTGCAGTTTAGGAAAGTATCAGTATTCCAATTTAAAGAATGTTGTGATTTCTCTTTTTATATGGTGCCACTGATAAATAGATAGTTTAGAAAGCTTAAAGAAATACCTGTTTGAACTAGAAATGTAAATTTAAATTAAATTTCTGGCATATATCTGAAGACTGAATAAGAGGAAGTTGACTAAAAGATAAAATAAGAGAAAGGGTAAAGAACAAAGCAAATCCCAGGATGGAGCCCTAGAGAATACCAACATCTCAAGGGTAGAGGAAGAGTCAGGTCCAGAAAAGATACTAGAGGAAACATCTCATAAGATAACAGGGTCCTCACCAGAGCTGGGGAGAGAGCTCACTTCTAGAGAAATGGTTCACTTATGAATATTTCTGATGGGTGAAGTAAAATGTGAAGATACATGATATTGTGTCTGGTAATGTGTAAGTCTCTGGGGTTAGTGATGTGATCTCTGTGGAGTGCTATGTATGGAAATCAAGCTGAAGTGGATTAAAGACAACAGGAAGGAATGAAGAAAAGGAACTCTTGCAGATAACACTAGCTAAATTTATCAGTGAGGTAGAGGAGTTGGAGGATTCAGGGTTAAGTTGAGTTCTCATTTGGGGGAGATTGGAATGGCATTTGTTAGCTTATGAACAAGGTCTACTAAGCAGAAGTGGGGATAGGCATTTGAAATAAATCCTTCCACAAATAAGGGAAATTGTTTTCATTGTTTGACTAAAATACAGTTGTTTCTGCCATAACACTCTATATAAGATTATTTTAAGCCTTTGCATCTTGCAAAAACACACTAAAAAAGAACACTTTCTTTAAAAAAAAAGTCTTAAATTATGCAAAACCCATCACCAGAGCATTAACATTTAGATTCCAACCAAATAATTGAATGTGTAAATTAAATGTTGAATAAATAATACTAACTAACTATATATATATATATATATAGTGAGAGAGAGACAGAGACAGAGACAGAGAAAGAGAGACAGAGAGAAAGAGAGAGATATTTATCATTCCCAATGACAGATATAAGAGGGAGACAAGACAAAATGCACAAAGGTCTGGAGAGAAAACATGCTGAATATTTCCAAGCCATATTAATGCCAAAATTTGACCAAGAAGTTGGAGTGGGTAGGCATTGTTCAGGGACGCTATACTTAGTGTATTCCACTGTACAATGAAGGTCTGTGTTCACAGATTCTTCCTTTAGTGGTATAACATATTATCATGCTATGAAAAATTGAGTGAGCTTCTCACATTATATTTTTACCCATTGTCTTGCTAATAAAATAAGAACTAACTTGAATTTCATAAACATGCATTAGGTCATAGCAATACTGCAGCTTTTTAAAAATACTTACCAAGCAGCTGATATGTGCATATCAATACATTGAGTACTGTGTAGGACAAAGATATACAAAAAGGGTTTTTCTCTTTAAATGTATTGCTTTGTTAAAAAAGTTCTATAGGTAGAATGATAATGGAAAAATTGAAACATATTCCAGTAAAAATAGTAAATATGGAATATCCACAATTAATTCATAGCATTACTGAATATTTTCTGCATATCAGACGCTGTGGTTTTCTCACTTAAGATTCACAGGAATCTTGTAAGTACCTCTAGCACATGTGGCTTTCATATGACATAGAAATCTAGATCATATGACTGGTGGAGTCAATATTTGAAGTTTAAAGATTTAGATAGCTGGGATCTTACAAGTGGGAAAGAAAGGCATTCAACATATTGTATTGTTTCTAGATGGTTGCTACAAAAGTTGGGGTTATAAACCATTTTCTCCATCATCAGTAAATTGGGATCCCATGTCTAGATAATGTTTTAATTATGAAACATTATATTCCCAGAGCATCTACTGCTTCTAGAATTTATAAGAAAGAGGGTAAAGATAGAACCCCGAAAGTATGTATACAGTTAGCCTATGCAGTCACCATTTCTCATGGTATTTACTTAGTTCTCCCATAGACAAAGTATATGTAATAGAAATTAATGAAAACTTAAGTCTCAGAGATAATCACCCCAGGAGAGACAATGTGTGGTTGACAGGGACTACTATAATGAGTGGCAGTGGAGTAGGCTTCCTACAGTGAGAGATGAATGAAAGGATGGAGTCTTGCATGGGTAGATCATTCTTAGAGGTCTTAAGATGAATAAGACAAGATGCAGATGAAGAACCTAAAAAGGAACACCTACAAAACAGGGTTTGAATAATGAACAAGAAAGGAATAGAATAAATAATGTTAGGCTAACAGTGACAACCAACACAAAGGAAACCCCACTACTCCTTCACCTTAACTTACAAAGTTAATATACAGTAAGAGCACTTACAACAAAACAAGAAGGTGCTGACTGTTCACTATGTATATTTGCCTTATTCTCCATTCTTTTTCTTCTCCTCCAAAACCCTGTATGTATAATGGTATAGTACTTGCAAGATATGCTAGGGCAATGGTGGCACCAAGCTTATGGAATAACCAACCAATAACTGATTTGACCTAAGGCCCACTCAATGAAATGGAACCCACACCTGACACTGCTTGGATGATCAATAAACAGACTAGATAGCCCAGGGACATAAGGTGAAAACAAATACTACTGGCCTAAGAAAGAAAGAAAGAAAGAAAGAAAGAAAGAAAGAAAGAAAGAAAGAAAGAAAGAAAGAAAGAAAGAAAGAAAGAACGAAATAAAGACTATATAGTGATAAATTACTCCTAATGACATTCTGTTATACTTATAGATTAGTCCTTGTTCAGCCATCATCAGAGAAACTTCTGCAGCAAATGGGGACAAATATAGAGACTCACAGCCAGACATCACAGAGAGCGAGACACCTTAGAACATGCAGCCCTAAAATGGGATGTCTCCATCAAATCCCTGCCCCTCTGAGCTCAGGGAACTCCATGCAGGAGTAAGAAGAAAGAGTGTAAGAGCCAGAGAAGATGGAAAACACCAAGAAAAGAAGGCACTCTAAATCAACATGAGCAAAGCTCATTTGAACTCAGAGACTTAAGCATCTCACACCAGGCCTGCACAGGTCTGTACCAGACCAGGTCTTCTGTGTTTATATTAGGGTTTCCAGTTTAGTGTTTTTATATGATTCCTGAGAGTGGGAACAAATAGGTATCTGATTCTTGTGTATTCTCTTAGGCCCTTTTCCTTCTGTTGGTTTGTTTTATCTAACTTCGTTGTGCTAGCTAAAAAAATTACTTACTTTTTAATTAATGAAAACCTACCCATTAGGATAAAGGTTAACAACTTAGCTACCTCAGTGTCTGTGCTACTGTAGTTATGTTCAGGAAGCAGTCTCCTGTACCAATTCACTCAAGGGCCCCACCTACTTTCTCTTCTAAGAGGGCCAGTGTGGCTGTATTTATGTTGAACTCTTTGATCCACTTGGACTTAAGTTTTGTACATGGTGATAGATATAGATCTATCTGCAGTCTTCTACACACCAGCATCCAGTTATGCTACCACCATTTGTTGAAGATGCTTTCTTTTTTCCATTGTATAATTTTAACTTCTTTGTCAAAAATCAGGTGTCCATAGGTGTGTGGGTCCATATCAGGGTTTTCAATTCAATTCCATTGGTCTACCTGTCTATTTTTATGCCAATATCAAACTGTTTTCAGAACTATAACTATATAATAGAGTTTGAAGTCAGGGATGGGGATGCCTCCAGAAGTTCCTTTATTGTCCAGGGTTGTTTTGGCTATCCTGTGTCTTTTGTTTTTCCATATAAAGTTGAGAATTGTTCTTTCAAGGTCTGTGAAGAATTGTGTAGGGAAATGTTCAGAGATCTACAAGGTTGACTCCAATTAACAATCTAAGCAGTAGTCAAGAGGATACTTTAAATACCCTTCTCCAATAATGAAATTGATGACTACCTTATATGCCATCCTAGAGCCTAACATCCAGTAGCTGATGGAAGCAGAAGCAGACACCCACAGCTAAACACTGAACTGTACTCTGGAATCCAGTTGCAGAGAGGGAGGAGTGATGAGAAAAGGGGTGAAGACCAGACTGGAGAAACCCACAGAAGCAGATGACCTGAACAAGAGAGAGCTCATGTACCCCAGACTGATAGTAGGAAACTAGCATAGGACTGATCCAGACCCCCTGAATGAGGATGTCAGTTTAGAGGTCTGGTTAATCTGTGGGGCCTCTGGTAATAGATCAGTATTTATCCCTGGTACACAGATGGACTTTGGGAGCCCTCTCCACATAAAGGGATACTCTCTCAGCCTAGACACATGGGGGAGGGTCTAGGCCCTGTTCCAAATGATATGACAGACTTCAATCTCCCATGGAAGGCCCTAGGGAGCAGAAAGGGGGTGGTAGAGGGCAGGGGAGTAGGGGAGGGAAAGGGAACTGGGATTGAAATGTAAAACAAGCTCGTTTCTAATTTAAATTAACAAAAGGTAAAAACAAAACAAAACAAATACTTAACTATCATTTATAACCTGCTAGGAGAGGGAAAATCAGTTTTCTCCAGTGGAGTGAAACTGGGCCTATCAACTGATAAGTATTGGATCCCCAGTTATTGGTTATCCTCCACCAATGCAATGAGCCAAATCAAACTGAATTAATAAGACCAGAGTTAATAAACAGAGCAAAGCAAAGTAGAGCACTACCAGGAAGGCAGGAGAGAGAGCATGTGGCAGGTCTGACAACCAGGTCTTAAATACCCTGTAGGTGTGGTCTTGATCAGCACCAAGGGAGTAACTGACCATTGGCAGATTTTCTGAAGGCTGAGGTCTGTAATGCTAGTAGTGAAACCAGCAGATTCCCAACATCAACCACTCCAGAGCAAGGCTCCTGTCATTCACCATGATCAAGTAGGTTTCATCCCAGGGATGCAGGGATGGTTCAACATACGAAAATCCATCAACGTAATCCACCATATAAACAAACTGAAAAATAAAAATCACATGATCATCTCACTAGATGCTGAAAAAGCCTTTGACAAAATCCAACACCCCTTCATGATAAAGGTCTTGGAGAGATCTGGGATAACAGGGACATACTTAAACATAATAAAAGCTATATACAGTAAACCAACAGCCAACATCAAACTAAATGGACAGAAACTCAACTCAATTCCTCTAAAATCAGGAACAAAACAAGGCTGTCCACTCTCTCCATACCTTTTCAACATGGTACTTGAAGTTCTAGCTATTGCCCTAACCCTAACCCTAACAGGGGGATCAAGGGGATACAAATTGGGAAGGAAGAGGTCAAACTTTCACTGTTTGCAGACGATATGATAGTTTACATCAGTGACCCAAAGAACTCTACCAGGGAACTCTTACAGCTGATTAACACCTTCAGCAAAGTGGCAGGCTACAAGCTCAACTCAAGAAAATCAGTAGCCCTACTATATACAGATGATAAAAGGGCTGAAAGAGAAATCAGAGAAACATCACCCTTTACAATTGCCACAAACAACATAAAGTACCTTGGGGTAATGCTAACCAAACAAGTGAAAGACCTGTATCGTAAGAACTTTGAAACTTTAAAGAAAGAAATTAAAGAAGCCTTCAGAAAATGGAAAGATCTCCCATGCTCTTGGATAGGTAGGATCAATGTAGTAAAAATGGCAATCCTGCCAAAAGCAATCTACAGATTCAATGCAATCCCCATTAAAATCCCAGCACAATTCTTCACAGACCTTGAAAGAACAATAATCAATTTTGTATGGAAAAACAAAAGACCCAGGATAGCCAAAACAACCCTGTTCAACAAGGCAACGTCCGGAGCATCACCATCCCTGACCTCAAGCTCTAGTACAGAGCTATAGTCCTGAAAACAGCTTGGTATTGGCACAAAAATAGACAGGTAGACCAATGAAATCGAATTGAAAACCCGGGTATTAACCCACACACGTACGAACATCTGATCTTTGACAAAGAAGCTAAAAATATACAATGGAATAAAGAAAGCATCTTCAACAAATGGTGCTGGCATAATTGGAGACTGGCATGTAGAAGAATGCAAATCGATCCATGTTTATCGCCATGCACAAAACTTAAGTCCAAATGGATCAAAGACCTCAACATAAATCCAGCCACACTGAACCTCTTAGAAGAGAAAGTGGGTGGTACCCTTGAACGAATTGGTACAGGAGACAGCTTCCTGAACATAACACCAGTAGCACAGACAGTGAAATCAACAATTAATAAATGGGACCTACTGAAACTGAGAAGCTTCTGTAAGGCAAAGGACACAGTCAGCAAGACAAAACGGCAGCCCACAGAATGGGAAAAAATATTCACTAATCCCACATCTGACAGAGGGTTGATCTCCAAAATTTACAAAGAACTCAAGAAGCAAGTCTCCAAAACAGCAAAGGACCCAATTAAAAAGTGGGCTGCAGAACTAAATAGAGAGTTTTCAATAGAGGAGTCTAAAATGGCTGAGAGGCACTTGAGAAAGTGCTCAACATCCTTAGCCATCCAGGAAATGCAAATCAAAACAACTCTGAGATACCATCTCACTCCTGTCAGAATGGCTAAAATCAAAAACACCAATGACAATTTATGCTGGAGAGGATGTGGTGAAAGGGGGGCACTCCTCCATTGCTGGTGGGAGTGCCAACTGGTTCAGCCACTTTGGAAATCAGTATGGAGATTCCTCAGAAAAATGGGAAAAAACCTACCACAAGACCCAGCAACTCCACTCTTAGGCATATATCCAAAAGATGCCCATTCATACAACAAAGATGTCTGTTCCACTATGTTCATAGCAGCTTTATTTGTAATAGCCAGAACTTGGAAGCAACCTAGATGTCCCTCACCCGAAGAGTGGATAGAGAAAATGTGGTACATCTACACAATGGAGTACTATTCAGCAGAAAAAAATAATGGAATCATGAGATTCGCAGGCAAATGGATGACATTAGAAGAAACCATCCTGAGTGAGGTAACCCAGTCACAAAAAGAGAAACATGGCATGTACTCTCTCATATATGGATTTTAGACATAGATCTGGGGAGTGCCAGCCTACAATCCTATGGCCAGAGAGTCTGGGAAACAGAAACTTCATTTAGTGGCTGATCGAAGAACAGGCAGACTCCCTTGGTTAAGTACTGAGCTGAACTCAAGAAAGCCAGTAACAGAGAGGGAGGACTGATGATCAAAGGGATTAAGACTGGGCTGGTTTAACCCCCAGAAACAGCTGACCAGACAAAGGTTAACTCTTGAATCCCAGGCATCAGCCTGGGAATCCAGCATGGGACTGATCAAGATCCCCTGAATCTGGGTGTCAGTGAGGAGGCCTAGGGAATCTATTGAGCCTTGGGCAGCAGATCAGTACCCATCCCAAGTATACACACGGACTTTGGACTCCCATAGAACAATGTGAGGTGCACTCTCACCCTGAACTCTTGGGGAAGGGTCTAGGCCCTGCCCTATATGAAATGACAGACTATGGACACCCCCATGGAGGGCCTCACCCTCCCTGGGGGAATGAGGGGATAACGGGGGGGGGGGGGGGTTGGGGGAGGGCACGGGAGGAGGGGAGGGAATGGGAGAGGGACCTGGAACTGACTTGTGAAGCAACCTCGTTTCTTATCTAAATTTAAACTGGAAAATAAAATATAAAAAAAAAGAATAACTGACAGACATGTGATGGACTACGCAGGGTGTGTGTGTGTGTGTGAGTGTGTGTGTTTATTCGGTTACAGTTTGGTGCTTTTTTATATTGGGTGTTGTTTTATTTTGTTTTCTTGGTTTTGAGAGGTTTTGTTGTAGCATTAGGTTTTTGCTTTTTTGAGAAAGAACTTAAAGTTGAGTGGGTTAAGAGGGGGGAGAGGATCTGAAAGGCTGAAAGGACTTGCAGGAGGAGAAAATATGATCAAAATATATTTAAATTTAAAAATTGTTTGAAATAATAAAACTATCATGAAAAGAAAAGGAAGCAGTAGTTATACCTACCAACACATCATGACATTGGAACTATCAACCTCTGCCACTCTGGAGGCAAGTAGAGGCACTTAGGATACTGGGGTATACAAAAAATTTTGGGTAAAACTTAAGTTTTAAAATACAATATTTGTGTTTATTAGCCCCAATGGGCTGTTTTTGTAATGGTGGGCGATTTAAAGCTTACTAATATTTTAAGTAAATGATATCATGTTTAAATCACAAACATTAAGACTCTTTCCAAAACAATGACCCTGTGAAATGGAAAGGTTGGACTCCATGTACTTGGAGGTCCTCTGTGGGCCTGACATCCAAGTGTTTCCTAGCAGTGAGGAGTACATGTTCAAGAGGACAGAAGCTAGTTACGTGGGCAATATGGTCCTGTGGTGTTGCCCAAGAGCAGGGACTCCTGCTGCCTGGTGGATGAGCCCCTCATTCTCCTCTCTGACTTGCCAGGTGACAGTTCAGGACATTTAGAAACCTTGCCTTCTGTGCCTCTGTCTCAAAGCTGGTGGAGGAGAAAAGGAAAAGCAGTGGGAGGCAGTGACAGATCTGAAGGCAGAAGCTGAAGAAAGAGAGGAGTTAAAAGCAGGATTGATGCAAGCACGAAGGATTTGTAAGGAGGGGCAGTTATTTCCAGTTTCCTAGTCAGTTTTTGTCAAAAGTTGTAAAGTAACAACACAAACAGAGACATTAATATAGAAAAAGAATTTAGAGGCAGCCAGTTTAGATGGTTTTATTTTGGACTGAATAAACACGACAGAATGGTTTGTGTGAACTGTATATTTAAGAAATTAGCCAATAGCAGATAAAGAGCAATAACAATAAAAAGGACACAGGAAATGACAAGGCAGTGAGTGTCTGTATGCACTACAAAGCATGATGTGGGGAGAGAAAGAGATTGAAGGAGTGAGAAGAACTGAATGAACAACATATTCCAGGTGGGGGTCAGCAAGGAACTAAATTAGAGTGATAAGACAATGAGCAGTAGGTGGTCCATTTAGCTATTTAGACCAATAAGTTCTCTTAACTGCCAAACTCACAGTCACCAGTTTAAAAGATACCATTGTCTCTGGAGAAGAGACAGGCCAATGACCCATTGCATTCTCAATGGCCACACCCAGTAAAGTCCTCTTCAGTAGCAACAGGACTTCGTAGTGTCACACAACTCTCACTGGAGAGAGCTTCAAGATGGAGAGGGATAAAAATGTGTTGAGTGCATCAGTTGAAAATGAGAAAAGGACAAAGGATATTCCAATAAACGAAAATTGTCAAGTCTTAGTGTGTCTTTGTGTAGTAGATAGTTGCTAATACAGAGACTCAGAACTGGCTAAAATTCAGAGAAGTGCTGATAGAATGCTCAGCCATAAAGGTGTCATCTACAACCTTTTCGCTCCATGAAAGGCTTAGAGAACATCATGGAGGAGAGAGTAGAAAGAATGTAAGAACCAAACCTCAGGGAGGAGTGGACATGGCAAGGATGATGCACTCATGGACTCCCATTTACTGTGAGTGTCCGTGGAAGGATTTGCATGAGATCAATTCAGTCAATAATCCAACAAAGCTGTGCAGGTGTCACATGAAACCCTATCCCAATCTAGGGAGTGACTTACAGCTCCTAGGAGAGGGATAGTTGGTTAACTTGAGAGACGTGGTTGTGTCCCTGTGGATGACCTCCCACCCATGTGAATATGAGCAGCACTTAGTGGATCATAAAAATAATCACAAAACTAATGACATAAACTTTAGAGAGAGACTTAAGGAGGGAAATCCAAGGGGAGCTGGAGGGTGCAGTGAGAAGTAAGATATATATTGTATAATCTATGAAACTCTCAAAGAATTGATAAAATGTTATATATTTAAGAAAATCTTCACGTGGTCTCTATGGTCAAGGACCTGTTTCTCTATCACATAAGCCCCAAATTATAATGGTAAGCTCACCAGAGCTGGCTGGGGCCCATGCCCAAGACTCTAACAAAGCTCAAGGTAGTTCAGAATATTAAGACCATCATTTAAATGCATATGCATAATCTGTTGACTGTTGATACTCTTTCACTGGAGAAGTGCACAGAGAGGGTCACTGTGTCCTCACCTGCCATCTCAACCACTCCTTCCTGCACCTTCCAGCTACCTGTGTATAATTCTGCCCTAATTGAACATTGCCTCATGGTCTATACAGTACAGAATATGCAAGGTTAACTGAAGTGAGGATTCCATCTGTGTAGCTATGGGAAGTCTTCATCCTTTCTGAGGTGACACTTTAGTGTCACAGTTACTTTAGAGTCACTCAAGCTTCTGTAGGTAGCATATAACCCACACTTTCTAAGCAAGACAAAAAACCTCAGAGGTTTCCCAAACTGGGCTTTGGTGGGATCATGCCTTGGCCTATCAATGGTTCCTATCATGATGTGGTAAACATGTGTGCTTCCCCAGGGAAAGAGCTCTTCACATGTATACAAGAGAGTAATTTCCATGTAACTTTCACTTCCTGGTGGATATGTGTGTATAGTGTATTAAAACGTATGATAGAGGTCATTTATTGTTCTAATGGGGCTTCAGTCCTACCTAACCATAGCATGTTTCACAGTATAAGAAAATAGCTTATTTTCTTACCTGGCTTCTCATCACATAATATCATTGAATTAGATGTCTACATGTATTTAATCAACTTCTCTTTACCTGGGGCTTACTCTAGTGCAGAGAATGTTTAAATTTCCAATAAATGCTTACTAGGGAGATAAATGAGCAATTAACACATTGATTATTCCATCAAGATGCTGCAATATAATAAATCATGTTCTTTTCCTAAAGGCAAATATTTCTAAATATGTACACAAATTAAAGAGCACTAGAGAGTGATGGACCACTCTTGATCTCAAATTCTTCACACTTTGTGGGAGCTACCAATCTTGTCTGTGCATCTGTGCTTACGAAAACCAGCCCCCAGGACATATTCTATAGTTATTTTCCATGGTAATTAGCATCATAGGCTGTTTTCCTTTATAACTGATGGCCCATCAGTCTTTTTCAGAATATGTAAATGGCTTCATAATCCTCTTCCACCATTTTAACCATGGGATATGTGACTATAAATTTAATTAACTAGAAATACAGCATAATAAAGCAAATACATGAAAAGGAAGATAGAGTTCCTCATCCTCATCCTGCCGAGTCCCAATCTGTGGATACTCACTATTACAGTCATAAGGCTAAAGAAGTCTCCTCAGTCCAGCCTTTTATGAACAAAATCTCCATTGTCCAAAAATCACAAGCAACTTGATTCTATGTGGCTCATTAATGGTGGTATACCTGGATGCAAATGTTATTTTGAAATGATGTTTAGAATTTGTGACCCACATGAGAGGATAGAACAGCTTCTTTAATTCTGCTTGATTTCTTTTCTCTTCTGAGTACGAGCCTTACTTAAAGCTCTCTACTTTCAAACTCCACCCTCTTTCTCTCTGCTTAGCAAATCACATGCATTTGCTGAAGTTTGCAGATACAACCCCATCTCATGCCCATCTCATGGTATAATCCTGTCATCTCAGATCCATGTGAATCATATTACATAAGTTGGTTGGGTCATGAGTCTTTGTAGGCATGTATCATTAAACAAATCAAAGGGGGATGGTTTTTACTTCCTTCATTGGCTGTAAGAGAACACAGCACTTGGACAATTCAAGTGTGAAGATTCATTCCTGTGCTTATTCTCATTCCTAGCTTATATCTAACCTAACTGATACAAGAAATTTCTAAACAAAATACAAGTGTCATTAACTAGAGATAAATGAATGGCATGATTAAAGAAGTGGTGTTTTATGCCTTATCCTAACAATTGTTTAGTCAAATTTAGTTATTAAAAGGTTAAATTATTAGGTTATTCATCAGTTTAAATGGAAGATCAGGCTGTTGCCCACTAAAACACTAATCATTTAAGCTTTTGAGGGAATTTAAATATAACTTTTCAAAATTAACAACAACAGCTTGTATTTATGGTATATAATGTCATCTTAAGATTTGGGGTGGTCAGCTAAGTAGAGAGAAGGAAAGCTTCACACACAGGGAGATTCCCACATACCACTGCTACAATGACCCTACCAATTTGTCATTTTTGTGTGTGCATATATATACTTGTGTATCTACATGAACAGACACACATGTATATGCAGGTTTGCATGAACCTGTGTGTGCATATGTAGAGAACAGACATCAGCCTTTGGTGTTTATCTTTGGGTCTCATCCCTTTGTTTATGGAGAGAGGGTCTCTCTTTGGTCTCATGCTCTCAGATTAGACTAGACCTGCTGGCCAGTGATGCTGGAGATCTGCTCCTTTTCACCTTTCCTATACGAAGTAAAACTTTCTGTTGCTGTTGCTAAAACTGGGGCTCAAACTTAGATCCTTACATTTTCAGGGCAAGCACATTACCAACTGAGTCATCTCCCCAGCCAAGCCAATGGCCATCATTTTGTTTTATTTTTGTTTTTGTTTTCAAGACAGGGTTTCTCTGCGTATGTGCAGCTCTGGCTGTCCCAGAACTCACTCTGTGGAGGAGGCTGGTCTGGAACTCAGAGATCCACCCACCTCTGCCTCTCGAGTCCTGGGATTAAAGACATGCACCACCACCACCACCACCCGTCATGGCTATAATTTCTTTTCAGGTTATAAGTTAAAACCTTGATCACCTTGGACACAACCCATCTTCATCTGGCTTATAGATCTGAAACCTGGGTCTCAGAAGACTAAGGTTCTCCAGCCTGCAAGATCTAGACAGCCACATGGCAAGGATGACCAAGAGCTCAGATCTGAGAGGAAACTTTAAAGCCCTTTCCCAACTGACACGTTGCCTCATCAGCAAATGTAACATGAGTTCTAATAGGTCTTATTAATAAAAGCCCAGAGTCAGATATAGGGGAAAATGCTGAGAGATTAGAGAGATGAAGGACCAAGCTACAGCCACATCTTACCTCACCAGCTGCTGAGAAGAGTGAATTCCTGTTTCCTCCAGCCTGTATTCCTTTTTTCTGCCCAGTCATCTCATTTCCTGTCTGTCTGTTAGCTAGCAGCAAGCTCTACCCTCTGATCTTCAGACACGCTTTATTTATAAACAACACTTAGATCCTGGATTGAAAGTGGAGACCAGAATTAGAGTTACCCGCTTGTGTTTCCCTTCTCCCTAAGCCCCCTGGCATCATACTTTGTGGCTGTGGAGCTTGGGACTGAACTGGCTGGCCCTTCCTCAACTTGCTGAGTGACCCTGGTTTCCTTTGACCTTCTGCCACCCAAGAGGAGTTGTGCTGTGTGGCTTCTGTGAGCACTTCTGATAATTCGCATATGTTTTCCTGAAAATGCCCCTCAGCCCCCAATAGCATCTGGCATTGACTGAGCAGTGACAGCGTAGAGCAAACGGCGAGGGACAGTTGCCTCCTTTATCTCTCGGGAGGGTGGGAGGTACACATTCCTCTCCCCACCTTGTAAGGACATTAAATGAGATGAAAATGAAAACTTGATCAGCTTGATGTGTCATCAACTTCCCCAAAATGACATGATAGGCAACCAGTGTGGACTTCAGGAGAGGTGTCCAAAGATAGGAGGGTAGCCTATCAGAAAGGACTTGAGGTCCAAAGGGTGCAAGGTAGGAGGCTATGCATCTACGCATCGGCCCTGGCTGAAGGCAAGAGCACCCATCTAAGCTGTGACTCTAGCTGTAGCAGTGGGGAAATCACCTTTCATCTCTGTGCACGTTTTTCTCACCTTTAGGGATGATGAGCTCTGAGGAACCTATCTCAGCTGGCCCAAAGCTTGTGTGAACAACCCTCAGCAACACGTAAGAATGAGTGTGGTGACTCATGCCTGTGATCCCACCACTCCAGTACTCCCGAGGTGGAGGCAGGAGGATTAAAAAGTTCAAGGTCATTGTTGGCTGTTTAAGTGAGTTTGAGGCCATCCTGGGATACATGAGACCCTGCCTCCAAAAATTCAAATAAATAATAAATAAAAAAAAGATTTGGGGTGGCATTTTGTTGTTGTTAAGGAGAAAACAAGCATAAAGTTGGTTGAGTAGGGAGTGAGGGAGGATCTGGGAAGAGTTAGGTAAGAGGAAAGAATGTTATCAAAATATATTGTATGAGATATCAAAAATAAATAAAAATTTTAAAATTAGCTTTGTTCTGGGCAGCACAGTGGAGCTGATCCTGTTGACTAGGGCACAGGTAAGCTAGTCCCCAAAAATGTGAGTGTGGGGGTCCTTGGCTCCAACCCTCATCTGTCAATGGCAAGATGGGTGGAGGAGAGATGCTCCCCATCAACACCTGAGGCATGTGGGAGGACTGGCCCTGAGGTCAGAAGAGCAGGAGAGCTGGCCCTACCCCCTAGCAGCTGCAACACTCTGGAGAGCAGGCCCTGTACCTCTCCTGGACAGCACAGTAGAGCTGGCCCTGAAAGTGTAGGTGTGGGAGAACTGACCCTGAGAACCTGAAAGCGAAAAACCCAGAGAAGTGGTCCTGTCCCTTGCTCGTTGGCACAGGGAATGAACTAGCCAGGGCAATCAGTTCTGGAGAGCTCACCCTAGTAGTAAAGATAGGGAGAGCTGATGACCAACCCTGCAACTACCCAGGCCCAGAAGTGTGTTGGCCCACCCCCACTTCCACCCCATCCGTGATGTACTGGAGCATGGGGGAAGTGGGCTGGTACTAAGGATCCAGGGTTGCAGGATCTCCATGACACAAGGCAACAACAGGATGCCCAGAAGGAGTCCCAGTGAGGGCCCAGCATCAACAGTGCAGCTGAGACCAGGGGCCTAGAACCAGACCAGTGATTCTTTGCAATAACGCCTGCATGTAAATATGTACAGATAAAGTGGTTTACTACCTGCTTCAATGTGTCCACTGCAATTTTCATGGTGAGATTTTCCCCTTTCTTTCCATTTTTTTCTTTTAAATTTTACTTTGTTTCATTTGGGAGGAGGCACAGGAGATAGATGGGATGGTGATGCATGATGTGAAAGACACAAAGAATAAATAAAAAAGAAAGTTAAAAAAGAAAAAACAAAAATTAGCCTTGCTTATGTGCCTGTGACCCCTTTTTCAAATTTTTAATTAAAATATGTTTGTGTCAATCCGCCCCCTCCTTCATACACTCCCAGCTCCCTCTTGAATTCATGGCCTTTTATTCTGACTATAATTGTTACATGCTTTATGTGTCACTTAATAAAGGCTCCTAGATACAATTTAGGCTGACTAGTTAAAGTTGAGGGTCTGTAAACAATGTGGAATTTTTTATTATAAGTATGTCTGGTACTGCGGCATCTGCGGGCATATGTGCACACATAATTAGTTAATAAAATAAAATAAAAATTTAAAGAAGCCCTTATGCTGATAAAATTTGAACAGTAAGGACTATGTTCAGTGTGATATATTCTGTAAATTGTTTGTCCATATTTTGTCTGTGTCCTGGCACTTTGAATGATGCTGAACTTAAAAGTAATGGATTAATTTGATATATAAAATCTGAGGATAGAGTGGTTTTTCAGGATGTGACTTAGGTATTGCTGGCTGCTTTTTGCCAGATGTATAGTGAAAACTGAGAACAAAAATCAGACCCAAACAAACAACACCTTGGAAAGCTAAAGATTTGTCCAGAATATAAGCAATGTGTGGTTGGGTCAAGGAAAGTGTTGCTGCTGAAAGAATACCTGTTTTTTAATGAGCAAATATTCAATGTCAGGCTAATAAGAAAAATGGCATGAGTGCAGCTCAGGAACTGACCCTACCCACGCCATTATAGTGTGAAGGGTACAAAAGTTTTAGCTCATTTGAAAATTCGTTGTTTTGCTTTGAGAAGACAGTTCCAAAGTGGCCCGTGAGAAGTGCCTCTGAGTTTAACCATCCAGGCACTCAGAAATCTTGGCCTCTATGGTCCAAGAGTGCATAGAGTGGATAGGTACTGCACGCATGAACTTGGACCTCGCATTTTCTGTTTGTTTTGCATTCATGCAGAACGCAAGAGCTACAGCTTCTACCCAGATTTCAAAGGAATGTTGGAAAATCAGACAGTCTGTGACAGATTCTGGATCTCTGCAATGCAGCCCACAAGAAAGTTTTACAGGGCTGGAGAGATGGCTCAGTTTTCAAGAGCACTGACTGCTCTTGCAGAGGACTTGGGTTCCATCCCCAGCACCCACAAGGCAGCTCACAATAATCTGTTGTTATAGTTCCAAGAGGACTTCTGTATTCTTCTGGCACTGCATAAACATGATGCACAAACTACATACAGGCAAAACACTGATACACATAAAGTAAAAATACATGAATATATACATATTAAAAAGTGATGCAGTCTTATGGTAGCTTAGTCTAACACAGTTGCACAAAGCTCTCACCTCTAAATACCACCTACATAAATTTAGGAATCAAGATTTTAACATATGATATTTGAAGGACATATTCAAATAGTAGTAATAACAAACATGATCATTATCCTACTTTTCCATACAAATGAATAAATGCTTTTAATAGATGCAGCCATATGAATACATATGCAATACATTTGAAAACTAAAATGATTCTCTCTGTCTATCTCTGTCTCTCTGTCTCTGTCTCTCTCTGTCTTTCTGTCTCTCTGTCTCTCTCTCTCTCTCTGTCTCTCTCTCTCTCTCCCTTTCCTTTTTCTCCCCACCTTTCTCACTTTCTCTGTTTTTGTTAAGATACAGTCTCACGTAGCCAGTTTAGCCTTGAACTCCCTAAAGCAGAAAATAATGGCCTTGAGCTCTTGTTTCTCCTGCTTCTGTCTGTGTGTGAGCGAGAGCGAGAGCGAGAGCGAGAGAGAGAGAGAGAGAGAGAGAGAGAGAGAGAGACAGAGACAGAGACAGAGACAGAGACAGAGACAGAGTCAGAGAGAGAGAGAGAGAGAGAGAGAGACAGAGACAGAGACAGAGACAGAGACAGAGACAGAGTCAGAGAGAGAGAGAGAGAGAGAGAGACATTGCCTGGCTCAGAAATGTTAGTTTCTAAGTTAGGAGTCTCTAATGGCTCATGTGATCTTCTTTTTCCTCTTGTGCTCCTCTGTGACCAATGTGCACTGTGTTGGTCACTAAAGAGAAGACTGTTGCTTGAAGCATCTTTAGTTTGTATTCAGGATGGTTGTGGCATTTCCCTGCAATGGGAAGAGCTGAAGTGCTCACAAGCTACCTATGGAGGCAGAAATCATCTTGGTAGGGAGAACCATCAATCCATAGCCCATTCATTTTGTTTCCAGGAAGTTCAGGGTATAAACCAAAGAGTTGTGACAGGGACCTTTTCCAAGTGTGGGTGACTTTTTTTGTAAATAGATGTAAAGATGAAGCATTTTGAAACTTAAGGAAATCAACTGTAGGCTGAAGCTGGGCTAGACAAGCCTTGGCCTCCAGTAATCCGCTGCTACAAGTTATCTTAATTATTTCAATAAGATTTATGAAATAAGCTGCTTTCTAGTACAGAGAAATTAAAATTTAGCATCTTCCCTGTGCAAGTTTATCAGTATTAATTGGTTTAATTCTCTAAAACTCAATGGAGAGTTAGTTTCTGAAGTCTGAACAACTTTCAAATCAGTAAACAAATGATAGTGTCTCCTCCAGAAGCCACCCAACTTCCTAATGAAGCCCATGAGACTAGCAGTCAGATTCCATCTTTTTTGTCTCTTAGGACCTCTGAGTGATTCTCCAAAGGAAGGATCCTCAAGAGATCAGGGCAAAAAGATTCACTACTTTTTAGATAAAATAAACATTCAAAGGTGCTGAAATTTGCATATTAAGAGAATATATTTCTCTTTTTTTCTCATATACCTCAAGGCTAAAGAAGTCAACTCACTGAACTTCAGTGGGGATAACAAGAATTTAAGTTCTTTTGATACTAGAGAGCTGAATTTTCTTCATTTTACCAGTTCTAGCTTCCATTGTAAATGTCCCTTGGAGATGGGTTTTGTCTGCTTGTGTCTGTTTTTAGACTCAGCCTTTTCAGTACTTTGTAAAGATTACTTCTAGAATATTCCTCCTTCTTATTCCTATTGCCAAGGTCAGAAGCAGTGAGTAAATGAAAATTGAATACCAAGTATATTTTTCAAAATTTTACTCTTTCCCCCCTGCAGTTTTCAGTATTTGGTTGCTTATATAGAGTCTCATGTCCATTAATGTACTTCGTGTCATGCCCCTTTGCTGTGGTAATAGACTCAAAGACATGATATCTTGCTGTGGCACGAAAATGACCATCAGTATGTGAAATAGTCTCATGTTAGAGGACATAAAAAGGAGGGTGTAGGAGGTGATTACGAGCAAGGAAATAGATATTGAGAGAGTAGAAAGTAACGTTTTCCAACTATTAAACAAAAAACTAGAATTGATGCTAGCATTGGAATAGTATACACCTCTAGAAATAAAAGGGGTGAGATGGACCGTGGTGTTACAGAAAACACTCAAGATATAATCTTCAATGGAAGAAAGTAGACAAGGATTGGTATGTACAGTCTAATTCCATTGTGTAAAACTGAAATTATATGGAACTATGTAAGGTTATACAAAAAAATCCCAGACAGAAGAAAAAAAAACAAGAGGGGGAAAGGTGAAGGAGAGAATAATCATGGTTACCTATAGGCCAGAGTATGTGGAGGAGAAAGCTAAGATGTCCGTTTGCACATCCCCACCACTCTGAATGCTTGTAATTTGAAAGTGTAATTTTATTTTTCTAAATACATATAGTACTTTCCTTTTTAAAAAAGAGGGCTACTAACTTATAAGATAATACATTTCTAATCATTGGATGCACTGAAGCAAAATTTGGGGGACTGTTTATGAGGAATGATATGCTTTGAAAATCACTTCCTAACTCTAGGGTCCAATCATTCAGTCATATTTGATAGACTCACAACTTCCAAGTACATGAGGTTTGTCTTTTTTTAATTCTGGCTTCCAATAGGGAAGTCTTAGTGAATAAAATGAGTGGGATTCGCTGCTTTCTAGGAATTGGTTTTCAGGTCTAGGAAGGAAGTTATTATTACAGAAGAATTTCTTTAAAAAAACATTAGGATCTAGAATGAAATTTTTCTTTCCTCAAACAATCAGAACAGAAATTGTAACAAAATGTTGCTTCTTTGGTGCTTGGGACTCCACAGAGGGAAGCTGGAATGGAAGGAAGCTGGGGTGTTGTATTGAGACTCCATAGGAGGTTGGGGTGTTGTATTGGGACTTCATGCAAGGAAGCTGGGATGTTGTATTATCTGTTGTTACACAGCTGCCCCTGTGTTCACTCATCTGTTCATCCATCCTGAAGAGCCATCATCATTTGCCTCATGAAAAAAAAAAAAAAAGAAATGCACTCAGTCTTTGTAGAATCCAGCAAACTTTGATTCCCCTGTTACATAAACATTTCTTTTTCTTTACATAAACATGTCTTTGTCTTTGTCTAAAACATATGATGAACCCCAGTTATACAGGAATAGTTAAGGGCTAGCCCATTCTACCCCTGAGGAATTCAAGTATTCATTTGGTCTTACTCATAGCTAATTCTTTCAAGTTATTTGCACTATTCTTCAAAATCTTCAGTTAAGAAATTTCAAACTTGGGGGGGGGAGAAATTTCAAACTTGTTCCCATTCAGCTCCTTGCATCCTGCTGTCATAAAAGCAGCAAGGATATTTAGTCAATTCTGAATGTTTTGATTAATTCTATTAAAATATGGCCTTTAAGAATCTTATTCACTTTAGATTTGCACCTATCATGAGCATTTCACTGCTTCGGTCTGCTCCACCACTGTTCAGAAAGTTTTCATTTTACTAATTACAGATTTCAAACACTGAAGATAATCCCCTCTGGCTTCCTACTCAAAGCCTCTCATCCAAGCACTGTGCCTTCAACCTTTGCTTCTCCAAGGTAGAATCACTCCCTGTTTTCATCTTTGTTCCTTGATCCTCTCTGTCATCCAATGATACGTTTTAACTGGAGAGAACTATTTAGCAATTTTATTTTCAGATGTTTAAAGAAATAACTAAATGTAAAGGCCTGGATTATATAGGGAATAATTAAAAAGGTAATTTTGGATTCGTTAAACATTAATCAAAAAATACTTTAGTGGATTTTCTTCATTTAAATGTTATCTATGTTATTAAGTGTTTCCCTCCTTTTTAATGCCTTCAAAATATTTTAATTTAATTACATCATTTTTTCCTTCTCCTTTCCCTCTTACAAACCCCTCCACATTCCCTTACTTACTTCTTTTCAAATGCATGGCCTCTTTTTTCTTAGGTTTGTATTGTTATGTACACATGTATTAATACAACCTGCTGAGTCTGTTTAGTGTTGCTTGTATGCATATGATTTATTCTTTATTTTTACTCCTTTCTGTTTTACAAATTGTAGTCTGTGTTCTTCCTATCCAAATTTTCCATGTCAGGTCTCTTTAGCTATGAACTGGCCACATGGTTCCCATCAGATGCACATGTCATAATTAATTTGATTGTAAATTAATTACTAATTTTCATTGGTTTTGACCTTCCCTATTATAGATAAAATAATTCAAGTTCTTTGTACATGCGTCCTTATATATATATCTGATAGTTTTCTTAGAATACATAATTGAAAGCAGAAATATTAACCCAAGGAGTTTGTATAGACTAGCATTAATCTCCTAATATTTCCTCACCTTTTTAGGTCCTAAAACTTACCTAGTTTTCCAAATAACTTTTCTGGATTTTCCGTTTCTTCACAGTGTAATTTCATTCCTACAGAAAGAGGAAAGTACATTTTTTCCAATAAAAATGAAGAGTCATCTTATTTCTCATCTATCTGTGGCATGATGCTTATTAAGCAGTTGTGATAGAGGATAAATTACCCTACCATTTTGGAAGTAAATGGTAGAATTAGTTTGAACAAATCATATAGGCTTTGGTGTCATAATTTTCTTGCTGCAAGATGAAAGGAAGAAATAAGTATATAGGTCATTATGATGTTGAATTCACATATGGAAAAACCTTAAAGTGATACAAAGTACTGCTTATTGTTAATGTTACTCAATCATTTTTTAACATGAGAGATTTCTGATGCCAAATTACTCTAGTGAGGCCAGTTTGTGAAATTTACATGTAACCATAACCTGGTAAAGGCATGGAGATGAACATAATCCAGGAAAATGAGTTACTGGGCAACAAGGAGCTTGATTGACAGGTTGCATCCTATTCTGAGATGACTTTCTGAGGAAAAGCAGGCATCCTTCCCTATTGAATAAAGAGAGGAATATGTCTTGTTTTAAAAATATGATGGGGGACGGTCAGGTTTGCAAAGGCTAACTGATCTGTGGATGAGGGTTCATGAAGTAGACAAATATAAGGGAGAACAAAAGCATTTGTAAAGTGCTGGAGCAGCCAGAATCCTTTCGTTCAGCAACACAGAAGGGCAGGCCTTTAAGAAGACAACGAAAATTCTATTTTAGATAAATTTTAGGTAACAAGTTCTGAATCTATGTCCTAAAGGGAAATGACTTTCAAATTTAACCATGTCTCTGTTTCTCTTGCCTACTCTCCTCTAATACCTACTGTCTACTCACCAGGAATCTGGACCACACTTCACACATAAGATTCTACACATTAAATCATCTTCTGCTTTTGTCTGTCTTTGACTACCAGATGGACAGCTGCCCCTGCTAACTCTGTATCTATCAGGACACAGAGCCATTATCAGTTTATCCTAAAGTGTCACCTACTCAAAGCGCTGGGCACTAACGTATTCTGGCTGATTGACTCAAACCTGCCATTCTGTGTGGAAGATGATGAGAAGAAACCACACAGCAGTGAGTGAATTTGTTTTCCAAGGATTTTCCAGCTTTCAGGAATATAAGTTTACTCTCTTTATGATATTTCTGACCTTGTACCTGCTAACCCTGACTGGCAATGTCATTATTGTGATAATTATCAGTATTGATCGTCACCTTCATACTCCCATGTACTTCTTTCTTAGTATGCTTTCCACTTCAGAGACAGTCTACACTTTGGTCATTGTACCAAGGATGCTCTCCAGTCTTGTAGGTTCAAGCCAATCTATGTCTTTGGCTAGCTGTGCTACCCAGATGTTCTTTTTTATCACTTTGGCCATTAACAACTGTTTTCTGCTCACGGCAATGGGATATGACCGATATGTAGCCATCTGCAACCCCTTGAGGTACACAGTCATCATGAACAAGAGGGTATGTGCCCAGCTAGTATTGGGATCCTGCAGCATTGGCCTGCTTGTGGCCATAATTCAAATAGCATCTGTGTTTAGGGCACCTTTTTGTGACAGAGAGGTAGCTCACTATTTCTGTGACATCCGTCCTGTTATGAAACTGTCCTGCGCTGATACCACTCTACATGACATAATTAACTTCATCATCAGCTCACTGGTTATTGTAGTGCCCATGGGCTTAGTTTTCATCTCTTACATTCTCATCATCTCCACAATCCTCAAGATTGCCTCTGCTGAGGGACGGAAGAAAGCCTTTGCAACCTGCGCCTCCCACCTCACTGTGGTCATCATCCATTATGGCTGTGCCTCTATTGCCTACCTGAAGCCCAAATCAGAGAACACCAGGGATCAGGACCAGCTGATCTCAGTAACTTATACTGTGTTTACTCCTCTCCTTAACCCTGTGGTATATACTTTGAGAAACAAAGAAGTCAAGGATGCCATTTGTCGTGCTATTGGGAAAAAAGCTCTTGACTAGGATATTGGGCAGTTTGGCATACAGTGGATTCCCTTTATCTGTCTTTATTTTCAATTACTCATGGTCAATTCTGGTCTGAAAATATAAATAGAATACTCCTAATACAAAAAGTTCTTCAGTTTAAATTGTCTACCATTTTAACTTACATGACGAAATCTAGTACAGCTCTGACCCTCACTATTTGGAACATGAATCATCTCTTTATCAAGTTGTATATGCTATCTACTGATACTGTATAGTATCAGTATCTTGAAAACAAGTAATAAACAACAGTCAACTTAACTTTTCATTACAATATATTGGTATAGTTTTTCTGTTGTCATTAGAGTTTTTTGTCTTTTCATGTGTGTATGTATGTGTATAATATTCATATGTTTTAATGTATGAGGGCATATGTGGGGTATATTCATACATGTGTATATGTACTTAGGGAGTTCTAATATTGATAGTGGGAACCTTCTTTGATCTCTCTTCTACCTTATTTTTAAGGTTGGGTTTCTCAACCAAGCTCAGCACTTACAGACATGGTTAGCTTTGCTCTGGGGATTCCCTATGTCCACCACATGAATATGGAATTATAGGTGAGTTGCCCTCTCCACCTGGCATTTAGGTCTGGGCAATGGAACTCCAGTCCTCACCTCATGCTGGTGTGGCAAGTGATTTATCCACTGAGACATTTCCACACCGTTAGTTAGCGTGCTAATCTCTTAGCGAGCTTAATTTATACATTAAACTTTATCATAAACATGTACAAGTAAGAGAAACAGTATATATGAGGTTGAGTGCTTATATGCCTCAATTGTAGCCATCCATGTGGGATCTCAAAACATATCTGTCATGGATAAGGGGAAAATACTGTGTAATCAATCACAGAATAGGGTTTTTTTCTCTTTTTCTATTGAGAAATATTTTTTCACAAAATGTAATCTGGTCACACTTTTCCCCTATCACAACTCCTCCTAGCTCATCCTTGCTTTCTCGCCCACCCAAAGTCTCTCTCTCTCTCTCTCTCTCTCTCTCTCTCTCTCTCTCTCTCTCTCTCTCTCTCTCTCTCTCTCTCTCTCTCTCTGTCTCTCTCTGTCTCGCAAACACACAAAAATAAAAAATAAAATAAAAATGAGAAACATGCACACACACACGCACACACACACACACACACACACACACACACACACACACACACACACACACAGCCTCCATAAACTCCACAAGAACAGAAACCAAAATGCAAAAGTAAAAGGTCTAGGTATTTTTGAAAGCTCAAAAACAGTTTTTCCCTATCATTCCACCTATACTCAGAGGGAACCGCAAAATTTGATGGTGAAGTTACTTTAAAGAATGACTCAGATGTCCTAAAGTTTGATTTTTGTTTTTATTTTATGTTTATTTTCTTTTAATTAAAACTTAAATTTTCTTTGAGGTGTGAGAGATTGAAGCCCTGTGTTTTGCACATGTGAGGCAAATACTCTACTATTCATCTACTCCTACCTTATTGCTTTTATCAGTATTCTGCTACAGCTTTCATGGTCTCTCAGGTTGCCATCAGAGTAATGACTAGATACAGATCACAAATTCGGAAATGGGTAGGAATCATAATCAAGGGTGGAATTCGTTATTATCAGTTCATTGATGGCAGAAAAGTGGGTTGTGTAGTGCCTATATGAACACTGTGTTGAAAAATCACCATAAACACCAGGCAGATGTTGACTCCTAAAGATTCAGAGAGGACATAGCTGATGTCCAGGTGTGCTAGAAACCATCAGCACTCCCTCTTCTACTTAGACTACTTTCTTCTTTGGGCAGTGATGAATGTTACAGACTCTGACTGTCCCACAGAAATACTACTATAGATAAATATTCTCACAGGCCTTGGAGATCTATACAATTTTTCTCAAAATTTTTGAGACTGACATTAAAACCAGTGGTTCTGGATCACCAGTATGTTCAATGTTACTAAGCAACTTATCCACATTCAATTCAGAACTTGATTACACTTTCTGTGAAGTAACACAGGGATGTCTAAAGAAAGATGAAAGATTTTTTAATTACATACATTAATTACATACCTTAACTAATTATGGATGTTGCTGAAATGGAAATTAGCCCATGATTTTCTTCTTGTCCATTGAAAATATGACGTGATAGTCAAGTTTTTTCTCTTTTTTCTTCGGTGTTACACTGGCAGTCTCATTCTCTGTGAATTGTTAGGTATTTATTTTAAATCATGGGTTCTCATTCTGTGGATTGTGACCCCTCTGAAGGACTCTTTCACAGTGGTTGCATATCAGACATCCTCCATATAAGATATTTACATTACAGTTTGTAACAGTAGCAAATTACAGTTATGAAGAAGCAACAAAAATAATTTTATGATTGGGGGTCACCACAACATGAGGGACCGTATTAAAAGGTCACAGCATTAGAAAAGTTGAGAACTTCCATTTTAAAGTCTTTTCTATACAAGAATATGGGGTTTCCCCAAACCCTCTGCTGTTGCTTGCTAAATGCAAAGGTGCTTTCATGTGTGAGAAAGGCTTAAGAGTTAGAATTAACCTGGTGGAGACTAATATGTTAAATATTTTGTGGTTTATATAAAACTAAAGAAAAAATCTGTCTTTTGTTTTTTCAAGAATTCTACTAAAATGCATGGAAAACAAGCTTCAAGTCCAGGGCCTCTGTGTCTCTAGTGGTAATTAGAGAGCCAAAGTTATGTCTTAAGTTTTAGTTACTATGCCTACGTGATCCATGAAACAAAAATTCTTGTAATGTGTAAGCCCCTTGCCAAAGGACAATTACTTCCTAAAATACAGAAGCCTTTTGTTTATGGGAGATAATGAGCCACATGATTTTGTTTCCCTAAACAAGTTGGCTTGACTCAGCGGTTAGTATTCAAGCATCTGTACTGGCCTGCCCTTGGGGTTCTGACAGGATACACCTTCAGCTAGAATCACTAAGAGGATCTCCTGGGCATATTCACCATGTTCCCTTTTAAAAGGGCC
Organism: Mesocricetus auratus; assembly: GCF_017639785.1. Taxonomy (NCBI): domain Eukaryota; kingdom Metazoa; phylum Chordata; class Mammalia; order Rodentia; family Cricetidae; genus Mesocricetus; species Mesocricetus auratus. Next base: position 19,281,966 of record NW_024429266.1, on the reverse strand, counting down.
CTGCTCACCTCCCATGCCTCTCTCTCTCTTTCTCTCCCTCTCTCTGTTCTGTTCTATCCCTTCCCCCCTCTCTCTCCCCCTCCTTCTCTCTCTGCCCGTCTTTTCTTTCTCCTCTCTCCTGCTGCTCCTGTCTCTGGAGGCCTGTCTCTGCCCTCCCCTTTCCCCTATTTATGATCCCTTTCCCTAATAAGAAACCACCTCTGCTTGAACCTTGTCTAATGGCATCTTTCTTTCACTAGTTGCTTGTCTTAAATAGCAACATCAGCTACACAGGATGTGCTTGATCACATGTGAATAGGAGGTATGTAGGCAAGAAATATGTCAGGATGTGTGCCTGCCCTGAATGGATGTAGATAAGCAGAACATAGGCAGGAAGTATGTTGGTATATGTGCTTGTCCAAGATTGAACCTGATGGAAAGTTTAGTGACCATATAGGTTTGTCTACATAGCCCTCTGCAAAATGTGACTCATTGCCATTTTCTGAGAACCTCAGAATAATATTGACCAAAGTCCGTCAATCATCCTGGCTAGTGTTTAATTAAAGCTTGCTTCAAATTTCCCTCAAAAAATTGTGGATCCAGTCTTTCTCTCATGATTCACAGTCTTAACAGTAGGAGGACCAAAAAGTGGCATTTTTACTTGTTGTAGAACAGCTACTTCCCAGGGAGGCTTAGAGACCCTGTGAAGAGGAAACTCCAGCAAAATTGAGTTTTGTCTTGGGGGGGGGCACTTTTACATACATCTTTAATTTTTTTTCTAGATATGGGAATGGGCAGTTTCTCAACGTAGCTCCTGAAAAGCCCTGTTTTGAAATTCTCTTTGGAGGTCTGGTTCATTCAGGCAGGTCTGTTCCTGAGGGCATTTCCTAGTAGCTACATTGTGTTCACATGTTTCTGTATTTGAGTAAGCAGAACCACCATAGGACCTCCCCTCCTTAACACAGGATTCTACAAGATAAGTGCCAAATTCTGAGAGTAGTGTGTACCCCTAGCTCCTATGGTTTGGCGCTGCAGATAACTGTGGTAAAATTCACCCCAACTTTTGCAATAGTGAATAATATATAGCAAAGACTCACATTTTTTGCTTTTTAATGCAGTCCACATTACTATTGTAACAGAAACAAAACAGATTTGATTTCAGAAACTATGTGATTATTACTAAACACAAATTATGACTGAAAAGAAAGAAGTTTAAGCCCACAGTTTGGGTTTAGTGACCACATAGCCATTGTCTTCAAAATTAAGAGCTTGCCAATTTATAAGGTTGCCATTGTAACACCCGCCATCCATTTCTTTTAGGGGGACCACATGGTCCCACAAAGACACCTCCCATATCTCTCCAACAAAAGATTGTTTTACATCAAAACGTCCCCCAAAGGAATCCTGCTCTTGTCCTATGATAATCTTTGCCTCAGCACTTACACTGTACCCCTTCTTCAAGCCTTTCCTCCCCATAGGCTTTCCATCCAGCCAGAGTTCTGCAATCCCAGAGGCAGACTCCCAGCTCACACAGACATGAAATGGGGCATAAGGATTTAGGGGTGCTTTGAAAGTGACTAACGAATTCCCAACATGGATCTCATACTCTCCCACTTTTCGTACAAAGAGAAGAATCTCGTTGTCCTTGGTCTTTGTGCTGTAGGAGAAGAGGCTGTAAGGTCTGGTGAGGTCAGTGAAAGCCTTCAGACACAGGGTGAAACTCTGCAGTGACTTCCTCACCTTTGGGATCAGGGTCACATAGGCAGTGGCTGATTCTTGAGGGAAAATAAATGCCTTCCCCGTCATGTCTGTAAAGAAGAGAAAGTAAGACAAACATTTTTCCCAGCTCTGCAGTTTGGTTCCTGAAAGAATATGTATAGCACATTGATGCACACAGAGATCCTGCAAGGGTGTAAACTCAGCAATGCCAAGCAGCCATACAGTGTTAAAGGCAGACCTAGAAGTCCATGACTGCAGCCTCAGAGCTTGAGAGTTGGAAGCCATCTGGTCTATAAAATGAGTCTGAGGCCAAGCTGAGACACTTGAGACTGTCTCAAATAAAACGAAGTCAAACTAAACAATAATAGATGGGTTTGGATTCAGTTGATCAGTTACAAAATTAAAGAGTTCCTATATCAACTCTACTTGCACCTTTCTTGAGACAGCACTGAGATAAAAGAAGTACCAGCAACAGAATATTAAATGCATCTGAGTCATTGCAATGAATAAAGCCGGAGGCACTGTGGATTCTTCCATCACTGATCCAATCATGATATTTCTCCTAGAGAATCCCTGTAGCTGGGTCTATGTACATCCTGGATCTTGTGATGAACCAACACTTGGAGTCAGTGTGATATCTGAGAAACAGAATCATGTAAACTGTTTGGCCCAGATCATTATAGTACTATACCCTCATCTTCCCTCTCTCCTGTACTTTCTATGCTCAATAATGACCAATTTACCACAGAAGCAACAGGATTAAAGGATTACTTACTATGAATTTATTTTGTCTAAAGAATCTTGTGAAAAGATGAAATTGTAATCATTACAGAATGATTCTTTCCTTGTTCAGAAAAAGTAAATTTAACAAATGCTATAGTTGGGAAAATAAACTCCAGAATAATAGCTAACTGAATCAGAGGAGACATGGCCTAAAAATAATATATAGTCTTGAATTGAGTTAGTTTTGCTTCATAGTAGGAAATGGGAAAACAGCATGAATTCTATTTCCTAACATACAAGAGCTTCTTAAGAAATGCTTATACTGTGGACCCCTAGGGAGTAGGAATGGAATGCTTCCAGAAAAGAGGTCTAGCTAGATTGTATGAGAGAAACAGAGAGAGAGAGAGAGAGAAAGAGAGAGAGAGAGACAGAGAGAGAGAGACAGAGAGAGAGAGAGAGAGAGAGAGAGAGAGAGAGGAGAGACTCAAGTTCTGTCAATACAACAGCAACCAGAGGATTGGAGTGTAAATCACTTATTTATATCCTGTGATCAATTATCTCCCAGTTTGTAACCTTGTCAGTGTAGAGACTTGGAGCAAAATATCATGGTTAGCCTGAAATAATGTGTAACTCACTGCTGACATTCACACTGAGGTATAGGGAAATGACTGTCAGGGTTTCTTATTGGCAGCAACAGGAAAGAAAATATAAAGTTGTCAAAACAGTAAAGTGTCTTCTTTGGTAATAAAATGCTACTTTTATAACATGCATCACCAAGTTCATTCTTCTCCTAATTTATCTCAGCACCATTTATCGGAGTTGGTGTTATTGTTTCCCCAATGTATTGGTGAAGAATTGAGACTCTCAGTCCAGCCAGCTCACAAGGGCTGTTCAATTATTCAGTTATTAGGGGGAGATGGGTTTCTTTTATAAAGTCCAAACTACTTCTACTGTCTCTTACACTACCTTAACTAAGTGCTTAAAAATGATGAGAGTGATCATTCCCTTTACCAACTTATCTTTTTCTAGAAAAAAAATGTTCTCCCTCTTGTTCTCTTAGACGAGAAGTCACTGTGTTCTCATCAAAGAAGCAAACCCCATTCTATATTCCTCATTCTCCTTACACCCTGGTATAGTAAGATATATCCATAGTCATCAATATCTGTGGTAGTGACCTAAATTAATTCTCTTCCATTTAGGTATGGGCTGATTTACTGGAAAGAAGTAGAACACAGTTGGAGGATTTCTAAGATTTGATTACAGAATATCTGTGGCTTCTGAACTGACACATCCTCCAGTCACATGTTGCAGTCTATTTTGTATTTTGTAGAAAGGGCCTCAATGGTATGAGATTAAAAGAGTTCTGCAGTCAATAGACAATAATGAACTCAGGCCCCCAGCCAACTTCTTGAAATGAGCAGAAATTGATTAACCATAAGAGAAGTTTGGGAGCAGACTTTCTGAGTGCAACCTTCAGACAACACTACAAACTTGGTTGAAATACTGCAATCCCATAAAGACCTGTGCTTAGAAACAGTAGCTAGACCATCTCTCTTTTCTGTTGTACAACAGACATGAGATAGTAAAAATTCACTGTTTCCAACTTCCAAGCTTGAGTAGCATAACAGATAGAGTAAATGACTTCACAAACCTTTCACTCATATCTTCCTGAAAACAACAACAGCAAAGTCTGTTGGACCCTATCTATTCTAGACATGGAGAACCTTCCAGCTAGCATCAGCACCTACCTGCTTGGGATGAACCTGCTGAAAGAACAGAGAGGAGCAGGCCACCCACAATAAGCTTCGCCATTGTGTTCTGTTTAGAGTCCTCTGGTAGTGGGAGAACAGCAATGATTGTCTCTGTAGAGAGACATTTGCTGTTGGCTCTTATACTGCACTCCTAGGGACAATGCCTTTGTTTGCATAACAGAAAGACAAAGCTATTAAAGGTTAATATTAACTGAACCATTATGTGGTTTTAAAACCAATATGTTAATAGCCTCAAATAATATAAAGTGTCTTGGGAAAACTCTAACCAAGTAAATGAAAGACCTGGATGATAAAAATATTTAAGGCATTGAAAAAAGAGTAAAAGATATCATAAGATGTAAAAACATCACATGCTCATGAATCAGTAAGATTAACATAGTAAAAATGGTCATCATACCAAAAGCAATCTGCAGATTCATTGCAATTTCCATCAAAATTCCAACACAACTCCTCATGTAACTGAAAATGAAAATTTTCAGCTTCATATGAAAACACAGAACACCCAGGATGACTAAAACACTCTTGAATAATAGAAGAACTGCTAAAGATATCATTATCCCCAATCTAAAATTTTAGAGAGCTATAGTAATAAAAAACAACATGGTATTGGCACAAAAACAGACATATTGATCAAGGGAATAGATTTGAAAACCCAGACATAAGTCAACACACCAATATTTTATAAAGAAGTTAGCAATACATACTAGAAAAAAGACAGCTGGTAAACTGGATGGCTGTATGAAGAAGAATGCAAACAAAATACAACTCCAAATGGATCAAGGCCTCAACATAAACCCAGATACATTGAACCTAGTAGAAGAGAAAGTGTGGAGTAGCTTTGAACTCACTGGCACAGGATAAAACTTTTTGAACAGGACACTCTTAGCACAGGAACTAAGATCAACAAATAATAAGTGGGACCTCATGAAACTGAAGATTCAGCACAACAAAAGGCATTGTCATTTGGACAAAGGGGCAGCCTACAAAATGGGAAAAGTTTTTACCAACTCCAAATCCAACAGAGAGGTAATATTCAAAATATATAAGAACTCAAGAAACTTGATATCAAAAACCAAGTAACCCAAGAAAAAAATGGGGTATAGATCTAAACAGATAATTCTCAAAAGAAGAAACACAAAAGACTGGGAAACACTTAAAAGAAATATTCAACATCCTTGGCCATCAGGGAAATTCAAATCAAAACTACACCTTTAGGAATGCCTAAGACCAGTAAAACAAATGATATCTCAAGCTAGTAAGGAGTATGGGAAGCACTCATCTACTGTTGGTGGGGGTGCAAACTTTTAGAGCCACTGTGGAAATCAGTGTGTCTGTAGCATTTGGAAAATGAGAATCTATCTACCTTCATATTCAGCTATACCATCCTTGGCCATATACCCAACGGGTACTTCATCATACTACAAAGACACACATTCCACCATGTTCATTGCTTCTCCTTTCATAGCAGTCAGATACTAGAAACAACCTAGATGTCCCTCAACAGGAGAATGAATAAAGAATATGTGGCATATTTACACAATGAGATATTACTGAGCTGTTAAAAACTGAAATCATGAAATTTGCCCATAAATTCATGGAACTAGTAAACATCATCCTGAGGGAGGTAAGGCAGATCCCAAAAGACAAATATGACATGTATTCACTTATATGTAGATATTAGCTGTTAAGGGAATAATTGCCAAGCTACAATCCATAGGACCACGGAGCTTAGATATCGAGTAAGGAATTAGGGAGAACAGATATATCCCGTTAGGAAAAGGGTAAAGAAAGCCGGGCGTTGGTGGTGCACGCCTTTAATCCCAGCACTCGGGGGGCAGAGGCAGGTGGATCTCTGTGAGTTCGAGGCCAGCCTGGTCTACAGAGTGAGTTCCAGGACAGCCTCCAAAGCTGCAGAGAAACCCTGTCTCGAAAAACCAAAAAAAGAAAAAAAAGGGTAAAGCAAAAGTAGTCATGAGTGGATTCTGTGGAGTAGAGCCTGGAACAGGAAGATCAAGTTGGAAGGGGTAGGGAAAAGAAGGATGAAGGAGGGAATATGAAAAGAGACAGCTAAACTTAAGGGTCATTTGAGGAGCATTATAGAAATCTCCTTGTACAGTAGAAGTTTCTCCAAAATATATGCATATATGAAGGCAATGTAAATGAAATAGCCAAATAACAGGAGAGACAAAGCTCCAATTGGCCATCTCTTATTACCAAATGAAGTTTCCAGTACCAGGATTGGGTTATATCTAATTGAGTTGTTGAACAAATGGGTCCCATAGGAATTTCCATATAACTTAGACTGTTTCCAAGACTATAGGTTGCTCTCTAGAAACTGACAGCAAGGCTCCATTACAGAAGACAACACCTACACAACTCATTGAACATGGAGAAGTTGAGTTGGTGCCTACATAGAGCCTTCATCCCTATATGCTAGCATGTTTGATACAGGAAAGTACTTTACATACTACCAAAGGACATCAGCCAAGCCACAAAACCTTTGATCTGCAATGGTGTCCTGTCTGTAATAGATGCGAGTGCAATGGTGGCATGAAGTCTGTGGGAGTAATCCACCAATACCCGATTTGATTGATTTTACTCAAGGAGATGGAGCCCATACCCAGCATTGCTTGGGTGACTAAGAACTTGAGACTAGATACTGGTCTTTTTTAAAAATAGCAATAAATCCTGCTGTACTAACAGATCAGTGCCTTGCTCAGCCATCATCAGAGAAGCTTCCTCCTGCAGAAGATGGGAAGAAGTCCAGAGACACACAGAGATGTGCAGAGAGTGAGAGGCCTTGGAACACTCTGCCCTAAAATGAGATGGATTCATCAAATCCCTCCTATCAGGGCTCAGGGAACCCTTCAGAAGATGAGGTTAAAAGAGTGTAAGGCCCAGAGAGGATGGAGGACACCAAGAAAACAGGGCCCTCTAAATCAACATGAGCAAAGCTCATATGAACTCACAGAGACTGAGACAGCATGCACAGGGTCTACACAGGTCTACACCAGGTCCTCTGAGTACATATTTTGGCTTCCAGTTAAGGTTGTTATGGGATTTCTGAGTGTATAAATGGATGGGTCTCTGATTCTTGTGTATTCTCTTGGTGTCTTTTCCTCCTATTTGTTTATTTGTCCAATTTTGATCTGTTAGTTTTTGTTTTATCTTATTACATTACTAAAAATAAAAAATAATAAAACCAATATGTTTTTTTGTATCTCTTCTCTCTATGTTGGATCTTTCTATTATAATCATTCTATTTTCTTTTGAGCTGTTCTGGTCATGGCATCTCTAGCCCTAGGTAAGAAACACTGTGCCCTCCTGAGGGGATATGTTTCACCTTTTGTTGAGGAAATTGTTATATTCTGTTGTGCAGCAGGTCTTGAGTGTCTCCCAAAGGTCCATGTTTGGATAGATGGGAAGGTTTAGAAGCCTGGGATAAGGAGACTGTTGAATGGTAGTGGCCTGTTCTCTTTTTGCTTTCCAACTTCCATGAGGCTTTCAGCTTGCTTCCCCAGCTCTCCCCTCGAAGATTTGCTGCCTCGTTGTTGGTCCCAATGCAATGTAGCTTGCTGACCATAGACTGAAACCTCTGGAACCATGAGACAAAATACCCCTTTCCTCTGTTTAAGTTGAACATATCAAGTATTTTGTTGTGCTGATGGAAAGCCCACTGACAGCTTGGTGTTTGGACTATAAGATAAACATATTTGCTCATCTTATAATATCTGTATCTATACATATCCCTATATACCATTTGTTTATGATCTGGGGTTTAACTGCAACGGGGTCTTCGCTGATTCAGATGATGGTGTAGTTACACAGAGTCGCAGCAGGAAGACTCCTTGGTTTATAACAGAGTGGAAAACCAGCTGTTAGATAGAGTTGCCTCACTCTCTTTAAAGGAGCTCAGTGATGCTGGGTGTTAAAATGGCATCTCCCATGAGTCTCCAGTCAGGCCACCATAATAGTAACTTAGGAGCTCAAGTGAGATATCTATGAAGTTGGGTAGCCTGAGCTTTTTTTTTAATCTTTTTTATTTATTTTACATACCAACTACAGCTTCCCCCTCCCTCCTCTCCTCTTGCTTCCTCCCCCTCCAATCACTCCTCCTTTGTCTCTATTCAGATGTGGTAAGGACTCCCATGGGAATCAACAAAACTTGGCACATCAAGCTAAGGCAGGACCAAGCTTCTCCCCCTGCATCAAGGTTGAAAAAGGCATCTTCCCATAGGGAAAAGTTACAAAGAACCAGCTCCTGCATCAGGAACAGGTCCTGACCTTACTTCTAGGGGCTCCACAAAAGACCAAGATACACAACTGTCACCCAGATGCAGAGGGCCTAGGTCAGTTCCATGCTGGATCCCTAGCTGTCTGTCCCGAGTCTGTGAGCTCCTACAAGCTCAGATCAACTGACTGTACGGGTCTCCCCGCCAGTCTTGACCCCTGCCCCTTGTTAAAAGGGCATGAAATAATGTTAAATTCAGGGAATGGTCCAGCTATGCTATGACAGAAAAATCTGTGATTTATAAACACATTGAATATTCATCGAAATATTTTTACTTGTTTAAAATTAAAAAAACTGAACGTTACATTATTTGGTTGCTCTTCTGTTGTTTATCACATAGTTTAAGTCTTAAAAGTCAAGAACGTATGGGTCTGGTGTGTTTTTTCCTATAGTTCAATCTCTTGATCCTATCACTGTGATTGAACTCATAATAAGAACTCTTAAAATTGTTTGTGAAACGAATGCCTATGGCAGTTCCCGGTGAATGAGAAGAACTAAAAGAAACTGTATATATTTCAGCTATGTGCTAACAAAAGCCACTATGATTATGGTGGTCTGTTTTCACTTAATTATGAGTGCAATGAACCACATTGAAACTCGGTTTTAAAAACAACACAAATTTATTTATCCCGAAAGGCTGTGAGATGGTGATTTGAACTCTAATTCTTTTGTACTCAGTGGAGTGATTAGTGAGCGAGCTGGTTGGTACACTAATAGTCCATGAGTCAGAAATGGAGTAGTTTGGGTTTCAGCACATATGATCCTGGTCTTGTTTGTGTAATTTCTGATTAACCTAAATCAATCTTGCTTTCTCTTTCTCTTTTAATTCTAAAGAGACATTCATACTGGCAAATTGAAAGAACACCCAATTTTAGAAATAATTTTACAGCATGTTTTTGCACAGTACAAAATAAATAAGCTATGCTACTCTATCCCAATACATTATAATTAAAGGTTAAATTACAAGCTAGTTTTATTGTTCTTTAATAGCAATCCATAAAACATATTTAAAAAGATAAATCTGAGTTATTCACATTAAATAAATGTTTCATATTATTGAATGAACTTTAAATTAGTTACGAAGGAAAGGATGTAATTTATGGATAGATTTAAAATATGTTTTGCTTGTCGCATTTAACTTGGAGATGACACTGTGTGTATTCAATAAATGAAAATCAAAACTTATTTTTGTTATATCACAAATGCACAAAATAGTTGTGATTATTTTGATTTTTTGTTGCCGATACTAGACCTTAAAAGTACAACTTTTATAAAGCCTTATTTTTAGTTTTTAAATGTTTATTATAGTTCCATAATTTTCATTAGGAATTAAAGACATCTCTAGATACCTTATGGAACTTACTAGATTTTGCTGTTTCTCTTTTTTTGTATTCATAAAGTTTATTGATTTCTGAATTTTTATTTAAATTAGAAACAAGCTTGTTTTACATGTCAATCCAGTTTCTGACAGTATGAATAAGTTTTAAAAATAGATTATTTGTATAAGTTTGAATTAATACATGAGGGATCAGGAAGATTGAGTGGGGAGAGGAATAGAGGAGAGCAAGAAAAGAGACATATCAATAGAGGGAACCACTATAGGCTTAAAGAGAAATCTGGCACTGGGGAATTATACAGAGATCCAAAAAGATTACCCTAACTAGGACCCTAATAGTGGAGAGGCTACCTTAAATGCCTGTCCCCTATATTGAGAACGATGACTACCTTAGATGCCATCCTAAAGCATTCATCCAGAAGCCGATGGAAGCATTGACAACTTTTAATGATCCCTCATGGAAGGCCTCACCCTCCCTGGGGAGTGAATGGGGGATGGGATTGGGGGTGGTCGTTGGGGGGTATGGGAGGATGGGAGGGGACTGGGAGTGATATGTAAAATAAGATCGTTTCTAATTTAAATAAAATGGATATATTAAAAAGTAGTGTGTATCAATACAGATATGTGTAGAAAGGTATGCGTATGCAAAGGGATAATCAACCCTTATTTATTTTAGGAGTTTTCTTGAGGAAGAAAACAAAAGGCAAAGAATGAAACTGATTTCTGACTTATCCATATCTGTTCCCACCCATAATAAGGAAGCAGGGGAATGAGATTGGTAGGCATGGAATTAGATAGGAAACAGCCAAAGAATGTGGCAGCTGTACCGTAGCTGCCTTCTTGGCTAGGCAGGAAGCCACTAAGAAAACTTCAGTGTACTAGTGCAGCCATCTCTTGATCGTCGGAACCCCTCGCCATCCCACCCCCAGAGCTAAACAACTTTGGAGCTGTGTGTTCTTCCTGCTCTATCCGACTAAAGCAGCAGGGATCTTCGGCACCCATACCAGTGAAGAGGCTGCATCTGCCAAAGACTCTGGTTTCTTTATACTGTAATTTGCATTGTGTTTTCAAAGCGCCTTTCCTCACCTCCAATGGCAACACTCACTACCCCTGTGGATGTTTATTTAAGATCTTGGAAATAAATACCCTAATAGGAAGATCAGATTCATCATGATTTGGGAGGAAAAAAAATGTCCTTTGCCTCACGAATGTGTCATCTGCCTCGTAAATATCCACAGTACCTTCTTAAAAGCCCACTGCACAGAACCGAATGGGCTATTCTTATCCTCTGGACAAATTCACCCCTCCCCAGTCACTCTCTGGAAGGAACTATGTTTCGTTTTGTTAAATAAGCCATTGCTTAAACATACTATGTCAGTAGTCTGTTTTCCATCAAGATCATAAAGCCAAGAAGAAATCTTAATTTGATGACAAATCAATTAAGACAAATATGTCATGGTAAGTACTTGATATCTAGTGTACAATTTAGTAACTTTATTTTCTGCAAATTTAATCTTTCTATAATTGTTATATTTAATTTTAAAGATGATCTTCATGTCAATTTTCTAAGGTAACATTTTTATTTCCTCATTAACTTATTACAGTTCAATATGAGTGTTCCTTATGATCCATAATTTAAGCAATGATTTATTTTATGTGGATTTAATGTGAAATAGATGTATGACTAAGAATAAAAAGAATACAATGGTAAAAATTCACCACCAATTGAGCAATGATAAATACCCACAAGTGTCTGAGTACTGGGCAAGTACTTCAGATCTCTACGAGTGACAGTACTGCTCACACTATGCTTAAGTTCTTAACAAGGTCAAGAAGCAGTGAGGGTTGTAGATGCTTCCATTTCAAGCACACAGTTAAACTACGAAGAATGTCAGCTTTTTATTGAGACATCAGTCTTTCATGTTCCTGCATTGTCCCAAGACCTGGAAATTCGGATCCTAAATATCAGAAGTACTATGAAAACATTCTGTCTACTCTCTGACATGTTACTCTGTCTCCACAGAAATAGAAGGTAAAGGACCGAACACAACACCGTAATGGGGCCTGAAACTCAATGATTGTTCATTTTGCTATATAGTTATCTTTTAAACTTGGCTTCTGTGAGCTGTAACCACTTAGTGAAGATAGGTGATTAATGTACCCTTGGCTGGGACCGCTGTAGCCCTAAGAACTCTCTCACTCTGTGTTTGCTAGGAATGCCACAATTATAACAGTTGTGAGTAGTCATGTACTAAAGAGAAGGAGGAGACTTAAATTAGATTGGTGCTTGTGGAGGAAGAATTAGAGTCTGGATAGAAAGAGGAAGTGGCAACTGAGGAAATGGCTTTGAATATCAGAGACCCTTCAGGCCAGAGAAATGAAGCTGGCTTAGCTCTAGGGTGGGAAAGTCATCGCCTTTTTAAAAATGTTTTTTAATTTAAATCAGAAACTAGCTTGCTTCGCACATCAATCCTAGCTCTGTCTTTCTCCCCTCTTCCCCAACCCCTCACCATGTCCCCCAGATCCCCACCCAATCCTCACTCCGTTCCCCAGGGAAGGTGAGGCCTTCCATGGGGGATCTCTATAGTCTGCCATTTCTTTCAGGTCAGGGCATAGGCCTTCCACAAGAGTCCAGGCTGAGAGAGCATCCCTCATTATGGGATAGACACCCAAAGTCCATTTGTATGCCAGGGATAAATACTGATCTGCTATTGAGATATCTGGAAGTGTTGTGAGGCCTGTTTGCTGGAGGAAAGAAATGCTTCACAGCAAACAGCATCCACTAGTCTCTAACCATGTGATTTCAGGGTGTCACATGCTCCCATGAGATTCAGCTTCCTTGTTTGTAAAATAGAAATGAAAAACCAGCTACAGACTTATTGTAAATATTGCATGTCATTAACTACAAGGTTAGATCATTTAAGTGTTATAAAAATATTAGAAATTAAAATGAGAATTTTTATTTAAAATTAATTTAAAACTTTACCACCAACTCAGAAATGATCTCTGTGTTCCTTCCTCAAGGTAGATTTCTCAAGTCAACAGCATTTACTTAAAAAGTGATTTCAAACTATATCAGAAACTTGAACAGAAAATATTAGCAACATGGAAAAATTGTTATGTTCTGAAAATCATATTGATGATAGAAAAAGGCCTTGGTACATCCTTAATGTTGAGAATGGCCTTAAAAATCTTATGAATCATGTTGGGTATAAATATGTAAAAGAATGAAATTGGACATAATCATATACCATACACAAAAATCAACTCAACCTTGATTAAAGATTTCAGTGTCAGATTTCATAATGTAAAACTTCTAGAATTAAAAAAATAAATAATGGGACCTCCTGAAACTGAGAAGCTTCTGTAAGGTAAAGGACACAGTCAACAAGACAAAAAGGCAGCCCACAGAATGGGAAAAGATATTCACTAACCCCACATCTGACAGAGGGCTGATCTCCACAAAGAACTCAAGAAGCAAATCTCCAAAACACCAAAGGATCCAATTAAAAAGTGGGGTACAGAACTAAATAGAGAATTCTCAATAGAAGAGTCTAAAATGGCTGAGAGGCACTTGAGAAAGTGCTCAACATCCCTAGCCATCAGGGAAATGCAATTCAAAATAACTCTGAGATATAATCTTACTCCTGTCAAAATGGCTAAAACCAAAAACACCAATGACAGTTTATGCTGGAGAGGTTGTGGAGAAAGGGGAACACTCCTCTACTGCTGGTGGGCATACTAACTCGTACAGCCACTTTGGAAATCAGTATGGAGATTCCTCAGAAAAATGGGAATCAGCCTACAACAAGACCCAGCAATTCCACTCTTAGGCATATATCCAAAAGATGCACATTCGTACAACAAGGATGTCTGTCCCACTATGTTCATAGCAGCATTATTTGTAATAGCCAGAACTTGGAAGCAACCTAGATGCCCCTCAACTGAAGAGTGGATAGAGAAAATGTGGTACATTTACACAATGGAGTACTATTCAGCAGAAAAAAAATGGAATCCTGAAATTTGCAGGTAAATGGATGGCACTAGAAGAAACCATCCTGAGTGAGGTAACCCAGTCACAAAAAGAAAAACATGGTATGTACTCTCTCATATACGGATTTTAGACTTAGATCTGGGGAGTGCCAGCCTACAATCCCATGGTCCGAGAGTCTGGGAAACAGAACCTTCATCCAATGACTGATGGAAGCATAGACAGACTCCCACAGCTAAACACTGAGCTGAACTCAAGGAACCCAGTGACAGAGAGGGAGAACTGATGAGCAAAGGGTTTAAGACTGAGATGGTTTAACTTCCAGAAACAGCTGACCTGAACAAGGGGTAGCTCTTCAATCCCAGACTGATAGCTGGGAATCCAGTATGGAACTGATAAAGACACCCTGATGGGCATGTCAGGGAGGAGGCCTAGGTAATCTATGGGGCCTTGGGTAGTAGATCAGTATTTATCCCTGGCATACAAATGGACTTCGGGTGCCCATCCACCCTGGACTCTTGGGGGAGGGTCTAGGCCCTGCCTTGGATGAAATGACAGACTATGGGCATCCCCCATGGAGGGCCTCACACTCCCTGGTGGAAGGAGGGGGTATAGGGGGGTTGGTGGGAGGACATGGGAGGGGGGAGGGAAACGGAGAGGGACCTGGGATTGACATGTGAAACAACCTTGTTTCTAATTTAAATTTAGATTTAAAAATAAAACTTAAAAATAAATAAATAAATAAGCCAGGTAGTGGTGGGGCATGCCTTTAATCCCAGCACTCAGGAGGCAGAAGCAGGCAGATAGATCTCTGGGAGTTCAAGGCCAGCCTGGTCTACAAAGCTACAGAAAGAAACTCTGTCTTTAAAAAAAATATATATATATATTATAACATATATATGTATATGATCAACCTTGTCAATAATATCAATCTTGTCAATGCCATTTTGGTTATTCCAACCTGGACAATCAGATCCAAAACTAAAAATGGGACTTCTACCCAATAGTATTCAAGGATTCACCAAAAAAAATAAAAATAGAACTACCATATGGTCCACATGTATCTTGGGTTAAATTCCCAAGGGAAGTAAAATCAACATCTCAAAGAGATATTTGCACTCTCATATACTATGTCATTATTCACAATATTCAACATATTAAAATGGTCTGCTGGCAGAGAAATGAAGGTACTGTGATGTATACTGCTTGACCGAAATTAAAACTAATTCCATTCGCAATAATATCGATTCACTTGTAGGACTTTTTAAACTTCTCTCTCTCTCTCTCTCTCTCTCTCTCTCTCTCTCTCTCTCTCTCTCTCTCTCTCTCTCTGTGTGTGTGTGTGTGTGTGTGTGTTTTCTGTGTGTGTGTGTGTGTGTGTGTGTGTGTGTGTGCTTACCTGAGTGTCACAGCAAGTATGTGAAGTCAAAGGACACTTTGCCAGAGTTTGTTCTCTCGTTCCAACAAGTGAGTCCAGGGGATTGAACTCAGACTCTCAGGCTTGGAGGCAAGTGACCATGGTTGCTGAACCGTCTCATTATCCTGTTAGACCCTTGTTAAATAAAATAACTACATGTAAAAATACTATATAATCTCATATATAGAATTTTAAAAATCAAATATATAGGAACAGAGAGTTAAAGCATTGTAGTTACCAGGGGGGAGACAGGAAAAGGAAAAGAGCGTGTGAACAAGGTGTATGAAATTGCACCATTTAGGCTAGTAAGACTGGAGACATGACATATAAAAGGGGAGCATTATTTATACAATGACTGACCACATGGACTAAAAGGGGACTAATTGATACTATATTGCATATTGAAAATTTGCACAGAGAGCAGATGTCAGGTACAGGTTCTACCCATCATAAAAAAGATACAACTATCACAGGCAATAGCTATGCTAGACCACTTACCTACATGCAAAGAGAGAGATCTTATTTCATACAACTTAAATGTATACAATAAAACTTACCTACATGCAAAGAGAGAGATCTTATTTCATACAACTTAAATTTACACAATAAGTCTTGGGGGAAACGAGCACAGCTAGAAATATGCTTGATGTGTAAGTATAAGGACCTGAGATCAACCCCCAGAACTCATACAAACAGTTAAATAAGGTTGCATGCGCTTTTACTCTTAGCATTGATGAGGAGGATACAAGAGGACCTACTATGCTTTCTGGTCAAGCCAGCTCAACTGACCTAGTGAGTCCTAGGTCCTAGTGATAAACCCTCTCCCAAATAGAATGCGGACAATTCCTTTAGAATTATACCCAAGATTTATTTCTGGTTTCCACATGTACCCACATAGACCTGTTTGCCACACAAACACACACACACACACACACACACACACACACACACACACACACAAAGTAGGGGGGAGTAGGAAAAATGTCTCTCAAAAAATCTTACTATGGTTATCTCAGCTTGGAGAAGCCAAGCATGATTCAGCGTACCAGTACTTCAGAGACTCAGTCAGAAGGCTGGAAAGTGGAGCCACCTTTGGCTACATAGTGTGATTGTGTTTCAAATAAAATTAAAAAGTCTGTATATGCTTCATTTAGAAGACAACATTTTGGTTTAGTAAATTTAGGTAAATGTGTATGGTGGTCACACTTTTGTTTTTGTTCAAAAACAAAAGAAAGCAGATAAATATGTAGTTCCTAATCTCCACTTTTGCCTAAAGAATAGGTTTATTGGAGTTGAGCATCAAACTACTGAAGTTAGCTTCTTTTCTTACTAAAAGCTGACCAAGTATTGGGAAGGTTGTAACATTTAAGAATAAGACATCAACTGACATTTCACTTCTTACTCCCTCTCACCTACAAAAGAGTGACTGAATCTCAAAGGAATCAACTTACAGTTTAACAAAGATAATAAGCCCCAGGTTTATTTATAACTAGCCACCTCATCCATCCAGGTAGTATTTTCTAACTAGAAGATAAATGGCCCAGACACCAGGTGTAAGAGAGAAAAAAAAGGACTGATGGGATTCTGCCTGCTTTGTTCATTAAACTCAATAAAACAACCATTTTTATAGTCTTGCAATTGAGTTGATACACTTAAGTAGGCAAGATAAGATATTACCTTAGACTATCTTTAATTCATCTCTCATATGTAAACAGGAGAGCACACAACTGTATATCTTATGTAAATTCCAAAATATAAAATGTAGGAAAATATTAGCATATGGTTAACATCATGTTGATGGGCTAATTTCTTCATTTTATCTCTTCTCTATGGATATTACTTATGTGTTGTGATTGCAGAGAAATAGTCTGACACAACAGCCTCAGTCGGTTAAAGCCTTTTGTAGAACACCATAACAGAGCCATAAATGCTTTGATGTTCATATAACATTGGAGGACTCAGTCTATATGCTTGGCAAAGCCCTTGTCAAGTCCCTCTAGCATATTCCTGTCTTGGTCCCTGTGCATCAGCAGGAGTTAGCACTTAGTCCCACATAACTTCTCGTTGTTTAAGAGGATCAGGTCAAAAAGAGATCTTTAGTTGAGCAACAAGTCAAGATGACCTGGGTAGGAGCAGGGGCTTTTACAGGCAAGTGGATAGAGACATTCCTCTGCTGGGCAGTTTGGGATTAGTCCCAGTGAGCCACATGCTCTCTGCAAAGGAGATATTATCACCTACCCAGAGATGTCATTCAACACTGGTGAACTTCCTTACTATTTTTTCCTTTGATGTCATTTAAATGAATAAGAAAATCATGGCAATAGTACCAAAAAAATCTTTCCATATGCTGTAATTTTTCTTGCAGTGGTAAATATATCTAATGTGAGGCTTAGCATTTTAGTTGAAGTTTACATCAGTGGTGTGAAGTGTGTTCACAATGTTGTGTAACCACCATACCCATTTCCATGACAATTCCATCATCAAACAGAACCAGTATATCTACTAAATACTAGCTCTCCGTTTCTCATTCTTGCCCATTCGCTGACAACCATTTGCCTACTTTGTCTATTTTCTGTCTCTGTTTTCCTATCCTTGGAATTTATATAAGTTCACTTTAAATTATTTGTGCTTTTTCTTAACATGATTGACTTCACTTAACATATGGTTTTAAACTAGTTTTCGAAGAATGTTCTAATATATGTATAAAATTTTTTAAGGATTGGTACTATTCTGTTATGTCTATATCCCACATTTTTATCCATTCCTGCACTTGATGATAAGCATTTATGTTGTTACCTACTTTTGATATTTGTAGAGAAACATATTCAAGTTCATTATTTACCTTTGTGGTTGTGTGTGTGTGTGTGTGTGTGTGTGTTGTAGGAGGCTTTTGTTTGTTTTCGGTATTTAATTCAATGTCAAATGTTGAGGTTCATGACATATATATTTCCCAATGCCAAAGGATGTCTTTTCAATCTCTCAGTGTTGTCCTTTGATGTCTGAGAGTTTTAATCTGATGAAGCCAAAAATATCTATTTTCTATTTTATTGCCTGCATGTTTGATGCATATTCTGAAAATCACTGCCAAATACAGAGTGCTGAAATTTTTTCCTGTGTCTAATTTTAAGACTTGTGCAGTTTAGCTCTTACATTTGGGCCTTTGATGCATTTGGAGTTCATTTGTCTTGATATACTTGGTAATAATTGAATAATTCATAAGACTAGAAGTTTATTTAGCTTAACTCTGAAGGTAAGGAGTCCAAAAGCACAGAGCTGACTTCTGGGAGTCAGGGCATGGAAACAGCATCATGTGACAAGACACAACCCTTGTTGAAAATCAATTAATTATTATGCTTTTTGTTCTTTTCTTTCGTTTTATATATTTGTCTTTGCGTGTCATTTTCCACATACAGCCCTTGAAGGCTATTATTTGACCATGCTTGTTTTATATGCCTCTTTCTTTGTTTTATTCTCCTGTGCTCCCCACATTTCTTCCATGTTTGAGCAACTAGAGAAAGATAAAGACGTGATAGATCTATACCCCTGAATATTTCAGTATGCATTTCCTAAAAATCAGGCATAGTCTCTTATATTATGCATTTCAATAGGAGTCACTCCTAAGAGGACAGAAATTGGTTATACAAATGAAAAAATCTCAGTTATTACAATGACTGTAACCCTCTAAAGTTCAATGCTATCCAATAAAATTCCACTTTAGTACTTAACTTCTCATATAGGAAGAAATTAATTTAACCTAGATATCATTTGATTAATTTAACTTATCTCCTTAGAGAAACAATAGTGAATGAAAGAGTTGAGAAATACATATAATCATGCCATAATAACACAAATGAGGAAATTAGTGTTGTTGAAATAGCCTAATATAATGCAGATTTGTTTTCACACTTCACCAATTATTCCATTGTTATTGAATGAAATACAAAATAAAACCCCATGTCTTCCATCGCGTGCCATTGCCACAGCTCTTGAACATCTTTTCCTCATCTCCAGCAGTTCTTCAGACTTTCCTTCTTATCTCACCACACTGATATTTTGAAGAGGATCAATTGACCAGTTGTTCTACAGAATGCCCCTCAGCTCTCATTCATCAGATGTGTCTCATGACCAGAGTCAAGCCCTGAGCCTTTGGCAGGGATTCTGAATTGGGAAGTTCATAGTTTCTATTCCCATTCTAAGTGAAAAGCACTATCTTGGGCACTGGAAGTTAACTGAAACCATCTTGAAGACAGATATAATAAATCAATGGTAAGGATTAGATTATCTTAGATCACTTTGCTTGAGAACATTATGCTGTTGGGAAAATAAAAACCAGATGACCCTCAAGGATTCCATCTATAAAATGGATGAGGATAAGCATAGCATATATATCAAAGAGTTACTATAAAGGCTAAAGTGGATAATGCATGAAAATTCTCAGCCCAGAGCCTAGTGTTTACAAATATAAGTCCGTATTTTTGGTATTTTTAATAAAATGATAATTTTTAACTATCATTTATTAAATGTAGTATAACACCTGTCAGGTTCAAATATACATTAGCACTACAAAGAAAAAGATAAAGAGGAAAAGATAAAAGAAAGACCAAGATGGGAAGGAACATTGTACTAATAGTTACACTGTAACCAGTACAATTTTTCAATTGTTCTTATGCTTTTAAAATTAATGATCATCAAACTGGAATAAAAAATAGCTCTCTGTCGATATAATAGGGCATCTGAGTGTTCTGGAGTAGACCAGCTGTGAAGGGTGCTTATAATTAAGTCTGTGTACCTGGCTGAGCCTCAGTTGAACAGGGAAGAGCTTATAGCATTAAGGTTCTGGTTTGACTCAGAGAGGATTTGCTGAGCAGCTAATGAGAATTAAGCTTCTTTCTCATTTGCTCAGACCTTTTGTCAGAAACCATCTTTTCTCATTCCAGCTAAATGTTCATTTTCTTGTGTTCAAAACCCCAATCCACTCTTTGTCAGCTGCCTGCACAAGAATCAAAGTCCCATTCTGATCTGCCCATTTCAGTCGATAAGAAAAAGAAAGATGTTGGGCTTGGAATCTCATTTCAGGCCCTTGTCTCAGAATTCTATGATGTGACATATAACAAATAAAATGTACTGGAATGAAAACAATGCCATTTAGAGCAATTTCTTTCACTACTTGTCTCATCACTCTCAAACAAATTGTCTTTCCCATAATACAATGCCATTTTGTGCTACGATCTTAAGTGCAAACTGGGTCATTCTTTGGAGGGGGTTAAGTAAGAGAAGATATTATAAACTACTGTGCATGAAAAAAATGACTTAGATTACGATGGACCTCATGAAACAGAAAGAGAACAGGGATGACATTAGGATAAGTAAGGCAAATATAACAACCTGTAGAAGAATATGCTGAAATAGGCACTTGTAATGAACCCAGTGATTTAAGAATTTGGGCAAGAGCTATCAGATGTTCACATAGGAAAAGTTTGCAAGACCGATCTCCCATGTAAGATTACTCCATCCTTCCTATACATTCTTCTACTAAAACAAGGGTTCACATGGAAGGTAGTTTGTATGATTAATGCATGCTAATAAAAATAAATAAGAAAATTTTGAAAGAATGAAAGTTGTCCAGCTACCCTGTAGCGACTAAGGGAAATGGACTGGGTTCCTCTTCTGTATTGATGCAGAATCAAGGAAAGACAATAGATCCAGGAAGCAGGGGCCAAGGGAAGGAAGGAAAAAGAACAAAATTAAGTGAAAAGCAGGCATAAAAGTAAAAAGAGCTTGAGAAGAGTAGGTTTGTCAGTTTTAAGTAATTATGTGTGTATAAAAGTGCAAGCTTGTCCTAACTGAATGAGAATGTTTGCAAGAATCATCAGACACTGGACAACTAGGATCATGTTTAGCAAATGCTGAGTTAACCTTCCCTAGAGTACCGGACAATACATCAGCGACCATTAGCAGAAGGAAAAGCTTTTAAGTTTGCAACCTGTGCGTTTCTATTAATCTTCTCAGGAAAAAAAGATAGGAACCCATGGACTAGAGTGACAAGGGGCAATGAAAGTGTACCATGCCAACATCTGGGCATCTTTGGCTCAGGTACTAGTGAATTCTAAATGACTCTGAGAAGCAATGGATTTTAAATTCTTTACACACAAGCATTCATACCATTGTCTGTGTGTATTGTCCAGCCTATTAGGAGGGGGACCTTCAGTTTCTTTCTTGGACAGAATACCATTTTTCTTCATTTTATTTTGCTTTAGGTAGGTGGTCTGTTAAGGCTCAGTCATCAGTGGGCCATTTTAATCATTCACATGCCTTACTACCTGCATTTAATGTTCTTGTTCACATTACTAGTCACAATGTAACTTTTCTTTTCCACAAAAATTCTTCACAATTCTTTTCTTAATTGTCTATTTATTTTTTTATTTTCATGTACATTGGTGTTTTGCAGGTCTTCTGGAACTATAGCTACAGACAGTTGTGAGCTGCCATATGGGTCCTCTGGAGAGTAGTTGGTACTCTTAACTGCTGAGCCATCTCTCCACCCCTCCATATTACTCTTAATATGATTTTTCTCTCTTCTTTTCATTATTTAGGGTCTTTCTGGTTTTTATCCTAATTAAGGCTTATGTAGAAATTCCTGCTCCAGACAATCTCCATTAAAACGCTAAACTTTGAAAATAACAATTTCATTCACATAACCTACCAAATCTTTTGTTTCAAGGGAGTTCCTTCTCACTGGTGGAAGTGGAGGGGGTATTAATGTGATAGGGGCAGTAAGCATCAGAGAATATCAAAAATGAAGTTGAAGTAAGGTAGAAAGCACAATGCTGGTGTTTTCATATTTGCAAGAACAAAATTTGTAGGAATCACTGATTAAACAAGCACATAAGTTGACATAAAGCAGGCCCCATTGTTTAAGAGCACTGGTTTTATTTCACTGGAATTTTCTTGTTTGTTTATGTTGATATGAGACAGGTGTTACATATAGTAGTAAAAGACAGGTGACAAGCTTCTCAGATGGGAATCTTAACTTTAGAACCATTAGAAGATCTCTTTTATAGTCTCTTGAAGTTGTATGTTATTTAAGTTTGATATTTTTTCAAAATGTTTGTTCCGGGTTTTTTATTTGTTTAGTGGTTAAGACAGGGTTTCACTGTATAGCCCTTGCTGTCTTAGAATCAGCTTTGTAGATCAGGCTGGTCTCAAACTCAGAGATCCACCTGCCTCTGTCTCCTGAGTGCTGGGATTAAAGGTGTGATCCACCACTGACTGACTGGATTGTGTTTCTTAAATAACCCCCAACCTCATTTTTTAAAAAGAAAACTTCTAAATAAATGTTACCAAATGTAATTGGAGTAATTCTAACCAAAATCAATAAAAATTGACATCTATTTGGTAAACCTTAAAAAATATTGTATCTTAGGACATTTGAAATATAGGGGAAAACTTTGTGGTCTTCACCAAGCAAAACTTCTGGGCACTGGGGTCAGAGCCACAACTTAGAATAATTATTATGGACACTGGAATGGTGCCTTGCTCAAAGGTAGTGCCCTCTACCCAGAGCTTCAGAATGTGACTTTGGACTCAGGATCTTCTCAAATATAATTTAGAGAAGGATATACATTAAGGAGGGTACTAAACCTAATGACATAGGTCTTCTTACACGACAGAAAAGAGGGTTTAGATGCTCTCAGAAAGAAGAGGGCATGAAGTTAAGAATAGAGACTAATGCCATTATCCACATAGGAGCCTTATCCAGGACTTTCAGTGGAAGTAGGGCCATAGACTCACACAGACTTCAGCTTCTCACCCACAGGGCCGCGAGAGAATACATTTCAGGCCATCAAAGTGTGGTAACTTGTCATGATTGGTTTAGAAAATGAGTAGACATTCCTAAGTAGAATATCCTAAAAACATTTTTATAGGTTAAGGAGTTGAACAGACCTGAATAAAGACCTAGAACTCCACTGGTGCTTTGAGAATAGCTAGGGATGGTTGCAGACATACAAGGTCTATGAGAGTTTCTCCTTCATTTACAAGGCATATTCAGTAAGTTTAGCTGAGACAATCCTTGAGTCACCACACTTTACATACTATTCTCAGAACAAGTGGAACACATCAGACCTTGTAAAATGTTCCATGCAGAGACTTCTGAGAAAACCAGGGCCACCATGTTAATATTTGCATGATTTTGAGCAAGTTAACTTTTCCTAGTGAGTAGAGACCAGTGCTTGCTTCTGTATTCCAACCTGTCTTCAAATTCAGCGGGCTAGACTCCTCCTGGCCTGAAAAGCAAACAAGAATGCCAAGCCTTGAATACTGGTGACCACCAGAAACTCCCTAGGGATAGCCATATCACAAAGTAATCTCATTTTTTCCGCCTTGTCTGACTTTAATTGAGCTTTTATATGATTTTATTTTACTTTCTCTGTTTACTGAGTAGTTATGTTTCTGTTATAAATGTTTTAATGACTACCAATAGAGTTTTTGCAAGTTGTGTGTTTACTAGCATGAGACAAACTTCAAATGATATTTATCATGTCACACCCAGTGTAGTACCTGACAAGTTAAATATTACTAATTTCTCTTTCCCATTTCTAGACATTGCTGTCTTGTATTTCAGTAATGTACTATAGTCACCTAATAAAAAATATTTCAGTTAGAAAGGAGAAACTATTGAAAATATTTGAGGGGATGGATGTCTCAATGAGCTCATTTGATCCACATCATATATATCTATCATAGCATTATTTGGTATCCTGTAATCATACCAACATCCAATAAAACTAGCTGAGAATGAGCAATGGTTATTCCCTGCATGACTAGAATTTATTAATGATTTGAGGTAAAATACCCAAAATGATACAGCTCCTCTGCACAGACTTTATAGAAAGAGGCAGAAGTTAAGGGGTAACTATGGAAACGCATAGAAATGTTTAGTTCAGCCTATGGGGCAAGGAAAGTTCCTGTGGGACATAGTACTCTAACTAAGAAGTATATGAAAGTGGAAAATTTATCAGAAGTGTGGCTGCAATGGGTCACTGACCCAAGACAAGGGGCTAACATGAATGGAATCCCAGAAGGGTATGGTGATGTTTGGAACATAAAGTAGCCTGTGTAGTGTCCTAACAAGAAAAACAGCACACTGTAGTACAAAGCATGACAAGCAATGGGTAGGGTCAGCATAAATATAGAAGGCCAATGGCTCACAGTGTGCAGGGTACAGTTTATTAAGACATATTAGTCATGTCAATAAGTGTGAACTTTATCCTAGTTGCCTGTGAGAAGAGACACTGGAAGCTTTCAACCATGAAAATGACACGATGCAGTTGGCATTTTGTAAATATCACTCTGGTAACAGTTGGAAGAAGAAGCTTAACCCCTGACACGAAGTGACTGGCTATTGAGCTGTTCCAGTAATCCAAGTAAGAGATGATAGAGTGATAAGAAAGAAGAAAACAGAAAGGAGGAGGAAATGTTTATGGAGTGGAATTGCTAGGTCTCAGGACTGCGGATAAAGAGTGAGTAACATTTGATGATGTGCTTGCATCAGCGTTCCCTTTCTTGATTTAATCAGAATTGCTCCTGGTAAGTGTCTGAGAAGCTCAGCAGCAGCGAGGAAGGGCTTCCTTAAAGGAAAGCCAGAGCTGTGGCATTCCAAAACCTTGCAGAGAGGTCTGAATAGCTCCCAAGGCGGACTGCAAAATAAGATATCTACAGAGAGTTCTTTGCACCAAGGACTGTACTACACACACAAGTAAAAGTCTTGTTGTGGATAGAAGTGAACAGAATAAAGGGAAAGTCTCCAGTTAGCATTCATTTCTCCTACAGTCTGTATAGATATTCTGGGAAGGCCCTTCCACAAGACAACTGTATCTTTGAACAAGGCAATAAATTGAAGCAATTTACTTCTGCACAGCCCAAACTCCAGTCTCTAACAGGACCCTAGGAGGAACAAGGAATAGCACTGCTCTCACAGACAAGAACATCCTAATGCTAAGTAAACACCCTTCATCCTGATGGTTATTTCCCATAACTGGGCCTATAAAAACTGATTTTTAGATCCATGACAAAACTTCCATTTTATTCATGTCCATTCTCTTGTGCAGGGAAGTTTTCTTCAAAATAAAGTTATGATACTGCTTTAATTTTTGTATTATTCTGAATTGATAAAACACCCACCAGCAGCAACCATGTTGTTATGCTTGGGGCCTGATGGGTCACAGGCCTCTATTCTTGTGGTATTATGAAATTGTTTATAATGCTGTTATTTTAAAAAAAAGTTAGCTAGTATCAAAAGAGTGGAGATGGATGAATCTTATTAAAAATAATCTGAGGACTCTAGTGGCCTTTTGTGCTATTAATGCAGCTGGTCTCATTTCAAAGCACCTTAGTGGGTATTGGTTCAGTGAAAATGGACTTATGTCTCAGTTTTGGAGTAAAGACTAGAGACAGCTTTGTTTTGTGCTGAAGAATAACTGAATTAAGAGTTTGCAGGGGAGGTGTAGTGGATGTGGAAGAGAAATGGATGAGGAAAAGATAGGGAGAAAGATGGGAAATGAAGGAGCCAATGTAACAGCAATAAATCTATGCCATGTATACAGGTTCCATAACTTTGGAATACTTCATAAGAACCTGGCAACAGTGGCTGCAGGGGAGACCAGTATACATTTGGAGGTGAGGATTTCTGTACCCCTTACTCCTCTAAGCCACCTTTTCTAACTTTTAGTGAAGTCTCACATACACTGTTTGTGAGAAATTTTAATCAGAAGAAATGTGAACTGTACAACAACTTGAACTCATGAACAGGAACTAAGAATCTATAAACCAAGTGACGCAGGAACCAGACACAAGTGTGAGCGCACAGACCTCTGAGATCATAGAGCAGGATTGGATTTCCTGTATCTTTTGAAATGGAATTAAATTTATTGGAAGGAAGATTAACCCAACTAAATACTCAGCTATACTAACTGTGATTGTCCCTAACAAATGTGCAATATGAAAGAATACTATAGGAGTATATTTATAGAAATAAGCAAATTTATGAATTAAATGAAAAATGACAAGTGATATGTGTCCCAAAGCCTAACCTAGCAAGGTGTATCTTCATAAACTTCAAGCCAAAATTATGCAAAAAGTTATTTTTAATGCAACTTCAAGTTTGCAGTATACCATGGGTGAATATAACTATTGCTGTTAATGTATGAATCCTCTTTATGGATAGCTATGTTTGGGTAAAAATAAAATGTATATGTGTAACAAGCATTCTTCCTGCCAGTCCGTCCCCAGAACCTCATCAGTCCCAAATGAACACGCAGGATGCAGTATTAATTATGAAGCTGTTGACTGTTTGCTATGGTTTCTTATTGGCTAGCTCTGACTTAATTATTAAACCATAACTGCTAACCTGAGTATTTCCACGTGGTCTTCTCTTACAGGAGAAAGGGTCCGGACCTCTTACTCCTCTTGCATCCTATATGGTGATTGACTGTTCCTCAGTTTTCCAGAATTCTCCATCTCTCCTAGTCCCACCTATCTTCCTTCCCTATTTACCAATGCTGTTTTTTCATCAACTAATAAGACAAACATATACACAGAAGGACTTCCTCCATCAGATATGTATTTCTTTTTTGATGTGGGAAGTCCTGTGATTATGTCAATAAAGCACTGTTGGGCCAATAGGAATCTAGATAGGTGGGACTAGGAGTCCAGGAGGACTCTGGGAAGGAGAAACACCGAGAGTCAAGATGTAACGCCATGAGGTAGGAAGCCCGGAACTATTCTCCAGTAAGAGAAATACTTAGATTAACAATTATGGGGTAATTACTTAAGTCAGAGCTAGCCAGTCAGAAACAAGCAAGGCCAACAGCTTCATAATGAATATAGCCTCCTGTGTGTTTATTTGAGACTGATGCGGCTCTAGAACCAGGCTGGCGGGAAGGCTTCTCTCAAGGAAAAAAGGTTTCCCTTTACACTTTTTATTTTTGGTTTTTATGAGACGGGGTTTCTCTGTATTGTTTTGGAGGCTGTCGGTCCAGCCCGGCCTCGAACTCACAGCAATCCGCCTGCCTCTGCCTCCTGAGTGCTGGGATTAAAGGCGTGCACCACCACCGCCCAGCCAGATATGTATTTCTTAAAATACATGCTTATCCCAAGAAATTTGTTTCTTGCCCTTATTCCAGAAAAACACAATAATTGTGCTCTTTTAATCAATGTTCTCATACAGTATTTATCTTACAGAGGGCAATGCAAAATAACAATTTTCCTTGAGTTACTGTAGTCTTTGTATAGTTTTTGTTAATTTCAATTTGTAGAAAATTTGCTTTTCTTGGGCAGTAGCAATTAGAACTGACAAGAAAATATTTAGTGTAATATTTACTGTTGGAAATAAACCGTAATTTTGGGTGCTATGTACAAACATTGTCATGAGGTCAATACCATAAATTATCTTTTATACAGTGGGTTATAAAATATTTTAATTTCATCATACAGATTGCTATCATTTATATCATAATTCTTTGATATCTCCAGAAGTAATTATCTAGATTTAGTATTACTGAAGTTCTTTAAAATGTTTAATGCTGGAATATTGTAAAGAAACCCACACAAGTGCAATGTCTAGTTATCCCTCTCTGCGACAGTATCAGTATGTCTAAAGGAATTCTAAATGATCTCTACAGAATGTTATGCTGCAATTTGTATTTGAGTCCTTTCCATCACAGTTGTGGCAAAGCTCTTTGAATGCCTTTCTCTCCAGAATGTCTTTTACATGAATGGAATGCCACTTTGTGGCAAGTTTCACATGCAATTTCTTTTTATTTAAGAGGAACATTTTTTTCAAAAATACTAAGCAATACTTTTAACCTGTTAAAGAACTTTGATGTTAGCTAGTAGTGTTCAGAAACTAACATAAGTGACAGCAAGCACCATTTCTTATTAGATGTATGTGGATAATATGAATGATACTTCAATCTATTTTCTAACTATCATGGGTCACCATTTATTTAATAATCTTATTTTTTGCTAGTTTAACTTGAATTTAATTAAATAGTTTTTGCTATTGTTGTTGATGCTGCTAACGGTAGTTGTTGTTTGTTCTGTTGTTTGGTGTAAGATCTTGTTACCATTCCCACCATGTTTCTAGTAGTGGCTTTATGTTGAAATTTGATATGCCTTTCTTCAAAATATTCTGTGTTTAGTAGACCTCAGAAAATACTGTTCAAAACTTTGAACTGTTCCACAGCCTGTCATAGGCACTGGCACAACCAGGGATATATATTCCAGTGACAACGTCATATTATATTGTGAATCTGCTGAATTTGAGGCTAAAATTCCCTCACTGGTACATTGTTTGAATAGAAAACCTATTTTGCTCAAAATATTTATATAATATCAGAAAGGATACTGTAACCATGTTTAATGTATTTATACAGTAACACTTGAACAAATTAGTTTTCCTTAGTCATAAAATTTTCTGACTTCCCTAATATGACTTTTTGAAGCAGGGAAAATTTTAATTTGGTGTTTTCAAATTGAAAATTTGAGTTAAATAATTCCTCTTTTCATTCTCACTGTTTTGATTAGCAATTAAATTCTTATTTGAGTAGAGAGTAGGGAGTTGCATAGATCAACTTTAATCTGATCAGGTTACAGATTTACTAAGATTAATTTCCTTGTTTATGTGTATTATTTTCACAAACAACTGAATCTTTATGAAGTTAAAATTTGTAGTTCCTTCATCACAACTTTTCACTGACTCTGCAATCAGAAGCATGTTGATTTATATTGTTTATAGTTTCAAATATAATATCTGTAGTTTTTTAAAAGTGAGTTCAAATTTCTTTTTTAACTAATTTTTTCACATTTTACTTTTACTGTATGTGTACTTTAATTGCATATATTTCTGTGCACTACATGCTTACAGTGCCCATGGAGACAAGAAGAGGTCATCCGATCCCATGGAACTGGAATTACAGACAGCTGTGAGCTTCCATGTTGGTGCTGGGTATCAAATGCAGGTCCTCTGAAAGAGGTCTGAGCTGTCTCAAATTTCTTAACATCACTAATCACAATCTAGAATCTGTCTTCATGGTTTAAGGGATTTACAGAAAACATTTTATTTTAGAGTATACAAAATTTGAATGTATTTTCACTAAAATGAAAATTAAAGGAAATATCAAATATTTGGTCAACAGAATTTATGTGTTTCAAAAGGCTGTTTTTACCCTAAAATACTCAACTTTTTAAATTGCAACTACAGAACAAGTAAAGCCCATTCTTTTCATATATTTTTTATTTAACTTTTTACACATGTCACTTTCAGTTTCCTCACCCTCCTCTCCTCCCCCACCCCACAATCCTCCCAACCCATCACCCTCACTCC
Source organism: Mesocricetus auratus (assembly GCF_017639785.1). Lineage (NCBI taxonomy): Eukaryota > Metazoa > Chordata > Mammalia > Rodentia > Cricetidae > Mesocricetus > Mesocricetus auratus. The sequence goes on along the minus strand of NW_024429266.1, from coordinate 19,252,355 downwards.
ACCCTCCCTCTACTCCCCAGGGAGGGCAAGGGCCTCCATGAGAGATTTTCAGGGTCTGTCACATCATCCCAGGAAGGGCCCAGATTCTTCCTCATGTGTCCAAGCTGAGAAAGCATCCCTCCACATGGTATCTTTTATAAATTTCAAACATTTAAGTCAAAATTTTGTTAAACGTCAACTTTACTTTTAGTATTTTAAAGTCTTACTAAAGTCACTGAGGCTTTTCTCTGAAGTTCAAGTACTTGGACCACTGAGATGGCTCTGCAAGTCAAGGCGCTTAGCACCAAGCCCGATAACCTGAGTTCATCCCCAGAACTCACACAAAAGAGGACAACTGACTCCTGAAAGTTCTGACCTCCACAACTTGCTAGGTACAAACATGTCTACACATATACAAAATAAAAACTAAATGAATGTTTTTTAAGGAAAACATTTTATTGGGGGGCTGAGGCAATAAGAGCACTTGTTGCTTTTCTTGGGGACTCAGATTTGATCCCCATCCCTCAGATGGTGGGTCACAACAGTCCGTAACTCCAGTTCCAGGAGATTGTGTGCCATCTTCTGGCCTCCTCAGGTACCAGGTACTGATAATAGTACATAAATGCACATCCATGTGCTTCATAGACGTGCATGCAGGCAAAACATGCATACATATGTAATGATAAATATTTTCCTCAATATATGATCTTATTTAAATTAGAAACATGCACGCTTCACATATCAATCCCAGCTCCCTCTCCCACCCCTCCTCCCTTGTCTCTCCACCAGCCCCCCACCCAATCCCCACATCATTCCCCAGGGAGGGTGAGGCCCTCCTTGTGGGAGATCTCTAGAGTCTATCATTTCATCCAGGGCAGGACCTAGATGAAATGTCCAGGCTGAGAGAGCATCGCTCCATGTAGAATGGGATCCCAGAGTTCATTCGTACGCCATGGTGAACACTGATCTACTACCCAAGGCCCCAGAGATTGCTGAGGCCACCTTACTGACACTACATTCATGGAGTCTGGATCAGTCTCCTCTTGGCTTCTCAGCCATCAACCTGGGGTTCAAGAGCTCCCCCTTGTCTGGTCGGCTGTCTTTGTGGATTTCACCAATAGGGTCTTGACCCCTTTGCTCATCACTCTTCCATCTTTGTCACTGGGTTCCAGGTGTTCAGTTTAGTGTTTAGCTATAGATATCTGTCTCTGCATCAGTCACTGGATGAAGGTTCTAGGATGTCATATAAGGTAGTCATCAACCTTATCATCAGGGAGGAGCTATTAATGTAGTCTCTCTGCTATTGCTTAGTTTTCCAGTTGGTGTTATCCTTGTAGATCTCTGGAAATCTCACTACTGTCAGCTCTCTCCTTTAAAACAAACAAAAAGTATTAAATTTCTCATTAGAACACTCAATGTCCATGGGTTTATGAAGAAACAATGTCACCCTTTTAAAATGGTATGCTTCTTACATTGGCTACACACACTTATATTTAATATTAATATGGATTGTTTAGGATTGCAAAACAGTCTCAACTGCCATGTGCAACCTGTGAAAGTCAGTGAGTCTCTATGGAATCACTAATTGGGATGCAAGGAGAGGCAAGGAAATGGACAGTTGACACCATTGGGAAATGATAATCTTCTATACAAGGATTCAGTGAAGTCACATTATCTGTGAAGACAAATTTGACAAGTTAATTAATTTGTTTTTTGCTGTTCAGAGCTTCTGCCATTCAAACTTCTCCTCATGCTGGGGAATATCCATCTCACAGCACCATAACCCACCGATTCGATTATATTTGTACACAATTGCCTTTTATTTTGAGAACAAGGACAGGAGATATAAAGAAGCATTTCTCTGGAGGAGTGAAAGGTATTATTACAACAGATGTTAGGGTTTTGCTTCCTTGGGCCAGCACCACTAGCTACTGGATCCCAAGGGCAGAGGCATATTGCACGTGCTTTAACAACTTGAGTTTTAACTATTTATGTTGTACAGCGCCTTCTAAACTATGGGGCCTATAGTAATATTACTTTGCACAACTCAAAACATGTGCCTTGTTCTAGCAGTTATCTTCAATATTGGCATGATAATGGCACGAGAAGCTAAGCTTATTAGCATATGGATCAGTGTTGACAAGGTATATTAGTTTCTTCTCTGGTCACTGCGAATGAATACCTGACAAAACAAACAAATTTAAACTAGGGAAAGATTAATTTGCTTAAGGTTTCAGAGGATTGAGTAGGGAGGGTGTGGGGGAACCTGAGGAATTCTAACCCTGGAGGACAAAAAGTATAGTAAGGCATATGCTAAGGATCCAGGATAATACATAGACCTCAAGGACACATGTCCAATTACCAACTTCCTTTACAGGCTCACCTCTTACTGTGTTTTTTATCACCTCCTACTAAACCCGTCATATTCTGAACCTATCAGTGGACCAAAGCATCCAGTATGTCAGAGCGCTTTGTGTCTAATTATCTCTGTAATGTGCCCACCCCTTCCTATAAGAGTGATTTAGTACTTGAAAACTGTTTCTTAATCCCGTCAACTGACCTTCAAGGTTAACTATCATAGAACCTTTTTCCATTTTTACCTCTGATGGGATCTCTTAAATTATTGACATTCATTATGGACATTGATGGGTGATATTTTGCTCTTCATTCACTTCCATTTTTGTGGCTTTTGTTGTTTTTAAAAAAGACTTCCATAATAACTGCAAAGCCCTAATTCTGGGCAGTGTTCAGTGCAGTGGAATTTTCTAATTGGCTAGCCTGGATTCTTTACTCCTTCTAGTCCTGAAATAAGTGGGGTCCTAGGACTGTGCTGAGCACATTACACATGGTGATTTTTCAGAGTTTCTTTTGCCTAGAAATAGTGAATAGTTCAGAAATGGACACATGGTCCAACAAGGACAGAATTTCCCAGGAGTTGTATAGTTTCTGAGGTTTGTCTACTTGATAATTGTCAATGCTGAAGACAATGGAGCCCTACAGACACCAAAGTCTAGTTTTTCATTGACTAGAAAACACTCAAAGAGAGATCACAAACAGAAATATAAGAGCCAAGAGATTAAAGGAGACATCCTATGATGTTTTTGGAACCAGGGTGCCCAACCTCCTCATCTACTACGAATCACTGAGTTACATTCTTTCAGTCTTGTCATTTTTCTATTATCTAGTAGTCCCAGTTACATGTTTGCCATTTACATCCAAATATTCCAAATAATACACAGCCTGCCCACCTGTTTTTGGTTTTGTTCTTTTTGTATTTCACATGAGTATTTCAGCACTACTTCCCCTACTCCAGTCCCCGTGGCAACAAATAACAGACTGAATGAAGATGGCAATGATTTACCATTCCACGCCACATACTGAGGAATTTACTTGGCCTTCTTCTGTTGTTAATGTCTTTGACTTGTGTACTGATGTGTTCGTGGTTACAAGTGAAGAACCATGGACTCATAAAGTTAAGGTGATTTACCCAATATTAATAGCTAGAAAGCAACTGTGGCAAGACTGGCAGCTTAGATTTAATAACATTTGTACTTTGACCAAACAACCAGTTAAGGAATAAAATTAGTGTTGGTTGGTTGTTGTTTATTTCTGTATGATAGCTGAATTCTCCCTGCCCACTGTATCACCCCATTTACATCTCTCAATGAGATTATTGCTCTCCTCTAGTATCTGAAAATCACTTTAATAATGAGAAATTTTCAGTTTGCTGTTTCAGATGTTTTGTGCTAAGTTTAGGAACTCTTCTTAGCATCCCCAGCATGAAGCACAAACATGAGGCAGTATGAGGTGGGTGATGGATGTACACTCACAGGTTGAAGATGACTTTGAACCATCCTTGACTTGCCTTTTTGATCACTGTATAAAAATGGCTGGTGTATTTGCTTTGAGGTTTTCTTTTTCTTTTCTTGAGGAAACTTCCTTAGTTCTTTTGGTTTTTCTTGTTGAACATGCTCAGTTTTAGAATGTTTAGCTTACTGTAGTCTTTACACATGTGAAAACCTGCCTCCCTAGGAAGATTAATGTGATATTCATTTGCAGAATGGCAAAGGGGAAAAGAAGCAGATAGCAAACAGGCCAATGATGTTCTGCAAGAGGAAGAAGCCACAAGTTTATCACAGACGTTATCAATGTATGGCAATTATTCATTTGCTTATCTCTTCTATTAGACTGTAATCCCCACAAGAACAGATATGCCGTTTGTCTTATTCATTAATTTTTTTTGAAAGGACAGCCCAGAGCACACAAGTTCACAACTAATATTAAGTACATAGGCTTTCAGGCCAGACTCTTTAGGCTCACATTATAGATTAGACTCATGTCAGCTTTCTGTTCTTAGCCAGCTACACAATTCTACATTTAAGTTCCCTGCTTTTAAGTGGAGATAATTTTCATTCCTTAGTCAGATAGTCACTGTAGAAGTTAAATTTTAGAATGCTGATCTGTGTACATTAAGTCCTCAAAACCACCAATTGTTGCCATGGACATGAGTTCCTCAGCAAATGCTCTTAAATGGATTAATTATAGATTCCAAACCTTTGCTGTTTCTGTCTTTAATAGGTCATACATAAAAGTCTGATAATGTCCCCCATATTTAACCAACACTGCAGCTAGGAAGTGACCGATGATACATTATACAAAAGCCACCTCCCTTTTCGTGGATAGCTTTCTCATTTAGGAGTCCACTAACACTGTACCTTGAACCTTTTGCATGGATAGCATTCTCACAAATTCTGTAATTCTCTAGTTATTCTTGCTAGTCTTTGAACGCTCTCTCAGGCACTTCGCCAACTCATTAGGGAAATCTTGGGGGAAAACAGAGTAAACTCACCATGCTGGAATCAAGCAGTTGCTAGCTTTGGCTTCAAAATTAAGTATAGACCGAAGGGCAACAGAAAGGACATTGTCTCCTCAATGACCCAGGACAGTAAAGAAAATAGCTCTGGAATTGGAGATGAATGGGCAGAGCATAAACGTGAAAAGTCGGAAGTAGAATGGGGATAATCATAGATTTGCTTTTTGTATCAGCAAATGCCAAGCTGAAATAAAATTGTACTTAAAATTATCCACCCAGATAACATTTGCATCCAGAGAGCCTTGTCCATTTCAGTAAAGTGACTTTGTCTCTGCAATAGCTGCGGGGAGAAGGGTAGAACTGAAGAAATAGAGGGGCAGAAAGCCAGTCCCAGAGCATGCTCTTTACAGGAGAGACTCCCCTCACCTTATGGAACAGTCATGGAAATGTGTTCAGTGGCAAACGTGACCATAGGGCCTTCTGTCCAGAAGCTGCTCTAGGCAGCTGCAACATCGCGTGTGTATGGAAATCAGGTAGTTTACCAGCCCAGATGGACACCACCTGTTCCTGTGCCAACATCCTATGCTTATGGGCACAGAACAGTAGCCAAAAGGTTATGTCCTGACTGAGCTGCCACTGTGGGCCTGAAGCCTGTTACTGAGCAGTATTGTCCCTACATACCTTGATTCTTCTCTCTCGGTGGGAAACAGCCCTTTACCCAGGCCCTCACAGGCAAGCACCACACCTCCCTTCTTTGCCATGTTCAAGTTAGGTAGCCTCAGGTCTAAGTAAAAGTGTCACTCTTCTTCCAAATAAATCCTTCTCTGTGACTTGTAATCATGGAAACTCATAATGAAGATTTGTTTAAAGAGCCCATGCATTGATTATTTAATTAACAAAAAGGTCACTTCTCAAGCTAATTGTGGTTTCTGTATGAAAGATTATAGCCTATGCTTCGTCTAGCCTACCCAAAGATAAAGTTTTTCCTTCTCCTAAAGTCAAAAAGCCTTGGGAAACTAGAACACAATTTACACAATGCCTGGAGCCCACATATCCAGGATACATTTACAGACGCTCGAAAGGTAGGTGAAAATAATTGCAGTATGTCTCATCTTTATTGTTTTCCCAAAGAACATTTGAGAAACCCTCATTCAAAATCCAAAGATTTCTGGCTCTGATTCAGCCTTCAATAATCACCAGTGTTACTTATGCTTTGTCATTATTTTGTATTTAGCATCAGCCTATTTTAGAATCTCTTCTCCAGGACTCTACCTTTCCTGAGCTCTGTGCCAGCACCCTGAATTCCTGTGGAAGCACGCATCCTATCTGAATCACACAGAAAGCCACTCTCACCCAGGAAAACAGTTTAAATCATTTTATCAGATTGGTTTCACCCACTTACAAAAAGCAAAGTAAGAGCCTTAGGATGTTGCCATTAGTTGAGATCTTTCTGGACCTCAAATGAAGAGCACTTGAAGGGCTGTTTTTGACATGCTCAGGTGTAAAAAAAAGAGATAAATCCATTAAGGGAACAAAGGAAAACAAACCCATACACAGTGAAATGTATCCTTCACTCAAAAGAAGTGACCACTAGATGTTGAGAAGGTAAAAAGGTGTTCTTAGATATTCTGTGCCCCAGGACAAGTGAGATACTGCAGATAGAGCAATGAGATCCTCCTTGTTACCTTCTACAAGAAGCAGTACACATCAAGGGATGCATGTCTCACCTGACTTAGAGAAAACATTCAGTTATTAGGAAATAGACCCTGACAGGAGCTCAACTCAACCAACAAAACTCACACAGCACGGGTGCTTGCATCTAATCTCAGCCAATAATCCTAAATCGTATAATCACTAAAAAGTTTTTAGTTCTCTACTATGATCTCACTGGGTCACCTAAACTTCCAGGGCATATCTTTAACAGCATAATGAAAAGGCTAAACTAGGAAATCAAAGTTTTTCATAAGGGTTAAAAGTGTGTGCACATGGTGTCATTTGTGGCTTTATGTCTTGAGCAAAAGAAAAAAAAAAGGATACAGATTTTAAGGACTTTTTTTATGTGTACCTTCCCTTTTCACTGTTGCTGCTTCTGGTAACCTTTGGTTTGGTTCAGCAGAGGGAGTTCATTAGAATAATATTATTGTTTACATAAAGCTCTGTGTTCCAGTTTGTAAAATGCTCCTATGGTAGAAGAGGGCATAATGATCAGAGGCCAAAGCACCTGGATTTAATAGACATTCCACTACTTCCCAGCTGCATAACCTTGGATGATTATTGGTACTCTGGTGTTGCCTATTAGAAAAACGGTATTCAGGAGGACCTACTACATAGGGGTGCTGTGGATGAATACATCCAAGCATTTAGACAGTTGCACAGCAAGTAGCAAGCACTCAGAGACTATTAGCTATAGCATTAACGACAATCATCATGTCTAATGATTTTCAAAAAGCTAAACAGGCATTTGAATTGACCCCGCAGAGACACCTGGAGGATAAGATTAGTCACATTTATTACCAAAGGTCACTACATTAAAAGCTCTATGAGGAGAGGACCCTGGGAATTGTAATTTCAAATCCATGGACCTATGCACACTGTTTCTCCTGTGAAGCCAAAGGCGGTGGAATCTGACCACAGACTGATCTAGCAGTCTTCACTCCACAAAACTCTGTCTCCTAGGTTAGCACATACCCCAGTGTCAAGCCAGCCATCTCTAGATCTTCTAGTTGAGAACTCGTAGGCAGGGCTAACAGCTACATAGTTTTCTGTGTGGGCATAAACTTGTATATTGTCTCCCAAAGACATCTGCCTTTACTACTGTCTTTTCACTGGAAGTAATTACTCTCTTCTTTTGACAGCCACATCACTTTATCTATATCTCTTCAGAGCTTTATTCACTTCCCAGCATACATTATGGCATCCTGCATACTTATCTGCTCTGGTGCACTGTAAACTCTATGTGTAAACTGTTGATGTCTTACTCGTTTTGCATCTGACGGGTACTCTGTAAACGTCTGTTGGTTAGATGGAAGAATGAGTGAACGAGTGAATGAAGGCACGCTTCAAGTATTTGGTATCCAAATTAAGGCCCTGCAAAGAGATGTAATGCAGTCCAAGTAAAAGTGTTAATGGTGAAGGTGTATCTAGCATTGTACCAACTATTATAGATAATCTGAAACATATACCATAGTCTTATAAAATGTTTTGGACATGTAAGACTTATACTCATAATGAAATTATATCTAGTGGGAAGGGGCTAACTTCTTCATCTCCTTCTTCTGTCTCCTTCCGGTTTCGTCCTGCTGATTCTGTGTCTCCCTAGACAATCCACGGCTTTCCTGGTTCAGGCCATTTCACCTCATAACTGACCAATTACACTCTTCAAGATTTGCTCCCATGGGACCTTTGCCTAAACATCTCCAAAGTGATTTGCCTATGACCTCTTTTTAATTAAATTATATGAAACCTTGCTCATCTTAGTTCTCTGATTAAAAACAGTCTGTGAGTCCATACTGCAGACCAGATAAAATCCATGTTCTCTTGCTTGTTCCATGAAGTTCTCACTGTTCCAACAGCCTCCTACCTCTCCTGTAATTTTCCACCTCCCATTCTAGGTATAGGCCTGCCTGCCACTCTGTCTAGACCATGATACCATCCCTCCATGTAAAAGCTAGTTTTCTTGCCTTTTCCAGAGTCCTTAACTCTATTCTGCTTACCACGGTAGGTTCTGATATTTGGTAGCAGAGGTATCCATTTCTATCTGTTGATAGATTGCTCACTTCATACTCTAAAAATAGGTTCTTGAATTCTTTGTCTACCATGTGATGATAGAGGAAAATTCAACAGAACCTTTCTATTACTTTATGGAATCTGAAATTTCCTAGCCTCTCTCATAGACACTCTGCAACACAAACAGACAAATGCCAGACACACACACACACACACACACACACACACACACACACACACACACACACACACACACTACGGTCACCTCCAACAATAAAATAACAGGATTTAACTATCGTTGGTCACTGCCCCTCACAGAAACACTCTAAAGAACAGTCCTTAAACCTTGCCAAGGCAGCACAGTAGACAGGGATGCAGGTGATCCACCCCTGAGAAAGTGGGTGGGAGATCTATCCACACCCCTCATCTGTCATGTGGTAGCGTGGACCAGGGAGAGAAGAACTCCACTCCCCTGCCCCCCTTGACTTGTGTGTGGGTAGGAGAGCTGATTCTGGGGTCACGAGAGTAGGAGAATAGATGCAGTACCTCACCTAGGCAGCACAGTAGAGCTAACACTCTTAATTGGGCAGGAGATGGGGAGGTGATGGGTGGGAGATGTTTGTGCAGGTGAGTTGGCCTAGAATGTGTGAGATCAGGAGACCTGGCCCTGCTCCAAGGGGCTCTTTGCATTGGGTAAGCTAGCTGGGGCAGTGCTGGAGAGCTGGTCATGAAGATAAGGGAAAGCTATAATCCAGGTCCAGATCCAGGGCTATGAGTTAGCCCACCCCAACATCTTACCTCATGTATGATCTGCTGGAGTATGTCAAGGGGCCAGATAAGTAGATCCAAAACTACAGGATCTCCATGACACAGGACAACAGGATATCGAGGAGGAGTCCTAGTGAGGGCCCAATATCAATAGGGTAGCAGAAGCCAGATGTCATGAACAGGCCAACAATCCATTTCAAAGAGCATTTACAAGTAAAGATGTATGGACTAAAGGGTATACTGTGTGACTCACTGGGCAACACAAAATTTTCTTTTTAGGCTATACTTTGAAGGGCAGAGGTGAAGGGATGGGATGGCAGATGAGTGGGATTAGGATGAATGATGTAAAATCCATAAAGATTAAATGGTTAAAAAACAACAAGTCATTGGTCATTAATATCTCTAAATATTAATGGACTGAGTTGTAGAGAGGGAGGAGTAATGAGTAAAGCAGTCAAGACCAGGCTGGGGAAACCCACAGAAACAGCTGACCTGAGCAAGGGGGAGCTCATGGACTGCAGACTGGCAGCTAAAAAACCAGCATAGGACAAAACCAGGCCACCTAAACGTGGGTGTCAATTAGGAGGCCTGGGTAGTCTATGGGACCTCTGGTAGTGGATCAGTATTTATCCCTAGTGTATGAGTGGACTTTGGGAGCCCATTCCCCATAGAGGGATACTATCTCAGCCTAAATACATGGGGGAGGGCCTATGCCCTGCCCCAAATGATATGACAGACTTTGATGATTCTCTCATGGAAGGCCTCACCCTTTCTATGGAGCAGAAGAGGGATGGGATGGGGGTCAGTGGGGGGCATGGGAGGATGGGAGGGAGAGGGAACTGGGATTGATATATAAAATAATATTGTTTCTAATTTAAATTTTAAAAAGTAAAAGAAAAGTTAATGGACTCAATTCCCCCAATAAAACATGTAATTTTGTTTTCATTTAAAATATGTACAAAATGAAAAATAAGAATATTTCTTCATAAGCAGGCTGGAGCAAGTAGGTAAGGAATGTCATGTTGTCTTGAGCTGCACTCAAATCGACACCTTAATCATAGAGATGCTTTTGCATATCATGAAAACTCTAATTAAAATAAATAGAACACATAAAATGAAAAAAAAAAGAATGGCTGATAAAGTTTCAAAGTAGAAACCAGATTGTTTGCATTTACTTCAAGTTCCCAAGAAACAAGAATGATCAGGAATTCAAATGTGGATTGGCCAGCTAAAGAAAACATTGCTGGAAGATTCTACAGAAAGCATTATAGAAGGTTATTCTGGAATGGTCTCTCCAGGAGGCATCACTTCAGGCAGCCCACTCGCTCTTCTATCAACCAACCCAGGCCTTTTCAGTGCTTGGCTTGGCTCATGGCTACCTCACAGACTTAGCCAGTAACATGAAGTTCTTCCCTCATCTGTCTTCTTCAAGTCCCCTCACCTTGTCTTTCAGACTTTTCCCCCTTGACAAAGACTGATCCCTTCTACTTACAGGCTCTTGACTGGGGCATCCACAGATTGTAGTCAGGCTATTTCTTCTGGCCAGTTTGAACCCAAAAGGTTAATCAAAGATGATGACAAGCTAGGCTTCCCTTTACATAGCAAAGACATCCCTCTAAAAAGTGAGAAGCTCCATATGTTCTTACTAAGTTGTAGGATGAAGTCCTGTATTGTGGCTGACTAGAAGCAACCTTGACAATCGGTATTTCTGTCCTTCCCTCTCCCTGGATGAATTGGGGCCATTCCTCTGTGCTCTGCACATAGCAGGATTATACTCATCACACTATGCTGCTATGATCTGTTTTTATGCCTCTATCCACCACGTGTAAGACGTTTTTAAGAGCTTCCATTGTTCTGTTCATTTCTGTATTCTTTACCCTAACAACAGAGCCTGACACATAATAGATATTCAATGCATTTGTGCTTCTTTTACTAACTTCCATTGATGCCTGCAATAATTTGGAAAGCTGCCCTCTGCCCTCAGGGAAGTTATGTTTAATCTGACCACAATTATTACAACTGCAAATAACCATATTTAACTGACATGGGGGCTAACTGGGGTACCAAAAGTACTCTGAAGGTGGAAGATGTACAGACATGTTTCTAACAAACCAATGCCAATATCTCAAATAGACTGAGTTGAGTGATCATCCAGGGGTATGAGGATCCAGCATCAGCCAGAGGTGTGTGAAGCCCACCAGGCATCCAAGCACATTATAGTTTCCTTGGACATTCTGGATAAGGAGTAGCTCCTGGTGGAGGTGTGGTAGGTACTGTGACTCATAATGAATGCAGTTAGGTGCCCAAGGAGCCTTAAACATATAAATTCCTTCAAGATTTGTGCCTTATAAAACTGATACTACATGCTAGATAGCAGTTGGCTAACTAGTAGTAGAATGTTAGACCCTTAGGAAGGCTATTTAGAACAGGGAAACTTCTAGTAACTTTCATTGTCACGGAGGAGATAAGACAGGCTCATGTGGAAATTGGCACATAGATATCTTTCTAATCTCTTTCCTCTGAATTGCAAAAATTGGCAGAGAGGTAAGATCTACTGGGGACAGGGAACTTCAACTAGCCTGGCATCTGCTGGAAGGCTCATGCAGAACAGCTGGTAATTCTTGCCTGGTCTTGCTGACAACTTCATCTCTCAGTAGGGAGAGAAAGCAGTGAGGGGGAGCTGCTACTCAAGATTTGATTATGACCAGTAAAGAGGACACAGATGAGGATTTGTATATGGTATCCAACCAAAAGGACAGTGGGTATGCTGTTTCCCAAAGTTAATACTAAATGATAGGCCCTTGTTAAAAAAGAACATGACAAGCATCTCAATTCCTTTTTGTAAATGGATATGATATGGATAAATGAATGAAGACATTATCTTTTGCTGTACCCCCAGACACTAAAAAAGCAGCTTTCTGGAAGTTCAGAACAAGGAATTAAGACCTTGTAACCTGTGATTCGAAATCATAATGGAATTCTTTAATGGGATGGGCACTTCTAAGAGCTGAAGTTCAAATAAAATAATCATGAGTTATCCTGATAAAGAAAGGAGAAGGCAGCTAACAAAACCCATGGGGATCCATAAAAATCTCTTTGATGAACTCAGATTGAATAAAGACTTGTACAAAAGGCATAAGTAGGGAGCACAACTTAGAAGAAATCCAAAAGTCTACAAGGTCCTGGAATATCGATGAAGTGTTAACACTCAGTATGTATTTACTGTGTGTGGAGTGCATCTCTTAGCACTATTACATGTATTAAATCATTGATTCCCCAGAGAAACACAAAGTAGATATAATATTTAATCTTTATTTTTCAGGTTCTAAGAAACAAAGTGGTGACTGTCCCAAGGTGGGCGAAACCAATATGTAGCAAACTTGAAACTTGAATCTAAATAAGCTGGGCTTGGAGTTGGCATTCTTTTGAGAGGGAGGATTCTTTCTTGAGACAGGGTTTCTCTGTGTAGCCCTGGCTGACATTGGAGCTGGCTCTGTAGGCCAGGCCAGCCCTTGAGCTAACAGAGATCTGCCTGCCTCTGCCTCACAAGTGCTGGGGTTATAGGCTTGTGCTTCCAATGCCCAGCTGGGAGTTGATGTCCTTAATCCTTGCATTCTACCCTCACCCTGGCCCACAACTCCCAGAACACTGTGTTACAGGTAGGGGAGAATGCATAGATTGGGAGTGGGGGCAAGAGTTTCAAATAGCTTTTAAAGGAATATTCCAAGTAAAATGAAGAAGAAATAATGAGTGGTTATAGTGGTGGCAAAATGGAAACAGATGTCAAAGAAAGGGAAGACAGATCTATTAAACTCTTATTTTGTGTTGCCATTTTCTCCAAATAGAAGGCTTTTTAACTTGAGAAGGACAGGTTTAAAATTGTTGAAATCTTGGAGCCAAAGTACACAGAATAAATCTAGTTTCTACAGAACACTGGCTTCTTTGGGATCTTAGGAATATCATCTTATGAGAAAGAAAACAAGATCCATTTGTGCTTAAATTGCTGTATCAAACTAGAATACCCAATTTAAAAGGCACATAGGACAACCAACCTTTAAATCGATCTGTGTCCCCAAAAGACAACATAATTCTTTGCTTCCTTTTCTCCACATAGTCACCTAGGTTAGAGATTATGCTCAATTCCTGGTAGAATGTTTTGTACATAGTATGACATAATATTATTCAACCTGTGTTCAGAGGAGACGAAACCGATGATGTACAATGTAGGCTGTGCTTTGTGAAAGTCTCTTGATGGATGTGGGTTTGAGTCTTATTAATTGACACCACATGTGTACAGAAACACTTCATCATTTCTAATGTTCTGGCCTTACCTGTGTCTTCCTTGATCCTCACAGCACTCTTCAGAGGTAAATGTTCTTAACCCACTGGTTGGTCTAGATGGAAACAAACACACTAGCAGAGGTGCAATTGTTTTAAACCAAAGGCTCTTACTTGGTACCAAACTCCCTTCCAGTTCCTATCTACAAAGACCTGAAGAGAAATCATGCAGAAGAAGAGTGACATGTATTTGCTTGTCCATGTCTGAGCTCTAGAGTATATAGAAATTTCTAGAACCATGTTTCCAATGCAGCTAAGATGATGACATGTAAGGTTACTCTGTCAATGGAAAGATTTTTAAGTTCTTTAATTTTATGAACAAAATAATAATTACAAATAGGTTAGTGATCTTCCTACCTGAATTTCCACACCAGAGAAAAAATAGTTTGCCACTACATTGTATTTCTGCTTTTACATTTTGTTGTACCCAGGTTTAAACTAAAGAATCAAAAACTGGCAACAATCCACACACAATTATTTGAGAAACATTGGATTAGAGAGTTTTAAAGGTAGAGATTTTGCTGTTGTTGTAATTTTGACAATTGTACTACTCAAAATCATGTATTTCAGTACTTAATTATGCCTTTCTTTTATTTAGTAAATGTCTTAGAATCTTACTGAGTGCCAAATAATGTGCTGGGTTCTTTTCCCATTAGTTAACTTAACCCTACATGTAACTCTATGCAACAGACTTCTGACTTTACTTTCAATGACTACAGAGACTCGGGAAGTTTGGACTGTGATCTCTAACTACTATGTCTGTTCTCAATGACTGTCCTAGACTGGGTGTCTGTACCCTGTCTGCTTCTTTCGACTCCCACACAAACATTGAAAGTTCACCCCCTATATGAGAGTTTAACAAGTGAGCAGTTTAGGAAATAACTAGGAAGTAAAGGTTTGGGATTAGTTCCCCTATAGAAGAGACACCAGAGATTTCCTAGTTGTTGTCTATAAACCATTAAGGGTACAGTATTTTATTATTGCAGTCAGTCCAAACTAAGACAACCACTGCGTGCAAGCCTTCTGCTATTAAATATTAACAAACATTTCAAGTTTCTTTATAGACTCTGCATTCCTAGATGGTGGGTCTGTTCATTTTTCTTAGTTTCTGAAGCTCTCAACAGCAGCGTAAATGATTATTGAGTGTCCCCTGAATGTTTGTGGTAACTCATATGGTAATGTACATGGTAGCATAGCAGGCTGGGGGCTGACTGAGTCTCCCAGAAGATATCTGTTCACTCATAGTTTCACAGATTTAGACAGGAGAATTTTGAATCTGTGGACCTGTAAAACGATGCTCTAATTTAAATCCTTCAAACGCAGTGATGATGCTGGGGGAAGAGGCCACTGAGCTTGCCCCCATCTCCTCCTCTCAGAGCCAAGGAGAGCTGCAAGGAACTGTCTGGTCTTTTGTTTCCTGTGGTCTTTAAGCACCCAGTGGGGCCTGAGATACTGAAAGGGCTTTCCTTCTGGTTCTTCTTCAGCCCCAGCAACATTAAAAGTCTATTGGGAAGAATCCAGCATGAGCTGAACAGTAGGAAAAACCAGTTCCTTGAGAAAAGGTGAGTGGATTTAGTATAATGGTGATGAGGAAATTATTAAAAGGGCTCAGGAAGCTGAAGCTGGATTTCACAGTTTATGTTCATGTAATGCTCTTCATCCACTCACCATCTTTGAGTCAAAAAAGGTCTCACCATTGCACTGTCGCCTTCACAGTGAAAAAGCATGTCGCCCGCTGAGAACATCCAATCAGTGCAGCTGTTATTCTAGCATGAACAGGACAGATGTGAGCTAACAGCCCCCGCTGTGTGTTGTGGAGATGGAGTGCAAGTGTGCTTGCCAGAGCTCTCTTGAGCGCAGACTGGCCCTGCCACCTCTTGGCCAGTGCCCTGTGCTCCTGCATTCTTGTAAACAGTGCCCTTCCCACGGCACTGGCACACACTCAGCAAGTCCGGAATCGGGGTTCAGGAACCGGGGGCGGGTAAGAAGGCAATTGAGAAGCGCAAAATCTATCCATGACAACCTGAAGGTGGCAATAATTACATTTACTTGAAAACTGCTGGAGAATGAACTACTTGTTCTTATGTCAGTATGTAAACATATGCAAATATATGTAAATGATAGACCCTCTTAGCCATTTTCTCCATCTGGATGTGGCCCCTTGTGGTGAGGCCAGAAGCAAGTGGGCTCTGAGTGAGGGATTCTGTCCAGTCTTGCCCTGGAGCTCAGGGGAGAGCTTCTTTGTCCTTCTGTCCGTCTTCTACTCACCTGGGTAGGTTCACAATGGTACATACAGCTTGGCTTGACTCTTTTTGCTCTGAAGTGGAGAAGGCAGACTCCCTTTGCCTACCTCATTCCTACTGGCTGCCATCCCACTCCTCCCACACCACAGTGTGATAAAGACAGTATTTGATGCATTAAGGAACACAAAGGGAAACCTTCCATGTTTCTGGGCCTCAGCCATCTTCTGTACAAGAATGAACCTGATTCACTCAAAGCTCTCTCCCAGAAGGTCGCATCTGAATGTATAATGTGAACTAGAGCATTGGGGCTGTGCGTGCTATGACTCAGTGCCATCTGAAAGCAAAAGAAAGAAAGAGCAAGAGACTGGAAGTCTTTTTGGAACACAGACGTGGGTTCAGATCTCAGATTTTGAAGATTTCTAACAGTTTATTCTTGGGAAAGTTGCTTCACTTCTGACTGGAATGACCCATATTAATATACTCTTAATAGTAATATTCATGCAACATTTAAAATGTGTGCTGTGCCTAGCACTGGGCTAGGTTCTAGAAATCAAAAGACAAGAAAGCCACAGTGTCTGCCTAAGAATATTGAGGGAGCAATCCACAAGGACGGCAGTTACATGTGAATGCCAAAGTTGCTCCAGGAGCACACGGCAATCAAGCACACCTAATTCACCAACCCAGTCAGCAGGACACAGAGAAAGGGCTGTAGGTAAAGGGGATAGCCCAAGCTAAGTCTTGAGGAACAAGTAGGTCTTGTCTAGATAAAGGGAGCTGTTGAGAACTTTCTGGGACAGTTCTACCACACTGTGTCAAAACACAGAGGTTCCAAAGAAGGAGGCTTGTTTTCAAAGAATCATTTTCATCCATCATGTCTGGATATTAGCATGAAGGGCAAGGTGACAGAGGTCAGTCCAGGAGTTGGGCGTGGGGACCTTGGGCACTATGATAAATTTGGTCTTACTCTAGGATGATCAGAAGCCAGTGATCCTCAGGAATGTATTGAATTGATCGTCACAATCTTTTGTTTGTTTGTTTGTTTGTTTCATATTGCATGAGGGTGTCGGGTTCCCTGATCCCCCGGAACTGGAGTTACCAATAGTTGTGAGCTGCCATGTGGGATTTGAATCCAGTCTTCTGGAAGAGCAGCCAATGCTCTAAACCTCTAGGCCATCTCTCAGGCCCGTGATTGACACAGTCTAATGATTGCTTTGTCTGCAGGTGGAATTGTTTTAGAGTGAGTGGAACTGAAGCCTGGGAGGCCTGCAGAAGACTGGACTCTGCCCCAGAGAGGTTGCTATAATCCAAGCAGTGGTGGGAGTCCTTTTTAAACTCTACTGTGCAAAGGCATCACACAGGATCTTATCAAGGGGTAGATTCTGACTCGGCAGCACGACTGAGGCAGGGGTTTATAAGCCTGTATTTCCTGTAAGTTCCTAGGGGACACCCCTGTCAGTACTCACAGCCCACACTTGAGGCATTTACATTCTTTTTGCTAAATTGGGTCAAGTTCAGCTCCTGAGCAGGATCTTTCATCTAGTGATGATCCTGAGCCCACCTTCCTATACTAAATATCCTTCAAGGGATGGGAACCTCAGGACTTCTGGGCAGCATAGGATAATTTAAGATCTTTAAATAAGGTGAACAAGGGGGAGCTCTTGGACTTCAGATTGATGGCTGTGTGGAAAGCATGGGACTGACCCAGACCCCCTGAATGTGGGTGTCAATGAGGAGGCCTAGGTAATCTATGGGGCCTTGAGTAGTATTTATCCCTGGTGTACAAATAGACTTTGCGTACCCATGCCACAATGAGGGATGCTCTCTCAGCCAGGACTCTTGGGGGAGGCCTAGGCCCTGCCCCGGATGAAATGACAGTTACTGGAGATCCACCATGGAGGGCCTCATCCTCCCTGGTGATCTGAGTGGAGATTGGGTGGGGGATTGGGGGACCTGGTGGGGAGAGGGAGCTGGGATTGGCATGTGAAACAAGATTATTTCTAACCTAAATAAATAAAAATAAAAAAAAGGTTAGCATGATGAAGGGAATCACCGAGGGTCTATTGCTATTTGGCAGGACAGCAACATTTTATATGTTCTAAATAATGCTATAGTGTAGCCCAAACCAGTTCAAAAGTAGCAGCATGCCCAGATCCAAGTAGCCACCACTACCATCTTTCCACATCTGTTGGCTCCCATTTGAAAGGAACTCTTCCTTGTAGTTTGATACTAAACATTGTGTCAGATAGACTTGTAGCCCTGTGGTCATGAGTGGAGACCCCAGGACAACAGTAGAAGGGTAACTTCCAAAAGTTCATTTCCCATATGCTCATGTATTAAAAAAAGTATGTTTCAATGGAATGATCCCAAAAGATAGTAGGCATTTCCCCAATCACCTGCAGGGCAAACTGTTTTTTAATACTAATTACAGTATATTTCCTCCCAGCTGTAACTGATTTTACATCTTCAACATCTGTCAGCCCATTTAATCTTGACATCAGACCTGTGAGCTAAGTAGGGCACTGTCATTACTTTTCCCAGATAAGAAAACGAGAATTCAGGAGTAGGTGATACAGCACAGACTGCAGGACCCATACCCTCCACCTCTACCCAGCGTTTCAATTCAGCCACCTAACACTAGTACATTATGTATTTTCTCACAGAACAAAACTGACCTGTGGAATTTCCAATTAATGTCTGGTATCCTTAGAGAATTTTTTATTAAGTCCACAAAGCTTGTGTATCTTTCAATCTCCTTGTTTACATTTAGAATACCCAATGCAAGGCAAAGGGGGCTAAATGAATTTGGAAAGCAATTCTTGTGATCTCCAGCCTCTATCATTAATATTATTTACCGGGAATAGCTTCTTTTTATTTTATTTTTTTCTTGACTCTGTTTTAGAGTCTTTAAGACCCACCCTAGGTCTGGGAGGAGTGAAAGTTGAAGTGACAGTTTCTGAACACTAGAGGGCCCCCAGGCACCAGCAACACTTTTTCTGCAGTAATTTGTGCCAGGAATGGTTCCTACCTTTTGGAAAAATTCAGGTCAGGTCCACATCTGGCTAAGGATTCCCCCATCCTTCTATAAGCCAGGTACAGAGATCCAGCTCTGGATCAGATGCTTAATTCCAGAATCCAAACAGAGAATAAAATCAATGTGAGACCTGGGAATCTGAATTTTAAAAAATGCAGCTTCAGGAATGCCTGGACCCTGCCCTGAGTGAAATGACAGACTCTAGATATCCCCTATGTAGAAGGAAACAGCGATAGGGTGAGAGGCTGGGGGGGATGGTGGGGGGATGCGGGAGGAGGGGAGGGAGAGGGAACTGGGGTTGACATGTAAAACAAGCTATTTAAAATTAAAATAATAATAATAAAAGAAAAATGCAGCTTCATCTAGCTGTGTCATTTAACATATAGAGGGACCCAGGGCTCCTTTGTGCTAAGTAACCGGAATCAGAATATCTTTGGTTGAGTCAAGGATGCCATGAGTGAAAAAGCTCTCTTCAGGTGATCTGATCCTTGCTTTTGTGAGCTAGTTGTTAGAGCATTCTCATCGCCACACTAAGGACAGGGAACCCTGTGCTGCCTTCTGATTTTTCTCTTGCCCAACCTCAGTTTGAGCTCTTTCTGAACATAAAAATTATAGCATTAATTATTTCTGCCCCTTTGTTTTCTTCTTATTCACACTCTTACCAGCCCTCTCATCCTATAACATTTGGAATTTGTTTCTGTGCTTACACATTTAATATCTTCCCTTGATTTTGATCTCTAGACACCATAAGGTCGTGGCTCATATCTGGTCAGTTAATCACTAAAAAGAACATAAAGCAATATAGAGCCGTAGTCTTCTCATACATGTGTGAGTTGGGGAGGCTCCTCTCTCCCGGTCTGTCCTCTGCTTCTCCTTCCCCCTTCTTTCTTCCATCAGTAACAGTGTGACAACCCCTCTCTGTAGCATAGATTCTACCGTAAACTGCATTTCCTGAAGTTTATCCCTCATCATTCTCCCTGTTACTTCATCTCATCCACTATTTCCAGTTCTGAAGCTACACACCTCTCTTTTATTTTTTCCCACAGGCCAACTTTTCATTAAATTCAACACAGATAGGTGTTTTCTTGACTTCTACAGTGCAGTTCTTTCTTCCACATGCTCTAAGGCACTCCGTCAGACCATCCTTGCAGCCGAAGCATGGTCTCTTGTGTCATCATTATTCTGATCAGCATCTTTTAAGAGCTTTAATTTGCTAGTGGTCCTTTCAACACATGGAACCTGGATATGAGCCCTCCATTCTGCACACATCCTGTCAGGGCATGAGTGGCATCACACCCTCCCCTGTCCTGGATGCAGCATCGCCTAATGCAGTTGGAGACTGCATTAGCGTTTTGGCTGCCACACACACTATTGAATCATCCTTAGCTTGTAGCCAAGTGAAACCTCTAAGGTTTTTTTTTGTTTGGTTTTTGTTTTTAATATAAAGACTTTTGTTTGTTGATCCAGGTCTATTCCATTCTATTCTGTACAATGTGTGTTTTAAAGGCAGGTTTTCTATCCATCTCTATTAAATTTCATTTAATTCTTGCAAGTTTTGCTAACACAGTGTCCTTCATTTCGTCTACTCTTTTTACACTCCCCAGTACTTTCTGTGAGTTTCCCCCCATCAATCAGCTAAATCTGGGGAGGAAGCAGCGTCCCTCACCAAAGCTGGAAAGGCATGAAGGGGTGATCAGAACAAGGGAACCATGGCTGGCTTGGAAAGTTTCTAGGTTGAGAAAAATAATCAGTCCATTTCACCTTTCTCAGGTTACAGATAGAGTGAGCCAACTCATTTGCACTAAGCTTTTGTTCCAAGCTCCACACTCGTTCCTTCTGCTCTGTGTAGTTGGCTTCCAGAATCTACCACAACCACCTCAGAAAACTGCAAGACAGCAAATGTCCGTCTCTGGGTCTGCTCAGGAAAAATATGCCAGTGAGATAGGCACTGATGGGAGTTCTGAGGTCGGCCGTGAAGAAGAAACCTAGCTAAGAAGATCGTTCAGTGAAAGACTGAAAAGCCCTCATTAGGAAGGAAGGAAGGAAGAAAGGAAGGAAGGGACCAGATGGGTCAGAGAAGACAACATTGTTTATAACTGCAAATGTTCTTTCTGTATCTCCCAATAGCTCTCATGGCAGCTTGATGGGTACATTCTATAAACAAAGTTAAGTATACCTATTATATGCTTTAAAAGGTTAAAGTGACCCAGTGTCTAGAACATGGAAAAGATAAATTGCCCCCCAGAGAATGAGGGTCACCGAGAACGAAAGGTGAGGGAAGGACATAGAGTTTAGAGGTAGAGAAGGTGTAAGGCTTTTGGGAATGCTAAATTAAAATTAGTAGAGAAAACTAGGTGCAAGATACTATGTAGACCAAAATGACTTTTCTGGGAAATGAAGGCCCTTCCCTGAACTATGATGAAAACTGAGGAGGTGACTAGACTTTGACTATGATTTGGAATCAATGGAAGACTTCATGTCCAAGAACTTCAGGGAGTGTCCTGTAATTCACTTTTCCTCAAGTACAGAAGAAATATGACAGCCTTTCCCACCTTTTCCTGGCTGCCCCCAATCCTAGCAGTGCCCCCAAAAGAACCATAGTATTATTTGTTCATTGTGTGATTCAAGAAATGTAGTGAAGTCCTCTAGTTATGCCAGTCATGAATCGTCTCTGAAATAATTAAATAATTAAATAACAAGAGAAAAACACTTCGACCAACTCAGAGAAAGTAAGGGTTTGTTCTTGTTAGTTGTTTTTACAGATTTCTCCACCAATTATTTGCTTGTTTGTTTCTGTTCCTGTCAGCACTAGACAACTATGAACCCTCCAGTGTGGGAAACTATGCTTTATTCATATAAAGTTAACTCATTCGCTTCTGTGTTTATCAAATGTTTACTGATTTCGGATTGTGTTAATGCCAAGGCCCAGTACTCTTGGAACTCAATATCTACTAGTGGGAGGAAGGCCTGGATGGGAAGCAAACTGGTTAGACCAGTAAATGCATAACCAAGACAATGTTGATGTGGGATTCTTGTTGCTATGGAAACAGCATCAGCTGGGTGTGGTGGCTCATGCCTGGAATCCCAACTTCTCTTTCTATTAATTTGCCCAGAAAAACATTGCTGGAGGTGCATTGAGAGTGGCAGTCAATGACCAGGGCTTTGAAACTGGCTATAAAGGAGAAGGATGACTGAGAACACAGGGTGACTAAAGGCTTGGGAAGCTGAGGCAGGGGTATTTCCATGAGCACTTGCTGCTCTTGTAGAGGACCCAATTTTAGGTCATAGCTTGCAACCAACAATAACTCCAGCTCCAAAGAATGAGCCACCCTCTTCTGACCTCCACCTGTGCAGACATCCATATCACCACATGCACACAGAAATAAAACTAAAGTAAACCAGAAGGAGAGAGATGCAACCCAAGAGAATTGGTACAGAAAACATGAGCTCCATGAGCGAGCTAGAGCTGTATCCCTTTGGATGCCAGGTCAGATGTGAAGGAGTTGGTGTTTGTTTTGAGACCTCAAGGATTAGGGAATGTCAGTCACACAAAGAGCACAGGAAAGAGAGTTCTGGCAAATATATATGAGATAGGCATGCAGAAGTAACTTGCCTATTCAAAGAATTGAGAAACTGCCATTAAGAATAAAACTTCAAGGACAAGAGGAAAAGCCAAGTCACAGACTAACAAGTGATATCCTAAGACAGTGGGCACTGTGCTAGCCATGAACTATAAGAGCAGTTGAGACAGTTGGCACTGTGATAGCCCTGAACTATAGGAGCAGTTGAGACAGTGGGCACTGTGATAGCCCTGAACTATAAGAACAGTTGAGACAGTGGGCACTGTGATAGCCCTGAACTATAAGAACAGTTGAGACAGTGGGCACTGTGCTAGCCATGAACTATAAGAGCAGTTCAGACAGTGGGCATTGTGCTAGCCATGAACTATAAGAGCATAAGAGTGGTATGGAGGAACTAAATCCCGACTTTGTGGTATGGTAGTATTGTTCTTAAAAACAGACTCTGTGAATTTCATGGGACTTTCTAAGATGTGTACTCTTTCTGTCTCCCACAATATTGCTTGATTTCGAGGGGAACACAAGACACATTCTATTAGAAAGACTGGAGACACAAAGGGTGCAGCTTAGAGCCATGTGGAATATTTTTTCCAGCACCCAGAAAACTACTTAAGAAATTTATGCAAATAATCATCCTTGACCGGGGAGACAAGGTGGTGACTTGAGACCCTGTGTGGGTATCTTTGGGCATAAGCAGCTTTAGGTGCCCCAAATGTGCTAAAGAAGTGCAAGGCAAAGTAGCAAGTAGCGGAAATGAGGGGGAAGTTGGTGCTCTCGTGTTAGGAATCAAATTAGCAAACAACTAGACAAGGAATGAGCAATGCCTGAGAATTATAGGACTTAATCCTGTCATGTATTTAGAAGTATGGAAAGCATATTCTAAATATAAAAGTAACACAAAGATGCCTGATCTCCTGCAACAATGTGCTGCCCCCAAATCTTCCTAAACCAAATATCTGGGAGTTCTGTTTTGAGACTCCCTCTTTCCTTCATCCAATGATTATAGAAGAGATAAAAAACCAACCAGAATTTTCTTCTGAACTGATTTTTAAAAAATACCACCACCCCCTGTATGCTCCATACCTCTCCCACCCAAATCTCCTAAATGTCTAGATGATGATTTGAAGACACTTGGACTTTTTAATTAACCTAAACAGCCATGTTCATCTGCAAGGTGCATTATTGTTAATTAAAACTGTGATTCTCCTCGTGCCCAGACGGAGGACTGCTGTTGTCAGAATAATTAGATAGCATAGGATGGTTTTCATGCAAATTCCTGGCAATTAGAGTTGGCGATGAATTGGGTTTGAAATCCCAGTGAAGTTCTCAGTGAGAATTCCTTGGAGGCTGCAGAAGAAAGGTGTTGGGAGTCAGGGAAGGAGAGTAGAGGCATAGTGGCAGATGAAAGGATTTAGGAAACACACATTTGTTTCCTAAATCCTCTAGGGTGTGGGGCTGAGCCAGAAATGAGAGAATTATAAGCATCAATGCAATGTTCAAACTTTCCTCAAGAAAAAAGAAATCTCCCCTTATTGTAAATTGACCCTCCCCAGGGCTTTATGCATTCCCAGGAGCTTGTTTTCCTGACTCTCATCTTTTTGAGAGAAGTTTTTTTTTCCTTAGCCAGGAGGCCCAATAACTCATATGCAGCTAAAATCCCTGCCAACCCTTAGATTAAATTCTAAGGAAACAGGATTTGTATTCCTGAAGGGTTGCACAAAAGGTGCCAAATTCCCACCCAATTTAGAGTAGTTAGTGGTACCCATTGGGTTAAATGGGTTTGAATAGCGGATCCCCAAGGAAAACTTCGTGAGTTGGCTGAGGTCAGAGTTAGACATAAGGATGAACTGTCTAGCTGTAGTACACACAATGGCAGGGAAAGGGCAGTTCCAAAGGGCCTGGAGCAAGACAGCAAAGGTGGAGGAGGGGGATGAGGAGGAGATAACTTTAAATGTTCTTGTTTCTAACCCACTGTGACCTCTTATCAGTTGCTGGCTTCTGTTTCTGCCATGCCTTTGCAACAGATGTGATAGCTGTCAGCTATCACTAGGACTTTCTCAACCCCAACTGAGCTAGGAGGGGTATCTAGCTGGGAGTATAAGAACAAGGAAGAGCAGATAGCCCCAGAGGTGTTAGGTAAAGTTTCCCATGAGCATTGGATGACTCAAGGAGCCAAACAGTCTTACCACCCCTTAAACTAGGTCAGTCTCTAAATCCAGTCCCTTGTAATAGAGGAAAGCAACATCTGGAACTATTGCAAGAGCAGTTGGAGATGAGATTCTAGGGCTGTGTGTGTGTGTGTGTGTGTGTGTGTGTGTGTGTGTGTGTGTGTGTGCGCGCGCGCGCGCGCGCGCGTGCGTGTTGTGAAAAATGCAACTGGAAAAGAAATAGAAAACGAAAACACCAGGACACAGTCATCCGTACTATGGCTGGAGACCTGAGCATAATTTAGGATTGTAAATTATTTCCTTTTTCCTCACTTTATTTCTCTTCCTTTATGTTTCAGAATGTCTCCCGCGTCTCAATCGGTCCCACAATCCCGCCTTTCAATTTATGATGCACCAATCAGGAACTAAACCTGGTGGTTGCTAAGAGACCAGAGGAGGGAGATTTAGTGTCTTTGTCAAGGCACCCACCAAGGAAAATTCCTTGATCCTTTTGCACCCTCCAGCCTAGGATGTTTTAAGTCACCCCCCCCCCCCGACCCTCTGCTGCACTTCCCTCTCAATCCTTAAACCCAGAACATTATCCATAGACATGTTAGGGAAAAAGACAGTAGAGAGCATCTTTGAAAGCATGGAAAGACTTAAGTAGATTCAGAATGATTTGAAGTACCCACTAAAGTTTTCCTAGGTGGGCTTAAGGTGGGTTGCAGGGAGAAATCTGTGGTCTTTTCAGGTAGCGGGTGAAATTGTGGCTGGCAGGATGTGATGAGTCTTGCTTGCTGTCCATCTAATCACTATCAAGCTTTGTGAAGCAGGTCATGAAGACAACCTTTCCAAGTCGCAAGAAACAGACAGAGAAGCAGGCAAGTGTGGGGGAAAGATGTCCTAGGTTACTGGATGGACAAGAAAAGGAGAAAAAGACTAGTGTGAGATAAAGGCATCTTTTGAGAGCTGGGCTTTGAAAGGGAATCTTGGACAATTTGAGCCTCAAGATGGATTGGATCAGGGTGTCTCCCTTTCAGTTGCTTCACCATTTCTACCTTCATGATCTTTTTCTTCTATCACCACACACAGGAATGCTGGGTATAAACAGCATGGTGAATGAGCTTACCGAATAAGGATTTCTGCCCTCACACCCTGAATAGGTGCAGCAGTAAGTTAGGAAGAGGTTTGTGCACACACATGGCATGTGTACTGCAGATACTGACTGAGGTGTTAGCTCATGCATAGACACGTTTCACTGCATGCGTGCATCTATTGTAACATGAATGCTATGGGTCCTAACAGATTGAGAGACAGATGTATAGACACATTCACAGAAAAAGGAAGAGAGAGAGAGAGAGAGAGAGAGAGAGAGAGAGAGAGAGAGAGAAGGAGGAATAAGGGTCATGATGAAGAACAAACCTGCAAGAATACACACACACACACACTCACATTCAGTCAAGCACACATGCATTCACAGAGAGAGAGAGACAAGCATAAAGAGGAATCAAGGTCATGGTAACAGGAAAGAAACCTTCAAGTGTGCAAACATGCATGCAGAGAAGTGGAGAGGGGAAGGGAGGAAGGAGTGGAGAGGGAGGGAGAGGGAGGTAGTGAGGAGAGAGAGAGGTGGGAAGACTGGAGGAGGAGTCCAGGTCATGATGAAGAATTAACTTGTGAAAGACCTCCAAAGAAGCAACATTTTGCACTCTCTTGGGATATGCCCTAGACTAGGCTATGGTAACATTATTGGCTAATGTGACTGCAGCCCTAACAGGGTAGCTGTTCCCCAGTCTTCCCAATGTCCCTGAGCATGCTTCTTTCATTTCTTACCACCACTCTGACCTCCAAACAAAGCCAGAGAGGACAAAGAAGAGACGGCTTACCTGAATGGGTCAGACAGGGGAGCAGCACTATTGTTTTGGGCTTTCTCTCTGCCATTCACCTCTGCCCTCACCGCCACGCCCCTCCCTGGGTTTCTATGCCAATTCCACTTATTCTCTGAACTGGCTTCTCTTTCTTTTGCTTGCTAAGCCTTGCCTTCTTGTTTGGAGAGTTCCTCTTCTCCATTCATGCTATTGTTTCTCTTTTCTGTTCCCACAAGAAGACAGTAATCACTCACCTCAAGAGAACATCTGTATTTCCCGAGGATGTTTATCCTCCATCTCTTTGTTCCAGAACAACTCTAGAAACAGGAAAGTCAGACATGCTTTGCCCTCCCTTTCTCTCCATGGTCTTCCTCCTTCTCTTTAACTTCAAATGAAATAAGAAAACACCCGCTTCATAAAAGCAGTATAGATTTTAATTTAGGTTGACATGTGAGGAAAGAACTAGGATTTAATTGCAAAGGCATCCGTGTGAGAAGACTGTCTTACAGGGAGGGAGAGAGAAAGCAAGGATCTACGGGTGGTCTGGTGGCAGAACAGGGCCAGGAGCAAGGGTGTAGCCACACAGTGCAATACAGCCAGGGCTTCTGCCAGGTTCAGCATCACATCTAGAATCTGCTGGGATGGACACGATTGCAGAAGCACTATTTTGGACCTCACCAAGACATCAAATATAAGAACCATCCCATGAGGCCACCAAAAAATGAACCAGATCCACAGGACACTAACCCAGGGGCCTGGTCCCTTGCCCAATGCCTTCTTCATCCCCTTGGCTACCAAAAGAACCAGTGGTAACACAGTGAAGATGATAAAACAGATTGCAGAATGTGTGGACTTCAAAGCTTCCAGGTCCTTGTTGGATGCGAGGGTACAGAGGCCATTGTAAACGTCACTGGCCAAGGTGACCGGCAGCCCTAACAGGAGAGCTGCTCCCCAAAGTCCTACAGTGAGTCCCAAGGTGAGTCTTCGGATTTGGCCTATACCCAGTCTGGGGTTCAGGCAGGCATAGCACCCGATCAGCAGAGCCTGGGCAAAAGCTGAAGTATACCAGATCCAGTAGCCTAGGAAACACAGGCCTGTGTTGTGGGCAGTGTTTAACCCTGGTGCCAGGACAGGCACTGCAAAGCTGAAGAGGGCACTGCCTACTGCCAACTGTGCCAGAATAGGCCAGCTGGGGCAGATCTGCCAGTGGGAGAGAGGCTTGAGGATTGCGAAGAGGACGGCACCACTTGCCAGCACGCCCAGGACACTGGTGAGGATGAAGAAAGGCAGTGAAGAATTGTCAAGGAGATTACAGGAGTGGCACGGAGCAGCCGCTTCAATGTGGTAGTTGTCCATTAATTCGTCGGTGGTGTTATAATCATATGAATAATTCAAATATTCAAAAGCGAACTGAGTTCCGTTCTGGTCTAGTGAGAAGGAGGTTTCCACCTACAGGGCACACCCAGAAGGGACAGTCCATCAGGGAGGGCATCTAGAACATCAGTGAAGAGGCTGGGGTACACTTGGGTTTGGAGAACAGGGCATCTGTCTACAGGTGGATACAGCGGGCATGGTGGAAAGGGAAGCTGAGGAACCTGCATGGTCAGAGCCACAGAGAAGTCTTCTCAGAGCTCAGTAGAGACTTAGAAGAGCAGAAGGATGGAGGGAAATGAGGAGAAAGCTGCATAGGACTGGAGAGAGGGCAAGGAAGGTGGAGACAGGAAAGTGAGGTAAGGAAAGAAAGGGAAAATACTTTTGAAATGGAGAACAAGAAACGCAGGGATAAGGAATGGTCAAAATAGGGAAGAGCATAAAATCCAGAGAAGTAAGTAGAAGGAATGGGGCAACGGGACACAGGCAAGGGTTGTGGGGCATGGCCCCCACACTCACCGGGTGCAGACAGTTCCCCATGGCACTGCAGGCTCAGGGCAGGCAGACTACAGGACCAGGACTATGTCAGCAGCTGTGACTCCAAGATAAGTGCCTGGGGCTAATGAATACTCTCAGGATCCGGGCAGAGCCAAGACATGTGTGTGGGTCACACTCAGGAAGCTCTGCCCAAGGCCTATTGCTTATTTAAATCTTAGGCTAACACATGATACTGTCCCGGGACTTCCTGTTTTGAAGTTGGATTTGGCTGATCAGAATGGCTTTGGGAAAGTAACATGGTGAGAGCCACAAAGGGGTAATTTTCCCAAAGGTGATAAGGAAGGAGTCAGTAAGCTTTCCAGCAAGGGAGGATCCTTCAGGAACAAGGAAGGATGGGGGGCCAGGGGTGACATATGAAGCAGAGATAAGAGAGAGGTTCTGGGAAGTTGGAGTGACTGGGCATCTGATGACTCTCTCTGTTCTCTATTCCTTTGAATGAAATCCAAGGCAAGAGTTCAAAAGTTCCCGGGTTTGCAGGGAAAGTGTGCTGATGGCATTTGCTATTGGCTTCTTCTAGACTGAGAATATGCATTTAAATGGAGGCCTTTTGTTTGTGGTAGAGCAGCAGTGGAATGTACCTGCTTATCTGTTGTCCCTAGTTGGGTGTCCCTATCTGAGCGCTAGCTGTTGGGTGATGCCTGGGTGTGTGCTTTGCTATCTAGAGGTATGTGTACTTCAGCAGAAGAGGGATAGAAGGCTTGGAGGCCTGTCAAGGCTGTGTATTGACTCTCCTTCAGGGAGCAATTGGGCATTTGCCTTACCACCTATGGACTCAATGAATGCATCTCTCACAACAAGCAGAACACATGGTGTGACACATTGAAATAGGCTCCGAGGGACCAAGGGACAGCATACTTTAATGTAAGACTGTAGCCCACTGGATAATCTCTATTCATGTTGTTGTGAGACATACAGACTGTGAGAATGCTTCATTGGCTTATCAACTTAGCAATAAGTGAAGTTTCTGATGGGAGGTAGAATTGTTATTTCTCTGGCTAGGAGAAATACGGGATACATGTTTAGCCGGTGGATTCCCACTAATCACCTCAGACTGGAGTGCAGAAGGATGGGTACCCAGGTTAAATTTCATGTTGAACAGGAAGGAGCTAGAAAAGGGAGTTTGACAAAAAAAAAAAAAAACTAGTGAAGCTCTCTTTCCTAGATGGTGTTGGTGGGGTCTTTACCCTCATCATGGTGTTGGCCAACATTGCTGGGCAGGGGGTAACAGGGTAGCAGCGGGATGCCATGCTTCAAATCCAAATGTTCTCTGGAAAGCAAATGACTCAGACACTCTCTCCCTTGATTCCACACACAGATGCTCTGAGAGAGTGGCATAGCAAGGATGCTGTACCCTTTGAGGGCCAGGGGCCAGGGACATGAGGACAGCCCTTATTTACATGCAGCCCAGCCAGAGGTGAGAACAGCAGAAAGGAGGCAGCCTGACCACACGGATAATCCAGATATATTGAGGGAGGTCCCTCTGAGATTAGCACAGGAGAGTTAGAAAGATTATAAAGATACACGATCCCCTCTCTGCTCCCTTTCCCCGCCCCCGCCCCCACCCACAGACAGACACACACAGCACAACGGCCCTTCTCCCCCCCCGCCCGCCCGGTACAAATATGGCTTCTGTGTAATATGGACAGAGTGGTTCAGCTCAAAGTGGAAAAGTCGTTTTCCCAAAAGCGGGTGCTGGGAGATGAGGAGCCTGAACACGCCTGGGGCCCAGGGCTCCCTTGCTGCTATAAGAGGAGAATCCCTGGCGTAAGCGGGGGGGCTGCCTGGGATGCCCAGGACCCTAACCAGGTGCTGGAAGATTCACGAAAAGTATTACCTGAACTGAAGGAGTAGGCAGGCCTGCTGGGTTGCAGCTGCCCCATTTTGCACACCTGTTGTCAGAGCAGGGAGGACATGCTGGAGGAGGGGGAAAGTGATGCCAAGAGCATCTGGGTCTGAGGGACAGGCCAGCCAGGACGGAAAGGGTGAGCAATCTCATCTCCACAGCAACCAGCTTGGCCATGGAAGGAAGACAGTAAACCAAAAACTCTGATGGGGACCTAGTCCTCTAGTCACTGGGTACAGAGGATGGGAATCCAGAGTCAGTGCCAGGGAGAGACTTGAGGGGTGCATAGCAGAGGCTGTGGCCCTGGCTCCATGGCTCAGAGATGGGAGGTCCAGGGAAGGGTGGTGAATGTGTAGTGTTTCAGAGGGACAAAATACACAGCCGGGCAAAGCACATTCTGGAGCTCCCCCCTCAGATAGGCATCAAGAGTCGTTTGGAAATGACTAGCACGGGGCAGTCCCCCTAGATGAGGTACAAACCCTGACTAGAAGCCATCCACTCCCAAAGCCCATCTCGAGCCTCACATGTTCCGTGCCCTGTCTGTCACCCACTCAAGACCCCTGGTCCTTGTCTTCGATCCCTTTTCTTCTTGCTCACACAAACACACATGTACACACACCCATGCATACTTACACACACAAACACACACACGTGCACAGAGTTCACATTATTCCCTCGGTTTGGGCAGGAAACAGCTCACTGCAGCGAAGCTCCTTTTAGTAATTTTGTTGTCATGTCTGCCTGGCTGCTGAGGGAGGAGGGACTGAGGGATGGCGCGGGGAACAGGAGAGGGCACAGGGTGACACAGGGTGGAGGAGTAGTTGCTGAGCAATGCCATGAGAGGAGCGGTTGCCGTGCAACAGTCCAGGGTCTTGGGTAAGAGTGAGGGGCCCCTCCGAGGAGGGAGAAGCAGACGCTGTCCAGCCCAGAAGCAGTACTCTTCCACAACTGCTGGAGCTGGGAGAGAAAACCGAGCTCTGCAGACCCCCAAGGGCCGATTCTGTGAAAAGAGCCTGGCTTCATTCATCACGTGAGGGCAACGGATGGGCAGGGTCATGTCCTTCACCCCCTCTCTGGAAATCTACTCTCTCTCTCTGGGGGGGCATGTTGAAGCCCTGGATCCCTGTGGGGCTGCATGCCATCTTCAGTTCACATCTTCTGGAGGACTCTCTCCTACTCATCCCTTTCTTATGTAATGGAAGATGGGTGTCGTCCTGACACCTGTCTCCCTGTCTGTAGCTCACAATACATGGCTGGCAGAGGTAGAGCCACCACTATCCCCTGCTTCCAAACCCAGGGTCCCCGGAGACGCCTGGGAGTCTGACCCGCTGTGAAAATGGAAGGAGGGCTGTGTTAAGCCCCCACCTGCAAACCAGCCCTGCTCCTCCTTCATTTCTCATCCCTCCAACTTCCTTCTCCGAACATTGCAGATTTGCTGCTCTCCTCACCCCCATGGCTCCCGCCTCTCCAGCCTTGGAGACGGATTTGATTTGGGATTGTTACAAAAATAATAATAACCCAAACGCAGAGAAGCCACGGAAAGGGCTGAGGGCGACCCACCCCTCCCCCCCGCCCTCCTCCCCCCCATTCCAAACCGAGTACAAAACCGCACCCAAAGCAGACATTCTGTACAGGGGGCTGGGTGGGCTGGGGAGCAAGCGGGAGGGGCGGCCCTGGGGTCGCTCTGTACAAGTCCAGGTTGGTGACAGCCCAGCAGTCCCCATGGGGCCCCCGAGGGGCGCAGGAGGTGAGTGGGTGCCCCTAGATGAAATATTCCTTCTTGTCATCCCCGCCTGACTGCCCGCCTTCCGCGTTGATGATGGCCGTATCCGCATCTGGAGCGTCGTCGGAGCCCTTGGCTTCATGTGTCAGGTAGGTTCCTGTGTGGAGACAGAAGCTCCTCTGTTCAGAAGCTTCTCAGCCTCCGAAGGCCACCCTGCCCACTTTCCTCCACACCCACTCACACGTTGCTCATCTCGTCTCTCTCTTGCCTAGAGCTTTCTTCCACCCCACCTTCTCTAATTTGCATTTTGCTGCCAACATCCCTCACCTGACCACACCCCCATGAATAATGAATCCTACCCTTAACTAAAATCTCATTTATAATGTAGGCAAGGGATGAAAGAGGTGGTGTGTGTGTGTGTGTGTGTGTGTGTGTGTGTGTGTGTGTGTGTGTGTGCACATGTAGTGGAGCTATGACTTGGGCATGACCAGTCTAGGAAGTTAGGCTGCTGGCTGCATGTAACAACAGAATAGAAGAGAAAGTAAAACGAAGAGAAAAGATATGGATGAGGAAGGAGATCAAAGAAAGAAAGGGAAGCTGAACAGATGGAATAGAGGAGAAGAGGAAGAAGGAAGGGGCTAGAGACTGGTTTGCAGGGCCCAAAGGCAGAGCAGGAGGAGCAGCTGACTGAGTGGGCAGGTCTGATTGTACTTGGATATTTACCAAGTGATCAGGCTTGACTGTGGGGTTGCTGTTGCTCGGTGATCACAGCACTGGCATTGCAGGGGTTGGCTGTATGTCTTTCTCCGACAGCCTTAGGGGGTGAATGAGTCAACAGGGCCCTGTCTGAAGTTCTGTTGCTGTCTGTCCTTCCCTGACTGATCTCCCCACCCACCCAAGTCCTCTTGATGCCTCTGACCTTTGTGCCGGATCAAATAGTGTCCGAGGAAGATGAGCAGAATGAGCAACAGGAAGACAATGAAAGCCACAATCCCTCCGATGATGGCGTGGTAGGTACTGGAGGATGAGGGCACAGGACTGGGGTCTGCAAGGAGGACAGGCACACAGTGAGAACTGGGGAGGAGAGGACTTGCCACTCATGTGATGATTTGTCCCTGGATAATCTCACAGAATAGACGTCAACATCAGGAGAACCCAGGAGGTACATGTAAGCACAGGGGACATGCCTTAGTCTGTGCTCATGTGAGTATCACCACGATGGCAATGTAGTAATTGTTTAAGAAAATGGATTTATCTATCAGGCAATAAAACAGCTCTCACTCTACTATGCAAGTTGCTCTTTTGGTACCAAAGCTTGACCTTAGTGAGAGATAATTGCTTTAATGCCTATGACCATTATTGAAATTCTCCTTCTTCCTTCTTCTCCACCCCCATTTGCCCCCCCCACCGTCTCTCACACACACAGATACATTTATGTTTCCTTGTTCTTTGACTGTCTCCCATGTTTCTTTGTCACTTTTCCAGTCTTAAGATCAGATGGGGAAGAAACAGTGAAAATTGATGGATCTGAGGGCAGTTGGAAAGCACCTTACAAAGAAAATGCTAGACTGTGCCGCCCTGTATAAGACTTGTAAATTTCCCTAAAGAGCAAAGTTATAGTCTGAGAGGAATTAGAAAACCATCTACCTTATTTAGAATGAGCCCAGGACCTCATGCTACCCTAGCATCCTTATCCCAGCCTGGGCTATGACCTATACAACTTCCTTATCACAAAACATTTGACATCTCCACTCCCAGATGCTTCAATTCTTCTTTCTTGACCACCCTAGTGTAATGCTCTTTAAATACTCTGCTCTTTTTCTTTGGTAATTCTTTCTTGTCAAGGAAGATGAGTGATTCAGTAAAACCCAATCTTCTGACCCATCCAAGGAAGGAGGCCTAGGGTTTCCTCACTACTTTGATATAATCCAAAGGTTTTTGCACAAGACTGGTTTGATTTGTCTCTCCCACGATGGCTAGTGTTCCCTCCAATCACTATACAAAATTCACCATCCATAATAGGTGTGGACTGATTTCGTAGTGGAACCTGGACCAAGAATGTCAATACAAACGCTAACCTTGCTCAGAAACCCAAATGTCTGTGGACAAGTGCACACGCCGAGGACAGTTCTGATGTCTCTATACTAGTCCCGGCTATAACTCCCCTCCAGGGACTCAGCTCGAGTCCTGCAGCTTCATTAACTCCTGTACTTTTTTTCTTCCCTATCTTAGGTTTCCTCAGGTTTGACTGGGCCAGCTTTTCAGCTCCTTGACTTTCTATGCCTTGTTTGAAAAGGAAACATTTGTGCCTTTTTAAAAAATGGTCTTCTTGGAAAGGAGGTAGAGGATGGCCCCAGGAGTTCCATGATGGGACAGATGTGTTGACACGATTTAGGGGAAGATGAGTGAAATGGCCCACTGTGAAAAATCGATCCTGGATATTTACTCTGGAATCTGTAGATGTAAAAAGTTCTTGGAGAAACACAGTCTTCCACTGTCAAAATGACCTCTGGGATTCTCAATAACCACCCTCTGTCTCCTGGTGTAAGTACCTTTCATTTCATTCCTGGCAAGTCTTTCATTCCTGAAGAGGCTGCAGTAACTCCTTCCACCACCAGGCGTCAGCACTGGCAGCAAACACTAGTCAATCTAGGCCTCCTTAGCTTTCTATCCCAGGGCAGAAGGATCAACAGGATACCAACTGCCGGCACATAAACTTTCTTTCACTGTCAGCCAGCATCAGAAATGGTCTGGAGAGATCCAGGGGCTGAGCCTAGATTTCAGTGCCTTGTAGCTCTCAGAATCTTATTCTAGCCCTGGTGTTGTACCGAGGTGATCCCAGCAGTGAGAGGTTGACTCAGGACTCCTAACCACCAATGTAAACATTCTGGTCCCAAGCACTTAGGCCTCTTTCTCATCCCTGGGATCCTGGGTATTAGGCACCCCATTCTCTGCCTTACTGGGTATTTCAAATGAGGAAAGACCCCAAAGTTTCTCCAACACTTCCCCTATTCTGCTCCTAGGATTTCAATGCCATTGGTGTCTTAAAAACAAGAAAAAGATTTCCCCACCAGCTCCCTCTAAAGACACCTCTGTCCTAGCCTGTCATTTCCCTTGAAGTTGGGTTTAAATGTATATTGTGTGTGTGTATACATACATATGTATATATACATACATATGTACATGTGCAAATGTGCATGTGTGTGCTAATGTCCATAAATGTCTGTGTACTAACTGTAGAGGACAGAGAATTCCATCCACCTGACTCTTTGAGACAAAGTCATGGTCATCTCTCACTAGCCGAGAGCTCATCCAAGTAGGATAGACTATCTCTGTCTCCCCAGCACGGGGATTACAAATGTTAGCTACCACATCTCTTTCTGTTTTGCTCCAACTGGCTGATACTTTACTGACTAACCTAATATTCTAGGCGTCTGTTGGGTCCAATTTTTGAGAATTTCAGAAAGAGGAAATCTCTTGTTCCTTTGGAAGGTGAAGCACTGAAAAAGAGATCTGAACTATCTCTCGGCATAGTGCATGCTTGTTTCTTTTATTCTTTGCCAAACTATAATGCACACAGAGTCCTTAGGAAGGGGAACTGGTGGCAGCGGTGTACATGTCATATCTAGTCCTAGGAGGACGGCCCTCAAGAGAGGCCTCTAAATGAAGCTGATATTCTCCCCATCAGGTGACAGATGGTTCCAAAGGAGCCACTGCCTACAGGCAGAGACAGTGGGAACCCATCTTTCTATTGAATTACCATTGCTACACATTGCTAGGGCCGAAAGGCAGTGCTTTCCAGTAGTGAGCATTTTCCATCCACCCTACTGCTACTCAAGGGTAGGGGGGTTGCCATCGGAAAACCAAGAGATGGCCAAAGAATGGAGATGTTGGAGGAGAGAAGCCAAAGAGACTCACCATTGACATTGAGGGTGAAGTAGGCTGTGTAGCTGCCCATGTTGCTGGTGGCTGTACAGCCATAGGTGCCACTGTCACTCTTGTTCAGGAAGGGGAAGATGAGAGCACTCTCTTGGGTCATCTTCAGAGGTGGCTCGCTGCCTTCCTTCACCCACAGGTACTGCTGGGGGCTGTTGATAGAGCAAGATGGGAAGTGATCAGGAAGGCCTGGACCAAAGGCTAGAGGAATTAAAACCAGACTGGTAACAGGGAAGTGAGAAACTGCATGGTGTCTTTTAAGATGCTGTATGGGCCAGAGGGTGGGTGTTGGTGGGGGTGTGGAAGCATCAGTCTTGAGTACGATTTAGAGAAGGTAGAAGTGTTTTGATCCGTGTCTTACTGGACCTCACTTCCATTGCTTTGCAGTAAAAATAAAGGAGAGGTGCCGTTGTGGAGTTAGGGGAGTAGGAGGCATGTCCCCCCCCATGGGTACCCAGGGTATGGGGGCTATCTGAGTGTAGAAGACTCTTCTTACACTGGATTGCCACGCCCCTCACAATGTAACAACAGCTTCTGGCCTTCCCGGGGATGTGCAGGCTCTGGTCTAATCAAGGCTGTCGGAGTGTCTGTGGAGAAGTACAGGATGTCAGCGCCAAACTCCCCACTCTGCAAAGGAGATCCCTAGAACCTTGCAATCACCTAGTTACGTGCTACAGAGTCTATCTCCTGAAGTCCCAGAAGTCTGAGACCCTGTGAACAAGCCCTTCTTCCTCCCAGCTCTTGTGGACACGGACTGTGAGTGTCACTGGCGGAGAGCAACCTGGTGTATCTCAACCTCTGAGTGATGGCATTCCAGCAGGCCTGTCCTTGGGGAGACCTATGGAATGTCTTAGCAGAGCTGAGGAGAACCCATGGTTTATTCATGCCTAGCAAACTGCCTGGCACATAGACAGTACCTAATACACATTTTTAAAGGAACAAAGAAAGTGAACTTGACACTGAGTCCACAACCTCTCAATTCTGGCTGCTCTGTGAGCAAGCCGAGGAGTGAAAGCGATGCATGAACACAAAACCTCCCTTAGAACGGTCAGTCCAAACGTAGAATGAGTATAGAAACAGCAAAGGGTGGGGAGCAGATTTTGGCTGGGAAAAAAAGAGACCTGAGACAATATGGATGGCTCTGTGAGGGAATAGTGACATCTGTCATTGATGCCAAAAGGCTGTTTAGGAGGCTGGGTCCAGATGGCGGCTTAGAACAATGTGACCAGATGCTGGTTTGGAACCACAGATAAAGAGGAAGCACTACCCCTAAGGACAGAGCCAACCGTAACAAGCAGTTAATGAACATGCTTCCGTTGAATCATACAGGACAAAGAGAGGTAGGTCAGGTGAGAAAATGGGTGTTCCAGGGCTTCACAGCTAAAGAGATCCCTAGCAGAGCACCTGGAATGGTGCATTTGTGGACTGACTGCTGATTACAGGCCAAAGGGGACCCAGCAGAGTAATAGCCAAATGACCTCGTAGCTAAGAGAGGACTCTGTGGGACTCCAGTAGCATAGAGTATTCTTCAGTTATGCCTGGGGACCAGGGCTCAAGAGAACTGCCCAAGGCTCAAGTGCCTTACACTTGGAACTAGTAAATACAGAAATACTTTATAGCAATTTAGAATTTGGAAGTTTGTAGTAAATACAGAAATACTTTATAGCAATTTAGAATTTGGAAGTTTGTAGTAAATACAGAAATACTTTATAGCAATTTAGAATTTGGAAGTTTGTAGTAAATACAGAAATACTTTATAGCAATTTAGAATTTGGAAGTTTGTAGAGGTCATTCAGGTATACTATTGCATTTATCTTCTGTATAATTCAGGGTAGTAAGCTGTATTCAAAGAGAGATGAAATGCTTTGGTCAAGGCAATACAGCTAACAAGAAAATACTAATCAGTACTGGCTAGGAAGCTACTCATCAGCCTGCCCGTTAAGTGTCATCCAAATGGACTATGGTAGTGTCCAAAATTAAACAATGTTAAACTTTGAATAAAAGGTCTCGCCACTGATGAGATGGTACCAAAGTTAGAAAACTAATCAGCTTGTGTCTTCCATAAGGAGATTAAAAGCTCTAGCTATTTTTGAAAATGTCCCAATCTTTCGGTAAATTAGAAAAAAAAACCACATTGTTGTATATACCTCCATACTCAGCTTCCACACTTCAATTATTCCTTTTTTTTCCATGCAGCAAAGATCCTTTGAAACGTTTTTAGATTTCCTCAGATGAGAAATTTGCAAATATTTCAGCTTTTTCAGACATTCCCTACTGGTACTAAAGGCAGAGTCCATGAAGATGAAGAGGTGTAGAGAAAGTATGAAGAGAAAGTTGTCAGCAATACTGACAACTGGGACCTCACATCAGAACCCCAAGGAGAAGTGTGGGACTGGGGCGACTAGAGAAATGACTGGGAAGTAAAAGTCCTTGGACTTTCCGACACCAGGGAGAACTGCGCTTCTCTTCCACCCACACCTCTTGGTGTCACAGAATGTTAGAGTGAGAAGAGGCCATGATGACAGCCATGACCACCTCTCATTACACAAATAAACAAGGACGATCAGTGGGG
Source organism: Mesocricetus auratus (assembly GCF_017639785.1). NCBI lineage: Eukaryota > Metazoa > Chordata > Mammalia > Rodentia > Cricetidae > Mesocricetus > Mesocricetus auratus. Next base: position 19,213,861 of record NW_024429266.1, on the reverse strand, counting down.
GAGAGCTGTCTTCACACCACACAAGCAGCATGTAGTGGAGTACAGACTAGTAACCACATCCCAAGACTCTGGGTCTGTTACACTTACCACTGTCAGTTACAGTCTAGTTCCATTTCGCCAGTGTAGCCCAAGGGCTGGTAAACTCTGCCCATGGGCCAAATTTTGCCAGCTGCAAGCTTTTGTAAATAAAGTTTTATTGGAAGGTAGCCCAACTCATTTGTTTACGCTCTGTCTGTGGCTGCTGCACAGCACAAGCAGTATCAACTCACTGAGTCAAAGACCTCAACTCTCCGAGCCTGCGGTGTTTACTACAGAGCCTGTTTGTCGGGAGCCTTGCCACTGTCACTGTTCGTGTTGCCTCACGTGCAGCCAGCAGCTCTTTTCTTTTCCTCACTCCCTACCTCACACCCGGTCCTTCTCACCCCAAAGCCCATGACATACATAAAACCTCAATGCGCTGAGAGGTGGATCTGTCAGCTCCCTTTAGAGATTCATGGTTCACAGAGCACACGATGCTTGCTCCATCATCCTCCCGGGTAACCTGGAATGACACTGAGCTGCTCACAGTGAAGGTCTTTCCGTTGGGATCTTCCTGGACTCGTGTTTGGTCTCCTGAAATGCAGAAACAGACAGACAGACAGACAGACAGACAGACAGACAGACAGACAGACAGACAGACACACACACACACACAAGACACACAGTCAGTATATATAGACAGCCTGTATATTAACATATAGATACTATCTAGGCCTCACAGATTCTGAGTCTATCTTGAACAAAGAAAATGTCTGAAATGGATGTGAATGTATAAATAGAATGTAGACCCTGACACACACACACATGTCTACAATGCATCTGCCGTTCACTTTCTTCATCTCCACTTTTTCTTACGTGCCATGTGTAGACATATCTCTCATACCCGCTTCCCTGCACCACCTCATCCCTGTAAACCCGGTGGGAGCTACTCACCGTGGAGCTCTTTGTCACCTTTCCTCCAGGTGAGCTGGGCTGCAGGTTTGCTCCCAGAAGACTGACAGTTTAGAGTGGCTGTCTCCTTTTCCCGCAAGGATGACTTATAACCAGTGATTATGGGTTTCTGTGGGATTCCTGCCATGGAGAGGGGAATGACCAGGATAGGAAGGAGAGGCACCATGAAGTCACACTACAATCTCTCCCTGAAGATATGGCCTCTATAAGGGGCAGGATATCTGAGCTCTACTTTGGTTTACAAAGATGGGTGGAAGCATAGAGTCAAGGTTCTTGGATCTACTTCCTGAGGACAAGATGGGAAGACTAAGGGGGGGGGGAGTGTGAGAGTGTAGGAGAAGTGGGGGTGTGGTGCCTAAACCCTGATAGTGATTGGATACTCCAGAGTCCAGCTAGGTGGCCATACACATAGTGGAAGGCTCAGGGGAGTCGAGATGGGAATTAGAATACAGGGTGAAGATAATTATATTCAAGCAACTGAAGAACTCTTAGAAATTAGGATTAGATATTTTATAAAGATCTTGTGTTTCCACATATAATTTCTGGAGTGAAGTGAAATGACCATTCTTTGCTATAAATCATGAAGTTTATGCTTAAAGAGATTTGCTGCAGATCAAATAGTAAGTACAGCAGATCAGAACTCCGTTTTCCTTGTATTTAAAGGGAAATGTGCAGAACTTTTCTGATATTATTGGAGGATTGCCTGGTTCTGGGATGCTTTGGGGACCAACTGAGGGAGATTTGTTTGCAAAGCAGCATGCTGTGGAGACACAGGGGTTTGGGAGCCTCACCGAGCACAGTGACAAGGGACTTGGCGGTTCGCACAGGCATAGTGAAGATGGAGCATGTGTACTCGCCCTCGTCTGCCAGCGCCACGTTGCTGATGCTGATACTGAGCTCGTGGGGAGTGGAGCTAACCAGCTGAATCCGATTATCTCGAAGGGCTGGGGAAATCAGAATTGAGAGTCAGGATGCTACAAGTACCTTGCATATTCACCTTCCATTCCTGGGCTACCATCATTGAGGGGACAGAATGAGCATAGTGGTGTGGGTGGAGGGCAAATAAATAAATAAATAAATACTACCAAATTAGGACAGAATCATTCAGTGACTTTCATGGGTCACTGCACATAGTATCTTAATAGGCCAGTATTACAGTCTGCATCCTGTGTAATTACTTAGGGAATGCCCGGGGCCACCTGATATCAGTTCTCATAAGGGTTTCTTTGGGGTGACAGCATTCCAGGACCTTATAAGATTTTTAGACTATGCATAGCTAAGGTCAAAGCTGTCGTGCTGATTCTTCTCTGTATACAACCTAGGAGTCCATAGTTTATTGTTTTTTCCAGTACCATACCTTGTGTTGCTCAGGCTCTGGACTACAAAGACAATTCCCCTCAGCCTCTGCTGTCCCTTTCTCCTAGCCCATGATTCCCATGAAGAAAGGTCACTCATGAGGTAATACCTCTCTTCTCCCCAAAGTACAGAGTCTGCTGGGCAGGGTTAGACCACTGCAGGGACGAGTCCTCATGGTCTTTCACTTGGCACTTGAGCACCACGGTGCCACCAGCCACCACTGTTTCATCAGATGTCCAGGGCTGGCTATCTGCAGGGATAGAGGACATTTAGCTTCATGAGGAGCCCTGAGGATGTCTACCCATTACTGGGCCACAGTTCACCTCATCTAATTCAAGCTACCCAAGGCTCTGGTCTCTGTATACTCTTGAGGCTTCATGAGTGAAGGGATAGAGAGGTGGTTGTGGCAGTAGACACAGGAGACAGACCTGACCTTCTCTCACTTTGGATGCACAGAAAGTATCATCACTTGTTGAAAGTTGGATGAACAGACAGGGTCACAAACACTAAAATAATAAAGGCACCCAGATCTCAACATACTACTCTACATGTGTCTTTTTAGGTATGGTTCTACCATTCATCATTGGGAACACACATACATATCTGGCATCCCATGTTTTGCCTTCCTGTCACCACCTATTGTGGGGCAAAACCATTAGAAACAATTATAACTGATAATCAAAAACTGAAATGGGGGAAAAGTCTAAACCAGTTCTTGGTGTGTACATTCATCTATATAAGAAAACCAAACAAAAAATAGAAATTAAAAACAGAAACCTCAATACAACCATCAAATCCATCACTGGATTTTACTATTATTATTAGTTGTTGCAGCTGCTGTTGAGACAAGGTCTTACTATGCAGTCCTGGCTGGCCTGGTACTATGTATTCAAAATGGTATTAAATTTACCAAAGTCCTTCTGCCCCTGCTTTCTAAATGTTGGGATTATAGACATGTACAACCACATCCAACTATTTCTTCTCTTTCCTGGTAAGTCTTCCTGTCTCCCCAAATATAAACCCAATTCACTACCCTGATGTCATTTAAAGAGTAGAAGACTGAAGTTTTCTCCTCAGTGTGCTGAAGGCATATTTTCTAACTCCATGGAGAAATCAAACAAAACACAAGCTCCTTGCCTAGCATTCAGGAAGCCCTAGACTGTATCCCCAGCACCACAATGACTGGTTGTGATGGAATACATAAGTTATCCCGTTACTCAGGAAGTAGAGACAGATGGAGAAAAAGTTGTAAGTTGTCCTTGGCTATATACTGAGTTTGAGGCCAACTTGGACTGCATACACCCTGTATCAAAAATAAGACACACATACTACACACACACACACACACACACACACACACATACACACACACATGTGCACAGGCACACGCAGAAAGAGAGAGAGAGGAAAAAGGATGGAAGGAAAAAGGAAGGAAGGAAGGGAGGAAGAGGGAGGTAGAAATCCAGATATCTTTTGGATAAATCCATTGAAAGCCCAATGAACCTGCTCCTCAGGCCTAGCTGTAAACCTCTCCAATGCTGACATCTGTTTGCCACACCAGGCATTGGACTAAGTTCCCACAGCATGGATTCTGATTCCTAATATTGATTGCCTCATCTTCAGAATCGCTTTTAGTGACCCAACAGCAGTGACCTCCTCAGAACTAATCTAAAATAATCATCTCCCTTCTCTGCTTCAGGAACATCTAAAAATCTGCTTTATGTCACAGAATTCTTCAACCAGCAATATGCGTGGCTCATCAGGAAACATGCTTACCACACTCTCCCCAGAGCACTGTAAATACAATCAGATGCTCCCTTCGACACAGACTGGCCCCCACCTGCCTGTTTCTCTCTTACTTTTCCAGTCACCTGACTTGCATCACCCTGAGTGATCTTAGCACAGAGAAGGTCCTAAGGAGGGAAGGCAGGCGGGAAGTTATGCCAAGCAAGACACACCATTAAGGACTGATAGTTTCTGAACTGGAGTACGAAGCCTGATGGTTAGTACTGACTGGGGTTGTAAAAGCTGGAATTGAGGGAGCTCAGTGACACCAGGAAGCCAAAATTCCCTCATCTCATAGGCACAGGCAGTAAGGCAACAGAGGTGAAGGGACTCCCAAGATCAGTCCACTAGTTCTCAGCATTGTAACTCTGTTCTATCCTCAACACAGAGCTGTTGTCATTGGAGTTCCTCCTAAAGTGATCCTGTGAAAGGAGACTTAAGACTATGATTGGATTTGGAGATTATTGTGTGGCTGCTGAGTAAATTTGGAAGTGAAATTTTCTCAGAATGTCTCAATGGAAGGTGTCTGAGGCCCTTCATTTGCAATAGACACATATTGATTTCTAACCTCTAATCCCTCTGTCCTTGTCTCCCTTGAAGAACTAATCTTTGACAATGCCTCCACAGGACCTCTTTGTTTGCTCTGGAGGCTTCTTATTTTTGGAAAGAGGTGTAGGGTTGCAGAGGTCTTTGCATCAGAGTGAGGGAGGGAGTTGGTGCATGGGAATGTGGTGGTGGTGGTGCAAAATTAAGAACTAGATGCCAAATGGGAAGGAAAGCCGTGTGGCGATGAGTGGAGTGAGGATGTGGGGCGGAGCACCACGGGTGGGAGGTGACAGTGAGGATGAGTGAGATGTCTGAACAACATTGAGATGAAGGGCCTGGTATCTCACCTTGACTGGCCAGCATGTCAGGGCTGCTCCAGACTGTGGAGCTGAGGGCCTCGTCCAGTGGAGCCAGAGTTCCCAGCTCCAAATCCTGCTCCTGCCAGTAGCCTGGGGAGAGAACCTGCATCAAGGATGAACCCTGTGCACACTACTATAGCTTGTGTCTACACTTCCATTGTGGGTGTGTGGGAGGGGCTAGGCTTCACCAACATACCTAAGAGAAAGTGAGACATTAGCAAGAGTTCTGAAAAAGGACAAGTCTCTCCTCTGATAGGCCATTTAAAGGTGGATGATAACATTTTCATCTATCAATCACATAGCTTTGGAGTCAGAGAACTTGGAGGCCATTCAGCCCAGTTTTCCCACTTCACAAATGAGGACAAAGAAGTCCCCAAAAGACTGAGAGGGGTTACTACTGAAAAATGGAAAACTGAAAACAAAACAAAGCACTATACACTCTATATCCAGGATTCTTTTTGTTGTACCATATTGTCTATTAACACAGCATCAGCCTTAAACATTAGAGCATATTTTCACATTTGATCCTTTCCCTTAACCTATAAAAAGTGCTGGCACCGCCATTCCTGTTTTGACGAGTGTAAGCAGACTTGCCCAGAGTCTTGCAAATTGTGGAGAGACTAGAAATGAAATGCCTGGTTTCAAATCCCGTGGTCTTTGTTCCAAGGTGAGACATCCTCCTCACTCAAGAAAGACCGAAGTTGGGGCTAGAAGTTGTACTACAGCTTCCGAAGTCTCACCTTCCGGTGCTCAGATTCTAAGTCTTCGTACTAGGTTCCCAGGGTTCTGCCTCACTGAGTCTGCACCTTACTTTGACGCAAGTAAACCTTGTTACCCGGGCAATCGTCACCACCTCTCTTAGGACTACATCGCTGTTATACTCTCTTGTGAACTACAGTGGTGTCTGAGGTTCAGGGCTCCAACCCGAACAGAATGAGCAGAGGGACAAAGAAATCGGCTAAGCACCTTTTCAAGATCTCCCGCCACGGAGCCCTAGAGTGGCCAATCACATCGCAAATATCCAGTGAGCTCATCAGCTGCTGAGCAGACACTGGAGCTGCTTCTCTTCCTGGGACAGCAGTACCGAGAGAAGTTTGTCAATCCTCCCGACGGGAGCCACCGCCTGGGGGGGGAGGATAAGAGGGTGGAGGTGGGGCTAAGACAGGGCAGGTGGGTGGGTCAAAACTGAAAAAAAAAATGCGCTATGGACTTCTCCGGAGAAGAAAGGAGACAGGAGTAGGGAGAGAAAGGGTTAATCAGAAGAAAAAGAAAGCAAGTCGGTGAGCAGAGAAGAGAGAGAAGAAGAGGGTGAGGAAGGAAGGAAGAAAGAGGGGAGGGGGGAAGGAGGAAGGGAGGGTCCTAGCATCAGATAAAGCTCTAGAAGAGAGCTTCTGGGGTTGGCTGGCCGCAGTGTAAACAGTTCCCCTTCCCACTGCTCCTGCCCTGGGTCTCCCAGAAGACTTTCGAATTTACTTTGTTCTGAGTGAGAGATGAGGCACATCTCTAATAGGAAAAGGAGTGGGAGAGGGGCAGAAGAAGACTTGATGAAGAGAGGCCAGGATGAGAGAAAAAGGAGGGCAGGACTCTCGATTTCAGGAGAGACAGACAGTCCTGGGTGCAGAGCCCTCCTCCTGGGGGCGCTTTGTGTGGACACCACGATGGAGACCACTGGACATCGGTGAGTATTTCATGTTATTTTTCAGGTTATACATTTTGGGGTGCGCTGTGTCAACATCAAGCAGAGAACAGGATTGGTTTGTACTAAGGCATGGGGTGCTTGAGGGACAGGGAGGAGCAGGGTAAGCGGTCTATGGTCCCTCATAGGGCATTGGTAACCCAGCACACAATCTAAGAGCCACACTACACAGGCTTTCACTCAGATGGATTGACAAAACAGCCTTGTGTGGGACTTTCAGTTTGCAGAGTGGATTTTCACCCACGATTTCATTTAATCTCGAAACAATTGCTATTGGTAGGCAGCCAGATATGATCACTTTTAAAGTTGACATCCAAAGAGGTTCCTTGGCTCACCTAAAGGAACAACAAAGAGCACAATTCTCAAGAACCCTTTCTACCCTTTGTGGGGTTCTCAGCTTACAATGGCACGTTTACCAGAACATATGCACACTGTACTGTGATGTGTTTGGTTACCAGGGTCTGCGTCTAAACTCTGAGCTGGTTAAGGGCAGAAAAGTTAACCGTTTTCACCTACGTTTGTTTCTTTAACACTTCCATCCTAGTGAGTTCTAGGTGCATGTGACTAGCCTGGTGATTTGCCCCTGGGTACCAGGCTGTCTGCAATGCTAGCCAGGCGCGGCCAGCTTCTGGTCTCCACTCTTCTGCTTCTTACACCTGTGCTTTTGTCTGGATCTTCCTCAGTGACTTCCCTCCTTGCTCATCCTTGTCTGGCATCTCCCCATTCCCACTTCTGCATGTTGCTTTTTTTTCTGCATAGGATAAATAAGTAAAATGGTGATGTACATCATTTAAACACAGCCGAACTGTTCAGAGACAGAAAGCAACAAATAACCTTCAATAAATGACGTGTTTGGGATGTGCATGATTTATTGCCTCTGTACATTTGCAGAGAATTCACTTTGGTTTGTAGTATTTTAGGAAACCGCTTAAGATGCGACTGGGGCATTGCTTTCCCTTCTATGGGGTATGTATGACATATCTCCTAATCCTGAAATGTCCTTATGATCTTATATCTCTAGTCTTGGGGATTCCATTAATATGTCTGAAAGTTACCCAATTTTATGAAATTGTTGGTTGCTAGTCATACTTTCTGAATGCCATTCCTACAGGAGCAGGTGAGTGATTGTAATGCTATCATCAGGAGCATGGATAAGTAGCACAAATTATAAGCCGCTTTATGAAAAGCTTGAGCTATCTTTGGATTAAAATTGTGCCAGTCATTTATGACATCACCATGATTTCCCTCAAAATGTTTGGACAGAAAAGGGAAGAAACTGAGGAGTATTCTAAAGGGGACATAAGGACTTGCAAGTGGATTAGTAAGGATTCTATGCATGGACCTTGGAAGAAGGTGCTGGCACCCAGCCACTGGTGAAGAACACCCTTCCTACTAGGGGAGAGCCATGAAGGAAAGATCCAGTCTTGACCATATGAGTTGGGAGTGTCAGTCTTACTAGTCATATTGTTATCTGTTTGCACACCTTCTCTGACTTTGCATTTTGTTCTCTCTCTCTTTCTCTTTGTCTCTCTGTATGTGTGAGTGTGTGAGACAGAGACAGAGAGAGACAGAGAGAGAGAGAGAGAGAGAGAGAGAGAGAGAGAGAGAGAGAGAGGGAGGGAGGGAGGGAGGGAGGGAGGGAGGGAGGGAGTTGTATGTGCGTTTGTGGGTTCATGAGTATGTTCCTAAATGTACATTCAGCTGTGCGCTTTCTTCACTCATTCTCCAGCTTATATGTTAAAAATTAATTTGGGGGGGGACATACCATAGTGTCTGTGTCGAAGCTGGAGGAGTACCCATAGGAGTCAACTACCTTGTTCCACCATAGGGGTCATGGAATTGAACTCGGATTGTCAGTCTTGGCAGTAAGCTTATTTGCCAACTTTACCAACTTACTTGCTCTTTACCTGTTTTTTCTATAAAGGTGTGCACCTGCCACCCCAAGCCACTGGTGCCGGGTGTCCAAATGCATATCACTTTGTCAGGCTTTTTCCATGAGTGCTGGAAGTCTGAATTCAGGTCCATAGCAAGTACTTTTTATCCAGTCATATGCCCACCTGACTTTACATTTTCTGTAGATGATACCCAGATTGGTTAGTCTTGCCTTCCAGGTTCTGTACAGTCTGATGTCAACCCACCTGTAAACTTTGTCTTTTCTCCATTTCATTAATCCCACATTCTAGACATAGGAGCTCTTTAGAATTCCATTTAGAACATTTGCCATCCTGGGTCCATTCCTTTTTCTATAATAATTTGGTTCTAAAGCTGTTCTCCCATCTTCACAGGTCTTAACTCTAGCCTTTAAGCCTACTTTGTGTAGCTCTCCTTTCAAGAATGCTTCCTTGGTGGCCTATTTGGGAATTCTTCCCCATATCTCTGAGTTTCATTGCTTTCCCTTCCTTCCTTACGCGATTCAGTGCCTTTGACCTTGCACTGCAAATTGGGTTTCTTCCTAAATCATAAATATCCTACAAGAACAGTTGATTCATCTTAGTATCAATACTGACCGTAACATAGCATATCGCACAGAGAAGGTGCTCAATAAATATTTAATTTATTAAATGAATCAGATGCTGAGTATCTTCTGATATGAGAACAGAGCTCAAAATCTGTTACTGCAGAGAAAATACCAAATCCAAAAGCACAGAAAGAAGTAGACTAAGAAAAGCATGGAGTGCCAAGGCATGAACATCCAGGTATCTACAAGACAGGACTTGATATGAAAAAAATAACAACAGCCCCCCCAAAGAACCCAGTTTTAATCTCAGGATTTAAGTTTAAAGAGGTTGATAGGCACAAGTCCAGGCAACTAGGGAATTATGTGATGCATCTAGTAAGGGTGAGGATGTGACAAGCTTTAATCGTAGGTCTTTCTAGCTATGAAGCCCTAACTTTCTGCCTCTTCCCACCGGCCTCAGGAGGCAGAAGCAGGTGTTTTGTGTGTGTGGTGGTGGGTTATAGATAGGTGAGGGAAGACTTTCTTTCTTACATTTCTGGCCAGGGATGGCTTGCCTAAACGACATTCACAACGCTCACCTGCAGAATGATAAAAATCAAAGAGTAGCAGGCTAGAGCAGGTGCTTGTGGTGATGGTGGTGTTGTGATTGGCATCCAGTGAGTTATGCTTTTAACTGGATTTTATAATGTGCCTTCACTCCGTACTTTGGGATCTATTTTGTCTACCCCTAATTGTCATACAATGTGGGACTCTTTGGTTAATCAAACAACAGATGTGTTTATTTAAAACTTTTGATAAAAATCTCTTTGTTTTCATCACTTTCTAGCACCTATGCTAGAAACCTTTTTAATGAAAAGGTTATCGCATGGCTCTCAATCATTTTGAGTGCTTCTTAGTTCTTGCTTTATTTACCCATGGGTTCTGATAGACTTAGACTTCTCGGCATTTTAAAGGGAAAGTAATCCTTTCCCCTATAGTGGTTTCTTTCTGATTGATTGCTCATACTGGGAGTAGCAGAGGCAGGAACTCTAGACTTAATAATGTGTCTCTTCAAAGCATACATTGGCACCAATGACTCAGTTTTTCACTGCAAGCACAGGACCTCACACATAGTAAGGGCTCAATAAATATTTATTGAATAAATAAGTGAGTTACTCAAATGAATAAAAATGTATTATGTCTGCAATTTAAGTGACTGGTAGGGAAGGCTATGAGAGTACTCCAGCATCACCCTTGACTGTTTGGTTTATGTATCTTCCCTGCCTTGTTTGCACTGGAGACCTGGAATGCATTGGCAGAGCTATTAACAGTGTCATAGGTGCACATCTGGGATGGTGGGGCAAAGGGAGGAGCTTGGGGCTTGCATGACTGTAGCTGGCCTCACTGGTGCTTGTGTCCGGAGCCCCATTTCCCAGGCTCCAGAGAAAAAACAGCTCCCTGAGTAGGAGTTGATGATGATGGTGATGGTGATGATGATGGTGATGAGTCAGCATTTCTCTAACTCCAGAGTTAAAAATAATGTTCAGCCCAGCCTACTTGTTATTCCTCACGACTACCCTGACAGGTGGGTGGAGAAGTGTTATCTCCAAGCGAAAAACATACTGGGGGCTGTGGCCCAGAATACTGACTGTCTTGTAGAATGGAGTATCCACCGTTAGGAGTCTCATTGCTAGGCTCCCAGACTTGACAATCTCACCCAGTTCTGTTGCTTAGTGAGTTGCTATGCACGTGTGGGTCACAGACAGCAGAGAATGGCCATAGCAAAATTAGACATGGAATTTGGCCCCTAGAGGTTTTCTGATCCTCAGAGCCACATTTTTCTTTAAGAGTAAATGTTTGAATGTGCATTTGGAGGAAACTGGACCAGTTCCATCTGAATTCTGACTTAGAAGATAACTCCAAGATTTGGAGGAGTCACTCTGGCTTCACAGAGGACTCTCTTTACAATCAACTTCCCACAGTTGGTCTTTGGCAGCCAGGATTGTGCCAGAGTTACCAAAGTCATCCCTCAGTTTCTAAACTAGAACTTTGACGACTACCACTGTATTTTCTTCATGCTCTGCATTCCTGCCTCGCGTTGCCAATTACATTAGATTCTGGTTCACTAATACCTGGACCTTACGGCACAGTCAGAGGGAGGTTATTCTGGTTTCTAGACACGTCTATCTTTTCAGGTGTGTTTCCTTCTTTTTCCATTGGGATGAAATTTTGTACACAGAGAGATCAGGAAGTTCTCAAGGATGGCCGTTTCCCCCTTCCTTCTAACTTAGGTGTGCTTTACTTCTTATCACTTCTGAACCTGGGAGAGCCCAGCTACTGCTCTCTGGTCTTAGCCTCCCTGTCCCTTGCTGATCTCTTTGTCACTGGATTTGCTCCTTCTTGGTCCTCCCTCTCTTATTTCTGTTGCTGTTTTCTTTCTTCCTGGAGTCTTGTTTGTCAAGCACCCTCTTGGGCCTAAAGTCATTACTCTCTCCCAGCTTGATTTGATTCTCCTAAGAGGCAGAGGAGTAAGTGGAAACAGATGGGGGAGGGTAGATTTCCACTGCTCCCTCCCCCCAGGAACTTCCTATCTTGCTAACTAACCCCTTCCTTTGGGGGAAAGCCTGAATCAGGGACTAAAGAGTTGAGAATTGTGCCGTTTTCACACTATTAGAAAAGCCTAAGATTAGAGCTACTCAGTTTGCATTCCAACAGGTTTTATAATGCATTTCACTGACATCTTTTGGTGCCATCCTCAACAGGTTGAAAACATAAATTTTTCCAGGTGAGAGGAGAAGTAGCCTCAGGATTGTTGGCTAGTTTGTCTAGGGTAGGTGTGAGGATGGGGTTAAAATGAAAACTTATCTTGGTGTTAATATTCTTTTCTCACTAAAATTAAAAGTAAATAAAGTTAGCCATTCAAGAATATTTTTTCATGTGCAAGTGTTTCAAAACCTATCAAATTTTAAGATGTCGTGAAGGAGTGTGTGTGTGTGTGTGTGTGTGTGTGTGAGCACATATGTGTGCATGTGTGCACTTCTGTGTTTCTTAAGCCCTATAGCCAGATTCCATATTCCATCAGTATTTTCTACTGACCCCTAATGGTCAGCACTGGTTACTGTTAAAGGCATTGACTATCAGACAGAATGGGAAAAATTCCTTTCTGACTCTGGCATTTAGAATGGCACCAGAGTGCAATGACTTTTCTCCTCTTTTTGTTATAACTAACTCACCCAACACGGTTTCTCCTCCACAATTTTCACAAGTATAGACTTTCAGAGCTGACACAGTCCTGCATAGCAGTCAGTCCAATACTGTTGTGTATGTGTGCATGCGAGCATGAATGTTTGCAAACTGCTGAACCACATCCCCAAGTCCAGCTGCTCATTTTAACAACGAGGAACTGAAATTCCAAGAAGTATCAGAATTCAAAGGATTCCCACAGGCTGTTAGTGGGCACTATGGTTATAACTCTGGTCTTTTGTACTTACTATCACATCATAGGAGTCCTTGTGGGATAGCTAATTCAGAGCTTCCGTTGCCACTTAGTGTGACTTTTCTATCTGGTGATATCTCTTTCTTATCCCACATATGGGAAGGACCCTAAAGCTCGAGGGAAGTTAAGTCTACTTACTATCAGACAGTTTGGGAAGTTGGGGTGAGACAAAGGACTCTAATCTGCCGCAGCTTCACAAATGCCAGGACTTACCACAGACTTCAGTTGCCACAAAAGAGGAATTTGAAGGGCAGTAGCCACTGCTGTGCCCCTAGGAGCTAAAAACAGTGGCCATGAGGATAAGACTGTGCATACTGTGTGTGGGTGTGTGCGCGCACACACGTGCACGCTCACGTGTGCTCCTGAATCTACCTTGCACAGCCATGGAAACTTGTACTTCAATGTGAAGTGGAAGAGAGAGGGGATAGACTCTATGGGAGGAAAACAGCAGAGGAGCAGAGGAGCAGAGGTGCATGTCCTATTCTTGAGCAAGAAAGAGAAAATCTGGAGGCAGAAGTGGGCTTGTGGTAGGCTGGGGAGGGATGCTCACAGACTTAGTTAAGATTCTGAGCAGCAGAGACTGGGAAGTGGGTGGCAGAGAAGGAGGTGGGGACAGCTGTTGCTTTGATTTGCTACTGAGTCAGTGTTCTTGGTGCATTAGCGCTGAGAGGGAGCCCTGGGCTGGCCCCCAACCAAAACAAGCCCCTCTGCGGCCAATATTGAGTTGTAACAAGGACAAATTCAGTTGGGAGACAAAAAGGAGGGGCATCTGATCCTAAACAGCTCCTTGGTCACCTTAGCCCCCTTATTCCACAAGTGTGGGTTCCAAACAAACATCTAGCCCTCTGCTGCAGGAGGCTGTGAAGGCAGGAGGGAGCAGAACGCCAGACTGCATCCCTGAGAACCTGTGGAGAACAGGTTCTGTGTAGGTATAGGATGGTACCTGGAATGATGACAGCCTTTTGCAGGGTCTGTTACCTCAGCTCCTCATGCCTTCTCACAGTGGTCTCATTCTTCAGAAATGAGGGCAGGTTTGATGTGGGATGTATATGCTGGTTCAGTAGCCACAAGGTTGGTTTTGTCTGAAGTTTTGGGTGCCCCCTTAACCTGGGCTGGAGAGTTTTGTGACCTTCCTAAAATTTGTTATTTCTTGCACACACACACACACACGCACTAGAACTGAGGAAATATATGCATCCACCATACTTTAGGAAAACATTAGGGCTATTCCAGAGCACAGGTTCAATTCCCAGCACCCACATGGCAGTTCACAACTGTTTGTAACTTCTGTTCCAGGGGATCTGACATCCTCATACAGACATACATGCAGGCAAAACACCAATGTACATAAAATACAAACAAATACATCTTTAAAAAGAGGTAGGAAAGCCATTGGGAAAGGAAACAGAACAGAGTTGAACGTGGAACTCACTAAGGGCATTGGAAGGGTATGAGAAGATAGGAATTGAGACTAAGTGGAAAAACTCAGAAAATCAGGGACATGCAAAGAACAGATTTCCTGATGGTGCAAGATCCCAAGTCAGCTTTCCAACACGTTTCTTCCAACATGCCATTCCTCCTTGATGCCTAGCTATCTGACCTGTCTGTGTGCACATGCAGATTCCCTTTCTTTCAGGGCTCCATCCCATGCATTGCTGTTTCGGTGGGGCTTTAGATCTTTCAGGGTGATGGCTTGGGGTGGAAGGATAACAATGCCGTGGAAGGGCTTAACTTGTTATGAGGCAGGCAGGAAAGCATTCATCTCTGCTGATTCTGATAGTCCTGACTTGTTTTTACTGTTTCCTTTCACTGGATGATCAGAGGCAGGGTATGAGTGACAGGTTCAGGGCAATGGTTAGGAGTGTTACATGAAGAAAAATGTGTTCCGTTCCACACACCCACTCACACTACTCTAGTTTCCCTGATTCCCCGGAGCCTAAATGAGACTTAGTCTCTCTCTCTCTCTCCCTCATTCTTATCACTTGAAAAAGAAAATCTGTATTTTAAAGAGTGCCACATTGTACATGCTAGCCTTACTTTGTGCTTTTCTGGGAGTTTAACTCTTCTATGAGACAGACACATTCTTCCAAATCTACAAATCTCACAGTTTCCAAAATGGCAAAGAATGTTGTTTTGACAGAAAGGCCCCTCCTTCCCTCTTTTTAAACCTTCATTGAGTGTCTCCACTTGATGTGGTTATGTCTCCTATTTGCTGCCCAAGATGCTTGCATTTTCCAACTTGGTCATCCTTTTTCTCTCCTTCAGCAAGTGTCCTTCACCACACTATGATTCTCATTATTCATACGACTGTTTTTATTTTTTTCTGTCACAGACACACCGATTTTATTATGACCCAGATAAAGAGCCCCCTAAGCATGCTCATTTTAATCAGAACCCCTTACTTCCAGAAAACCATATGGCTTAACCTCAGAGCTTCCCCCCAAAGCAGAATTTAGTCTCTTTCTTCTGCTCAAACTCCCCAGGAAAGGGCCAGAATCCTCTCCTCCCCAGGGCTGTGGCTCAGTCCATCTGTCACTGACATTGGACTCCAGGGCTTGGAAACCTGAAAAGACTTGGCATTAACAGCAGTTGAGGATAAATGAAAATATGGGAGACTCAAGGGCTTAGTGGTGCTGTGTTTTATATTTGTGTAAGATTATAAGGTGCAAGTTGGAGGGGGAACCTATACTATTCTTGGGGAAATCTCACTATTAGGAAGTGTAAGAACTAGTGAGTACCACTGTCCCACTACAATTTTGTATTTGTCGAGTGACAAATGGTTGGGAGCAGATGGTAAAACTGGCCCTTGATTTTATAATGGAAGAACTTGGCCTCGGGTTCTTTAAAGGATGGGCATGACTCTAAGTTCCATGTTGCCTGTCACTGATGTACTCAGAGCTTTCCTGCATTTCTAAAGGACATCAAATATTTAAGCCAGAGGCTCCATAAACAAACTCGTATTTAGGAGCTTTTTAACCTGCGTGAAGCTTTGACTGGAAAGCAAAGGGCCAAGGTATAGAAGATAAATAAACAAGCACATGAAAGAAAGTCCTGCCTGTTCTGAGTATCACCTGATACTTAAAGTACTAGTACTTCATCCTACTTTGCTAACACTTGACACAATTTTGGAGACGAAGAAGAGAGACAGGTAGTGGTCAACTTACAGATGAATGTCTGTGACACAGACATCTGTCACATTTTCTTTTCCCTGGAGCAAGGTGATACTCATGACCTTCTTGACCCTGAACTAAAGTAAATGAGCTAAAGGTGTTTATAATTAGCAATCAATATACAATTAGTACAAGTCTAGCTGGGGAAGGGAAAAATAAGTCTTTAGCAAATGCAATATATATATATATATATATATCTGGACACCTTCCCAGATGTAAGGTTTCACACAGGGATGAAGGACATTCTGGAAAACATTAGAATAAAATGTCTGCATTTGAATTCTTCTTGAAACTGGTCTGTTCTTCACTAGAGCAGAGTGCTCAGGGAAATGAGTGGATGCAAGTGTTGCTGTAACCCCAGCCCTGTCTTCCAGAAGGCTCCCTCATAGAGATAAATCACTTACAGTATCTGCCCTTGATGAATGAAGCTTCCTTTTGCTTCAAGTAAGGAAGTGGAAACATGCTGGAAATTCATTCAGGTATGTTGCTTCCTAGACACTTCTCTAGGTCATTCGTGTGTATAAACAAACTCCCGAATAGAAATTGACATGGGAAGAGGAGCTTGCCCTGGTGTGATATAATTTGATGAATATGCTGCCTAGGTGGGTGGCACTTGATGTCATCAGATGATTATTGACAGATATAAGGGAGAGTCCATCTTAAAGATACAGCTATTGAGATTTGGCCAAGGACATGAACCCAGTATGGGACATTAATGTTTAAGGCCATTCTATCTGTAAAAGATGCCTATGAAAATGGGAGAAATGAGTTGGGATTCTGATATTTATTTCCTATGTCTCTCATATGTTGGAGTTCTCTATTATTGAGTTTTTTCCACGCTGTTACATATCTTGTTTGCATTGCTGAGAAGGAAAGCAAGCATTAAATAGTAGGACAGATAGAGCTGACATAAGATTCAAGGAGCTCTTGAGTGCTATTGAGTGAGGAGGACTCATCCTATACTCCACATCTGTGGAGTATATAGGATTATTATACAGGACCAATGCCATCTCGATCTAAAACATAACAGCTACAGTAAAACTTGCAGTTATTTCAAGGCCATCTGAGGACACTGTAGACCCAAGTTTCCTGAACATCTCTAACCTGAGAATTACTTTTCTGTCTCTTTCCTAGAGTTGATTAGTCATGAGGACTCACAATATCTCTGTAACAGGGTTTGGACTCTCTTTTAAAATATCAGGGCCACAAGTGTTTCTGACAGGGGTGGGTGGGGTAGGGGGTAGGGGGAGTTCAGCCAGTTCTGAGGACTACATCGCAAGAACAGATTATCAAGCAAAAGGTAGAGCAGGACCATGGAGAGCAACAAGAAGTGCCTGGAGTGTCACCATGAGGGGCCAGTACCATGGAGAGCTCAAAGCACAGGTAGTTTATTTGAAAGAGGACTTGGGACACTGGCATCACAAGTTAAGCTAGCAGGCTCCAGTTGCCCACAGAACTTAACACCAGATTTCTGTAAGGATCATGCTTCTTTTCTGAAGGACTTTGTTTGAGTCTGTTGTATTGAGTCAGAAGATTTCAAGGACTACCACTAGACTTAGTTTGTGATCATTAGCCAGATTATCTAAGTGTTAGTGCTGATGAAGAGGTTTTAGTTTGTTACAAGTTACTAAAAATATAGTTAGGACTGTTGTCTAATGAAGGAATAACATACAGTTCCCGTGACCCACTACCTCCTAAAACACTAGGATACAAGGAAGCCAAAATGTGTATAATTACCAGATAGGTTATATGGTATACACAAGTGTTCTGACAATCTCCCAATTTTCTATGAGTAGCAAATATATGATGATACAAGGAGAAGAGGTACAATATCAGGCCTTTTAAGATGAGTGGTGTCTGCTGGGCAAGGTGGCACACATCTTTAATCCCAGCATTCAGGAGACAGAGGCAGGCAGATCTCTGTGAGTTCAAGACCAGCCTGGTCTACAAAGCAAGGTCCAGGACAGCCAGAACTGTTACACAGAGAAACCCTGTCTCAAAAAAAAAAAAAACAATCCCCCCACAAAAAAAGAGTGGTGTCACCAGGGCTTAAAAACCCTTTGTTTTATTGGAGAAATTTACTCACTGGCTTTTATACTTAAGGAAATTTTGATAAATTGATAAGTGAGTCTTTAATACTTGCTAATTGAATGAATGATGAGTATGTAGCTTTAATGGGCCACTATATGTAGAAAAATATCTCAGTAGTTGTATGTGTTGTATTCCTGAGAGGCTGTTTTTTCAGGATTAGAATGGAGGGACATCCCTGTCACATGCTACAATGCTAGTTTGGGATTTTGCTTGCATAGTGTAAAAGCCTGAGCACCAGCCACTTCTGACCTTACAGAGAACCATCACCACTGCTGGTCCTGGCAGCACAAATGGATTTTGATATAGAATGTTTATCCTTAGTTTGACTGTGTTTTTAGGGACCTGAATCTCTCTCTCTCTCTCTCTCTCTCTCTCTCTCTCTCTCTCTCTCTCTCTCTCTCTCTCTCTCTCTCTCTCTCTCTCTCTCTCTCCCTCTCTCCTTCCCACCATCTATCTTATAAACATTCCTGAGGGAATTGCTATTCTCACAGCCTATGTGTAGACATCTAGGACATGACCCCATACAGGAAGCAAACTGTTCCATCATATTGGCCTGTAGCCAATGGTTGAACAGGAAGCACTGTACTCTAACATTAAAAATAAAAGAAGATCTTGGGTTAGAGTAGAGATTAGTGGTGGAGAGCTTGTCTAGCATTCATGAGTCTGCATGTTAAAACTCCAAAACTATAGAGAAAAAATTAAAAAAGAAGATTAAATTACTCCAATTTTCTAATACTCTAGATTTTTCATTCAGCAAGAAGCTGACTGCCTCCAGGAGAATCAGGAGCTTAGACTGCCATCCTTAGACGACATTCCTTTACTGAGACTCAGATGACAAAAAAAATGATCGTGGAGCCAGTAGGCAGCTCCACTGGAGTAGGAAACAGTGAAGAATGTGACTAGGCACAGCCCCAAGGGTTTTCTTTCTCTGACAACTGTGAGATTTTTTTCTCTACCACATGACTTAAGAAAAAGCAGCTTTAAACACCATTCTACATATTAGATACAAAAAAGCACAGTGATCAGCAATAGGAAATGCCTAAGTCCAGTCTAAGGGTTCACAGAGCAATGGCATCACATCCCGACTGCTATTTCAACATGACCAGAACACCAAAAAGATGCCATCTGTGGGATTTTATGGCTGCAGAACTGTGAGTCACCCACTTCAAGTAGATACTGAATATCTCCAACATGTCACTCTTGAAACTGGACTAGGTCTTCTTTCCTCATTTGGAAGAGGGAAGAAAGGAAGTCTAAGTGCACTCTGATGGCTCAGCTGACTTTCAGTGGAGGGAAGAGAATGCTGGACTGTAGCAAAAGCCAGGTGTAGCTTAAAGAATACAGAGAAGCCAAGAATGGGGCAAAGACTAAAAATCTTCATTTTGGCAATTCTCCTGTGGTCTGTTTTCCTTTATGAGTGAGAGACCAGGGGCCCAGAGAAAACTGTCAAAACCAACCATGTCACCTAGGACTAGGCTAAACTTATGATACGATGTCTGGCCATAATTGCTGGGTAGTCATTTGACATTCTACATTAGACAAACTGAATGCTCCGTGAATTAACTATGTCATTCCAGTGCCTCTCTGATGGCCTCAACTTCCTCTTCTCAGATTATGTGCAAATATTAAGGGAGAGTATGTCCTTCACAAGAATTAAAGCTGGAACCAAGAAGAGAACAGAAATAAAAACAGACAGAACTCTTACAGCTATAACAAGGAACAGAAACTCAATGGAGCAGATCTGCCAAGCAGATCCGTGGGCAGCACTATAGAGAATGCTGGGCTTCTCCGGCACATTGGGCATGATCTCCACACTGGGCACCTGGCCAGGGGGCTGCAGAATGCATGGCAGTGGACAGAAGGTCATTGGGAAGGAAGAAAAATGCATGTGTGGGACAGTTAAAGGTTAAGTTGCTATAACCTGGGCTAAAGCAAAGCAAGGTTTGTCCATCCACTGGGTTAAATCACTGTACTGAAAATAACTTGGGAATAAAGGGCCGTAAGAAAGCTGGTCACAATATTGAATGTCAAGGTGCTCGCCAGAGACATGACCACAGGATGCATTAAGTTCACAGGCCTTGTGTTTCTCAAACTGGAGCTGTCAATGTCTGAAAATCCTAGTGGAGAAAGACCAGAAGGGAGGGCAGGTGGCAGATTCCTAAGGTTGTGGTCACAGCATTAATGGTCAGGTTCAGATAGAATTTGCTGGCCCTGCCTTGTCTCAGCTTCTCAATCTCTGCTCATCCTTGTGAGTATTAAATATTTATGCTGTACCCAAGGGAGCTTTACACCTCAGCAGTACATGAAGTTTGTTTTTCTCGTTCTCAGTGGAATTAACCTCCCAGTCATAGCACCCTTGACCATCTAAACTTCATCATGTTGGGTTGTTTTGTCCTTAAGTCTTCACAACACATCGTTCCTAGTTTGGGTCAAACTCTATAGGTTAAGTTAAGCATTACCCAGCACTCTGCTCAGGAGCCCCAGGAGAACTCAGGGATGCTAGACCCACCTTCATGATGCTAGACAGAGTAGCCTTCAGGACTGGCATCCATAATCTATGCACTTATTTCCCATCGTTGGGGCTTACCTTATTAGACCCAGAAATCAAGGTACAGAATTAATTTGATAGAGGATACCTGGTAGTTATATTTCAAACATCAGGGTAAATATTGCACTCTCCACAGAGGCTTGCTTGGATTTTTGTTTGAAAAGGGTGTCCTAGCTCTCCCTTTTTTTCTGATCCATTCTCTACAATTCCTTATACAGAAGTTACTTCTTTTCCCTCTTTCCTCTAGGCTTCTTCTCTTACTGTATTTCCAAGCTGAGAAGAGAGCAATTCTTTCTTTGAACTTTAAGCTCAAAAGTGCCTAGGCTCCCAAGTTGAAGATCAAGAAAGAGTTGTCATGCATTGGGTAAAGGGAGGTGTTGTCACTGAACAGGTTTACTCCAGTCTCTACCATTTATGTTCTAAAGGAGAAAAGCCTGAAGCCTACAGACATGATCATTTTCTTTTTCCAGGTGTTAGGTTGGCACTCTTAGTTCCCATTGCCAAGGGATTGTAGTTTGGAACTTGTTTCTTTGATTCTGCTATGAGTATGAGAAAGCCAGGGGTTTCACTAAAAGTTAAGGCCTTATAGGAGACTCATTACTGAGGCACAAACACCCAGTGTCCCAGTTTTGCCTTAGAGTAAGTCCACTGCCCCCCAGGACTGCTCATCTCTGTGAGCAGGGTCACCAGTGCTGTCCTCTGGGGAAGGGGATTCCGTGTACAAGAGAAGAGTCTTCCATCTCTGTGGTGACAGCAGGAACTCCCTTTGGGGAGTTTGGGGAGTACAGAGTGGAAGGAGTCAGCCAACCAACTGTAGAGAGGGGATCCCCAGGGTCCCCACACCAAGGGAAGCTCCTTTGCCAGGATGGAGACAGGGTAAGGGGAGGAGGTCAGGCAAGGTGGAGCTATTATTCCTCCAGCACCCTGGCTCCCAGCCGGCTTTCCTCAGACAAAATTCTCTACATCATCCTCCCCAGTTCCAACCCCTCCCCTCTCCACCCCGCCCCGCCCTGTGCCCATCCCTGCTGGCCACTGGGTCCATCGCCCAGAAACCACCTCCCCTTTCTCCTCCCCTGCGGTTCTTTCTGTTTTTTTCGTTGGCATCTGGCCGGGCATAGCCACCACCCGCCCTCTACTCTCCCCACTTCCCCTTGCTCCGCAGAGGTCCTGTTTCCATCCCCTTTCCCTTCCCCCACCCAGCCCACCTCTGACAGACTCAGAAACAGAGGAGGAGTATGCATTCCTTTAGTCCCTCCACTGCCAGTCCTCCCTCCTCCGGGGACCTGAGGCTCTGAGCTGGGGCACCTTTCTTCTTATTTCTACACAGTTCTCCAAGCCACCCCGTTAACCAGCAGCAGCATTTAAGAAGGCTGAGATGCCCCCACAGCGCTGACCTACATAGCCTGGCCTGGGGCGGGAGGGGCTCTTCCCCAAGTCCCCTCTCCCTTGGCCCCGCCTCCTTTCTTTACCCCCCTCACTCCCTTCCTTCACCTTTGCAAGCCCAAGAAGGGTTGAGTTGCAGACTGGGGCTAGGAGGCTAGTCTGCTACCCCACCCTAAATTTGGAGAAATAGATGTTCAGCCCAGGAAAGCTTTGGGCTTCCCATCGATCCTTCTCCCCAAATATCTTGCTCTCTCCTTTTACTGCCCCGCACCCAAGTATAGGTTTCCTTTCCCAGATTTTGCCACCACTAGGACTAGAGCCAAACTGGAGCCCCCTCCGCCCTGTGTTGTTGTTTTGCTTCAAGGAGAAGCCCCCTCTCTTTTGCCCACGCCCCCCTCGACAGCCTCACCCAGGCCCCCTTCCCTGCCCACTCAGAGCTCCGCGGCGGGTGGGGGACGCGCGGGGGAGCAGAAATGTTTGCATACAGCAGTTTGGGGGATCGTTCTGGCCACCCAACCCCTACAGACATACATACACAAACACCCAACACACGCCCTGACTGAAACAGCGACAAATCTCACTCCGCCCCCAACACACACTGACACAGACATACACACAGACTCTGACACAGAAACGCAGCACCAGACACCAACATAGACGCGCACACCCAGACACACACGGACATCAACACATCCAGACCCCGGCTGCTCAAAATAGACAGCAACCCCCGGAGATCCAGACCCCTGCTGCACACGCAGACACACACAGTTGTCCGTGCACATAGGAGGGTGCACACGCCGGCACACCCCACGGTCCTCAGAGACAGCGATGCTCAGAGACAGACACAAGGGTATTCCAAGAGGCTAGCGACTTGAACCCTAGCTTCCGAACAAAGCCAACAGGCTCCCTGAGCCCGACTCCCATTCCGAACCCCCACCTCGGGGCACTGGTCACCTCCCCTGGCGCCGCCCCCCTCCCTCACTCACCGTCCTGGGAAAGATTGGCCCCGCCGGGCGCCCAGGAGCAGGCGAGGAGCAGGAGCAGGGGCAAGGCGGAAGGGGCCCCCATCGCGCTTCCTGGCCGCCTCCCCGGCTGGGCGCTGGCGAGCCTGGCTCTCCGGGGACTGGGTCCGGGGGCTTGGTAGACGGCGTCGCTGTCCAAAAGGGCGCCCCCGGAGCGGCTTCCAAGCCCGGGGCCGAGGCGGGTACCGGGAGGGAGCCGGCGCTGCTGCAGTCGCCGGGATTAAATAGGGCGCTCGGAGCAAACCATTCGGTTGGAGGTGGAGGGGGGTGGCGGGGGGCTGGGCTGGTGGCGGGGGGGCCTGGATGCCGCATTCCCTACTCCCCCCCTGCCTCCCACACCCCCTCCGCGCTTTTGTGGTGCCTTCCATATTCTCCCCCCGGGAGCTCCTCCAGTACCACTCGGGTGTGGAGCAAAGGGAGGGAGCTGGCACATCAGTGGGACCCCACACGCACCCCTCTTATGCTTAGGGTGGAGAGAGGGGAGGTGGGCAGGGCGGTGGGCCAGCTGGCGGGAGCGTCCACTGCAGGCCTGGGCAAGGGCGTGCCCACTAG
Organism: Mesocricetus auratus; assembly: GCF_017639785.1. Taxonomy (NCBI): domain Eukaryota; kingdom Metazoa; phylum Chordata; class Mammalia; order Rodentia; family Cricetidae; genus Mesocricetus; species Mesocricetus auratus. The sequence continues at coordinate 19,190,430 of NW_024429266.1, read as the reverse complement.
CCTGAGATCCTCTGGCCCCGCCTTCTCCTTAGGCAACCGGGATCCCCAAAGCTAGGGCACCCCTATCAGCAGTGTGACCAAGAATACCTCCTCAGGGTACCTACTTACTCAGGCCATTCTCCTAAGCGTTAGCTTCCTTAATCCTTCTTGCAGGAGACCCTCTACTTATCTGTCCAGCAACAATTTGTGGCTCCAGGCAATCTCCTTAGCAAAACAGGGGGCCACAAGACTCAGTTTCTCTCAAGCCTTCTTCAAAGACATCGTCCCAGATCCTAAAGCAAGGAAGTGTCCTGCAAAGTAACTTGGCGCTTCCTTCCTTCATGCACTCCTGTTCCCCATTAGCCCAGCTAGCCCTTCAGTACCCCTTCCTTTTAGTCTGTTTAGAGATTCTTACCCTCTCAACTTTTAGCTAGTAAGAACCCACGGTGAAAGGCAGACCCACAGACCCTCTTACAAACCAAGAAACAGTGCTAAGGATGCAACTCTGGTCTCCAAGGCTGTATAGAAGATGGATGAAAAAGACAGTGTTTGCATTTGCTCACACTCAAGAGTCCCAAGTCCCCAGGGTTTGCTCTGCTTCCTGGTTATCTCCGGAAGAGCTTTTGGTATATTTCAGAAAAGGATCTTTCTGGCTTAGTTTTGCTGGCATTTAGCTTGGGGGAGTAAATTTCTAAATTTTAGAGTCCTGAAAATCAGGAAATTTTAGGTGTGTTAAGAGTTCTAAAATAAATAAATAAATGAAAACCTGATCTAATCCAAAGGAAGTTAGCAGCTGTAGGCCCATTTTTATATTCACTTAGAAGTGGGAGACACAGCACTGGGCATCATCTGGAAGGGTGTATGAAGCTTCATTCCAGAAGTGGGATGTGGGTGTCTCTAACAACGTCTCCAGTCCATTTCCACGCTGCCTTCTTGTGCTAGCCTTTAACGTTTGGGTAATCTTTCCTTCTCTATGTCACGGTTTCTTAACTCTTGATGGTGATGTAGTTAATGTCCCTGTCATCTAAGAACCCGAGGACAGCCTGGAGAACATACTCTTTAACAGGTAAAGCCTTGTCTAAATGGCAGGCAGTGAAGTTGGGGCTGAGAGAATACTGTTCAGGGAACCCCTGCAGGCTGGTCTGGGTCTGCTCTGATATTTTTCTCTCACTATTTCTAGAGTTTATAGTTTCTAGAGAAGAAATCTGCTTGCCTCTTGGACATTTCCTGACTGTCTGGGTGGTTATTATTTTTTCCCTAGACAATATTGAACAAGGTCTGATTTGACCTGTGTTGGCGACTCCAAATCATTTTGCCTCCCTGAGCTCTCTACTATCTTGAAATCTGAGCAGTGAAGATGGAGTAACATGTATTGTAGGGACATGGAGACATGGATATAAGAGGGGGAGGAGACTGGACAGGGGAGATTGTAGGAAGATGACACATCTTGATGCTTGAAGTGAGACCAGGTTGATATGAGGTTGGTTATGATAAGAAAAGGAAGGCGTGTGGTAAAGCAAAACAAAACCAAACAGCAAAACAATCAGCCTTGTTGGGAAGGATCGGGCTTTTCTAGTTAAAGGCTCTTGATGTATAAAGAAACATTAGTCTTAGCCATCAACTAAGTGGGATTTAGAGAGGACAGGGTAAAGGGGGGTGGAGGTGAGTTAGGTGGGGGTAGGCGGGATGTGGGATTAAGTCCCAAAGTCCTTTAATTAACCATCTTTTCCATCTGCTGCATCACAGCAATCCCCTTCTGCCTGTCCTTAATTCTCTGATGACTGTTGCTTTGGCCCTGCCCTCTACTGTAAGGGGTGGGTACCCGGGTGGGAGGGAGGGGCAGCTGTTTTGGAGAGACAGTATAAAGTCTAGCAAATGAGACCTTGGGGTGCTCTTTTCCTACTGGCTCTTGTTCCCTTCATTGTATCATCAGCTTGAGTTTGGAAGACTTTGAGGTCTTGGTAATATGAAGTTGCCATTGGCTCTTAGAAGTATGGAACAAAAACGTATTAGAGCTGCAAAGGACCTTCAAGACCATGCCTTTAAATGGGGTCTTTGTTGAACAGATGTGGAAAATGAAGCTCAGAAGCCAAGTGACTTTCTGTGCTCAACAGCAAGCTAGAGAAGGCTGTCAGGACTGGATAAGGGACAGGTAGCAAGTAGTGCCTTGAAGTAGTGCCTTTGAAGGCAGAAAAATGAGGAGAATCAGACCTAGTAACTGAGATCAATGTCCTCCGTTAAGAGTTCTTCTCCTGTTCACCTCACAATGGCAGTTTCTCCTATATAGAATGCATTCCATGTAGAAGAACCCATTCTCTACAATTCTTCTATTGTCCTGTCTGCATCAGCCCCTTTGCATCTTACATGCATGTCATTTACTTAGGAAAGGGGCTTTACAAGGAAAGGACTGACCTACAAGGATTATCCTATCATAAAAATAGGTAGAACGTAAGTATCTATGTTGGATTGTGATCTCTATGGTTACTCTCCACTTAAAAATGCTATGACATACAATTTGCATTTCCCAAAGACTTGCATGAGGTCTGAGGTGGGTTGTCTGTGGGAAGACAGAGCTGGCAGCCTTGGTGAAATTTGGGGAGAGCCAACAAGGGGAGTGGAGAGAGGGTGAGTGTGGCCGCCTGAATGCCCCTGGCCACTCAGCAACAGCCTGGTTATCTGGGGGTGTGGAATGTGATACTGGCACTGATGCCGGGCTAGACACAGTTGTGTGGGCCCTGGGCATTCCTTCCCCACGCAGCTTCTGCTCCCAGGGGAGAAAGAAGTAACTCAGCTTGTAGAGGGTGAGTTTTATGTGTTCACTTGGGAGGGATAAGATGCACCTATAGACAAAAGTACATCCGAGAAGATGTGACCCAGCAGTCACTCAGATCCCTCCTGGCACTGGGACCCTTCTCCTCTCTGTGACTTTTATCAGCAGACTCTATGCAGGTTCCCACACTGCTTTCATCTTCAATTTTCCACCCAACTAAACCAGTACTTGGCAATACCACCCCTTACTTCTATTATCCAGTTTTAATTAACACCATCCTTAATAATAACCTCAGTACGAATTTTAATTCTAACCTTAATTGAATTCTAATTTTAATCCTAACCCTAATCTATTAAGGATTCTAACTACCAGTCCTAATAGCAGCCCCAACTTAATTATCAGTTTTAACTAGTATCTTCACTCTAACCATGTTTAAGCTGGTGACCAGGAAAGCAACACACAAACCATAAAAAAAATGGGCAAAGTTCCCATGAATTGAGAAGCCATAATTTACAGCCTACGTGCTGAGTGCTTTATACACACAGTATCTCATGTGGGTACCAGAAGCTACCTAAAGTGGTTGAATTTATTGGCTCCCTTACCCATGCAAACTAGGGTGTAACATGATTATATTCGTTATCCACAACCAGGCCTGCTTGGTCCATGACTCTGTGCTCACCTCCTCTTTGCCAGCAAGTAATTCTGGCCCATCTCCTAAAATCTTAACTAATACCCATTGGCTTGACTTCTACACATCCTTACTGGTTTTGTTTTATTTTTTAAATAAGAAACAGCACGAACTAGAGATCAAGAAATTACAAAATCCTTTCATGTCCCTGCCCACAGACCCTATTGGCACTTTGAAACATTAAAGTAATTTATTGATGAAGTTAAAATATACAGACTATAGAAAGAAACTAACTGCAGAGAAAAGCCTGCTCGCCTTTGCCTTCTCGGAGTAGCCATATTGCACAACCCCAGGAGGCATCGTTCTAATTGGAGTTGTGTAACATGGCAGCACTGCCTCCCACAGCTTTCCAGGCAAGCAGATAAAGTCAAGGTAAATAGCTACCAAATTAAATCGCCCTGTGTATGTGTGTGACTTAGGTATGGCAATCACTAGACACTTCGAATTTATAATTAGCAATAACTATTAAGGGCCAGACTCTCAGCTACATTCTTTACACTTATTGCACATTTTAATATTCACATGTCCTCTGTGCAGTGTTCGTCACCTCTGTTACAGATGCCTGAGGAAGCCCAGTTACACAGTGATGAGGAACGACAGACATATCCAGGCCTCAAAGTCTACATTCTTAACTTTGTGTTTAGCCAGAGAAGCTGCTCTGGCTTGGCTCTGAAGGTCATGTGGGCTTAGTTCTTAATGTCAGAGAAGCTGAGTTGCCTGACATTAGACAAGAGGATGACCTATGAGGCTGTCGATAGACTCAGATTGATATAGGAGGAGACTATGCAAGAGGGAAGGGACCCGGATTACTACATTAAGGAGGGAAATGAGCAAAAGGTGAGAGTGCAGAAGGGAAACAGAACAAATATGAGCAGAGACGGGGGAAATTGCTCTGTGATAAATTCAAGCAAAAACAAAATCATATAATAAATTTGTGTGTCAGCACTGCTCCAGCTACAGGCTGATTGATGTATTATGGAAAGACAGTAGGCATATATAATCATCTGCAAACGAAAATGCACATTTTCAGTTACATGGGTATCGGTAGCCTCTTCAATGAAACATTTCCACGTTGCTCACCTTGAGCCTGCGTTCCAGCAATATCAAGCTGCTTGTGATTTCCCCAACACACATGTAGTTTCATGCCTCAGTGTCTTTGCTCATACTCTTCTCTGTACCTGGACTGCCCATCTCATCAAGTCTCATGAAAATTCTGTTTATCCATCCAAACTTTGATGAGGTGCCACCTCCTGTGTAAAGCCTTCCACCTGAGGCCAATCTTGTCTTCTGGGTGCTACCATTGTATTAAATACATACTTCAGCTATTATAATTCTCTTGCTCTGTTGCAGTGGTTTTGCAATAGTTATTCTTCTCTAACTGTGCACTCTTTGAGGACAGGAATGGTATTTAATTAATCCATTATTCCCAGTGTGGAAACTAAAAGGATAGTATTTTACCTTATTAGGAATAAAGCCAAATGACAAATTTATAAACACATGCTCAACAAACCATTTTCCACAAAAGTATATACATGCATGTAACCACAGTTCATTGGCAAATTCCACACTGGTATACTTGCTTTTGGTTATATGGATATTCCATTTATAAACTGATTAGGCTGATTCTATATGCACAAATATTTTTACATATGTAGGATACATTTTATGATTATTACAATTAACTTTAGAGCATGCTACTTGCCTATTTATCTACCACCTATCTGTCTGTCATCTGGTGTTGTACCTGAGAGTCTTGAGTTTGCTAACCTGGCATTATACCATTTGGATTGCATTTCTAGCTGCATGTAACTTTGTTTTGTATTGATGTAGTTGTGGAAAACACTCATCCTTTAAACATCATTTGCAATTTGAACAAATATATTTAAGGATATAAATTGGTGATTCATTCTGAGCAATACAAAAACTAAAACCTGGATGTAAAATAATAGCCAGTGACTTACTGGCTGATTTATGTATTGCTTCTTAAGGGAGTTCCCACAGAAGATTTCTAGAAAATTTCTGAACAGTTACATTCTTTTACATTTGTAAATATAGACTAACTATACGTAACAAGAGTCTTTATAAGCACACTGGGTGAACAAACATGCCCAGGCTGTGTAAGAACACACCAATTCAGTCCAAGTCTGAACTTCACTCCTTAATCATTCCTGCTTTTGTTCATAGCCTGTTGAGGAGTTTCTATGTGGTGAACAATACTGTTTGAAAGGGGTTGGGTATTTTGTTGTAGCCTTTTAAGAAATTATATAAACAATCACTTTCTTTCTTTATTTATCTATTTATTTATTTTTGAAGCTGCATCTCAACAAGTAGCCCAGGCTAACCTCTAACTTTTTCTCTACCTGAAAATTACCTTGAACTCACTCCTGATTCTCCTGCCTCTATTTCTCAAGTTCCAGGATTACAGGCACCTCCCACCATGCTTACAGGCACCTTCCACCATGCTTAGCTAGATTTTTTAATTATAAAATGAAATGCTTAGTAGATCAATTTTCTTATCCCATTTCCAAGCCTTATTCCCATTTTAAAGCATATTTACCTATGAGAAATAATACGAGTAAAAGATAGGTTACTATTCAGGGACACCAATACTTGATAGCTGAGACTATTCTAACAGAAATGGGTTGCTTCTTAAAACCCTTATGCGAGGGTGAATTTTAAAATGCTGTTGCAAAACGTCAGTGTTTTGTGAGTAAAATATAAAGATGAGTAAGTCATAGAAACCACATTAGAAGAATTCATAGTCAAAAAGAGAAGACAGGCTTGCAAATATGCATTCACCATGAGAAGTTAGTGTAGTAGAGTGTATGTATGAAGTACAGAAGGAGCAGAGGAAAGATGGAAATTAAACTTAAATATGTTGAGCCAAGGAATTGGCCAGGTGTCAAAGGAATGAAAGACATGAAGGCGGGACTAGCATATGTGGACATGGTGAAGCAGGAACACCAAAGTTGTGGCTAGACTGTGAGGAAATTTATGCTAGATTGTTCTTTATTCTGCAGACAAGCAGTCATTGAAGGGCTTAAGCAGAGAAATGTCAGAGCTAGATTTCCATTTTAGAGCGATAACACTGGCAGTGCTGGATAGATGGAGAAGAGCTGCAAAACCTTGACCCCCCCTGATACCACAAAACCAGTGCCATGACACTAAATAAGACCCGCTGAGTGTGGTCTTGTCTTAGATTGTATGGGTAAAAATAGAGAGAAACACCCAGAGAATCACTCTAGGACTTGGGCCCAATACATGGTGTAGACAAGGCTTCTGCGCATGGGCATTGGTTCACAGAAACCTACATTTTGTGGAGTAGGATTAGTAGTAAGACTGATTATTCCAGTTACCATAGACAGAGCCTTTGCAGCTGAATCTTGGATGTCTGGTCACTACTCCAGTTCCTGGAAGAAGTAGTTTGTACTCTGCAGCACCAGTAGCCCAGACCATGGCAGGGCAGACTGGAGAGACAAGGAGAAAACTGAGTGAGGTTTTTTCTGTTTAGGGATAGTAGCAATGAAAATGGCTAGGGGTGATAGCTCGACCAATTGAATGGAAGGAAGGTGAGTTGAAAACCCAAGTAGGAGACAAAGGTTGGTCCCTAGTCCTAGATTCCATCTTCATTCTCTGAGACCTTGGCCTCTTTTTGGCGGTAAAGAATGTTAGAGGATCAAACAACAAGCCCTGTGAAAAGTTAATGTATATATTTTCATTCACATGTAACTTTACCATATTCATGCATACATTTTTTATTCAGCATTCTTGGGATGCCTACTGTGTGCCTGGCATTTTGCATTATGAATTCTTTATGCACAGCCTTATGGCATGTAAGCAATATTATTCCCTTTTTATAGACAATGAATTTGTGACTCGAGCAATTTGGTAGTTTCCTGTAAATTGTATGTTAAGTAATAGGGGGCGATATCTCTGTGTGTATGTGTGTATACATGTTATCATCCACTTGCATGTGGGTGCCAACTATTATCCACCTTATAAACTGAGATAGGGTTTGTTACCAGAAAGTGGAGCTCATCTCTTTGGCTAGTCTAGCAAGATGGCTTTGTCTAGGAATCCCATCTCTTCCTATGCCACACTGGGACTGAAAGGGCCATCATGTCTGCCCAGCATATACCCAGGTTCTAGGGACCTAACCTCAGTCTATATGATATTGTGCTGAGCACTTTAGCAGCTAAGTCATCTCCTTAGCCCTAGAAATATCAAGTGTCTTAAAAGCCTCTGGTCATTCTAGTGTATCTTTCTTTGCCTGGTTAAAGAAGACTGTCATGGAGGTACTTGCCCAAATAATTTAGATCCCCAGGATACTCTGGCTTCATGAGTTAATAATGAAAATTCCTGTTCCTAATGCCAAGTGCCCTAACAACCCTAAGAAACTACTTGGTACAGGCTGCATCTCCTGACAAAGTTCATTGATTCCCAAGGAAACCATGTAAATACCTCATTAGAACAGTTCACAGGAATGGTTCACACTAAGAAACACCATTGCCTTTTGACACTGAGCTTCTCAGTGCTTCCTCTCCACTGGTTGCAAATCTTGTACAAGACCACACAGTGTGGCCCATCCCTTCCTCTCTGGCTTTACACAGCCTCATGTCTGTACCCTCCATTTTTTTTTGTTCCTAACAGGCCAACACCAAGCTCACATCCACCCCAAACCCTTCTGAACTGGACTGCTTCTTCTCTCCTCTGTGCTGAGTTATTAGCCTTGCATTTGCTTCCCAGCTTAGATACTGACTCATTGGAGATACCTTATTTTCTTGCAATCATTTACTATTTTGATGATTTTTTGTCTTCTATTTACTTATCATCTAGCTTCTCTCTCACAGTAAGTGTAAGCTCCAAATGGAAGGGAACCTTGTCAATTTTCATTAGAGTTGAATTGCCAAAAACTAGAAGATGCTGTATGTAACGCCTGTAGCCAGAGTGTGCTGGTAGACCCTGGTTGAATAGATGTTAGGAATAGATTGTACTCCCTGATCACATTTGAAGAAGCATGTGATTTTATCCTCAAGAACCTTTGCCTTAGGTCCAAAGCAAACCTCTGCCTCCTGCTTGAGGCTTTCCCCTCTGGTTCCTGAGAGAGGACATCTCATTCATTTTTCTGACCACTATGTAATGTCCCTCCAGAGGGTTTAAACTGTTATTAAATTGCCCCACAGCCTCTCGTAGATCAGAAGAAGTGCTCCAATTCCCAACCTTCTGCCAGATCCTTTATCATTTCAGCACCTCTTGTCAATCCCTTTTCTCTTTGAAAGTTGGGTTCATGATAGGCCACAGTAGGTTAGTAAGGCCACAGCTGAAGGCAATGAGTTGAACCTAAGATGCTGTTCTAGGCCTTCTGGCACATTCTTTTTGCTTTTACTTATTTTTAAACGACCTCCTCCCCCAAACACATGGCCAGCCTGTGGTCCATTTTCGTCCCAAGATATTTTTAAACCCTAAAGTTCAAGTGTTTGCTACCACTAGACTAGTATTCCCTTGCTAGCTGAGATCACTTGAGGTTTCCCACCAGACTTCCTCATTACAGGGTTTCCTTATGGCTCCCATGGATAAATCAGAAACAGAGGGGGTTATGTTCAGAGTGTTCTTGATAAATTCATTTGAAGCCATGAGTGGTTTTCTGTGTATTGTGCAGACCCAGAAGTGAATGCATGTTCTACCCCAAGGCAGCTCACAGGGTGCTGATTCCAGCCTTGAGGAGAAGCTTGGGGCTGGTGAGAAGATGGAGCAGGGATAATCATGAGGTTGAGGTTATCCTCCGCCAAGACTAAAATACACATTGTGCTGTTGTGCTTGTCATCGGTCATTTTCATTTGCTAAACATTAGGCTCTATTACTGCCAGCCTTACAGCTTCTCTGTGAAGATTACTAAGTGGGTGCATTCATGTAACACTCCTAGCATGGAACTGAGCATATACTCATTATTTCCTTCTCTGATTCCTTCACCTTGGAGCAGCTGCCTGAGGGCTGTCTCTTTGTGTTTGTCTTGCACAGACTCTTGTCTTTTACTCATTGTCTTAATAGAAAACACTGCATGGATGTTGATTTGCAATTGCAGTGTCTTCACTTTTACCCAAGCCGCTTGCACCCTCTCCTCGCAACACAGCCTGCTCTCTGCTACCCTCATGTGGCCACCTTGACCCCTCGTTATTCCTGATCCTCTGCCCCCTCGGTGTGGCCGCTCTGCTGTAATGCAGTGCATTCATTCCCAGCATCTTTGAATCCTTGCCTCAGCTCCTCTAGGTTTTAACATTTATGTGATGTGAAGACCCTTTCTGTTTGTCTTCTCCTCTGATGATATTATTAAGAACTCAGATACTTTAGCATTCTTCATATATTTCTACCATGCCTCTCAGCTGTCAGAGATGTACACAGCACAGATGCATGCTGATTTGGACCCAGCAAGGTCTCTTCATGCTTCAAATCCCATGTAAGGAATTCTCTCCCAGGAATCCCAGGGGGGAAACAGTGTATTCATGTAAGTTATTAAACCATACATTGACCTGCACCCCCTACCTCAAATTAGTAAAGAAATTATATTCACTCCTGCCTTGGCAAGGGTTAATAATAGATCTTAAATAAACTGAAGACACAAAATGTTGGTGTTTCATACTGAGATATAGGAAAAGGGATGTATCTGTTTTCTCTAATTGTGTTCTATATTTATCCCAGAGACTGAGGAGTTATTTAGAATAGAATATGTATACTAGTTTGTTCGAAAAATGTTGCAAATAAGAATATGGGAACATTAATTGGTAGAGCAGGCTTTAAACCAAAGCTAGGAGAAGGAGATTTGAGAACCAGACACTGAAGAGTCCTTCATTTTTTATGCCATGCTAGGAAGTGAACCCAAAGCCTCAAGAATGCTAAGCAAGTGCTCTGCCACTGATCTATAACCTAGCCCTCAAAGGGTTTCAACTTTAGCCCAACATCAATTGGAATGATTTTGCAGCAGGATGTCATATGACTGAATTAGTATTTAACTATTAATCCTATTTAGGGTAGTAAAGACGTGTTAAATCTTAATTTGTAAATTCAGTGGGATACTGTGCTAAATCTCATTAAGATATTTTCTGGAACTTGACAGGGAGATTTGAACTTTCCCTTGCCAAAGTGAGTCAAGAACAATCATGGTGGAAGCAAGAAATTAGAGAGGAATCAGGATTTTTACCTATCCCAAGCTACTTAAAATTATAATCATTAAGACACAGAAGACACAGCATCGTTTTAAACCAATGTGTGAATTTAGTGCTTGAAGTTAAGTGTAGTCGTCCTTACATCTTCACTCTTAGTAATTGAAGATTGGGCTGCAGAGTGCTGTAGAATAAGTGGTTATCTGTCCATTGGGGTGGTAGCAGATCTACTCCCTTTATACTATACACAGAATAGATGAATATATTGGAAAATTTATAAACAAAGTACATTAATTTTTTTGAGACAGGGTTTCTCTGTGTAGACATGGCTGTCCTGGAACTCATGTTGTAGACCAGGATGGTCTTGAACTAAGAGAGCCGTCTGCCTCTGTCTCCCCAGTGCTGGATTTAAAGGTGTGTGCCACCACAAGCAGCACATTACATTTTCAAACTTCAAAAAAATCCATTTACTCTTGGAAGTTGAGAAGTTCTTCTTAAGACATAATATTACAAAATCTCCAAAGGAAGTGACCGACAGGACTGAGTTGTGTTTCTGACATGATTAGCCTTCTAGACACCATCACCAAAATGCAGAAGTAAGTTACAGAGTGGGAAAAAGAGTGAACATGTCTACCAAAGTGTTAAGTTGACACATAAAATACTTAGTCTGTAAACATAAAGAGGCAGATGGGCCAATGGAAAATTGGGCAAAAGTTATGAATAGAAATTGTCAGGAAAATGCAATTGTCTAATTATCATCTGAAAAGATGATCAGCTGCTTTTGAATTTTGAAAAATATAAGTTAAAGCACCAAAGGGACCATGGGCTGCTAAGGAGCAACAAAGAGACACGTCAGACTGCTAGAAATTAAAATGATGGATAACACACAGTGTTGGTAAGTGTTGAGGGAAATAGGCACCTTCATATATTATGAGTGAAAATATAAGTCTGCAAAGCTTTTTGAGGGATATTTTTGGCAGGATGCATCAAAATTAAAAATGGAAATACCAGAGGTGCTGTTTCCACAAATTGTGTATAGCTTTATTCACACATGAGTGCCATGATTCATGTACAAAGGTGTGCATCTCGTCATATTTTCCAGTAGTGAGAAATGGAAAACAACCCCAAATCCATCAATAGTGAATTGGTAAAATAAATAAGTCTATGTCGTACTTTGTAATAACACATTGCAGTTTAAATGAATGAGGTAAATTTATTTGAACCATTATAGAAAAATATCCAAAATGTATTGTTTAGTTAAAACATAAAGAAATACACATATTATTGTCCTTTTGTACAAAGTGGAACAAAGAAGTTAAAACAGTGTACATGTATTTTCAAAACTTTATATATGTGTAAATGTATATTTAAGTACAAGAGTAGTTACTTAGTGGTTCTGTGACCCCCCAAGCAAGGTATGTAACCCTTTAATATTTCAGTTTTTTATGTGGAAAATAGAGACAGCAATTTTACATATGCTTAAGAATTGCATGATGTATTAGTATTTTACTGTTTAGAATAGTACCTGGCACACAGTAGGCACTTGGTTAGTATTTCTATTATTCAACTTCATATTAAAGTTGAAAATTATTATTTATTACACTAATTGTTAGTGAGAGGGGGACCTAATGCACAAGAGGATTGTTTATATACCATGCTTACTATTTGTACAATGAATGTGTGTTTGCAGGCTGAAAGACTAAAGTTTTTAAATTTGAAAGCTTATTCCAAGAAGTTCAGTAAAATGATGATTACTGGAATCTGGGGATGAGGACAAATAGCCCTGTGCTTGGCCCTGAGACAGAATGTTAGGTGGTGGTTTGAGAAGCACGAAATGGGGAGAAATGAGATACAGTTCTCAGCTCTGGTAGTTGGGTGTCTTGAAAAACGCTGAACTATGGAAAGAAATACTGGAGTCAGGAGAAGCTTTTTGTGGGGTGTAATATTTTGGGATGGAATACGTGTCTTGGTTCAGGCTGCTATAGCAGAACAGCAGAGACTGGGTAGCCAAAATATCAGACATTTCTTTCTCATGGGTTTGGAAGCTGGGAGCCTGAACCAAGTACTGGCATGGGCCTGGTCTTCCACCTTTTAGAGGATAGTCACCTTCTTACTGTACCTTTCAGGGCAAAGAAAAAGATCATCCCTGTTTGTCTCTTTTTATAAGGATGCACACATGTTTCAAGACTTCAGCTTATGATATGGGGTGGGGCCACAAAGATTCACTTCATAGCTTTTAGTATAGTTTTCTTTAAAATTTTAAGAATTCCCATCTAATACTTCTATTATAAAAACATGAATCAGTGAGGAATTGTCTAGGAAGGGGGATGACTGCTCCAACAGTTTGTCTGTTCCTGCTCCCCACCACCCCCAGTAAACACATATTGAGCAACACCATGTGCTGGGCACTGCTCAGACCGTCAAGGGTAGAAAGAACTCAACTTGCTCATCATCTGGTGGGAGAAAGACGTGTACAAATTAATTGCAATATACTGTGCTCAGGGTTCCAATAGCCATATGCACAGGGTGCAGTGATGGTGTGAAAATGGGTGCGATCCAATCTGCTCTGGGTTGCTGTGGGTGTCAGAGAAGATATTGCAGAAAGTGAGGTGACTCAGCTGAGTCAAGGGCGATGAGGTTTTTTTTTCTTCAGGCAGATGTAGGATAGGGAGATGAGAAGGGCATTTTAGAAAGGAAATATCACCATATACCAAGGCATGCTAGTATGGAACTGAAACCTTTCATTTTTATTTCTTCTCCTTTATTGAGCCTTAGTACTTTAGCATTACAAATCACAAAGTTGGGGTTGAGAGGATAGACAAAAATCAGTTCACTGTTTTAACTCTTCACTAGATGATTGTGAAATAAGATGCATTAAGTTTACCTGCAAGAAAAATCATAATTTACCGGAAGTAGTCCTTTTACTGAGGTTTAACTCTCCATTGTAACTTACCTACACAAGCACCCTGATTGTGCCCTCTGGATATGATCTCTGCACAATAGGCACAACAGCTCCCTGGTACTGAAAACCCTCCACAGCTCCTGCATCTGAGGAGAGGTTAGAATCTTGAAACATGACACTGGAGGAACCTCATGACCAGCTCCTTGCAGGCAACCACTGTCACTTCCTGTTTCTAGACTTTGCCTATATCTCATTTGCTGTAGTTTCTGTACAGATGGTTCTTGTTTGTCGTTTCGTTGGTCCTGTCACTTCAGAGCACCCCTCTGCGTTAGCTTCCACCCAACACACATAAGCGTGCCTGCACTTTCATAACTTTTTATGCACTGTTTAAAAGCTGTTCTCATTTTAAACATTGACTTGTGTCTGGAGCTCTAGAAAACGTACAGAATCCTCAGACTTGATGATGACTTGACCCATTTTGGTTTTGTAGAGCATGGGATGTATCTATCGAGTTAGACAATTTTTTTATGATTCTGTTAACTTTTCTGTTTTCATGTATTTATAAAAGTTTTTTTGGTTTGCTTTAATTTTAGTTTTTGTGGTTTCCCCTCCCCTTTGAAGGCAGAGAGAGAAAGAGAAACCATAAAGTTGGGTAGGTAACAATATGGGGAGGATCAGGAAGGAACTTGAGGAGGGGAGAAATAAAAAATACTGTATGAAAATAGTTTTAATTAAAAAAACTATGTGTGATATCACCATTATCCTTCTATGTTCAAAATTCAGCACATTTCTTGGTAGATAGAGCTATTCATGGATTTGTAGAATGAATAAATAAATAGGTGGTAATTAATGAATAGAATGCTGCTACCATTAACTAAATGGATTGTGCAGAGCAGATTCATGGAGATCGGGTTTAGACACTTTGCAACTGAGACGCCCGTGAGTCACTGTGGACAGCTATCCAAAGGCGACTTGTGTTCACTAGTTCACATGACTTCCATGTGAGTTGTCTGGCCTTCAGATCAATGTGGAGGTTTCTAGTTCTTAGTCAATAGTGTATCTTATGCCATTTGAGGTTATGCAGGGAGAAAATAAAAAAAGAGAAAAAACCAAGACCCTTTAATGTAATAATTTTTGATGATCATTTGTATTATGCCCTGAACACACATGCCAATTGGATGTCAATTTATTTTCATTATGCTCTAGGACACGAATGATGCTCAGATGTTGGACATGCCCAGTGAAACATGAACTGAAAGCTTGTTCTCCTGGCATTGGAAGACAGAACCTTTAGGAGGTGGCACCTAGTATCAGAGTCTTCAGGTCACTGAGGTGTGTGCTTGAAGGGGACTCCATTGCCAGCTTCTCGCACTTTCCCATTTTGCCCCTTGACTTACATAAGCAGCTTTGCTTGGCCATGTGTTCATCCCCAGCAAATCCAGCACCCAAACAGAGGCCAGAGCAAACTGATCCACCTGATCTTGGATTGGATCCTCCAAAAGTATGAGCCAATACAAACCTTTTCTCTTTATTTAAGTTAACTGTCTCAGGTGTTTTATTACAGTGGTAAAAAGCTGAGGTATGTGTCCATGTGTGTGTACCTGAGACAAAACATTTCATTAGACAGTATTTGATGGCTTCTGCTATTTTCTTTTATTTATCCTGACACAGCCTATCTTGCACTATCATTTCTTTTTCCATTTAATGCTGCAGAAATGCTACTAACATTCTGACTTGCACTCTGACAACACTGCTCTTTGGAAAAGCAGCAGTTAAGAAGAAAGAGGAGGGGCTGCTGAAAGAGAATGAAAAGAAAGGACTGAGAAATGAGACACCAGCAAGAACAGCTTGTGTCACTGAAGCCGGAGGGATATTTTTAAGAATGAAGCTGTGGTCACAAGTGTGAAATGCTACAGGAAGGTGAAGTGAGACTATTGGATTTGACAATTAGGAAGCCATTAGTAACTTTAGTGAGGACACTTCATCAGTAGCTGGCTTGGAGTCAACTGTGGAGTGATGAGGGGAAGGTATGGTAGGCAGCACACACTCCTGTGGAAACCTGCTCTCTGCAGGTACGGTGACTGCCTGGCACCAGGCTGTTAGGAATTTCAGTGTCTCTTCTCTTTATAATGATCTTAAGGAGTAGACATTATTAGTTGTGTGGATTTGTAAGATGAATTGAATTTGTAATCCGAGTCTCAGAGAAGGCTGTTTAGGTACATAAAGGTGCTGATCATCTCTGTTGCAGAGCTGGGGTTCAAACTCAATTCTTGCTGAGTCTGTAGTTTCCCAAATGCACACTAACAGTTACTATATTTTTTTAGTATCAGATAAGTCATTTAATTTCTTTGGACCTGGGTTTATTATTCTATGTAATTATAGATGGAGGGAGTGACAAATATTACAGACCACAGAGATACAGCAAATAAAGAACAAATATTCACCTACTTAGCATTTTCAATTTAATCTTCAAAGCAAGTGGTTTTCCTAAAATTTCTAGAAGTAATAATAACACATGGCAAAAATTAAGCAGATACATAAGATTGAAAAAAGCCTCAGCTATCTTAAAATCCTTTTTCCATTTTGTGTTCCATGTGATTCCAGGGGGGATGTTTTCTATTCCCTTTATTTTCCTGGTTCATCAGTTGAAACCGAGTGTAAGGCATTTGTTCTGCTCTCTCTCTCTCTCTTTCTCTCTCTCTCTCTCTCTCTCTCTCTCTCTCTCTCTCTCTCTCTCTCTCTCTCTCTCTCTCACATTCTTCATGTAGAAACTGTCTTGGTGATTCAAGAGAGGTTCACTGACACTATAGTGAGACAAAAGGACACCAAGTTAAAGGAGTCCAAATGCCTGGAACTGGGGGCAAGCTTATAAGGAACAGTGAATGTTTCTTTTCCAGAGGTTGAGTTCTCAGGCATCTGTTTCCCATGGTTTAAGTTAGGGTAATTGGAGAGAGGGTTAGCAGCTGAAGTGGTGACCACCCCAACTCATTTGCCCAGGCTACTCCTTCTGACTTCTAAACACTACAACCGTTTTTATTCCAACTGGGAGCCTTTTCCAGATCTTTGCTGTTCTTCTGTCCTATTCTAGATCAAAATATCAGGAGACCAGGCCAGGTGACTCCGCAGACTCCTTCTGCGGAGGCTCCCAGAATGAATACAAGTCTGGACACGATGCCACGGCCCGCCCTAACTCTGCCGCTTTAAGAGCCACTTGCTGGTCATTATTGGAAGTCTTTCATGGAAATGCTTCATTTGCGAAAGACAGCGTTTTTCTCATAACTTACGATAGTTGTGATGTGAAAACATGCTAACGCATTTGGAATAATTTTATCCATATCATTACTACCATTACCATTACTACCATTACTATCCCTTGGAGTCATATAGGCAGGTGTTAAGAAAGGACTTGGGTGTTCAGCTTTTACCTTCTGAAAAGAGAATCTGAGCCTATGGAAATTAATTGATTGCTTCAGTACAATGCTGACCTATGCCCCTATTTCATTTCAAGAACAGGTATTTTTAGGGACAGATTTCAGGGGTGGTCGTGGGCTTGTTTGAAGTACCTGCCTTAATGACCAGCTCCTGTATAAGGATAAGACCTGATAGATTATGTTGGGATTTGCCAGTCAGAACCTTCTTATGTGAGAGCACACTTAGCCTTTGGGATTGACCTTCTATGGTTTTATACACATTTGATTAATTGAAGTAATGCAGTATAAAGGAACACCTTTCTCTGCTCATCTAAAGATCCTTCCAGAGGATAATAGAAAGCCTGGTTTACTCATAGTATTGGTCAAAACCAATGTATTTTTTAATATCATGACCTGTAGCCATAGATTACTGTTTTGCTGAGGATCTATCTTCTAGTTCATTGGCTTATGTCTCACAATGTCTGGTCCTTTAAGGACTTGAGTCCATGGTAACTGAATATTAAGGAGGATGGTTGCCAGGCCATCTCTGTAGTAACTCAACGCCATGGGGATTAGCAGGCCCAGAGTCCTAAATAAAGCAGGAGTATATGTTTTGTAAAGCTAGGTAGTGGCAAAAGCATCAGGAGGTAAACATGGAGAGTAGATAAAGTCATTCTGGAAGAGACTTGGAAGATGAACTGGATGAACAGGTGAAAGGACATCCAGAATTGCAGGTTTGAGCTGGAGATTTGAGCAGAAGGACTATAAGGAGGTTAGTAAAGTCTTGAGAGTGAATCAGAGGAAAGATAAAGGCTCTGAAAATAGAGGGTCCATAGTAACTATGTCTGGGTCCAAGCAGAGGGTATAGTTGGGGAGGGATTTGGAGATTTGGGGAGCCCAGAGAGCTTTTGGGTAAGAACAGAAATAGGAAAAGGAAGTGATCAGAGTCTGAGAAGACCAAAAACTGAGTTTGTCAAGAGTATTTGAGGTGTACAGGTTCTATGGCACAAAAGAACAGAGGGAGACATGACAGGAAATTGAATACAGAGATTGGGTGACAAGAGAATTAGGGAATTAGGGATGGGGGGTGAGAAAGTGAGTCTGAGAGGTGTAATTATAGGGAAAATGAATATTCCCAACAAAGAAATTACTAGGAAGACAAATTGATAGGGACAGCAAGAAGAAACTGCAGCATGACAGGACTAGGGTCCTGACACACAGGAAGGTGGAGGAGCCGGTAAGGCACAAATACATCCAGAGCCCTGATTCTAAAGTGGATAAAAAAGAAGTTGAACTGGAGACTGAGCACCTGGAATTAACCACTTTTTTGGGTGGTTTGGATGAAGCAGAAAGTTTCCTTCTAAACTTCTAGAAAAAAATCTGGTGAATCTGACAGCCACAGTCCTAATTTTAAAGCATGGACAGTTTCCTGTACTTCATGTGCTTAGAGAAATAATGTAGAATGGTCTCCAGATGGTTTTCTGGGGAAGGCTGACAGAATAGGAGAGAGGTGCCCAAGGAGGGAAGGTTCTCCTCCCAGCTTCCTCAAGCCTACGTTTGGAGGACAGGCCATGTTGTGTGCATTCAATTCCAAGTTTCAGTGGCTTTTGAGATCCCCTACAGTATCAAGATAGGTAGGTTCTGGGACTATGTTGGTGACAGTCTAAAAGGTCTCCTCTCCATGCCAGTTGGGCGGAGTTAGACCTTGAATGGCTTCTGGGAGTTGGACGCAGTAACTCTGTATTTGTCTCTTTGTAGTATGGTTCTCAGGTTTAATTCTTACCTGGCTTACCTATTTAATCACAGAGGATAAGAATAGTAGGCTGGTCTACTGGCTGGTTTTGTGTCAACTTGACATAAGCTAGAGACACCAGAGGAAGGAGCTTCAGTTGAGGAAATGTCTCCATGAGATCCAGACATAAGGCACTTTCTTGTTTAGTGATGAAATGGGGGAGGGCCCAGCCAATGGTGGGTGATGCCACCTCTGGGTTGCTGGTCCTGGGTTCTGTAACAAAGCAAGCTGAGCAAGCCATGGGAAGCAAGCCAGTAAGCAGCTCCCCTCCATGGCCTCTGCATCATCTCCTGCCTGTGGGATCCTGCTGTGTTTGAATTCCTGTCCTGACTTTCTTCAGTGAAAAACAGCAATCTTGAAGTGCAAGCCAGATAAATCCTTTCCTCCACAACTTGTTTTTTTGGTCATTGTGTTGTCATAACAATAGAAACCCTAACCAAGACAGCTGGAGAAGACATGAGTGATAGGTAGGAAGCCACGTTCACTTCATTGTGATGGGTTAGAAATGCATGAGAGGAAAAGACAGGTGAGTATATGGCAATTTCACAGGGGTGAAATATCTGAAAAAGAATGAAAGGGTGCTGTATTAATATCTGCCCGTGTTAACCTTTTTTAAAAAAGCATCTGGGAGTTACAAACTGAACTGTGAGTTCTGAGTTCTATATAGGGAAGGTCTTGTACTATTGGCCTAATGCTGCAAAACATTTCTCCTGTGTTTAGCTTACCAGGGAGATGATCACAGTAGAAATGAAGTAGACTGACTCCTTAGGGTAAGATAGTAAGAAGGGCTGGCAATAGGTGGGAGCATGAGAAGATGGCAGGGAGAAGTCACTTCTATAGTGTGTGCCCACAATAGACAGGAACAGTAAGGCATAGGGTTGTTATAGCAACTAAGATGAAAGTGTAGCATGTAAGGGCTCTGATAACTAGATAGCTCTTCCACGGCCTTACACCACTAGTATCCCTTAGCCTGTAAAGCACAAACCAGTCAGCCACCTTTAGGAAAGCTGTAAGACCACGTTAGGATGTGAGATTTGCTTCTGGATCAAAGGGAAGATAATTTTTGGCATTTATTCTGCGTATCCCAGCAACACTTTATGAATGAAATCATGTATGAGCATCCTCAGCTTGTCTGTAGGGTCACAGGGAGGCACCTAATTAGAAGCATGAGTAATGTTTGAGTCATAGATCTTTGGAGAATTCAACCGGTGCACTTTTGTTTTAATTGGAAATGGAATGCACTTATCTTCTTAAGGGTTTACATAAACACGGATGATATGTATCTGGTTTGATAGAAGGGAAAATATGTACTGTAGTCAATCATTTTGAGTGGCTTAACCTCATCATTCTGTTCTCTGTAAAGTCACAGCTTTATTTGACTCTTCTTATTTTTAAATTGAAACCTACTTAGGAGACATTATTCACACCACTAAGCTGGGTTGATTTATGGATGATAAGGCAAAATTAGCGATGTCAAAGAAATAAAATCCAGAATGTGTTTGTTGGTACAGACAATGAGTGCTACAAAGACTGATGGGCAGCAGGTATGTGTTTTTCCTGAGATGAGGTTTCTATGGGACAGCATGGGAAAGTTGAAGGGAAGTCTTCAAAGGGAACAAAGTGACCCAGGTGTCCCTGAGAGTTGTAACCAGCGGTGTAGCTGATAGGTCAGTACCATAGGACCTCAGTTACGCTTTACAGACAGCATGAGTTGCTGCCTTGTGAGAAGTTAGCTGCTTTCCTTGGCAACTCTAAGCACATATTTTTCACAGCCCACTACTGAAGCTGGGTCTTTTCCCTTAGTTTAGGATTATGTTCTCCATGCAAACTTGGAGACCAGGTACCCTATTTGGTAGGCAATCGATTGCCTTCTCCTTTCATCCTATCTATTTTTTAGAGTCATTTCTCCTTTGGGATTTGCCAGCAGAGCTTTTCCCACTGTATTCCAGTACCAGGTGGGAACTTTGCAGACAATGGATGAGGCTCCCAAAGAGAGGTGGACCTTTATGTTTAAAGAGCACATGATCTGAGGCATCAGCAAAGCATTGGGTGAAACTGGGGAATGATAGACTCTGTGAGTATAGGATATAATCTCTGTGATGAGCAGAACGTGTGTGTGTGTGTGTGTGTGTGTGTGTGTGTGTGTGTGTGTGTTACTTACACCAGGAGGGACAGGTCCTGAGAGCTGCCTTTTCTTCAGAGTGGCTGGCACTGTCCTATAAGTTTGGGCTTCCCCTTTCAGACACATGGGCTTCATGAACTGCTCCTTGCCCTCAGCAGCCACTCAGAATAAACACTCTCTGGCTGCTCTTCAGTTTTGTGGACCAGAGCTGTGAAACTGTCTAGGATCATAGGTGAAGAAAGCTCCATTCTGGCTTGTGACATAGAGTAGGCTGCATCTCTGAACATCTGTTTGCAGGTACTACACAGACTCAGGCATGGCTGGAGGAACTGCTGCTTTCAGGTTAGAGGAGGGGTCACCTGCTTACATTGATGCCCAGCTGGATATCCTGGCTATGTCCTCCTCCAGCTCACTCTTAGGCTATAGGAATGGGGTGAGGACCCTGAGACTAAGGCTGGTTAGCGTTAGAGGACCCCTGAGTTCTCCCAATCTGGCCGTCCTTGTGCTTTCCTGGTCACCATCTGATCTCAGAGATTAGGGCTATCTTCCCATGTTTGGAGCCCTCAGGCAGTGCTCCAAGCCAGGGTTTTGGAAACACACACAGTGCATTCTAAGTTGGCTCTGATTTTAATGTAACCTTTTTAGGGTTGGGTAGGATGATGAATATGGAGCCAAGTCTCCAGTCAGTGCATTGCCATCAGGAGTACAGATGCTGATGACCCCAATGTGCCTGAATATGAGGAAGAAGGCAGAAGACAGTGCAGAAAGAACTTGGATTAGACACACAGAAGAACTGGCACAGCAGAAATTAGAAACGGCAGTGATGATGGAATTGTCTTCTCCAGGAGGCTTTTAAAAATAGGAAACATTTTCTTGGATCCAAGCTGGGTCTTTACATATGGTTACCCAGGGCTGGTCAATTTAATTATACTAGGATGCCTCAAGCAAGCCCAGACAGCTGAGAAATCTTCCCTGCTTAAATTAGAGGGAAAAGACTGGAAAGACTTGGAGCCAGGGAAGGTGTAGAGAGGGACAAGTGTACTCAGGGAGGGCTGTGTGAAGGCCACCTGTATTTCATCAGAGAACTGCCACTTTCACCTTTCACCCTTTCCTATTTGTACACACACACACACACACACACACACAGAGAGAGAGAGACAGAGAGAGAGAGAGAGACCTACATAAGGATGCACTCTACATACATACACTTTTCTGATTCCATCTACCCTCTCCATTCTCAGTTCTAGTGAGGGTATTAAAGTAGCATCATATCAGACTCCTGGACCTCTCTCTGGGCTTGACAGAAACAGCTCTCAAAGCTGATGGCAAGGGGCAAGGAAGGGACCAGCTTCCCTGCCCGGCATCCCTGACTTTCTCTGATGCTGCTACAGTGATTTTTATAGCAGTAGATTCTTTGTCTCTGGAATCAGGGTTTTCCTGAAGCCCTTAGCTTTCCCCAGCCTTTGCCTAAGAATATCTGGACCAGGATGAAACCACAGTGAGGAAATGGGGGTGGAAGTAGAGATGGCTTCTGCCTTCTCCTCCGGGCTGGGTGTACCCTGCTTCATTAGCATGAGAATAGGGAGACTTCCCCGTTATCCTCCCTTAGGGATGGAGAGCAATAACAAGCAAAGGCTCCTGCTCTGTCCTGTTCTTTCAGGGATCCTGGGACTTGGTAAACGACTGCTGTCACTTTCTTCCAATCCTCGGAGGAATCTAAGACCCGCAATATTGAGAAAAGCTTTGATGGAGCCGGCTGGTGGATCTCCACTCCAGATTTTCCAGTTGTCCCTGTCCCCCCCACCGCTCAGAGAGCAGGATGCTGAGATGGCTCGGTGATGCAGAAGGTATGTGCTTTTTCAGTTCTGGTGCTGATGCTGTGTGTGTGGTGAGGTCTCTGTGGCGCAATGGACGAGCGCGCTGGACTTCTAATCCAGAGGTTCCGGGTTCGAGTCCCGGCAGAGATGATCACCTGGCATGTGCCTCTTTTGTTTTGAATGCTGTCATGTTAGGACGGTAATTATATTTATTCCTCCCTAGATGCTCTGAGGAGAGAAACAAAAGCCTTTTACTTGGGAATCCTAGACCTTCTCTTCCCTTTGCCTCTCTCCCTCTTCATTCTTTCTCCCTTCCTCCCTAGCTGATTTTTATCATCTGATGGAAGCTTGTGTGTCTGCTACATCTTTATTCTCAGCTGATACAATCTTTTTGATTTAGGATGATACAATAGACACAAAATAACTAAGGTGCCTCCCCACAGATTTTTATAACCACCTGGTTCTTCCCTTCTCTCTCTCTCTGAGAATACAAGGGCCAGATCCACCCACATGCAAAAAGGAAGTGGCCAATAGTTCTCTAAGATAATATCCATCTTGACCAAAGTGCTCCTTTCAGGGTCAGGGGACAGCTGGGGTTCATACAGAGGGTAATTTCTCACAGTCATTGTCAGCTATGCTTTTGCATTCCTGGCACTTTGGATGCAATGGCGTATCACTCACATATCCATCTGTAAGGTGAAATGCAGCCATGCCCTGCTCTTTGTCTCAGTAAAATGAACTACAAAACAGTCAACTATTTGCCAGGAGCAAGTTGGCTGAGCTTATCCCCAGGAAGTTAAAGGTCTCCCTTAAGTACTCCTTAATGTGAAGTTTGCTGTGCTTTACCTTAACGCCGGGGAATGTCATCTTTACAATTTCCAACAAGCTGTTTGCTCACCCCCTTGCATCCCTCATTAACGTTTGCCAGCTTTCCGGGTCTCATCTGACAGGCTACATTCAAACAGATCGGGAGCCTGGTCTGACTGGGCTGTAGCTTGGGTTTCTATTTGGAGCCAGCTTGGCTCCCTCTCTTGCACATTGCTGCTGCTATATATGATTATCTAGATGGCGCCGCCCTTGCCAAGGACTGACCTCCACCTCAGGTGATCCTGAGAAACTTGAGAAGACACCCTCCCTTGCCTGCTGTCGAGAGTCTGCATCTCTCCCAAGTGGGACTTCTTGGGAAGGAGACCAGAGGACACGATTATTCAGTTGCGCTCTGAGGAAGTTGGGCCAGGACGAAGGAGGGTACGTATTTAGACGGAACGAAACCATGTTAAGGGGCGAGGGATTGAAACCACAGTCAAACTGTGGATGGACGCAGGTGCTTTGTCCTCTGGAATGGGCAGATTTTCAGGAAATTGAAACTTCTTCCCGTCTTTTGAAGCAGCTGTATTCTAAAGGGCCTGAAGAGTCTTGTAGTTGGAGCCAACATAACCCCACCTTTCTAAGTTATCTTAGTTATATGCCAGTCACGTGTAACTCATCAGTCCTTTGGGGTCCAAAATCGAGACCAGAAGTCCCCCCAATCCCTTCATGGAGCGTTTTTGTTTGTTGTTAAATTGACATATTCTTTCTTACTTACTTTGAACTCTAAGCTGAAAGAAAATATTGGTGTATGTGGAGAAAGGGGTATGAGGAAGAGGAGGGAGTTTAGGGAAGGGATGGGTTATATTTTCCAACCACAATCTCAGTATCACATGTCTTTCACATTCCCTGTCTTATATCACAGGTTAGCAAGAGTAAAAGTTCAGACGGTGGATGGAGAATGTTCCCATGTGCATCGTCAAATGTCAGAGCAGGGACTTGGGTTCATTCAGCATCGTTCTAAGCTTCTCGAATCTAGGAAACTTACAAGACTGATAATTGGAATTATCCAATTATTAGGCATGGAATCCTAAGGACCAAGGATAAGAGTCAAATCAGGGAAGGTGTGTGTACCTAAGTAGGCTTTGCTTTGGGGTTTGTTCATGCTTGGCCAGCTCCTTTTTGTGAAGTCCCATGCCCCTAGCCTGACTTGAGCC
Organism: Mesocricetus auratus; assembly: GCF_017639785.1. Taxonomy (NCBI): domain Eukaryota; kingdom Metazoa; phylum Chordata; class Mammalia; order Rodentia; family Cricetidae; genus Mesocricetus; species Mesocricetus auratus. The sequence continues at coordinate 19,165,769 of NW_024429266.1, read as the reverse complement.
TTCCTTGCTGGTTTCTAACTTGCAGTTTGAAGACCTTGGCCTAAGTCGTGGCTACCTTCTGAACTTTATTTTGCTTATTTATATAGACAAGCTTATATGATCTTTCCTACAATATGAAAGTCAATGAGAAAGCCAATTGTGCATCTCTGTACAAATACAAAACCTCTGTTTGTTTACAGGTTTTTTCATCTCTCTCTCTCTCTCTGCATGTGGGAAAGATGCCTGTCCACAAAGTGATGGTGTGTGAGGGTTTAAGTCATCACTTCTGCATGCTGTCATCTGACACTGGTGCTAATTTGGGACACCTAGGAAAGATAACTAACAGGATGTTCCTAGCTGGGAGGGTCTTTCTGAAGACAATGATCCCTCTTTGCCTCCAATAAGGGGGCTTCCCTTCTCAGCTAGCTAGGTGGAGACTTCAGCTAGCTAGGCACTTCATTTAAAGGATTCAAAAGTGTCCACATACTTAAATCTCACTTAGCTTTTGGCTCTATATGTCCATCCCTCAGGGGTGATGGTTTGGGAACTTGAAGGACATCAGTGCTTTTCTACATTGATTAAAAATTCTTCTGGATATGATAACAATTTTCTTCTTACTACATGAGAGAAAATTTCCAACCTAAGAATGTTATAACTATTACATTTCAAAGACACTCAAAATACAAAATGAAACAGATTTTTTATAAAGTCACTACACTGTGTGACTCAAACGTTTTAGAGGTACTGGAGCTGATTATTAATTGCAAAGTATGTGGGTATATCTGTCTTATTTATTACTGTGTTCTCGGTGCCTGAAATATGCTGGGCATTTGATGGATATATCTGAGAGAATTAATGCTGATTTAGACTGGCTATGAATTATGAAGATAGGAACCAGAAAGTGATTCCTCTTAGCTCCTAGGAAGCAGGAACATGGGCAATGCCTTCATGCATTAATTCATTCTCTTAACAGTATTTATCAAATACTCACTTTGCACCATTTCCCATTATTCCAAACACTTGCATCCATATCTCTTGTAGAGGCATATTTTTATGATAAGACAAATGATGGGCAAGCAAATATTATCATGGAATTTGAGGCCAGATGGGTGCTATGGAGGAATTTAGGGATGAATAGGGACCTCTTGAAGAGGGTGATATCTGAGTGAGTGTTTGAATGAAGAGGGATTAGATGGAATTCACTTTTCAGTGACTTCTCACAAAGAGACAGTAAGAATAAGACATCTTAGGGAGGGTCCAGTTTGAGTGGAAAATCTGAAGGTCAGAGTGGTGACATGGAGAGACGAGTTTAGATGTTAAGAGTGGGAATGCCACTGAATGATGCCACACTGACTCTACCTAGTTAAATCCAGCATTTTCTCACACCTCCTACTGTCCTGAAATAAAATTCCTATTCTTATAATTAAAATATAATTTAAAGGCAATATAACCTTGCTAATCAGGTAGCTAAAGAAACCCCTGGAATCTCCTAATAATTGCAGCATAAGAAATAAAAAGGAGACGCACCTGCAATACTGTTTTCATAAGTGAAGGCCTTGGTTGTAGTCTTCCCATCACAAAGCATCTCTTTGAATGCAACAGTCACATGGGCAAAACATGGCATGCTGATGGCTTACATGGCTTTGGAAGACATAATGCCCGTCACTGGTGATTCCCCAAGGCAATGAACACCTTTTCTTACTGCTTTTTACCAAAATGAAGGGCAATTTGTTTTTTCAAAATTAATAGTACCTGGCATTGTCAATTCATTTAAAGAAGTTTCTAGGAATATTCAACCTTTCGTCAATGCAACGTGATGTTGTCAGCCAGAAATTTCATCTCTAGAACTATGTGGCTGAGTTCCACAACAAAAATAAAGTTGCCAAAAAGTCTTAATGATTTATATAACTTTATGGCTTTGTGTTGGGCTGTATTCATAGCTTTCCTAGGTGCATGAAGCCAGTGAGGTGTGGGTTGGTCATGCCTGAAACCATCAAGAAAACAAGATCTTTGTGTATAAGAACAAGTTAGACTGTAGGTTTAGCTATCAACCAATAAGCTTTTAATAGGTCATTAAAGAGAAGTGCATCACAAGGGAAAGGCTCTGTGAACTTGGAAAGAAGCAAAATGCCCAGGTATACATTGTCTCTATGGTTAGTAATGGTTATCCCTTCCTTATGACAACAGAAAATACTCTACCAAAATTCCAACCACCTTTGAGGGGCAGTTCCAGAGCATTGGATAAATAGTGACAAAGGGCTTATTGGTTAGGTTTCCTATGGGCTAGTGATAAGGAATAGGCAAGGCCATTTTGGTGAATTTCAGCAGGGAAATGGGTTGGCAAGTTGGAAGGTTGATTTTGGTTATTGATACATGATAGACATGGTTTGAGATGCAGGCAAGTCTACAGGTCTGCTTGGGTCCAAAGTCTTGCAGAGGCATCAGAGTAAGTCACTGGGGGCATCCAATAGTTGTCACAAGAGAAAATTTTCACTTTGCTTGTATTTGTAATCAATAGGAAAGGAATGTTATTCTTAATACAGTCCTGAAATTATAATGGGATAGGATCCCCTTAACTTCTCTATGACATTCTTAGAGGCTGGTTAGGTCACAAAACAAAACAAAATCAATGCAAAACTTCTGTCCTGAGATGAAGACATTTTTCAGTGATGAATCCTTTGAGATAATAAATGACAAGACATGGAGTATTAGGGTGAGGTAAATTGAAAAACCATGAGCACAGTAAAAGCAGCCTGGGTCTGAATCTCAAGGTTTGCTGTTTCTCTGGGGATACACACTAGGTCTCTCTGAGTTTCTGTTTGCTCACTTAAAAAAATGGCCCATGTAAAAGACAGAGTTAAATAAGGTAAACTATAAGCCTGGCTAGATACTTGGTTGTACCGTAAATGCCCACACACATTCATTTTTCTTTTGTTTATGGGTGGTTCCTTCAATCAATCTTCAGATTGTGTGTACTGAGGATTTGTGGGATTTAGTGGGGATCAGGAATCTGGATCTTGGAAATGCTTTTACTTAGTGGAGTTCAGGTAGTCATAAAGGAGTATACAACATATTTTAAAGAGTCATTCTATTCCAAGAGCATTTTCTCCCTAGATTTCTCTCCAGGGGTGCAAGCAGAGATGCAGCAGAGCAGTCCTTGTGCTGGCCCTGGAAGCTGGGTTTCCGAGGCCTTATGGTGAAGGTCAAACAAGGCCTTCTCAGAGTGCCAGTGAGGTAGGAGGGCGGCCATGTCTGTTGACACAAGGTAAGTAAGTATCGTGAGAGACGGAATTAGGCTAAAAGCAAATGCCTGGGGGAGCTGGCAGCTGCATTACTGGCCAGGGACCTTTCTGGAGAGTTCCCTGACATGGATTGGGCTCAGTCTGATGCTCAGTAGAGTATCTGTTGGGAGCTGCTAACAACCCCTAATAATCTTGTCTTCCTTTGGCTGCCTCTACAGACCACTTTTCAGGAAATGTACCACCTAAAATAGCAGACAATTTAGAACCAGTTAAATTTATTTTGAGCAAACATGAAAGGTTTTTTTTTCTTTTCCAGCTATGTACAAACTTCTAACAGAGCTTTTTAATTTTTTACTTAAATGTGTGTCTAATGGAAGAAGAGAGTGATTGCTCACTCCCAGGTTTCAAGCAGTGGGCCCTAAAGGGATCTGTGTCGAGCACATTTCTCTGAAGTGTTAGACTTCTGGCATAATTTAGTACAGGTTTGAGTTCTCCTTGATTTTATCTGTCCTTTTGAGGTTCTGCAGCTACCATTTGATCTCAAATCTTGGCATAGAAGGGATACCTGGCATGTCTCCTAACACTTCCTGGAATACATGACTTACAAAAGCGCAGTTACATTAATATTAAAATGAGTTTTGGGGTCCATGAGGATCCACTTAGAGAGTAAAGGGTAAATGTCTAAATACTGGTTAGGGGGCAAGTAACTCACTAGTTCATATAAGCAAACATCAATTCATTTATTCATCCAACAAATATTAATTTAGCATGCACTAGGTGTATTCTAAGGTCCTGTGGTAGGAGGGAAAATGTCCCATGTAAAGGACTGGAAAACAGCTTTATTTGACTATAAGGCCTGAGGGAGAAGAAGGTTTGCTATGAAGCTGGGTGGAGAACCAATAGAACGATCCTGGATGGTTTTGGGGTCCCTGGAAGACATTTTGCCCTAGAAGAAAACCACCTGCAGAAACTGAAGTTAGAGACTAGGAAGACCAGTTTTGTGTTTTGGAACTAATTCCCCAGCTATTGCTGAGAAAATAGGGCAAGCAACTACCAGGAGCCTTGCTGGGAACACAGTAGACAATGCCACCAAAAGCAGAAGAAGCCACTTTGAGTTGGATTGAATTAACAGCTAATGGTGGCTACAAGGAGACACAGGTGACTTAGACGTATCTTTGAAGTAAGATAGCAGGAGTTGTCCATGTTTTGGAATGGTGTGGAGGGGTGGGAGCTGACAGGAAGGGCTCCAGTTTTATTATGTACCACTTTCTAATCTAATAAAGGGTGAGATCTAATCTAATGAAGGGGGAAAACGATTAATTAAATTCAGAGCTTTTGTTTTTGGTGCACTTTTGAGATGGCTAAGGGAAAATGTCACACTTCTCTATGGAGAAAGGACTTAAGGCAGAATTTAAGAAACCCGCAGCATGGAGTGACAAAGTAGGAGGAGTTAGAGAAAGGCTGGCAAGGGAAAGGAGACAACAGGGAAGCAAAATTACCCAGTGGCTGGAGCAGTGGAAGGAAATGTTTAAGATGTGGCGTGGCTGAGTGTCACATGCTACCGAGAAGTCAACCGAACGATAATGACAACATGTCCATCAAAGTGACTTGGAGGCCCTGATGGGCGATATTAAGATGCAGGGGAGCAGGAGGTAAATATGAGATTGAGGGGGAGGAATTGGGAGGAATTGAGCCCACACATGCAGGAAGCTTTAGGAGTTTGACTGTTAGATGTTAGAAGGGTTGAGCCAGAAAAAGCTGAGGCTTTTCACAAGGCTTGCTTGTTTGTAACTGTGTATCACGGGACTTTGCCCTTAATAAATAACATAGCTAGAAAAATATTTTAAAATTCCACTATAGCCACCACTGAATTTCAAACTATCTGTTTACCATTAGGTTACTGGAGACTGAACTCGGGCCCAGTATGTTAGGCAAGCACTCTGACCCCAACTCCAGCTCATCACTAATGGGTTTCAACAATGTTAGGTTCGTGGTCAAACTTGGTATATATACATCTCCACTTATTTCATTTGTATTTTAGTAGGAGAGATGGGAATATATCTTAAGCATTAGAGATAAAATCACTGAGGAGTAGGGTTTGGAAGTTCAAGACAGAGAAATTAAACAGCACATGGTAGCCCAGGTTTCTGAGAAGATGGGAGGAGCACCCATCAGAGGAGCACCCGTTTACAGAGGAGCACCCATTTACAGAGGAGCACCCACTTTACAGAGGAGCACCCATTTACAGAGGAGCACCCACTTTACAGAGGAGCACCCATCTTACAGAGGAGCACCCACTTTACAGAGGAGCACCCATCTTACAGAGGAGCACCCATTTTACAGAGGAGCACCCATCTTACAGAGGAGCACCCATTTACAGAGGAGCACCCATCTTACAGAGGAGCACCCATTTACAGAGGAGCACCCATCTTACAGAGGAGCACCCACTTTACAGAGGAGCACCTATCTTACAGAGGAGCACCCATGTTACAGAGGAGCACCCATGTTACAGAGGAGCACTCACTTACAGAGGAGCACCCATTTACAGGGGAGCACCCATTTAAAGAACAGCACCCATTTACAGGAGCAGCCATCAGAGGAGCACCAAAAAAGGCCCAACTTTGGGTAACTGGAGGGCTAGCTCCTTGGACTGTCGTTGGGAGGAAAGGAGGAGCACGTGGATTTGCAGAGAGCTGAGAAGATTATAACTGACCATGTGCATGGGAGGCTGGCAAATCCTCTGTGTATTCCTGCTCCCTTTATTCATAGTAAATGAGCAGAAGAGCCCAGAGGAGTAGGTGTTCAATGTTTGAAGAAAGCACAGAAATTTAGACGGATGTTTGGTTGCAAGGCTAACATAGCTGAGTAGTAGAAGGACCCATCAGGAGAAGACAGATTGGCTGTTAGAAAGACATTCAATCTGCACGCCTGTACATATACATTTTTGTGTCCAGCTTGTTTGCCTTCATAACTTAGGGATGTTACTTGATTTCTTACTGCAGCACTCTCTCCCCATCTCCTCGTGTGTGTGCGTGTGTATGTGTGTGCTATAGAGGGTGTGGACTCCACATTTCTGGAGTATGTGGTCAGAATACACAAAAGAGAGGGATTTTAGTTCCTGTGTCTGAGCCCAGGACCAGTTTCTCATTAATTGGTTCAGAGCGCCACCTGCTGGAATCCTTTACAGTGTTTGCTCTGCCAAGCATAATTTGAAATCTATGTCCTTGGAAAAGTCAATGTTCTTACCTGCAGCATTTTCTTCTACGAATTCTAACTTCCAGATTTTTCAGATACCAGTTTACTGTTTTGTATGTGTAGATGAAAGCAGTAACATTAGATGTTTTCTGTCTTGATCTTGGTCTTTTGGGCAAATGCTGTATCTTGTTTAAATGTCTTTCAACCTCATTTGTGCTTTGTAAAAGGAAAGGATAAAATGCTACAATTGTCTGAAATGGAGTAGAAGAAGTATGTTAACTGTTGAACACTTATAAGCTACAGATAAAGCAGAATCTACCTTCATACCTATTAGTTGATGTCATTTAGCAATTTCTTAAATTTATTTGATTTTCGTCTATCTGTTTTTACCACCAAATTCATTTTCTTTAGTACACTGAATGTAAACTTCTTCATCTCTTGTCCAAGTTGATTCTTCAGTTAATTAGCTTGTAATATATGGTTTTATTTTATTTTATTTTATCGAGACAGGCTTTTCCATGTATATCTTGCTTTGAACTCTTGGAAATTTTCATACCTCATCCTTATGATTCTAGATATATGCCACTGTACCTGACTTATATTTTAAAAATATTGTATCTTAGGTTTTTAATTAATAACTTTTTTGAAAATAAAATATATTTATATCATTTTCCCTTCCACTTCTTCCCTCTAGCCCCTCTCAAGTACCCTTTGCTCTCTCTTTCAAGTTTATGATCTATTTTTCTTTAATACATATTATATTAAAAGATGTATTGTATTATTTAAATATATTATAAATATAAAATACAACCTGCTTCAGTCCACATAATGTTTATCGCTTGTATGTGTATAGTTTTAGGGATGACCACTTGGCATTGAATAACCAGGGCTCTTCCCTAGGAAGAGCTATTTCTCCCACTCAGAATTCTTTACTTGTCTGTAATTCTTTGTCTGGGGTGGAAGCCTCATTGTGGAAGAGGAGGCAGAAAGATTGTAAGAGCCAGAGGAACAGCTTCTAGAGAAGCTCATCTCATCAACATGGCTGTCTAAATAAGACCCAAACAACGACACCAATAAAAATGCTAACATGGAAGGTGGAATCAGCCCTGGAAAACAGTCTCTCTTAACCTGAGAACAGTGTTAAAACCTTTCTCTCACATCTTTAGGTCATGCTACTGAAGTGCTTCAACTTCTAGATTTTCATTAAGTTATTTGTCGCTTCATCTTTTTTCAGCCCATGAGAGAGATCAGGGAACGCTTATTCTAATTAGTTCCTCTCCTGTGGTTCAGCAATAACTCTTAATTATGATCACTTAAAATATACACATTCAGGAAGATACCTGCAGGATTTAGGGAAATGCCAATGGAAAATATCCTGAATCATCCTATAAGGGAAAAGAGCAACCATTCATTTACTTAAGCAGCTCTTGTGAGGTGCCTGAGCTGGGCCAGGGAGTCTGAGAGGCAAGTATGATCCTGGACCTAACTGAACAGAGATGTAGTATGGAAGACAGGTATCATTAAGTCATCACAGTGTATGGCGTCAATTCTAGAAGTGCTAGAGAACTTTCTGGAAGGAGTGAGGAAAGTTAGAGCAAAGACATGCAAGGCAGGTCCTGAGGTGAAGCTGAAAACTGGGAGAGAGGTTGAGGGGCAGGGGCTGCTAAGTTTTTCAATGGACAAATACTAGTAGCTGGAAATTGTGTGTGTGTGTGTGTGTGTGTGTGTGTGTGTGTGTGTGTCTGTCTGTCTGTCTGTCCTCACTGACTTTCTGTCTTTGTGTCTCTTTGTGTGCATGTGCACATCCATGTGCAGTTGCAGGGTGTGACCATGCTCAGGTTTATAGTTTAGAAAGATTATTCAGGCTGAATTGTGGAGAGTGGCTGAAGGGAAGCCAGATTGAGGATCGATTTCAAGGTGTGTGTTATCTGATATGGAGCTGGGCAGGAGAGAGTGAGAGAAGTGCGTCCAAGAGGCATTTCAGATGGTGAAGGGATAAGACTTTGTTGAAATAGACTATAGGAGAAGGAAAGTGTCTGGTGTGATTCCTAGCTTCCTGCCTTAAGCTGGTGAGAAGTAAGGAATACTCTGAAGGTGGGGACTTTGGGGGGTGTTCAATGAAGAAGGTTACTTCCACGGTGGACACGCTGAATCTGAGGTGTCTAAGAAGTCCAAGTAGATAGACCAGGAAATCAATTGGGTGAATGATCCAGGAACTCTGAAGAGAAATCTAGGCCAGAGATACTGGTAGGAGCAGTCAATTTGTTGAGTGGAGATTGATATTTTAGGAGTGTTCAAAAGAATGTGGAATGAGGAAGGAGACCTAGGAACTCCTCATTTTAAAACTGTTTCACATAGATGTTAAGATAGGAGAGTGGCTGGGGATGCTGGAGGAAAAGGCCAGAGAAGGGCTGGAGCTGGAGCCTGGGAAGAGAAGCTGTTCTGGCCCAGTGAGAGGGCTCCATCCAGAGGAGAGGTGGTTGGAGACCTGGAATCAGAGAGGGGCCTGTGAAGTGCCAGGTCTGCTGTGATGGGGACATGAGGGCTGAGAAAGATGATGCTTTTTGTGGGAGGGGTTTCCCCTTCTCTTTTGGAGCAGAGTCAGGAAGCAGAAGTTGAATCCCTGCCTGTAGATTCACTGACACATTAAATGAGCTCCCACTCCAGGTCTTCTGTTTCCCTCCTGTACAAGAGTAAAGCCACCAACCAAGAATGAGTGTACACGTTATTGGATCTCCTTTTCTTCATTCCTAAGACAGTCAACACCCACTTTTCCTGTGAGTTTCTCTTGAAACTCTCCTCTTGTTTGACATGCATAGATTTCTACTCAGCAATGCCCTTTCCTGTCTGAAAGTATTCTTTGTGGAAGTCAATAGTTTCCTATCTATCGTCTATCTATCTATCTATCTGTCTGTCTGTCTGTCTATCTATCTATCATCTATCTATCTATCTATCTATCTATCTATCTATCTATCTATCACCTATCCATCATCTATCTACCTACCTATCACCTATGTATCACCTATTCATCTATCTATCTGTCTGTCTGTCTGTCTGTCTGTCTATCTATCTACCTACCTATCATCTATCTATCTATTTGTTTTCAAATTATGATTTTGAGGCAAAGAGCTGATAAGAGCAGTTGACTATGTAAGGTGAGAAGAAGTGATTAGAAATTTATAGAAAGACTTTTTTCTTTTTCTTTTCTGCTTTTGGGGGTTGGGGATTTAAGACAAGGTTCTTCCGTGTAGCCTTGGCTGTCCTGGAACTCACTCTGTAGAGCAGGCTGGCCTTGAACTCACAGAGATCTCCCTGCCTTTGCCTCCTATAGAGAGACTTTTAAGAGGCTTTGGGAAGATAGACATATGTGAGGCAGACATAGGAAATGGCAGGGTGGAAATCACTACGGGGAAAGCTTACATTTCCTTGTACCCTTTGATGTATAGTGCTCATTGCTATAACCCAAAATTGTTTCATAAAACTTATGTTTCTTATTGTCTTGGTCCATTCAGGCTCCTGTAACATAATACCATGAGCTGAGTGGCTTATGGAAGGCAGAAATTTTATTTCTCATAGTCCTGTAGGCTGGGAAGTCCAAAGCCAATGACTCAGTGTCTAGTGGGGTCTTGCTTTTGGGCATCTTGCTGGGTCTTCAGATAGTGGGAGGGAGGCAAGGCTCTTGTGCCTCTTGTGTATAGACTCTGATTCCATTTGGGACCCTGGAGGGAACAGAAATGCTGAGTCATAGGCTACACTGTTCTTCTCCAGAGAGTTATGTCTTGTTCCTTTAAAGCTATTCCATTGATTTTATATTTTTGTTACTGAAAATACCATAAAGTTTCCCTCACAAAGGGTTAGGTTTTCACCATCAGAATTTCTGGAAGACACACATATTCAGACTATAGTAGCTGAGGCTGATGCTGGCAGTGTCACTTGACTCCTTGCGAGGAGAGTGTGTTTAAGCTACTTTTTTTAAATTGTAAAACAAAATATTCACAGACAGGTTGATAAGATTGCTCAGTGGGTCAAAAGATTTGTACTCAAGTGTGATGATCTGTGTTCAAACCTTGATAACTGTGGAGAATGGAAGGACCCAACTCCTGAAAATTGTCCTCTGACCACCACACATGTACAATGGCATATGTGCACCCATACTCACATACACCATATATACATGATATTAATAAAACTTAATATGTATATAGACTCAAGCATGTGGAGGCATAAGAACAGTTTAAAAGCATGATTACAGTCATAGACATTCACAGTCCTGCCAGTCAGCTTAAAATGAGACTATTTCCAGTTCTTTTGAAGTCTTTTGGGCTGATATCTCTCATTTTGTCCCTGCCTTTGTACCCAGGGTAACTATCCATTCTCTTAGCTCTCTTCATAGTTCTATCTTGGATATGGCTATTCCCCAAATTATATATTGTTTCATTTTACTTATTAATTTTATGCAAAGGGAACCTTGTTCTTTTGTGAGGTTCTTTTATTTCTTTGTTATTTATTTTAATTATGTTTTTATATCCCAACTGCAGTTTCTCTTCTCTCCTCTCCTCACCCGCCCCCATTCACCCCTCTGTTTATCTTCAGAAAATGGCAATGCTCCCATGGATATCAACCAGCTATAATACATCAAATTTTAGTGAGACTAAGCAATTCCTCTCTTATTGAGGCTGAACTAGGCAAACCAGTACAAGGAAAGAGTTCCCAAAACAGTCAACAGAGTGGGAGACAGGCCCTGCTTCCAGTGTTAGGAGTCCCATCAGAAATCCAAGCAACACAACTTTAGCATAGATGCAGAGAGCCTAGGCCAGTCCATGCAGGCTACAGTTGTCAGTTCAGTCTCTGTGAGGCCCTGTGAGCCCAGAATAGTTGATTAGGTGGGTTTTCTTGTGGTGTTCACTATTGCATTTTTGAGATTCATTCATGCTATTGGATGCCCACCAGTTTAATTTCATTGGTGCATAATATACCATTATGAGTGTGTCACAGTTTATGAATGAATTCCTTTTAAGGATTTATTTTATTTTTAAATTGCATGTGTACTTGTGTGTGTGTGTGTGTGCATGTGTGTGTGTGTGTGCCAAGAGGTGTCAGATTCTACAGGCAGTTGTGAGTCACCAATATGGATGTTGGGAACTGAATTTAGGTCGTGAGCTAGAGCAGTATGTGCTCTTAGCTGTCAAACCATGTCTCCAGCCCCCACATTAACACATTCTGCTCTGGATGGATAAACCATTTATTTCCAGGTGGTTGTTCACTGTTCACTATAAATAGTGTTGCTGGGATCTACTTTTATCTCCTAAATTAAGTTATTTCAGATTATAAATAATCCTGATCCTGAGTATAGGATTGACAGGTCATGGATGACTGACAAGTCCTGGGTGATTGACAGGCCTTGGGTTACATTCCTGCTCAATTCCTTCAGGAGATGTTTCATTGCTTTTCCAAGTGATCCTGACAACTTTAGTTTCTATCTTCATTACTGACAACACTAGAGACTTTGTGAAGTCCAGGCAGAGCGCTCACTTAGTAACCTCCCAGAGAGGTGGTCACAGTACGAGAAGAGCATGGAGACTCCCAGGCTGCAGTAGTCTGGGCATGCGTCTTCTGTTTGTTTGCTTTCCCTGACTCCCGTTTTCAGACTGGAAACGGCATTTCTTACCACTCCAGTAAGTTCAGGAAGCTTCACGAAAGATGAAAATGTTTCTTAAAAAGGAGATTTAAAGTCAGAAGTAGCAAAGTAGGGGGTGGAGTTCCAAGCTTTGAGGGGTTTTAGTATTCATAGAACATTGGAGGGGAGGGAATTCATTTGTAAGACTTTCGCTCAGAATTCCTACCCTCAGCGTTGAAATGCTTGGTAGCCTGGAATTCTATAGTTTGGGTAGCACTGATTGAGTTTTTCTTCTCTTGCTCTTTCCCTAGTCTAAATGCATATGTACACATGGCAAGACTTCCTCCTTTTCCTGAAGCAGGAGCACCCAGTACCTCTGTCTTCTGCCTGTCCTCCTTCCTTCTAGCAGTCAGCTCTGAGCCATTCTCAGTAGAAAGGGTCTCCAATCCTCACAAGAGCCCTGGGAAACTGTCCCAATGGTAGCAATGAACAAACGGAGGCCCAGGAAGTGAGTAAGTTGTTGCAAATTAAAAACCTTCTAGAATGTTGTTCTGTCTGTTACCATCTGTGTTTGTTCCCTCTATCTCTCTCAGACTATCTATTCTTGTTTTGTCATTTGTAACCATGGGACCATGAATAACTGTTTCATCCTATCTAAGCTTTACATTAGAAAACAATAGTAAACATTTATTAAGCAATAAAAATAGCTATGTGGACTTCTTCCATTCTGATAGGAGGAATGGTTTGGGCTTGCGAGGATCTTTCCCCTTGACACTATAATTGTTATTGTTTTTTTTATTTGTCTCCTAAATCCACTCTCTCTGGTTGAGTACAAGTTTCACTTACTATATGAGCAGTGTGTGCCTGCAGTTGGGTAGGAATTGGCTATAAAGCTTACTCAGGTGTGTAGTCTGTCATTTTCCTCTCACACTGCCTTGCCAGCACACAGCATATTTATTCCCATCATGGTCAGGATTTTCAGTGGAATCTTTCACAAGGTGTGCTGTTACCAGCTCGCAAATACTCAGGTTCTGTGATTCCTCCTGGGACAACAGTCAGGCTTGGCTGCATAGCTAGCATGCCAGTGCCTGATCCCTGGGGGTCATTGTCACTGCCTCCCAGGCTCCTTACCTCTCAGGTCATACCTCACACTGCTAACAGGACATTCACGAGAAGAGAGGAGGCATTGTTCAAATGTAAGAGACTCAGCCGGGCATGGTAGGTAGCTCATGTCTGTGGTCCCAGCACTCAGGAGGCCACAAAAGGAGGATCGCCATGGTTTCAAGGTGAAGCTGGGCTGTAGAGAAAGATCTTGCTTCAAATATAATATGTGTGTGTGTGTGTGTGTGTGTGTGTGTGTGTGTATAACAATAAACCAGTTTCTAATACATTGGTGTTAGACTTACATTGCTGCATATTTGAGAGTCAAAGCGTGTGCTCTGGCAAGCCCAACAAGCTCAGCCATATTTCCTAAAACACCCGTAAAAGACACAAGTAATAGTAGAAACCAGAGAAAGGAGATTTATTTAGCAAGACTACCATAGGAAAGTAAACAATGGGCTTCCTGTAACTCCCAAGTCAGTCTTTGCCATCCTGACATAAGGTTTAGGTTTAAAAAGAGAGCAAAGCATGGTCCTGTCCAGCCTGTGCTCATCACTGTCTGTCCCTCGGGGTGGTTTGTATAGTCATCAGATGTGTGTGAAACCCTCCTGCCCAGAGGCAAGTTCCTCTTCTGGCCAACATCATGGCTTCAGCCTTTCTTTCCTTGAGCTTGAGACTCCTAGGAAAATTTGAATTCATTGGGATCTATTGTTTTAATAGTCTAATAGCCAAGAGGGGTCACAGGTGTTTTCTTTTGGAATGGCTTCTCTCAGCTCTGTGGTTGTGGCAAACACCTTTAATTCCAGCACTCATGAGGCAGAGTCAGGCAGGTCTCCTGATCTACAGGGGTGAGTTCCAGGACAGCCAGGGCTACACAGAGAGACCTTGTCTTGAAAAAAAAACCAAAAAACAAAACTAATAATAATGCTTCTCTCCTGGCAGGACAATTATACCAGAAGGGCCATTTTCTCCACCTGTGACAGCCTTTGGGGCAGACATTTTTCAGACCTGTTTTCCTGCCTGCCCTTGTTGCTGTCTCCCACTTACCCTATCTGCATGCCATACTTCCTCTCTTCATGAGCACTGGGAAGAGAGTTGTGCTGGGTTTCCAGTAGAGAAACGCAGTGGGAATGTAAAGGCTCTGGTTTGAGGAGATGTTCTCTGTGACCCCAAATATTCCACATGTATCACATGTACATGTGTGTGCACCAGAGCACACACACACACAGACACAGACAGACACACATACAGACACACAGAAATAGACACACATAGAGACAGGCAGAGAGAGAGAGAGAGAGATAGAGGGAGAGAGAGACAGAGACAGAGAGAGAGAGAGAGAGAGAGAGAGAGAGAGAGAGAGAGAGAGAGAGAGAGAGAGAGAGAGAGAGCAGACACACACACACACACACACACACACACACACACGGGGCAGACAAAAGAGGATATGAGGAACTTCTCAGATGCTCTGGTCACATCACATCACATGAAACATTACAAGCCTTAGGGTTCAGTTTCTGTTTGCAGCTCATCACTCAGGAATCCTAGATTGTCTACTTTAGCAAACTTAGGAGCACTTTTAAAGAATGATTATTGAAGCCAGAAACAAAGAGGGACTAAATACAGAGTAAAACAGGTTCTGGCAAATTCTTCCCATAAAAGCATTCTGCTCTCCGCGTACTGACATTCTTTGATTTGATTTCTCCGTTCTTTTAAATACAGAAAACCATTTGCAGCTTGGATCCTTAAAGAGCTAGGCCATGAGCTGGATCCTCAGAGAACTAGGCCACAGGCTGGATTTGTCTTACAGTTTGCCAACTCTATTTTCATAATCTCATTCTCACTTTTACAAGAACAAAATATCATAGAGAAAAACTTTAAATTACTTAATTTGGTAATTTTTTTAATTTTTGAGACAGAGTTTCTCTGTATTGTATTGCTTTGGAGCCTATGCTGGAACTAACCAGGCTGGCCTTGAACTCACAGAGATCTGCCTGCCTCTTCCTCCCAAGTGCTGGGATTAATGGCATGGGCCACCAACACCCAGATCTAATTTAGTAAATTTTCAGAGGAAGTGTTATGAAGGCTTCGATTATTAGGGAATTTCTAGAAGACAGCATGAGGAGGTCATTAAAATGACCTTTGAATTGAGAGACCGGAATAGAGATGATGCTGAACAAAGAATAGGATGTGGTAAAATGGAAACAAAGACACCAGGTTATCCCCTAAGTTGAGTTAGTGGCTTTTACACACCAGTCTGTCCCTGCAAGTTTAAGGAAGTTGTTCGCAATCTGTGGCACAGGACATGCATGCCACAGGGCCTCATCTGTGTCCCTACTGCCTTCAGATGCAGCAGCAGAATGCTTGCTCTGCTTTCAGAGTTAAAGGGGGAAGAGTAAGCTACCAGTGCTGCAAACTGGCAAGGGAAGAGGCAAGAGCCAGAAACCACAAGGACTGTGGCAAGAGTCCTTGGTGACTGGAAATGCACACAATCATATAAGGCCTGTAGCTTTAGTCAAAATCAGGGTTTTTTCCCAAGGTAAACGACTGTCAGAAAACAGGAGGTCAAAAAAGAATAAAGCCTAAACATGGATGTCTCAGAAAGGAAGGAAAGAAAAGAATCTCAAGTCTAAGACCAGGTTGGGAACAGACGACAGTTTTTTTTTAAGATATTTGAAAACCAACAGCTTTAAAAAATATCTTTGAAAATGGTAGATATCACAAAGAAGGAAGGGCTAGATTTTTCCAAAAGTGTGAGGACACCGAGTTAGCAATCAGTGTTTTGGCTTCAGCCTTCAGCCTTCTGGTACCAGAAAAATGTCTAGCTTGTTCAAGTCACGGTTTTCTCATCAGGAAAATGAGAACAATGTGATTTTTATGTTTCATGATTACAATTTTATTTGTATGGGGTTTTAAAGGGCTATAAGCAATTAAGTAATGACAGACTTTATTTCCTTGGTGGGTTGACTTTTCTTGGGCACACACAGCCACCCATGGACTGGGATTTGATGGGTTTTCAAAGTGTAAGTTGCCTACCAACATTGAACTCTAACAATGATTAAATCACTTTCATGGGGCTTAAAGTCCTTATAATCTTCAGGCTAATTAAAGACTTAGAAGGTGCAGATATTATTGAAAA
The DNA here is from genome assembly GCF_017639785.1 of Mesocricetus auratus. Classification (NCBI taxonomy): domain Eukaryota; kingdom Metazoa; phylum Chordata; class Mammalia; order Rodentia; family Cricetidae; genus Mesocricetus; species Mesocricetus auratus. Next base: position 19,149,496 of record NW_024429266.1, on the reverse strand, counting down.
CAAGATTCAGTTCACAGTGGACATCTCAGCTGTTGTCTAGCTGGCCACCTAGGAATTCCTGAGAGAATGTCACAAAACTGCCACAAAATGCATGGGCCCATGGACCTGGAGATCACCAGGAAAGCACTAAAATCTTAGACATAGCTTCACAATTCTGTCTCATGGTAGGATATGTCATACAGGCCGAAGGGTTTTGAGAGATGACAGCCTATGGGACTTTAATGTTTAAAATTCCTTCCTAGCATCTCCCCTCCCCCCTAAAGAAGTTGCTTTTGGAATGGTGTCCAGATCAAATCTCTTAAAGCTATTCTGCAGTAGACAACTAATGATGCAGCAGCAAGTCACACCCAGTCCTCTTCCAGGGACTATGTTTTCTAGTCCCCTTGGCAGTACTTGGGACTGGATGCTACCAGCATGGGTGAATAGGATGTGTGACTTTTATTGGGCAAGGGCATTAAAAAGCAAACATGAGATGTGATTTCTCCCTTCTTTGTTTTCTTGTTATCTCCTTGGCTACTGGTGTCAGAGACAATTCCTCCAAAGGACATGAGTGCAGGAAGCTGAATCACTGCTTAGATCTGAGTCAACAGACCGGAAGCACTTATATCCAGTAAGAATGTGATCAGAAGCTCACTGTGTGGTGTGTAAGGGTGGGGTTGGGTTCTGTGTGTTTTCTGGAATAGTATTAAGTGTAAGATTAGCAGACTTTCTCCTGAGTGGCTCTGTTCCACACATCTATGATCTTCTAGAGTTTTTCTTTGAAATATAGCCCTGATCTTTACCGCCTCTTCTTGCATTCTTTCTATTCTCCTTCGCTTCACGTATTTAAGTGAATCATCAAGTGAATTGAGAGCAAAGAGAACAGAGAAAAGGTGGGCACTTTATTAATTCATCCTTCCTGCTTAATTTGGCTGCATGTGAGGAGCTCATTTCTGGTAGGAGTCCAACACAGGTGTTTGCAGGCACTTGGCTGCAGTTCCTGGGCTGGATGTGGAAAAGGTGTAATTGTGGAGGCCCTAAGTTTTAATGAGATGGTTTTAAATTGAGAGCCAAGAAGAAGAGAGCTTTCACACTACTTTACTTCCATGAAATTGGTTTCCTTTTCATTTCTTGCTTTGCCATTGGCAGAATGCCCTCGGAATGTGTGAGTTGTTAGTGGAACACCCTGCAGTCATTACCTGGTTTGTAAACTTGGCACAGGAGGCCTGGAGAGCCGTTTCTGCTTAACTCCAAGTTGTGTGCCTGGATTCAGCTAGGAGGACAACCTAGCATCTTGGTGTTGTGAGGGTGGGGGATGGTGTGCCTCTAAAGTCATTTATAAAAAGTAAGCAAACAAACAAGTGAAAATAATAACAAAAAATAAGAGATTTCAAAATTGCACTAAACTGATTCACTTCCCCATTTCTTTAGAATTTTCTCAGTTTATTTGCCATGGGATCCTGTAGAGTTTGCACTTAGATCAGGTGCCACTGCATGTAATCTGAATATACTATTGGATAAGACTCCACAGTTGTTTAGGGGTTATGTGTTTCCACTGGAATGGGAAGATCCAGGGACTCCCTCTGTATTGTTGGTCACCAGCTCCCTTGGAGAGAGGTGGCCCAGAATCTCACACACTTCTATGATGAGCTCAATTCAGACCAAAAATTTTTGGTCTTGAATGTCTGGGACTTACTGTCTCTAAGACTTTGAGCTTGAGACCTCTCTGCCTCATCTTTGGTAGTCACGGGACCCATTGCTATGGTTGTCATATAAAGAATTGATAGAAGTAAATCCATAGTTAAACATGCAGTGGGGTAGCTGTTTCTAACAGTTGTTCTATTTTTAGTTTTGTGAGTCTCCACCATACTAATTTGCATAATAGCTGCACTAGCTTACATGTCCATAAGCAATGAGAAAGGTTCCTATTTCTCTGTATCTTTGCTAGCATTTGTTGTTATTTTCTTGACATCAGTCATTCTCACTGGAGTGAGATGGAATCTAAAAATAGTTTATGTTTGCATTTTCTTAGTGGGTACATTTCACATCCTTACTTATTGATGTGTTATTTACAACAGCTAAGAAATGAGATCAGCCCAGATGTCCGTTCATGGATGAAATGATAAAAACAAAACAAAACAAAAAACCATGTAGTACATACAGACATGAGACTATATTCTACTCTCGAGAAAAACATTTTTGGAAAGATGAATTGAACTTGGAAGAGTTACATTAAGGTAAATAAGCCAGCATCAGAAGCACAGACACTGCAGATTTTCTCTTACATGTGGATCCTGGTTTCCAGTTTGCATATAAGTACATGGGAGTGCTGGGGAGATCATGGGACTAGAAGGAAGACACCATGTAGGGGGAAGAAGAGACGTTATTAAGGGATGGCGGTGAAAAAAGGGCAATATAATGCATGCGGTGTAAAAGCTGAAGAGGAGGACCCGGGAAGGAGGAAGAGGGTGGCAGGGGAGAGGAGCGAAGGTGGAGAGCCAGTAAGAAGAAAGTGTGCATAGAATGACTATGACGAAAGCCAGCAGTTTGTAAGCTAACTTAAACAACTAATAAAAATAAAGAAGCAAATCATTAGCCACTGAGAGCTGAGTAAAAATCCATAGTCACAGGTGTTGTTTCCCAACGTCGGGGTAAGAGCACAGGGGAATCATGCCATCGGGCTCTTATTGATGGTCCTGATGCAGGCCCCTGCCTTCTCTGAGCATCTTCACAACATTTTGATGAACACCACCAGCATTTCACTAACCGTGCTCCAGTCAGGAACTATTTCTCTTTCCCATCTTCTCTCTCTGGATCTTTCTGCTATTCTTGAAGTCATCCCCCTTCCCTGACACAGCAGTGCTCCAATATTGATCTATTGGTTCAGGAAATAGAATGGAGAGAATATTGTCTGGTTGGTATAGAGACATGAACATAACTGGCCCCTTTCTCAATCATCACCTCTATTCTGTGGTAGGAGAAGACAGATTATTTGGGAGTAAAGAAAATGGCAGGAGAACAAGCTGGGCACAATGGTGATTATGGGCATGCCCACACTGGAAATTAGTAATTAGATGGAAACAATACCATCTTCCTTGTTTGTTGCTGGATGGGCTTCTTGTAGTAACAGTCAACAAAGCTGTAGAGGCTGAAAACTTGAGTGTTTATTTCTTGCTTGCATTCTGTGCCTCTGGCAGGTTAGTACATCTTCATTTGGGGATGCAAAGTGACAGAGATGAATTTAGAACATTTAGAAAGCTGCCGCTCCCCCTGGCAGTGGAAAGGGAAGAACTAGGGAACATTCATATAATGGTTCCTATTTCATGGGCCCACACCAGTTATATGGCCATGCCCAAATTTAAGACACAATTTTCTCCTCTGCTCTTCCCTAAGGGCACAGTTGGCTTCCTCCATCTACCAGTTCTGTGATTTCCTTTGATGAGGATGGGAGTGAAGACTGCTGACCCCAAGTTAAGCTTTCTGCTTTCCTTTTGCTCACTTATCATCCTTAAAAGTCATTACTTCTTCCACATAGGGGATTGGCAATAGGGTGGGAGGCTGGGGGAGGGATGGGGAGTGCGGGAGGAGGGGAGGGAGAGGGAACTGGGATTGACATGTAAACCAAGCTATTTAAAATTAAAATAAAAAAATTTAAAAAGTCATTACTTTTGTATTCAGCTTTCTGACTGAAGAAATATAAGATGTCTGACCCAGAGTCAAGCAGAGCCAGCAAAATCACAAACCTGTGAGCAAGGAATGTTTGCTGTTCAAAGACAGTAAGGTTTGGTTGGGATTGTTACAAAAGCAAGCAAAAGCTCTAATACAGCCACAAGACACTCAGAAGGAAAGAAAACAAAACAGCATAATGATGAATAGCTCAAATGACTAATTCATTGTTTTTTACTCCTTTATGATTTTAATTGATACACTATTTGTACATTTTTAAAGAGTACAATTCAGTACTTTGATACATCCCTTGAGAGTACTTTATTTGAAATGTTTCATCTGTGTTTAATCCAGACCATTACATCAACATGCAAGTATGAGGTACAGGAAAACAAATGGGGAATGTGCTAGTTTTATAAGGCTGCTGTTCAAGATTTTACAATGCCCCTGTTATGGGGTTGAAAAAGCAGTATGTGGTTTGTACTGTTCTAGTTTAAAATTAACAAAAGATGCAAAACTGCACTGCGTGTCAGGGTTGGGGAGACAGCCCAGTGCTAGCTGTGCAAGCATAAGGAACTGCACTCAGATCTCCAGCACACACATAAAACCCTGTGCACGGCAGCACACGTCTATAGCCCTAGCACTTGGAGCATGGCTCTGTGCTAAGTAGATCCCAAAAGCTCTCTTGCTAACTAGTGTAGCTGAACCAGTGAACTCCAGTTTCCATGAGAGTTGAATTCCTATGTCAAAGAATAAGATGGAGAATAACAAAGAAGCTCATCACTGATCTTTGGCTTCTACACACACACACACACACACACACACACACACACACACACCACACATATTTGTATGTGTATGCAAACACATGTACATGTGTCATACACTCTAAATAAATGAAAATAAATGCAATTTCTGAGCCTTGATTGGACTGTAGTTTTCAAAAGGGAACCAGAAAAGCACTTGATGCTCAACCTGGAAATTTGAATATCCTCGGTTTTGGGTGACCTCAGGTGTTTTTTTTAATTGTTTTAATATTTCTGGGTGTGATAAGGAATAAATCAGTATCAGAAAGCATTCTTCATTGAAGAAATGTACTGACAGATTATTGCTAAATATTATGAGATCTGACCCGATTTCTATCATGTAGCAATAAATTTATACAGAGGCCTAGGCATATACATAATATCTGAAAATAAGGAAAAGTGTTAATATTTCTTTTTTTTCTATGTAATAGGTATATGAATGCCTACCATTTTGTTACTTTACATTTGAGTTTGAAGTTTTTTGTGGAAAAATAAAATACTGGAAAGAAAATGAAGTGGGACCTTGTGTGGGATGTGGGAGAGTGTTTCTGCAGAACTAAAACCTGTGTTCAATTGCTGTCCTAATCCAGAAGCCTCGTGAGGTGAACATGGTTTCACCCTGCTGACTTCCCCTCTTCTGAGTCTGAGTGGTGCTTCTGACCTTCTGCCGCCTTCACTGTGCCAAGAACCACCCATTGGTCTAGAGAAAGATCAATTTTCAATCTTGACTTGTTGCCCACCTAGAGAAAACGTTCCTTATCGAGAAAGTCCCTTCTCAGTTGTAGAGACAAACAGCTCTAATAACTATATTTGCTGAACTTGGTGCATTATTATTTTTTCTATATGCCTACATCTTCTCTCTTTTTCCCTAAGGTGATTTTCATCCTTGCTCTATCCTATCTTTCATCTCTTATTAATGCCTCTGAGACCTTGCTCTGATTTCTGGGCTTTAGTTTTGCTTTAGTTTTTGTTGACTTTCATCCTTAAAATTAGTACACATACTGTCTGTCTAAGATGTACACACACACACCACACACACACACACACACACACACACACACACACACCTGCCAGCATCATATTAAAAACGAAATTCTCTTTCTACCACCCCACCAGCACCTAGTATGTGCTGACCTACCTCTCCCCAACAGCTAGATTTTGGTTAGCTACAGTCTCCACTAGCCAGGATGTTTTCCCTGGCACTCACTCATTGTTCCTATTCATTTATGAAGAAACTCTCACTAAGGTAGGAAAAAAGCAGCTTGATAGCCAAATCCAGTTTTCCATTTGTTTTGTTCTCTCTCTCTCTCTCTCTCTCTCTCTCTCTCTCTCTCTCTCTCTCTCTCTCTCTCTCTCTCTCTCTCTCTCTCTCTCTCTCTCTGTGTGTGTGTGTGTGTGTGTGTGTGTATGTGTCCTGCAACTTTTAAGACATATCCAGGACACTTGTAGTGGAGAGAATAAGAATGGCCCCAATGGGCTTATCTAGTCAAACACTTAGTCATCAGGAGTGGCTGCTTGAGGAGGATTAGGAGGCCTTGCTGGAGGAAGTGTGTCACTAGGGGTGAAGTTTGAGGTTTTAAAAGCCAGAGCCAGGCCTCTTGGCCCTCTATTCCGGTTGCTTGCAGATGTGGATATAGAATTCTCAGCTACTTCTCCAGCACTATGTATGCCTGCATGCCACCATGCTCCCAGCCGTGGTGATAATGGACTAAACCCCTGAAACTGTAAGCCAGCTCCAATTAAATGCTTTGCTCTATATGAGTTGCCATAGTTGGTGTCTCTTCATTGCAGTAGAACACTGATGAAGACACCCCTCCCCCATATTTTAGTATTTTCTCCTAGTAGCATCCAAAGACACAATTTCAGTCTTACTTCTGTTTGTGACCTTGGAAATCTAGAACTGCAGGTATCCTTAGGCAGAATTGGTCATTTTATTGGCTTTATCTGATCTTTTACTGCCAGTTTTGAGGCTTCAGTAGTTTTACTAACACAGGCTCTTCTGTTTGTCTAGCAACTCAGTTTACCTCCTTTACTTTCAGCCCTTTATGTGATATGATTTTCTATCTTTTCTATCTTATTGTCTGATGACATTATCAATCTAGTTCCTTACACTTGGGATATTTCCCGGGCTTTGGCTGGGATTTCTTCCAGTCTCTTATATAATTGCATTTATCATGCATTCTAAGATCCTCAGTAGATGTTTGAAATCACATACAACAAAGAATTATATTTTGTCATATTCCTACAACCAATGAGGTGAAGTTTAAGGCATAAACTTGGTATAACAAGAGATTACCAACAACCACTAATCATAAGGTAGAATAGTGAAAACAATAAAGACATAAGACAACTGTATGGTCCAGAGAATGAGCTGTGATAAATATATTTTCAGTTTTGAATTAGTGAGTGTATTAAATATATAGAAGCAAAAATAAAATAAAAATAACACCGAGGGGGCGGTGCATCATCAAAATGGAAGGTCAAGACACTAAGCAGATAGAGGCTAGGGAAGCCCCTTTGGGGCAGTTATTTGAAGTTTCCAATAGAGAGAGTCCTGGACAGAGCAGACCTTCAGTGAGCTTTCCAAATAAAGAACAAATAGCACCACTTAGAGAAAACTTCATCAAACTGGATGCTCAGAATACCCAGCAGAAATCAACCCAGGAAGTTAAGGCAGCTAACTTTCTTTCCATGGCTGGACGTCTGACTTCTCTTTCATTTGGTAGACCCTTAAATGCCATGGATAAAAATTTGTTGGAAATACTTGACTTAGTTATTTTTAAGAACACAACATTTTTATTCTTGGGCTGTTTTGTCCTCCCTGTCACTGAGTTGGAGGGGGAAGGCTAGATGCACCCAGACAAGAAACCTGGGAGGATGCTTTGAGACAAACATGCTGGGGTCTAAAATGGCAGTAGAACAACCCCACTTCAGGCCAGCCTAGCACGGAGTTCAAGCAATGCATGCCGCTTCACACATGTAATGTATGATACAGCCAGTAAGAGAGTGATGAAAGTCCACGTGAGAGCAGTCTCTCTGTTGTTATGCAGAACCCACTGTTTTCTTGTGTTGATGTTGAAATCGCAGAAAACCAACCACCAGTAAGAGGGTGGCCAGAGTGCACTGGCCTGGTTTTGTCCCTTAGACTGTGAACCGCCTAGTGTTACAGGAAACAAAAGAAAAGGTTTTGGCTTTCATGAAATTCCCTCTATCTAAAATATCTCTGGCTGAAATCTCACAGCAGTAGGAGAAACGCTGCTGCTAAGACTTGTTGGAAAAAGGAAACCAAACATATGTGCTTGTTTGGGCACAGCCTCAGGATGTCATAATTATTGTGTGGGGCTGGGAACTCAGCTACACAGTCAAGGCTACGGAAGTTTCCAAGTGTGAACCAATCACACTTTCCACTTTCCGTCTCTCAAGACCTGATTTTCATGCCCTAGCACTAGTAGTGAAAGCTTTGTGACGGGGAGCTTTTAACTATTAGTTGAGCTTTCAACTCAACTAATCCTTGAGTTGAGAACTGAGGCTGCTGTGGAGAGAGAACCCAGTGAGGTCAGCCTTGTCAGAAGTTTTCTAGAAAAAGCTTTAGGACCTTTTTGTTAATCAGCAAATTAAGAGGAAATGGGAATTGTAGGTTTCTGGGCTTGGAAATGGGGATCAGTATTGACTATACTCCAGAAAAGAATAAAGCTGCAGGAAGCCTGGTTCTAAACCTTCACTTGACCAAGGAATAGAAGTTATTTTTTATTTCACCACAACTGAGCCTTTAACAAAAGAACATGCATTTGGCTGTGGCAGGAATTAGAATATATTGTTCAGAGGGTTGACCCAGACTGAGCCTAAAAGGAACTCTGAATTTCTGGGAGTGTTGGTCTGTAGGTGTCTTACTGACATGAATTTAATTTATATTTGGAAGAGGGCTTTTCATTTCTAGCTGAAGTAGAAAGAAACCTAGGGGCTGGAGAGCTATTCCTAGATAAAAGATATTAACAATGGCGTGACCGAATGCCTATGATGTAACATTAGCTTGAAAGCGGCAGAGCACCAAACTCTATTGTAAGTAACCTTACTATTTAAGAAATGCCAAGTATATCTGGGTGGTGGTGGCCCATGCCTTTAATCCCAGCACTTGGGAGGCAGAGGCAGGCAGATGTCTGTGAATCTGATGCCATCCTGGTCTACATATAGGAAGTTCCAGGACAGACTCCAAAGCTACACCCTGTCTCAAAAAACCAAACCAACCAACCAACCAAACAAACAACAACAAAAAAGAAATGCCAGCCAGATAATATATTATTCCATAATCTCAGACATTCAAGTGGCATGGCATTTATTATTTTTAAAAATTATGTATGTTTTTTAAACTCTATTTCTTTTAGTTTATTAGGTATTATAAAAATATTTAAGTCCACTTAAAATTGTAGCCTACTTTTCCTTTTCATAGTTAAATTCTTAGAATTTAGGAAAGCGATGATTCATATGATAACTATCGTCATTTGAATATACACCAGCTGGTGGTTTGGAAGGTTCTGGGACTTTCAGGAAGTGGAGCTTCCTGAAGAAACCTTATTGGATGAAGTGTATCACTCAGGACAAGTTTTGAGAGGTGATAGGCTGTCTCACTTCTTCCTCTATTTCCTGTTTGAGCAAGAACTGAAATCGGCCAGTTTCCCGCCCTGCTTGGCGACCGGTGGTCATGCCTTCACTGTCGGCTGCTATATCTTCCCTGTGGTGTTGAAATCCACACTTTTGGAACTGTGAGTAAAAATAAACCCACTCCTTCCCTATGTTGCTTTTGGCCGTCATATTTTATTACAACAGAAAAAAAAAACAGTTCACTGATAACCTTTGTAGACTTATTGAAAATGTGCTAAGTACTTCTAAGTATTTATCAGGACTTTTCTACTTTTTTGCTTTTTTGGCTATGTGAAACTTTAGTTACTGAAGGAAGTGTTTTGTAATTTCCGACTATCACAGTAGGTTTGTCATTTGTTCGTGGAGAACTGTCAAGTTTTGCTTAGAGCTGTTGACTTTATTCAATGAGGTGCATACATGCTTAGAATTTTTATGTCACCTTGGTGACTTTAATGTTTAATCATTGTATAGCAGCTCTGTCCTTAATGACACTATTTGTCTTATAGTCTTCTCTGACAAATATTAATGTAACTGGCCTAACTTTTTTTTTGTGCTTCATGTCTGACTGATACATATGTTCACATTCTTTGCTTTCCTGTTATTCAGTGTTGTAATACCCTCAGTGTGTCTTTTGTAAACACCATGGTGCCTACAGTGGGTTTTAATCCAGCTAACATTCTTTTTAAATCTGGGAGTCTAATATATGTGTATTCTCTCACTTGAAATGTTTGATTTTTTTGTGTAACCATCTTTTCTATGATATTTCCTACCCATGTTTGCTTTCTTCTTTTTTAAAAAATATGCTTAAGAGTATTTATGCAGTGATGTATATTATGCTAGCCATGCTTTCATAAGTCCCATGTTATAAATTTTGTGGGCATAAGTCAGTTTTCATTAGTCAAGAATAATGCTTTTTTTGATGTAGTTTTTGGAGATATCATGCAAGATCAAGTTTACTACTTCAGTGAAGTGAACTTGCATACAGTTAGCTAAAGCTAACAATCCAGTGCCATTTAGTACATAGATGATACTGTGTACCTTCCCCTGAATCTAGAAACACTGCTTCTACTTATCTTCATAATTCATATGTCGCTTAAATGTTACCTTCTTAAAGAGCCATAGTCTAACTACTAATCTAAGTCATACCACATACCCCCCCAACCCACATCCTTATTGCATACTATGTACTGTATATATTTACACTTTGGGGAATAATAATGAAGAAATCTTATTGCACCAAATGATTGGTGACTCATTTCCTCAAAGATTTGCAAGATGCCTGACTGAACAGAATGAGCTGATGTATGAACAACTGCTTGATTTACTAGTTTATTTCTTAACTGCTGATCTTCTGTATTTTTTTCAAAAGGGATTTTAGATGGTTTTGCACCATAGGGATTGGCTGTTTAATGACAGACAAACTTGCAAGAAAAGTAGAGCAGAGTGCAGGTCCTTAGGGATCCTCCCATGAAGCAACTGTATGTTGTGGGGGAGGGGGAGAGAGGACCATCCTGCTGCAGTGGTTCTCAAGGGAGGACATGTTGGTACAGGCTTGGTACTGTGTGGTTTATAGAGCTCTATCTGCCATGCTACTTATTAAATCCTCACAATAGCATCTCCTATTATCTATATTTAGCTGATAGGGAACCAACCCCATCAGATAAATACAAATCAGGCAGTGGCAGAGCACATTACTCTCCTGGCTTGGTACCACATTTTTTTTTTACTAGAGTGTATTTCTAAGTTAAATCTGGAACCCACCTGTTAGATGTAGCTTTTGGAGATTCTTAAGAAGGTGTTCAAGCAACAGCAAGCAGTGACCTGATATGGAGCAGCTCAACATGAGGACAAGGCCTTAAGCATCTGCTGTCCAGAATCTAATGGAAAGGAATGGACATTTGCTGTAACACTTTCCTAAGAAGGAGAAAAATTCTCTCTGACATTTAAGTCTCTTGCAGTTTCTTGCTCTCCCCATAGCATGATAAATATAAACTTCAAACTATAATAATAGCATATATTGAGCACACCAGGTGTCAGGGCTGCTTCATGGATTTCAAGCTTTTGTAACTCAGTCACATCTCACATGGAGTCTATGCAGTAGGGACTATCAGGCAGATCTTCATCAAGGAACTAGAAATCACCTTTGCTCCCATCTGAGAGCTCGGAAGGGAAACGCATTGAACTCTAACCCAAGTGTTTTCTGTATCAGGAAAGTAGAGACTAACAGAAATATAAACAATTGCACACATTTAAATTAAGTAAATTAAATTCCAGTAGCTACATTAAAAACAAAAACAAATAACATCAACCCAATATGTTTGATTAAAGTCAAAAGTACCCAAAATATGTACTATGTCTTCAAAACTCTGGTGTGTGTTCTGTTCTCAGAGTTCATCAATTCTGATGATAAATTTTCATCTATATTTAAATTTATATTTATATATACTCAAAATTCACAAAATTTACAGTTGAAAAAGTAAGCTTATATATTCAAGTAATTTTAATCATACTGATTTTCTAGAAACTGATTTTAGTTTATGTTTTAATTAAAATTAAATGCAATATAAAATTCAGTCCTCTCAGCTGCACACTTAAAATGTTTGAGAGCCCTGTGTAGCTGCTATATGCAGGGTACTCTAGATTTAAGCCTGTTTTCTATTTGTTTATTAATTGATTGATTTCTGAAGTGCATTGTGTGTTATATGTATTTGTGTGTGTGTGTGTGTGTGTGTGTGTGTGTGTGTGTCTCCATCTTATTTTTTAACGTAGGATCTCTTCTGAACCTGGAGTTCAATGATTTGGTTAGGAATGGTAGCCATAGAACTCCTGGATCTACCCATCTCTCTCTTCCCAGTTCTGGAACTGCAATGTGTTACACATGCTCAGCTTTTAACTTGGGTGCTGGGGTTCCAAATTCATCTCCTCACTTGAATGTCAGGCAGGTTACTGACAAAATCATATTCCTAGCCCTTATAATTCACCTCTGCTTCAGTTGCAGTAGAAAAGAACTCTTATCTTCTGGCCCTGCCCCAACTGCCCAATCCTCGAACTGTCTCTTTCCACGCCATAATATCAGCACTGTCTCTTCACATTCTTCTTTAACATGCAACTATGTGACCCTGCACAGATCCTATTGTCTGCTTGGAGAAATGTGAAAAGCTTTGCAAAAGAAAACAAAAACAAACTGCAGATAAAAAAGTCAAGATGAGATATATGGATATATATATCTCCCAGAGGAAAACAGTAGCCAGAACAGATTTTCTACCAGACCTCTGGGATTAATGAGGTTCCAAACTAGCTTCTGAAATTTTTTTTGAAAACCTCCACATCCTTTTTTGTTGGTATGACTGATTCGGGGAAAGAGAAACATACACAAGAAATTGGAGAGAGAAAAAAAACAGTTTAAAAATTCTCTTGATCTTGCATTTGTCCTTTGGGGAGGTGACTGAAGTAAAAATAAGAATAGAGGCAAAACCTGCTGGACAATGCTAAGAAAAGGAATCAGTTGTGAGCCTTTTTCCTTGCTTATATTCTGGTCAGAGCTGAGCACTAATTTAAAAATAGAGACAAAGATTATTTTGGTCATTTTATTTCTGTATGCATGCCATGTCTGAAGCTAAAAGTAACAGGCAGTTTCTCTCTATGCTCTATGCTCCCATGCTCTATGACCTACCGGAGTGAATGGAGGAAGGAGGTGGTTTCTCTGCAGACTGACCTGGATCCCAGGATCTGGTCTTTTTGTTATACACTCTGTGAGATTAGGCTCCGTTGATGATTATTGTGGATACAAACTGATTGACTTGGTAGACCGGGAAAACAGCCAAGGAAACTGGAAATCATGAGTCTGTGTGAACCCATCCGACTTCTTTGTGCCCTGTATGCAGATGAGACAGCCTATAGTGACTGAATCCTCTTTAGGTTGGGCAAAGCTGGGAGGAGACTCACAGACAGTAATCACATCCAGGTGCCTTGCCCTTTGGGTTAGCGAAGATTTCCACTTTAGTTATCTCACTTGAGCTCCTGAAGTAGAAGTGATTGGCCTGATTTTTCATATGATGGCATTGAGATTCAGGGGGACCAGGTAGCACACTCGGGACACAGGGCCAGCTAGGCATAGAGTTGCAAACCCATCTTGTCTTTGATCTCAGAACCTTCCACACAAGCCATGATTCCTTTTCAAAAAATCTGAATTTACTTGATGCATATCTATTGTGGAGTTAGTTCTTTCTTTCCACTTTTACATGGCAAATGCTTTACCTGTTGAGCGATCTCTCCAGTCTCACATTTGCTTCTATAGGTTAATTCGTATGGAAAAGAACACATTATCCTGATTCACAGTTGTAGAGGAAGCCTTCTAAGATACTAGACTTCTAGGCCTAAGACAAATGCAAACTCAGATTCAGATGGATTTTATAGTCATTTGTCTTTATTAATCCCAGCCTCTACCTTTTATCTGAGTCCATCTAGTTCTGCCCTGCTGGCTGTTGTCACTTTCCTATCTATTCCATGTGTTTCTTCTTTTTCTCTTCCTATTGTCCCCTTTGGATGTTCAGTATATGTTTTGTGTGTATTAAGATTATGATAAATATCAGGAAAAGAAAGGTGAATAAAATGTTATTCTTTGAGTCAAAACCCAAACCAAAACAATCTCTTCAGGGTGCCAAGTCAATTTTAAAACTGAGAATTTCCGAGAGGGAACAGCAGTGGAGACGGTGTTAGGAAAGAAGGAGGAAGAAGGCATTCAGAATGGTCCTGTTAAACTGGAGCTCCATGTGAGCCAGGCCTACAGTGCTGAGTGTGTACCTTTGTCATGTATTCTGAGGAAGATCAGGGGCAGCCTCTGCTTGATGGCTTCCTTACTGTGACATGCACTGACTAGCGTTAATTGCTAGGTGACTTGAACAGTGTTTCCAGGACCAGGCACAGAATGGTATGATAGCACGTAGGAGGAGAACAGCACTACAGACCTATGATAAACCACGAGAGGAGTCCTGAACTGTGCATTGCAGGGGGTGCCCTGGCCTCATGTCATAAATGTTGTCACCACCTTGTTTCACAGCAACAACATTTTAACCACCAGACCAGCACTAGGTTGCTTCCAGGTTATGGGTATTGCAAATAATGCTGCTATGAACATAGTTCAATGGATGTCCTTGTGGTATGAATGTGCATTCTTTGGGTATATGCCTAATAGTGGAATTGCTGGATCTTGAGGTAGACTGATTCTCATTTTCCTGAGAAACTACCATACTGATTTTCAAAGTGGCTGTACAATGGAGGAATGTTCCCCTTTCCCCACATCCTCTTCAACATAAACTGTCATTGGTGTTTTTGATTTTAGCCATTCCGACAGGTTTAAGATGGTATCCCGGACACAGAAAGAAACACATGGTATGTACTCACTCATAAATGGATATTAGACATAGAGCAAAGGATAACCAGCCTACAATCCACAATCCCAGAGAAGCTAGGAAATAAGGAGGACCCTAAAAGAGGCATACAAGGATCCCCTGAGAAGGGTAAAATGACAAGATCTCCTGAGTAAATTGGGAGCACAGGGGCAGGACGGAGAGAGATACAAGGAAGAGGAAGGGAGAAGAAGATGGTGGAGGAGAACATGAAGAAGCAGGAAGGTCGAGTTGGAGGAAGAACAGAGAATGAGAGCAAGGAAAGAGATACCTTAATAGAGAGAGCCATTATGGCCTTAATAAGAAACCTGGCACTAGGGAAATCTCCCGGAATTCACAAGGATGATCCCAACTAAGAATCTATACAATAGTGGAGAGGCTACCTTAAATGCCTTTCTCCAATAATGAGATTGATGACTACCTTAAATTCCATCACAGAGCCTTCTCAGTAGCTGATGGAAGCAGAAACAGAGAGTCACAGCTAAGCACTGAGCCAAACTCCTGGAATCCAGTTGTAGAGAGGGATGAGTGATGAGCAAAGAGGTCAAGACTGTGATGGGGAAACCCACAGAAATAGCTGACCTGAGCAAGTAGGAGCTCATGGACCCCAGTCTGAAAGCTGGGGAAACAGAATAAGACCAAATCAGGCCCCCTGAATGTGGGTGTCAGTTGGGGGTCTTGGGCAGTCTATGGGATCTCTGGCAGTGGAACCAATATTTATCCCTAGTGCAGGAAAGGACTTCGGGAGTCCATTCCCTATGGAGGGATGTTCTCTCAACCTAGATACATGGGAGAGGGTCCAGGTCCTGCCCCAAATGATGTGACAGACTTTGATGATCCCCCATGGAAGGTCTCACCTTCCCTGGGGAGTGGATGGGGTTGGATGGAGGGATAGTGGGGGAACAGGAGAATGGGAGAGACAGGTAACTGTAATTAGTATGTAAAATCAGGTTGTTTTTTTTTTAATTTTTTTATCATTTTTTATTTTAATTTTAAATAGCTTGTTTTACATGTCAATCCCAGTTCCCTCTCCCTCCCCTCCTCCCACACTCCCCTTCCACCCTCCCTCCCACCCTATTGCCAAATCCTTCCACATAGGGGATATCTAGAGTCTATCATTTTACTCTTGGTAGGGTCAAGGCACTCCCCCTAAGAGTCCAGAGGTTGTTTTTAATTTAGATAAAAATAAGAATCTGTGCCCTAAGAGCCTGCTCTGTTTCTTAGCTCCCCCCTTGTGAAGGACTTGATGTTAGCATGCTTCCAAGGTCATTCAAAAATCAGGTTCTAGAATTTTACAAGTGTATCTTGAAAGCAACTTGTACAGTGTCTGATGATAAGAAAATGTCTCTTTTATAATGCAGTTTCATATCTGTAGGTCTGTTGTCAGGTCCAAGGTTTTGCCTATAGCTTTCTGTGTTTCTGCGTCATAGCATCTCCACTGTGCTGTGGTTTGGCTAAGTGCTCTACAAAAGGCCCCGTGTCAGCATCTTGTAGCTCTCTTGCAGGTGGTCAAGCCTTTAGGAGATGGAACCCGTTGGGAGTAATATCAGTGGGGTCATTTCCCAAAAGCAGATATTGGGCACATGATCTCTCCTACCATCCCCTTCTTTCACTTCCTATCAATATGATGTCAATGAATGCTTTTGTCATATGTCCCCACGAGGACAGACTGTGCCACTACCATCTCAAAATGGTGGGGCCAGTTTGTCATGAACTGAAACATCCAAAACTGTAGGGACAAAGAAAATTTCTTCTTTGTAGCTTGATTACATCAGGACTTTTGTTATGACAGCAGGATACTACCTAACAGAAACGCCATCTGGACGAGGAAGAGATGGGGATGAAGAGGGAGAGCAGGATGAAGCAGCTATGACATCAGAGCCCTCTACCTCTCATTTGTTTGAACACACAGACATGCACATGCACACATACACGCATGCACGGTACAACTCACACGCAATGGCTATAGTCAAGAGACTTGCTAAACATAAAGGATCTTCTCCCAAGTGGGGCTGGGTGCTGCCTAGAAGGGCAGAATAGGCCAGTGGCCACACAGGGATAGCCGGTCTCAGGGACTATACGACTACACAGTTTAGTGGTTTCCCTGAGGTTGAGAGAAAAATCTAACTTTCAGTTTCCTTTAGTTCAAAGATTTTTTTCTTGTAATCTGGAAGAGAAGCCTGGGGATTCCCTACTTCCCTTCATTTCATCTTTTTTTTCTGTAAGGTTTCTTTCTTTCTTTTTTAACTTAAATTAGAAAAAGTTTGCTTCACATGTCAATCCCAGCTCCTTCTCCCTCACTTCCTCTCCCATCGCCCTTCAACCCTCCCCCAATCCCTCCCTCAACCCCTACTCTACTCTCCAAAGAGGGTGAGGCCCTTCATGGGGGATCTTGAAAGTCTGTCATATGATCCGGGGTAGGATCTAGACCCTTCCCCATGTGTCCTTGTGGAGACAGCATCCCTCCACGTGGAATGGGCTCCCAAAGTTGATGACAGGGATCAGTGCTGATCTATTGCCCAAGGCCCCATAGAATGCTGAGGCCTCCTCACTGACACCCATGTTCAGGGGGTCTGGATCAGTCCCATGCTGGCTTCTCAGCTATCAGTCTGGGCTCTATGAGCTCCCCCTTGTTTAGGTCAGCTGTTTCTGTTGGGTTCACCTGCCAAGTCTTAACCCCTTTGCTCATCTCTCCTCCCTCTCTGCAACTGCGTTCCAGGAGTTCAGTTCAGTATTTAGCTGTGGGTGTCTGCCTCTGATTCCTTCAGTCACTGGTTGAAAGCTCTAGGGTGACACCCAAGGAAGTCATCAATCACATCATCAGGGAAGGGCACTTAAGGTAGCCTATCCACTATTGGTTAGATTGCCAGTTGGTGCCATCCTTGTATGTCTCTGGACATCTCACTAGTGCCAGAGCTCTCTTCAAACCTATAAATGGCTCCTTCTATTATGGTATGTCTCATCCTTTTCTCCTCTATTCTTCCCCCGAATCAACTTTCCTGCCCCCCTGTCCTCTTCTCCCCTACTCTTCACACCCTCTTTTCCCCCCAGCTTCTTTATTTCTTCCCCCGCCCTGTGTTCCCAATCCCCTCAGAATATTCTTTCTTGTTCCCCTTCTCTGGGTTACCATGCATATCTCTCTTATGTTCCCATTTTCTGAGCCTTGGAATTGTTTCATCCAAAGAGATCCAATGTCTAGGAGCTCACTGAGCATGTAGAAGATTTAAGGGCGAAGGGGGTACTGGTTTGGGGTGTGGTTTGCGTTTTCTGTGGGACATATTTTTATTTTTGGCTCCTTTGTGGTGGTTTTTGTTGTTGTTGTTGCAAAAAAGTCTTTTGAATCTTTGAGCATCTTCCTTGTACCACGGAATCCATCCTTTCCTTCATGACTGGCAACACCCTGGCCATACATTTACAGTGCCAGGAGAAGCTACAGAGTCCTGGCAAGCTCTGGTTCTCACAGGGAACTGGGTGCCTGTGCTGGCCTGAAACTGCTGCTGACAGCTCCGTGTTTGATCACATGCTGTGAAAGTGTTAGTGGGCCAGAGGAGTTAGGAAGTGTTTAGAGAAGCAATCTAGTCAAGAAACAATTTTAAAATGTGGGTTACTGCTAGAAAACAAGGCTGCAAAAAATATCAGCAAAATCTGCAAAAACCTGAGGTAGAAATTAATGGCATTTCATTTACATCCTGGATTATTTTACCTCTGGCATACATTGCTGTCAGACATTTCCTAAGCTTAGTAAATGAACTGTGTCATTGTGGGAAGTGGTATTTTGACAATTTCCTGTTTCTCTTTAAAATATATCTGCTAAATAGTCTTTATGTGTTTATTTTGTACAAGAATCAGACAGCCAAGCAGCATGCTTGAGGCCAGTGAACGTAAGGACCAGGACTTGAAGATATACACACACATTCAAATTCTTGCTCTTCCTATGATAGCATTGTTTCCTTTGAATCACAGATGGGAGAGTTTAGATAGCTGATTCAAGAATGATCTTTTTTAGCATTTGGTAGCATTATGGATAGATAACACCAGCCCATGCATGAGGATCTAAACAAAGCTAATGCTGTTTCAGGAACAATGCCCTTTCTCTTGGTATCAGTCTTCCCAGAGTTCAGACCCAAACTTGACTGGGGCACTTGACAATATGCATAAAAATGAACATGTGTGAAGAGATATTTCAAAGTTTATTGTGACTTATTGTAATCCACACCTAATTCAATACTATACAGTTTCTTCTCAGCTTGGTCCCTTCTCTCATCAGTCTATTAACTATGACATGACAGCTAACTTTCATAGCTACCTGCCTGAAGTATTAAACTGACGTTTATATGGTTTTCTTTTCCATGGTTCTACCTCTTTAGGGAATTCTTAATAATATATAAATTAGACTATTTCTAATTAGGTGATTAAAATTTCAAATGTTTCTTGCTATTACAGATTGCCTAATATTCATTATGCTATTTTTAGAGTTGGTTCTTCTACTGCAAAGCAAGCATGGAGTCTTAAAGATATTAGGTCACACAGACTCTGTGTTGGGCATGATGGTCTAGGTACAAGGTGATCTAGGTACTTTTCAGTATAGACTGCAATAAGAAAGACCAAAAAAGGTGCAGGTTAAAGTAGAATGTCTCTTAGGATATACAGCTGCAAACTGGAGAAATCTGAAGCACTTGTTCATGAACAGAGGCCCAGAGGTCCCAATGGCAGATGTAAGACACCATTCCTTCTACACCAGAATTCTTGATGCCGGGCCTGGTTGGCTCACAGAGCCAACCCTGTTGATTGCAATTGACCCTTGAAAAGCACTTTCCATTCAGGCTTCTTATATATTCTACCTTGACAGCTATCTACAAATTCTTTCCAATAAAGAAGAAAACAGGGCATATCTGAAAGTTTTCTTCTTTTGAGTTTAGATTAAATAAATGAATCATGGTAAATTGTAGGACACTCATACCAAAATAGTCAATCTTTCCATAATTATATTAATTCACAGACAGTATTGAAAATCACTTGGCAAGAGTTTCACATTCTCAACAGTGGGACTGCAAGTGGTTTTTATCCTACTTTTGTTTGTCTAAATTTTCTCATTTTTAAAGCTTTGATTTAAATTGCTTTTGTAACAAGAACAAAGGTAAGAACAAGTGAACTTAATAAAATAAATGGTAAAACACAAGAAAATTGTATGGTTTTTTGAGAATTTATACTTCTCTCTTTTTCTAGCATAAGCAACACAGAATAACCTACTGACAATAAATTATAGGTACAAAGCAGACAGTTAAAAACAATCCTCAACTTTGGAAAATTGATTTGAAAATGTAAACTTTCACAAATAACTTTTTTAAAAAAAAGACAGGGCTATTTAGCTGACAAGTCACCAACAATTTCCAAAGAATTCCTTCACCAAGTATATTGTTTCTAAAAATAGTTGACTCCTGCACAGAAATACACATAATAATGATAAGCACTTTAAGATGTAAAGATGCAAGTGTGTCTGGACCCAGCACCTGGCTCAGGATCAGAATTGTATCAGGACTCCTAAGGTCTCCGTGTTGGCTTCTACTCCCATCCACTTTCTGCCTCCCTGAGATGCCTGAGTGCTGTGAATTGGTATCACTCTGTATCATTAAATAATATGCTATTTTTATACATTTTAAAAGGGAGACATTATTATATATAGTACTATATATGATTCTTATATTTAATATATATTCTTATATATATATATATATATATACTTCATTTTACAGATAATGGTATTCTCACCCCATGTTGTTTGTAGCTCATTTTCACCTGTATCATATAGCACTCTCTGAAGATAATATAATCTTGTCTTTCTTTCTCTTTCTATTTCCCATTGCCCTCACTGCTTCTCTGTATTGTTTTTGGAGGCTGTCGGTCTAGCCTGGCCTCGAACTCACAGACATCCGCCTGCCTCTGCCTCCCGAGTGCTGGGATTAAAGGTGTGCATCACCACCTCCCGGCAGAACATGTATATTTTTAAAATTAGTAGATTATTTCACATATATCTCAAACAAGTTGCAGCTCCTTGTGCCATCAACAGTTTGATTTAGAAGATATGTACGGGTTAGAGAAATGTCTTCAGTAGACTGCTTACTGTGCAACATGAGAACCTGCAGTTAGAATTCCAGAACAAACAAACACACAAACAAAGAAGTTAAGGATAATCCACACCTGCTTGGAAAACAAACACAGTTGGAATCCTGGGGCTAGTTGCACACCCTTTGTAGCTGGAACAGCAAGTTCCAGGATGAATGAACAATTCAGTCTCAAATATAAGATTGGGGGAGATTAAGGAAGATACCCAACATGGATATCTGGGTATGGAGGAACTCACTTACACATGCATGTGTGGTGTATGTATGTATGTATGTATGTATATGTATGCATGTATGTATGAGTGTATATACATGTACATATATATCATGCACACACACACACACAGAGAGAGAGAGAGAGAGAGAGAGAGAGAGAGAGAGAGAGAGAGAGCGAGAGAGAGAGCACTCCACCAAACTTCAGGAAATTCAGATGTTTTTAATTCTATACAGTTGGGGTAGGAGTAGAATGCTTGATTTTTAGACTTATATATGCCATTACTAACCTTGTTCCATTAATAAATGTCACAAAATTGTGAGTGTGTTAATGTCCTTTTGGAATTTCACTGCTTCAGAAACAAATTGGGAGTATGATCAATATTTCAGACTCTGACTTCAGTCTGTTTCTTTTCTGTCTTAGGCAGGGACCCTGTCCTCTCTGCACCTGCACTGTTAGAGTGTGGGTTCAACAGCTGTTCCCATTCCTGGGATTTGCACTGGAGATTCATTCCTCTCTCAGCTTGCTGACATGGTGCATCTGTATTTATTCACCCTCCTTACTCAATTCGTGTCTTTCCCAAAGATAAGAACCTCAGCTTGATAGGGGTTGGGCAGATAACTTACAAAAATCTCTCTTCTGTGTGGTTATGGGAATGCTTTGAGAAGTTTAGTTTATGCCTATTTAGAGTTTTATTTATATCTATCCCCATAACCTCTTGATGCTTGTATAGTCATGGAGTCACATCATCTAGTACATCACCTAGTTATTTTCAGTCTCTGCAATATAGTGAACTGTTTTTGTGTCTTTTTTATGATTAGTATCTTAGTTTTACATGTTCAGATTGTACTGACATACTTTACCTTAACATTGTGTCAAGATATATAGCCATTTATTTAAATCTGTGCCTGTATCTCTATTTCCATGGTAAATACCATGATGTAAAATGTATGCAGTTACATGAACATGAACATGAACATACATATGTGCACAGACACAGACACACAAGTACATGGACACATAGATTCACCTTCCTTCATATGCACACATACACATGGACACACATGCACATGTATAGATCCACTTACCCATACACTCATACACATATACCTAGAAGTGCAGAACAGGTACACACATGCACATACATGCACATAGCTATTTATGTATGAACATTCTATATTCACTTGCATGCATATGTATATACACATATAACATATGTCTACATGTACACAGATACATCCCACGCTGATATAACTGTACACATACATGTGCACACATAGACACAAACCCCTTCATACACCCACATGCATACCCACACACAAAAATCCACACACAGCAATATACATGCACAAACACATTCATATATACACACGCATTCACACATATTCACAATCAAACCATTATGTGTACACACAATCAACACCCGTGCATGAACCAAAATACAAGGGTACATATACAAAGATACTAAGAGTTTTCATGTTGACAATGTGAAGTACATATACAAAGATACTAAGAGTTTTCATGTTGACAATGTGAAGTACATATACAAAGATACTAAGAGTTTTCATGTTGACAATGTGAAGTACATATACAAAGATACTAAGAGTTTTCATGTTGACAATGTGAAGTACATATACAAAGATACTAAGAGTTTTCATGTTGACAATGTGAAGTAAAGCTTAGAAAGTATCTAAATCTCTATACAGACGCAAAAACCAAAGAAATAGAAAAGGGCAGGATATCCAAGTGTCAATATGCATGAAAATATTACAATGGCAAAGCTATGAAATATGAAGTAAACACTTCAAATAGGATACAAGGAGGAATGACTCATAGATTTTAATATTTACACCATTTACCTCCTCATATGCTTCTGGACATCATATCCATGTACCTTCTGGTATGTGTCAATCGTGCAGTCTTACCCTTTAGGTAAAGTGACAGTATTTGTGATCCAACTGAAGTTATGAGTGTAGAATATCTTATTCAGTCAAGTTTCCAAGACACAGATGCTGAGATTTGCCTGTGGGAGTCCCAGGAGCATTTGTAAATAAGAGCATAAAACTGCATGGACTGAGGGAGAAGGTGAACTCACATGAATTCATAATGGCAGCTGTAGAAGTCCCCTGTCATTCCCTCAGGCTTGGATGGCTTCTCAAGCTGGGACAACCTTTCCATAAGCTTGCCTTCAAACTAACTACAGGCAGTGGTGTGACCTTAGGCAAGGTGGCTGCCTTTGCAGACGCTGATTCTGGTACATAACTCAACCATTGGCAGCAAGTACTCTTAGCTGGGGGGGATGAGCACTGGGCTATGGGACTGGAGGATCTGGGTGGTGAGAATTTCCAGTGCAGTTACTATAAAATAGAAAGTTACTGAACCACAGGCAGTTAGAATAAGTATGACCAGACAGTTGGGGTGGGCTGAAAGTAATTTGTGTAAGTCCTAGAAAAATAAGTTCATGGTAGCAACTTTGTCTTGGAGTGGCCATTTTGGGGTGGGCTGGTATGTAACTTAAAGAGCTGAGCAGAGACCTCCTGGCTTTTGTTTTGTGTTATCTAGAGAAGAAGGTAATGGAACTAGGGAAAGAATGAAGAGTTAGGAAATGCTGGTCAGAGACCGAGCAGGGAAGCCTGGGGGTTGTAAGAGGGAGCTAGCTGAGCCAGCTGAGGGAAGTCTTTTAGTAGACATCTACTTTCCATCTCCATGCAGCTGTTTTCATCCTTGCTCAGAGCTCAGTCCATTCACTTCCTACCAGGAAGCAGTGTGGGGCGGTGTGGGAAGGTGTGAGAGTTTCTGCTTGCAATTTCTCCTTGCCCAAGTTCAGGATTTTTTCTATAATTCTTTTACTAATATGATGGTAGGCCATGCACATAACAAACCTAAGCTTCTGTTTGCTCATCTTCAAAATGGATGTGACATTACTTTGCATGCTTGTGAGGAGTGTCATTAATAACTTGAAACAAAGATCGTAACCATCAAAGTTAGAGGCTCAGGGTTGCTGGTCTCTCAAGCCAAGAAAAGCCAACTAGACTGAGAAAATCATGTCATGTGTGTGACAACCCCTAATTATCCTTCTAAAGGAGAATTTTGTATCATCTTTGAATAAAAGACAAAGAAAGGAGGATGATTAGGTCATAGACTTAATCATAAAATGTGAAAAATGGATATTATGTATATATGTGTTGTAGCTATCAACACAGAGGACAGGCAGTTGGTATTTGGACAACACAGCTTCATTGACATTGGGGTGAGGTGTTGGATACTCATCTGCAGGAGCACATTTCTTAAAATTTAATTATAGAAAAAGACTGAAGCCCTTGACATCACAAATCAATAGATGACAGACCAGATTGGCTCATTGGAATCCTTGTGTGTCACATACCTTTTTATTTGTGGTGGTCAGTTATGTCACTTGATTTATAAAACATCAAGAAGACACAGGAATCAGATGCCAGAGACAGAGATTTTATGTTGCATGCACACACACAGACAGACACACAGACACACACACGCACACACACACGCACAGCCACATGCACACACGCAAAACACACCTCACTTTGCTATGTTTGTTAGGGCCAATTCAGGCATCTGGACATTCAGTTAGCCTGAGTATGTCCAAATGACTCCGTGTCTGTCTTCACCCTTCCTTGCCCTTCCGTGCATCCAAAAGCACTACTCTGCTTTATCACCACCTGCATTAACTCTTCTCATAATTTTGTAATGTTTATCCTGCCTGACATGGTAGGTGAGAGGCAATCATAAGTAGAAAGTTTCTAATTATGAAAGAAAATGCAGCAGAAGAACCTGTCTTTTACACATAGAAATGGCGTGATGGGTTATTATCATTAAAATCTCATTAGCAAATGATTTATAAATGTCGAGCTGTAAACCTGTTCTCACTCCCAGGTACCCTCAGTACAGGGATGGTCCTTTCACACAGAACTCATTTACAGGATCAGAGGTCAGCTGAGACCCCTTAATGTTTGCCATGTCCCTACCCTCACCTCTGACTCATTCTTGTCACTAATGTTATTAGTATGATGAGGCTGAGCAGACAGAGAGGTTCAAGAAAGAGAGAAGTATCTCTTTTTTATTTATTTTTAATTTATTTTAGAAACATTATTTTACATATCAATCTCCCCATTCCCTCTCCCTCCCATCCTCCCATGCGCACACCAACCCCCCAACCCACCCACCACCTACTCCCCAGGTTATTGAGGCCTTACACTGGGGATCATCAAAGTCTGTCACATCATTTGGGGAAGAGCTTTGGTCCTCTTCTGTGTATCTGGACTGCAATAGTATCCTTCCATAGGGATTGGGCTCCCAAAGTCCATTTGTTCACTAGGGATAAACACTGGATCAAAGACCATGACATAAATCCAGCCACACTGAACCTCTTAGAAGAAAAAGTGGGAGGTACCTTTGAACGAATTGGTACAAGGAGACTGCTTCCTGAACATAACATCAGTAGCACAAACACTGAGATCAACAATTAATACATGGGACCTCCTGAAACTGAGAAGCTTCTGTAAGGCAAAGCACACAGTCAGCGAGACAAAAAGGCAACCCACAGATTGGAAAAAGATATTCACTAACCCCACATCTGACAGAGGGCTGATCTCCAAAATTTACAAAGAACTCAAGAAGCAAGTCTCCAAAACACCAAAGGATCCAATTAAAAAGTGGGGGACTGAACTAAATAGATAATTCTCAATAGAGGCGTATGAAATGGCTGAGAGACACTTGAGAAAGTGCTCAACATCATTAGCCATTAGGGAAATGCAAATCAAAACAACTCTGAGATACCATCTTACTCCTGTCAGAATGGCTAAAATCAAAAACGCCAATGACAGTTTATGCTGGAGAGGATGCGGAGAAAGGGGAACACTCCTCCACTGCTGGTGGGAGTGCCAACTCATACAGTCACTATGGAAATCAGTATGGAGATTCCTCAGGAAAATGGGACTCAGTCTACCACAAGACACAGCAATTCCACTCTTAGGCATATACCCAAAAGATGCCCATTCACACAACAAGGATGTATGTTCCATTATGTTCATAGCAGCATTATATATAATAGCTAGATTCTGGGAGCAACCTAGATGCCCCACAACTGAAGAGTGAATAGAGAAAATGTGGTACATTTACACAATGGAGTAATACTCAGCGGAAAAAAAAAACAATGGAACCTTGAAATTTGCAGGCAAATGGAAGGCACTAGAGGAAGCCATCCTGAGTGAGGTAACCCAGATACAAAAAGACAAACATGTTATGTACTCACTCATATATAGATTTTAGATATGGATTAGGGGAGTGTCAGCCTACAATCCCAGGGCCAGTGAGTCTGGGAAACAGGGAGGTTCCCAAGAGAGATGCATGATATCCCAGAGAAGTGGAATGAGCCAAGGTCTCCTGAGCAGATTGAGAACATTGGAGGAGGGGAGAGAGAGCCAGGAAAAAGAGAGAGAGATAAGAGGAGGGGAGAAGAAGGTATGGTGGAGCAGGAAGGTTTAGTTGACGTAAGAATAGAGGAGAGCAGGATGAGAGATACCATAATAGATGGAGTCATTACAGGCTTGAGGAGAGAGCTGACACTAGTGAGATCTCCAGAGATCTACAAGGATAACACCAGCTGGCAAACTAAGCAATAGTGAAGAGACTATATTAATAGCTCCTCCTTGATGATAAGGTTGATGACTACCTTATATGACATCCTAGAACCTTCATCCAGTGACTGATGGAAGCAGAGACAGATACCCACAGCTAAATACTGAACTAAACTCCTGGAGCCTAGTGACAGAGATGGAGGAATGATGAGCAAAGTGGTCAAGACCATGATGGTGAAACCCACAAAGACAGCTGAACAGATAAGAGGGAGCTCTTGAATCCCAGACTGATGGCTAAGAGGCCAACAGGGGACTGATCCAGACTCCATGAATGTAGTCTCAGTGAGGAGGCCACAGAAATCACTGGGACCTTGTGTAGTAGATCAGTGTTTACCATGGTGTGTGAATGAACTTTGGGAGCCCATTCCAAATAGAGGGATGTTTTCTCAGCCTGGACACATGGGGAAGGGCCTAGGTCCTGCCCTGGATGAAATGACAGACTTTGGAGATGCCCCCAAGGAGGGCATCACCCTCCCTGGGGAAGGATATGGGGATGGGATGGGGGTTGGGCGGACTGGTAGAGGGACAAGGGAGGAAGGGTGGGAGAGGGACCTGGGATTGACATGTGAAGCATTCATGTTTCTAATTTAAATAAAAACATATATTGAGAAAAAAAGTAAAACTAGAATCACGTAGACTCTTGATTAAGGCTGCCTGGGTTTTAACTGTGCCTTCAAAGCGAATTTGAAATACAACTTCAAAGTTAATTGTGAGGAGTTTCCTTAAACTCTTTGTGCCCATGATACATACAGAGAAGCATAAGAGTACGGACTCTAAAATCTGAGATTTCTAGGTTTGAGTCCTATCTCTACCACTCAGTAGATTGTTTAGGGCCTTTGTTCCTTGATTTCTTATCTAGAAAACAGAGGTGGTAATAAGGATTAAATAATACTTCTGATTAAGTGTCTAGAATATGGTGTACCCACCATAAATTGTTATTATGATCTTCATTGTACATTATAATCATTTCCCTGGTCCTCATCATTCTTGACTTCTATCCTTACATCACTTTATAATTGAGAAAATATAAATATGAAATATTAGAAAACAGAAATGCTTCTAAAAACACAAAAATGTATTTGTTTCCTGCTTACAAGCATGATTACATCAATCATTAAGTTCTATAGATACAGAGGAAGCACTAGAGTAAATCATGGAAAGTCAATTTTGCTTTCATCTCTCTACTACTAAGAACTTTGCCTTGACAAACTTACTCTACCTCTTTTGATTATAAAAAGAAATGAGGCTAGACTAAATAGTTAATCTCTTTAAAAGTTCTTCCCAAAATGTTCCTAGTGACTATACACATTTTATGTGGTATCTGAAAAATACCTAAAAATAAAAAGTTGTTCAATAAAAAAAATTTCCTAACATTCTTGGGGTTCAGAATTTGAGAATTTTTTTCTAAGAATTTTCAAATCTTAAACTTTATCCCAGACCGACAGCTGGGAGGCCAGCATGGGACCAATCTAGACCCGCTGAATGTGAGAGTCAATGAGGAGCCCTGGGCTACCTATGGGGTCCTGAGCAGTGGATCAGTGTTTATCCCTCGAATACTAACAGACATCGTGTGTCCATAACACAAAGAAGGTTGCTCTCTCTGGCTGGACTCTTAGGGAAGTGCCTGGACCCTACCCTGAGTGAAATGATAGACACTAGATATCTCCTATGTGGAAGGAATTGGCAATAGGGTAGGAGGATGGGGGGGGTGGGGAGGTGCAGGAGGAGGGGAGGGAGAGGGAACTGGGATTGACATGTAAAACAAGCTATTTAAAATAAAAAAAATTTTAAAAAGCAAAAAAATACCTTTATCATCTGAAACATTTTGTAAATTTAACACGAGCTGCTCACTCATGTAGCATCTTTATATAAATAAAAAGATTTCTAACCTAGTTCACAGTGTGTGTCCTCTATAGTCATGTAACAGAAAGTTGGCTTTCTTATCAATGGATTTTTCCTTCAGTTTTTATAATAAATGAATCAGTGTCAATAAAATGTATTCATGATAAGAAAGCCAACTTGTTGTTACATATTTGAAAAAAAAGTGAAGGGGTGTTGGATTTTGTCAAAGGCTTTTTTAGCATGATGATCATGTGATTTTCGTTTTCAGTTTGTCTATATGGTGGATTACATTGATGGATTTTTGTATATTGAACCATCCCTGCATCCCTGGGATGAAGCCTACTCAATCATGGTGGATTTTTCTGATGTGTTCTTGCATTTGATTCGCCAGTATTTTATTGAGTGTTTTTGTATCAAAGTTCATAAGGGATTTTGGTCTGTAGTTCTCTTTCTTAGTTTTGTTTTTGTGTGACTTGGGTACCAAGGTAATTGTAGCCTCGTAAAAAGAGTTTGGCAATGTCCCTTTTACTCCTATTATGTGGAACAGTTTGAGGAGTATTGGTATTGTCTCTTCTTTGAATTTCTGGTAGAATTCTGCACTGAACCTATCTAGCCCTGGGCTTTTTTTGGTTGCCAGACTTTTGATGACTGCTTACATTTCATTAGGGGCTATAAGTCTGTTTAAATTGCTTATCTGTTCTTGACTTAATTTTGGTAAGTGATAGGTATCCAGGAAATTGTCCATTTCCTTTTGAATTTTGAGGAGTACAGGTTTTCAAAGTATGACCTGATGATTCTCTAGATTTCCTCAGTGTCCATTGTTATGTCCCCCTTTTTCAATTCTGATTTTGTTAATTAGCACGCTCTCTCTCTGCCTTTTCGTTAGTTTGGATAAGGGTTTATCTTGTTGATTTTCTCAAAGAACCAACTCTTTGTTTCATTGATTCTTTGTATTGTTTTCTTTGTTTCTACTTTATTGATTTCAGCTCTCAATTTGATTATTTCCTGGTGTCTACCCCTCCAGGGTGAGTTTGCTTCCTTTTGTTCTAGAGCTTTCAGTTGTGCTGTTCTCTAGCGCGACTATTCTCCAGTTTCTTCATGTGGGCACTTACTGCTATGAACTTTCCTCTCAGCACTGCTTTCAAAGTGTCCCATAAGTTTGGGTATGTTGTGTCTTCATCCTCATTGAATTCTAGGAAGTCTTTAATTTATTATTATTTTTTTTATTTCTCTCTTGACCCAGGAATGGTGCAATTGTGGAGAGAGTTACCTTTTAAGTTTGGGTTGAAGACATTAACAGGGTTATTATGCATCTTAAATTCTAGTGTGCTTGGTAAGTTGGGTTTGCAATGGTTTATGGATATTAGTAAAATCATGCACTTAACAGTTGTGGATTGAGCCAGGCAGTTGGTGGCAAACACGTTTAACCCCAGCACTCATGAGGCAGAGGCAGGTGGATCTCTATGAGTTTGAGGCCAGCCTGGTCTATAGAGGGAGTTCCTGGACAGGCTCCAAAGCTACACAGAGAAACCCTGTCTTGAAACAAAACAAAACAAAACAAACAAACAAAAAAATAATTGTGGATTGAGATCTCCACATATTTCTTTCTCTTTGGTCATTGTTATTTTGAAACAAGGACTTATATAGGCCAGGTTGGCCTTGAATTTACTTTGTAGCCAAAGATGGCTTCAAATGATCTTCCTATCTCCGCCTCTTAACCTCTTAATGCACTTCCATGGCTGGTGTGATGCTTACATTGATTTATAACCAGTATTTGGATACAGTGTATGCTCCAATAGCTTGCATTTGATGAAAATAGCAGAAATAATTTGAAAGAATGTCATAATAATAATGCACATTGTTTGCTGTCTGTTTTATATTTTACAACTAATATTTTAATTGTCTAAACTCTTTAAATTTGATATACTTGGGTATTCTCATGGACTAGGTACTTCAGAAGGCTGAGGGGCTTAAGTTCACACAAGCTGAAGTTATTTTCATTTGTAAAGTATGGTGGCATATTATCACGAACCTCTGTGCATTATGTTACTGTGATAGGAAGATCTGGGAATTCTGGATTTGGACTTGGGCGATTTGAGAGTAGTTTTGAAAGAAGTGAACTGTAAAGACAGACCTTTCTGGGATAAGTAACTGATCAAAGGAAGGGGGCTGAAAAGAACTGCAAGATCTTCTCAAGGCAGCAGGAATTCAGCATGGGGTGGTGAGGGATGTGGGAAAAGGCCCACCCAAAGAATACTAGGAGATGGTTCCAGTGTGAGAGCAGGGACAACACGGGAAACAGAGGCCCTTGGGCAGGTGGGAGGTAAGGAGAACTCTCCACAGGGTAGCACGGGTATATGATCCTGCAGCTGTGGAAGCTTAGAGCTGTCTTCCAGGCCACTTGCTTTGTCCCTGTTGTCTGTTCATCTTTGTTTCAGGACAGTATGGCCCAGCATAAGTAGAGAAACCTAGACCAGAAATGGAAATGAGGGCTAAAATCTTCAGGTAACCAACTGTTTGTTTCCTAAATCTGAACAGAGTCCTCTGGTTTTACTGGGCTGTAATTGACACAGATAACTGGTTTGTGTTTACAGGACATAATGTACTGTCTTCATGTGTATATATACCTTGTGGAATGATTATCACAGAACCATGCTTATCCATGTTTATATGTGTATACATAGTGCTTGTGTGCATTTGTGTCTGTGTGTGTGTCCTCACATAGATATCCTTTTATTGTGAGTATGGCGACAACATCTGAGTTCTATTGTCTTAGCAAGTTTCAAATGTATACCACTCTGTTGCTCTCCATACTCCTGTGCCCAGCCTTCTGGGACCCACACGTTTCTGCTTCTTTTCTCTAGTTCCCTGACCTTCTCTGTAAGTCTCCCCTTCTCAGGCTTCTCCTGCCCAGGGTTGTGCTGTCGGAGCTCTGTGAGTCTCTATGGGATCCTTCCATCTTACTCCTTGCCTCTCCACCACATCCTTTTTCATGGCATCAGCTGGCATCTGTATTCTGATGCTGTCTGCATTATCCAGAGTTCTGACCTTCCATCTAAGCTCCAGGCTCATATATTCAATTAAACCTCTCTATTTACATATCTCACGAGTACCTCAAATTGAAAACTTCTCGCATACAGTTCACCTTCTTGTCACCTGCCACGACCTCCTCCTCCTCTTCCTGTTTTTGTAATGATGCCATTGTTCTCATGTTTTCCTGACCCAGCATCTTGGGTTTTAGCCTTCAATCCACTGTCTTATAAATAGTTTTTTTTCTGGGCACATGTCACATTTGGGGCTTTCCAGCATCTTACAAATACTTCACATGTGTTAGTCCTACCCTCCTCCAAACTAGAAGCAAGGCAGATTTTCTGCTTCCTTTGCAGTTCAGATGGCTGCAGCAGACCAGGCTTGCCTAATGGGTGCTTTCCTGGTGAAGTTTGAGTCTGACATCTTTGGTATAAGAACTGGGACCATGCAGGGCATGTATCTTGCCAATATGGCTGCTTTAGGGGTGTGTAGCTCTTAGATACCAACTGAAATTGCAATAGGACTGCTGGCACAGAGGCAGCATTTGCCCTGAAGTTGCAGCATTTGCCGAGGAGCCAGATCTTGACATTCTGCAGGTGTCAGCAGCAGTGTCTTCCCTCAGATCAGTTTTACTCTGTGGTTTGAGGTGTGGGTAGGGGAGGAGGTGGGGGCCCCTTTCCTGTGAGTTTGTGTCAGACTTTGTTCCTTCAGCCTTCAGTGATCTCTGAGGGGTTATTATTTTTAAGAAAAAAGATTTTATTAAACTAGCTGGGGTCAATTCTGTTGTTTGCAGTGAAAATCTTGAACACTTTGAGGTTATTGATTCCAGTGTGGGGGGAAATATAGCTGTATTCTGAGCTCTGTGACAGGTTCGGGGAGGGTGGGATGAGCAAGAAACAGGAATGGGCAGAGCTGGGGCATTGTAGGGTTTGGCTAATTTGCATTCCTAACGGTGGTTTTGTATATTGAGTATGGAGTTATTCCTACCTGTTTTAAAAAGGCAAGGAATAACAGGGAGAAGAAAATGGAAAATTTATCAGGAAACAATAGGCTAAAACACAAGCTAGTGGAGAATTCCACTAAGCAAGTAACTTTACATATTCACTTCATTCCAGTTCCAGGAGCTTAAGTTAGGAGGCAAGGTTATTGAAGCATTATGTGAGTTAATGTGGAAGAAGGTTGGCTCTCAGTGGCTTACTAATAAAGTTTAGCTTTGTGTCTGAAGCAATTATGCGTGTGTGTGTGTAATATATGCTATATATAACATGCACACATAAACTATGAAATAGCTTCCATTTCACTGGAGTACGCTTCCATTTTATAGAATTCCTGCTTACTGAGCCAGGTACTGTAGTGCACATAGTGTGTGCCTTTAATTCCAGCACCTTAAGACATGAACCAGGAGAACCACCAGTTCAAGAGAAGTTTGGGATACAGAATGGAAATTGTGTCTCAAAAACAATTTTAAAAATAAAATTGACTCTGAACAAGATGAGCCCAAGTGCCTTTTCCCCCTGATGAATCCATTATAAGTTTGTTTATCCAGATGTAACTAATTCTGTTTCTAAAATATTATTTATTTTATTTCATATCATAATTGGTATTAATGTTATTATGTTTGTGTCCTGGGGGTGATACAATAGTGAAGTACTTTAGCAAAAATTAGCAGAGCTTCTTATGTTTTAGATTTAATCCTTATTTTTATGAAATTAATACATTGCTCTGGCTTAAAATTCAAATAGTACTGGAACCATGGAAAGAATAGCTTCTTTGGGGATGGGGATATTGCTCAGTGGTAGAATGCCAGCCTAGCATGTACAATGTCCTTAGTTTTATCCCCTCAGACTGGGGAGAGAGAGAGAGAGAGAGAGAGAGAGAGAGAGAGAGAGAGAGAGAGAGAGAGAGAGAGAGAGACTCTGCCTTATATATTCCTACTTCAAATCCCATTCACCAGCAGCAACTATTTTAGCCTTTTGGCTTTGTTTTTTTTTCTGTTTTGAGGCAGGATCTCTCTCTGAAGCCATGACTGGCATATAGCTTGACATGTAGACCTCTGTTCTTGCAGAGGATCCAGGTTGGGTTCTCAACACCCACATAGGACAGCTCACATCCACTGGTAACTCCAGGTCCAGGGTATCCTATACCCTCTTCTGGACTCCACAGTTTTCTGTGCCTATGAGGTATACATGAACACATACAGGCTCCCACACATACACATAAAGAATCAAAAAATTAAGAAAATATACAATCAGTAGGTCAGAGCACAAAGCCTAAAAGTACACCCAAATAAGCATGATTAACTGAATGATCTTTGACAAAGGAGAAAAAGTAATACAATGACTAAAAGGTATTCCCCCTTTCCCACTTTTAGTAAAAACAGATTTTTTTCTCACTTATTATATCCTGATTATAGGTCTCCTTCCCTCCAATTTTCCTAGTTTCTCCCCATCTCTTCTCCTATATGAATCTACTCACTTTCTGTCTCTCATTAGAAAACTAACAGGCTTCTAAGGGACAACAATATATAATATAACATAGTATAAACCAACACACCATAATTGGACAAAAAAACAGAAGGAAAAGAGCCCAAGAGATGGCACAAGACTCAGAGACCCACTCATTCACACACCCAGGAATTTCACAAAAGCATTAACCTGGAGTCATAATGTGTACCTAGAGGTCCTGGTGTAGACTCATGCAGGCCCTGTGCATGCTGCTTCAGTTTCTGTGTGGACATATTAGTTTTGATCATGATTGATGGGGGAAGTCCTTCTGTGTGTATGTTTGTCTAATTGGTTGATAATAAAGCACTGTTGGCCAATAAGGAAGCAAGATAGGTGGGACTGGGAGTTGAGGAGGATGCTGGCAAATGTAGTGTAGAGTGGAGGGTCTCCATGTGATCCCAGGAGGAAAGGATGCATCAGGAGGGTGTCCTTGGAAAGAAAAGTCCTTATAAAAATATATATTAGTAATTATGGGTTAATAACAGTGAAGTCAGAGTTAGCTATTAGGAAACCACAGCAATGGCCAACATCTTCATAATTAATATAGTGTCTCATGTGTTATTTGGGGACAGAGACAGCAGGGAACCCAGGCAGCTTGTGGGAAGAATGCACTTTACACATGATTACACATGATGATTTGTTTGTGTCCTCCACCCCCTCTTGCTCTTACACGCTTCTGTGGGCTTCTCTGTGCCCTGTGGGGAGGGATTTGATGGAGACATCCTTTTTAGGACTGATTCCATTCCCATCTGCTGCAGAAGGAAACTTTGTTGATGATGGTAAAAGGTACTCTTTTAGTAAATGGTTGCAGGCAACTGGTCACCAACACAGATGTGAATATAAAACACAAAGGTGTAAGAGTCTAGAAGAGGGTTGGAAGATGATGACTCAGTGGATAAAGGGGATTGCTGACAACCTGAGTTTAGTCTCACGAACCCATGTGGTAGAGGAAGAGTACTAGCTCCTGCAAGTCGTCTGCTGACTTCCACAGATGCTGTAGCATGTGGGGATAGCTCTCTCTCTATCCTACCCTCCTGCTCTCCAACTCTCACTCTAAATAAACAAATAAAGTAATGTAAAACCTTTTAAAGACATCTTAGATAGTGTAGATGACACTCCAGACAAGCTGTACATACAGTGAAGGCTTTAAATGGAACTCCAAAGACCACAAAATCTCTGAAAGAATGGGCTATTTCATTGAAATTAAAAATGTTTGCTATGCAAAGACCTTGCAAGAGAATAATAGAAAATATCTGCCAAGGACATATCTGATGAATTATTCATATTAGAAAATATATTTTAAATGATCATCTCAATTGTGAGAACACCAACAAGTCTTTTAAGAAATGGACCAAACATCTTAACAATCACCTTACCTAGGGGAAAAGATAAATGTCTCAGACAATTAACTGAAAAGATGCTTTGTCTCATGTGCCATCATTCAAAAGCAAAAAGCATAATAAACAAGGATGTTCAATCTCCACATCCATCTGGCATAATCCATAGCTCTGACAGCACCAGGTACTAGCAAGAACATATGGAGCAACAGGAACACTAGCTCACTGCTAATGGAAATGCAGACTGGTACAACATTGTGGGTTCTTGTAAAGCCACTTCTACCTTGACAGTATACCACAGCATCAAACTCCTTGGTAACACACAGGAGAACTGGAAGCTTATGCACCCTGAAACTGTGCATGGATATTTACAGCAGTACTATTGATAATTGTCTAAACTTGGGAGTAACCAAAACATTATTCAGTAGGAAAAATGGATTTTAAAAGGCTGGTTTATGTTACTTTTGTTTATGCTGCATGTGTTTAATGATGTAAAGATGTACTGCATTTGTTTCACCTTGCCTGCCTAAGGTCCTGATTGGCATAATAAAGAGCTGAACAGCCAATAACTAGGCAGAGAAAGGATAGGCAGAGCTGGCAGGCAGAGAAAATAAACAGGAGGAGAAATCTAGACAATGGAGGAACAAAGACAGTGGGGGAGAAAGAAAGGGAGATGTCCGGGGCCAGCAACCCAGTCAGCTGCCAGACAGACATGAGAAGCAGTGAAAGTTAAGATGTACAGATGGATAGAAAAGTAAAATAAATAAATAAATAAAAGCCTGGAGACAAAAGGTAGATTTAATAGAAACGGGTGAATTTAAGTTAAAAGAGCTAGCCAGAAACAAGCCTAAGCTAGGCCGAGCATTCATAACTAATAAGTCTCTGTGTCATGATTTGGGAGCAGATATGAAAAGTATATTAAGTTTCAGCTGTAAAACTAATCAAAAAAACTCACAAAGGAAACTTAGATATATACTAACAGAGAGACAGCAATCTGAGAAAGAGCTGAGTAGTGTATGATTCTACACATAAAACTTCTGAGAAAGAGAAAAGAACAAGGAGATGGTATACATATGGGTCACCAGTGGTTAAGGGTAGGTAAACATGATTATGCAGAGACCCGTGTAAGTGTAAGGTCAGTAAAACCAGCCTGTACTGTCAGTTGCCTATCATATACACTTTGCCTATACATATAGACATGTTTGACCCAGGATCAAAGCCTGATATGAACTTTGTGTCATTGTCTCAGTCCCAGCAAATCCAGTCAGGAGTGATGGTAATAACAGACACTGTGTGTATAAGGTGGATAGGGGCACAGGGCTTGTCTGTACCTTCGGCCCTGTTGCTGTGAACATAAAACTGCTTTAAAAATAAAGTTTATTTTTAAAAAATCTAAAACCCAAGACAAAAGAATGTGCCTCTACGGTCCCCTTGTCCACCCAACTGGACCACATTTTATTTGTTTGGAAGGATAGGGGGCTCTCCCCTGGACTTTGTTCTGCTGGGCTGGAGCTCTTCTGTTGAGCTATATCTCTGACCCTAGACAGTATTTCTATTTCCCCGACTTTCTCTGCTCACTCTTGTGTGAATATGTACTAGGTAGTCATTCTTTATGTTAGTGCACAGTCTAAATTTCTTATTTTTTCTTCTCTCCATTCCATTGTCTTCCGTTTATGCTTTTACAAAGTGTTCTTCAGCTGCATTCTTTAACACCTCATTAACTTTAAAAGGGTCTCTGATACTATATTCATAATGTGTGTCTAAAATATTTTTTGTTAATCCTTTCATTGTCACATTTGTCGATATAGCTTCATTGTTGCAATATCTGTTTAAATCTCTTGTTGACTGCCTGTTTTTCTTTAACCCTTAGCTTTGTCTCTTTCTTTTAAGCACCTTTTCTTTTTTCCATTGGGGTCATAAAATTTCTATTGCTGTAACAAATTCCCATTGCTGTAAGAAAATTCTCCCATGAAATCAACTTAGGGAACAAAGGTTTAATTTTGGCTCACAGTTTGGAGTCACAGTCCATCATGTCAGGAAAGTGACAATGACAGGAGAGGTAGCTGATCACATTGTATCTACATTCAAGCACCACCTAGAGTGGTCATGTCTTCCCCCCATCAGTCACCTTAATCAAAATAATTTCCCACAGGCTGCCCAGAGGTCCCTATCCCTGTGGTTCTAGATCTCAAGTTGAAAACTGAGTTTAACCACCAGAGCATCAGAGTACCCTCTAGTCTTGCATATATTACTCATTCATTAAACACATGCATTTTAGACACTTTCTGTGTACCATGCACCACGTTAACTGACATGGGTTCAGTCAGCAAAGAGGACAATGGCTATTATCAGAGGCCTTAAATTTTAGTAGTTAGAGTCAGAACACAGAAGGAATACGGATAGTTTTTCAGATGGTAATGCAGGGAAGGGTACAGAGTTTCTGTACAGTGATGGCTCATTGGTAAGGTCCTGTTTGAGAGTACATCTGTGGATGTATGCAGTGAGTCTTGCAGTGAGAGATAAAAGGGGTCCTACGTTTCCTGGATGATTATGTGATCACAGGGCATAGCTAGATGTTCTTCATCCACCCTCGTGGCTTCTGGAGTTTGCTTCTGTTAGAACTGTTCTCATAAGTTGTTACTGTATGTTTCAAATCCCACCTCCACTTCCTTGACTTCAAGTAGCTACTCAACACCTAGAACCTTCTCATTATACTATCACATCTGATCCACTGAATTAGAAACAAATGTTCACGTCAACAGCTTCACACTTGGGGCAAGAGTCTGAGTAGTGATGGAGGATTTTTTTGCATATTTTTGTTGCCCTCTGAGATCAGCAATTTTTTTTATTTTGATCTTTGATTTTATTTTAGTTAGGTTTTAGTTTTTGGTCACATGCTCTCATATAGCATAGGCTTTAGAGACAAACATTTTTGTACACTGGAGTGACCTTAAGATCTCAGTCTTGCTTTTACCCTCTATACATGGTGAGAACGTATCAGAAATCAAGTGCTACCTTAAGTCTATTTGCTACACAAGTATCAGGAATTCTTCTGTTATCATTTTTTACAGTCTCTTGATTCTGTCTTTGAGTCACTGTAACTTTAGAGTGAATCAACAGGAAGTGTCTACAAGAATTACTTTTTTGGTAGCAATGAAAGGAAGACTATCTCAACTGATTTATCTGGATCCTACCCACCATGGACCTGGCAACCTGGCAATCTTCATGGTGCCTTGGGGCCTAGAGGGTAGTGGTACTGTAAAACTGCTTCATGTGCCTGATGGAGGCCAGCACATGCTTGAGCACTCAGGGATCAGAAGTGAAGTAGAGTGATCAGCGTGACTTTATGGTTTATCCACATGGAAAGAAGACTGGGGGATTGGACACACTGCTCATCCTCTGAGGATTTGAACCTGAGCAAATGACATCCCCTTGGAAAGTAGACATTTCCTTTACTGTGACTTCAGCTCTGTCCCCCGGAGTCTCTTGATTGGATTCATTTCTCTTGAGCTTCAATCTGTCTTAAAGATTTCCTGCCAGCCTTT
This sequence comes from Mesocricetus auratus, assembly GCF_017639785.1. Lineage (NCBI taxonomy): Eukaryota > Metazoa > Chordata > Mammalia > Rodentia > Cricetidae > Mesocricetus > Mesocricetus auratus. The sequence continues at coordinate 19,110,730 of NW_024429266.1, read as the reverse complement.
TTAGGAGACTGACATTTTCTGCAGTTCCTATTGCAGGGTCCCCAAGGTACCTTCTAGGGCAGTAGCTCAGCAGCTTATTGACTTAAATCCTCATACAGCACTGGGAGTCTCTAAGTAAATGCCCTTTCTCCCACCATGTAAGACTTGCCACATCTGCCCCTAAGCCCTCTGATTTAGCCCAGAAAAGGAGCCAGCAATTTCTCTTTAACTTGCAAGATTTCAAGCTTTAACCTCCTCATTCCCTTCTGCTCTTCCTCCTCTGTCTTTTTCAAAACACAGTTTTAGAAGAACACCAGTCAGTCTTCTTTTTCCAGTTTCAAATACAAGCCATCACCTCCCATTCTGGGTAAGACTGCTATTCGTTATAAAACAGCACTTCCTCTGAAGGCTGTCTATCATTTTTTTATATTCATAGCTGACTTTGACGGAGTAATTCCTCATACATCATTCTGTTACATGTTCTTGATTCCGCGGCGTGGCATTGTAACAGTAGTTATTCAACGGTTCTGATCACCTCTCCTCTGCTTTACACTTGAGGATGTAGACACTTTAGAAGGTTGTAATTTACCAGATGTCACACAGCTAGCAAATGGCAGAGCCAGGATCCGAGTCTGTGTCTGTCTAGCTATGTAGCTGTCAGCCGTAGGCAGCAAATGAACACAGTTGGAAATCCTTGAAGAATTCAGAACTCTTGGCATGAGGAAGGTGGGCGTCTGTCCTGCACAGCTGACATCAGGTGCAGGAAATGGAGAGTGGGCTTCCTTTGTTTCAGGAGGTGTGCTGCAGAGGAATCATCTTAAGGCTCATTCACACAGTTTCCCTTTTGTTCTTCTGTACCACAGTTCACCGCCCCCTTCTAGATCATTCTCATCAGCGTGGAACCAGTCTTAATTTCTTCCATGGCAGAGAAGCAAGCAAGCAAGCTAGCAAGCACACATGTACAAATTACTTTCTCCATTTCCTGCCTGGCCTCAGTCTTCTGTCACATTTTCTTGGCCCTTTTACAGCAAGAGTTGGGTTTGCTTTCCATCCGCCCATCCCCGTCCTTCTACTTGTCACCACTAACCTCACATGGCTACTTCCATGACAGATCTGTAGTCCTCACCTTACCTAGCATTCCAACAAAGCAAACAAGCAAAAGAGACAGGGTTGGTTCTTTGTTTACTTTAAGCATGATCTTTTCTTAGCTTCTGGAACACAACTGTATTCTCATTTGTTACCTCGCTCAACAGCCACTTCCTGAAAGGGCTGCAAGGGTCTGTAACTGGCAGTGGGCAGAGTTAGCTTTGACTTGTTTCTCTCTCTCTGCACATCTGCTGGCGAATTCACCCATTCTGAGTGCACCCAGGTCTGTGGCACACCAGTAGAAGCACAGGCCAAAATATGGCTCCATGCCAGCGGGAACACAGTCTCTGTTTGGCGATAGCCACATCTTGCTGATCTTTCTGGTGACACTAACTTGAAGATAACTGATGCCCAAGCCTCGAATCCAGCAAGGGCGCCATTATACCTGAGTCTCACAGTCAGAGAAGACCATGCAGTCTGAGTAGGAATGTGTCCTTTGCCCACTTCAAGGCTGACAACAATAAAGCCAAACTTGAGTCTGCCTCACTGGCATGCAGGCAGCTGTTTAATGCCAGTGCCATTTGGGAGACTTCATCTGTAAACTGTGGCCTGGCTGGAAAGGATTTCCCTTTCTGATTGCCACCAGTTCCCATTATAGTAAGCAGAATTCTGGGCTAGTTTTTGTGCCCTGTTGCCTATGACTGGAGTCCTCTTCCAGAATCCTTCTGCCCCAGCCAGATCTAAGGAGGAGAGCTAGAGGGGATCGGCAGTCTGGCTAACACAGTTCCAGTTGCTCAGGCTACCCCAGGGCAGTGCTTCACCGTGATGGCCTGGAACTGAGTTTAAAACCGTCCCTCTGAGCTCCACACTCATGGACCTGAAAGAATGCCACCATGAACAAATCTAACGTAATGGTCTCTCAAATGACTTCTTTGGGTTTGAGGAGGGTAGTTTGGACTGTGAACAGTTGACCAAAGTTTGTGTGACCATGGGAAGAAGGTTGCTTGGGGTCTTTATTTGGCTACCATCTTGTTCTGTCTTTCAACTGGGCTTCTTAGTCAAACCAAATGCATCCCCAGTTCAGCTCAGAACATGGAGATGCCTAGAACTGTGTTTTTAGTTAGAGAAGCCTAGCCAACTCACCCAATAAATTTTTAGTGAATACTTGTTATATCTCTGATGATATTTTAGGAACTAGGACTGCAGAAATGAACAGTGGAGCCCTGGCCCACAAGCCACTTTCATTCCAGCACAGAATGTGAACTAAAACACAAACACAAAATACAGGATTCTGAGTAGATAAGTAGAGAAGAAAGGGAACAGTGTGTGATAACAGAGAGGAACAGGACCAGGTCCTATTTCATAAAATGTACCCATGGAAGGTTGAACAGAAATCCTCAGAGGCTGGGTTTTCAGTTATGCAGACACCCTGTGAAGACAGATTAATGGTTTCAGCGAGGGAAAAACATGACAATTAGTATATTATTATTAAAATTGCCAGTGAGTTAGATATAGGTAATTAAGGATTGGGTGTCTTCAAATCATACCCAGTAAATCTATATATATAATTAATATATATAATCTTTTTAAATTTAAAGGTCCTATTTCACATTCTTCGAAAAATAAGAAGGCATTTAACAAAAGAAAGAGAAAAGGGATTGCATTTAGGAGACTTGAGGTTGAACCATCTACTTTACAAGCTGTGTGGCATCAGGTAAGACATTCCACTTTAAATACCAAATTTAACCTACAATTGCTGTGTAGCTGATGTTTTTCAGGTATGCCATACTGGCTGCCTCTGTGTGGTGACAGGAACCTCCCTAATTTAAAGATAAGTCAGTCCTGCCTATATGCTTTTTTTTTTCTTTCCATCTAGGCTCCTGGTGCAAGCACTTTGAATATGCATTGTGCGTGGCATAGCACTGTCAAATTACAGCTGCACCTACTGTTGACCTTGAGGCTGCCAATCAGACTCGAATGCATTTCCTTTGCATACAACCCACCCTCCAACAATACCTCACTTTTTTTTCTTTTCGTGTTTGCCAATGAACCCAGAGCCTCCTGCATAGTAGTCATATGCTCTACTACTGAGTTTCATTTGGTCCCAACAAATAATTTAAAACTTTTCAAGTAGACTTGTGTAATAAAATGCAAACTGTACATGAATAAGGTAAACAATCTTCAGAGAAATCAGTGTCCTAATTTTTCAAATAAACTGTGATTAAATGCAATTATGTTTGTATCGAAGAGGAGTTTAGGAAGATAAACATTTCAAACAGACCAGCAGGAAGCATGCTGATATGATTAGCATGCTACATATACTAAGCCAAAAGAGATTTCCTTCCTTGGTGCTGTCAAAAAGACTGCTACACTGTTGTAGTTATCACTGTGGCTATTTTGGGTGTATTTCTTAGGGTGGTAAGGATGCTGATGGTAGTTTCGGGCATAGAGTATGAGCAACACCCATGTAAGTAGAGCCACTCCATCCCTTCCTACCTGCCCAGTCTTTTCTTTGTCAGGAACAATAGTAAGGCCACATTAACCATACTTTTTATAGCTCAGTGACACTAGCCACACTGGTGGGTACCCTTAAGGTCTTTGGCTAGTTGTTTCCCTCTCATGACATCCTCTACCTGGTTTTCTCCCAAGTAAATAATTATTAGTAATGTCAAACATATTCTTACACATCTTCATTAGCTATGGAAGCAAGTTGCTTATTCATGTCTTTTGAGCACTTTTTACCTAGGCTGTCAATAATTTTCTTACAGATGTGGTTTTTCATATATTCTGAAAACAAAGCATTTATTAATTATGGACACTCAAGGTAGTATCTTCCCACTTTGGGGCCTTTTTTTTTTGACGTTTGCTTTGTGTTTCTTATGAGGAAATTTAGTGGGGAGAGACTTGGGGGAGGAGAGAGATGGGAGGCTGCAGTCAGAATGTAACATATGATAGAAGAATACAAAGGGAGTTTAGAATATGTATTCAATGAAATGTAATACAGTCTTGCTGCTGCAATATGTCCTTTATGTACATTGCTTCTTAAACTTTTACTCAATGTAAAGTAAAGAAAAAAACATTTTTTCAACTGTATGACTATTGCTTTTTAGGTATTTAACTCAGGTGCATATGTCTTTTGTATTTGATATCAGATAAACGTTAAGTGTTGTATTCACCACATGTTTTTCTGAACAACTCTCATTGCTGATCATTCTTTTTTTATCATTTTTTATTTTAATTTTAAATAGCTTGTTTTACATGTCAATCCCAGTTCCCTCTCCCTCCCCTCCTCCCGCACTCCCCTCCCCCCCCTCCCACCCTATTGCCAAATCCTTCCACATAGGGGATATCTAGAGTCTGTCATTTTACTCTGGGTAGGGTCCAGGCACTCCCCTAAGAGTCCAGGCTGAGAGAGCATCCCTCTTTGTGCTATAGGCACACGAAGACTGTTTGTATACCAGGGATAGACACTGATCCACAGCTCAGGGCCCCATAGGTTGCCCAGGCCTTCTCGCTGACACTCACATTTGGGGGGGTCCAGATCAGTCCCATGCTGGCCTCCCCACTGTCGGTCTGGGGTCCAAGAGCTCTCCCCTGTTCAGATCAGCTGTCTTTGCTGGTTTTGCCAGCCCATTCTTTGCCAATTTGCTCATCACTCCTCTCTCTCTGTCACTGGGTTCCTTGGGTTCAGTTCAGTGATTAATTGTGTGTTTGCCTCTGTTTCCATCAGTCACAGGATGAAGGCTCCCGGATGGTTATAGACATCAAGTTCATTATCAGGAATGGGCATTCGAGGTGGTCTCTCCACTATTGCTTAGCTTGCCAATTGGTGTTATCCCTTTAGATCACTTGAGGTCGCTCTGGTGCCTGATCTGTATTCGATCCTATGATTCCCTCTTCCCCCTATTCTACCCCCACCCCCTCAACTTCCTGTTCCCCCATGACCAACTCTCTTCCTCTTCACCCCCTCTCTTCTTCCCAGGTCCCACTCCCCCCACCCCTCGCCATGTTCCCCATCCATTCAGGGGATCTTGTCTCCATCCTCTTCTCTTGGGTACTATGCATATATGCATATCTTTTAGGTTCTTTCCTGTTTCCCAGACTCTCTATCAGTGGAAGTGCAGACTGGCACTATCCTGATCCATGTCTAAAATCCATATATGAGTGAGTACATACCATGTTTGTCTTTTTGTGACTGGGTTACCTCACTCAGGATGGTTTCTTCCAGTGCTATCCATTTCCCTGCGAATTTCAAGATTCCATTGTTTTTTTCTGCTGAGTAATACTCCATTGTGTAAATGTACCACATTTTCTCTATCCACTCTTCAGTTGAGGGGCATCTAGGTTGCTTCCAGGTTCTGGCTATTACAAATAATGCTGCTATGAACATAGTGGAGCAGATGCCCTTGTTGTATGAACTTGCCTCATTTGGATATATGCCTAAGAGTGGAATTGCTGGGTCTAGTGGTATATTAATTCCCATTTTCCTGAGGAATCTCCATACTGATTTCCAAAGAGGCTGTATGAGTCGGCACTCCTACAGGCAGTGGAGGAGTGTTCCTCTCTCTCCACATCCTCTCCAGCATAAATTGTCTTCAATGTTTTTGATTTTAGCCGTTCTGACAGGAGTAAGATGGTATCTCAGAGTTGTTTTGATTTGCATTTCCCTGATGGCTAAGGATGTTGAGCACTTTCTTAAGTGTCTCTTGGCCATTTTAGCCTCCTCTACTGAGAATTCTCTATTTATCTCTGTACCCCACCTTTTAATTGGATCCTTTGGTGTTTTGGAGACTTGTTTCTTGAGTTCTTTGTAAATTTTGGAGACTAGCCCTCTGTCAGATGTAGGGTTAGTGAATATCTTTTCCCATTCTGTGGCCTACCTTTTTGTCTTTTTGACTGTGTCCTTTGCCTTACAGAAGCTTTTTAGTTTCAAAAGGTCCCATTTGTTAATTGTCGATCTCAGTGCCTGTGCCACTGGTATTATTGCTGATCATTCTTTATTTGGGATCTATGCACACTGGTTCCATGCCATGTCTCTTTGTATACATGATACATTATATCAAGATTTCTTGTCAGAATATCTTTGGTTTCCCAGTTAACAACATGACTGATAATTCATTACCAAAGCTTGGCCTTTAGCTTGGACTTGTTTCCAACTAGCTCTTATAACTTAGTTAACCTTGTTTATTAATCTACATTCTCCTTTTACCTTTTCTCAGTACAACATGTCTGACTTGTTCCAAGTCTGTTGACAATACCTCATGCCTAGATTCTTCCTCCTCTTCCTGTCTCCCCCCAGAAATCCCACCTATCCTCTCTTGCCTAGTTATTGACCATTCAGATTTTATTATACCAATCATAGCATCACATCTTCACACAGCGTACAAATATCTTACAACATTGTTTACATACCATGTCCTTTTGTATTACAAGTGATTATGATTTTATGATGACTTATGTCTACTTATGATATTTTATTAATTATTGCATCTTTCTAACAGTATTTGTAGGTAGTAAGCAGTGTTTCTTGGTGACTATTTTAACTTACTTTGTATATTGCTGTCCTTACATTGTCATGTAGATTTTAGATTCATCCTTTGAAGTTTTAGGTAGGGTTTGGATATGAATTGACATGGTTGATATCATCATTTCACTGAATGTTCCCATTCAAAATATCACATGCATCCAAAATTAATAGTGAGATAAACTAATGAATTGGCAAGATTCCTTAACTAGACCAACTCATATATTGGAAAGTGATTTTTGGCAGAAGCAAATGGAGAAGACATGGTCTTTTTGATAAGATTATGGGAAAATTCATGTCATGTGAGCAACAGGATCTTCTCAACATTTCATACCATATACAAAAGAATCCAAAATAGGTCATAGATATAGAAGTTAATAGATGACATTTAAAATCTCTAGAGAATAATACGGGAATATGGGAGAAAAGTCTTGATCTTGAATTTGAAAAGATGGAACGCCAAAATGTTGTTCACTAGTGAATAGACTGGCAAGTTGTATTTCATGTATATGTGTGTCAAAGCTTCTCATTATATGCCTGAAATACACACACTGTGTCACATGTCATTTGTCTCTACAAATCTGCCTTAGAGGGCTCAGGAACACAGAACCACCTTCTAGGAATTCCTGAGGCATCACATGCACATTGGAGGTGCCCTTTTCCAACACTGGTCACCTTCTTGCACAGGGATTTGTTTTTCATACTTCACCAGTTCTGTCTTGCTGCAAAGTGGCCATCTTGGATATTTTCTGTGGAGCACTCACCTTGAGTATCCTGAATACAGACTTGTTTACAGCGCTGCCATCTTATGGCTGAGGTTTTGTTTCAGGCTGATCTCCAGACTGTGGGATGGAGAGTGAATATAGAGAGATACTGTTGCTGACCGGCCTAGATGAAATCAAGGAGGAGGAACTGCAACGGTTCAAGTTCTTTGTCCCAGATGAGTTTAAGATCTCGAGGAGCAAACTGGAGGAGGCGACAAACAGGACAGAGTTAGCTGAACAACTGATTGAGAGTGCAGGCCCAGTGGCTGCGGTGACAAAGACCATTCGTATTTTCCAGAAGTTGAGTTTCATGCACGCTGCAAACCGTCTTCAGGAACAAAAGAACAAAGGTATGTGGGAGCGACCCTCCTTTAACAACAGGAGAGATACAGCCCGTGTGTAGGGAATTCATTTGCCTAATCACCAGTCTCCTTGCCTCCCTGCCTTGGAGTCACTAAAAGGAGTGTTAGAAATTCCTCCGCCAGCAGTTAGGACTGCCACCCATTGTCTTCAATCTACTTGCAGAAACTGTGGTCACAGGATGGCAGTGTTAGTGTTCAAGTGTAGAAGGAAATTTTCTCCATCTATCTCAGGCCCCACTGGATCTGTTTTCTCTCCACCTACCAGGTCTCACAGCTGCTTCATGAAATAACTATTCAGAGACTTAACACATATTTATAATTGTTTGGCCATTGGCTTGGGCTTCTTACTGACTAGCTCGCTTTCTCTTAATTATTAATCCATTGCTATTAATCTGTGTATCTCCACATGGCTGTGGCTTACCTAGGTGATGCCCTGTAGTTAATTGCTGTTTCCTGCTCAGTAACTGTTCCCTCAGGCACCGACTCTTTCAAACCTACTAAGAAAACTCATTTAAATCTCTTTCCCACTAAAAAACTCTGAGACTCAAAGGTCGAGATAGAATCCCACTTCCCAGAGAGGTTGAATAGGCAGCAGCCCACCTACCTCACCTCTTCCAGTCTCCCATGAAGTGCTCGTTCTCACCCCTCCTTATAAATCCTTCTCCACCTGGCTCCTTCCTATAAGTTCCTGTCAGCTAGTTGCTGACCCAGCCTCCTGACCGCAGGTGAATTTTATTCAACCAAACACATCTTTGAATCCTTAAACACATGTTCCAGAGCATAAACAAAAGTAACAAGCCTTAAGATAAAAGGTCCCGTTACACGGTACTTATGGCTTGCTTTCACACTTTGCTGAAAGCCTGACAATAACTTCAGGAAAGCACAGCCTTGAACAGACGAACCAGAGAATCTTCTAACTTCATCACCGACTATCCACTTCTGTACTGAGCCAGCCCGCCATGGTCCTGGTCACTCTTTCTTTAGGAAGCCTGTTAAAATTCTGTACAGATGTAAGTTGTTATGCAATTTTGAGGAAATTAGAGCAAGGCCTGATCACGCCAAATGCTTTATTTTCAAAGGGTGGCTGAAATTAGGAGGAATATGTAGTTCTTCCAAATGGCCACAGGGTGGCAGTAAGAATACATAATTGCTCCAAGTAGCTACTTGGTTTAGTACTATCAAGCCAAATGAATAAAGTTGACAATATCTTTTCCTGCTCTACCCCACCCCATCAATCCATATTCCTGATTTTTTTCAGCTAAAATGATGTAAACACCCTTACTCATTTTGTTCCCTCCATTTTACTGCTTCTAATGATGGTGGGATTATAGCAGTTTGATTAGCTCAACACAACCTACCGTGAGACCTGGCTGACAACCAACTGGCAGCTCTGCGTGCTGACCCAGAAATCAGTTTAGTTCCTATACAACTTCAAAGCTCTATCCGAAGCCATCTTCAAGCCCACTTGAAGTTCAGCACAGCTGTGTCAGTGATGCCTCTGGCCGTTAGGGCACCATCTGTTGATTTCTGGGTTGTTTCCTAGAAGTCTTACCTACCCTTTATTCTGGCAAACGTTCGCCATGTCTAGCCACTACCGCGTCTCAAGAAGAATGGGGATATCTGAACAAGTTAAAGAATGTCATTAGAGAATGATGTCAGGGTTCTGACTATAAGGCTTGAACAGGAAAGCTGGTGAAAAAATACAAGGACACATAAGTGTGATCGAAGGATGTGTTTATTCCCTTGAGACCCTGTGACTCTCCTTTCTCCTTTCCTATACTGTCAGTATAGACTGGATGTTTATGTGCATGTTTCTAAAAAAGTTTCATAGAACTAACCACTGGAAGATCAGTTTAACTTCCTGCAAACATTTCTAGCCATTTTGACATTTAGTATTTTGCCAACATCATTTACAGAGTTCATGCTCCATAACAGCTAAATGGACTTAAAATATGACAAGAACCTCTACTAATGTTTTAAGTGAGTTTGTGGTTTTGTGTTGGGCTGATTTCAGAGCTGTCCTGGGCTCTTGTGATCCACAGACACTGGGTTAGACATGACCTGGGTTCATGTGACCCACAGACCTGGGTTAGATATTCTATGGGCTCTTGTGACCCACAGACCCCAGGTTAGACATGTCCTGGCCTCATGAGACTCACAGACCCTGGGTTAGACACGTTCCAGGCTCCTGAGACCCACAGATCCCAGGTTAGACATGTCCTGGCCTCATGAGACCCACAGACCCCAGGTTAGACACACCTACAAGAGCAAAGGTCTCTGTAAACATTCTGACCAAGACTCAAACACTTTCTTTTGTCTAAAACATAGTGGCAGAGACCCTACTTAGTATGTGACTAGAGAGCTCACTCTACTGCTAGCTATATTCTTTAAATCATTTGATTTCCAACAAACTCAAATCCATGAACACTCCTGTGAGGAACCACAACTAATAATTACTTGTGATGCGCTTTGCCCATGAGTTCCTTAAGTGATTGAATATTGACCACCTTGATAGACGGTCACATCAAAATCAGGACAAGAAGTGGCTTTTTTAGAATAAAGTAAAACTGAACCATTAACCTGGGTACCCAAGCTGTATCATACAACTGCCTTATGGGGCCATTACTAAAAGGTGAGTATGTCATTCATTTAACAATTCACTTTTCCATCCACAAACATTCCTTGAATTTTTAATGACTATCGGCAACTCCTTTAGGCTCAAGAAATTAGAGTTAATTCCAATTTGCATATTTTTGTAACATTTACTATAATAGTTAATTGTAGGTGTAGTTTTTAAAAATACGTTTTTCTTTTAAACCTTATATTATAGATAAGTTTTCCTTCTATTTTGCCATTATAGTATTCTAAGCATGACTACATATGACTTATATTATTGAATTCTATATATTTGTATTTATTTATTTATCAATTAGCTCCTTTGACAAGTTCTGAAAGGTGAAGCTAGGTACTTGCCTCTTATGAAACCCTTTTAACACTTATCTATTCAATTTGGGGGTGTGGGAGTCATATGCGTGTCACAGCACATGGACATGGTGAGAAGACAATTTGCAGGACTTAGTTCTCTCCTTCCAGCAAGGGAGATTTGGAGCGAAACTCAGGTCATCAGGTTTGGTGGCAAGTGCCTTTGCCCACTGAGCCGTCCTTTAAGCTCACTTCTCCCTCTTGTTGAAGGACAGTTTTCCAGGTAAAATATTCACTTATTTGTTTTCTGTCCCACGGCTTTAAATATACTACCACATGGTCGCCTGGCTTACTCGGTTTCAAATTAACTGATGTTCTAGATGGCCCATGCTTTGGGTCTGTTCTTTTTGTGATTAGTGTCTGCACACTTGAAAGAGAAACAAGTAACCATTTTTTTGTCTTTGTTCTTCTGCTTCTTCGTATCCTTCCCCTCCTCTCCATCCTCCTTATTCTTTAACCCAGCTGTGCTTTTGCGTAAGTCAGCTGGTATCAGCTACGGGGAGACCCCTTTGCAGGTTCTCTGACTGGACCAGGCTACTGCCTGTGTCCTGTGGTCAAATAAGGACACTAGTTACATTGAATGGTCCAGTAAGATCACCAACTGGACTTCACAGTCAGGTGTAGCTGCTGGCTAGCATCTGTGATCACCTTCAGTTAAGTAAGTTTACAGGATATGGATCCTAAATTGACAATCAGGATCTCTATTTGTGCATGGCCGTAGGATTGGGTTCTGAGGCTGGGAAAGGCTGAGGGTGCTGCTGTTGGCCCACTTGGAATGGGCAGGGTCAAAGAATATGCTAGATACCTATGTATAATCTCAGGCTTTCCCTTCCAGTGTTGGGCCTTGCTGGATCTCAGGCTGGGGTCAAAATTCCTCCCGGTCCCATCACTTCTCAGCCACTGGGGTTGGGAGACCAGATGCTCTACTCTGAGGAAGTACTGGGGCACAGACTTGTCTTTAACAAGAAGCCTTTTTTTTAAGCCCCGGGTTGGGTGGGATGAGTTGCACAATAGGGCAGCAGGATCAGATGTTTCCTCTCAAGGTTATTTGTGTGCATGAACTTGCCTATAATGTCCCAGAAGCCTCTTGCATTGCTCTGAGGTTGGCGGGGTCATCACTCCACTGTGGAGGTTAGACAGATTTAGATGATGCACTCCACACATGTGCATATGTGTACACCCTCAGCCAGGAAGTTCAGGGAAGCCTTACACAGAGTGCCAAGGCTAAGTGGAAAGTTGGCTATGATTCAAAGCCAACACACTGGTTGTGAATGCCTTTTAAAAGTACTATAAGTTAGTGTCTTTGGTTGGGCAACTCCAGAGAGAAGAGCATGTATTGGTCACAGTGAGACCCACTTCATTTTGTTTACTCCTAATTGACCCCTGTTATTCCAGTCTTGCCAATGTCCCCAGCATTCCTTATGGGATAAGGTGAAAATGAGTCTTCTACAGTGAATTCCATAATGCTGAGCAAGCCACATGCTCACCTCCTGCCATCCATCTTCACCACAGGAGGTGTGGAGTCGTGGAATTCTCTCTGCACAGTACTGCACCATCTTGGGAGGGAGATAACATTGTTAAAAATGAAAACAGTTCTCTCAGCCTCCAGACATTTTTGGTTCCATGGTTCTAGAAGATACCTCCATTGCATTCTGAGATGTTCCCTAATGTGCCTTGTCTATGGATAGTCATGAGTTGTATTCTTGAGGGGAGCTGAAGAGGGAAACTCCTAATCCATCACCCTGCTGCTGTCTCCCTTCTAATTTTCTTCTTGAGAGAAAATGATATTCTAATGTCTCAGCCATGCTTGCTCATGCATTTTAGGTTAACATACCTCTTTCTGGTTCTCTTCTTCTTCTTCTTCTTCTTCTTCTTCTTCTTCTTCTTCTTCTTCTTCTTCTTCTTCTTCTTCTTCCTCCTCCTCCTCCTCCTCCTCCTCCTCCTCCTCCTCCTCTTCTCCTCCTCCCCCCACCTTGTCCTCCTCTTTCCCCTCTTCTTCCTTCTTCAGTTGATAGTCGAGCCACGACAAAGAAGAAAGGAGCACAGAAAGTAGAAAAAAGAAGTCAAGATGAAAACTGTTCTGGTGCCTCTGCTACCAGCAGAGACGAAGCCTCCAATAAACACTCTGCTACAGAAGTCTGTCCTCAGGCTAAGGTAGGCTAGGGCAGCTCCTTGGTCCTCATGAGGACCCCCTTCCATGATTAACACTGTTATCCAGCACCTGAAGTCTTCTGCCCTTTGTCTTAGAGCATACAAAGCAGGAAAGCAAGGTGAGGATAGGGAAGATATGTCTGCATTACAAAAAGAAAAGTCACTCAAAGTCATCAGTTTACATGCCTGCAAACATCTAATTTCTGCCGTGCTCTGGACATACTAACATGTTTCACTCTAAGCCTCTATTAGAAGAAGACTCTGACAGGGTCTATTTCAGGGAGTGTATTTTAGGGTGCTCTCCACATTAGTTCTTGTGAGGAGGGTTAGGAAGTGAGGGAATAGGGGAAAATTTCAAGTTCAGTGGGATTGCAGTAAAGAGATTAGCCTGTCCTATGAGAGAGTTAGGGCCCCTCTACTCACTATGTGCCTGATCTTTTTGTGGGGAAGTGTTTCTTTGTAGCAGAGGGAATAAAACTTGAAGAGAGTCCTTGTTCCTTAGCCCTGATGGCAGCATGCAGGGCTCTACCACAAAATCTACCAAGCACATGCAATTTCATTTCCTGTGAAGGAAGTGTCATGTCCTTCTACAGAGGAATGAGTTTACGGTGTGTACACCATTCTTTGTAGCGTATCCACCCACTTCCTTTGTGCTTGGCTTAGAAATTTCTAGAATTGTCAAAAGAACAATATCCAGGTTGAAGTGTTGCATTTTACCCAACAGACATGAAAATACATATTGTATAGTCTGGATGATCCAGATAAAATGGTTGGGCCTGCAGACAAAAAATTCTGCAACAGTCCCCAGTGAACTTGGCATTTTCCTGCTTTGGACCAAATTGAGTGTGGGATGCTGTTCGTCAGATGTACTCATGGACTCACATCTCAGGGTCTCCCAGAGATCCAGCTCAGAACCGTCTTTTCTGGGCCTCTTTTACTCAGTGTCTTCCTTTGCTTATGGGTCATTAATTACTTACAAAAAAATAGTATTGCTTCTAAAACATACACATGCATGAACACAGGCCTGCATGTGCACCTACACAGACAGACTGTTCCCTATCCTCCTTAATCTCTTAATTTGGAAGGACAACATCAACAAGAACAACAAAAAAGATGAGAATCAAATCACCATAATCTGATTGTGGAGAAGAAAGCCCATTTATCATTGACGACGCTCCTGTATTGTGTTTATGTGGGTTATTTGTGTATTTATTCAATAAGGAATACATTGTATTTTATCCTTTGTTAAATCAACTAAAATAGTTTGTTACATTATCCCTATGAAACATATTTAGTATTATATATGTTGTGTTACAAGATTTTATTTGACAAGATCCTTTTTTGATATTTAAATGATCTTAATGATTTATAACTACAAATAATAAAATGCAATTATTATGTAAACCTTAATGTAGAATTCATTGCTTCTAAGAGTAAAGTCACAAAGGTAGAATTGATTCTCATTTTCATTCTCTGTTTAGTACATCTGTGGGATCTCATCCCAAGATCTCTTCCTTTACTCATATTTAGTGATCTATACTTTTGTTGTGTACGTGGATATTCCTGTGGATGTGGGGAGCTCTGTGTACATCACTGAAATTCCTCACCCTCACACAAGAGCCACATAAATGCTCAAAACAGTGTTGGAGGGAGAAATACACTATAATAGAATCAAAAGAAAACAGGATCAGGTTCTGCCTCTAGCAATGATTCAGGTTTTGCACACACTCTTTTCATAGACTACATGGCAAAGAAGGCTCCTGACTCAGAAATTCTGTCTCCAGAGTCAGTTCTATTGCCCCCCCCCCATATAACATGAGAGGTATCCCTTTTAAGAAATCTAGATAATTCCAAGTCTAATCTTTTCTGGACTTCTCCATCTTCCCTTCAGTTCATCATTTTCTGGCTTGCTGGGGTTTATCTTGAGTGAAGGCCACCTCAATTGCAGTGTTGACCCATAGCTAACATCTCTTCTTCTCTGTTGTCACAGCCTCAGAAGAAGCAGATCATGGCAGAACAGGAAGCCACCAGAAAAGGTTTACAGAAAGATCCCCTGGCTTTATTGGTACTGAAAGCTACGACTCCTTTCGAGTGTGAAACTCGGGAAGGGAAGCAAACGATATTCCATGCAACAGTGGCCACACCGACAAATTTCTTCTTCGTAAAAGTTTTAAATGCACAGCTTAAAGATAAGTTTACCCCACAAAGAACAATTGAAATATCAAACTATCTTTGGTACAGGAGCTTCTTGGAGGTGACCAGCTCCTCAACTGTGGTTGAGGCTGATGCTGACCACCAAGTTTGTGTTCCAAATAACATTAGGGAAAAAGCTGGGAGAACTCCCATGATTAAGAAGCTGAAGACTCAGCCTAGTGGAACAATTGTCAATGGGATGTTTAAAGTCCAGAAGGTAAATCTTTATGTACAATTCTATATTGGTTGGTAAAAAGAATGCAACAGTTATTCTAAGCTTTTTTTTGTTGTTGTTTTTTCGAGACAGGGTTTCTCTGTATTGTCTCAGAGGCTGTCCTGGAACTCACTTTGTAGACCAGGCTGGCCTGGAACTCACAGAGATCCACCTGCCTCTGCCTCCCAAGTGCTGGGATTAAAGGTATGCACCACCAATGCCTAGCCAACAGTTATTCTAAGCTTTAATGGAACTCTAGAAATTATGTTTCAGTGTTCTTCTCCCTGTATAAAATATGAAACAAGTAAATCAATGAAATAATTGAGTTTAAACAACTTTGACAATCAAGAAAAACCCAATTTAATACAATTAAGAATTTGCAGGATGAGAATTTGCCAAAACTTCTATGCAAAGCTCACAAAAGTTTTATTTTATATGTATTTTTGTTTGTTTTGTCTTTTGAGATAGGGTCTTACTGTGTAGGTTTAGCTGGTCTGGCACTTGCCAAAATTCCCCTGCCTCTGTGTCCTGAGTGTTGAGACCCACATGTGAGCCACAACAGCCAGCAAAGGTTTTATTTTACTTTAGTTTTGTGGTTTTTCGAGACAGGGTTTCTCTGTATTGCTTTGGAGTCTGTCCTGGCACTCACTCTGTAGACCAGGCTGGCCTCGAACATACAGAGATCTCCTGCCTCTGTCTCCCGAGTGCTGGAATTAAAGGAGTGAGCCACCAAGGCCTGGTGGCAGAAGTTTTCTTTTGAAGCCACTTTTATTTATGTTTTCAATCCTTGTAACCTCTGAAACACAGACACAGCTATTTCCCCCTCTGTGTTGCTCTTGCACACTTATTACCATCCGCATTCAAAGCCACTTTTGTTTTGAGGAGAGGTGTGCTCTTTGATGAGCTAGAGGACTAATAGAAGATAATGGGAGAGTTAGCAGGGAATCCTAGCTAGATGCCACGTGTCTTTGTCAGGGTTTCTGGTGCTGTGAAGAGACACCATGACCCCAGCAAATCTTACAAAGGAAAACATCTAATTGGGGCTGGCTTATAGGTTCAGAGGTTTACTCCATTATCACCATGGCCCAGAGCTTGGTGGATGCAGGCAGACATGGTGCAGGACAAGTAGCTGAGAGTTCTACATCTGGACCCACAGGCAACAGAAAGAGAGAGTGAGCCACTGGACCTGGCTAGAGCTTCTAAAACTTCAAAGCCCAGCCCCAGAAACACAGTTCCTACAGCAAGATCACACCTATTACAACAAGGTCACATATCTTAATCGTTTCAAATAGTGCCACTCCCTATGAGCCTGAGGGGGCCTTTTTTCCTTTTTTAAAATTTAAATTAGAAACAAGCTTCTTTTCCATGCCAATCCCAGTTCCCTCTCCCTCCCCTGCCCCTCAAAGATCCCCTATCTCATCCCCTTTCTGCTCCCCAGGGAAGGTGAGGCCTTCTATGGGGGATCTTTAAAGTCTGTCATATCATTTGGAGCAGGGCCTAGCCCTCCCCCATGTGTCTATCCTTCTATGTGGAGTGGGCTCCCAAGGTCCATTTGTGTGCTAGGGATAAATACTGATCCACTACCAGAGGCCCCATAGATTAACCAGACCTCCAAACTGACATCCTCATTTAGGGGGTCTGGAACAGTCCTGTCCTGGTTTCCCAGCTGTCAATCTGGGGTTCAGGAACTCCCCCTAGTTCAGGTCAGCTGTTTCTGTGGGTTTCTCCAGCATGGTCTTGACCCCTTTGCTCATCACTCCACCCTCTCTGCAACTGGATGGAAAACTATCCTTGTGTGAACAATTTTCTGGCCTAGTACAAATCCTAAAGGACCACGGGGAACTTGTTGATTTCTGTACCTAGTAGTGAGATGAGGTTTTCTAGTCCTTTCAGAAAAGGTAATGGGAGAAGATTATCCTCCTTGGAAATTTAAAGTATAAAAATACCTGTTTTTAACCCTTGAATTTTGAACCTTCTGTTTGGTCAACTACCCATAATGTCTATTTACATGGCCAATAAAACTGACTTTCAAATGCTGTCCATATTTTACATATGTCACCAGCATCTGGTCCCTTCTAATCTGCACTTGAATGTGAATGATTTCCTGTCTTTGACTTTTAACTTGTAGATTTGTTCACTAGGTCTTTTACTGTTAGCTCATGTTTCTCTGGACTTGTTTCACCAAGCGACCTTCCTCCTAACCACAAGGTCTTCCTTTCCCCTGGCTGCCTCCTATATACTAGCCCTGGAGAAGACTTCCCCTTTATTAGTTGTTTCTATGAGCCATCCTGGCTTCCCAAAGGGAAAAAGGCTTGGGACCAGAAAGATGTATGCAAGAAGCAACATGATTTTTGTAAGACTCTCCTACCTCCTTCACCAGGATTTTCTAATACCTGTTAGGTAGAAACCTTCTAGTTTGGAAGCTGGAATTGCTCCTAATGCTTCTTTTAGAAAGCTGCTCCCATCTTGTCTGATGATTGATTTACATGCTGCTCTTCCTTAGTCACCTCAACAGAGCTTGGTTGTTGTCTTCCTTTCACAGGTAATAGAGCAAAGAAAAGATAGAGTGCTATATGGTATCCATGACAACACAGGGGAGATGAACCTGTTGGTGCTTGGAAACCAGAATCAAGAAAAATGCGAGGAAGGAGATAAACTTAGACTCACATTCTTTGAGGTGTCAAAAAGTGGAGAGAAAATACAGCTGAAATCGGGACCCTACAGCTTCCTTAAGGTATGGAAGAATGTTAGTTCTCAAAAAAGGACATTATTTTGTGTTTTCTGTCAGAAATCTGAAAAGAGGCTGTTGAACAGGATATGACAGAGAAGACCCCCAATATGTAGTGAGCACATCTACATCTCACAGAACCGAGGAGTCTGTCTTTAGAAAATTCACATCCTAGACACACAATTAAAAACTCATAGGTGTCACATACAACTCTGTCCCTCCCTCTCTCCATACCTCCCTCCCTTCCTCCCTTTGTCCCTCCCTCCCTCCCTTGCTCTCTCTGTCTCTGTCTGTCTGTCTGTCTGTCTGTCTGTCTGTCTGTCTGTCTGTCTCTCTCTCTCTCTCTCTCTCTCTCTCTCTCTCTTTCTCAACTCCACAGTGAGTTTTCTTAAACACAGTCTAAGTTTAATGAAGGCAACTTGACTGAAGTTGCACAAATATTGTGACAAATGCAGTTAAAAGTCAGACTAACTCCTTGAAAACAAATTTCTGAGGCAGTCCAACCATTCGTGCTTATATCATAGTCCAGGGCAGTTAAGTAAGCTGTCACACCCTTGTTCTTATCCTATTGACACAGCTTTGCTCTCTTCCCCTAGCTTTGCTCTCTCTCCTCCACTCAACAGTGTTTGTATGGACAGTTGCCTCTCTCTGTAAGTTTTAGATAGAGACCTGAGAAATCTTTATCTGTGCCCTTCTTAGGTAGGAATGCATGTGTTTGGAGCTTATGTACTTCAGGAGAGTCATCTAAGAGTGAAGGAATTAAGGGGGTATGAGGGAGGGGGAGGAGATATGATGAAAAGGGAGGTACATTTCAGGAGAACACAGTAATAGGAAGTAGAGAAGAATTAATTGATCAATGATATCTCAGTCTACATCTTTCTTCTCCACCTAGGTTATTAAGGCCACAAAGCCAAAAGCTGAGAAGAAAACTATGAATTGAAGTCAAGTCATCTAAACAGCATTTGTTAAAGAATTATAATACTGCTTCTTGAATCAGATTGAGCTGCCTGAGGAGAGCAATTTACCGGCTCATCATCCTATCCCATTAGTTCAAAAAGGATAAATACTAGAAAAATCCTCTGTCAGATGTATAGCAAAACAAAACAAATACAAAACCTGATAAAAATCATAATACCAGGCACGAGAAACCCTCTTTTGAGTAGTTGGTCAGGGTTGTCTAAGAGACTCCCCAAACATTACAGGCTATTGCCATTGCTAATGCTATTGACCCCCAGATAGGGTGATAAGTTTATGCTGATGACGATACCACGCACTTCAGACATGGGATTCAGAGGCCTGAACTGTAACTGACCTGACAGTCTTCTACCCAAGGATTATCTTTCATGATCCCAGAAGGTGCCATACAAGCTTCCAAAAGAGGGAAGCAACCATCAGTAACACCCAGCTGTGATGACTAAGAACCATAAAAATGACCAGCATGGCAAAATAACCGTAAGGGTGAATACCTTAGTGGTAACCAACAATTCTTTAGTTGGACTTAAGACCCACTCAACAAGGAAGAAATCATTCCTGAAACCTAGCCGGATCCCCTAGGGCTAGTGAAATGAATTTTAAAGAAGAACCTAGTAACACCACTTTACTAAACCAGCATAATCCCTAACTACACTCTAGGTATTTGGCCTTATACACATAGATAAGTGTAGTCCTTATCCCTCATGAAGAAAATTTTTGCAATAGATAGAGACCATTACAGAAAATCACAACCATCAAGATGTAGAGTTGTATATCCTCCCAGTCCCAGTGGATATATCTACAGCAGAACTGTTGCACCTAAGTTTCAGGGAGCATTGTGGAAGAGGAGACAGAAAGGTTGTCATTCATGGCTTTGTCAGAGGAGCAGCAGATGACAATTGAGCTTCAGGCATTCAGCTCACCACAGTGCAAGGCACTGATGGGTGAATCTTCAATAGGCAAGGCATCAAGGGCTTCAGGTCCATAATGTCTCATGCTACTGCTATGTCTTTTCATGCTTGCCACTGCCATTTTTCTTTGGTATCTGGCATGGTGTGAATGGGCATGGGGCGGGGGGGGGTCTCCACTGTCTTTAATGTAGTGTGATTATCTCTTAGGAATATCCCATTGTACTGGGCATTTTCCCCTGTGGATTGTTATCAAGGTGATTTCCTCTTAAGCTTTATTTGAGTAATGAAGTAATTAACTGAAGTAATGGTGTTATACAATACAGTGTTAGTTGAAATAGAATTTGGGTGATTAAGGGTTTCTAACAAATACAGTAATGGGTTATATAGCTACATAGATTATATAGATAGTTAGTTTAGTGTGAAAGTTAATATAGGTAAAAGTAGGATATAGTGTTGCTCCTGCCCCGATAAGGCAGGGGCTGCAAAGGGTAGAAAATAGGAAGTGTCACACAGCTTGTGAGTTTCACTTGATGAGTCATATAGACTGTGGTTTAGGTTAAAGATTAAGGAAAACAATAGAGTCCCAGGAGTTGAGCTAGCTCAAGTTTTTTCTTTTCTTTCTTTTTTTTTTCAAATCTTGATGTTGGGAAATATGGGTTTCAGTGTACAACATAACCGGGGGGAAAAAGCTTTAAATAATGACTTTGTATAACTAAAAAACAAAGACTTGGATGGTTAGTTAAGATAAATATACAGGACTCTAAAATCTGAAAGTTAAACAAGTGGCCTATTTTTCTGGCAATTATAAGAGCTACTGCCTATGTAAATGGTTGTGGCTTAAAGGCTCCTGATCTGTGAGAAGTCTACAAGATAAGCATTTGACTGAGTGTGGGTTTCTCAGGAAATGCACAAATTGTGGTTGAGAAACACAATGGAGTTGAGCTGTTCGAGAAAAATATGTTTTTACGGTGATTATGCAGTGACTGTGTAACTTTTGGTCATAGGGAACACCCTTGTCTTTGTAATTGACTTAGTATGGGGAATAGAAAAAGATACCCTTGACTTTGTAATTGACTTAGAGTGGGGAATAGTAAAAGGGTCTGAAAAATAAAGGAGCAGAAGCTTTTATCCTTCAGAAAAGAAGTCTGTGTGCTTTTCTTGCCGACTCTGTGTCTTGTCCCCAGTCTCTCTGACCTTCTGTAGGTTGTAAGAGCCACAGCTTGGCTTTCCAAACATACACATATACAGAACTGTTTGCCCCACGTGGCCCCTGCCCTAAAAATACAGATAAATGAGTCTGTCTGAATTCTAATACAATCTTATTTATATACACGGAAACTTGAAATTCATATAATTCCCTCAGCCACACAATATTATCCTTTGGTTTTTTTCCCCTGAACATCTAAAAAATGTAAAAGGTACTTTTAGTTTATTGGCTATTAAAAAGCAGATAATCTAAATAAAAACAGGTAAGAGACCAACTTTGCCAATTCCCGATCTTTTTTTTTTTTTTTTTTGGTTTTACGAGACAGGGTTTCTCTGTATTGTTTTGGAGGCTGTCAGTCCAGCCTGGCCTTGAACTCACAGAGATCCACCTGTCTCTGCCTCCCGAGTGCTGGGATTAAAGGCGTGTGCCATCAACACCCGGCTGCCAATTCCTGATCTTAAGCAAAGATACTACAAATGTTTACAAAATATTTGAAAGTAAAGTATATAGGCACAAATACAATATCTGAGAGGGAAAAGTTAAGAGTATAATACTGGTTGCAAGGTCTTAATACAGCATATAAAGCAGTGTAATATTTTTGAAATATATCTTGTGTGATTAAAAGTAGATATTGTGAGTCATAGTGAAGTAATTAAAATGTTTTTATAGATAGGTAAATAATACAATGACATTGTGATGTTAAGGTCAAAATAAGCCTATAGAGTACATGAAGGCAACATCCCTCACATGTCTACAATATACTGTTTTATCCATAAAAGTATAAACACAAAGCAAAACATAGAAATCATATTTTTCTACAAATACTACTAAAACAATTAGGTATCCACGTTAAAAATAATGGGCCCAATTCATAACTAACAAAATTAACTAAAAAAGAAAATAATTGCCTCAGCTGTAAAAAATCTCGAGCTTTAAAATATCCGACTGGATTCTCTATGACTTGTATTTATGCAAAATTTCTTCTCTGTGACTCTACAATACAGTCTACACAAGCTAGGACGTCTTAGGATTTGTTTTGTATCCTGTTATGTGGTGATTTTTAGACAAGCTTCCCTGGGCTGCTGAGCAGAATGTGTGTTCATTTCAGTTCAGTGTTCTGCATGTATCTGTTAGATCTAGTTGATGAATAATGCCATTTAATTCTGAAATTTCTCTACATTTTCGTCCCAGTGGCCTGTCTACTGGGCAAAGGGGTGTGGTGAAACCATCTGCTATTACTGAGGTGGGGATAATTTGTGTCTTGAAGTCCAGTAGCATGCTTTTTGTGAATTTGGGTGAGCCAGAATTTGGCACATAGATGTTTAGTAGTATCGTGCTAGCTAATTGTTTCCTTGATTAGAGTATGCATGCCTTCTTTATGTCTCCTGAAACTGTTTCCTAGCCAGATCAGTAATCTTACAACTTTGATCACTTCATTGGATCGGCTATGGTAGCAAAGAAAATGAGATTCTGTGATGAAGTGATATGATGACTAAACTAATTTTTATAAATAAGTAAATATATGAACATACATTAACCTAGGCATTCATGTAACTATACTTATGTAAATATGTAAATAACCATGTCTGTGTGTAAATATAAATATATAAACACATGTATATGCTATTAGCATAATATTAGGCAAGAATATATAATATCTGTCATCTAAAGGTAGTATAAGACACATAATCAGAGAGTGAAAGTGAAGCAAGGTATCGTGATTCTTGGATCTTTGGACACAGTATAAAATGGTAGAACTTCATTGATTCCCGTTGGAAATGAATAGCCTTGTGACTTAGAGTAGCGAACTGTGCTTTCTGTTCCCAGGGTCTCCAGACTTTTGCCCCTAACACACACAGCCCTGTTATCTGCCTTTCTACTCAAAAGTAAGTTGCCTTCAACATCTGCCTGATATAAGTCTTTGCTGGGAATAACTCCCAGTAGCTCTACACACACGCAAGTGTAAACGGGAACTTGGATGGGAGAGCTACTGACAAACCCTGGGATAGGAGTAAACTATGAGTAAGCGAGTGGACTCCGTCCCTTTCACAGGGCTGGCAGTTCTAGCATACTAGTGCCTTCACCAAACCACTAGACAATCCTCATTTGGTAAAGTAATCACTATCTTTTCCTCAGTCAATGAAACCCCTCCTTGGAGAATAAGCCTTGATAACTACAGTACAGACTGCTCTCCAGACCCTACACTACTTTTAAGTCGATTTCTCTTCATGGAACACAGCCTGAGGCCTATGTCTTTGGATGTCCCACCCAAAGTACAAGTTGGCATGTTTGTCAAACCCTGTTTGTTTCACTATGATCTGCACAGCACAAGCTATATACTTCATAATTTATAAACAGATGAAAAAGACTCCTGGGGAAGACCCGCTTTCGATAAAATGTTTATTATTCTTTTTTTCAAGTTTTGAAACATATATGTGGAAAATATGAAATCTAAAATATATGAAGAACAAAGTCAAAGAGCACTATTCTCTAGAATTAAGAGCCTCATTTTATATATATTTTACTTCATTATAAGCTGTATACACTTTTTTCTGTACCTGCATCTTATTACCATAGACATCATTGCCAAAGTTGTTCAGCTGTCCTTAAATTGGAGTGTAGGGATTTTCCATAAGTAAACGAGGATTGGGTGGCTCTAAGTCTTTTGTCCTAGCCTGGATGACCTTGAAGAAGAAAAGAATAAAGTCAGATCAGCTGAGATGCAGCTGGCCACACAACTGTTTCCTCACACTCTATGAATCACTCCTCTTTCCTTACCTAACTCCTTTACTGAATCTATCCTGGGAATCAGCTTTGCTCCCAGTGCTTGAGAATATAAAATGAGCTAGTCACACCCTACCAGGCATGAGCACAGACAGAAGAGCAGGAGATATGGTGAAGGAATAGTAGGGATGGAGAAACCGCAGAACCAAAGTGGAAGACACCATCACACAGATGGTTACTAGGACGGCACAGAAAGCATGCCTGAAGCCGCTGCAGGGGTTTGGGGGGAAGTTTGGAATGTTTGACTTATGGTCCTGAGAATAAGGGAGATCTGAAAGCATTTCCTGTGATTGAATAGGTCAGTTCTTATATTTCCTCTATGTATTATTGCTAGTCTTTGGTGGTGTTTAGTGAATCCCACTGTGTGACAAGAAACTGGACTTTGGTTCTTTGTGCTCTAATTTGTTTAAGGCATCCTTGTGAAACATATGGTATTTGTTGTGAGTTCTGTTCATGATCCTTTGTGATGAACATTATTTCCAAGTTGTACTTGGGAGGGATCAAGTATAGGTCTGCTAAAAGAGTATAGCAATAAAACGACTCCTAGTGACTTTCTGCTATACCTATAGATCAGGGTCTCACTCAGCCTTCACCAGAGAGGCTCCCTCCTGCAGTAGGTGGAAACTAACACAGAGACCTAAATCCAGACAATATGCAGGTAGTGAGAAACTTTGGAACATTCAGTGCTAAATGGGATGCTTTCATCAATCCCCAACTCCCCCCAGAGCTCAGGAAACAATGTGGAAGAGGAAGAAGAAAGACTGCAAGAGAGAGGTTTGAAAGACACCAAGGAAACAAGACCTCTAAACATAACAGGATCGGCATAAGAGCTCACACAGACTGAGGCAGAACTCACGGGGCACGCACAAGTCCAACACAGATGGAATCCCAACACTGTGAGGGGGAAGTGGATCCAAGTTCCCATCCCTAACCAAAAAAAAACCCCATTTCTAACAGACAACTGATGCAAAGGAAAAATTAGTTTCCTCTAATGGAATCTCATTGCGTGTACAAACCATTCTTAAAAGTTGATGGCCAACTCAAAATGAATTCAAAGGTAGTTTTGGATATTTTGTTGTTGTTACAAATTTATTTGAACATTTTTTAATGCTACTGGTATTTTGCTTATATATTATGGTTTCTGATCTCTCGTTTCTATGGTGTGGATGTGCGTATGTGTGTGTGTGTGCGTGCGTGTGTGTGTGTGTTGCTCCTGCTTTTTCTTTTTGTTTATTGTGGTTATTTTGTTTTGCCTGTTTGTTTCCTAAAGATAAAGAGAGAAAATAGGGATGGAGTTGGGTGGATTGGAAGGTGGGGAAGGATCTGGGAGGAGATAAGGAAGGGGAAACTGTGATAAGAACATATTCTATGAGAAAATATTTTCAAGAAAAAAAAGCAAGAGGAAGCAAACAAAAATAACCTGTTTGAAAATGATAGTAAGAAAATGTTTACATATATTAATGTCATAAACTGGATCTACTTTCTGTTGCAACCAAGTCTTAGCAGAGTATTAAAAGTGATTACTAGCAAAAATGACAATTCCTTAGACCACACACCTGCAAGTAACTGTGCCTCCCGGATCTCAGCTGCCACTTATCCATACTTAAGCTCAATTCAAAGCAGAAGAGTCGAAGTTTATCCCCTGGTTCACAGTACATATTGGTGAACTTTCCGTGTACCACCACTTCCATTTTCCCTGTTATATCTTCTATTCCATAGTAAATGAATTCATTCTTCACTGTTTTCTGAAAAAGAAATAATTAACATTAATCTTCTGAGAAATCTGTATTGTTACTTCTATGAGACATAAATACTGTTGTCTCTGATAAGGCAAATACAGGCGTAGGTTTAGAATTATGGGTACAAGACAGTTTCAGGGGTTCTCGTTCCCAAACCAGAAAATGTCTCTCAAGCTTTTACTTAAGGTCTTTATCCTATAGGTTGCTATAGAAAAAAACTTTCCTTCTACCATATTGATAGAGATGAGAGGCAAGTAACTCAAGTAACCCTTTGCACAAATATATATGTTTTCTCTTATTTGTGGATATTAGCTCCAAATCTTTAGGTGCAAGTAAATAACCTAGAATAAATGCAGATCCTAGAGAAGTAAAAAGGGACCATAACAGAAATATTAAGGATGGGAATAGGAGGGCACCGTATCTATGAAGGAAGAAATGGGAAAAAATGACTGGGGGACACTCACCTGGGGTGGAGGAGAAATGACAACACAGACGGAGATGGAAGGAGGAGATACAATTAACATTAATGATGTATGGAAAAGCCATAGTGGAATATATATTTTGTTCTAACTTAAATTACATATAACATCACACAAACACACACGCACACATGCACACTTATATGTAGTTTGATTGAAGTTATTGCAATTGCCTACCCACCAAAAAACAAACAAACAGAAAACCTCCTAAACTATCAACAAAAACTCCAGTACCAGGTATGGAAAACTTCCTTTCAACCTGTTAATCAGGTCAGTGCAATAGACCCCCATAACAATATAGGCTCCTGCCAGGCGAATGTTAAACACTTTTGCTGAAGATATCACATAGTTGAGACACAGAATTTGGAGTAACTGATCTAGATTATCTAGAAGCCTCCTCACTGATGATTTATTCTTATAGTTTCAGAGGCAGCTAAAGAGAACAGCAATGAATAGCCCTATCTCAGGTATACCGACAATGAGCCACAACAATGATAAGCATGGCAAGATATCCTGAAAGGTGAAATAGTGGCACTTATATCCTGTAAGTAACCAACAGTTACTTTACTGAATGTAGATTCCACTCATTAGGAAGGAATATGAATGCAGCACTGTAAGTTGTTGGGACGTGGAATCTAGAGGAAGACCCCCTGCCACTTGCCTGAACCAGTATAATTTCTAACTGCATTCTAAATACTTTTCTGTTAGTATTCAGGCATATGTACAGGTCTGTCCTTGGGGTTCTGACAGGATACACCATCAGATGCATCCACGAAGAGCACCACCTGTTCACATTCACTACATTCCCTTTTAAAAGGCCTCTGCCCACCTCCCATCTCTCTATTTTTCTCCCTCTCTCTGTCTCTCTCCTCTTTCTCTGCTTTTATTTCCTGTCCCTGGAGACCAGTCTTCCCCCCTTCCTCATTTTTATGATCCCTTTCCCTAATTAAAAGCCCCTCCACATGAACCCTGTCTCACAGTATCTTCTCATGCAGCTTTTAAAATTACAGGTACAACCAGGTAATCCATCCAACCTCTCCCCCCCAAAGCTTCTTTGAGCAGCAGATGGAGACCATTACAGGAGGCCACAACTGGTCAAAATGCGAGATCAAAGGATCATAGAGTGCCCTCCCCCAATTAATATATTTTAAACATAATATATGCACTCTAGTCTCACAAATTATCACAGAAGAGGGGACAGGAAGAATGTAAGAACCAGATATCCAGGCTATTTCATTCATTTTACATACCAACCACAATTCACCCTCCCTCCCTTATTTCTGCTCCCCCCAACCTTTCCCAAACAAACCCCCATCCACTCCTCAGAAAGGGTAAGGCATCCATGGGGAGTCAACAAAGCCTGGCACATTCAGTTGAAGTAGGACCAAGGCTCTCTTCCCTGCATTGAGGCTGAGCAAGGCATCCCACTACAACTTGCTTTCTTATTCTATTTGTCACAACAATTACCCAGTTAAGGGCTCCAACTATTAATTATAATTAAGTTATTTCTGATATGTGTAGGGAAGAATGCAAACAGACAAGATCTTAAGGATATGTATTGATATCAAATGCTATAAATGGATCATTACAATTAGCAAAATACTGGCTTTTGTGTGGAGTCTCTTTGTAAAACATTTCATGGTGATACTACGATAACAATGTGAAGAGACTATCCCATGTCTTAAATTGGGAAAGTCCACTTTCCTCTTCCTGATCAGGGAGGCCTTGGTTTCTTGTGTACAGAAAAATCGACCACATCCAATCTGCCAAGTTAAGACTTAAAATCCCAGGTTGCAAATGAAATTTTACAAAATAACCCAAAGGCTTACCGTATATACTGCAAACACTCCATTCACAAATGTTCCTCTTCTTTGTGTACAAATAGTATTAATTTTGGGAGTTGCATTGGCTCTTTGTCTCAGTGAAAGTGGGATATTCATCATATTGCTGCCATTCACCTCAGATACACTGGAGGCTCTGTGTATTTCTAAAAAACCATTGCGGCCAATATAATCTGAGATGACAATGACTTTGTTGGTGATGAACTTCTCCTTTAGGACTTTGTCAAAAACCTTCACTCTGAAGAATTCAGTCTCAGTGGCCACTGTGGCATGGAACATCATTTTGTCTTCTCTCATGTCATATGTAAATGGTTCTGTTGCTTTTAATACCATCACTTGTTTGGGACCTTCCTGATGTCCATCTTCCTCCGAAGGTTGCTTTGATATGGTCTTCAGTCTTGGTTTCTGCATGGAATGTACATGGGAAAACCAGGCACAGTTAAGATAGACACTAGGGAATATTTTTATTAGACATACTGGAAAAAATCTAACCAATTTCTGATGTGCTATGGTGTAAGTGATGGGGAATAAATAGAGATCTGGGCAGTAACTCCAGAATGTACTAATTACTCACAGTAGGTACATAGGTTGTATTAATATTTCATGGTGTTTGGGAATGCATTCAAGGCCTCCTGAATGCCAGACAGATTATTTTCCTGTGAGCTACATCGTGAGTCTAACAGCATATTTTAAAAACTTAAGTTACAAACCTTTACACACACACACACACACACACACACACACACACACACACACACAGTACTGTCTTACTGCCTTGTAAAATAGGCTTAGGTAGACAGCCACTGGAGGCACCCCAGGGCTCTGCTAATCTGAATAATTGAGACTAGAAGCTCTTCCACTTGCATCAGAGCGGCCCTGGAGGAGAATCCTAGATTTGGAAAAGGAAGGAAGAACAGTAATTTGACAACCTCTCTGTCTCCCCAGTACTTGGCAGCCTGCACAATACACTCCTCTCTTCCTTTTTCCCTCTCTCCCTCCTTCCTTTCTCCCTCCCCTCTTTCTTTTCCCTCCTACTCTTCCATACCTCTCTCCCTCCTCTTCCTGTCTTTGAGACAAGTTCTTCATATGTATTACTGGCTGACTCTGCATTTGCTAGGTAGATCAGGGTGTGTGGCCTTGAACTCGTAGAGGTCCACCATTCTTTTCTGGATTTAAAGGTGTGTGTGTGTGTGTGTGTGTGTGTGTGTGTGTGTGTGTGTGATCACAGAACAACATTGGGTGCTGGTTCTTACCTTCTACTTTGTCTGAGACAGGATCTCTCTAGCTGAGTTCTGGGAGTACCTAACAAGCAGGCCTATGAGTCTCTGTGGATTCTCTTGTCACTGCCTTCAGCCTCTGCCTTGGGACACATGGGTTTATACACATGGATATTACTGTGTCCAGATCTTTTAAAGGTCGTGGTGATTCAAGTTCAGGCTGTCAGGCTTATGTGGCAAGTTCTTTTATCCACTAAGCCATCCTCCAGGCCTGCTTAAATAAAAATTTAAAACCATAGTCTATAGAAAAATATGTGCATTGTGATGCAAATCTGGTAAAGGACACTCTTCTTATATATAACAAAAGATAAACAAGATTAAATAATGAAATGTGGCATTTTCTAAAGAGAGTCTAGATAGTTTAAAACTTACTTATTTTTGTGTATTAGCTACTTTCCTAAGTTTTCTAAAATGATACTAGTATAATTAAAAGATGAAAAAGAAATCATTGGTGATACATTCTGCTTAATTTTATATTTCTACATAATATTTTCCACCAAAATATTACATTTATGGTCCACCTAGTGAAAAATGTAGATGAAAGCCAAAGCAACAACAAAAAGTAAAAATAAATAAATAGTGTTAATTGTACCCTTTAAGGAACAGGGGTACTCAGGTGCTCACTGAATCATACATTTTCTTAAAGGAGCAGAACATAAGAACAGTACAAAATGAATTTAGAGAAGGAGCTCAAATCATATGATAAAACAAGTGATTCATTAAAATAAAACGTCATATATCATAGGGTGCTTAAGGGAAATTATCTGTGTTCATTCTGTTGTCATTATATGTATGAGAATAGCCATCATTACCTCCAGTGGTATTGCTGGAGACCATGAAGTAGCAGAGGAACTGCCCAGTGCATTTGCCAAAGGCCGCTGATGAGTACTACTGTTGCAGGGCTGCGTTGCTGGAGACTGTGGAGGAGACTTAAAACTGCTGGGCATTGTTGCTGGGGGGACAAGGGGGGCACTGTAACTGCTGTAAACTGTTGTTGCAGACACCGGAGGGCTCTTACAACTACTGGTCACTGTTGCTGGGGTTGCCTGAAAGGGCTGGACACTGTGGGGCACTATTGCTGAAGTTGCCAGGGAGGCCTGGTTGCTTTTGGGCACTGTTGCTGGGGTGACCTGGGGTGTATTGAAAGTGCTGGATATGGTTGCCTTAGACACCTGAGGAATTTTATAACATCTAGTCGTTGTTGCTGGAGTCACCAGAGAGGCCTGGTTGCTGCTGGGCATGGTTGCTGAGGTGACCTGAGGGGTATTGTAATTGCCAGATACTGTTGTTGCAGACACCCGGGGAATCTTATAACCTCTGGTCATTGTTGCTGGAGTCACCCGGGAGGCCTGGACACTTTTGTGCACTGCTGCTTGAGGTGTCCAAGAAGCCTGGGCATTGCTGGTCACAGTCACTGGGCTTGCTTGAAGGGTTAGGACAGAGCTGGGCACTGTTTTTGGAGACTTCAGAGGATCTTGGTGACTGTACGAAAGTGATGAAGTTACCTGAGTGGTGTGGATGCTGCTGGAGGCTGTCACCGGGGACTCCTGAGAAGTCTGGTCACTGGCAGAAAATGGTGCTGAAGGACCCCGCGATGTTGTCAATGTGGTGTGTGATATTTCTGGAGGCCCCAGCGGAGTTCGGAGGCTGCTGAAGGCTATTGTTGGAAGCTCCTGAGGAGTCTGTGGCTCTCTCACAGTTGGGCATCTGTTGGTTGCAGAAAGTTCTGGAAGTTTATGCGCTCTCTGGAATGACTTTGCTGTCCTGACGTCAGGTGATTTGGTGATTGTGTCTTCATGTTTCTGAAGGGAAACAGATGTTTAAAATTCTTTGTGTCCTGATAAATGGTTTTCAAAAATCAAATCAAATACATTTTCACATTTTCTCCCTTTAAAAATAATTCTGTTTCACCAGTTCCCCCTTCCCTGGGGGCTGCAGGGGGTATTATAGATCACATATCTTAGAGACCCCCAGTACCTAACCTCTTCCCGTGGTAATCAGAATGTCTCTTAGAAACTTGGGCACTAAATCACTGGTTTAGTTTGGAATCTCACTCTGCATGTCTTATAAAACTGGTCAAAGGTACCCTGGTCCTATTTAACTCATAGTTGTTGTATAGGCAAGATTGGCTCCCACTTATGAGTTTTTCTTCCCTCAGCTTTGTAACAAAACTGCTCCAAATTGTCTACTTTGTCAGTACACAGGAATCTTTGCCACTGCCCTTTCTGATGATCTGATTTTAAATGTGTGACAAGTAACCTGAAATAATGGACCACAGAGGTAAGATTTTGGAAAATGAGATATAGTTCAGCTAATACAGTGTTTTCCTACTCTCCACTAGATAGAACTCATTTAAATATTTGCTTAGGTAAAGATCGTTTAAATACTCATTTTGTATTTGGTTAAATGAAACTGCTGTATATATGAATACACACACACACACACACACAAACTACAAAAACAAGACTCCACAATTCCATCATATAATTTGTATATTAAGCCAGCCATACATATTTTAGTGCCTTTTAATATATTTGCCTAAACTTATATGAGGCATACGCCTTAAAAGATCTTAAATTTAGCTTCAAAGGTGAAAAGTAAAAAAATAAAAGTGAAAGTATGTGAAAGCTTTCATATGACTATCATGTCAACTATTCCTGTTTTCTTTGTGTTTCTGATCCCTTAGGGTGTAAGTCTTCTGTGACCAGAAGGAAGAAAAAAGATAAATGCAGCAGTGGTATTTCAACAATGAAAAGATGGGGCTTTCTTCATTTTGAGGATAATGCAGGCATCATAATAAACAATAAGGGGAAAATGAAAGGTTCTGCAACTCTAGTTATAAAGGAGTGTGCAGACGTTTTGCCCAGAATCACATCTAGTGAAGGCAGCATTGCTTGATCCGTTGGTGTATTTGTAAAATATATTCATTAAGAAGTCTTTGCTCCAAAAAACAGAAAAAAGAAAACAGATGATGTCATTCAAGCTGATACCATGCAAGCAAAAAGGATTATTAATGGCCTTTTCTCCAAGCTTATATTTGTTTTTAATTATATTACTATCATCATTGATGATGACAGAAAATTAAATGTGCACATTTTAGCATTCCAAGTAACTGAACCCTAAAATTTACAATGAAAAACATTGACCATATAGAGATTTTTAGTGTAATTGTAAAATGCAATAAAATAAATCAAACATTTATAAACAGCTGTCAGAGTTTGACAATGTACACTAGAGGGATGAATATTTACATTAAATACCTAAGTTAGATTTTAGCCATTGTGAAGAAGTATGGGATATCTTGAAAGAAAGGAGCATAGATTTAATATTTTTGTTAATCATGTTGTGGCTCTACTGGTAGAATGCTTGCCTAATATACAGGAAGCCCAATCAAAACTCATTTAAATATATGTAAAGATAACATGTTTTAAGTGATCAATAACACAATTATGTGATAATGCTGATGAAATCTAACTACTATATATAGTTTGTTGAGATCATAAATTATTTCTTAACAGTATATATCTTGTCAAGAGCAGAAGCTGTTCACTGAGGTCTTCATAGAAGCATTTGATAACATAATGACTGATTTTTAATTATATGTTGGAATTGAGGAGTCTTCAGTTTTTGTAGTTTCATCTCCCTTTTTCTCAAAGAAAAAAATGCATGCATTTTCAACTGGTAAGGGCTGATTTTCTCTTTTGTGTGTTAAAGATTGGAATTGGTGTCTCATGTGAGCAAAACTGGATTCCACTAAGGAGTTTTATCCCCATCCCATACAATGCCCATACAATGGTTTTTAATATTGTTTGAAGAATAATAATTTTAATACCAAGATAATTCACTCCGTGTTACTGGGTTCTGATTCTATTGATTCATTGAGAACTGAATACTCTGAACAAATGGCCAGAGAAGATCACAGGATCATCTCAATCAGGAATAGAAACATTTCATTTATGTCAATCCTCTAATCACATTTGGTGATGGGAGAACTCTAGGCTTAGATTTAGAAAGCACAAGATGATGTTTGATGCCCTTTAACAGACTTTGGGATGTCATATCCTTAAATTGGCTGCTACTTCTGCAAATGTTTTTAAAGGGAGCGAAGAGCATCTGAAGAGAATAGATGACTCGGGGGACAACAGTACTTGCTACACATATATGAGGGCCTAAGATTGGATCCCAGAAACCATAGAAAAATCTGGGCTACCCCCGAGTAGGATGGTCTCTGAAACTTGCATAGCCCCAGCTTCAGGGAGAGACTCTCTCTCAAAGGGAAAAGGAGGGGGGAGTTAAGCAGAGTACTTAAAGTCCT
Organism: Mesocricetus auratus; assembly: GCF_017639785.1. Taxonomy (NCBI): domain Eukaryota; kingdom Metazoa; phylum Chordata; class Mammalia; order Rodentia; family Cricetidae; genus Mesocricetus; species Mesocricetus auratus. The sequence continues at coordinate 19,077,222 of NW_024429266.1, read as the reverse complement.
CCTTTGGTATCAACTAATGCATGTACACACAACTAAGCAAACCACACACACAAATATGTAAACCGCATACACACACACACACACAAAACATTTGAAGTCCTCCTTTTGTATCAACAAATGCATACACACATGTATATAAACCACATACACATGTATGTAAAGCACACACACCCACACCCACACAGAGTACACATTCACAAAGTAAGTAATGATTTTATAGTTTTGATTCAGGAAATTATATTTTAATAAAGTAGTCCTGCAGTCCTAACAAAATGAGTGACCAGAAATCATGAATTTGCTGACTCTTCACTTAATTCTGCTAAGCCCTTGGTACAGGTAAAGGGCTTAGAGTAAGTACTCAGAGAAAGTTTCTGAGGAGAGCAAGCTTAGTGAGATCTTAGACAGCATACCTCTAACGAAGGCATCTTCATAGTTGGTTCTAGTTCCAAATCTTCCTTTGTGTTGGAGCTCAGGTGGGAAGTACAGGATTCATTGTGCTTAGGTCTTTTTGAAGTGTGTTTGACTTTTCTTTGGCTCTTATTTTTAACTGATGAAATAAAGAAAAGATGAAAAACGGAATGAAGCTGTCCTGTTGTGGACAGCTGAAGTCCATCCAGTGCTCTTCTGCCTCCTGCTTATGTCTCAGCATACTTTCTGCTTGTGTTTCAGAATACTTCCTGTTGCATCTCAGTATACTTCTTGTTTGTGTCTCAGTCTACTTCCTTCTTACCTCTGCCACCAACAAACAACACAGACACAGGAACTGCATCTGGGTTTCCTTGCTTTTCTCATGTGCAATGGGCATAGGTTTCCCTTGTATGGGACTTGTATGTAAAGCAGCCAAGCCCTATCCCAGCCCTTTTAATCTGTAGTTTACTTTAAGGAATAGAAAGACAAATATAGTATGTACTCACTCATAAGTGGATATTAGCTGTAAAATCAAGGATAACTGTGCTACAATCTACAGACTCAAAAAAGACTAAGTAACAAGGAGGATTTATGGGGGACACCTAGATCCTTCTGGGAAGGGAAATAGAAGAGATTTTGTAAGTAGAATGAGAGCAGGTGGGGATTGGAACATGAGCAATCTGGTTCGGGGCCATAGGGGGAGAGTACTAAAAGGGACTTCTGGAAAGAGGGAGCATTTTGGGATCAGATAAAAAGCTGGAGCAAGGGAATCCACAAGGATGACCTCAGGTAAGAATCCCAGCAATAGTGGTTATGTAGCCTGAATACCATCTTCTGTGACTAGATTGTTGCCTAACCCAGTCATCAGAGAGGCTTCATCCAGTAACTGATGGAAACAAATGCAGTCAAACATTAGCTGAGCTCTGGGAATCCTACAGATGAGAAGGGAGAAAGGATTGTAGGAGCCAGGGGGTGTCAAGGACACCACAAAAAGCCACAGAAGCAACTAACCCAGGCTCACAGAGACAGAACCAACAACCAGGGAGTCTGCATGGTACTGACCTAGGCCTTCTGCATATATGTTACAGTTGTATAATTGGTCCTCTTGTGGGATTCCTAACAGTGAGAGCAATGACTGTCTCTGGCCCTTTTATAGGCATTTGGGATTCTATTACTCACACTGAGTCACCTTGTCCAGTCTTAATACATGGGGAGGTGTTTAGTCTTAGTGCTACTTCATATGTCATGTTTTGTTTATACTCATCAGAGACCTGCCATTGTGGGGTGGGAACAGAGGGGCAATTGGGTTGGGGAGGGACTTGGAGGAGAAACTGTGGCTGGGATGTAAAATATATACATATATAAATAAATAAATTTATTTTGAAAAAAGAAATCTAAAATTTGCATGATGTTATGACAACTTACCTTCTGCAGTTCATCCCAAATTAGAGAAACAGAGGAAGATATGGTGACCTAATCTGAGATGTGACAATGGATTAATAGTGAACTTCATTTGCTTGCCTTTTGGGTCCCTTTTATTTTCTGGTGTAAGATCTCAGCATGAACACCAGGCTAGTCTTAAACTGGAGATGTCTCTGCTCCAACCAAGTGCTAAGCTCACAGTGTGGGGCAACATGCCCACTCTCTCTTTTTTCATGTATTTTGAACCTAGTAACTTCACATCTCTTAGATTCCGGGTTCTACTTAAATATTGACTCACACTTGCTGCCATAAAATGTGTTAATGATGGTGCATCTTAATTTGGAATTTTGTTAATTGACCTAATTATTTTTAATTGTGATAATAAAGTCTTGCTTTGTAATTTTCTATCCATTCCACTGTATTAGAAGCTCTTGTTTCTCTAAGAAACTTTTGTTTTTCTTTCCTACACTCACCCCAAAGACATCTACCTCCAAATGTATTAGAATTCTTTGTAGGAAAGAAGTTGCCTAAGTTTCCAGCAACTTGTTAAGATCTGAAGTGCTGCCATTCTATAGGTCCCAGAGCATACACTGGGAAAGGGACATATCAGCCATAAACACTGCGAGGAGCTAGAAAGTTTTGGAAGGGTAGATAAAGGGTGGACATTCAGGGTGCTCCCCTATTACCTTTTGCCATCTCCTTTCTAAGTGTATCAGCAAGGTATCCAAGATCTGGAATATCTTGACACAGTTCTATCAGTATGCTCAATCCAGCATCACTTTTGAACTTTTCTTCCATTAAGTCAGCAATCTTAATTCTGTCATAATCATCTTGCATTTTCTTATTCAGTTGTAGGTCATGAATCAGTAAGGACTTAACTACTCTGAAATGGTAGTCACTGATAGACTGTAATCCTGAAAGAAGAACAATTTTCTTGTATTCATTCACCATCTCTCAAATTATGGGTGAGCCTGCAAGAGAATAACAGTATAAAGAATTACACACATAAATAGATAATTTAAAAAACAGGACATGCCTATGTGAGTGAAAAACCCATGCCACAGTGTTACCCATAGCTGTGGGTGTGAGGAAAGGAGAACTGATTACTAATTGTGCCACTGTGAAAAATGACCAGAGAGCTGCTCAGTTAATAAGTAAGTCTAAGAAATTCTTCTCTGTTGATGATGATAGTTGCCTTAGGTCTGTGATGGTTGTGATACAAGAAAACGTGGAAGTCAGTAGTTGTTACAGTGTTGGAGTATGGGCTGTGAGGTTGAAATCCTGCATTCTTTTTCCTTTATGTATAACTGATGTTAGACCTTGGTTCCTTTTTCCATTCTTTATTGGACTGGAACCTGTTCCTGCCTTGCCCATGCTTAAGTGGCCTATTAGTAAATGGGCTGCACATTCTGTCCATATATAGGAATGAGTGTTGACTGCAATAGGGTGACCCTTCCTGAGGCATTGGTCCTAATGAACTTGTCTCTTCATTAAACTGTTTCTCCTGATGTTAGACCTTGTTCTCTAGATCTTTGTACCCACAATACTCTCTGATGACAACATTTACTGGGTGAAATTATTTCAGTAGTGACCTGGTTTTCCTCCTTTTATGCTTGATTTTCTTAGTTTGTTTTCTCAACTCACAGTGCCAGGTTTCTCTGTATAGGCCATGTTTAAACCCTGCTAAAATAAGTCCATAGCTCATCAGTTTCTTAAAAATATTCCTTGCTTCTTAAAATATATTGGAATGCATTGGTTAATCTGCACCTTTCACATATTTTTCAGTTATGTTCTTGACACCACGCACTTCAGAAAACACAACACCCCTTCCTTTGCTAGGCTTTGTGAAATAGATGCTGTCTTTTTCATCACCATTCCCACATAGTCTTCCTTTTATGCCTTCTATGATAACCGTTAGGAATCAACTGAGATTTTGCCTTCTGGAAACTCTCTAAACTGCTAACTCTCAATGAACCAAATGTCTCTTCTAGATATGATTAGGAAATTCTGTACATCCTAGAGGATGGATTCCAATGTCTGCTTACATTTATAAATAATTTTAGTTATGTATTATGTGTGTGATATTCTAATCAGAATTCTAGGACTATTAACCTTTTTGAACAGCGTTGCCGTTCCAGAATATGACAGGCAGTTCTACAAAGAGACACAGGACAGTGACTTTGAAGAAAGCTACAGAGGTTGAGTCAATGCCAACTGCCAACTTTTATACCTAAAGATCAGATCATCTGCAAAGATTCAAGGACCAGATTAAAGTTCACTCTCAAGAGCAAGCTACTTTCAGCAAATGAGTGGAATGACCTAAGATGCCACAAATCAAAAAAATCTTAAAAATAGGAAGGTTTTATTGATTGTGTGATTTTTGACAAGAAGTTTATGCAAAAATATAAGTTGATATGACATGACAGGAGATCTTAATACATTTCATGCATTCTGCTTATATATGAACACTCATGCTTTGCTGTTGAAACAGTATTTCTTTTGATTTTGGAGTAGTGATCACAACCTCGACAAAGTGTCCAACAATATAATATCTGGGATATTTGAGTTAAAACACATCTCCAGACAGCAAATCCTGGATATCAAAATATGTTCAGCCCTGTGGTGCAAAGAGATGCCCTCAACTTACCCTGAGTAAAACAGAAAATGAGAAAGAGTGCTTTAACTTACACACATTTATGCTCAAAGGAGAAAGTCTCAAAAGTATTCTCTGACATTCAGTAGTTTGAAATGAGAAAGTGCACAGGGAACAACTATTGAAAGCATGATAAAAGAATGGTATGTAAAGTTGGGAGTGTCTCAGAGAAAAACCGAAGCAGAATGAAAACCAAAGTTGTCTGGGTGTGCCTCTGCTCCAGGTGTGAAACCCTTCTCAGAAAGAGAAGAGACAGGAACGATATCAACAGGATCACTGAGGGAGGCAAGAATTTAAGATCACCAATGCTTTTATCTTCAATTGTAAGTCACAAGTTGTAAAGAGAAGGCAAGAAGGGCAGTATAGACATACCATAAAGAAATGGCCATAATAGAAGCCAGAAAAATGTGTTACCAACCTACCCATAAGGACATAGCATAATCTGTTAATTAACATCATTTGTCAAATTTTATTTAACATATACAGTTAAATGCTATTAAAAGACATTCATTAAAGGTGGGAATTTTAATATAAATCATCTGCATATTAACTAATAAAAGACTATTTTCCATACCAGCATTGTTTTAATTAAAACTAAAGATAAAAATTCTTATAAGAAACAAAAATGATTATAAATTACCTCCTAGACAGGAAAGAGATCAGCGCCTCCAAGACCCCAACCCAGCGAGCCCAGCTTCAGGCCCCTCCAAGACCCCAACCCAGCAAGCCCAGCTTCAGGTGAGATTGGATCCCCGGCTGGGACCACCTGCCCATCACCCATCCCCCTCCATCTTCGGGGCCGCTCCCAGCTTTCAGAAGAACCGCCCACACAGGCCCCTCCAAGACCCCAACCCAGCAAGCCCAGCTTCAGGTGAGATTGGATCCCCGGCTGGGACCACCTGCCCATCACCCATCCCCCTCCATCTTCGGGGCCGCTCCCGGCTTCCAGAAGAGCCGCCCACACAGGAAAGAGATCAGCCCCTCCAAGACTCCAACCCAGCGAGCCCAGCTTCAGAAGAGCCGCCCACACAGGAAAGAGATCAGCCCCTCCAAGACACCAACCCAGCGAGCCCAGCTTCAGGAAAGAGATCAGCCCCTCCAAGACCCCAACCCCAGCGAGGCCAGCTTCAGCTTCAGCTGCAGTAAGGAAGGAGACCAGTGGAAACAGAAAGCCCCCACCAGCACCCACTGGAAGAAGAGATGGGAAGAAGACAGAATAAGAGATCACTCAGCAATAGAAACACCAACACGACCCCACCAGAATCCAGGGATCCAACACCAGCAAGATCTGAAAAGCACTACATAGATGAAGAAGAGGAGACAGACCTTAAAAGTTATTTCATGAAGATGATGGAGAGCCTCAAAGAAGAAACGAGGAAATCCCTTAAAGAAATAGAAGAAAAAACAAACAAAAAAATCCATGAAATGGGGGAAAAATTCAAGAAATAAACAAATCTCTCAAAGAATCTAAAGAGCACCAAGAAAAAACAACCAAGAAAATTAAGGAAACAGCTCAAACAGTTGAAGGATTGAAAGCTGAAATAGAAACGATAAAGAAAACACAGAATGAAGGGATGCTGGAAATAGAAAAGCTCGGTAAACGGTCTGGAATTACAGATGCAAGCATCACCAATAGAATACAAGAGATAGAAGAGAGAATCTCAGGTGTTGAAGACTCATTAGAGGACATAGCATCGTCAACCAAAGAAAATCTCAAAACCAACAAATCCTTAACACAAAATATTCAGGAAATATGGGACACCGTGAAGAAGCCAAACCTGAGAATAATAGGTATAGAAGAAGGTGAAGAACTTCAACTTGAAGGTACAGAAAACATATTCAACAAAATCATAGAAGAAAACTTCCCTAACCTAAAGAAAGATATGCCTATGAAAGTACAAGAATCTTACAGAACACCAAATAGGCTTGACCAGAAAAAGAAGTCACCTCGCCATATAATAATCAAAACATCAAACCTACAGAGTAAAGAGAAAATATTAAGAGCAGCTAAAGAAAAAGGCCAAGTAACATATAAAGGCAGACCTATCCGAATTACACCTGACTTCTCAATGGAAACGATGAAAGCCAGAAGATCCTGGTCAGATGTCCTACAAACGCTAAGGGAACAAGGATGCCAGCCCAGACTACTATATCCAGCAAAGCTCTCAATTACCATAGATGGAGAAAACAAAATATTCCATGACAAAGCCAGATTTAAACAATACGTATCCATGAATCCAGCTCTACAGAAAATGCTAGAAGGAAAACCTAGAGCCAAGGAAGATAACTACATTCACAAAGACACAGGCAATATAGAATCATACTTTACAAAACACTAAAAGAAAAAGGGAGGAGAAACTACACAAAATAACTTCACTAACAATAAATCAAGCGCAAACAAGGATCACCAATCAATGGTCATTAATATCCCTCAATGTCAATGGCCTCAACTTACCTATAAAAAGACACAGACTAGCAGAATGGATACGAAGACAGAACCCTTCCTTCTGCTGCATACAAGAAACACATCTCAACACCAAAGACAGACGTTATCTCAGAGTAAAGGGCTGGGAAAAGATCTTCCAATCAAACGGCCCCAAGAAACAAGCGGGCGTAGCAATCCTAATATCTAACAAATTAGGCTTCAAATTAAAATCAATCAAAAGAGATGAAGAAGGGCACTTCATATTCATCAAAGGAAAAATACATCAAGACGAAGTCTCAATTTTAAATATCTACGCCCCAAATACAAAGGCACCTACATTCGTGAAAGAAACATTACTAAAGCTCAAAATGCACATAAAATCTCACACACTAATAGTAGGAGACTTCAACACTCCGCTCTCACCGCTAGATAGGACCTCCAGACAGAAACTTAACAAAGAAACAAAAGAATTAATAGAAGTTATGACCCAACTGGGTTTAACAGACATCTATAGAACATTCCACCCAAATACAAAGGGATATACCTTCTTCTCGGCACCACATGGAACCTTCTCTAAAATTGACCACATAATAGGAAACATAGCAAATCTCCACAGATACAAAAAATTGGAATAACCCCCTGCATCTTATCAGACCACCATGCATTAACATTAGAATTCAACAATAACACAAATCGCAGAAACCCTACAAACTCATGGAGATTGAACAATGCACAATTGCACCATCCCTGGGTAAAGGAACAAATAAAAAAAGAAATTAAAGACTTCCTCGATTTCAATGAGAATGAAGACACAACATACACAAACTTATGGGACACTTTGAAAGCAGTGCTGAGAGGAAAGTTTATAGCACTAAGTGCCCACATGAAAAAACTGGAGAACAGTCATACTAGAGAATTAATAGCACAGCTGAATGTTCTAGAACAAAAAGAAGCAAACTCCCCCAGGAGGAGCAGACGCCAGGAAATAATCAAATTGAGGGCTGAAATCAATCAAGTAGAAACCAGGAAAACATTGAGAAGAATCAATGAAACAAAGAGTTGGTTCTTTGAGAAAATCAACAAAATAGACAAACCTCTGTCCAAACTAACCAAAAGACAGAGAGAGAACATGCTAATTAACAAAATCAGGGATGAGAAAGGGGACATAACAACGGACTCTGAGGAAATCAAGAGAATCATCAGGGCATACTTTGAAAATCTGTACTCCACAAAATTTGAAAATTTAAAGGAAATGGACAATTTCTTGGATAGATATCACTTGCCAAAACTAAATCAAGAACAGATAAATAATCTAAACAGACCTATAACCCCTAATGAAATAGAAGCAGTCATCAAAAGTCTCCCAAACAAAAAAAGCCCAGGCCCAGATGGCTTCAGTGCAGAATTCTACCAGAAATTCAAAGAAGAGCTCATTCCAATACTCGTCAAAGTATTCCACACTATAGAAGCAGGAGGCTCACTGCCAAACTCTTTCTACGAGGCTACAATTACCTTGATACCCAAGCCACACAAAGACACAACTAAGAAAGAGAACTATAGACCAATTTCCCTCATGAACATTGATGCAAAAATACTCAATAAAATACTTGCAAACCGGATTCAAGAACACATCAGAAAAATCATCCACCATGATCAAGTAGGCTTCATTCCAGGAATGCAGGGATGGTTCAACATTAGAAAATCTATCAATGTAATCCACCATATTAACAATCTGCGAAAGCAAAACCACATGATCATCTCGCTAGATGCTGAAAAAGCCTTTGACAAAATCCAGCACCCCTTCATGATAAAGGTCCTAGAGAGATCAGGGATAACAGGAACGTACCTGAATATAATAAAAGCAATATACAGTAAACCAACAGCTAACATCAAACTAAATGGAGAGAAACTCAAAGCAATTCCTCTAAAATCAGGAACAAGACAAGGCTGTCCACTCTCTCCATATCTCTTCAATATTGTACTTGAAGTTCTAGCTACAGCAATAAGACAACAAAAGGAGATAAAGGGGATACAAATAGGAAAAGAAGAAGTCAAACTTTCATTATTTGCAGATGATATGATAGTTTACATAAGTGACCCAAAAAACTCCGCAAGGTCACTCCTAGAGCTGATAAACACCTTCAGCAATGTGGCAGGATACAAGGTAAACTCAAAAAAATCAGTGGCCCTATTATATACAGATGATGAAGTGACTGAGAAAGAAATCAGAGAAACATCACCTTTTACAATAGCCAAAAACAGCATCAAATATCTGGGGATAATGTTAACCAAGGAAGTGAAAGACCTGTATATCAAGAACTTTGTGTCTTTGAAGAAAGAAATCAAAGAAGATACCAGAAAATGGAAAGATCTCCCATGCTCTTGGATTGGTAGGATCAACATAATAAAAATGGCAATCTTGCCAAAAGCAGTCTATAGATTCAATGCAATCCCTATCAAAATTCCATCACAATTCTTCAAGGACCTGGAAAGAACATTAATCAACTTTATATGGAAAAACAAAAGGCCCAGGATAGCCAAAACATCCCTATACAATAAAGGAACTTCAGGAGGCATCACCATACCTGACTTCAAGCTCTATTATAGAGCTATAGTCCTGAAAACAGCTTGGTATTGGCACAAAAATAGGCAGGTAGACCAATGGAACCGAATCGAAAGCCCTAATTTTAACCCACACACCTATGAACACCTGATTTTTGACAAAGAAGCTAAAACTGTACAGTGGAAAAAAGAAAGCATCTTCAACAAATGGTGCTGGCATAACTGGGTAGTGGTATGCAGAAGACTGCAGATAGATCCATGTTTATCGCCTTGTACAAAACTTAAGTCCAAATGGATCAAAGATCTCAACATACATCCAGCCACACTGAAACTTTTAGAAGAGAAAGTGGGAGATACTCTTCAACGAGTTGGTACAGGAGACCACTTCCTAAACATAACACCAGTGGCACAGGCACTGAGATCAACAATTAACAAATGGGACCTTCTGAAACTAAAAAGCTTCTGTAAGGCAAAGGACACAATCAAAAAGACAAAAAGGCAGGCCACAGAATGGGAAAAGATATTCACTAACCCTACATCTGACAGAGGGCTAATCTCCAAAATTTACAAAGAACTCAAGAAACAAGTCTCCAAAACACCAAAGGATCCACTTGAAAGGTGGGGTACAGAGCTAAATAGAGAATTCTCAGTAGAGGAGGCTAAAATGGCCAAGAGACACTTAAGAAAGTGCTCAACATCCTTAGCCATCAGGGAAATGCAAATCAAAACAACTCTGAGATACCATCTTACTCCTGTCAGAATGGCTAGAATCAAAAACACCGAAGACAATTTATGCTGGAGAGGATGTGGAGAGAGAGGAACACTCCTCCACTGCTGGTGGGAATGCCAACTCATACAGCCTCTTTGGAAATCAGTATGGAGATTCCTCAGGAAAATGGGAATTAATCTACCACTAGACCCAGCAATTCCACTCTTAGGCATTTATCCAAATGAGGCAGGTTCATACAACAAGGGCATCTGCTCCACTATGTTCATAGCAGCATTGTTTGTAATAGCCAGAACCTGGAAGCAACCTAGATGCCCCTCAACTGAAGAGTGGATAGAGAAAATGTGGTACATTTACACAATGGAGTATTACTCAGCAGAAAAAAACAATGGAATCTTGAAATTCGCAGGGAAATGGATAGCACTGGAAGAAACCATCCTGAGTGAGGTAACCCAGTCGCAAAAAGACAAACATGGTATGTACTCACTCATATATGGATTTTAGATATGGATCAGGATAGTGCCAGTCTGCACTTCCACAGATAGAGAGTCTGGGAAACAGGAAAGAACCTAAAAGATATGCATATATACATAGTACCCAAGAGAAGAGGATGGAGACAAGATCCTCTGAATGGATGGGGAACAGGGCGAGGGGGGTAGTGGGACCTGGGAAGAATAGAGGGGGTAAAGAGGAAGGGAGTTGGTCATGGGGGAACAGGAAGTTGAGGGGGTGGGGGTAGAATAGGGGGAAGAGGGAATCATAGGATCGAAGACAGATCAGGCACCAGAGTGACCTCGAGTGATCTAAAGGTATAACATCAATTGGCAAGCTAAGCAATAGTGGAAGGACCACCTCGAATGCCCATTCCTGATAATGAACTTGATGTCTATAACTATCCGGGAGCCTTCATCCTGGGACTGATGGAAGCAGAGGCAAACACACATCTAAGCACTGAACTGAACCCAAGGAACCCAGTGACAGAGAGAGAGGAATGATGAGCAAATTGGCAAAGAATGGGCTGGCAAAACCAGCAGAGACAGCTGATCTGAACAGGGGAGTGCTCTTAGACCCCAGACCGACAGTGGGGAGGCCAGAATGGGACTGATCTGGACCCCCCAAATGTGAGTGTCAGTGAGAAGGCCTGGACAACCTATGGGGCCCTGAGCTGTGGATCAGTGTCTATTCCTGATATACAATCTGTCTTCATGTGCCTATAGCACAAAGAGAGATGCTGTCTCAGCCTGGACTCTTAGGGGAGTGCCTTGACCCTACCAAGAGTAAAATGATAGACTCTAGACATCCCCTATGTGGAAGTATGTGGCAATAGGGTGGGAGGGAGGGTGGAAGGGGAGTGCGGGAGGAGGGGAGGGAGAGGGAACTGGGATTGACATGTAAAACAAGCTATTTAAAATTAAAAAAAAAACTAACGAAAAAAAAAATAAATTACCTACTAGAAATAGATAGCAATTTTAATAGATTTATCTAATAATAGTTATTAAATCAAATATTCATATTTGATTTAGGAGTATATACCTCAATTACTGAATGAATAAGGTCATAACTTTTGTAAAGGCCTAAACAGTTTGAGCAACATAATTGATAAACTAAGCAATATTGACTTAATATACATACAATTTTAAAACCAACATTTAAAAACTTCTGTATGAGTTCACACAATAAACATACCACAGTGCATGGAGAGTCTTCACAATATTCTAAAAGTATGTAGTATACATCTATTTCTAAATAAATATCTATCTCTTTCCTACATCTTACCACCAGAAAACAAAACAAAAGAAAAAACTAAAAAATAAGCAAACAAAACTATTATATTTCAGAATACCACAGACCAATAATGTTTAAACACCACCTTTCCTACAGGATGTAGAAGTGGATAAAGAACATTAAATGTGCTTATGAAATCATCAAAACAATGTTTGAAATATCTATGAATCTGAGACATTTTCTGCCATATCATATATGCCCATTGGTCCTCTTGCTGTTTACTATTGGAATCCTAGATGATGCAACTTGATGGTCTGATGCATTGTCCACTGCATGTTATTTCATGGTGATTTTTCATGTCACCAACTTTCACTCACCACAGTCACCAGGTTCTAAGTGTGCCCTAGCCAAGGTAACCAAAGCCTTCTCTTCTCATTATTCGCTTATTCAGACTTACCTCTAAAAAGTTTGTTTTGTAATCTGAAATATGTGAAATGCATTTTTCTTGGCTCAGTTCTCTGTGTTGAGGGATAATGATGTCTGCCATCTTCCTGATTGAATCTTCTGATTCCAGCTACTGTGGATTCATTGCTGTGTGCAATAGCTACCAGCTCTGCTTTCTTCCTTCTCAACCAAAAGATCCACAAGGATTTCACCTCTAATCTTGTGCATTTCACAGAATATCTAATCTCTCCAGAAAGCAAGGCAGGACTTACCTTGTTAGAAATTTCTTCAGTGGTGTCCAGATTTTGCATTTGCAGCATAGGAAGCAATTCTCTCCGTGTGTGTGTGTGTGTGTGTGTGTGTGTGTGTGTGTGTGTGTGTGTGTCAGAGAGAGAGAGAGAGAGAGAGAGAGAGATCAGAGGTTAAAATAGTAAAAAATGGTAAATCTCTTGGAAAGTGATGCAGAGGATTTTGTACTCTCCTGAAATGCCAATGAACCCAAATATTTACAGAAAAAATAAGCAAACTGACACTGGTTAGAGTCGCTACACAGACTGAGAAGTGCTGGGTGTCTTATCCTGTGCTTTTTTGTGGTGAGAGGAGTGATAAAACAGTGAGATCTCCTCTCACCAATGTTCATAGCTTTCGATTTCCTCAGATAGTGAAACTCAAGAGTTTTTTTTCTGTAAACACTTAATTACCAAAAAAGTCAAAGAAAGTTAGGTACACCTGGGATTTTCATTCAAAATCTTCATAGGTACAAGATTCAAATTTAAAATCTTTATATCCAACCATCTCACAAGTGAGTCCCTAAGAATCTACATTTCCTTGAATAAGATCAAACCTAAGGCCAAAAAGCCAAGTCACCCAGTTACTTTCCTGCTCCGGATGCAGGCAACAGTAGCAGGAGAACTTGGCTGTGTCACCTGCGAGCTGTCTTTGAACGAGAAAATCTGAGATGAGATAGTTCTTTGTTTAAGTCATTCTGTAGCATCCACTCATTCATTAATGGTTCCCAAGGCCTGGACTTGCAGAGCATAGTTTCGGTACAAACAGGCAACTCAAAGCTCCAACTTCAAATAAATAGAAAGCAATTTGCCATTGTCCTCCTTCTTGGTTGTAAAATTAAGCTGCCTTCTTTCAATGACAAAGCTGATGCTTCCTCAGTGTTTCTGCTTTAATCATGGACAGTCACAGAGCTCATTGGGACCTTGACAATAGTGGAAAAGCTTTGAGTTTTGGTTAAGCTCGCAGGCTGAATTAATACTTATTCTGTGTCTGTGGAGTGTGTAAGGATTTAGAGTTGTTGTAATCCTGAGGCATGGAGCCTAGAATCATCTATCACCATGATTATCAATTGATATGCCAGAGCCAACTTAGTAGGTAGCACCATATCTAAGGCATATGGTCCTACATTATATTAAAATTGTTTAGATAAACATGAGCAAGGGAGCAAGCAAGAGAGAAAGCCAGTGATCAACATTTTGCCACTGTTTCTCCTTGGAATACTTGCCTTTAAGTTGTTGGCCCAACTTTCCTCAGTGATGAACTGTGCCCTGAAAGTGTAAGCCAATAGACCCCCTTTTTCCCAAGTTGCCTTTGGTCAGAGTGCTTTATCATAACAATAGAGAAGAAACTAGAACACCAAGGCTAAAAATCGGTGCTATGGGGAGTAGCAGGCTTAGAGTTCATTGAAGTTGGAACCCTACTTCATGGTTTGCTTTGAATTCCATGCCCCATTTCTCTGGTAGCCCTATAAAAGTGACAAAGCAACTATTTCTCCTCCAGATTAAAAAAAAATGGAAAGGTAGAACAATCAAGGTTTTGTAGAGGTTCACTAAAGGAAAGCCACTTCTTCCTGGTTAAAAGTTTGTCTGAGTAAAGAGATGATGTTCTGACCTGATCCAAAGATCAGAACATTATATAGTATTGTTTTCTCCTTCAATAATCAATCCATCCACTGGTGTGGGGATTTCTTGCAGGCAGCAGTCTGTGAAGAGGTGAGATTGAATACTCGGTCCAGGTTGACTTTGTTTACCTGCATCAAACTTCCATGGGTTTTATGCCAGGCAGTTTATCCCCAACAAATTTAAACATAGTATAATTTGGGGGCAAAGATCCCTGAAGCAATACAATCCCTTGTGCACAAGGAAGTGTGATGGGGCAAGTCCTGTGTATATGTTGTCCTATTGGTTGATAAATAAAGCACTGTTGGCCAATAAGGAAGCAAGATAGGTGAGACTAGGAGTTGAGGAGGATTCTGGGAAATGTAGTCAAGGGTAGGAGTCACCATGTGATCCCAGCAGGAAAGGACACATGAGCCTGATGTTCTCGGTAAGATAAGATCTTATAGAAATATATATATATATATATATATATATATATATATATATATTAGCAGTCATGGGTTAATACTTAAGACAGAACTAATCAATGAGAAGCCCTGGATATTGGCCGACAGTATTGTAACTAATAGTCTCTGTGTGTTTTTGGGGGTTGACAAGGCTCTGGAACCAGGCTGGCAGGAAGAATGCATGTTATAGAAGTGTAATTACATTGAAACTCAAAACAAAGTACATGTCATTTCTTCTAAGAAGATGGGGTCTGGAGATAGGCTGCGTTAGCTTAATGGTCTAGAGAATTATCTGGCCAAGACTCAGTAATACAGATAGCACAGAAGTTATTTGGGCTATTAGCCATCACTGGTCCTGGTTGTGGGAACATGGAAAGCCCCTAGATGTAAGGGTCACTTAGATTACTAGCCACTGTGGTCCTGGTTGTAATAGCTTGCTATGGCCTGGTCCAACAGATAACACAGATTACTAGGCTGTTAATCACCTCCAATCTGAATGGAAGAATGGGTTTTAAATGCATTTGAGATGACAGTCCTGTGTGCTTAACTGTCCTGGTGACCCTGGATATCTGTGGACACAAGGACTTGCAAGCTCCCTGCACATCAGGGCCTATCAGTCACATGACAAGGGAAATCACTCCTCAGGGAAATCTGGTGTACACTAAGATGTGCAAAGAAGATGGCAAGATTAATTGTTTCCTTAACGAGATGAAAGGCATGTACATATTGACATCCTTCCCCTGATGCAGCCACTTACATTAACTCTATCATGTAACACTGTGAAGCCTACCCATCTTCCAGGTTCTGACTTTATAAAACACCCCCCTTTCCTCTTTATCATTTTAGTTTGAACAGCGGTTCAAAGTATACCACTTTTTTATGAGAGTCTGGGTATTTTGTTCTTCCTTTTAAGCCTGATTCCCCTTTTGCTGTGAATCCACCTGATGATTGATGTCCAGGGCTGTACATAAGTGCTTTCTTGGACCCCAAAACAGAAAGACATGGTGTTATCATTTTCCTTTTCTTCACCTCCCTCCTTCTACCTAGATTTACAGGATGCATGCTTGTTTTTCTCCAAAAAACTTATGAAATTGTCCCCAAGCTTCCTTCAGAGTCTATTTTTAATTTTTTTCCTGTTTTCTATGGTATTAAGTAGATATTTTTATTTTATTTTTAAATTTAAATTAGAAACAAGGTTGCTTCACATATAATTTCAATTTCCCTCTCCCTTTCCCTCCCCTCCTCCTATGCCCTCCCACCAACCCATCCAATATCCCCTCATTTCCCCAGGGAAGATGAGGCCCTCCATGGGAGTGGAAGTGTCCATACTATCTCATTTCATCCAGGGCAGGGCCTAGACCCTCCCCCAAGAGTCTAGGGTGAGAGTGCATTTCTCATTGTTGGATGGGTGCCCAAAGTCCATTTGTATACCTGGGATAAATACTAATCTACTACCCAAGGCTTAATAGATTACCTAGGCCTCCTCAGAGACACTAACATTCAGGGGGTCTTGATCAGTCCCATACTGGATTCCCAGCCATCAGTCTGAGATTCAAGAGCTAACCCTTGTCAGGTCAGCTGATTCTTGGGGTTAAACCAGCCCAGTCTTAACCCCTTTGCTCATCAGTCCTCCCTCTCTGTCACTGGATTTCTTGAGTTCAGCTCAGTGTTTAGCTGTAGGAGTCTGCCTCTGCTTCCATCAGCCATTGAATGAAGGTTCTGTTTCCCAGACTCTCTGGCCACGGGATTGCAGGCTGTCACTCCCCAGATCTATGTCTAAAATCCATAGATGAGAGAGTACATGCCATATTTCTCTTTTTGTGACTGGGTTACCTCACTCAAGATGGTTTCTTCTAGTGTCTGGCTATTAAAAATAATGCTGCTATGAACATAGTGAAACAGACATCCTTGTATGAATGTGCATCTTTTGGATATATGCCTAAGAGTGGAGTTGCTGGGTTTTTTTCAAGTTCTGTGAAGAATTGTGCTGGTATTTTAATGGGCACTGCATTGAATCTGTAGGTTGTTTTTGGCAGGAATGCCATTTTTACTACATTGATCCTACTCATCCAAGAGCATGGGAGATCTTTCCATTTTCTGAGGGCTTCTGTAATTTCTTTCTTTAAAGACTCAAAGTTCTTGTGATACAGGTCTTTCACTTATTTGGTTAGCTTTACCCCAAGGTATTTTATGTTGTTTGTGGCAATTGTAAAGGGTGATGTTTCTCTGATTTCTTTCTCAGCCCTTTTATTATATGTATATAATAGGGCTACTGATTTTCTTGAGTTGATCTTGTAGCCTGCCACTTTGCTGAAGGTGTTAATGTGCTGTAAGAGTTTCCTGGTATAGTTCTTTGGGTCATTTATGTAAACTATCATATCATCTGCAAATAGTGAAAGTTTGACCTCTTCCTTTCTAATTTGTATCCCCTTGATCTCCTTTTGTTTTCATATGGCTCTGGCTAGAACTTCAAGTACAGTATTGAAAAGGTAAGGAGAGAGTGGACAGCCTTGTCTTGTTCCTGATTTTAGAGGAATTGTGTTGAGTTTCCGACCATTTCGTTTGATGACGGCTGTTGGTTTGCTGTATATAGCTTTTATTATGTTTTGGTATGATCCTGTTATCCTAGATCTCTCCAAGACCTTTATCATGAAGGGGTGTTGGATTTTGTCAAAGGCTTTTTCTGCACCTAGTGAGATGATCATTTGATTTTTGTTTTTCAGCTTTTTTATATAGTGGATTACATTGATGGATATTCATATGTTGGACCATCCCTGCATCCCTGGGATGAAAACTACTTGATCGTGGCGAATGATTGTTTTTATGTGTTCTTGTATCTGATTTGCCAATATTTTATTGAGTAGTTTTGCATCAATATTCATGAGGGATATTGGTGTGAAGTTCTGTTTCTTAGTTGTGTCTTTGGGTGGCTTGGGGATCAAGGTTATTGAAGCCTCATAGTCAGAATTTGGCAAAGACCCTTCTGCTTCTATTGCATGGAATACTTTGAGAAGAATAGGTATAAACTGCTCTTTGAATTTCTGGTAGAATTCTGCACTGAGGCCATCTGGACCTGGGCTTTTTTTTGGATGGGAGACTTTTGATGACTGTTTCTATTTCCATAGGGGTTATAGGTCTATTTAAATTGCTTATCTGTTCTTGATTTAGTTTTGGCAAGTGATAGCTATCCAGGAAGTCATCCATTTCCTTTAAATTTGCGAATTTTGTGGAGTACAGGTTTTCAAAGTATGACTTGATGATTTTCTGAATTTCCTAAAAGTCCGTTGTTATGCTATCCTTTTCATTTCTGATTTTGTCAATTTGCATGTTCACACTCTGCTGTTTGGTAAGTTTGGACAAAGGTTTGTCTATCTTGTTGATTTTCTCAAAGAACCAACTCTTCATTGCATTGATTCTTTGTATTGTTTTCCTAGTTTCTACTTTATTTATTTCAGCCCTCAATTTGATTATTTCCTGGTGTCTACTCCTCCTGGGGGAGTTTGCTTCTTTGTGTTCTAGAGCTTTCAGCTGTGCTGTTAATTCTCTAGTATAACTATTCTCCAATTTCTTCAGTGGGTACTTAATGCTATGAACTTTCCCCATACACTGGTTTCAAAGTGTTCCATAGGTTTGTGTATGCTGTGTCTTCATTCTCATTGAATTGTAGGAAGTCTTTAATTTCTTTTTTTCTTCTTTGACCCAGGAATCGTGCAGTTGTGCATTATTCAATTTCCATGAGTTTGTAGGGTTTCTGCAATTTATGTTGTTGTTGAATTCTAATTTTAATGCATGGTGGTCTGATAAGATGCATGGAGTTATTCAAATTTTTTATACCTGCTGAAGTTTGATATGTTGCCAATTATGTGGTCAATTTTTGAGAAGGTTCCATGTGGTGGTGAGAAGAAGATATATTCTTTTTTATGTGGATGGCATGTTCTATAGATTTCTGTTAATCCCAGTTTGGTCATTACTTCTATTAGACCCTTTGCTTCTTTGTTGAGTTTCTGTCTCGTATTCCTGTCTAGTGGTGAGAGTGGGGTGTTGAAGTCTCCCACTATAAGTGTGTGGGGCTTTATATGTGATTTGAGTTTTAGTAATGTTTCTTTTACGAACGTGGATGGCTTTGTATTTGGGGCATAGATGTTCAGAACTGAAACTTCATCTTGGTGGATTTTGCCTGTGATGAGTATGTAATGACCTCCTTCATCTCTTTTGATTGATTTTATTTTAAAGTCTAATTTGTTAGATAAATAGGAAACCCTGTTTGTTTCTTGGGTCCATTTGATTGTAAAATCTTTTCCCAACTTTTAACTCTCAGGTAATGTCTGTCTTTGAGGGTGAGGTGTGTTTCTTGTATGCCGCAGAAGGATGGCTTCTGTCTTCAAATCCATTCTGTTAGCCTGTGTCTTTTTAAGGGTGAGTTGAGGCAATTAATATTGAGTGATATTAATGACCATTGATTGCTCATTCTTCTTTGATTTGGAATGGTTGTTGGTGGTGTAATTATGTGTGGAATTCCACCCCTTTTTTCTTTTGGCTGTTGGTAAAGTGGGATTATATAATGCCTATGTTTTTCTGGTTGTAATTAACTTCCTTGGGTTGGAGTTTTTGTTCCAGAACATTCTGTAGGGCTGGTTTAGTGGATATGTATTGCTTGAATCTAGTTTTGTCGTGGGATATCTTGTTTTCTCCATCTATAGTGATTGAGAGCTTTGCCGGGTATAGTAGTGTGGGTTGGCATCCATGGTCTCTTAGTGTTGGTAGAATATCTATCCAGGACCTTCTGGCTTTCAGAGTTTCCATGGGAACTCAGGTGTAATTCTGATAGGTTTGCCTTTATATGTTACTTGGCCTTTTTCCTTAGCTGCTCTTAATATTCTTTCTTTATTCTGTATATTTGGGGTCTTGATATTATGTGGCGAGGGGACTTTTTTGTGGTCCACTCTATTTGGTGTTCTGTAAGCTTCTTGTACCTTCATTGGCATGTCTTTCTTTAGGTTGGGAAAGTTTTCTTCTATAATTTTGTTGAATATGTTTTCTTCCCTTTGGAGGTGGTTTTCTTTACCTTCTTCTATACCTATTATTCTTAGGTTTGGTCTTTTCATGGTGTCCCATTTTTCCTGGATGTTTTGTTGGACTTCAGATTTCTTTGGTTGATGAATCAATTTCTCTTAGTGTATCTTCAACACCTGAGATTCTCTCTTCCATCTCTTGTATTCTGTTGGTAATGGTTGTATCTGTAGTACCTTACCATTTGCCCAGTTTTTCCATTCCAGCTTTCCTTCAGATTGTGCTTTTTTATTGTCTCTATTTCAGTTTTCAACCCTTGCACTGTTTGAATTGTTTCTTGCACTTTTCGGTGTATCTTTTTGTCCATTTGTTGAATTTTATGAATTTTTTGGTTTTTTCTTCCATTTCTTGCATTTTTTGTTTTTTTTTTCTTCTATTTCTTTGAGGGATTTTCCTACATCCTCTTTAAGGCCTCTTTAAATTTCATGAAGTTGTTTTTAAGGTCATTCTCTTTTGCTTCATTTGCATCGGAATGTTAGAGTCTTGATGGTGTGGAGTCTCTAGAATATGGCGGTGTCATATTAGTTTTTCTGTTGCTGAGTGTGTTTTTGTATTGTCTCTTTACATCTCTTCTTGTAGTGGTGCAGAAAGAGCCCCTTACTGGTCTGGTGGTTAGGGGAACAGAGTTCCCTTTCGGTGGGTACAACAAGTCCAATACTCTGGTAGTTCTTCTCTTCCTGGTTATAGTCCTGGCCCCATGGGTAGAGAAGAAGCCCAGGAATCTGAGGTGTGTAATCTCCCACACGGTCACCTGGTCCCTTTGGTAGAAGAGAAGACCTGGGATCTGGGTTGCTTGGCTCCTGCTGGGATGGGAGGCTCTGTGGGAGTCCCCAGGCACTGGACAGCATGCTCAAATCTATTTTTAAATTCTTTTATTAACACTACTAAGAACTCCAAAAGGAGTTTTTATTTCCCTTAATAATAATGACAGTACTAATCTGAGTGAATAAACACAAGCATTCTATGGCAGTTTGACAATATGCCTTTGAGCAAAACAATGTAGGAGGCTCCTTTCTGGAGACTGTTCCTGCTCCATGAGATTCTGGCTATGAGCAGAGTACCAGCCATGGATTCAATCTCATGCAGTGGGACTCAAATCCTTGACAAAAGCACTTGGTTACCACTTTAACAGTAGTGCCACAATTGTACCAGATGTTCTACTTTTCCTTTTGCCTGAAATGTAAAAAGAAACCACAAAAGTTCTAGTGTATTTTCTCTCTATTTTGAATGGAACAATGGGGCATTGGTTTAGAAAGAGAAGAGTTTGAGTCCTTATGTAAACATTTTGGGCATATAAGCCAGTTTCTGCCTACAGTGTACAGCTACATTTGACACCATTGTAATTATCTTTATGGAATAGAATTGAAGAGCACAAGAGTGAATAAAATTTCAAGTTTGTTCAAGTCATAATCTGTCCATACCTATTGTGGAAAATCCATTCTTTCCTACTCTCTTTGTCTTGTATTTTTATAGAGAATTCCACAGAGGGGGTAATTTGTAAGAAGCAAATATTTATTCTTCACAGTTGTGGAAGCCAGAAAACTAGAGGTAAAGACTTGGAAATTCAGTAAGATTTCTTGCTGAGTCCTTGTTACCAGAAGTGCTTGATAGTTTTATGCCAACTTGACACAAGCTAGAGTTACCTATAAGAAGGAAACTTCAGTTGAGAAAATGTTCCCATAATGTCCAGCTGTAAGACATTTCCTTAACTAGTATTGATGGGGGAGGTCCAGCCTATTGTGGTTGATTCAATCCCTGGCTGTTGGTCTTGGGTTCTACAAGAAAACAGCCTGAGCAAGCCATGAAGAGCAAGTCAGTAAGCAGCATCCCTCCATAGCATTTCCATCAGCTCTTGCCTCCAGGTTCTTGCCCTGTGTGAGTTCCTGTTCTGACTTTCTTCAACCATTAACAGTGATATGGAAGTGTATACTAAATAAACCTTTTCCTCCAGAACTTGCTTTTGGTCATGGTGTTTCACCATAGCAATGGAAACTCCAAGACACCAGACTTTAGCGTGTTCAGATTCTTGACCTCTTATTAAAGGAATTTAAATGAAAGCTCTTCCAGATTTCAAATTAGATGGGAAACTCCATTAAAAGCTAAGGGGTACTGCAGTTAGGAAGGAATAAGAAGCCAAGAGGAACAGGAGGTCACATAAATGAAGCTACTCAAGCATAACAATTATTGTCTGGGAATTACTGTTGTGGACTTCAAGAGAAGTAGGAGGTTGGTTGTCCAAGGGATACAGCACAGGTGATTCTCTATTTTGATTGACAGGCTTGGGTTCAATAGGATTTTGTTCACTGCAAATGTCCCTTTTCATGATACACATAATATAAATTTCATGCATACTCAATTATATATATATGCATAAGATGGTAAATAGGACACAGTTAGTTTCATTGTACATATATCCAAACCAGTCTGGACTGAATCAGGCTATCTCTTTTAGTTTCAGGACATATTCTGGGATATGTATCACTAAAGAATTGCTAAGAAAGCACATATATCTGATGCCTGATGCACTTGGAGGTTCTAGGTTGCCAAATGGTTTATAGGTGTGTTGTTCACAGAGGGGTTTGCTTGCACAGTATGTGCAGGAAAGGCTCTGAAACTGCCAATGCATTGTTAGAAGAGGGGTGTGTGTAAAGCACAAGCCAAGTGGAGTCCCAAGTTGTTAAACTATACCCTATGCTTGATTGATTCATTCTCATGTAATAGTAGTACAAAAAACCTCAGGAAATTGGTTCTCAGGAACACATATGGATTTTAGATATGGATCAGGGGAGTGTCAGCCTACAATCCCAGTGCCAATGAGTCTGGGAAACAGGGAGGTTCCCAAGAGAGATGATACCCCAGAGAAGTGGAATGAGGCAAGATCTCCTGAGCAGATTGGGAACATCGGGGGAAGGGAGAAGGAGCCAGTAAAAAAGAGAGGTGGATAAGAAGGCATGGGGGAGCAGGCAGGTTGAGTCGAGGTAAGAATAGAGGAGAGTAGGATGAGAGATACCATAATAGATTGAATCATTATAGGCTTGAGGAGAGAGACACTAGTGAGATCTCCAGAGATCTACAAGGATAACACCAACTAGCAAACTAAGCAATAGTTGAGAGACTACATTAATAGCCCCTCCTTGATGATAAGGTTGATGACTACCTTATATGCCACCCTAGAACCTTCATCCAGTGACTGATGGACGCAGAGACAGATACCCACAGCTAAACACTGAATTGAACTCCTGGAACCCAGTGACAGAGATGGAGGAGTGATGAGCAAAGGGGTCAAGGCCATGATGGTGAAACCCACAAAGACAGCTGACCAGATAAGGGGGAGCTCTTGAATCCCAGACTGATGGCTGAGAGGCCAACAGGGCACTGATCCAGACTCCATGAATGTAGTGTCAGTGAGGAGGCCACAGAAATCACTGGGGTCTTGTGTAGTAGATCAGTTTATACCACAGTGTATGAGTGATCTTTGGGAGCCCATTCCAAATAGAGAGATACTCTCTCAGCCAGGACACATGGGGAAGGGCCTAGGTCCTGCCCTGGATTAAATGACAGACATTGGAGATCCCCCCCAAGGAGGGCCTCACTCTCACTGGAGAATGATGTGGGGATTGGGTAGGGGTCTGGGGGTCTGGTGGAGGGACAAGGGAGCAGGGGTGTGAGAGGGAGCTGGGATTGACATGTGAAGCATTCATGTTTCTAATTTAAATAAAACATATATTGAAGAAAAATAAACATTTTTGTAGTGGTATCAATTAATTTATGAGAACTGATCAAGCCCTCATGACCTAAATGCAACCCGTTAATCTCCACTTTCCAACATTACTGGACTAGGGAATGTTTACCACATAAATTTCCAAGGGGATGGAAGTATTCATCTTTAGCTCTTATCTCTTTATATATCCTATTTCTACCCTTTCATTGTGCCTTTCCTCTGTGTTAAGTAATTGCCCAGATTATTGATACTGATTATAAATATATCAGGATCTAGAATCACTGAGGAGGTAATACTCTGGCAATGTTTGGAAGGAGTTTTTATTTTGTAAATCAGCCCAAATGTGGTGGTAACATTCTACCTGCAAAGGCTGTAGCCTGAATATTAAAAAAAAGAATGAAAGAGAGGCCTGTTGGTGGTGGCACATGCCTTTATTCCTAGCACACCGGAGGCAGAAGCAGGCAGATCTCTGTGAGTTTGAGGCCAGCCTGGTCTACAGAGTGAATTCTAGGACAGGCTCCAAAGCTACACAGAGAAAATGTCTTGCAAAATGTGTTTGTGTGTGTGTGTGTGTGTGTGTGTGTGTGTGTGTGAGTGAGAGAGAGAGAGAAACAGAAACAGAGACACAGAGAGAGCTCCCCAACAGCACATACCAGTCTCCAGTTCCTCTTGCAAACTCCTATGATCAGCCACCTCACCATCCTCTAAAATTAGACTGTGAGCAAAAACAAACCTTGATTTCCTTCAGTTGCTTTTGCTAGGTATGTTATCACAGCAAGGAGAAAGGTAACCAACAATGCAGGGAGCCTTCTTTGAGTTTAATGATTCGACTCTTAATTCATTTGCTTTGGTCTAGGACATGTTCCTTGTGTTCTCAAGCGTTCCATGACCTTATTTCACCCTGTAATTGGAGGTAACATTTCCTCACTGCTGCCAATAGCACAGTGTATTCTTACCATCCACTTTTGGAAGTTCTTATTTCAAATGAGTAAACTCCATATTATAGTCATATTTATGAAAAAGTGTAGAAAGTATTTCACCCTTTTCTGAGGACATTGGTCTTGGGAATTGCATTCTGGACTGGATTTCAGCATCTACCTGCTTTTTATTGATAGTTTCATTTCTCTGAGGGTGACAGTCTATTTCTTTATGAGCAAGGCTTTGTCCTTAAATACCACACCCAAAGTATAAGTATTTCATGAAACATCTTTACACCACCCTGATCTGCAGACCCAACTGTTTGTGTATTTATCTATCTATTTGTTTGTTTGTTTTTGTTTTTACATCCTTATTTAAGTTTTCCTTCCTTTCCTCTCCTCCCAGTTCTTTCCCCCACCCTCCCTCCCATTCATTCCTCCCCCATTTCTCTTCCCATGGATATCAACCAGCCAGGGTATATCAAGTTGCAGTGAGACTCAGCACCTCCTCTTTTATTGAGGCTGGGTGAGAAAATCTGTCAGGTGGAAAGGGTCCCAAAAGCAGGCAACAAAGTCAGAGACAACCCCTACTTCCATTGTTAGGAGTTCCAAAAGAAAACAAAGCTACTCAACTGTAACATTTATGTAGAGGTCCCAAGTCTGTCCCATGCAGACTCCCTGGTTGTTGGTTCAGTCTCTATTAGGTTCTATGAGCCCAGATTTGTTGATTCTGTGGGTTTTCTTGAGGTGTCCTTAACCCCTCTGGCTCTTACAATTCTTTTTTTCTTTCTTCCATAGGATTCCCTGTACTCTGCCTAATGTTTGGATGTTGGTCTCTGCATTGTTTTCATTAGTTGCTAGGTAAAGCCTCTCTTATGACCATTGAGTTAGGCACAAATCTATTAGATTAGTATAGCAGAATATCATTAGGAACCATTTTGTTGACTTCTATTTTCCAGTCATGTTTGGTTCTATCATAGGTCTCTGGGCTCTCCTGCCTCTTGGTTTTGGCTTTCCAGGCAGTGTCAGGAGTGAGATCCCTCTCATGGTATGGGTCTTGAGCTGGACCGGTTATTAGTTGGCCACTCCCACAATTTCTTCTTCATCTTTACCACAACATATCTTGTAGGCAGGAAAAATTGTAGGTTGAAGGTTTTTGCCTATGTTGGCATCTCAGTCCTTCCACTGGAAGTCTTGCCTGGTAAAAGGAGATGACCAGTTCAGTCTTAGCTAGGGTTATGCTCACAGATTCTTGGGAGTTTACACTGCACTAGGTGTCTTAGTTAGGGTGTCTGTTGCTGTGAACAGACACTATGACCATGGAAACTCTTATAAAGGAAAACATTTAATTGGGGTAGCTTATAGTGTGAACCCGGACCTGTTACAACTTTGGTGGCTACATGTTGTCTCCCTTGTGATTCTCCCTCTGTGTTCCTCTTCCCAGCATTCCTAGTCTAGTAACCTGCCTATACTTCCTTCCTGGCTACTGGCCAATCAGTGTTTTATCCATTAATCAATAAGAGACGCATACTCACAGCATACAGGACCATCACACTCCTACTCTAACAAAGCTATACTTCCTAATAGTTTCATTGCTTTTTGGGTCCCTTTTTTCCCAAACTATTAGAGATGTCCCCCAATTCCAGTTGTTTTTCCCTCTATCCTCCCAGAACCTGGGCATATACCTAGAGGACACTCCAGTATACCACAAGGACACTTGCTCAACTATGTTCATAGCAGCTCTGTTTATAATAGCCAGACATTGGAAATTACCTAGAAGTCCCTCAACCAAAGAATGTACATTTACACAATAGAGTATTAACCAGCTGTTAAAAGCAATGACATCATGAAATCTTTTGACAAATGGATGGAACTAGAAAAGAGCATTCTGAGTGAGGTAACCCAGACTCAGAAAGACAACTATGTCTCACTTATAAGTAGTATTAGCTGTAAACTAAAGGGCAGCCATGCTATAATCTACAGACCCAGAGAAGCCAAGTATCAAGCAGGGCTCAACTGGGGAACACATGAATCTCACTGTGGAGGGGAAATAGAATAGACATCACAGGTGGATGGAGGAGGGTTCTGGATGTGAGTGGGGATGGGAACAGGAGTGATCATATACACACCCAGTTTTTATTTTTACAAGACATGAGAATCTTTATTTTGAAAAATGAATGTACTTTTACACAAATCTACAACAGAGTTCAACTTCAGAACAAATAAACTATACTGGGGGATACTGTGCTCCACATGGCAAGCAAGCCCCCTCCCTCAGAGTAGTTGTGTCTGGGTTCTGATCACCATTGTGGTCATGTTGCTGTGGGTTTTCTGGCGCAGTATTGACGTCCTTCCAGTAATGGCTTGGTGTGGTGAGATATTGTTTATGATTTATGAAAGCTTCCTTGAGGATTCAGAAAGCAAAGTCAATCACAGGTCATAGAAGCCAGGTACACACATTTAATCCTAGCAGCCAGAAGCTAGGAGATGGTAGTATACACCTTTAATACTAGGACTCAGGATTGAGAGGTAGACGGATCTCTGTGAGTCCAAGACCATGTAGATCTACACAAGAGTGAATCAATCTAAAAGAGAATTATAGCTCATACCTTTAATCTCAACATTAGGGAAGTATATAGGACAGATGCAAGGTCTCAGAGAGGCATTCATTCTCCAGCCATACTAAAGACAGGCAGCAATTTGAGAGTTGGTGAAGAACTCATGTGCGGATCATCTCTTTCAGCCTGAGCTAGAGGTGAGAGCTAGTTGCTGGCTCCTTTGCTTTCTGAATCCTCAGGTAAGCTTTAAGAAATCATAAACGATATCTTATCACCGTCTGGTGTGCAGACCCAGTTTTAAAGCAAGTAACAACTGGAAGAATTTGTAGAAGTACTTGATTCAGATTAAAATGTTTTTCCTTTCAAAGTATAAGCATTATAAAATCAAATCACATAATTAAAATACGAAAAGTATAGAAAGATTAAAATCACCAGTTCCTAGAGCAAAGAAGTGACCTCTATCTGTTATACCCATGACCTTTTTCTGTAGTTGGAACTGGATCTTATCACTACAAGCATCAGAGGTGTCCAAGTCTCCATAATGAGAATTCATGAAGTCTCATAACTGAAGCAGGATAGAGCAGTTGTTTCTCAATTCCTACCCTTGATGACCTTGAAGAAGGAAGTGAAGATATCAGATCAGATCGGCTTTGATGGAGCTGGTCACACCCTACCCCCATTACTCCCATTGTCTTACTTCTACAAGCCACCCCTAGTTTTTCATCATTGCCTGCTTCTTTTAATGAACTTCTGTCCCTGCAGCCAGATTTTCATCTTTGCTTGAGACTACCACATGAACTCTTTACTCCTACCCAGCATGAGTGAAGGTGGAAGAGCCTGAGGTGTCATGGAGCCATGGGAGAGAAGGAGGTGCAATACTTAATGACAAGGGTTGAGTGGAACGTTCTCCTTGGTCAGGAGGGCAGGAAGACTGCAAAATGCATGCCTGGTACAGCCACTGTGAGGATAGTTTAGAATATTGATGGTGGTCCTGAGAACTGGGGGTCTCTAATAACATTACTGTATGACTTAGGAGGTCAGTCTATATATTTCATTTGTTTCCACTACAATCTTAGAATTGCTTTAATATATAATAAATCCTGCAGGGATTTGTGTGTGTGTCAGCATGACAAGAACATGGATTCTGGTATCTTTGTGGTCTAATTTGCTCCAGGTATCCTTGTAAGCATATATGTGTTGTGAGTTCTGCTTATGAACCTCAGTGATGGACGTTATTTCTATGTTGTCGATGAAGACCTTCAAAAAACCACAGAGTCAGAATTTGAAACACATCTCTTAATCAAAACCATATTCTTACTGGATAATCTCTCTGCTTTAATAAGCTCAGTGCTTTCATTACTTAACACACGGCAAAATAGCTGGCTGTTTTGGAACTGGGCTGGCTTAGAACTCATTGTGTGAACCAGGCTAGCCTCCAACTCACAGACATGCATCCATCTGCCTCAATCTCCTGAGTAGTGGAATTAAAGGAGTGAGGCACCATACCCTGCCAATAACATAATGACTTCAGAGAAGTGTTCTGAAGTTCCATTCTTTTCTATGATTAAAAGTTTCGTATTTTAAAGGATGGAAAGGAACATTTACACATAATAACTGAAAACTTGTTTCCTTCCACATGTTGAATTATCTCTGCAATACCAGTATCTGTTTTAGTATAATATCAAAAGCAAGATTCTTGGAAAGGAAGATGTTCCCCTGGAACATGTACCTTCATGTTACTGTGCCTGGTAGATCTCAGCTGCACTTTATCCTCATCTGATGTCAATTCAAAGCACAGGAGTTTAAGTTTATCTCCTGGGTTACAGTCAACACTGGTCAGTCGTCCACAGACCACCACCTCCATCATCCCTGTATTATCTTGGATTTCATAGAAAATGCTGTCCTTATTCTCATTTTTCTGTAAAAGAAAGTAATACCCATCTTCTGAGAAATGGCCAGACACGGTCACATCTATGAAAAGCAAAGGATGTCCCCAGAATCTTTTCAGCCTGTAAAAATGGAGCTATCAGTTAAGACCTGGGGTGAGGGTGGTAGGCAAAACGGCTTCAGATACTCTGTGTTGCAAATCCTTATTTGTAAGCCTTTTTCAAGCTTTATTATAGACTGTGGCAGCTAATCTTGGTTGTCAACTTGACCATACCTGCAGTCAACAAAAACCTGAGCATCTGGACACATAGGTGGGGGATTATTCTTGATTGGATAATTTGAGCTGGGAAGACTAACACTAATTCCAGATCATTTGAGGTCAGGAGACCCATTTTTAATCTGGGCCACACCTGATGCCAGCATACAGAAAAGGACCCGGAAGAGGGAAGCTTTTACTTGCCCTCACTCTCATAGGCAACGCCATCAACTCTGCTACTGCTGAGAAATTCCTTTACTGTTACTATTCCTAACAGATAGAAAGAAGGGAAGAGCCCAGCTTTCCTGATCCTGTGCAATCTGGGGCAGAAGAGTTCACTTTGGCTTATTGTAGGAAGAGACTTTAGGACTGTGCCACTAGCCATGTCCACTTGGGCGTGGCTAGAGGCGTAGTTCACCGCCCTTTCATTACCACATCTGCATGTGCCTAGTAGCACAGTCTAAAGTCTCTTCCTACAATTCCCCTTTTAGTCTAAAGAAGATATTTAAACTTAAAACAAAACTAACTGTGTCAATGAACAAAATGTCTCAAACATCTATCCCATCTAAACCTAAGCTTATCTGAAAGAAATACCCAAGTCTGAAAACCTTCCAGTTTGTATTCTGGTTGTTAAAACCCATGCCTGTCTTTGGCAGTCAAGTGTCATTCAACACCAAATTTTCAAAAATGCAGTATGTGAAGAACCCAAAGAAGCAAAATCTTAATGATATGAGTATTAATGTAACTGTTTATGAATGGCACAAATAGATGGCATTGCTTGAAAAAAATGCCAGAATCTCTTGGCAAATCTCTTTCTAAAACAGTTTTCCTTATGGTACCTGAGAAGTATATTGAGACTGCATTTCACACGTTAAAGCAGGAAACCCTAGTCCCCAACAGTGATCAAGGAGGTCTTGATTTTTGGCATACAGTAAATTAACCATCATAAACTGCCAAGATAAGCCTGAAAATCTGAGACTACAGAAGAATAATGCAGTGGCTTACCTTATATACCTTAAAGATTCCATTCACAAATATTCCTCTTCTTTTTGAGCAAAGATAGTTGATTTTAGGTGTTGCATTGGCTCTTTGCCTCAGTGTAGTTGAGATATTCATTGATTGGTTACTATTTACCTCTGACACACTGGAGGCACTGTAAATATTTATGAACCCATTGCGACCGACATAATCTGAGATGGTAATGACCTTGTTTTGTATGAACTTCTCCCTCAGGAAAATATCAAACACCTTCACTCTAAAGAATTCAGTCTCCGTGGCCACTGTGGCATGGAACATACTTCTCTCGCCTTTACTGTCATATGTAAATGGTTTTGTTGCTTTTAACACCATCACTTGTTTGGGACCTTGGTGGTGACCATCTACCTCAGAAGGTTGAGTAGGAACAGTCTTCATTCTTGGTTTCTGCATAGAATGTACACAGCAAAAAAGGCACAATTAAGAGAGCTAATTGGGGAGAGCAAAAGAAAAATCTGAACAATAGCTGGCATGGTATATCTTAGTTCATGGAAGACATGGAGTTATAGGTAAGGATGTCAGCTTGCATCAATCATAAATAGTAGATTATATGTATATTTCTCTAGTGTTGGCAAATGAAGTCAAGGGCACCTGTGTTGTAACTCACAATATGACAGCAGTAGCTGAGAAAATGTAAACAGGACTAAGGAGCAACTATCATATTCTTCCTTTAGAAATGAAGAAAGTTCAACTATATGTGTTTTCCAAATTCTTTGCAGGTCCAGAAAAGACTAGAGACAGTCTAAAATCAAACCATACATGATTATTTTTATAAACTCTTCATGGATTATTTCAGATAATAAAATCATTTACATAGATATTGGTTGCCTGATTGCCAGTTCAACATACATTAAATATTATGTTAAATATTTTGAAAGTCTTTTCCCCCATGTGCATGAGTGTAAGAATGTTTGCATGTGTGTGAGCAGAGGAGAGAAGAGATCATCCTGTGGTGACAGTCCTTGCTTTGCACCTGTTTGAGAACTGTCTCTTTCCTGTTCTCTGCTGTTTTTACTTCCTGTGCTGTTACCTTTTGTCAACTTGATACAAACTAGAATTACCAGAAAGGGGGAATCTAGACTGAGAAATTTCCTCCCTTATATTGGCTTGTGGGCCTGTCTGTATACAGGGCAATTTTGTTGTTGTTGTTAATGATGGATGTGGGAATGCCCAGCTCTCTGTGGGTGGTGCCACCTCAGGCAGGTGTTCCTATATTGTATGAGAAAGCAGGCTGAGCAAGTCATGGAGAGCAAGTCAGTAAGCAGTGTTCCTTCATGATCTCTGTTTCACTTCCTGACTTCAGGTTCCTGCCTTGAGTTCCCCAATGATGGAAGCTTCAGCTTAAATACACTCTTCCCTTCCCAAACTGCTTTGGTTCAGAATGTTTCATCACAGCAACAGAAAGAAGGCTAGAGCAGAGTTGAATGAGCTAGTCCAAGGTTGTAATAACCTCTGTCATTGTATTGTGAAAACGGGAAACTACCTTGGGTGGTATTGATAGAAACATTCTGGGGGCCTGGGAACTGCTGAACGCTGCTGCTGCAGACACTCCAGGGACGTGGGCACTGCTGGATGCTGTTGTTACAGACACACCAGGGACCTGGACACCACTGGATCTTGTTGCTGGAGACATTCCAGAGGCTTGGGCATGGCTGGATGCTGTTGCTAGAGACACTTGGTGGGCCTGGGCTCTAAATGATATTTCTGGAGACACTTGAGTGGCTTGGTCCCTGTTAGAAGCAGTTGCTGTAGATAACCGAGGAACCTGGACAATATTGGAAGGAATGGACAGCACCTTAGGGGTCAGGAGGCTGTTAGAGGCTATTAATGCAGACACCTGAGGAGTTTGTCAAACATGGGAGATGATTTGGTAGGCCCCTGAGGCATTTGCAACAACATTTCAGTATTTCTGGACACATCTATTTAGGTTAAAGCCTTTTCACTGACCATCTAACAACTCTAGTTAAATTAAACTACTGAATATAATCTATTGAGATAAAAATAATTTCAAGCCGGGTGGTGGTGGCGCACGCCTTTAATCCCAGCTCTTGGGAGGCAGAGGCAGGTGGATCTCTGTGAGTTCGAGACCGTCCTAGTCTAAAAGAGCTAGTTCCAGGACAGCCTACAAAGTCATAGAGAAAACCTGTCTTGAAAAACCAAAATATTAATAATATCAAATGGTATACTTTCTCAAAATAAAGATTAATTTTAACTGAAGTTTAGATATGAGCATTTGATAAAATGATGATTGTTTAATCATATGACAAAATCACAGTCTTGTGGATTTGTTTCACACCTCCGTGATCAACCTCTTTTTCTCTTGATAACAGTTGATTTTCTCTTTTCCTTTTTCTGTTGGAAACTAAACCCCAAGTCTTGTGCATGCCAAAGAGGTTCTCTCCTCTCCTATTGAGATTTATTTTGAACCCCCAGTCATGGTTTTCAATGTTAAATAAAGCATAATAACTTTAACACCAAGAGGATTGACTTATCATCCTTGGGGATAGCATCCTCTGAACAGAGAATTAGAGGTAGGATTGTCTTATAACAAACATTTAATTTACATCACTTTTCTGTGCATCTCTGTAGTGACAGAAGAGGAGGTCAATGATTAGAAAGCCTGCCTTGAGGTTTGATGTCCTTTAAGAGGCTTTGGAAATATATGTCCTTAAACTGACTGCTACTTTATCAATGTCTAAAAGAAGACCAATGATTCAACCTGTTTTATATTCTTTATTGTGCCTGACTGGGTGGATGTACCACCGAGGCCATGTGGGGGTCAGAAAACATCTCCTGGGTATTAGCGCTCTCTCTTTATAACATGTGGGATCTGGAAATCGAACACAGGTTCCTCAGCAAGGCAGTAAGCACCTTTACCTGCTGAGACATCTTGCTTGCCTGAGTAATGATTTTTCATTCCCATCATAGAGAATTACACGACACAAGTTAAAGTATGTGACAGTCCCGACACATGAATGACCAGTAAGTATGAGATTGGTTGCTCCACCTCTCCATTTTTACTAGATCCTATGACTAGACAGATAAGCATTCAATTAATATAAAAAGGGGAAGAACCTTAGTAGATTTTCCACTGGGAACTTAGCCACCCTACCTGTGAGTTCAGTGTACTCCTGCCTGATTCTGGTTCCAAATCTTCATTTATGGTGGACATAGGTTGGGAAGAACTGGGTTCATCTCGCCTGAGTCTTCTTGATGTAGTGTTGCCTCTCTCCATCTGTTTCCTTTTAACTGGTGCCGGAGAGAAAATGCAGAAAACTCAGGGATGCTGGTCTGAGACAGCTGGAGTTCATTCAGTACTATTTGCTCTCAGCTCTTGCTTATCTCACTGTGCTTCCCTACCTCTGCTTTGAAAGCTTGATGGGGCTTCACGGTGGCCCATGCTACAAAGTCAGGCACAAGACTGTCTCAGGGGTTTCCTTGTTCTCTCCACATGCAGAGGACACAGTCTTCCCATCCTGGGGACTTCTGTCTATCAGTCACACCCTGCCTCAACTCTCTTATCCTACATCTGATTTTTAAGAATTTAAAGTTTAGGTATGGGGAGATGTTTCAGTGGGTAAAGCCCTTGCTCTGCAAGCATGGAGATCTGAATAAAACTATTTGGTGATGACTTAAAAACGGCCATATAGAACTCCCAGGCTAAGTGGGCAGGTGTAGCCATATTCTAGCTTGCCCGTTTAGCTGAAAATGAGAGCCTCATGTTCAATAAGAGACCTATGCTAAGAAATAACATAGAGAGCAATAGAGGAAGATGCACTGTGTTGACCTCTGGCCCCCAAATACTTTTATGATGATAATCATTAAGCAACTATCTTCTTTGGATGACCACTCTGGATTACAGAATCCTACAAGGAAATGACCTGATTTGTGATATGGCAAAATGTTGAGGAGCTAGACTTCCACTTAACTATTGACCACATTTCTTTTTGTAGACTACATAATGGTGAGTGTCTTAATGGAACATTAATGCTAATTGATTTAAATATTTTAAAATAAAAATGTTCCCAATATTTATTTTATAATTTTCTCATCTTTATACAGTACCAGAAGGTCTCATCTCTTTCAACAGCTTTAGCATTTTTATTTACCCCAATGTCCTCAAAGATAGCCAACCCTCCAAACGCAGAATTCTTTGTAAGAGGGAAGTTTTGTAAGCTGTCGATTTTTTTGACATCTGAAATGCCACCATTCTATAGATCCTGAGGTGCACACTGTGAAAGGTGATGCCAGTTATGATCATTACATAGAGCTAATGTGCAGCTGGAGAAGTTGAAGAAAGAGTGGGCATCCAGACTGTTCCCATATTACCTTTTGCCTTCTCTTTTTTGAGTTTATCAGCAAGGTCTCCAAGTCCTGGCATCTCTTTATACAGTTCTATCAGTTGGTGCATTCCAACATCTTTTGGGAACATTTCTTCCATCAAGTCAGCAATCTTAACTCTGTCATAATCATCTTGCATTTTTCTATTTAGTTTTAGTTCTTTGCTCAACAAGGACTTAACCATTTTAAAATCATGGTCACTGATACCCATTAGTCCTGTCAGAAGAACAATTTTCTTGTATTCATTCACCATTTCTGAAATTACAGGTGAACCTAAAGGAGAATAATAGCATACAGAATTACATACAGTCACAAACAGTTTCAAAACCAAGATACACCTAGGTGAGTCAATGACCCATGCCACAGTGTCCATAGTTTCAGGAAGACATGGTGCTGGAGAAACAGCTGAGAGTTCTATATGTCAATCTATAGGCATCAGGAAGAGAGAGCCACTGGGTCCACCCCAAATGATATACTTTCTACAAGTTCATATCTATTCCAACAAGGTCACACCTTGTAATCCTTTCAAATGATGCCATGCCCTGGTGACGAGCCACTAAAATCTATGAGCCTATGGGGACCATTCTCATTTATACCACCCGAAGTGTTGAAATTCTTCTTTCTAATAGTCATTGATGTTGTTGCCTATTCCTGGATGACTGCTGGTGGGGGTTCCTGACTCTTCTCATACTATTTCCTGAAGAGACTGGGGGCAGAGAGGTTGCATCTTCTTAATATATACATAAATATTGGTTGACTACATCACAATGGCCCATGCTGGGGGCACTGACACTTGCTCACTTGGCTCTAAACATCTCTCACTGGCATTCTGATTCTCATGGTGTTGAATCCTTGTCTCATTGATTCTATGTTCCTATATGACTGTCACTGTGCTGAACACCTACATACTCTCTTGTCAGGTCACAGAATTTATTGGATAGAATTATGTCGAGTTGTTTGTTTTTTTCTCCTTTGTGTTTCATAGCCTTTGATATCATGAGTCAGTTTTATTTGTTCATTGAGTGTGTTTTCTGTATATAAACCACTATTAAATTCAGTTTAAATCCTCAATAGTTCCTCAATTTGTTAAAAAAAATATCTTGCTCCTTAAAGTATCTTGGGAGGCCGCAAATGATCTGTGTCTTTGTATTTGCTTCTTTATGCCTGGTATGAGAAGCATTAGGGTTAAGTCTTCCACACTTGTCCTGCTTTGTGATGTAGATAATTAGAGTTTTCATTGTCATCCTCACATTTCTTTCTGTCTGCATCCTCATAGTAACTTTTAAGAAGAAGAAAAAAAGGTGAGACATCTTCTGGAAACTTCCAAATGCTTAAAAGAACATAGTCTCGTTCTGTGATTTTATGTCTTATTTGCCCTTTGTGTACTACTTTTGTGACTCATCATATGAATGGATTCCAAGTTAGCTTAAATTTATAAGTCATTGGTTTAGGAATTATGTTTTGTGTATCTTTTCTATAATGGGAATGCCACATTTTCTGAGTCTGTTCACTGCTCTCTTTTTGAGAAAAGTTAAGCATCAATTGGTTGAAAAGGTCAAGGCAGTGAAGGAAAATCCATCTAATGACACGTGACAGTTAAGGTGATTAAAGATATTTTAAAAAGTGACCACTCTGTAAACCTTCAGATATCTATCATGATAAAGCAATGACCATAAACAACCTGGTGAGGAAAGGGCTACAGCCCTAAAATCCTGCCCTTATTTCACTTAATGCTAGGTTGTGGTGTAGAAGATAAGCCAAAATGAACTATTTCCTTCTCAGGTCACAAAGGAGTGCTGCTTACTGGCTTGTTCCCCACAGCTTGTTCAGCCTGTTTTGTTATAGCACCCTGGGACCATCACAGTGAGCTGGCCCCTCCACATCAATCACCAATCAAGAAAACACTCCACAGGCATGCTCAAGGGCTAGTCTGGTAGGGACATTTTCTCAATCAAAGTTCTGTTTTACAAAATGACTCTAGCTTGTGTCAAGCTGACATGAAAGTAGTCATCACAATTAGATCGCCTGCAAAGATTCAAGGACAATATTAGAGTTCATTATCAACAGCAATTTGCCTTAGGCAAAAATGTGTGGATTTTATATATATTGTTCCATGATGTCATAACCAAAGAACTTTAAAATTACAAGGTTTTGATTAATTGTTTAATGGTTTGTGACAAACATATGTCTCTAAAAGACAATATGTGATGACAGGAGGTTTGAGTACTTTGTGTGCCTCCCACTTACATGTGGACTATCATGTTCTGTTGTTGAAGTACTATATTGATTTGGTGGTAATGACTGCAATCTCAATGACATTTCCATTAATATAGTATTTAGGAAATAGGCGTTAATATTCATCTGCAGATACCATATTCTGGATGAGAAAATATATTCCCAGTGGTGTAAAGAGATGCCTTCAACTTACCATAAGTTAAAAATGAAAAAGAAACAAAATTTGATGGTAGTATCTTAACCCAGATAAAATGATAAAACAGTTTCAAAATGTGATGTCTGGTACTACAAGCCTTAGTAGTTTCAAAAGCCAAAAACATATAGAAACATATTAGAATTAACTGTGAGAAAGCCATAAGTAAAATTGAGAGTACTTCAGAGTAAAAACTGAGCACAAATACAAGCTTTTCTGGTCTTGCCTCTGTATCACAAGTGAAGCTCTGATCAAAGAAATGAGAATAGGGAGGAAATATGACTGATGGAGGGAGGCAAAGGATGTAGCGGCTCACTAATATTTTCATCTTAAACTATGAGCATAACTTACAAAAAAAGGCAAGGAGGAGGTACAGAAGTACCAGCAATGAAATAACTATAGCAAAAGCAAAAAATAAATAAATAAAAAATAAAGAAGGTTTTAATTATCAGCCTGAATACATTGCCACAGTCTGTTAAGTAAAAGCTTTTGTTAACTTTTTAAAGATATGTAGCTATTGTCAAGTCAATGATAACCAAGCTACAATCTGTAGAACCACAAAGGGTAGGTATAGAGTAAGGGACTAGAGATGTGGTTCTCACCCTTCCCGATGCTTCTACTCTTTAGTACAGTTCCTCACGTGGTGGTCCCTAATCTTAAAGTTATTCTGGTTCACAGCTGTGATTTTTCTACTGTTATGAATCATTATGTAAGTATCTGGCATACGGCATATTTGTGAAAGGGACTTTTGAACCCATGAGGGGTCCAGATCCATGGGTTAAGAAACATTGGACTAGAGTGGAGCATTAGGTCTCCTTAGGAAAGGGAAATAGAATACATAATTATGAATGGATGGGAGGTTGAAACAGCAGCATCAATTGTGGAGGGGTAGGGAAGAAAGAGTTGTGCAAGGGAATATGAGGAGAGACATCTACAATTAAGGGCCATTTGAGGGAGTAGTATAAAAACCTAATAAAGTAGAAACCTAAAATAATTTAATTAATTTCTCAATGAAATTGCAAAATAATGATGGAGACAGAGTCTCATCTAGCCATTTTCTTGTCACCAAATGAAGCTTCCACTAATGGAATTGGGTTGCATTTAATTGAGTTATTGTCCAAAAGGGCACCACAGGAATCTCCAGACACCACAGGCTGTTGTCGAGACTATAGGTTGCTCTCCACAAACTGACAGTAAGGCCCCATTGCTGAAGACAGTACCTATAGAATTCATTGAACATAGAGCTGTCAAGTTAGTGCCTACATAAAACATTCACCCCTACTTGCTAACATCTTTGATACAGGAAGGTACCCTGCACACCTCCCAAAAAAGAAACACCAACCCAGCTACAAACCTTTTGATCTACAATGATGTCCTGCTTGAAAGATATGCAACAGCGGCACAGAACTCCTGAAAGTAAACAACTAATAACTGATTTGACTTAGGGTCCACCCCACGAGATGGAGTCAATGACCTGACACTGCTTGGGTGACCAAGAACCAGAGATAGTCCAGGAAAACCAAATAATACTTGTCTAAAAAGAGAAAAAATGCAGTGAAAAATGACTCTTAATGATATTTGCTATACTCATAAATCAGTTCTTTGTGCAGCCAAACTTCTTTCTCCAGCAGTTGGGAACCAGTCCAGAGACCCCACAGTCAGACATTATGCAGAGAATAAGAGACATTGGTACACAAGGGATGTCTCCATCAAATCCTTCCCCTTAAAGCTCAGGGAACCCCATGGAAGAGCATGCAGAAAGAGCATAAGAGCCAGAGGGGAGGGAGGACACCAGTAGAATAAGGTCCCCTAAACCAACCTAAGCAAAGCGCATATGAACTCACAGAAGATTGAAGCAACATGCTCAGGGCCTGGACAGGTCTACATTAGGTCCTGTGCTTATATTATGGCTTCCAGTTTAGTGTTTTTATGGGATTTTTAAGTGTGCAAGTGAGTGGTTCCCTGATAACACTGGGTATATCAGTCTCTCCAGGGCAGGCTTCATGTTCAGGAATAGATAACAAAAGTGTTCCTCTTACCCACTTACTCAAGCTTACACTTAGCAAGTTTATTAAACAACCTGAAATATGCAAAATGCATTTTTCTTGGCTCATTCCTCTTCGGCGGAGGAACAGAGATTTGTGCCATCTTCCTGAGTGAACCACTCGAAACCAGCAACTGCAGGTTCATTGCTGAGGGCAGCAGCCACCAGCTCTGCTTCCCTACCACCAGAAGAACCAGCAAAGTTTCCCCCTCTGCTCTTGTGGTTTTCACAGAAGTAGCTAATGTCTACAGAAAGCAGGTAGAACTCACGTTGCTGGAAGTTTCTTCAGAGGTGTCAGGATTCTGAGGTCCTCTACAGCATAGGATGCAAGACTTCTCCCCTCCTCCTCCTGTTCTCCTTCTTTTTCTTCCTCTTTGTAGAGTGGTGTGTGTGTGTGTGTGTGTGTGTGTGTGTGTGTGTGTGTGTGTGTGTGTGTGTGAAGATAAGCTAATAAGTCTCTTAGGAACCGGAGAATGCAATCTATAGAAGATCAAAAGTTAAACTACTCCACGGGCTGAGCCTTCCAGGGTGTCTCAGCCTGTGTTGTTTTGCAGGTAGAGGAGAAGAAAGAGTGAGCCTCCACCCAGCAGCAGTCATAGCTTTCGATTTCCTCATATACTGAAACTCAGCTGTTTCTTTCTTGTATACATTTTAGTTACCATGAAAAGAGACTGACAATTTATTTATTTTTATTTTTTTAATTTTTTTCCTTACAAATCTTATAGGTACAAAATTCAGATTTAAATTTAAAAGCTTTATGTGCAACCAAATCACAAGTGAGTCCCTAGCAATCCACATTCCTTTAAATGAGATGAACCCTCAGAGGGAAAAGCTGAGTTACCAGCCCACTGCTTTCTTTCCTGCTCAGGATGAAGGCCACAGCAGGAGGAGAGCTTGGCCCTGTCACTTGCCAGCTGCACTTGAATAGATTTCAAAAAAATCTGAGATGAAATCACTTTTGGCTTAAGAGCTTCAGGCAGCATTCACTCACTTATTAATTCCCAAGTCCCGAACTTTCCAGAGTCTAATGTTGTTACAAACATACCACTCGAGCCTCGAATAAAGAGTGTAGCATGAATAATACAAACCCAGAGAAAGATATTGGGGTTCAAGCTGAAGAACAGAAAAGCAAAGCAGCCAAACACTAGAGAGCTCTTAGCTCTACCAAATCTTCAGACTGAAAAGGAATGAATTCTGGTCTACTCCCATTTTATATTCTTCTCTAGTACTGGATTAAAGGCATACAACACCATCACCCAGTTTCTATGGTTAACTAGTGTAGCTGCTGGGATTAAGGGTGTGCACCACTACCACCTGGGCCCTATGACTGTGGCTAACTTTGCATTCTGATTTTCAGGCAAGCTTTATTAGATCATAAACAATATATTACCACAAAAGAGAAAAAACTTTGGCATCAATCAGCCTTCCTTTTGTCTGTAGTTATGTCGGCCCTTTTTAGTGATAAAGATCGTCACTAAGGGAAAACTGCTTCCTTCTGGTCAAAAGAATGGAATCTGGTTTCCACCTCTGGTCCTTGGTGGAGACTGACATTCTAATTAGCTCCCAAGTTCAGAGTACTACATCCTCCATTGTTATCTCTCTTAATAGTCATCTGGGCCTATAATCTGCTGGCCTAAAGACCATCCTTCCAGCTGAAAACAAGTTAAGGAGATGGCAGGAATAATTATCCCCTTAATGGAATAATAAACTTAAACTTTCTAGAAGTTCCTCCACTCACAAGCCACTTACAGAACTTCTCCTACACAGCACCATTAAACTGGCTGTTTCAAAATACTAAAAATCACACACATTTCCCTTTTCTTGCTTTTTATCTTTATATTTCTGATACTATTCCAATACCTAACCCCATTTACTTGATAATCTGGGAGTTCTCATTTACTCTGAAGCCTGCCTCCCCTACTGCCATGTAGTACTCGCTGTCCTCTACTTCCAAGCATGACTACTTGTATGTAATATAACTCAGAGAGACACTACTCTCCCTCCTAATCTTCCCACTGTAGGCATTTACTGAGATTTACAGCTTGTATGCCTGGTTATTTTCCTTTGAAAGTGTAATGAAATTGTTCTTGAACCTCCTTCAGAGTTCATTTCAAAATTCTTTCATTAATATGATTAAGAACCCAAAGAAGAACCCCAGTTCCCATGTTAACAGCAATATTTATTGAGGAATCAAAGCATGAATACTCAGAAGGCAGCTTGACAACAGGCTGTTTACAACAGCAGCAATAGCTCCTGCCCTTCCAGGGCATATCAACTCTCCAGCTATGGATGAGATTTTCAACAGGTAGGTGTGCAGTATCAAGCATGGATTCCTTCCTGTGTATCAGAACTCAAATACTTCTAGAAAGCCATTGATTAGCCCTGTAACATTTGTGTCATTATTATACTGGCTATTCTAGTGCATGAATAGAAAAAAACCGTGCAGTAATCCTACTGGCCTTTGAGTGGAGTAATGATAAAGCATAGGTTGGGGCTGGAGAGCAGAGTATATCTTTGTGTAAACACTAGGTTAATACAAACCACATTTTACCACTACATACAGATTTGGCACTGTTATTCCATCTTCATGGCTTGGCATGCAGGGAACATGTAAGTAAATGAAAATTCTTTACTGATTTCTGCACCTAGTTGTATAGATTGCTGGTAGCTTTGTCTAATTTGTGTTTTTATAGCACAAGTTCACAGACAGAATAGTTTACAAGAAACAGAAATTTATTCTTATAGTTCTGGAGGTTGGGAAACCATTTGACGGTGCTTTGTTGCTGTTTCCATGTTAACAAAGGCTGGGGCCTGGGTAGGATGTTTCTCACGTTGTCCGCATCCCAGTTATTGAAAGGAAAGCTCACATAGATTGCAAATAGCAGGAAAACCTTAATCAAAGCCAAGCAATAGCACAGATGGGAAAGCAATGTGCTGTCAGGAGGATTGGGCTGTATTCGTAAACATACTGAAGGATCCCAATTTTTGTTTGGGGATTACTTAAAAATCATTTTAAGTATTTTCAATTAAAAGTAATTTCAAGTAACTTTAAAGTATCATAAATAATAATAAGGAAAAATATCATAAAGTTAACAGGGAGTTGGGAGAGGGGTTGTGATAACAGAAGAGTTGGAGGCATGAAAGTGTTAGGTGGGAGGGATATAAATACAGTGGTCATATAGAATTCACAAGACAATAAAATACTAAACAGGAATAAGGAAAAGGCTTATGTGCCTTATATTTCTAAGTATGTATATGACTAGTTTTCTGTTCTTAGATCTTTATGAACATTCTTTCAGTGGTGTCCAGGTTTTCAGAAGGAGAACGCTGAGACATTTCCATAACTGAATCAGCATTAAGGTGTCTTGTGCTAGCCCTGATGATCCTGAATAAAGAAGTGATGAATTATATAAGTCGTGAAGTAGTTGTCCATAAACATCTGTCTTTACTCATACTGTCACGATGACTCATTTACATCTCTTTTCTCATTCTTGCTTACCTCCTTGAGTTTTAACCATGGGACCAGCTTTCTCCTCT
The DNA here is from genome assembly GCF_017639785.1 of Mesocricetus auratus. Taxonomy (NCBI): domain Eukaryota; kingdom Metazoa; phylum Chordata; class Mammalia; order Rodentia; family Cricetidae; genus Mesocricetus; species Mesocricetus auratus. Next base: position 19,034,709 of record NW_024429266.1, on the reverse strand, counting down.
TTCTTTGGACTATGAAAGTGGCTCTTCACTCTTACACAGTTTGAGTACAGCTGGCAAAGCAGAGTGTGTCACTGAGCCACAGGACAGAGGAAAGGGCTACAGTACCCAAGGCAAGTGTTGAGTGGGAGGTGCTCATTGGGCTGAAGGGTGGGAGGAGAGTACAGAAAGCATGCCTATGTGGGGAATGTTTGAATGATGGTTTTGACAACTAGGGAGATGTAACTTTCTTGAGAAATGAAAGAAATTGTTAGGAACAGATATTCTTGTTATTCAATACTGATAAACTACAGTCTCAAAAGAGCCTAAAGCCAGATCACATAAGATATTTTCATAATGGATGAACTAATCATGAAATTTTGTAGACAGTAAAACAATTTAAATGCACATTGGTTGATTTAATGGAAGTTCAAGATACATTATGTAACTTTTAAGACATCTGGAATAGAAAGATATGTGATACAATCTTTTAGGAAAATGCTACTGTGCATATGCGCAACAAGAGACAAAATTAAAAAGGAATAGAACTGCAGTGAGGCATTTGGGAAAGATTTCAGAACGTTAAAGGTCATTTTTAGTTTAGTTTTGTTTCAGCTTTTTTTTTGAGACAGGCTTTCTCTGTATTGTTTTGGAGGTTGTCCTGGAACTCGCTCTGTAGACCAGACTGGCCTCGAACTCACAGAGATCCACCTGCCTCTACCTCCTGAGTGTTGGGATTAAATGCCTGGCTTGTTTCAACTTTTTTAACGTGGCTACTTTCCTACATCTTAAAAAATGGTGCTATCGCTCAATTCAAAATAAATGAAAAATAATTGATAGTTGATTCTGATTGGCCATGTGTTTTCACATCCTTTTTGCCCTAAGATAATACTTTCTGCATGCATGGAGGGAAAAACAGAAATGATAGCCAAAATAAAACAAGGATAAGCAAATGACTAATTGTAGTCTTGAAAAAGCAGAGTAAGTTAGGTGCTGAATGAATCATAGATTTTTAGTACATAAGTATTAAAATGATCTTAGGGCAAGGTTTCAAAGTATATATTTAATCAAAATTAGTGATTTAGTTAAATAAAAGAATATATACCATGCAGTAAATCATCACCATGTATGATGTAGCTGGAAGCACCTGAGGATCCTGGAGACAATGGGAAGATGCCAGAGGCACTGGGAAAGCCTGGAAATGGCAGGAGGGATAGTTAAAGGAGCCCTAAAGAGTGGACTATGCAGTCAGAGTGTCACGGAATAGGAATCTAGATCAACTGGTTGAGTGCTTGAGTAGTATTCACAAAGCTCAGTCAAGACTCATTCATGCATCTGACTAGGTTCAAGTCTTTTAAATTGCCATGTTCTAATTCTGACGGAATAAAACCACCATATAAATGAGAAACATTTGCATATAAAGTGACAAATCTATTTAGGGTTTTTCAATACACTTTTCTAAACTTCCAAGAGGTTAAAATTTGAGATGCTAAATTTTGCTTCAAAAATAACAGGTATGTTACTCAAACTAATCCTAACCATGATGTCTATCATTCCTGGTTTCTTTGTACATTGGTGATCCCATGTGGTTTAAGTTTGATAAAATACAAAGATTTGAAAATAGCTTTACTAGACTGTTGTCATCCAAACCAAAATTATTATTATTAATGACCTTTCATCAAAGATTATGCATGTTTATAATTATACCAGGAGCAACATTTAGGAACACAAGTAGTTAGATATGCCTAAGATTATGCTGTATAATCCAAATAATGCCACTGTACTTATTAAAAGGAATCACACACTGGTCATCTAGAGAGTGCTGATACATTGTTATCATACTATAAAATAATCAGACTTTGAAAATTGTGGCTGGGATCTCAAAATATATACCCAATGAATCCTAATATTAATTAAATTAGCAAACTGGAGTTCAGAGGAGAAAACATTTTGTTCAAGATTATGATTATTGTAATTATTATTAAGAAGGTATCTGAGTGGGAACAGGATGGTGTTACTCTTGATGAGGAAATAGTTGGGAGGGTTTGCTGGAGGCCCAGGGTCTGTGCTGTTATCTGATATGGTTAAAAACTCACTCATTACCTGAAATTGCCTGTTTCTTGCAGTATCACTAGAAATTTTTTGAGCTCTTCCTTTTCTGAATGAAAAAAAGACTTAAATAACTTATTTCTGGATAATGGTTTTCTTCCACATAGACCAATATTTTTTTGTAGATATTCTTTACTCTCCAGTTTTCTCTGGATAACAGCATATCCCCAGATGCTCATACCTCTGCCCTCCAACTACCCTAAACATGAATACAAACCTTAGTCTTCACATATTTATTAGAATTATATTTTCATGTTAACTTCACAACCATGGGCATCATTTGACATTTTCACATACTTGTGTCATTACACTATTCTCTCTCCTGGCCCTTTCCCCACTGCCTTCTCCTTGTTCCTGTATTTCTCTGTCTTAGTTCTCTTCATTTCTCAAACTGCTTTTCACTTCTGCTTTCTTAACATATGTATTACATCTCTAGTTCTCCCCTTCCTTAAGATTTCTTCCTCCTTGTCCACGATCCCCTTTCTAGTTTAAACCACACACACACACACACACACACACACACACACACACACACACACACACACACACACACACACTGCTCTGTCACCAATTAATGTCCAGAGAACACTTTTATGTCTAGGGATAAAGAATGGGTTCTACGTGTGTTGCACACTGACTTCAGATAATTCTATCATGAACACCTTCTAGTTTGTTTCGTTTTCATAAAGAACATTTCTAGGCTATTGTGATTACAATTTACTAAAACTGTCTCTTTCTAATCAAGATAATATACAAATTGTTTCTAGATACATGTCTCTACACTCATAAATTCAAAGCAATGACAGAAATAAATTTTTACCTTTTATGAGGATTGTTAAAAGACATTTAGGATCTTAGAACTAATATCTTCAATAACATCCATGGGAAAATTAAACTAAAATCAGGCAGTCCTTTTCTGTAGGAACTCTGTCTTCAGAGTCATACACGGTTGCTCCACTGGTGGCGAGGACAATCTGGGTAGGAGTGGAGCTCTGGCCTTGAATTAGAAGTCACATTAGATAACAGTGTTTTAATTTGTACTCTTATGTTCCCTTCTGTAGTGTTGTACAAACTTTCTCATGCTCACCACCGCAGTTAATTGCTTCAAAGCCCTAGGTTACAGGTAACCACAAACATTACATCACGGCACATAAAATGGCAGTGAAATGAAAAAGAATAAAATAGGGGTCTTATGATAGGAGTTGATAGTTATAGGTGTGACTTGACTCATATTCCTTTGTCTTCTCACCTGGGGCAGTCTGCTTTGCATTTGATCTTACTGTCTAGCAGGAAGAATGTTAACCCCTAATTAATTACAATAAGGAAAATAAATGCTATGAGGAAAGACCAGAATCTTGTCTGCTCTTCCAAGAAGGGTGTTGCAGTGAGGAACAGCCTGAGGATCAGCCAGCCTGGTGCCTCATTGTTGAGCATAGATTGGTTAGTGAAGAGACAGGGGTGATAAACTTGAAAACAGGGGGGAGAACATGTTCAAACAGCTGCTGAGAGGAGTATAGAACAATGCAACTAAACTTCATCACAAGCAACAGAAAAAGAGCTTAGGAGAAATTGGATAGCAGAGATAGACATACTGTTGTGGCCATCTCTCCCTGGCTACCCCAGCCATACCCTATTCTGGACCAAAACAAAAAAAGCATACTGGTGCAGTCAGAAACCAACCTCCTAAACACATACTCTCCTAAGCAAATTCTCCGTACTACACTGAGATCCCGATACATGCACTTGAGATAACGTAATGATTGATTTACTTGTAAGATGAGGTGGGTGGAATGAGGAATTAGTGAGGAGCTTCTCCAAGGTTATGGTTACTCTGGCAAGTAACAGCACTAGTTTTGGGAAGAGGATGGTGATACCTTCTTTGAGAATCTTCTGGGTAGTGGTGGGGTCTCACAAGGAGTTTGGGGACAGTCCTCATCTTCCTGTGTGTTGACAATTGACGGTCTCACAGAAAGCTGCTTCTCCTGGGTAAGCTTCATTTTCTTGGAGTCTCCAAGTGTTGTTTACTTTTTTCTGGGCTTGTTTCTCTTTTTCTGAAAGATTAATATTTGTCATTTTCTCCTGGTAATGCCTATTTTCATTTTTTGTTTGTTGGAGATGAACTCAGGGCCCTATGGTTTTGTCTGCAACCATTAGTATTGTTTCTAAATATTAGGTAACACAATATTTTTTAATACCAAGAGAGCTCACTTTTACTTAATGCATTCTAATTATACTTATGTCCTTGGGACTCAACCCTCTTAAAAGATAGCAAGAGGTGAACACAGGGTCACCTTATACAGGAGTAAAATCATTTTATTTATGTCACTCTATTCATCTTTGTGGTGACAGAAGGGCAATAGGCCTACATTTAGAAAGTCCTACTTTAGAAGATTTTATTTGTATTTATGTATTTTTTTTAGAGAGAGATCTTACTGTATATCCTTGGTTGGCCTGGAAATTGCTATGTATACCAGGCCCAGCTTAGATTTAAATCTTCTACCATCTTTAGAAAGCCATGTTATTTAACTGATTATCACTGTAGTAAGTATTTTTTGAAACATGTAATCATTTTGTGTTTCCATTGCTGGGGATTACATTGCACTGAAGTAGTTCTAAAACAAAACAGATAACTAGAAACTGTCGATTTGCTGACACTAAACCCCATTTTCACTATTTTTTGGGGGGGGTTGGACTAGGTAAAGCACTAATTATTCTCAAAAAGGACAAAGAGGTAAGGAATACCCAGGGTAGAAGCTTTTTGCTTGAAAGCTCGGCCCCTTTACCTGTGATGACCGTGTCTCTGCGATTGATCCTGGTCCCAGAAGTCCTGGGTCAGCTGGCTTTTGTTTGGCCAGTGCAGTTTTTCATTTTCCTTTCTTTGTCCTTTGAATTTACACACTAAACAAAGCACAGTGAACCAGGAAGCTGTTATTATAAGAGCGGAAGTTGATCCTACTGCTCCTGTCTGCTCCTGCATGTGTCTCAGCGTGCTTGCCTACCACTGCCCAGAAGCCCAGCACAGACACAAGGTAGCCAAAGGTATCAAGCCAAGGACAAACACCGACTCAAGTTTCTTAGCCTTTCCCAGGCATTGTGGATAGTCTTCCTATCCTGGGGGTTTCTGTGGATATCCATCAAACCTTGCCCCGACCCTCTTATTGTACATTCTAGATTTATGATTCTAAAGTTTATATGATGATAATGGTATGTCATCTTCTGCAGAAGATCATTTCAAATTACAGCAACAGAGAAAGAAATTATAGTTTAGATTGTGACATGGCAAAGTGGTGATATTTGACTTTGACTTCTTACCTTTTTTTGTTATCATTTTGTCTTTTGGTACAGGGTCTATGTAGCCCAGGCTGGTATCAAAGTGGAGCCCTCCCTGCTCTAGCCTCCTGAGTGCAGGCAGCATAGGTATGTACCACTATGCTTAATTTTTATCATATGTTTGTACCCACTGATTTTATAAGGGGAGCTTTGTAATATCTCTGAGATACAGATTTAGTTATTGTTAACAAATATTGTCACACATTTATTGCCAGGATGAATATTAATAATGGAGTAATTATATTAATTAAGCATGAGTATTAAAATGTTTACATAATTATCAATGAACTTTCCTCTAAGTTAATTTTTATTTTAAAATATTTCATATGACATTAATTTATTTTATGTTGCTTTTCCTATAATTTCCCGCCTTCAAATTTTATTTTTAGATTTTGTTTTCAGTGTTTTATGTGTATGAATGTTTTGCCTGCATGTATGTCTGTGCACCACATTCCTGCCTGGTGCCTAAGAAATTGGTGAAACTCTGTGTGGGGGCTGGGAATAAACATGGGTCCTTTGAAAGAACAACAGATGCTCCTAACAGCTGAATGAATTCTTCAGCCCATAACATTAAATCTTTATTTGATAACTTCACATGTGTGTGTAATTTACTCTGGTTCAACTAAGCTTTTAATTTTACTTTATCATTTTCTAATGTGTCTATTGCATTGGAATCTATGATCTCATTCAACAGATTCTGATTTAAAAAAATCAACCCTCCTGAGGATGGACACCAATGCCAAATATATTAAAATTATTGTAAGAAAGAAGTTCTTGAGGATGAACTAACTGAGGAGGGTTGACAAAGGGTGGACTCCCAGCGTGGTCTCTGTTACCTTTCGTCTGTTTTAAGCTATTTCACAAGGTTGTCAAGGTTTTTGGTGTTTTGACACACTTCTATCAGTGTGTTCAGTCCAGCATCTTTTGGGAATCTGTCCTCCATCGAGTCAGCCATCTGAATTCTGTATAATTTTATTTTGCATTGTTTTAGATAGTCGTAACAAGCCCTTGATTGTCCTAAACTGGTAGTCATCCAGGTCCTCTAATCCTTTTAGAAGAATAATTTTCTTGTATTCATTCATTCTAAGACTGTGGATGAGCCTAATAGATAAAAATGGATACAGTATTACACACATACACAGACAATTCCAAAAATATAATATTCTTGTGTAAGTGGATGACCCATTCCATAGTATTATCTATAAGTGTGTGTGTGTGTGTGTGTGTGTGTGTGTGTGTGTGTGTGAAAAGGGTTAAATACAAGATGTGGCACTGTGAAAAATGATTGTGGAACTGATCTGTTAATAAACACGTCTAGAAATTCTTACTTGTTAATGTTTGACTTAGGTCTGTCATGATTTGTGGTGGAAGAAAATGTGGAAATCAGAACTCACTGTAGCCTTTAGAGTTGTGAGTATTAAAATCCTCTATCCTCCTTATATTCTTTATTAGTGCTGGAACTCGCTCCCGCATGTATGATTGACTCTTCTGTAGCCTTGACTGAAGTAGCTTGTGTGCAAATAGACTGCATCCTCTCATCATATATGGGAATGATGGTTGACTGCAGCCCCATGGCCCTTTCTCACTTCCTAGTTCTTAAACAGTTTATTGTAATCTGGTATACCCTGGTATTTGCACCCTGCTCTCTGTGTCTTCTGTGCCCCTATGACTATCACTTTGCTGAACATCTGTGTATTTTCTAATGTCAGGTCACAATATTTACTAGGTAGAATTACGTCAAAAATCATTTGTTTTTCTCCTTTTAGGTTCGATTTCCTTAGATGACTTCATTTCTTCATAGAGATAGTTTTCTATCTATAAGCCATGCTTAAAATCTGCTAAACTTTGTAAAATACAAAATTTGAAAGATTTGACTTCTTTTATGACTTGTGACAACAGAAGTATATCCAAAATATGATTAGATGTGAGATCCAAGAGGATGTGCATACTTTTATTGAAACTGACCTACATGTGAGCATTCATGTTTTATTGTAGAAATATGATTGCTTTAGGTTTGGGCATAATGATTGCATTCAGAATATTTAAGAGTAAAGTTGCCAAATTCTAGATGTTAGAATATAATCAGTTCCACTAGTATAAAGAGGAGTCAGAGATAATTCATTCTAGTTTATTTAGCCTAGGAAAAAATGGCACTGCATAGGAAATTCTCAAAAATATTGTTTTACACTCAGATCCCAGTAGTGTACAATGGTAAGATGCATGTAGAAATAACCACTGGAAGTGTAGAAAGAAAACAGTGAGTAAAGCTGAGAAATACTTCAAACCAAAGGCTGTGCAGAGTAAAAAACAAGCCTGGTTAGGTGTGCTTCTGCTTCAAAAGTGAAGTCCTGGTCAAAGACAGGAGAAACAGGAAGAATATCAATATGGTTGACAGATAGGAAAAAGGACATTGAGTTTACTAATTTATTTATTTTAAAATGTAAGGAGAAAATGCCATGAGGTGAAGGGGAGATAATGAAAACAAAACAAAACAAAAATACATTAGTGGCTAGCCAGGCACTAAAATTTTAAATTTAATTTTTGTTACCCTTTAATGGCACACACCTATATGTTGTTTGTAAAACATTCCTTAATGGTAGAATAATTTAAAAATAAATTATTTTATACAATAACCAAAGAAAAGTCAGATTATTTATAGTAATGTACTTTTAAATACAATGCAGGGAAAGGTTTTTAATAGCTATCAAAAAATTATACAGTTGCACTTTATATAAAAAGTCACTAATTTGGGCTAAGGATTTATTCAATAAAATACTGCGTTGCATTTCTTACTGCTCATGTTTGTTCAGCTGTCAAAAATAGTGTTATAGAATATATTTTGTCCCTTATGTGCACATATGTACACACACCCACTCACACATATGCATAGTGGACATTCCATTTGTGTGTGAGGGAGCACACACAAACTGTAATTTGAAAGAAACAAAAGAAAAAGCAAACACTGACTCACGGTTTTTTCAGCACTGTAACTCTCAGTTACTAAATGAACAAAGTGAAAAGAGTTGCAAAAGTTTAGAAAGTTTAGCAATTTAACTGATAAACTTGGGAGGATTCATCCAATATGTTAACAGCACCCAAGTCTGCATTTAAAATGTTCTTTTCAAGTACACATGAGGGGCTATACCAGAGCACACAGGCAGCCTGTAAAACATTCTGCAAGTAGCTAATTAAAAAAATCGATCTCAAATTAACTCTAACTCTTCCCCATGTCTTACTGTAAGAAATTAAAAACACTCACTAAACAAAACAGTGAACTCTCCAGTTGATGGAAATTCTCTCTTGTAGTGATTGAACGCTGCTTTTAAGGCTCAAGTACAGGGGAGCAGAGCAAGTTGTTAAATGTGATTATAAAAGCGTTAAAACACCCTTTATTTGAGTAATTGTATTTGCTGATATGAGATATTTTCTACTGCACATACCCAACACCTCTCATGCTGTGTAATATTAGAATACTACAGAGTGCAATTCTGGGTCATTATATTTTTCACTAAAGAAAAATGTATGGTAATCCTTTCATGTCACTATCCTATCAATTACCCAATCACCACAGCCAATGAGTTCCTTCTCTCTCTCTCCAGCCAAGATAACTAAAACCTTCTTCTCATTTTCCATTCACTAATACTTACACTCAGAAAGTTATTTTACAGGATGGAGAGACGGCTCAGTGATTGAAAGAACTAACTGCTCTTCCAGAGGTCCTGAGTTCAGTTCCTAGCAACAAATGCTGTCTCACAACCATCTATAATGGGATCTGATGCCCAATTCTGTCATGCATATATACACACAAATGGACAAGTCATATACAAAAATACATAATTATTTTTGTAAAGTTATTTTACTGTCCACAGTGATCAAAATGCATTTGTGTTGGTTCCAGCTCCAGTAAGGGTAGAATAATGACCATGTTTCCTAGTGAAGCATTGGGATCTGGCTGCTGTGTGTTCATCTGCCCTGCAGACAGCTGGCACCAGCCCTGTTCCCTCCACTCACCTCTGAAGGAAGCAGCACTGATTTTCCCTGTGCCCTTGTGTGTTCCACAGTGCTCTCAATTCTACATAGTAGGGGAAGGACTCACCTTCTTGGAAATTTCTTCAGCAGTGTCCAGATACTACTTCCTCTCAAGCAAGAAGCAGGGCGAGTTTCTTCTGAGTAAGAAGATAAAACTCCCAGAGATTGGATCAGGATGTTGCAGTCCCCCGACTGCCAAAAGCATGGAGTATTTTTACATATGGGAAGACTGACATTGTTCAGAGTCAGTTACCTTCACTTCCAGTTGAGCATACTTGCACGCTGCAATTCCTGGGATGGGAGTGTTGAAAAAGTGAGGCCTCCTCCCATTGTTGTCAGCTTTTGGTTTCTCCAGTTGGCAAGACTGGATTGTCCCCTAACTGCATACACTTTACTTAGCATGAAAAACAAGTCTGCTATACTCTGTTAAGAGAAGCTTTTCCTTGCTAGCCGCTTTGGTTTATCCCCCGCCAGCTGCCTGGGCTCTGCTGCATTGTAGTCCCCAAATAAACATACAAGACGCTGTATTAATTATGAAGCTGTTGGCCTTGCTTGTTTCTTACTGGCTAGCTCTGACTTAAGTAATTACCCCATAATTGTTAATCTAAGTATGTGTCTTACCGGAGAGGTTTCCGGGCTTCCTACCCCAATGGCGTTACATCTTGAACTCTCTGTGTTTCTTCTTCCCAGAGTTCTCCTGGACTCCTAGTCCCTCCTATCTTGGTTCCCTATAGGCTCAACAGTACTTTATTGACAAATGCACAGGACTTCCCCCAACAATACTCAGTTGTTTTTCTTACATGTCTTCATAGGTGAATATTCCCTCCTTAACCCTTCATGTCCAACAGGCTTATCTGTGGGTCACTAAGAAACATAGTCCTCAGAATAAAGGGAACATCTGAAAGGGAAAGTGTGAGTCACCCAGACATTCCTCCCTCTTCTCCGCTCAGGGTGGAGGTTGCAGGAGAATTCAACAGGTGTCTATTGCCACCAAGAACTGAATGTGTTTCCTGGACAGAAGAATGTATTTAGTTGTCACAGTCTGTTATGGGCCATGATGCAAACACAGCAGTTAGCAATTGATAACTCAAACGTGAACCCACCAGATGAATAATTCTCTGGTAGCAAAGAACCCCATTCAAGCATGGCTAATGTGACCACAGACTCTGAAAACTGTTTCTTCTACTGTGATTTCACATGTGCAGAGACAGCTATGGTATCCCTCCAATAGCTGCACTGTAATGTGTAATCTCATGGGATATGTATATATAATCTCATCATTACATCTCAATCTTATGGGTATGTAGAGAGAAGACTTTTTCTTGTCTGCCACTTGGTTTTTCCCCACCAATCGCCTGGGCTCTGCCGCGTTGTAGTCCCCAAATAACACACATGACGCTGTATTAATTATGAAGCTGTTGTCCTTGCTTGTTTCTTACTGGCTAGCTCTGACTTAAGTATTTACCCCATAATTGTTAATCTAAGTATTTCTTTTACCGGAGAAAAGGGTCCGGGCTTCTTACCCCTATGGCGGTTACATCTTGACTCTCTGTTTCTCCTACCCAGAGTCCTCCTGGATTCCTAGTCCCACCTATCTTTCTTCCCTATTGGCCAACAGTGCTTTATTGACATATACACAGGACTTCCCCAACATGGGTACATGTATCTGTGGATAGTCAGGAAGACGATTTTTCCTTAATTGCATAAGGATATATAGATAATCTGATATATAGAAAACATACTAGTATATGCTTCGTAATTGGATCTATCGTTCCATGAGGATGATAATACTCTTAAAGCCAGTTTTATTTCTTTAGCTCAGACTAGTATAAGAAAACAATTTCTCCACATTCTAAGTCAAGCTAAAAACAATTAGCTCATTTAAGACCTTAGAGCAATTTCAAACTAGAGTAAATGTTTCCATAAATGGATCACAATTCAAAACTTTACACATATGCACACGGACAGAGTTCAGATGTCTAACCAAGGTTATTAGCATACAACAACCTGAAATAACATGATGATAATTATTCACTTACTGAAAGTCTGGCTGATAAAGACTCCTGTGAAAATCTCTCAGTAGCTTGTCTCACTGGGCAGTGTGCCCCCAACCTCATATTACAGTCTGTACTCCAGGGACTTTGAGGCTGGGTACTACTGTAGTTACTCCTTCCCCCCTTATGCTCCCATAGTAACTATTTTTTTAATTACAAAAGTTTGCTATTGAATGGGTACATAAGCTGTTGAGTCAGAGAAGAATAGAATGAAGTAAACAACATTAAAGAGGATTAAAGCTGATGAAAAATAAAGAGCATGATCCTCATTTCTTGTATGTGAGTCTTTATATAGATAAGAAATTTTCCTGACAACCCCTGTTCTGGGGCATTCTAATTATAACCCTGAAGCAGTTCTGGGAGCTGGACTCCAGGGCTGCATCATGTAGTGCAATTACTTTTGGTTTAAGCATTACTAAATCATTCTCTCATTCATTAATAGTTCTCCTAGCCTGAAAATAACCCAAGAAAAATTTCATCACACCCTTGCAAATGTAATGATGGATAAATGGGAAGGAATTAGCTGTCATCTGGACAAGACCTAAACTGCATTACTTTAGTGATTAAATTAATGAGTCCTTCGCATTTCTGCACTATCTGTGTATTTATGAATAAACTCAGCAGGTATAGTGGGCCTATGTAATAGCACCATGGAAGCCTTGACAACTGTGGCAAAGCTCAACAACCTAAAATGAACTTTATTCTAGTGTTTTCCTGTCAAGGACAGTGATGACTCTTTAGTGTCTCATGTAATTTGAGACACTGTAAAAATGGTACCAGGCAGTGGATGATGGTGAGAACACTCCAGCTGATGTGCAAGCAGGATCATGTTCTTGGGGTGACATCATTTGGCAGGTTAGGGTCGCATGCTTTACCTGGATGCACACGTAGGCATGCAAGAAGGTTTTCAAAACTGGCCTTGGGCAGCTCTTGTGCCCTTTGGTTTTGACAGAGAGAATTTAGCAGGCAGGCAGGAGCAGTTACAAGTCCTGCCTTCTCGTGCTGCAGTTTGCTTACAAGTCTTGGGCATTAGGGCTCTTGTATAGACAGACCTAAGCCATCCATACCCTTTGCTTTCCATTTTGCCACTCTTGAAGGCTTAGGCACTCAGCATTCACTTGGCATAGAATTATAGCTTCAAGGGGAGCTTAGGTATTGGGAGTTTTCAGTCTTGGATAGCAGCCAATGTTAACAATTTTAGGTGTAGGGTACCTTAGGACCTTGGCTCCAAAAGCTCAACAGCCATCAGGAAGTCTTCATATGGCCATTACCTACAGTTTTACACCTCTAATTCCCTATGCGTTTGGTACTTAACCCAGAAAAGAGGAGATGTTAGGGAAGTCCTGTGTATTTGTCAATAAATCACTGCTGGCCAATAGGGACCAAGATAGGTGGGACTAGGAATCCAGGAGGACTCTGGGTAGGAGAAAACACAGGAGAAACTCAAGAGTCGAGATGTAACACCATGGGGTAGGAAGCCCGGAAACTTCTCCGGTAAGAGACATACTTAGATTAACAATTATGGGGTAATTACTTAAGTCAGAGCTAGCCAGTAAGAAACAAGCAAGGCCAACAGCTTCATAATTAATATAGCCTCCTGTGTGTTTATTTGGGACTGATGTGGCTCTGGAACCAGGCTGGCAGGAAGGCTTCTCTCAAGGAAAAGGTTTCCCTTTACATAACCCTCTTCTCTACTCCTGCCACCCTGCTGTGACCTGTTGAGAACACTCTCCTTATGCTGTTAGTTGCCCCTTCTGGAAGCCTGCAGTGTCACCATGTTCATTTCTCCTGCTGACTGCCTGAATGTCACTGCTGCTCTGCTACATGTGCCTTTGCTGTCATGGTGCCACATCTGCTGCTTCCTTTTTGTTACTTACTGGCTTTTACAAATAAAATTTCATACAGTAAAATTTTCTATAGTTATCTCCCTTGCCTAACCCCTCCCAGTCTCGCTACTGTTCAACATTGTCAACATGTGCTTTCTCTCTCTCTCTCTCTCTCTCTCTCTCTCTCTCTCTCTCTCTCTCACACACACACACACACACACACACAAACACACAAATAAAAAATCAAAGCAAGCAAATGAAAGCAATGTTTGAGGGAGATCTATGGAATCCCTTTGGCCAAAGATTCAATAAGACTTAACCAATCCCTGGTATGGGGGTGTTTGATAAGATGTATATTGATATGTATGAATTTTCTCTTCTGTAGCAGGCCTCAAATCCAATCAGAAAGAAGTTGGTTACCACTGTAATAATGGTGCCATCATTGTGCCAAGTACTCTACTTTTTTTTTCTTTTGTCTGAAACTCAAAAAGAAACTGACAACAGTGCTTCTAGCCTTCTCTATACTGTGAGTGGCATAAGTTTAGGGAGGAGAGGAGTTGAGTCCTTATGTAAACATCATGGAGACTACAGTTTACTCCATGATCTTAGTCTTTCACATCAGAGGAAAGCTTGTTAAGACACAGGGTGTTAACAAAAGAATGCAGAGTCGCAGTGGGAATGGGTGGGAACTCCCATCCTGTAAGGACGATCATTAAGGTCAAGAAGTAAATAACTTAGAGGCTTCAGGAAATCCCTGGAACCGGATATAACAGGTCTTTCATCCCCAGAAATGTACAGACTGTAAGGAGAGTTGCTAGACACTCTCAGACAAACCAATATGCCTGGACAAAATAGAGATCACCCAAGCTACCTGAAAGAGGTTCAGAGTGACTGAACTCCCTGAAAAGAACACACTTTTGCATTGTACTGTCCTTAGGCTGTCAAGGGTGCCCTAGGTTTCCAGCTGTTGTGAACTGTTACTTATTTTGGTGACAAAACTATCTTTGAGTCATTTCTGCTCCTGTAAGTAACCACTTGTCAATATTACTATAAGAACCACAATAAATATGAATCTCATTGGTTCACTAAATCGGACTTTGGTTTTATCTGAACTTTGGCTTGGGATTAGTAGATATTTGTTTACATCTCTCCAGAAATATTGTCATACCACATAGATATAGGATAGTTCCAGCCAATTATATGTAGTTAGATTTGACACTGTTATTCTTATTTGTGTTAAATGGCATTTATAGATGATATAATTTGCAACTTTAGTTCTGTATAAGATACAATTTTCTGTTTCTTACTATTATGGAAAAATACATAATTTCCTTCTGTCTGCGTCTGTTTTGTGTTGTGTCAGGTAACTACAGATAAAGTGTTATGTAAGTAAAATAAATGTAATATTGAGTGTTGAAAGTTTGGGAATTCGAGACCTAATCTTGAGCATTTGATGAGGTTTCATCCTGTATCTTTGTTACCGGATATGGTGATGGTCAGAATCTAAGCCTGGTGTTATAAAATCTTGTCTTTTCACTCAAAGCTTTGGAGCAAAGGCTCACTCAGATTGCAAATAAGCAGTGCCACTTTATTCATGACAATTGACAGTACAGACCCGGACAGGAATATGTGTGAAGAGCAACCATGTGCAACACTAGGAAAGGGGCTCAACGGCCCCAGTTTTTGTTTGGAGCTCCTTTCATGGAGCTCAAGAGAAGGAGGATTTCTAGGGAGGTTTTCATAACTCTATCAGCGCCAAGAGACATTCCTTCTGACATTGATGACCTGAAAGAAGAAAACGCTGAGGTTAGATCAATTGGAATGCAGATGGCTCTTCACTTCTCTCCACGTTCCTACTGACTGGTCAGCATGAGTCACACCCCTTTTCTCACTCTGGCCTATCTCCTGAAATGCCTCTCTGTCCTTGGAATCACCTTTGTTTCCTTGTTTGGGACTATGAAACTACCTAGTCACTCCTACAGGCTTGAGCACAAAGCTATAATGGAGAGGAAAGAACTGAGGTACCTGAGGTAAAGATTGAGTTGCAGAGTCTCACTGAACTACAGGCTGGGAGGAGGGAGAAACGACTTTGCTGGTGCTGCTGCTGTCCTGGGGGAAGGTTTGGAACACTGCCTGATGGTCTGAAAGTGATGGTACTGTAAGAGCATGTCTGTGTGAATGAACAGGTGATCCCTGATGTTTCTTCTGTTTACATTGTTAAGTGGCCTTTTTAAAAAAAGTGTATAATGTACCCCACACAGGTGTTAAGTATGACAAGGATTGTGGATTTTAGCTTATTGTGGTGTGATTCGCTCAGGGCAGCCTTAGGGACTGGAAATTTCTGTTCATGGTCTTATGCAACAGTGAGTATTTGAATGTTACAGATGAAGACCCCAAGTTCTTTCAGTTTCTGTGTTTGGTCAATTTGAAAAATCAGAGAGTCAGAATTTGAAACAAACATCTTAATTAACCTGAGTCTTGCATTATCTCTCTGCTTTGATAAAGAAATAGTTTTTACTATTTAGCTAAACATACAACTTTTGAATCTTTCTAAATTCATTTTCTTTACTATTATTTAAAAACCCTTACTTAACAAATAATGGAAAGAATTTTATTAAATGCACAAAGCTTAATTTCTCTCCACTTGTTGGATTTTCTATGTAATGCCAATAGCTACAATTTTCTAGAGTATTAAATATGTATGTATGATTGTTAGGAAGAATGGTACTTCTCTGAGGACACACCTGCATGTAACTGTGCCTTACAGACCTCAGCTGCCACATGTCTTCACCTGAGCTCAATCTAAAGCAGACAAGTTGAAGTTTATTGCCTGCCTCACACCTGATACTAATCAGCTGTCCATAGACCACCACTTCCATTTGCTTGGTATTATCTCCAATCCATTTATTCTCTCATTTTTCTGAAAAACAAGTTTAACATTTATCTTTTAGGAAATGTGTCATTGCTTGTGAAAAGCACAGAAAGTTGAAAATAACCTCTGAGGTTGGGTCACCAGCAGAGGGAGAAGGGCTGAGAAGGGACCAGGCAATGGGGACTGATGTATTCCTGTGTTTATCCTTGTCTGACTGCCCTGTACTTTTTTCTCAACCCTAAGCAGAAAATTGGTTGTCAGCACTAGAAATCATTTCATACATACTTACCTTTTTAATACCATATAGGGTATGATACATGATTTGATAACTTAATGAGCTATTTAATAATATGAGGAAAACCTTTGTAGTAGGGGACCAGTGAGACATTTTTCCATGGTTGTGATAAGCCTAGTAATATTCTTGGGAAGGGACAAGCACTGGGAATAGGAAAGTGGTACCTTGCGTGAAGAACTGATGGATGGTGTTGGCTGATGCTTATGAGGAGTCTGGAGACAACCTTAATTTTTTGTGTGTTGCATCCTAAATGTTCTGTAAGCTGAGTTGGCTCCTGGGTAAGCTTCCTTTTCTTGACATCTTCAGTAATTGTGGGTGTTTTACTCTTTTTGTCAAAGAACATGTTTGTCTTTCTTTCTTGATTTTCACAAGCATAGGAAATTGAACCCCGGGGTTTTGTACATGCTGAGTTGTGCTTTTCCACACAGTTTAATCCCCGGCCCCTAGTACAGTCTTTAGTATTAAGTAAAGCATAATACTTTCAAAGCGATAAGAACCTTTGTTTTATTGCTGGATTCCAATTGTACTTGTGTCATTATTCACACCTCATTCTTTTTTTAAAAAAAGATTTGTTTAATTATTATGTATTCAGTATTCTGTCTGCATGTATCTCTGCAGGCCAGAAGAGGGCACCAGATCTCATTACAGATGATAGTGATCCATGTTGTGGTTGCTGGGAATTGAACTGAGGATCTCTGAAAGACCAGCTAGTGCTCTTAATTAACCATGGAGCAATATCTCTAACCCCTGTGATACCTCATTGTTAACAGGTATGTCCTATAGCATGGTGGTTTGAATAAGAATGACCCCTGTAAACTAATAGATTTCAATGCTTCGTCACCAGGGAGTGGCACTATTAAGAGATGTTGCCTTGTTGGAGTAGATGTATATTTTTGGAGGAATTGTGTCACTGAGAAGTGGGACTTGATATTTCAAATGCTCAAGCCAAGCCCAGTGTCATTGTCCATAGGCACAGGTGCTGCCTGTGGAGATTTAGAAATCTCTGCTACCTCTGCAGCACAAAGTCTGTCTGCCTGCAGTATGCTTCCTTCCATGATAATGGACTAACACTCTGAATGGAAGCAATGGAAACCCTAACTACAGCATATAGGATTGCTTTATAGAAATGTTACATTTATCTCACCTTATTTATCCCTGTGGTGGCAGAAGAGTATTAGTTATAGAATTACAAAGTCCATATTTATGCTTAATCTTTTATGGCCACATCCAAAAGCAACTGCTATTTCCATAAATGGTCTTGAAAAAGCCACATAGTGATTGTATGTTTGCATCATTGTGGGGAGGGAGTTATACTGTGCATGGTAGAGCACATGGAAAATCTGACACAAAGTGAGTGACAGGTCACAGTGAATTTGCTGATTTAGAACCCTGTTCTCACTAGAACCTTGGACTAGATAGAGTATGACATCTTTCTAATGAATTAAGAAGGTAAAGAACTTGAGTAGAAACTTTTTGGTGGGAGATTAGCCATCTTACATTTGAAGAGGGTTTATAATTGTTGGATTCATTATCAATGAAAAGAGATTGGGAACTACTGGGTTCATCTTGCTTTCCATTTTTCACTGCAGTTTTATTTTTTCCTTTCTTTTGCTTTTTAACTATAGGGATAAAGAAAACACAACACATCCAGGGAAATGATTAAGATGGTTGAACCTCATTCAGAATTATTCACTTTCTTTCTTTTAAAAATGATATTTTTTTCCATTTTCATTAATGATTTTACAGAAAGACAATGATTTCATGTAGTTGTTAATAAAACCTCAATAGTTCAAGTTTACCAAAAAAGTTGACTCAGGAACCAGATGTTGGGGTGAGAATCTACTAGCTCAACTGAGCCAGAGAAAGTACCCCACTGGCCTTCCTATTGTACTGGTGCCACATAAATCCCCCTTTCCCATAGTGTCTCAACCCCAAAACTCTTAAACTCAATGTCCCTCACTTCTACTTCCTGTCCTTCTCTCTCACCATCCTCCTCCTGACTTCCTCTTATTCTCTATTTTTTTTCTTAGTAATCCTATGTTCACTTCCTGACAACTGGCTGATTGCTCTGCCTCTTGACCTAGGGCTGACTTTATTTAATACTATTTGTAATATTTAAGTAGAAAACTCTTGGATTAAAGGTGTGTGCTCAGACGGAGCCACACTGTACCTAGAAACAAGTGTTGTTTGTTTTGTTTTTTTCAGTAAATGATGTAATCTCTAGGTGCACAGTGGGATCAAATATCCTGCCACACTTTCAAGAAGTATTTCATCTGTACTGATGACTGTGTTTCCTTTCCACGGCTGCTAAGGCTCTACCTGGCCAGAAGTCCTCCAGTGGTACCAAGTCAGATACATGCACTGCTTTAGGGGATTCTTTGCAAATCCCATGTTTAGTGAAACCAGTTTCTCCATCTTAGGAACTTCTGTTTTTATCCGTCCAACCCTGTCTCAACTCTCATATCCATCAGACTTATTTTAAAAACATGATACTTTTAAGATAATACCAGTACATCATCTTCTAAGGAGGGTAACTCCAAATTATAGAAAAAGAGAAAGAATTATGATTTTTATATTTGATGTAATAAAGTAGGAATATTGGATTTTGACTTCTATATTGTGGTTACATATTTCTATGTAACTCAAGTATTCTCAATATGCTGGTCTCTCTTAATGAGCCTTCTTATGCTAAACTGTTGGGTCAGAGTTTTCTACCAGTATACCCAATATTTTTTGAACCCAGTGACTTTAGAAAGAGAAGCTTCTTTACATCTCTAAAATACAAGCTTTTACTTAAATATTAGATCCAATTTTTCTTACCAGAAAAGGTAAATGACTGGGCAAGATGGCTACTGATGTATTAAATTTACTCTATTTCAATGCTTTAAATATTTTTTTTAATTTTTACCTTATCATTTCCTAGTTTATCTACTATGTTGGATAATCTATTGCATTTCAATAACCGATTTTTAATTTATTTACCTCAAAAGTAAAAGATGTCTACCCAGAAACATACCAAGTTCCTTTGTGAGAAAGGACTTCTCAAAATCATCACTTGTTAACATCTGAAATGCTTTAACCACATGTTTTCTAACCACAATGTGAAAGTGACACATCATCTCTGACCACTGCAAGGAGTTTGGGAAAGTTGGAAAAGAGATGTATGTTCAGTGTGCTACTCTGTTATCTTTTGCTTTTTCTATTTTAAGTCTTTGTGCAAGGTCTTCAAGTTCCTCAAGTTTTGGCACACTGCTATCAGTGTGTCCAGTCCAGCAGCTTTTGGGAATATGTCCTCCATCAGGTCAGCTATCTGCATTCTGTCATATTCATGCTCCATTCTATTAGTTAGATTTTTGCTCTTAGGAAGGCTTCGATTGTTCTAAACTGGTAGTCATCCATGCTCTCAAATCCTTTTAGAAGAACAATTTTCTTGTATTCAATCATTATCTCTAAAATTATAGACAATCCTAAAAGAAGAAAAATGGACACAGCATTACACACATACATAGACAATTCTCTAAACATGATATTCCTGTGTGAGTGAATGACCCCACTTGATAAGGTTCATAATTGCATGTGAGAGCAAAACAGAGTTAAATACAAGCTGTGTCACTGTGCAAAATGGATGTAGAACTTCCATATTAATAAACAAGTCTAAGAAAATTTTACCCATTAGCCTTGTTAGGTGACTTAGGCCAGTGGCAGTTGTGCTGGAAGAAAAGTGTTAGAATAAGTAAAGATTGCGGCGTTTAGAATCTGGGCTGTTAGTGTAAAATCCTGGAGTCTTTTTCCATTTTTATTTGGTGCTGGAACCCATCCCTGGATATTTGCATGTGGGTTTCAGATTGTTCCCATTCTAAAGTGGTCTATATGCAAATGGACTGCATCCTATTACAGTGTACCTCAATAGACAATGATTGAGGTAACATGGACCATGCTGAGCCACTGACCCTGTCTACTAGGATTCCCCTCAAACACCCCTCATTTTAGCATCCTGTCTCTCCTGGGCTTGTGTTCTTTGGGTCCTTTGTGCTCACATCACTGTCAATTTCCCAAACAACTACATACATTTCTGAGCAGTACCCTAGAATTTATTGGATGGAATTGTGTCAGTAGTTTCTTGATTTTTATCTTTTCAGGCTTGACTTAGTGATTCTTATTTGTTCATAGACACAATTTTTTACCTACAAGACATGCTTAAATCCTCCCCAGATCTTTTAATGTTTTCCTAATTTATTAAAAATATTCTTTTCTGCTAAAATATATTAGAAGCCCTTGAACAATCTCCAGTCTTCCATTTTGTTTATTTTTATACCTGTGATCATATGCTTCAAAATACGTAAATTATACTTCTATTTTCAAGGTTTATGGTATATCTAATTTATTTTTCAGTGCTTGGAACACCATTCTCACATTCCTTTTCTGTCTACTTTTCATAAACTTTGAAAATTTAAGAGTTAAATGGGATGGATGATGGGAGTATAAGGTAATAGAAGTATAGAGAAAGGACTAACTAACACTAATTTTATTTCCAAAACTAAGATGGAAAGCTATTGCTGTAGAAGCTTCCAATATATATATATTCAATATCAATCTACCTATATTTATCATTCTATCTGAATATATATCAAAAATTCACATGAAGATATCCTGTAATTTGGCAACAGTGTTTCTAATACACACAACAGATTAACAAAAAGTCCAGTATTAAGGATGATTTGCTCTCTTGAAATTGTTGGTCAGTCAGTTCTCATAGATCCCCAACACATAGCCTCCAGGCAATGTTCTTGTTTATATGCCAGAACTTCACAATAAGATTATTACAGAAGACACCACCTTCTATAACATGGAGAAATCAAGTTGATACTCACCTGGAAGCCTCATCCCTACTGACTAGATTATCCACTTCTAGAAGATACTATGTATAATACTGGAGGAATAAAATAATCATTATCTTTACTCAGTTGTGGATACTTGGAGGTACAGCAACAACCAGTCTGTCAATCTGTGCTCACTGGTTACAATAGTAGCATGAATGCTGTGGGACTGACCATCCATTTTGTGATTGATCTAAGACCTGTAGGAGTTGAAACACATTCCTAGAAACATTACTGAGAATGAAAACCTGTGACTAGACTACTAAAAGTCTCTAGACGAGAACCTACTAATTTTATGCTGCTAAATAGGAGTAAAATTAAATTTACTATTATGTCCACAGGTTTTTCAACCATCATTGTAGAAATTTGTAACAAAATTAGAAAATTAAAAGTTACAAAATATTTGCTTTCTGTCCCACAATTCCCCAGTACACTGAGTGTCCTGCTTTGTAGCTCATTTACATTTTATATACTTCCTTGATCATCTTCAGAGAATGGAATGAGTCCGATATTCTAATTCACTTTATATTATTTCATGAGTCCAGCATGATTTTATGGACCTCAGTTTAATTGGATATTAAAATTTTAGGACTGTCAATTGCTTCCTTTTTTAGAGAAAAACTGAGCATCCTCCATACTCAAAGAAACACAAAGATGAATAGAATATTCACGCAAGGACACATGACAGGGAAAATGAAGAGTACTAAGAAAAAGACATACTCTGTAAGTGGTAAGACACTAAATATAGAACATCTACATTTTGAAGATCAAAACTGATTCTCTAAAGTAAAACTCCCTTCTTCAGAAGAGCATTCCAATTTTTATGCAATACTGATCTTCAGAACTGAGAAATAATTAAAATAAAAAGATTTTATTGGGTTGGTATTTGTAAAAACACAACTATTTCTAATACAACCAGATATGTGATGACAGAGACTATGTGGAAAAGGATTCCAATTATATGAGAACATTTGTTTTGATAGGAAGTGTTATGATTTTGAATTTGCTCTAATCATACCAACCTCTATAGAATTTCCAGCATTACACAGTGTAGTATACATGCATCAATGCCAATGTATTACCATTAGATTCTGGATATCAACACATGTTCAGCCACACTGTTAAAAAGCTAAACACTTTCAATGTTCAGTCTCTTTAAAACACCTAAATATCAAAGCCTCCTCTCTAATAAAATATACAAAGTATCTCTAAAGTTCCAAAGTCTTTAAAAATTTGAAGTATCTCAACGGTGAGATCTTAGAAATTAAAAAATAATCTGCATACCTTGCAATTCCAAGAGGGCAAAACCAAGTCATACTTACATTCAAATCAAAGCAGAATCAAAATTCAACAGTGTAAATCGATTCTCTGGGCTCTGAAGGGCTTTGGCTGCTCCATTTCTCCTACTCTTCCATCCAAACACACACAGTGGTTTTCCTATGTTTAAGCTACCTCTCTCCACACCTGCTTCTATCCTTGGTGGACATCCCAGGGTACTGCCATCTCAGAAATTCTGGGGTCCCCAATGCACCTGGGCTGTATCTTCACCAATGACCTTTCATGGTCTTTCACAGTGACAAGACTCAGCTATTTCCCATCACTTCTTCATGCCTCCAAAACAGTACCAACTGAGAGAGTATTTCACATTGCCATGTGTGGTTGTCAGCACAAGGTGCAGACTTGTCGCAATCTGGACCACAACTTCAAATTCTGTGTACTGACATTGAGAAGACATTTCCCAGTTTATACTTCAATAGTGCTGGTCCCTTCTTGATCACAGCCAATTTTGAGTCCCAGGTGACCAGAATCAGATTTGTATTTCAAAATATTGTGTGGCCTTAGTAGATTGTTCAGGGGACTCTCAACCTTCCTTTTGAAATGTCCAAGCCAGGTTTTCATCATCTCCACTGTCCTCTGCTTTATCCTCTAAATCCCCAAATAGTTCATTAATCTCTCATCACTCAATAACTTTTATATTCCAAAGTTGCAAACTTCTTTCATAATCCTTCTTAAACATAGGTGTGTCACAATAATATCCCACAAACCCAGTATCAATTCCTCTCTTGGGTACATGTTCTATAGCTGTGATAAAACACCATGACCCAAACCAACTTGGGTTGACAAGGGTTCATTTCATTTTACATTCCATATCACAGTCCTTTATTGAAGGACGTCAGAGAAGGAACTCAAGGCTGGAACCTGGAGTCAGGAACTGAAGCAGAAGCCATGAGGAACATTGATTAATTGCTTGATCCTCATGGTTTGCTCAGCACAGGAGTGGCACAATCCCCAACGGGGTGCACACTCACATCAATCATTAATCAAGAATATGTCTTACATACTTTCCTACAGCCAATTTTGAAGGAAATTTTTTCTCAACTCATATCTCTTTTCAGATAATTTTTCTTGTGTCAAGTTGACAAAAACCAACCAGAACATACCCTTTGAAAGATAAAATAGTTTAAATTAAGATTTGTATACCTATAATAGTGTGTGGTATTTGGTGTCTCTTCATAGGACCATAATAAGTAGTAACATAAAATATGTTTTGTTCTAAATGTGAAAGAGCAAACTCATCTATGAACTTGAGTAAAACCACAATATTCTGATAGATACAGCAGTATACTTCTTAAATACTAAATTAACACAGTGTAAACATATGCCAAACAAATTAGAATGTTTGAGAAACATAAATGATTCACCAAGAGATAGCCTTACATACATGCATACATAGTCTAAAATACTCTGTTCAGTACACATTAAGAACTCAAATCATACATAGAATGCCTTTAAAATATTCTAAAAGCAAGCAATAGAGATACATTTCTAATTAACTCTTCCTCAGGCCCCTACATTTTCCTCCAGAAAGAAATAAAACAATCTAAAGGTAAAGAAACCAAACTACTTTCAAGATGCTGAAAACAACTCACTGTGATTGAGATACTACTGATAAAAAGATAATGATATGTTTGTGGATGATCAAAAAAGATGGACTTGAATAACTATGGGAATCTGTGGAATTTTGAAATATACATGTCTACTGTTTTTCATGCTGCTCAATATCAGAATACTAGGTTGCAGTTCTAAGTCCTGATACATTTTCACTAAACACGGTTTCACAGTAATTTTTTGATGTCACTATCCTATTGTTTAACCAGTTGTTTCACACAGCCAAGTAGTTACTTCTTACCAGCCAAGATAACTAAAGGCTTCTCCTTTTCCAGTTCCTCCTACTTACTCTTAGAAAATTATTTTATTATCAACCATAACCAAAAAGCAATTTTGCTGTCTCAGGCCCTGTAAAAGTGGAATAGAGATGTCTGCGGAAGCTTCAGAACCTAGCTGTTAAGAGTTCGCTACCAGGACACAGTTGGCACCAGCCCTGTCTCCTTCCAGTCTCCACTGAAGGAAGCTGTTCTGATTTCCCTGTTCCCTAATGGGACTCAGGGAGCTCTCAACTACATAGCAGGGGGCAGGACTCACCTTCCTGGAAATTTCTTCAGCAATGTCCAGATCCTAGTTTGCCTGCAAGGCAGGAAGCATGGAGAGATTTATTTGGGTAAGAAGATAAAACAGGGATGTCGCAATCCTTCGACTGCCAAGAACATGAAGCATTTTTAAAGATGGGAAAAATCACATTGGTCACTCATTTCACTTCATTTCAAGTTGCTCAATCTTGAATGTCTTGCACTCTGCTGTTCCTGGGAGAGTAGGGATACTAAAGTGAAGGCTCCACCCATTGTTCTTAGCTTTTGATTTCCCCAGTTAGCAAGATCTGATTTTCTCCTAACTGCATACACTTTACTTAGTTTAGCATGAAAAATAAGGGTCTGTTGTGCTCAGTTGTTTTTCTTACATGTCTTCATAGGTGGATGTTCCAACCATAAGACTTTATGTCCAACAGGCTTATCTGTGGGTCACTAAGAAACACATTCCTCGGAATAAAGGGAACAGCTGAAAGGGAAAGTATGAGTCACCCAGATATTTCTCCCTCCTCTCCACTCAGGGTGGTGGTGGCAGGAGGAGAATTCAGCAGGTGTCTATTGCAAACAAGAACTAAACACATTTCTTGGGCATAAGACATCAAATGCAACTATTTTTTGTTTTAGCTCTTACTAAATCATCCCCTCATTTATTAATAGTTCCCCCAGTCTGAAATAACACAAGAAGGATTTTGTCACACACTTGCAAATGTAATGATAGATAAATGGGAAAGAATTAGCTGCTATCTGGACAGCAGCTAAACTGCTTTCCTTTAGTGATTAAGTTAATGAGTCCTTAGCATTTCTATACTATCTATGGTATTATGGATGAACCCAGCAGGTATAGTGGGCCTGTGTAATAACACCATGAAAGCCTTGACAACTGTGGCAAATCTCTTAGGTGTTAGTAACATCAGGGACCTGAAATGAACTTTCCTGTCAAGGACAGCGAAGACTCTTTGGTGTCTCATGTAATTTGAGACACTGTAAAAATGGTACCAGGCAGTGGATGGTGGTGAGAACACTCCAGCTGATGTGCAAGCAGGATCATGTTCTTGGGGTGACATCATTTGGCAGGTTAGGGTCGCATGCTTTACCTGGATGCACACGTAGGCATGCAAGAAGGTTTTCAAAACTGGCCTTGGGCAGCTCTTGTGCCCTTTGGTTTTGACAGAGAGAATTTAGCAGGTGGGCAGGAGAAGTTACAAGTCCTGCCTTCTAGTGCTGCAGTTTGCTTACAAGTCTTGGGCATCAGGGTTCTATAGCTCTTGTATAGACAGACCTAAGCCATCCATACCCTTTGCTTTCCAACTTTTATAACTCTTGAAGGCTTAGGCACTCAGCATTCACTTGGCCTAGAATTATAGCTTCATGGAGAGCTCAGGTTTGGGGAGTTTTCAGTCTTGGATAGAAACCAGTGTTAACGATTCTAGGTCTAAGGTACCTTAGGACCTTGACTTCAAAAGCTCAACAACTATCAGGAAATCTTCATATGGCCATTACCTACAGTTTTTCACCTCTAATTGTCCATTCTTTTGGTACTTTATCCTCTTCTCTATTTCTGCCATCCTGCTGTGTCATGTTGAGACCACCATCCTTATATTGTTTAGCTGACCTTCAGAAACCCTTCAGTGTCACCAATGATTATTTCTCCTGCTGACTGCCTGAATGTCACTGCTGCTCTGCTGCATGCACCTTTGCTGTCATGGTGCCACTTCTGTTGGTTCCTTTTTCTTTTTCCTTTTTGGTACTTACTGGCTTTTATAAATATAAATTCATATAGTAAAAATTTCCATAGTCTATTCCATTTCCCAACTCCTCCCAGGTTTTCCCTATCTCCCTATTGTTCAACATCATCAACATGCTCTCTCTCTCTTCTCTCTTCTCTCTCTCTCTCTCTCTCTCTCTCTCTCTCTCTCACACACACACACACAAACACACACACAATCACACACACATACACACACAGACACACACACAAATAAAAAAACAAGCAAACAAGAGCCAGCAATATTTGAAGGAGATCTATGGAATCCCTTTGACCAAATATTCAACAAGAGGTAACCAATTCCTGGTAATGAGGTGTTTGATGAGGTGTGCAGTGCTAGGTATGAATTTTCTCTTACATACCACACCTCAAATTCAATCAGACAGCAGTTGGTTACCACTGTAATAATGGTGCCATCATTATGCCAAGTACTCTATTTTTTTCTGTTGTTCCAAACTCAAAAAGAAACTGACAACAATGCTTCTGGTCTTCTCTGTACTGTAAGTGGCACAAGTTCAGGCAGGAGAGGAGTTGAGTCCTTATGTAAACATGAGAGAGACTGCAGTTTACTCCAAGATCTCAATCTTGCACTTTTCTTGGAGGAAAGTTTGTTAAGACATGCAGAGTAGCAGTATATTTAAGAATGAGAGGAAACTCCCATCCTGTAAGGAAGATCATTAAAGTCAAGGAGAAAACAACTTAGAGGCTTCAGAAAGTACCTGGACCCAGATATAACAGGGTCTTCCATCCTCAGGAACATACAGACTGTAAGGAGTGTTGCTAGGAACTCTCAGACAAGCCAATATGCCTGGACAAAGTGGAGACCAACAAATATACCTGGAAGAGATTCAGAGCAACTGAACTACCTGAAAAGAACACTTTTCAATGTGTTATACTGTCCTTAGGCTGTCAAGGATCCGCTAGGTTTCTAGCTACTATGAGCAGTTACTCCTTTAGGTGAAAAAGCTATCTGTGAGTCATTTCTGTTCCTGCAAGCAACACCTTGTCAATATTACTATAAGAACCACAATAAATATAAATCTCATTGGTTCACCAAATCAGACTTCAGTTATATCTGAACTTTGCCTTGGGGTTAGTAGATATTTGTTTATATCTCTCCAGAAATATTATACAACATAGATATACTATAGTTCCAGCCTACTGTATATAGGTAGATTTGGCACTGTTACTCTCATCTTTGTTGCACAGCATTTGTTGATCAAATTGAAACTTTAGTTCTGTATAAGAAACAATTCTCTGTTTCTTACTATTATGGAAAATACATAATTTCCTTCTGTCTTAGTCTGTTTAGTGTTGTGTCAGGACACTACAGATTAAGTGTTATGTAAGTAAAATAAATGTAATACTGAGTGTTGAAAGCTTGGCAATCCAAGACCTAATCTTTGGCATGAGGTTTCTTTCTGTATCTTTGTTACAGGATATGCTGTTGGTCATAACCCAAGCCTGGTGTTTTCAAAACCTTCTATTTTCATTCCAAGATTTGGGATAAAGTCTCACACAGATTGTAAAGAAGCAGCGAAACTTTATTCATGCAAAGTGACAGTACAGACCAGACATGAATATTCATGAAGAGCAACAGTGAGCCACATGAGGAAGGGGGCTCAAGGGCCTGAGATTTTCTTTGGAGCCCTTTTCATGGAGTTCAAGAGAAGGAGGAGTTGGGTTGCTGAAAAGGTGTGAGACAGGTGAATCTTCAGTTCAACTGATGGGCTTAGGTTAGGTAGGCATTTCCTTCCTCTACACATCCCTTTCCACACAGTATTTTATTTTGATTATATACACACAATTATACATAGGAAGAAGTGGCAAATAGTATATTCATCATAAAAACTCCCTTTGAGTATAGAGTTTGTCTTGTACAGGTAGTCAAACTAGTCTGGGCTGGGTCAGATCATCTTTCTTTGTATCAAGAAGGTTCTGTGACACATTGAATATAAATAAGTATTTTATGAAATATTTCTAAGGACAGTAATAATTTCACTGTTTGCAATATATATATGTACATATATATATATATATTTGCAACCTGATATATGTGTGTGTCCATGTGGTCAAACAGTTTTCAGTTATATTGTGAGAAGAATATTGTGTGTACACAGGAGATACAGATGGTAGTCTCTGGCTGGAAAGTGCACTTGTGGTTATTGGACAAGAAAAGTGGAGTCTCAAGTGTCTAAGCTCTTCCCCATGCTAGCCTGTCTCATCCTCATGTGCTGGAAGAACAAAGCTAAAACAAAACAAATAATAAAGGAAGAACAAACATAATTGCCTTCCACAAATCATTTTCTAGTAACATTGATTTATTTATGGGAAGTGATCATCAACTAAACATAATCTATTAAGCCCAAATTTTCAGGATTATCAGAATGGGAAATAAAATATGGATTTCCAAGATGAGAGTTGCACTCATCCTTTTCTCTTATGTCTTCCTGCCATTATTTCTTCTATTCCCACCTTTTCTTTGCCCTTACCTCCATGTCAGATCGTTGCCCCCTGTGACAATTCGTATTGATTGTGAACCAGACAGGATCTAGAATCACTCATGAGAATACCTTTCGAATGTACATGAGGGGCTTTCTAGATGGGGTTAGGAATTTGAAACACTCATCTTAAGTGTGGGTGGTATAGTCGAATAGAATAGATTTAGATTTATAATTGAATAAAAAGAGAGAGAGAGACATAGGGAGATACAGAGACACACACAGAGCACTCTGCTCTGCAACTCACCTCCTTCTGCATCCTGCTATGATCACAATGTGACTCTCCATCTCACTCACCTCTACCACTAAACTGTGAGCAAAATTAAACCTGTTCCTCCTTAATTTGCTTTGGTCTGGTGTGTTTTCAGATCAGGGAGAGAGTTTACAATACTCCAGAAAGGCCCCTCTGGGAATCCTGACTAATTTCTTAATTCCTTTGTCATAGGGCTTGCTCATTTGCTCTCAGGATTTCTGGTGACATATTTCATACTAGAATTGGAGTTGAAATTCTTTACTGCTGCAAATATTTTTCCCTACTCTTAACACCCCACTTTGGGGGATTCTTTGCTTAAGTAGTTAAACTGTATAACACACTCACATTTACTCAGCAAAATGGGTCAAATCTTGTCCTGTCCTCAGCATACTAGTTTTGGAAACTGAACTCAAGGCTGAATTCAAACTTCTCCTGTGTCTTTTTAATGCCTTGGCTTTTCTGGGCAGGACACAGTCTATTTGTTCTTTAACATGATTTGTCCTTAAACAACACACTTAAAACCTGTATTCCACAGATTTATCTGGAGACCACTAACTTTTTATTTTACAGCAACTCTCAAATGGTTGAAAGATATTCCCAGGGAATCACTGCTTTATAGAAAATGTGAGTTTTTTTAAGTTTTTTAAACTTATAGATTACCAATGATAAAGATTATATACACAAACATGAAATTTAGATTAATACAAAATGTATAAAGAATAGAATGAAGCACTGTTTCCTAGAATTAAGAGCAGGCTGGGCTGTGGTGGCTGCAGGCCTTGAATCCCAGCAAAAGGGACTCAGAAGCTGGAACATCTCTGAATTTGAGGCCGGCCTAGTTTACAAAGTGATTTTCAGGATATTAAGCACTAAACAGTGAAACCCTGTCTTGGAACACAAAGAGAGAAACAAACAATCAAAGAGCTGGCTTTAATTGGTATGCATTTCAAAAGGTAATATATACATTTACATTTTGGACTTGAATGTTATATCTGTTAACAATATCCTTGGCATCCAGGTTTTCAGGAGTATGGTTCTAGGGAGGTTTTCATAATTGTATCAGTGCTGAGAGACTTTTCTTCTGACTTTGATGACCTTAAAGAAGAAAACGCTGAGGTTAGATCAGTTGAAATGCAGATGGCTCCTCACTTCTCTCCACGTTCCTGCTGACTAGTCAGCATGAGTCACATCCCTTTTCTCACTCTGGCCTATCTCCTGCAATGCCTCTCTGTGCTTGGAATCACCTTTGTTTCCTTGTTTGGGACTATGAAACTACCTAGTCACTCCTACAGGCTTGAGCACAAAGCTATAGTGGAGAGGAAAGAGCTGAGGTACCTGAGGTAAAGACTGAGTTGCAGAGTCTCACTGAACTACAGGTTGGGAAGAGTGAGAAAAGGCTTTGCTGTTGGAGTTGCCACTGGGAAGGTTTGGAACTCTGCCTGAGGGTCTGAGAGTGATGGTACTGTAAGAGCGGTTCTATGTGAATGAACAGGTGATCCCTTATAGCATATTTTGGTCAGATTTGCTCAGGGCAGCCTTGGGAACTAAACATTTCTGTTCCTGATCTTCTGCAACAGAAATTATTTGAATGTTATAGATGAAGACCCTAAGTTCTTTGTGTTTTAGTCTTTAGTAAATTTGAAAAATCAGAGCATCAGAATTTGAAACAAACATATTTTTTTGCAAGCAAAATATTTTTTGTCTTGTAGCATGCACACATTTATTTTAATGAGAATGTCAGTGATGTCATCAGATTTGCATGTGCATTACATTGTGCATTTATTCTTTTTTGATAATATTGTTAAACTTTTTACACATGCAACAAACATCTCAATTAACCTGAGTTCCACCAAATGAAATAGTTTCTATTATTTAGCTAAACATTTATAAACATTTGAATATTTCTGAATTTATTTTCTGTATTATGATTTAAAAATCCTTACTTAAAATATAATGGAAGGAAGTTTATTTATCAAATTCACAAGTTAATTTTTCCTCCACTTGTTGGATTTTCTATGTAATGCCAACAGTCAAGTTTTACTAGAGTATTAAAAAATATGATTCTTAGGAAGAATGGTATTTCCCAGAGTACACACCTGCATATAACTGTGCCTTACAGACCTCAGCTGCCATGTGTCTTCACTTGAGGACAATTCAAAGCAAACAAGCCGAAGTTTATTCCCTGGGTCACACTTGATATTGGTCAGCCGTCCATAGACAACCACTTCCATTCTCCCGGTGTCATCTTCTATGCCATAGCAAATGAAGTTATTCCTCTCATTTTTCTGAAAAACAAGTTAAGTTTCATGCTTTAGGAAATATGTCAAAACTTGTCACACCTATGAGAAATAGAGTGTCATAATAAACCTGTCCTTGACAAAACAAGTATGGCTCTTAGGTTTAGAATCACAGACACAAGGGCCAGTGAGATGGCTCAGTGGGTAAGGGTAATGGTGTTGTTAGCAAGCCTGACTACCTGGGCTCCATTATCAGGACTCATGGTAGAAGGACTGTACTCACTTGTGAAGCTTCTCTTCTGACTTCACAATACTTTCATGGCCTTTGTGTTTCCTCTCAACCCTCACAGACAATATAAAGAAACAACTGAAAGAATAGAATTATAGGAACAAAGGAGTTTAAGGTGTTCTGGTGAACAAATCTTTTCTTGGAAGTCACTCTGGAGGTTTTGTGAGCCTAGCCTTTAATGACTGAGCCATCAGTGCGGCCCTTGGAAGCCAATGTTAAGTTTTACCTACCTGAGGACTTCATATGCTGGGAGTCTTTAGGACAATGAGTATCTTACTAAGTACTAGTGATAATATATCAGACTAGCTGAGGTTTCATAAGGTTCCCAAGTAAGAGGTCAAAAATGAAAAACTAAATATAAGCCAAAACCCATTTAGTTACCACTGCTGGTTCCTTATGTATACATAGGGGGCCTTTGAAGAAAATGCACTTAGGCCTCATTGTGTATCTGAGAAACATTATTATAAGTCCTTTTTATTTTCTTTATTTTAATTTTTATTGAAAATAACGTTATTTTCAAAGAACATGTTCTGATCATACTTTTTCCTCCCCGCCTCTTCCTGGATATTCCTCTCCTTTCTACCTTTCTGAGTCCACACCTTTCTCATCTGTCTTAAGAAAAGAAACAGGTGAATAAAAAGACAATCCAGCAAGAATAAAATAAAATGATCACACTATCAGACATAAAAAAGATATATCCAGGCTACAGAGCCTCCCTTTCTGGTGGGAGCCACGTACCCCAGATTCCTGGTCTTCTCCCCCACCAATGGGACCAGTGGACCAGGTAAACCAGACCCTGTATCCTGGCCTGCCTTCCAGTGCCTAAGGACTGCCTGGGGACTGCCACAGAGCCTTCCCTCCCGGGAGGATCCTATGCACCCCAGAATCCTGGTTTTATTTTCCACCAACGGACCAGGTAAACCAGGCCCTGTATCCTGGCCTGCCTTCCAGTGCTTGGGGACTTCCAGGGGACTGCTACAGAGTCTCCCCTCCCTTCAAGAGCCTACGCACCAGCACCCCAGATTCCTGGTCTTCTCTTCCACCAACGGGACTAGGGGACCAGTGCCTGCACCACCAGTGAGCCTTCCACACATAATTCCACCACCAACAACCATTTCAAATCAAAGAAGAATGAGCAATCAATGGTCACTAATATCCCTCAATATTAATGGTCTTAACTAGCTCATAAAAAGACACAGGCTAGCAGAATGGATTCGAAGACAGAACCCATCCTTTTGCTGCATATAGGAAACACACCTCAGCCTCAAAGACAGACTTTACCTCAGAGTTAAAGGTTGGACAAAGATTTTCCAATCAAATGGACCCAAGAAACAAGTAGGGGTAGCAATCCTAATATCTAACAAATTAGACTTTAAAATAAAATCAATCAAAAGAGATGAAGGAGGTCATTACATACTAATCACAGGAGAAATGCAAGATGAGGTTTCAATTCTGAACATCTTTGCCTCAAATACAAAGGTATCCATGTTCGTAAAAGAAACATTACTAAAACTCAAATCACATATAAAGCCTCACACACTTATAGTGGGAGATTTCAACACCCCACTCTCACCACTAGACAGGAATACCAGACAGAAACTTAACAAAGAAGCAAAGGGGCTAATGGAAGTTATGATCCAGTTGGGATTAACAGACATCTATAGAACATTCCATCCAAATAAAAAAGAATATAACTTCTTCTCAGCACCACACGGAACCTTCTCAAAAATCGACTACATACTTGGCAACATATCAAATCTCAACAGGTACAAAAAAATTGGAATAACTCCATGTATCTTATCAGGTCATCATGCGTTAAAATTAGAATTCAACAACAACACAAATTGCAGAAAACCTGCAAACTTACGGAAATTGAATAATGCAGAATTGCACCATTCATGGGTCAAAGAAGAAATAAAAAAAGAAATTAAGACTTTCTAGAATTTGATGACAATGAAGACACAACATACCCAAACCAACGGGACACTTTGAAAGCAGTTCTACGAGGGAAGTTCATAGCACTAAGTGACCACATGAGGAAACTAGAGAATTAACAGCACAGCTGAAAGCTCTAGAACACAAAGAACTACTCACACAGGAGGAGTAGACACCAGGAAATAATCAAACTGAGGGCTGAACTCAATAAAGTAGAAACTAGGAAATCAATACAAAGTATCAATGCAACAAAGAGTTGGTTATTTGAGAAAATCAAGATAGACAAACTTTTGTCCAAACTTACTGAACGGCAGAGTGTGAACATGCAAATTAACAAAATCAGAAACAAAAAGGGGGACATAACAACGAACTCTGAGGAAATTCAAAGAATCATCAGGTCATCCTTTGAAAACCTGTATTCCACAAAATAAGAAAATTTACTGACAAATTTGTGGATAGCTATCACTTGCCAAAATTAAATCAAGAACAGATAAGCAATTTAGATTGACCTATAACCCCTATGGAAATAGAGGCAGTCATCAAAAGTCTCCCAACCAATAAAAGCCCAGGTCCAAATGGCCTCTGTGCATAATTCTACCAGGAATTTAAATAACTGCTTATACTAATTCTTCTCAAATATTCCATGCAATAGTAGCAGAAGGGTCTTTGCCAAACTCTTTCTACCAGGCTTCAATAACTTTGATACCCAAGCCACACAAAAACACAACTAAGAAAGAGAACTTCAGACCAATCTCCCTCATGAACATTGATTCAAAAATATGCAATAAAATACTGGCAAATAGGATCCAAGAACACATCAAAACAATCATTCACCACGATCAAGTAGTTTTCATCCCAGGGATGCAAGGATGGTTCAACATATGAAAATCCATCAATGTAATCCACCATATAAACAAGCTGAGAAACAAAAATCACATGATCATCTCACTAGATGCACAAAAAGTCTTTGACAAAATTCAACACCCCTTCATGATAAAGGTCTTGAAGAGATCCAGGATAACAGGAACATACCAAAACATAACAAAAGCTATATCCTGCAAACCAACAGCCAACATCAAACTTAATGGACAGAAACTCAACACGATTCTGCTAAAATCAGGTACAAGATAAGGCTGTCTACTCTCTCCATACCATTTCAATACTGTACTTGAAGTTCTAGCTAGAGCAACAAAAGTAGATCAAGGGGATACAAATTGGAAAGGAAGAAGTCAAACTTTCACTATTTGCAGATGATATGATAATTTAAATAAGTGACTAAAACTCTACCAGGTAACTCCTACAGCTGATAAATACTTTCAGAAATGTGGCAGGTTACAAGATCAACTCAAAAAAATCAGTATCCGTACTATATACAGACAATAAAAGGGCTGAGAAAGAAATCAGAGAAACATCACACTTTACAGTTACCACAAACAACATAAAATACCTTGGGTAACACTAACTAAAGAAGTGAAAGACCTGTATCACAAGAACTTTGAATCTTTAAAGAAAGCAATTAAAGAAGACAACAGAAAATGGAAAGATCTGCCATGCTCTTGGATAGGTTGGATCAATGTAGTAAAAATGGCAATCCTGCCAAAAGCAATCTACAGATTCAATGCGATCCCCATTAAAATACCAACACAATTCTTCACAGAACATGAAAGAACAATAATCAATTTTGTATGGAAAAACAAAAGACCCAGGATAACTAAAACAACCTTATTCAACAAAGAAACATCTGGAGGCAACAGCATCCCTGACTTCAAGCTCTATTATAGAGCTGTAGTCCTGAAAACAGCTTGGTATTAGCACAAAAATAGATAGGTAGACCAATGGAATCAAAATGAACACCCTGATATTAACACATACATGTATGAACATCTGGTCTTTGATAAAGAAGCTAAAAATATACAATGGAATAAAGAAAGCATCTTCAACAAATGGTACTGGCATACTTGGATGCTGGCATGTAGAAGAATGTGGATAGATTCATGCCTGTCGCCATGCACAAAACTTAAGTCCAAATGGATCAAAGTCCTCAACATAAATCCAGCCACACTGAAACACTTAGAAGAGAAAGTGGATGGTACCCTGGAACAAATTGGTACAGAAGACAGCTTCCTGAACATTACACTAGTAGCACAGACAGTGAGGTCAACATTTAATACATGGGACCTCCAAATCTGAGAAGCTTCTGTAAGGCAACGGACATAGTCAAAAAGACAAAAAGGCAGCCCCCCAGAAGGGGAAAATATATACACTAACCCCACCTCTGACAGAGGGCTGATCTCCAAAATTTACAAAAAACTCAATAAGCAAGTCTCCAAAACACCAAAGGATCCAATTAAAAAGTGGGCTACAGAACTACATAGAGAATTCTCAATAAAGGAGTCTAAAATGTCTGAGAGGCACTTGAGAAAGTGCTCAACATCTCTAGCCATCCAAGAAATGTAAATCAAAACAACTCTGAGATACCATCTTACTCCTGTCAAAATGGCTAAAATCAAAAACACCAAGGACAGTTTATGCTGGAGAGGTGGTAGAGAATGGGGCACACTCCTCCACTGCTGGTGGGAGTGCCATCTTGTACAGCCACTTTGGAAATCAGTATGGAGATTCCTCAGGAAAATGGGAATAAGGCTACCACAAGACCCAGCAACTCCACTCTTAGGCATATATCCAAAAGATGCATATTCATACAACAAGGACATCTGTTCCACTATGTTCATAGCAGCATTATTTGTAATAGCCAGAACTTGGAAGCAACCTAGATGCCCCTCACCTGAAAAGTGGATAGAGAAAATGTGGTACATTTACACAATGGAGTACTATTCAGCAGAGAAAAACAATGGAATCCTGCAAATTTCAGGCAAATGGATGGCACTAGAAGAAATCATCCTGAGTGAGGTAACCCAGACACAAAAAGACAAACATGGTATGTATTCTCTCATATATGGATTTTAGACATAGATCTGGGGAGTGCCATTCTATAATCCCACTGCCAGAGAGTCTGGGAAACAGCACCTTCATTAAATGGCTGATGGAAGCAGAGGCAGACTCCTACAACTAAACACTGAGCTGAACTCAAGGAACCCAGTGACAGAGAGGGAGGACTGATGAGCCAAGGGGTTAAGACTGGGCTTGTTTAACTCCAAGAAACAGCTGACCTGACAAGTCTTAGCTTTTGAATCCTAGACTGACGACTGGGAATCCAGCATGGGACTGATCAAGACCCCCTGAATGTGGTTGTCAGCGAGGAGACCTAGGCAATCTATTGGGCCTTGGGTAGTAGATCAGCATTTATCCCTGGCATACAAATGGGCTTTGGGTGCCCATCCAGCAATGTGAGATGCACTCCCACTCTGGACTCTTGGGAGTGTCTAGGCCCCGCCCTGGATGAAATGACAGACTATGGTCACTCCCATGGAGTGCCTCACTCTCCTTGGGGAAATGAAGGGGCATTGGGGGGGTTGGTGGGAGGACAAAGGATGAGGGAGGTAAAGGGAGAGGGACCTGGGATTGACGTGTGAAGCTACCTTGTTTCTAATTTAAATTTAAATTAAAAAATAATAAAAACATGCAGCTTTGTCTGAAAATTATAAAAAAAGATATATTATGAGAAACAAATAGATAAGCACAGCCTGCCGGTCATCCAGAAAGACAGACAGACAGACACACACACACACACAAACACTTTTTAAATAGATTACTTTTGCTCAGTGCACACATGGATTCACTCTATGCCTTCCTAATCCCTCAAAGGTTAAATCTACAGCATTTTGTTCTGGTATTGTAGTTTGTGTCCCACTTAGCTTACTTATTAATCATGTAAGGAGATGTTCCAGCACAGACAAAAACAGCATACATTAAAGTAAAAAGCCATGACTGATTCTTACACAATAAATTATGAAATCATGCATTGAACAAGAGCACAGATGAAGTGATGCACTGGCATGTAAAGAAACACCAGAATGTCACAGCCTCACTGTGCCTTGTTATAAATTGTGAAATTAAACTAGTGTGTTAAATTCCTCTTTCTCTAATTTTTAAAAACATTAGTAACTCCTTCAGAATATCTTGATAAAACATAAAGAATATGATAATGAGAACAGCTTAAAGATACAATTCTGGCTTGTTGGACATGGCTTTATTTTAGGGCACAATAATCACTTGGGTTTTTTTTTTTAGTCTCATCATCTCCAACTGTACCTAGGTTATGGATGATTCTTCATTTACAACTGAGTTGCCAAGAATATGAGTAAGGTACCTCCTAAAGAAACAAACTCTAAAAAGAAAGTGTGGTATAAACTGAACAGTGTCTGGGAATAGGATGGCTATAGATGGGTTGGCACAACCAGGAAATATGACAAAGGGTATTGAAGGATTACCTTTTAAAGAATTTTCATGTCACCTTGAGAAGAATGGTAAGAGAATATCCCTGTCTCCAAAGTAAGGAAGTCTTAGAGAACTCTTACTGACATGAAAGGCAGTTACTTCCTGTGTTGAGTAAGTTGAGTAAATTCCAATGACAAGTTAAAACTTAAAATCTCAGATTGCAAAATAAATTTTACAATTAATGCAGTGGCTCACCTTAAATACCATAAACTCTCCATTCACATATGTCCCTTTCGTTTGTGAGAAAAGATCCTTGATTTTAGGAGTTGCATTGGCTCTTTGCTTCAGTGTATTTGGGATAACCATTGCTTGGTTAACATTCACATCAGACACAGAGTAAGTGCTGTATATCTCCAGAAATCCATTGAAGCCAAAATAATCAGTTATTGCAATGATCCTTTTTGGAATGAATTTGTTCTTTAGGGCTGCATCAAAAACCTTCACTCTGAAGAATTCAGTCTCAGTAGCCACTGTAGCATGGAACATCATTTTGTTGTTAATCATATCATAAGTAAATGGTTCTGTTACTTTCAACACCATAACTTCTTTGATTCCACGCTGATGCCCATGTTCCTTAGAAGGCTCCTTTGGTAGGTTTTCACTCTCTGATTTCTGTATACAACACAGACAGGATAAACATGCATAATTCAGGCAGATCACAATGCACAAATTAACTGAGTAGAGTGGAGAACATCTAAACAATTCTTGCCATATTATAACATAGGTAAAGGAAGAAATGGGTATGTACCTTAATCACTACCTAGTGATAATAGTTATTACTGAGCATGCCTGGTAGATAAAGGGATTATACTTATAGTTTGGAGAATGTACACAAAGCCTCCAATGCTCTAATCATGTCTTCCATCTCCAAACATTTTGAAGAGTTAAATTACAAAACCTTGACTAAAAGTCAGATCTTTCTAGTAAAAGGAATAGGTAGGCTGTCTCAGGAAGATCCCCTCAAATATTGTTAATTAGAAAGAGTTCAGGCTAGCAGCTCTTCTGTTTGAATAATAGCAGGCATGGAGGAGAATCCTGGCACCAGGAAAAGGTCATTAAGTCATTTTACTTTGATCACCGGCATCTTCAGTATCTGGCTCCATTTCTGACCATTAGGAGAGCACTTGGAAAGGAAGCAACACTGTAGAACTTAAAGAGAAAGCATGGTGGCAGTCATGGCCACCTGGGTACCAGCTCAGGGAGGCAGCAATAACTGAAACATACAGTCTTCACCCTGTGAGTGGCAGGGTTTAACTGTGATACTTGATGGATGTGTTCTAACATCAGGAAGTACATTTCCAATATAACTCGCTAGGCAGATTAGATGAGGACATTGACTGGGAGATTAAATGAGAAGTTTTTTCAAGGTCATAATTGCTGTAGTTATATTAAGAAAGGATCAACATGGGGACAAGGAGATGATCCCTATGATAAGGAATGGCTGTGAGAGTTTTGGTCTATCCCTGAGGAGTCTGAAGGTGATTCTCAGCAAAAGTGACCATTACAATTATACAGTATTTGTTCAGTGAATGGGGAAACCCCAGCTGAGAAGAGCACAGAAAGTTGAAAATAACCTCTGAAGTTGAGTCACCAGGAAATGGAAAAGGACTGAGAAGGAACTAGGCAATGGAG
Source organism: Mesocricetus auratus (assembly GCF_017639785.1). NCBI lineage: Eukaryota > Metazoa > Chordata > Mammalia > Rodentia > Cricetidae > Mesocricetus > Mesocricetus auratus. Next base: position 18,994,846 of record NW_024429266.1, on the reverse strand, counting down.
ATTGATACATTCCTGTGTTAATCCTTGTCTATCTACTCTATACCTTTTTCTTCTCAACCCTAAGCAGAGAATTGGTTGTCATCATTAGAAATCGTTCCACAAATACTTACCTTTTCAATACCATGGAGGTCATGATATATGATTTGATATATTAACAAATCATTTCATAACCTGAGGAAAATCTTTGTAGTAGAGGACCAGTGAGACTTTTTCCACATTTGTTGTGAGCCCAGTGATATGCTTTGAGAACTGGCAAGGACTGGGAATAGGAAAGTGGTACCTTCTTTGAGGAAGGAATGGATGGTGTTGGTGGAGGCTTTTGAGGAGTCTGGAGACAACCTTCATCTTTTCCTGCGTTGCTTCGTGAAGGTCCTGGAAGCTGTGTTGGCTCCTGGGTGAGCTTCCTTTTCTTGCCACCTTCAGTTTTTGTGGGTGTTTTTCTCTTTCTCTGAAAGAACAATGTTTGTCTTTATTGATTTTTGGGAATTGAACCCCAGTTTGTACATGGTGAGTTGTGCTTTTCTATGCAGTTTTAGCCCCAGCTCTTAGTAATGTCTTAAGTATTAAGTAAAGTATAATATTTTCAAGGCCATAAGAATATTTGTTTCATTGCTGGACTCTAATTCTATTTGTGACATTGTGTAAACCCCATTGTTAACAAATGGATTGTATAGTGTGGTGGTTTGAATAAGAATGGCCCCCATAGACTCACAGATTTGAATGCTTGTTCGCCAGGTACTGGCACTATTAGGTGATGTAGCGTTGTCAGAGTAGGTGTGCTTTGTTCGCAGAATTGTGTGACTGAGAGGTTTTCCTTGAGGTTTCAGATGCTCAAGCCAGGCCCTCTCTCATTCTCCCTTATTGCTGCCTGTGGAGATGTTTAATTCTCTGCTACTTCTGCAGCACAATGCCTGTCTGTATGCTCTATGCTTCTTTCAACTATAATAATGGACTGACCCTCTGAATGTAAGTAAGTCCCAATATATGTATGTGGGTGTCTTATAAGAATCGTTGTAGTCATGATATTTCTTCAAAGTAATGGAAACCCTAACCTAAGACATAATAATTGGCTCAAAGAGGAGTATAAAATTACATTTATCTCACCCTCTTTATCCTGTGATGGAAGAAGAGTATTAGTTATAGAATTACAAAGGCCATACTTATGATCAATCTTTTAAAGGCCACATGCAAAAGAAACTGCTGTTTCAATAAATGGTCTTGAAAAAGCCACATAGTGATTGTATGTTTGCATCATGGGAGGTTACACTGCACATGTTAGAGCACATGGGAAATCTTACGCAAAGTGAGTTACAGGTCACTATGAATCTGCTGACTTAGAACCCTGTTCTCACTAGGACCTTGGACTAGTTAGCTAGAGTATGAAACCTTTCCAAGGAATTGAGAAGGTAAAGAACTCGAGTAGAAATGTTTTTGTGGAAGATTGGCCACCTTACCTTTGAAGAGGGTTTATTCTTGTTGAATTCATCATCAGTGGAAAGAGATTGGGAACTACTGGGTTCATCTTGCTTTTCTTTTTTCACTGCAGTTTTATTTTTTCCTTTCTTTTGCTTTTTAACTATAAGGAAAGAAAACACAATAAATCCAGAGAAATGGTTAAGATAGCTGAAGCTCATTCAGAATTAATTATTCTCTTTCTGTTTTAAAAAATGAAATTGATAAGTTATTCCATTTTCATTAATAACTTTATAGAAAGACAATAATTTCATGTTGATTATAACAAAACCTCACTCCTTCAATTTTATCAATACATCTCAGGAGCCAGATTTTGGGGTGAAAACCTACAAGCTCACAGAGCCATAGTAAGCACCCAGTTGACCTTCCTATTGCAGTGGTGTCCCATAAACCCCCTTTTTCTATACTGTCTCAAACCCAAACCCCTCAAACCCAATGTCCCTCACTCCTACTTCTTGTGCTTCTCTGTCACCACTCTCCTGACTTCCTCTTACTCTCTATGTTTTTTTCCTAATCATCCTGTGTTCATTTTATGTCAACTGGTTGCTTGCTCTGCCTCTTGACCTAGGGTTGACTTTATTTTATCCTGTTTACAACATTCAAGCAGAAATCTGTTGGCTTAAGTGTGTGTGCTAGGGCTGCACCACACCAAACCCAGAAAGAATTTTTTTCAGATAAATAGCACAATCTCAGGGTACACAGTGTGATGAATTTTAAGAACTATTTCATCTTTACTCATGTCTGTGTTTCCCTTCATCTGCTGCAGAGGCTCTACCTGGCCAGAATTCCTCCAGTGGTTCCAATTCAGATACAGACACTGCCTCAGGGAATCCTTTGCAAATCCCAGCTGTAGTGAACCCAGATTCTCCATCTTGGAAACTTCTGTTTTTATCATTACAACCCTGTTCCAACCCTCTTATCCCACAGACAGACTTTGAAAACATGAAACTCTTATGATGATACCAATAGGATACCTTTTAAAGAGGATAGTTCCAAGTCATAGTAAAAGATAAAGAATTATGAATTGATGTTTGATGTAACAAAATAATAACATTGAATTTTGATTTCTATATTGGGGATATATCTTTCTATGTAAGTTAGTGTATTCTCAATTGGCAGGTCTCCTTGACTGAGCCTTCGTATGCTAAATTCTCAGGTCAGAGTTGTGTCCAGTATATCCAATACTTTTTAAACCTTGTGACTTTATAAATAAAACTGTCTTCACATCTCTAAAAAGCAGGCTTCTACATATGTTTTAGATCACATATCTTAGCAGAAAATATTAATGAATGTATAAGTCTTAATCCATCATTAAATTTAACTCCATTCAAATGCTTTAAATTATTTTTTTAATTTTTTACTTTATCATGTTCTATTTTTTCCATCATGTTGGGAATTCTAATCTCCCTCAATAACTGTTTTTTGTTTTATTTATCTCCAATGTAAAAGACGTCTATCCAGAAATATATAAATTTTCTCTGTAAGAAAGGGTTTCTCAAAATTGTCAATTTGTTGACATCTCAAATTCTTCAAGCCATATAATTTCTAAGGCACACAGTGGTAAAGAGACCCATCAGCTCTGATCACTGCAGGAAGCTAAAAAGTTTAGGGAGGGTTGAGAAGGGATGAGTAGGACGCTCCTCTGTTACCTTTTGCTTTCTGTGTTTTCAGTGTTTTCACAAAGCCTTTAAGTTCTTTAATGCTTTGACACACATCAATCAGTGTGTCCAGTCCAGCATCTTGTGGAAATTTGTCCTCCATCAGGTCAGCTATTTGAATTCTGTCATAATTCTCTTGCATCTTTTTCGTTAGATTTAGTTTTTTTCTTAGTAAGGACTTGATTGTCCTAAAATGGTTGTCATCCATGCTCTGTATTCCTTGTAAAAGAACACTTTTCTTGTATTCACTCATTTTCTCTAAAATTATGGACAATCCTAAAAGATGAAAAATGGACATAGGATTATACTCACATACAGACAAATTTAAAGCAGGGCTATTTCTGTGTTAGTGAATGGCAACAATTGATAAGGTGAGAGAAAAAAAGTTCAATACAAGCTGTTCCACCTTTCAAAATGGATGTAGAACTTCCATCTTAATAAACGAGTTTAGGAAATTCTTTCCCATTAGTCACCTTAGGTGACTTAGGCTAGTGACAGTTTTGGAGAAATCAAGTTGGTACTTACGTGGAAGCCTCATCCATACTGGCCAGATTTTCCAATTTTGGAAGGCACTATGCACAATATTGGAGGAACAAAATAATCATTAACTTTACTGTGTTGTGTATCTTTGGGTTGCAGTGACAACCAGTATGGCAAGACTTGTTAACTGGTGCAATAGTGTCATGAAGATTTTGGGATTAACCATCTGATTTGTTATTTGATCTAAGGCCTGTATGAGCTGAAACCCATAGCTGGCATCATTACTGAGACTGCAATCCTATGACTAGACTACTCATAGACCCAATTTGAGAACCTACAAATTTCACACAGCTAAATAGGAATATAATTAAACTTACAAATATGCCCATAGATTTTTCAACCCTCATCAGTGAAATTTGTAAGGAACTAATGACAAATATTAGAAAATTAGAAATTTCAAAAAAAAAAAAACAGGCTTTCTGGAAATTCCCTAAATCCTCCAATGAACTATTTTGTGGCTCATTCACATTTTATATACTCCCTTGATGATTTTCAGAGGGAGGAAAGAGCCCAGTGTTTCAGTTTGGGAATCATGCCTGTATTACCTCAGTTTAATTTGATATTAATTTCTAGGGCTGTCAACTACTTCCTTATTTATTGAGGATAACTGAACATCATCCATGCTCAAAGAAACCCAAGGATGAATGGGATATCCACACAATTGCTCATGACAGGGAGATAATGAGTATTAAGAAAAATGCATACTCTGTAAGCCATAAGCCATTTAAAAGTAGATCATTTACATATTCAAGGAGGAGGTGAAAACTGATTCTTAACAGTAAAACTCCCTTCTTCACAGCAGTATTCCAGTTTTTTATGCAATACTGATCTCCAGATCCCAAAGAAAATAAAAATATAAAGTTTTTATTTAGGTTGGTACTTGTGAAAACACAACTATTTCAAGTTCAACACGATATGTAATGACAAAGATTATGTGTAGTTTTTATGGGTTCCATTTATGTGAGACATTTCATTTTGTTATTGAAGGGTCATTGCTTTTGAATTTGGACTAATCATCCCAACCTCAATAGAATTTCCAGTATGACACAATATAGCATACATGCAGCAATGCCAATTCCTGTCCACCAAATTCTGAATTTCAATGTCAAATGTGTGTCCAGCCTCACTTCTAAAAAGATAAACACCTTAAATGTTCAGTGTCTTTGAAACACCTGAAGTCTCTTCCAAATTTCAAAATCTTGCTAAAATACCTAATGCATCTTGAAAATATCCAAAGTTTTTCTTAAATACCCAATGTTTCTGTAAAGCATAGAAGCCTCTCTAAAATGCAGTCTTTTCATGGATCAGGGGAGTTCCAACCTACAATCCCACTGCCAGAGGGTCTGGGATAACTTCTCAGCCTAGATACAGGGAGGGAGGGGCTAGGTCTTGCCCAAAATGATGTGACAGACTTTGATGATTTCCTATGGGAGGTATCACCCTTCCTGAGGATTGGATGGGCTATGGGATGGGGAGATGGTGGGAAGAATGGGAGGATGGGTGGAAGATGGAACTGGGAACTGGCATGTAAAATAATATTGTTTTTAATTTAAATAAAAATTAATTTATAAAAGGATAAGCCCTACACAATTTCCTACAGGCAATTTTGAAGGAAGCATTTTCTCAACTCAGACATCTCTTTCTAGATAATTTTATCTGTGTCAAGTTGACAAAAACCATCCAGAGCATAACCCAGAAAGAAATAATACTTTAACTGCTGGATTTATATCTCAATAATTGTGTATTGTATTTCTTAGTATTTTATGTCTCCTGATAGGATCATAATAAGTAACAACACAAAATATGTTTTATTCCAAATGTGCAGATGCACACAAATCCTCTTCATGTGTAATTTGAAAGAGCAAACTCATGTGTGAACTTGAGAAGATGCACAATAGTTTGATAGATACAGCAGAATATTTCTCAAATACTAAATAAATAAGATATAAACATTTGAAAAAAATTAGAATGTTTTAGAAACATAAGTGATATACCAAGAGAGATAACCTTACACATGTACATGTCTGATATCAACTTCTAAAATACTCTGTTCAAGTACACATTCAGAGCTCTAGCGGATAAATGAGAACCCTTTAAACATTCTAAAAATAGGCAATAGAGATATATTTACAAGTAACTCTCCATCAGCCCCTGAAAATGAAAAACACAACTCCAAACACTCCAAAACAGAAGAAAACAATAACTTCCGAGACAACAGAAACTAAATCACTATGGTTGAGATCCTGCTGATAAAAAAGATATTGATAAATACATCTGAGTATGATTAAAAACAGATGTACTTGAATAACAGTGGAAATCTGTGAAACTTTGAACTATGTATGTCATTGTTTCTCATGTTGATCAATATCAGAATACTAGAGTGCAGCTCTGCATCCTCATAAATTTTCCTTAAATATTATTTCACAGGAATTCTTTAACGTCACTATCCTAACTGTGACCCAGTCAATCACCAAAGCCAAAAAGTTCCTTCTTTCTCTCCAGCCAAGATAACTAAAGTCTTCTTCTTATTTTCCATTTCTTCATACTTACACTTATGAAGTTATTTTATTATCAATCATGATCAAAATGCATTTCTCGTGGCTCATGGCCCAGTAAGACTGTAGTACCGATGTCTTCCATCTTCCCTGGTGAAGCACTAGAACCTAGTTACTGTGGGTTCACTGCCCGGAAAGCAGCTGCCACAAGCACTCTTCCCTATGATCTTCTGAAGGAAGCAGTTCTATTTTCCCTGTTCCCTAGTGGATTCCACAGAGTTCTCAACTTTACATAGCAGGGGGCAGGACTTACCTTCTTAGCAATTTCTTCAGCGGTATCCAGATCCTAGTTTCTCTACAATGCAAGAAGCAGGGTGAGTTTTATTTAAGTAAGAAGACAAAACTCTCAGTTTGGACAGGGGTGTTGCAATCCCTCAACTTCCAAGAACAAGAAGGATTTTTAACGATGAGAAGAATGACAGTGGTCAGAGTCATTTCACTTCATTTCAAGTTGCGCAACCTTGAATGTCTTGCACTCTGCTATTCCTGGGAGACAAGGGTTGCAAAAGAGAAGGCTCCACCCTTTGTTCTTAGCTTTCGATTTCCCCAGCTAGCAAGATTCAATTTTCTCCTAACTGCATACACTTTACTTGGTTTAGCATGAAAAACAAGGCTCTGTTGTGCTCAGTTGTTTTTCTTACATGTCTTCATAGATTAATTTTGCTAAAGGTTTGCCAATCTTGTTGATTTTTCTCAAAGGAGTAACTGTTTAATTCATTCTCTATAAGGTTTTTATTGATTCTATTTCCTTGAGTTCAGCCCTGAGTTTGATAACTTCTTTCTGTCTACTCCCTTTGAGTACCTTTTATTCTTGTTGGTTTTTCTAGAGCCTTCAAATTATTAATCTAATACCTTTACCGTTTTTTTTTTTACGTAGATACTTAGTGCTATGAACTTGGCCCTTAGAACTGCATTCATTGTTTCTCATAGATTGGTTATGCTGCATTATTATTTTAATTCTATTCTAAAAGGTGTTTAATTTCCTTCTTATTTTCTGTTTGATCCAGTTTACATTCAGTAGAGAGTTGTTTAGCTTTCATGAGTTTGTATACTTCTGTAATGGCATCTTGTTCTGCCACTGGACTTGGGGTGGTGGTCACATCCATATAAGGAAGAGGAGGGGCTTGTGTATCTGCTCTATCCAGAGGCAGTTCTTTATCCCTCAAAGACAAATACCCCTTATCTCTTATCCTTGTCCCGTTCAGCTTCTCAAAGCCTCCCATCTCCTTTACCACTGCCTCCTAGCCCGTTCTAACACAGACCTCCCATTTTCCACTCTTAAAATGACATGTGTAATGTCATTTGCTGCTGTTTTTCTGCCTGAGTCAGAAAGCAGCCACTTTAACTTTTCTTCCTACCTTAATAAATGATCTTTCTATGAAAACAGTCATTTGGGTGTGGTGTCTTCCTAATGCAGGATCTGGAAGGGATCCCCACCTGTTTGGGAATCCCCTTCTGGGTTGGTGGCTTACTTATGAAGGATATACATGTCTTGATTGTTTATATTTTTGTTTTTGCACCGGGAACTAAACATCTCTAGTGGATCTCTGTCACTTCTTTGCTGTGTGGATGTTCAACTTTTTTCCTTGTTATTCCAATCTGACAGATTAGGCCAGGAAAATAATGCTTAGAATTTAACCTTGGGATCACTCCAGGGGTTAACGTTAAGGCTCCAACTAGCCCCAGATCTCAAGTTCTAATTGGAGTTCTGGATTCAAATTCCAAATAATTCTCAAATTGGTGCAGAGACTGGTGTTGATATTAGGTAAGCACCTAAGTTCTGGAATTAATAGCAACCTCTCTAGGTGGAGTTTTTCTGTCCTGGCAGCTTCTCCCAAATAACAACTCTGAGACTTAAAATTAATTATAATTATTCATCTTAGGATTATTACTAACTAGGTTCTACAGCTTAAAGGAATCCATTTTTTATTAATTTATGTGCTACCCCACAATCTTTTTTACCTCATTTACAAGCTTTCCATGTTGCTTCTTTTGCATTTGGATCATGACTTTTGACTCCATCCTTATTCTTCCCAGGGTCCTTAGTTTAGTTCTCCTGCCTAAACTTATCCTGTCTAGTTATTGACCAATAGCTTCTTTATTAAACCAATCACAGTGGCATATAGTCACACAGTGTAAAGGAATATTTCACATTTCCCTCTTTTTCTCTAATTAAAAAGAAAGGTTTTAGCTTTAACAGAGTAAATTTACTGACAACAAAAAGAAGTTTTTCTGACCAAGGCTGTGAGTAGCATTAAACTGTAGGTATAAACTTGATTAATTTAAGGTAAAACTGACAATAAGTTCTGCAGTTTGTAGTGAGTCTTTCTTAGTCCTGCCAGTCAACTCCCAAATCCCTACACAGAGACTTTTCATTAGTTGTGAAACCTTTGCCAATAGCATAGGATTCTTTTTTAGTTAGATCTTATTAATTAAATTAATCCATTTCTATTGATTAATCACTGCCATGTGACTCAGGGATTGTTATCTCATCTACATGTCATGCCTTTTCCACATTGGCGTTTGATTATGCCTTTCCTCTTCCCAGAATCCTCTGTGCCCTAAAATTCTGCCTGTTTCAGCTATTTCCTATATGAATCTGAGTGACATATTTTTACACTATGTGATTAAATATCTAACAACAGAGATTTCTCCCTATTGCCTACTGTCTCCAGGTGAGAGGTTTTGATGAGGTGTATAATGCTAAGTATGAATTTTCTCTTGTGTAGCAGGCCTCAAATCAAACCAGAAAGCAGTTGGTTACCACTCTAACAGTGGGGCCATCACTGTCTCAGGTATTCTACATTTTCGTTTGTCCAAAACTCAAAAAGAAACTGACAACAACATTTCTGGTCTTCTCCATACTGTAAGGGACACAACTTCCGGCAGAGGAGGAGTTGAGTCCTTATGTAAACATCAGGGAGACTGCAGTTTCCTCCAAGATCTCAATCTTGCACTTTTCTTGGAGGAAAGCTTGTTAAGATACAGGGTGTTAACAAAAGCATGCAGAGTAGCAGGATATTTAAGAATAGGTAGGGAACTCCCATCCTGCAAGGAAGATCATTGAGGTCAAGAAGTAAACAACTTAGAGACTTCAGGAAGTTCCTGAAACCAGATATAATAGGGTCCTCCATCCCCAAGAATGTTCAGGCTTGAAGGAGTGTTGTTATGCACTCTCAGATGAGCCAATATGCCTGGACAAAGTAGAGACCAGCCAAGCTACCTGGAAGAGGCTCAGATGAACTAACTAGGTGAAAGGACACTCTCCTAAGCATGGTATTGTCTACAGAGTGTCAAGGGTGCTCTAGGTTTTTAGCTGCTGTGAGCACAATGAAAACAAATCCAGTTGGTTCACTAAATTGGGTTTTACTTGTACCAGAACTTTGACTTTGGGCGAGTAGTCAGATATTTAAACTACTCCAGAAATATTGTCATACAACATAGAGGATAGTTCTAGCGTACTTTATATAGTTATTAACAAAGGTACTCTCATCCTTGTTGGACAGCATTTGTGAATGATATAAATTGAAAAGTTATGTCTATATAAAATGTAATTCTCTGTATCGGACTGTAGAGTGCAGTCTTCCTGCCAGCCTGGTTTGAGAGCCACATCAGTCCCAAATGAACACACAGGAGGCCATATTAACTATGAAACTATTGGCCATTTGCTTGGTTTCTTACTGCCTATTTCTGACTTAAGTATTTACCCCATAATTGTTAATCTAAGTATTTCTCTTACCGGAGAAAGGGTCTGAACCTTTTACTCCTCTGGAGGCTACATCGTGACTGCCTGTGTCTCTCTTTCCCAGAATCCTCCTCAACTCCTAGTCCCACCTGTCTTCCTTCCCTATTGGCCAACAGTGCTTTATTCAACAACCAATAAGAGACAGATTTACAGAAATGACATCTCCCATCATCAGACTATTACAGAAAGCACATAATTTCCTTCTGTCAAAGTCTGTTTTGTGTTATGTCAGGGCACTATAGTTAAAGTGTTATATAAAGAAAATAAATGTAATACTCAGTTGGGAATCCAAGAACTAGTCTTGAACATTTGGTGCAGTTTCTTCCTGTATTTTTGTTACAGGATATGGTGGAGGTCAGAGTCTAAAATCTTGCATTTCCATTCAAAGATTTGGGGTAAAGTCTCATACATTTTAAAGAAGGAATTTTAAAGAAAACTATATTAATGGAAAACTGACAGTACAGATCAGATAGGAATATATGTGAAGAGCAACAATAAGCCACTCGAGGAAGGTTGCTCAAGGGCCCCAGTTTTCCTTTGGAGCCCCTTTCATGGAGTTCAAGAGAAGGAAGAATTGTGGTGCTGAAGGGGTGTAACACAAGTGAATCTTCATTTCAACTGATAGACTTAAATTAGGTAGGCATTTCCTTTCTGTAATTATCCCTTTCCACACAGTATTTTTTACTATATACACACAATTATACATAGAAAGAAATAACAAATAGGATATTCATCATAAAATTTCCCTTTGAGGACAGAGTTTGTCTTGTACAGGTAGCCAAACAAGCCTAGGCTGAATCAGACCATCTTTCCTCGTACCAATAGTGTTCTGTGATATATTTGAATATAACTAAGTGTTTAATGAAGGTATCTCTAAAGGCAGTAACCATTTTCATTGTTTTCACAATATATTTTTACAACTTGATGTATGTGTATGGCCATTAGTTTTCAGTTATATTGTTAAAAGAATGTTGTATGCATACAGGAGATGCAGATAATGGTCTCTGGTTGGAAAGTGCTTTTGTGGTTATTGGACAAGTGGCTAAGCTGTTCCCCATGCTAGCCTTACTTCATCCTCATGTGCTGGAAGAGAAAAGCTAAAACACAACAAATAATAAAAAAAAACATTCAGAATTCCCTTCCATAAATGCTTTTCTAGTGACATTGATCTATTGATGGGAAGTGATCAATATGTAAACACACTCTTAATTAAGCCCATATTTCCAGGATAACTAGAATGGGAAAGAAGACGTGGATTTCCAGATGGGAGATGCACTCATCATTAGCTCTTTCCTCCTCCTGCATTTATTCTATTCCCACCTTTCCTTTGCCATTACTCCATGTCAGATCGTTGCCCCATGTGACTGTTAACATTGATTGTGAACCACATAGGATCTACAGTCACTCATGGGAATCCGTTGAACTTGTGCATGAGGGGCTTTCTAGATGGGATTAGAATTTGGAAACACTGCTTTTACGTGTGGGCAGTATTGTTGAATAGGTCAGGTCTTGAACTGAATAAAAAGACTGAGTCAGAGAGATAAAGAGAGACACACAGAGTGCTAAGCTCTGGAACTCACCTCTTTCTGCATCCTGCTGTAATCACAACGTGACTCTCCATCTCACTCTCCTCTACCACTAAACTGTGAGCAAAAATAAACTTGATGCTCCTTCAGTTTCTTTGGTCAGTTGTCAGAGAGAGTTAACAATACTCCTGAAAGGACTCTCTAGGAATACTGACTCATTTCTTAATTCCTTTCTCATAGGGCTTGCTCATTTGCTCTCAAGGTTTCTGGTGACATGTTTCATACTAGAATTGGAGTTGAGATTCCTTATGTTGCAAATTTTATTCCCCACTCTTTTTTTTTTTTTTGGTTTTTTGAGACGGGGTTTCTCTGTATTATTTTGGAGGCTCTCCTGGAACTCTCTCTGTAGACCAGGATGGTCTCGAACTCACAGAGATCTGCCTGTCTCTGCCTCCCAAGTGCTGGGATTAAAGGTGTGCGCCACCAACGCCCAGCTGTTATTCCCCACTCTGGGGGAATTCTTTGCTCAAATAATTAAACACTGTAACACACTTGCATTACTTAGCAAAATGGGTCAGAAGTCTTGTTCTGTCCTCAGCATAATAGTTTTGGAAACTAAACTCAAGCAGAATTCAAACTTCTCCTGTGTCTTATTAATGCCTTGTCTTTTCTGAGCAGGACACAGTCTATTTGCTCTTGAACATGATTTGTCCTTAGACATCACACTTAAAACATGTATTCCACAGATGTATATGGAGGCCACTAACTTTTAATTTTACAACAATTCTCAAATGGTTGAAAGATATTCCCAAGGAATCAACACTTTACAGAAAATGTGTTTTATTTTTTGTTTAATATATAAAACATAGGCTACAAATTATAAAAGTTATAGATACAAAACATGAAATTTATATTAATACATAAATGTATAAAGAATAATAAAAAGCACCATTTTCTAGAATTAAGTGCCGATTCGGGATGTGGTGGCATAGATCTTTTATCCAAGCACGAGGCAGGCAGAGCAGTTTGATCTCTGATTTTGATGCCACTCTGGTCTACAAAGTGTTCCAGGACAACAAGGACTAAACAGAGAAAGCCTGTCTAAAACACTGAAAAAAATTAACTTGCTTTCATAGGTAGAGTATTTCAACAGGTCATATATACATTTATTTCTTGACTTGGATCATATTTACATAAACAGTATCCTTGGCATTCAGATTTTCAGGAGTATGGTTTTAGGGAGGTTTTCATAACTGAATCAGTGTTGATAGATGTTCCTTCTGACATTGATGACCTTAAAGAAGACAAAGTTGAGGTTAAATCAGTTGAAATGCAGATGGCTCCACACTTCTCTCCACATTCCTATTGACTGGTCAGCATGAGTCACATCCCTTTTCTCACTCTGGCCTATCTCCTGAAATGTCTCTCTGTGTTTGCAGCCAGGTTTCTTCACTTGTTTGAGACTATGAAACTAACTAGTCACTCCAACAGGCTTGAGCACAAAGCTGTAGTGGAGAGGAAAGAGCTGAGGTTCCTGAGGTAAAGACTGAGTTGCAGAGTCTCACTGAACTACAGGTTGGGAAGAGTGAGAAAAGGCTTTGCTGTTGCAGTTACCAGTGGGAAGGTTTGGAACTCTGCCTGAGGGTCTGAGAGTGATGGTACTGTAAGAGCGTTTCTATGTGAATGAACAGGTGATCCCTGATATTTCTTCTGTTTCCCCTGCAATAGTGGTCTTTAAAAAAGTGCAAAATGAATCCCACACAGTGTATAAGTATGACAAGGATTGTGGATTTTAGCATATTGTGGTATGCTTTGCTCAGGGCAACCTTGGGAACTTGACATTTCTGTTCATAATCTTCTGCAACAGAAATTATTTGAGTGTTATAGATAAAGACCCCAAGTACTTTGTGGTTAATCTTTGGTAAATTTGAAAAACCAGAGACTCAGAATTTGAAGGAAACATCTTAATTAACATGATTCCTGCCAAATTATCACTTTACTTTGATAAATGAGATGGTTTTCTATAATTTAGCTTAACAGATAACAATGTTTTGAGCCTTTCTGAATTTTCTTTATTATGATTTTAAAATCCTTAGTTAAATTATAATGGAATGAAGTTTATTAAATGCACAATGCTTAATTTGCCTACACTTGCTGGATTTTATATGCAATGCCAACATTCAAGCTTTACTAGTGTATTAAATATATGTTTATGATTCTTAGGAAGAATGGTATTTCCCAGAGTACACACCTGCATATAACTGTGCCTTACAGACCTCAGCTGCCATGTGTCTTCACTTGAGGACAATTCAAAGCAAACAAGCCGAAGTTTATTCCCTGGGTCACACCTGATACTTGTCAGCCGTCCATAGACAACCACTTCCATTCTCCCGGTGTCATCTTCTATGCCATAGCAAATGAAGTTATTCCTCTCATTTTTCTGAAAAACAAGTTAAGTTTCATGCTTTAGGAAATATGTCAAAACTGGTCACATCTATGAGAAATACAGTTTTGTGATAAACCTGTCCTTGACAAAACAAGTATGGCTCTTAGGTTTAGAATCACAGACACAAGGGCCAGTGAGATGGCTCAGTGGGTAAGGGTAATGGTGTTGTTGGCAAGCCTGACTACCTGGGCTCCATTACCAGGACTCATGGTAGAAGGACTGTACTCACTTGTGAAGCTTCTCTTCTGACTTCACAATACTTTCATGGCCTTTGTGTTTCCTCTCAACCCTCACAGAAAATATAAAGAAATAACTGAAAGAATAGAATTATAGGAACAAAGGAGTTTAAGGTGTTCTGGTGAAAAATCTTTTCTTGGAAATCACTCTGGAGGTTTTGTGAGCCTAGCCTTTAATGACTGAGCCATCAGTGCGGCCCTTGGAAGCCAATGTTAAGTTTTACCTACCTGAGGACTTCATATGCTGGGAGTTTTTAGGTAAATTAGTATCTTACTAAGTACTAGTGGTAATATATCAGAATAGCTGAGGTTTCCTAAGACTCCCAAGACAGAGATCAAAAATAAAAAAAAAGTAACAAAATCCATTTAATTACAATTGTGGGTTTCTTAGGTACCTCAGGAGGCCTAAGAAGAAAGGCCTCAGTGTGAGCTTGAGAAATACTGTTATAATTCCATTTCTAAAAATTTATTTCAAATTTTTTTGATGAAGCAATTTCAATCTAAATTGATACAGTACACATTTTGCATAATTTGAAAACACAAATTGCAACCATGTGAATGAGAATTTTTAGAAAAAAGTTGTGACTGTAGAAGTTCTTTGTAATGCTTCGTGATTGACTTACTCGAATTTCAGAGAAGTGGAAATGTTGAAGTATTGCAGGTTCAGAATCTAATATCCTTATCTTTGTCTAGTTTCGTCCTCTAAAATAGCCATTTCTTTTTTTACGTTTTTTAATTTAAATTAGAAATAACCTTGCTTCACATGTCAATACCAACTTTCTCACCCTCCCCTCCTCCCCTGGCCCCCACTAGTCCCCTCACTCCCCAGCCCAATCCCAACTCCGTTCCCCATGGAGGGTGAGGTCCTCCATAGGTGATCTGCAAATTTTGTCATATCATACAGGGCAGGGGCTGGGTCCTCCCCAATGTGTCCAGGCAGAGAGAACGTCCCTCCATGTGGAATGAGCTCCCCAAGTCCATTTGTATGCCAGGGATAAATATAGATCTACTACGCCGGTCCCCATAGATTGCTGAGGCCTCCTCACTGACAAATTTAAGGAGTCTGGAGCCATCCCATGCTGTCCTCTCAGCCATCAGTTTTGGGTCCATGAGCTCCCCCTTTTTCAGGTAAGCAGTTTCTGTGGATTATACCAGCCTGGTCTTGACTCCTTTGCTCATGACTCCTCCCTCTCTGCAACCAGGTTCCAGGAGTTCAGCTCAGTGTTTAGCTGTGGGTATCTGCCTCTGCTTCCATCAGCCACTGGATGAAGGCTCTAATGTGGCATACTCTGTAGTCATCAATCTCATTATCCGGGAAGGGCATTTAAGGTAGCCTCTCCACCATTGCTTAGTTTGCCAGTTGTTGTCATCCTTATAGGTCCCTGGAAATCTCACTAGCATAAGATCTCTCTTCAAACTTATAATGCCTCCCTCTATTATGGTATCTGTCATCCTGCTCTCTTCTATTCTTCCCTGAAAATAATATTATTTTCAAAGAACATGTTCTGATCATAGTTTACCCTCCCCTACCTCCTCCTAGATAATCCACTCCTACCCACCCTTCCAACTCCACACTTTTTTTCTCTCTTTCTCTCTCTTAAGAAAATTGACAGGTGAATAGAGAAGATGAACTAGCAAGAATAAAACAAAATGAGCAAACTAGCAAACACAAAAAAGAAATAGCATGAGAAACAAATAGACACACAGAGACACACACATCTTTTTAAATGGATCATATTTGCTCAAATCTGATATCTATTCAGTCAATTACTTCTTAATCCCTCAAAGGTTAAATCTACAGCATTTAGTACTGGTATTTTAGTTTGTGTCTCACTTAATTAACTTATTAATTGTGTAACCAAATGTAACAGCATAGTCAATAATAGCATGATAAAAGTAAAAAAGCCATGACTGATCCATACACAGTGAATTATGAAATCATACATTGAACAAGCATACTAATGAATTGGTGCATTGGTACCTAATCAAACACCAGAAAGTCAAAAATTTATTTTAGTATCTTCAATTTCATTGTGCTTTATTGTAAATTGTGAAATTAAACCAATCTATTAATCTCCACTTTCCTCTCATTATTTAAAATGTTAGTCACTCCTTCAAAAGATCTCAATAAAAAGTAAAGAAGATGATAATGAGAATACATTAAAGAAATAATCTTTACTTGGGCATGGCTTCATTCTAGGGCAAAATAGTCTATTTGATTTTTTATTGTCATCATCTGAAACTGTGTCTAGGCTATGGTTGACTTTTCATTCACAACTGAATTGCCAATAATATGGTAAAGGAAGCCTTCAAAGAAAGAAAGCCTGAAAGGAAAGTATGCTATAAACTGAACAGTGTCTGGAATAGGATGGCTATAGATGGATTGTCATAGCCACCAATATGCTAGTTTGTTGATGAATCTCTAAAGAATTTTCATGGGGCTACCTTAAGGAGAAGAATGATAAGAAATTATCCCAATCCCCAAAGGGAGGAAACCTTAGGCAACTCTTTCTGAAAAGAAGGGCAATTACTTCCTGTGTTAAATAAGTTGAGCAAGTTAAAACTCAAAAATGTTAGATTGCAAAATAAATTTTACAAATAATGCAATGTCTTACCTTAAATACTATAAACTCTCCATTCACATATGTCCCTTTCATTTGTGAGAAAAGATCCTTGATTTTAGGAGTTGCATTGGCTCTTTGCTTCAGTGTATTTGGGATAACCATTGCTTGGTTAACATTCACATCAGACACACAGGTAGTGCTGTGTATCTCTAGAAATCCATTGCTGTCAGAATAATCGGATATTACAATTATCTTTTTTGGAATGAATTTGTTCTTTAGGACTGTGTCAAAAACCTTTACTCTGAAGAATTCAGTCTCAGTAGCTACAGTAGCATGGAACATCCATTTGTCCTTAATCAAATCATAGGTAAATGGTTCTGTGACTTTCAACACCATCACTTCTTTGGGTCCCTGCTGATGTCCTTGTTCCTTAGAAGGCTCCTTTGGTATGTTTCCTCTCCCTGGTGTCTGCATAAAACCCAAACAGGATAAACATCATAATTCAGGTAGATCACAATGCACAAATCCATTGATAAGAGTGGAGAACATCTAAACACTGACTGCCATAATGGGATCTAGATAAAGGAAGAAATGGATATTTACCTAAATCATTACCTACTGATTCCATTTAATACTAATTTATCTGGTAGATAAAGGGGTAGATAAAGGGATTATATTCATATTTGTGGGGAATGAACCCAAAGCCTCCAATGCTTTATTCAAGTCTTCTGTTGAGGATCATCTTGAAGGTTTCAATTACCAAACTTTGACTAAAAAGTCAGAGCTTTCTGGTAAAGTGTTAGGTAGGCATCCCCAGGAAGATTCCCTTCAAATATTGTTAATCAGAAAGGGTTCATACCATCAGCTATTCTTTTTGCATAACAGCAGGCATGGAGGAGAATTCAGGAAGAGACAAAATTTGTGAAGTCATTTTAATTTGATCGCCTGCCTCCTCAGCATTTTACTACATTTCTGCGTATCAGAAGAGTGCTTTGAAATGGAAGAACACTGTAGAACTGAAAGAGAAATCATGGTGGCAGTCATGGCCAACCTGGGTACCAGCTCAGTAAGGCAGCTATAGCTGGGAGCACTCTTTGAAACATGACTTCGAAACATACAGACTTCACACTGTGGGTGGTAGGATTTAACTCAGATTCTTGACCTTTGTGTGATGACACCAGGAGGCACATTTCCAGTATAACTGGAACAGTAATTCAAAATATGAAAACAACACCTTGATAAAAAGTGCAAAGTGTAAAATTAAATAAGAAAATGTCTCACTATACTTACATGATCAGGTGATCACTGATCAGGCATTTTCTTAATAGAGTAGAGCATACAAAATATTTTAAAGTTGAATGTAGGGAAGGGTCAGTAACTATACACAATAAAAGTGAATAATTATTTATACAAAATTATGTGCACACATGGATTAACTAAGAAGCCTTCCAACTTTGGGCTAATCTCTGTCATTATATTGTGAAAACAGAAGGCCATTACCCTGGATGGACTGCTGCTTTTCGTTGCTGGAGGCACCAGAGAAGCCTGAAGACTACTAGATGCTGTTGCAGGACACACCCGTGGAGCCAGGAGACTGCTGAATGCTGTTGGTGAAGATGCACATGGAGCCAGGAAACTTTTGGATGTTGTTGCTGAAGGCATCTGAGGAGCCTGGACACTACTAGGACAAGGAAGGGTCTGCATAGTTCTGGATGCTGCTACTCCTGGAGGCACGTGAATGGCACCCACACTCTTAGACACTGTGAGTGGAGCAGCATGAAGAGGCTGGATGAATTTGGCTGCTGCTCCTGTATGCTTTTGAGTGGTTTGGACTCTGTTTGTTTCTATTGGTATAGGCACCTGAGGAGCTGCAACACTCTTACATGCTGTTGGTAGAAGTACGTGAGAAGCCTGGAAACTACTGGATTCTGTTGCCGGAGATGCCAAAGAAGCCAGGAAATAAACAGGTACAGTGTCTATGGGACCTGGGACCTCGGTATTCCTGGGTGCTCTTACTGTAGCAGAGTTAAGAGTCAGAATGCTGATGGGTGTTTGAGGCACCTGAGTGGTGCAGACATTTCTGGACACTGCTTCTGGAAGAGCATGGGGAACCTGCACATTGCTGGAGGCTGTTGCTGGAGACATCTTTATGTTCTGGGCTTTACTTTTCAATGTCTCAGAAGGAACGCTAGGGGTTTGGATACTTCTGGGTGCTCCTCTTTGAGCATGGGGAACCTGAATGTTGCTGGAGGCTGTTGCTGGAGACATCTTTATGTTCTGGGCTTTACTTTTCAATGTCTCAGAAGGAACACTAGGGGTTTGGATATTTCTGGGTGCTACTCTTTGAGGAGTGTGAGGAGCCTGCATGCTATTGAATGCAGCTGCTGTAGGTGGACAAAGATTCTGGGTATTGCTAGGCACTGATACTAGAGACATCTGAGGAACACTGAAAGAGCTGGACACTGAAGGCATGCAAGGGACCCGCACACTACTAAATGCTGTTGCTGAATGTACATGAGGAACCTGAATAGCACTGGACAGTGTTAGAGGCATATGAGAGTTCTGGTGCATGCTGGAGTTTGATGCTGGAGACATTGGAAAATTCTGGCTAGGTGGTGCTGGAGAGCCATGAGACATCTTTGAAGTCAAACCTATTTCTGGAAGTGCATAAGGAGTCTTGAGACTTCTAGAAGCTGTTGCTGAAAGTCCCTGAAGAGTATCCAGTTCACTCACAGCTGAGAGGGTGTTATTCGCTGACAATTCTTGAAGCTGTTTTTTTTTCTGGGAAACTTCTGTGTTTATAGTGCCATGTTTTTTGATGCCTGGGTTTTTCTGTTTCTAAAGTAAATTAGGATTGAGATAGTTTTTAATACCACTTAATGGTTTTTGAAAATAAAGCCAAGTATATCTTTTGTCTCTTCTGAAAAGAATAATTTTACCCTGTCAGCTTTCTCCTGGGCTGAAGGAAGCATTTTAGAACATACTTAAGCATTTCTAACACCTAGACATTCCAACTTCTCTTAAAAACCAGGTATTGAATTTTCATAAGTCTGAGATGGAATATTTGCTCAAAATACCTTACAAAACTGGTCAAATATTACTTGGTTTGGTTCAGCTCTTAGTGTTATTTTGTGTTAAATGAAATTTATAGTAAAATTGGTTATTTCCATACTTTTCTTCATGAAGACTTTCTAATTCATCAAATATCCAATCCTTATTGTCCACACAGGGAGCCCACCACCCCCACAGTTTCAGGTGGTGTGACTGAACTTGTGTGACAGGTACCATAAAAAAGTGGAGCACAGAGATGAATTTTGGTGGAGGGGGATGTAGCTCAGTTGACAGAGGGCTGGACTAGCATGCCTGAAGCCCATCTGGATTCATTTAAACGTTCATTTAGGTCTTTAAAATTACCATAACTCCAGTTAAGCGAAACTTTTACACATGTGAGAAATCCTTGTACTTCAGGCAACAGATCTAGTTATGGTCTTCACCACACTTTTATAATCTTAGTAGAAGTATACGATTTTAAAGATTATAAATTTTGCTTTAAAAGTGAAGGTAAGTTAGTATGCAAATACATTTGTATAATTGAATTGGCCATTTTTTCTGTTATCCTTTTTATGTTTTTGATTGTCCAAGGTGAAAGTCTTCTAAACTGCAGCAATTGCTAAGAAGATGATGCCATTCAAGATACAATTATTACTAACTGTGGACTAGTTTCCAGGCTTGTGTACATTTTGGGTTATATTGCTGTCATAATTTACAAGCAAATTTAATAAGATATGCCCAAGGAGTTCCCATGCTAAATAAGAGGACCTACCATTTATAAAGATTAAATGTTGGTCACATATAGTGTTCAACACAATTGTACTATGTAGTAAAATAAGATTTGTGTAAATTGCAGTCAGGATCTCAAAATACATGCCTGATTAGTGGATGGTATGTGTGTATAATTGAGTATGTTAAAATGAGAGTAGATGAGAAGTTCTTTCAAGGTTATGGTTATTGTAATTATATTAAAAAGGCATCAAAATGTCGGGGGGATGTTGTTCCCTTTGATGAAGAATGACTGGGAGAGTTTAGTCTGTGCCTGAATGGATCTGAAGGGATTCTCAGCAAAAGTGACCATTAAAGTTATACAGTATTTGGTCAGTGAGTGGACAGGGATAAAGGCTTCCAAGCAGGGATATAGCATGTGTCAAAGCACCTGCTGAATAGAACACAGAATGGTGAAAATAACCTCTGAGGTTGGGTCACTAGCAATGGAAAAAGGACTGAGAAGAAACTGGGCAATAGGGATTGATAGGTTCTTCAGCTTATCTTTGTCTGTCTACCTCATACCTTCTTCTGAACCCTAATCAGTTTCATAAATACTTATCCTTTGCAATCCCATTGAGGCTGTGATACTTGGTTAGATAATTTAATGAGCTATTTAATGATATACAGAAAATATTTGTAGTAGGGAGCCATTGAGACATTTTTCCATGGTTGTGGTGAGTCAAGTGATATGCTTGGGAAGGGGCACGTACTGGGAATAGGAAAGTGGTACCTTGTTTGAGGAACTGATGGATGGTGTTGGTGGAAGCTTTTGAGGAGTCTGGAGACACCCTTCATCTTTATGTGTGTTGCTTCGCGAAGGTTCTAGAAGCTGAGTTGTCTCCTGGGTGAGCTTCTTTTTCTTTCCACCTTCCGTTTTTGTGGGTGTTTTTCTCTTTTTCTGAAAGAACCATGTTTGTTTTTCATTATTGATTTTCCCATGTGGGGGATTAAATTGCAGGCTTTATACATGCAAAGTTGGGATTTTATGTACAGTTTTATTCCCAGCCTTTGCAATGTCTTTAGTACTAAGCAAAGCATAATATTTTCAAAGCTATAAGAATTTTTGTTTTATTATTGGACTCTAATTATATTTGTGCAACCTCATCCTTAAAACCTGGATTGTATAGTGTAGATGTTCAAATAATAATGGCCTCCATAGACTCACAGAATTGACCAACAATGCTTGGTCACCAGGGAGTTTTCAGCATTAGGAGGTGGGGCCTTGTTGGCATAGGTGTACTTTGTTGGAAGAAGTGTGTCACTGAGGTTTCAGATGCTTAAGCCAAGCCCAATGTGTCTCTATCTTCCTGCTGCTTGGAGATCAGGATGTAGAACTGTCAGCTACCTCTCTAGAACAATGTCTGCCTACATGCTGCCATGCTTCCCTCCATGACAATAATTGACTAAACCTCTGAATACAAGCAAGTCCCAATTAAATTTGTCTTTTGATAAGAGATGGTGTAGTCATGGTGTCTCTTCAAAGCAATATAAACCCTAACTTGGACATACATGATTGTCTCCTAGAAGAGTAGAAAAATTACATCTCTCTCTATTTATCCCTGTGAGGGCCAAAGGTATTTGGTGTAGAAATTAGGTTTTCTCTTTATAAAAGCCATGTTACAAAGCAGCTTCTATTCCAGTAAATGGTCTTTAAAAAGCCACATAGTGATTGAGTGTTTGCATCATTGGGGGGTTTACACTGCACATGTTAAAGCACATGGGAAATCTGACACAAAGTGAGTGACAGATCACTATGAATTTGCTGACTTAGAACCCTGTTCTCACTATAACCTTAGACTAGATACATAAAGTATGACATCTTCCTAAGGAATTAGGAAGGTAAAGAACCCGAGTAGAAACTTTTTGGAGGGAGATTAGCTACCTTACCGTTGAAGAGGGTTTAGTCATGCTTGACTCATCATCAGTGGAAAGAGATTGGGAACTACTGGGTTCATCTTGCTTTCCTTTTTTCACTGCAGTTTTATTTTTTTCTTTCTTTTGCTTTTTAACTATAGGGATGAAATAAACACAATAAATCCAGAGAAATGGTTAAGATGACTGAATCCCACCCAGAATTATTTGTTTTCTTTCTTTCTTAAAAAATGAAATTGATAATTTATTCCATTTTCATTAGCAATTTTACAGAAAGTCAATGATTTCATGTTGATTCTAGCAAAACCTCACTCCTTCAATTTTACAAAAAAAGACTCAGGAGCCAGATGTTGGGGTGAAAACCTACAAGCCCACAGAGCCATAGTAAGCATCCCATTGACCTTCCTATTCTACTGGTGTCCCATAAATCTCCCTTTTCCTATACTGTCTTAAACTAAAACCTCTCAAACTCAGCGTCCCTCACCCCTACCTACTGTTCTTCTCTCACAGTCTAGGTCAACTTCTAAGGAGGATAATTCCAAGTCATAGAAAAAGAGAAAGGATTTTTATTTGATATTTGATATAGCAAAATAGTAACATTGGATTTTTACTTCTGTATTGGGAATATATTTTTCTATGTAATTCAGGGTATTCTTAATCTGCAGGTCTCCTTGAATGAGCCTCCTTCTGCTAAATTCTCAGGTCAGAGTTGCGTAACATTAT
This sequence comes from Mesocricetus auratus, assembly GCF_017639785.1. NCBI lineage: Eukaryota > Metazoa > Chordata > Mammalia > Rodentia > Cricetidae > Mesocricetus > Mesocricetus auratus. Next base: position 18,971,686 of record NW_024429266.1, on the reverse strand, counting down.
GTCCAATGGTTTCTTAAACTTAGTGTCTTTATAAAGACAACCTTCTTCACATGTCTAAAGTGCAGACTTCTACTTAAATATTAGATCATATTTCTTACCAGAAAAGGAATTAATGAAAGGGTAATATTGTTAATCAAGTGTTAGTTTTCTCTATTTAAATGTTTTAAATGGTTTTTAAAATTTTTTACTTTATCATTTTTTAGTTTTTCTATTTTGAAAACTGGTATTATTTTATTTACCTACAAAGCAAAGGACATCTCCCAGAAATATATAAAGTTTCTTTATGAGAAGGAATTTCTCAGAATCAAATCAACTTGTTGACATCTAAAATGCTTCTACCCCTATATTTTCTACGTCATACATTGGGAAAGAAACCTATTAGCTCTGTTCACTGCAGGGAGCTAGAAAATTTTGGTGGCAGAGCATGGAGAAAGGATGAGTGTCCTGGGTACTCCCCTGTTACCTTTTGCCTTCTCTTTTTTAAGCTTTTTAGCAAGGTCTTCAAGTTCTTTTATGCCTTCACACACTTTTATCAATTTGTCCAGTCCAGCATCATGTGAGAATGTGTCCTCCATCATGTCTGCCACCTGAATTCTGTCATATTCATCTTGTAATTTTTTAGTTAGATTTAGTTCTTTTCTTAGTAAGGACTTGATTGTCCTAAAATGGTAGTCATCCATGCCCTCTAATCCTTTTAGGAGAACAATTTTCTTGTATTCATTCATCATCTATGAAATTATGGGCACGCCTAAAAAAAGAAAATGAACATAAGTTTGCACACATATACAGACATTTCCAAAACAAGGATATTCTTGTTTGAATTAATGACCCCACTTGACCATATTGTCCATAATTGCATGTGAGAAAAACAGAGGTAAATACAAGTTGTGCCATAGTGCAAAATGGATGCAGAACTTCTGTTTTATAAGTTTAGGAAATTCTTCCCCACTAGTCACACTAGGTGACTTAGGCCACTGGCAGTTGTGGTAGAAAAGTGTTGGAATCAGTAATTGTTGCAGTGTTTAGAATCTAGTCTATGAGTGTTAAAATTCTGGGTCATTTTCCCATCGTTATTTGGCGCTGGAGCCCATCCATAATATCTGACTGTGGGTTTCTGTTTTTTCTCATTCTAAAGTGAACTACATGCAAATGAACTCCATCCTAATACAGTGAACCTGGATGAATAGTGACTGAAGTAACATGGTCCATGCTGAGCCACTGACCCTTGTCCACTAGGCTTTCCTTGAAACACCCACTCATTAACATCCTGTCTCTCCTGGGCTTGTGATCTTTGAATCCTTTGTGCTCACAAACATCTACATACATTTCAGAGCAGCACTCTAGAATTTATTGGGTGGAACTGTGTCAGTAGTTTCTTGATTTTATCCTTTCAGGCTTGACTCAGTGATTCTAATTTGTCATAAGACACACTTTTCTACCTACTTGTAGCATGAATTATAATTGTTCTTAACAGTAAAAACTCAGAGTCAACTATCAGGGGGTGAAAATTGTAGGATCATATAAGCAAAGCAGCCAGTCACTACAGAGTTTTTACCTCTATCAATGCTCAGACCAAAAGGGTGATCCTCAGGCTGCTTTCTCAGACTGCCTGCTTCAATCTATGCCCACTAGATTCTGGGTATTAATATGTGTTTAGACTCACTGCCAAAAAGCTAGACACTTTAAATTTTGTCTCTTTAAAATGCCTAAAGTATCTTGCAAATTTCAAAGCCTCCTCTATGAAATATCCAAAGTCTCTCTAAAGTTCCACAGTCTTTAAAATTCAGCATATCTCAACTGTGAGCTCTTACAAAATAAAAGAAAAACAATAAGTTAAATACATTCTTATTCCAAAAGGGGAAAACCAGGTCATAATTACATTCAAATGAAAGCAAAATCAAAATTCACTAGTGTAGAAAGATTCTCTGGGCTCCAAGCTTCTTGGCTTTTCCATTTCTCCTGCTCTTTCATCCAAGCACACACAGTGCTTCTCCTATGCTTAGGCTACCTCTCTCCTCACCTGCTTCTATCCTTGGTGGACATCCCATGGTACTAACATCTCAGAAATTCTGGGGTCCCCAATGCACCTGGGCTGTATCTTCACCAATGACCTTTCATGGTCTTTCACAGTGACAAGACTCAGCTATTTCCCATCACTTCTTCATGCCTCCAAAACAGTACCAACAGGGGGAGTATTTCACATTGCAATGTTTGTTTGGTTGTCAGCACAAGGTGCGGACTTGTCACAATGTGGACCACAACTTCAAATTCTGTGTACTGACAGTGAGAAGACATTTCCCAGTTTATACCTCAATAGTGCTGGTCCCTTCTTGATCACAGCCAATTCTTGAGTCCCAGCAGAGCAGGATCATAGATTTGAAAATCAAAATATTCAATGGCCTCCCTCAGTAGATTCTTTAGCGGACTCTCAATTTTTCCTCTGAAAATTTCAAACCAGAACTGCATCATCTGCCCTGTGCATTACCTTGTAAGTTCCCACAATAGTTCATTGATCTCTAAACACTCAATAGCTTTTATATCCCAAAGTTACAAATTTCTTTCATAATCCTTCCTAAAACACAGTCAGGTATGTCACAATAACATCCCACAAACCCAGTTCCAAATTCTGTCTTAGTTATAGGTTCTATTGCTGTGAAAAAACACCATGACTAAAACCAATTTGGAAGAAAAGGGTTCATATCATTTTACATTCCACATCACAGCCTTTTATTGAAGGAAGCCAGAGCAGGAACTCAAGGCTGGAACCTAGAGGCAGGAACCTAAGTAGGAGCCATGAGGAACACTGATGGCTCGCTGATCCTCGTGACTTGTTCAGCATTCAGGAACACCTGCACAGGAATGGCATGCCCCCAATGGGGTACACACTCACACCAATCATTAATCAAGAATGTGCCGTACAAACTTTCCTACAGGCAATGTTGAAGGAAGCATTTTCTCAACTCGGGTATCTCTAGATAATTTAGTTTTGGTCAAGATGATAAAAAACAACCAGAGCACACACTTATAAAGAGATAATATTTTAAGTGATGGATTTGTATACCTATAATGGTGTATCGTATTTCTTAGTATTTTGTCTCTTCATAGAACCATAAGTAGCAATATAGAATGTGTTTTGTTCCAAATGTGCATAGATGCACACATATACTCTTTATGTGTATGTGAGAAAGGATATTTATCTGTGAATTTGAGAAAACACATAATATTTTGATAGACACAGCAGTATGTTTTTCAAGTAGTAAATTAACAATGTATAAACATTTTCAAAAAGTTTAGATGTTTGAGAAACATAAATGATACAGCAAGAGATATATCCTTAAATAAATATACATCTGCAATCAACTTCTCAAACACTCTCTTCAAGTACACATTGAAAACTCTAAAGTGTTGGTCGCTGGTGGTGCATGCCTTCAATCCCAGAACACGGGAGGCAGAGGCAGGTGGATCTCTGTGAGTTCAAGGCCAGCCTTGTCTACAGAGCAAGTTCCAGGACAGGCTCCAAGCAATACAAGAAGCCTTATCTCAGAAAAAAATAAAACCTGTAAAGAAGCCTTTAAAATATTCTAAAAGTAGGCAATAGACATATATTTCTAATTAACTGTCCCATGAGTACCCAACATTTTCTACCAGAAAATAAAAAACAATTCAAAGCAAGCTAAAATTTAAAAAATACTTTCAATGTAACAGTAACCAACTCACTATAGTTGAGATATTGCTGAGAAGAAAGTTAATGATAAGTATGTTTGTGGATGTTCAAAAAAAGATGGACTTGAGTAACTGTGGGAATCTGTGGAGCTTTGACCTATGTATAATCGATTGTTTCTCATCCAGTGCAATATCAGAATAATAGAGTACAGCCCATGTCCTGATATATTTTCAGTAAATACTATTTCACAGTAATCCTTTAATTTCACTATCCTAACCTTTACCCAGTCAACCACAAAAGCCAACAAGTTCCATCTTATCTCCAGCCAAGATAACGAAAGCCTTTTTCTCTTTTGGTTTTCCATTTCCTCATACTTACACTTAGAAAGCTATTTACTATTTTTTTATAGCCAAAATGTGTTTTGGTTGGCTAGGCTCCAGTAATTATGGAATAAACATGTCTGATCCTAGTTTATATCCAAGGCAAGAAGCAGAGATAGTTTTGTTTGAATAAGAAGATAAATGAATAAATCTCTCAGAGTCTGGGCAGTGATGTTGCAATCCCTGAACTTTGAAGAACTGGGAGTAGCTTTAAAAGACAGGAAGAATCACACTGTTGAGAGTCATTTCCCTTTACTTCAAGTTGTGCAGCTCTGAGTGTCTTGTACAGTGCTCTCCCTGGGAAGAGGAAGACAAAAAATGAGGCCTCCTCCTATTTTTCTTAACTTTTGTTGTTGCTCCTAGCTAGTGAGATTATGAGCAAATTGGCAAAGAACGGGCTGGTGAAACCAGCAGAGACAGCTGATCTAAACAAGGGGGAGCTCTTGGACCCCAGACCAATAGCTGGGAGGCCAGCATGGGACTGATCCTGACCCCCTGAGTGTGAGAGTCAGTGAGGAGGCCTGGGCAACCTATAGGGCCCTGAGCAGTAGATCAGTATTTATCCCTGGCATACAAATGGACTTTGTGTGTCCATAAGACAAAGAGGAATGCTCTCTCAGCCTGGACTCTTAGGGGAGTGCCCGGACCCTGCCCTGAGTGAAATGGCAGACTCTGGAGATCCCCTACATGGAAGGAAGTGGGGATAGGGTGGTAGGCTGGGGGTGATGGTGGGGGGTGCAGGAGAAGGGGAGGGATAGGGAACTGGGATTGACATGCGAAGCAAGCTATTTATAATTAAAGTAATAAAAAAAGTTAAACAAAAAAAAGAGAGAAAGGTTTCCATATTGTATACACTTCCCTACAATGAAACAAAGGTCCACTGGGCTCAGTTATTTTCCTTCATACTGGGATGTTCCAAGCTTAAGCCTTCCTGTTCAACAGATTTACCCATGGTAAGAATCACACTCCTTTGAATAAAAGTAATTTCTAAATGGGAAAGTGTGAGCCACCCAGACCCTTCTTCTTTTCTACTCAGTGTGTATACGCAAGAGGAGAATTCAGTGTCTATTACCACAAAGAACTGAATGTGCTTCCTGGGCTGAGGACAGTCTCTGATGCAAGTACTTTGGGTTTAAGCACTTATTAAAGCTTTTCCTTATTTTTCAATAGTTCCTAAGTCTGAAGATTGTTCAAGCAGATTGTTGCACAATTCGCCTTCAATTAATAGGAAGGAATTTGGCATTAGCTGCTTCTTTTTAGTCTATAGTGAAGCTGTTCATTCTTATGTGGCCAAGTTAGTGAATCCACAGTGTCTCTGCATTATTTATGGATAAACATAATAGGTAGTGGGACTATTTAATGACAATATGGAAACCCCCAAAATGGAAAGTTCTGAACTTGTAGTCAGACCAAGTCCTGAAATAACCTTGTTCTACAGTGCTATTCTGTTAAGGAAAGTGGGGAAGCATCTGCTATGTATTAATTTTGAGATTTTTTTGTGATATGGGAGCCTCCTAATTCATTGAACCACAGAATTTGCATTTATACCGCTGGATTTTGCTTCTGCCTATATCTTACTCTTCTGATGTCCAGATCCTTCCCTTTTGGAATTAGAAAGTATGTGCTTCACTTTTTATTTTACTGGAGTCTAAAAGTACATTTAGGATGTTTAGGATTTTATAGACTTTGGATTTCTAGAAAGTGTTGAAAAATTTGAAGAATATAGGATTTTGAACTGTATTGGCGTGAGACCTTGGGGAACAATGAAGGAAAACTATGATTTAAGAGTGATGCTTTCAAGTGAGAATGGTTAAGTACAGCTGGAGAATATGGGGGCAGAATATTGGAGGGAATATGTAATTAGAATAGCTAATTCTAAAGATCTTTCAAAATGTCAAATGGAAACTACTACTGTATATACTTTATAAAATAAATGCATATTCATATAAGAAAGTGTTTAAATGGAATTATGCTCCATTTAATGAGTAACAATGATTCTACTAGAAACCTGTAACCAACAAACAAAAATCCTAAGTCAGGAATAGATTACTTTGGAGTTGTTGATTGCTGAGGCCACTTAACATCCCCATGAAAACACACACACACACACACACACACACACACACACACACACACACACCAAGCTAGTGCCAGTGGTCTTGGTTCCCTTCCAGAACATGATAGAGGCATCATATATATGAGTCATAGATCATAGAGCCATCAGCTGGTACTGACCTTGAAACTACATTCCCACTACAGTATTGGAAGGTGCTATGCATGCTACCAACAGAGTAAAGTAATCACCAATCTTACCTTCTTTGTGGGAATCCTTGAAAAAGACCAGGAAGAAATAACTTAAGAGCCAGAGGTGGTGAATGACTACAGGGGCACGGTGTTTGCCAAACACAGCTGGACGTGTGTGAACACAGGAGCTCAGAGCAGTTGTGGCAGCATCATAAGTTTAAGCTGGACAAAATCCCAGCATGAAGTGAGAGGGGGTGGACACAAAGTCTCATAGCCAGCTAAGGGGTTTTTGGAACTTGATAGTTGCTGGGAGGGCATGGGGCAGGCCCCATAATTGGTTGAGCACAAACTGTACTTGGTGAGTTTTAAAGATAAAGGAAGATATAAACTCTGATGGGTATGTATCTGAAAGGAGTTGTGGGAGGAGGTGAATATGAGCAAAATGCAGTGTGTTCAAAGAATGGGCTGGCAAAACCAGCAGAGACAGCTAATCCGAACAGGGGAGAGCTCTTGGACCCCCAGACCGACAGCTGGGAGGCCAGCATGAGACCGATCCAGACCCCCTGAATGTGAGTGTCAGTGAGGAGGCCTGAGCTACCTATGGGGTCCTGAGCAGTGGTTCAGTGTTTATCCCTCGAATACTAACAGACATCGTGTGTCCATAACACAAAGAGGGTTGCTCTCTCTGCCTGGTCTCTGAGGGGAGTGCCTTGACCCTATCCTGAGTGAAATGACAGACTCTAGATATCCCCTATGTGGAAGGAATTGGCAATAGGGTGGGAGGATGGGGGGGGGATGGGGAAGTGTAGGAGGAGGGGAGGGAGAGGAAACTGGGATTGACATGTAAAACAAGCTATTTAAAATTAAAATAAAGAAAAAAAGAAAAAAAAATGAAAGAAAGCAAATACAGTTCTTCCTTAATGAAAACTGCAAACCTTATAAGGCACACATAAAGACCTGATAGAAAAAATACTTAATTTTTAAAAATGCGGAAGAGTAAGTACATAACATGGTTGAGGAGCAGATGAAAGAGGACATACACATTTTCTGGTGCAAGATAGAGGCATTCTACAGTGAAGTGATGGGAACAGAAGCAGAACAAAAACCTGCTGATTACCAGACCATAACAAAAATCTAACCAGTCCAATAACAGCTTTTGTGAAATATTATTTAAGAAATGTACTCCTAGGTTGTTAACCAAACATTCTTTAACAGTGGAAAAAATCCCAAATGAACTAGAAACAAAGGCAATCCTGTTTATCTTCATCAGTGGAGCTTTAACAGTATTGAATGCAGAAATTCTTATCAAATACCAAAGTATGGTAAGTTTTCCCATCCTAGAAGGAGGTAATAGTTTTAACTGTGGGTTTATCTACTAATGATTGTACATGCTTTTGTTATTATTTTGTTCCTTCACATCTCTGTAAAATCATGGAATATATTTTGATACAAGTGTACATATCCACACACACATGCATTGTATACATTCAATGTCTGTGAGAGCACACATATCCATGAATTTGAAAAAATCAAAAGGAGAAGTCACAGTTTTGTGGTCAGTACAACAATGTATTAGTTACTGAATGAATAAGGTGAAAACATCCATAGAAAATCTAGAAAGTTTGAGCAGCATAACTGATAAATGTTGCAAGATGGGTCTAACACAGGTACAACTCTCAAACTGACTATTAAGTTATGTAGTCCAAATGCACATGGAGTACTAAGAGAGTAGGACAAGAAAGCCTTTAAAACAAACAGTAGGAATATATTTCTATTTATCTATCCTTTACATCCCTTACATCTTATGACAAAATCCCAAAACTAGTAAAATATAACCAATGAAAAAGAACAACTTTCATGATGACAGAGAGTTTCTCCCAGTGACTAAATTTAATTTTTACTGTCTTGTGTGGAGAGGAGAAAAAAGTATTAAGTATGCTTAATAAAACAGGATGTATTTGCGTAACTATGTTTTCAAATCTTGGAAAATTTTTACTATACATGTCCACTGGCTTTCATGCTGTGTATTGTTAGGACATTACTAGATAACACAGCTCCATGTGCAAATTATTTTCCACTTGATATTATTTTATGGCAATTTTTGCTCTCACTGCCTTGTCCTTTACTCAGTCACAGGCCACAGCCACCAGGTTTTGGCTAATCCTCCAGCCAAGATAACTAAAACTTCTCATCCTTTTCTATTTACTCATACTTAGGAAGTTTATTTAACAGCCTGCAACAATCAAAATGCATCTTTTCTTGCCTCAAACCCCAGAGATAGAAGAATAATGATGTCTTCCATCTCCCTGCATGAATCAATAGAAACTAGCTACAGGGTTTCACTGTCCTTAATGCAAATAGAACCATCCCTTCTCCCCCACTCTCCTCTGGAAGAACCACTACTGATCCCCCTGTCCTTTCGGGTTTCACAGAGCTATCTATTCCTTATATAAGGGCAGGACTTACCTCCCTGGAAATTCTTTCAGCAATGTTTAGATTGTAGATCCTCAGAAAAACCTCTCAAAATGTACACACTGGGATTTTGGTATGTCATTAGATGCTGAGAAAATGTAGTATTTACAAAATAACAGGGAAGACAAGGAAACTGGTTAAAGTAAGTTCCTAACTTGAACAGTGCTTAATGTCTTACGCTGTGCTGTCTCCCTGGGGAGACTTGTGATGAAATAGGACTCCACCCAGCAGTGTTCATAGCTTTCGATTTCCCCAGCTTGTCCACTAGAACAGTTTATTTCCTGTTACCAATGTCGTTTCCAGGAAAAAAAACCCACAAAAACAGAGCTTTTCTCACAAATCCCAATCCTGAGCCTTCTTATTCAACAGATTTAGATGTGAGTCACTGAGAATCTTATACACATTTGAAAGATGGTAAAATCACCAAGAGATAAAAGTGTGTCACTCAGCCATCTTACCCTCCTTTTCTGTTTAGGATGGAAGCAGTCAGAGGCAAACTTGTCAGATTCCTTTGATCCTTGTACTTGCTTGCACATTTCCCGGGTAGGGAAAGATCTGTGATGAATCACTTTTGGGTCAAGTACTTTCTGTAGCACTCCTTAATTTAGTAACGGTTCCCAGGGCCTAGCTTTCCGGAGCATAATTTTACAAGAAACACATAACACCAAATTCAGGTAGCTAGAAAGTAATTTGCCATTAACTAGTGTCTGCATTATAGGTCAGCTGTCTTCTTTCAGCCTAAGATAATGACCCCTTGGCATCCATTATGGGAAAACACAATTGATCACGGGCTTTCTTTTTTTTTTTTTCTTCCTCTTTTGGATATATTTATTGAATTACCCATCATGCATCCAATTTACAAAGCAGTGAGGATTCTTTCCATAAATAAGAAAAAAAGAAAAAAAAACATGCAATAAAGTAAGCCAGGTGTCACCATTGTATTTTACAGTAAGGGAAAGGTTCATTTCCTCCTGGCCCCTCTCCTGTCACCAAGCAGCTATATAACATGGTAGAGTGGGAGGAGCATCAGGCATCAGCCTGTCTGAAGCACTTAGTCAATAGGTAAGCATAGGCAAGTACTTGGGTCTCTGGATGCCTCAGGTTCCTGTAGCATTTTTTCTTTTAATTTAAAATAGAAACAAGCTTGCTTCACATGTCAATCCCAGCTTCCTCTCCCACCCCTCCTCCCCGGATATCCACTATGCTCCCTAACACCCCCCCCCAATCCCCACTCCGTTCCCCAGGCAGGGTAAAGCCTTCCATGGGGACCTCCAGAGTCTGTAGTTTCCTTCAGGCAGGGTCTAGGCCCTCCCTCAAGAGTCCAGGCTGAGAGAGCATCCCTCATTGTGGGCTGGGCACTCAAAGTCCATTTGTATGCCAGGTATAAATACCGATCTACTATCCAAGGCCCCATAGATTGCCCAGGTCTCCTTACTGGCACCCACTTTCAGCGGGTCTGGATCATTCCTACACTGGGCTCCCAGACATCAGTCTGGGATCCAAGAGCTCCCCCTTGTTCAGGTCAGCTGTTTCTGTGGTTAAACCAGCCCAATCTTGACCCCATTGCTCATCACTCCTCCCTCTCTTCACTGAATTCCAGGAATTCATTTCAGTGTTTAGTTGTGGGTGTCTGCCTCTGCTTCCATCAATCACTGGATGAAGGATCTGTTTTCCAGACTCTGGCGGTGGGATTGTATGATGACACTCTCCTGATCCATGTCTAAAACCCATATATGAATGAGTACATACCATGTTTGTCTTTTTGTCTCTGGATTACCTCACTCAGGATGGTTTCTTCTAGTGCCATCCATTTGCCTGAAAATTTCAAGATTCCATTGTTTTCCCGCTGAATAGTACTCCATTGTGTAAACGTACCACATTTTCTCTACCCACTCTTCATTTGAGGGGCATCTAGGTTGCTTCCAGGTTCTGGCTATTACAAATAATGCTGCTATGAATATAGTGGAACAGACGTCCTTGTTGTATGAATGTGCATCTTTTGGGTATATGCTTTAGAGTGGAATTGCTGGGTCTTGTGCTAGACTGATTCCCATTTTCCTGAGGAATCTCCATATTGATTTCCAAAGTAGCTGTACAAATTGGCACTCCCACCAGCAGTGGAGGAGTGTTCCCCTTTCTCCACATCCTCTCCAGCATAAACTATCGTTGGTTTTTTGATTTTAGTCATTCTGACAGGAGTAAGATGGTATCTCAGAGTTGTTTTGATTTGCATTTCCCTGATGGCTAGGGATGTTGAGCACTTTCTTAAGTGTCTCTCAGCCATTTTAGACTCCTCTATTATGAATTATCTATTTAGTTCTGTACTCCACTTTTTAGTTGGATCCTTTGGTGTTTTGGAGACTTGCTTCTTGAGTTCTTTGTAAATTTTGTAGATCAGCCCTCAGTAAGATGTGGGCTTAGTAAATATCTTTTACCATTCTGAGGGCTGCCTTTTTGTCTTGTTGAATATGTTCTTTGCCTTACAGAAGCTTCTCGGTTTCAGGAGATCTGATTTATTAATTGTCGATCTCAGTGTCTGTGCTACTGGAGTTATGTTCAGGAAGCAGTCTCCTGTACCAATTCATTTAAGAGTACCTCCCACTTTCTCTTCTAAGAGGTTCAGTGTGGCTGGATTTATGTTGAGGTCTTTGATCCATTTGGACTTCAGTTTTTATCACAGGCTTTCTGTATAATACTGAACTGAACTAGCTACATAAGATTGATAATACTGAAGCCTTGGAAACTTGTTGAAAAGCTATGAGGCTTCAGAACCTAAAATAGTGTTTATATGACTGATTTTTCATGTTAAGGATAGTGGATGGTGTCTGTACTATTGTTACACCAAGGCATGGAGCAAATGACACCAATCAGTGGAAGTTAGTTTGAGAGCTTTAAAGTTAATCCAAAAATAAGGTAATGCCATGAATTGTGGTAATAGAAATGGTAATAATCAATGGTAATGCCATCATTTGGCAGGGTTTCATTGATTTGCCTGGGTAGAAAAGATTAATGCACATTTTCCAAGTACTGGTGTTTGGCATCTTTTGTATCTCTCTGTATTTCATAGTTCATGAGGTTGGGAAGGCTTTCATTTTCTAATATCTTCTTCAAGTTCTTTCATTGTTTTAAAGCTTTCATTGTGCAAATATTTTCCTTTCTTGGTTATTTCATTCATTGTAATTTTTAGTCTGTTTTGACTAGGATTATTTCTTTCATGTGTTTGATATTTTTAATATGTTTGTCATTTTTATATAGGAAATCTACTGATTTATTTATTTATTTTACATAGCAACCACAGTTTCCCCTCCTTCCTCTCCTCCTGTTCCCTCTCCTTACCTCCGTTCTATCCTCCCTCATCCAGTCTTCCTCTGTCTCTATTCAGAATGGGTAAAGCCTCCCTGGGAGTCAACAAAGCATGACTTTTCAAGTTACCCACTCACCACCTGTATCAAGGCTGAATAAGGAATCCCACTAGAGGGAATAGGTTCCAAAGAGCCAACTCATATATCAGGGACTGGTCGTAGGCCCACTGCTAAGGGGCCACACAAAAGACCAAGCTACACAACTGTCACTCATGTGCAGAGGGCCTAGGTCAGTCTTATGCTTACTCCTTGGCTGTTGATTCAGAGTTTGTGAGCTCCCACAAACTCAGGTCAGCTGTCTGTGGACTTCCCCAACATTATCTTGACATCCCTTGCTCATATATCCCTCCTCCCTCTTTTCAACTGGACTCCTAGAGCTCAGCACAGAGCTTGGCTGTGGATCTTTGCATTTGCTTCCATCAGGTACTGGATGAAGGCTCTGTGATGACAATTAGGGCAGTCACCAGTCTGATTACAGAGGAAGGCCAGTTCAGGCAACCTCTCCACTATTGCTAGGAATCTTAGCTAGGGTCATCCTTCTGGATTGCTAGGTGTTTCTCTGGCCCCAGGTTTGTTCTTAACCCCATAATGGCCCCCTGGTCTACAAGAGCTAGTTCCAGGGCAGCCTCCAAAGCCACAGAGAAACCCTATCTTGAACAAACAAACAAATAGATATCTCTTTCATTACTCTCCCCATATGTTCTGTCCCTAACTCTGCCCATCTTATCCCTCATGTTCCTATCCCCATATTCCCTACCCTTTTCCCCCCCACCCCCAGTTTACCTAGGACATCTCATCTATTTCGTCTTCCTAGGGAGATCCATGTATGCTTCTGAAAGTCCTCATTACTTAGCTTCTCTCGTGCTGAGGATTTTAGCTTGGTTATCTTTTGCTTTACATCTAATATCCACTTATGTATGAGTACAAACCATATTTATCTTTCTGGCTCTGCATTACCTCACTCAGGATGACATTTTCTAGTTCCATTCATTTGCTTACAAATTGTTTTTTATTTTGTTGTTGTTTTCCACTGAGTAATACACTTGGGTAGATGTACCACATTTTTTTTTCCATTTTCAGTTGAGGGACATTTAGGTTGTTTCCAGGTTCTAGCGATTATGAATAATGCTGCTAAGAACATAGTTGAGCAATTGTCCTTGGTATGATTGAGCATCCTTTGGGTATATATCCCCAAGAGTGGTGTCACTGGGTCTTGAGATAGATTGATTCCCAATTTTCAGAGAAACTACCATAATAAAGAAATCTACTGACTTTTATGTATTGCGTTTTTATTCTTCTGTTTTCTGAATGTTTTTATAAGCTGTAGGAGATTTCTGATGAAGTCTTCAGAGTCTTTTAAATAGAGTATCATATCATCTGAAAATAATGATACTTTGAATTCCTTTTCCCCTTTATTGAAAAGATTTTCTCCCACTAATTTTATTTTATTTTACTACAGTTTTATTTGGTTGTACTCTAGGTCCTTGAACTATCTAATCTCTGGTTCTTGGTCACCTAAACAGTGTCAGGTACTGGTTCCAATTTGTAGAGTAGACCTTAATTCAAATCAGATATTGATTGGTTATTCCCACAAGCTTTTCACTATCATTGCATTAACTTATCTTACAGACAGAACATCACTGTAGATCATAGGCTTTCTGTATGTTTTGATACATTATTGTAGGGATGATCTCACATACTTGCAGCACTGACCATGCCCCAAAGGGTGATCAGTGCCACAGGTATGTGAGATCTGCCCTATAATTCCCGTTAGTCTTTTGGTAGTGTGAAGAGTACCTTCTGTAGATGGAAGCTTCTGTCCTGCCCAGTCCTGCAGCTATTTAGTCCCAAATAAATACAGAGACTTATATTAAGTATAAACTGTTTGGCTTATTGCTCAGTCTTATTACTAACTAGCTCTTACAACTTCAATTAACCCATAATTCTTATCTATGTTTAGCCACGTGGCTTGGTGCCTTTTCTCAGTAAAGAATTCTTATCTTGCTCCCTCTGTATCTGGCTGGCGACTCACTCTCCCCTTCCTATTGTAAGAATTCTAGTCTGGTAGCCCCACCTATACTTCCTGCCTGGCTGCTGGTCAATCAGCATTTTATTAAACCAGTATGAGTGGCATATACTTACAGTGTGCAAGAGCATTATCCCATACTACCTTCCTGTACCAAAGATGCTCAAATGTAGGGGTGAAGGCTCTATGTAGGTATCAGAGTGAATTCTTCAGCTCAGTAAGTTGTCTAGGTGTTGTCTTTAGCAATGGAGCCTTGTCAGTCTATGGAGAAAAATGTATTATCTTGACAACAGGCTGCCTTGTTTGGAGATTCTCATGAGGCCCCCTTTGGCCAACAAATCAATTAGATGTAAACCAATCTCAACAAGTTTTGTTTGATGTTTCTCATCAAGTGGAACTTATTTTTGGTGACAAGAGATGACCAGTTAGGACTCTGCCTCCTCCACTACTTAGAGATTTCATTTATATCACTTTTATATATGTATATATTTTAGAAATTTTCTACTGTATTAGGTTTCCATACTGCAGCACGCACACAGGTCCTGCACAGGTCTTTACCAGGTCCTCTGCATATATAATATGTCTTCCTATCTAGTGTTGTTAAAGAGTTTCTAAATATATGAAAGAGTGAATCTATTCTTGTGATTCTTGTGCCTTCCTGTGGGTTGTTTTCCTTCTGTTGGTTTGTATTGTACAACTTCAGTGTGATAATTTCCATTTTTTAAAATTATTTTTATTTAGGTTAGAAACAATCTTGTTTCACATGTCAATCCTAGGTGCCTCTCCCTCCTCTCCTTCCTCATCCTCCCCACCAGGTCCCTCAGTCCCCCACCCAATCTCCACTCTGATCCCCAAGGAGGGTGAGGGATAATTTCCATTTTATCCTATCATATTTTATTGTTTATATTTTAAAAATTATGGAAAAGGGGAATAGATTTTTTCATATAATATATTCTGATTACACTCTGTCTCACTTCTTCAATTACTCCCCACCTATCCAAATCTGTTCTCTCTTTCTGCATCTAGCCAGAAAATGAATAGACATGTAAAGAATGATAATAAAATAAAATGCAACACAATAAAATAAATTAAGAATAAACAAATTTGACTATGATAAAATAACCAAACAATAAAAAAGTCAAAGAAAAACTAAACGAAACACAGACACTGAGACACACACATTCTCTCATACAGGAATCCCCTAAAATACAAACAAATAAACAAACCAAAATCCATAATGTATACAAAAGACCTGTAAGACAAAACAAAAAACAAATCCTGACTTAAAAATATGAGACAAAAATGTTGCTTGTTTTGTGTTCTCCATCTTAGGGATAGTTAGAATATAGAATTACAAAGAACACAGAAAATGTAACATCAACAAAACAAATAACTCAGTTAGAAATGGATGATGAAATCCAAATAATTGAGAAATATTTTTTTAAAAATGTCCAACATCCTTAGCCATTGTCAAAATGCTAATTAATTAAAGCTTCTTTGAGATTTAGCCAGAAATCTAAATTTAAAAATAATAAGTTGGCAAATGCTATTATAGATGTGGAGAATGGGAAACATTCTTTGCTGTCAACATTGCAAGCTAACGAAACATATAGAAGTCAGTGTGCAGGTTCCTCAGAAATGCTACCACACGATCCATCAGTAGTACTTAGGCATATCTGTAAAGGTCTGTGTCCTACTATAAAAATACCTTCTCATCCATTTTATTACTGCTGTCTGTTCACAATAGTCAGGAAATGGAAATATCCTAGGTGTCAGCCAACTGATGAATGGATAATGAAAATGTGGTACATTTACACAATAAAGTATTATCCAGTTGTTAAGAAAAATGAAATGATGAAATTTGTAGATAAATGGGTGAATCTGGAAATAATTGTTCTGACCCGAACACAGAAGGATTAAATCATGTTGCATCTTATTTGTAGATATCAGCACTGAAACTGCAGATTTGTTTGTTTCATTTCTAATAACTACAGAGGTCAAGAAATTCATAAGGGGTCATGGCGGAATGGAGCCAAATTTTGGTTTCTAGCACCTACTTCAGGTGGCTCACAACTACCCATAATTCTTGCTCTGTGGGCACCTAAATTCATAACACCCCTTACATATATACATAATTAAAAATTATAAAAATAAAATTTAAAATATCCTCTTGCTAAAAAAATAGTATTACTTTTATGAATTGAGTGTTTCTGTGTTTGGTAAGAGAAAGCAGAGTCTCAGCTCTAAATGGCACATCTCTATCTCAAACCCTCCTCCCAAAACTCAGGGATCTTTGAAAGAGGGAGCTGAGAGATTGTGAGAGACTGTTGTAGATCACTATAGTGGTGCAGAGTTTTCCTGACACAACAGAACAGTTGCACAGGTGAACTCACAGTGACTGTACCAGCATGCCCAGTCCTATGGAAGTTCAAGTCAGACAAAATACCATCATCGAGATGGGAGGTACTCATAATTCCAGCCCTAGATGAGGAGTTACTAGCAATTGATAGCAACTAGAATAGTGAGAATTAGTTTTCTTTAAGAGTGTAATGCCTGATAAGTTGTCCATGCCCTATTGGATGGCCAAACATGGAAAAATCTATGGTTATACTGATTAGATTTTTTTGTTTTTGTTTTATCTTTGAGACACGGTTTCTCTGTATTGCTTCAGGAGTTGTTCTGGAACTCGCTCTATAGACCAGGCTGTCCTGAAACTCACAGAGATCCACCTTCTGAATGTTGGGATCAAAGGCATGTGCCACCAACACCTGACTTTGATTGGATGTTTTAAAAACTGTATGAGGACACAAAGCAGAATACGTATGGAATGGAGCATACAGAAGGAATTTGGGAAGGTGAAGGGGGTGAATATAACCCAAATTAAATACATGATTTCTAAAAAATATCATAAAAATATGCTTAATGTAACACAATATCAAGACAGATCCATGCATGTGTCAGCTTTCATGACACCATAAAAATGAAACTCAAGTGTCAATTTTCTAACATTGCTCCACTGACAGAAAATTAATAAGAATTTGTTACAAATTCTTCAGATACTTCACAATGTTAGTGCATCAATTCTTATCATGGCTGCTACTATATCTTCTCATTTCTTCCTTTGCTTATCATTGCATCTAGTCCACTTGGGAGACTCTCCATATAGGGCTACAATGTTAACATCCAATATTCCACTTACACAGTATTGTACAAGACTGTCCAATGAAGGTGCCAAAATCTTATAGAGTGGACCCCAAAAAATCCCAGTGACACATAATAATCAAGACCCCAAACATACAAAATAAAGAAAGAATATTAAGAGCAGCTAGGGGAAAAGGCCAAGTTACATATAAAGGCAAACCTATCAGAATTACACCTGACTACTCCATGGAAACATTGTAGCCACAGAAATCACCGGGGCCTTGGGTAGTAGATCAGTGTTTACCATGGTGTATGAATGATCTTTCAGAGCCCATTCCAAATAGATGAATGCTCTCTCAGCCTGGACACATGGAGAAGGGCCTAAGTCCTGCCCTGGATGAAATGACAGACTTTGGAGATCTCCCCCCAAGGAGGGCCTCACCCTCCCTGGGGAATGATGTGGGGGGCTGGGTGGGGTGGAGGGACAAGGGAGGAGGGGGGGGGAGAGGGAGCTGGGATTCACATGTGAAGCATTCATGTTTCTAATTTAAATTAAAACATATATTGAGGAGAAAAGTAGAATTGTTGGGTAACAAAACCATCACAAACTGTCTACTGCACTCTTGTGCTAGGATTCCATAATCCTAGACTGCTTCCATTTTTAAAAAGGAGATCATTGCCTTCTATACTAAGGGATTGAATGGCCATTCAAATCACTAAAGTTGATAAAATAATAATTGGGTAGGTTACTTCTTTTGAAACCCATAGTGTGGATGTAATGAAAAACTATACAAATGACATAAAAATGGAGTACTACCTGATGAATAGAACTTTACAGGGATGCTCTGAGCAATGAATAGTTTGCTGAAGTTGTAAGATTTCCAAGAAGAAGAAAATGCAGTTTGTGAAAAGCATAATAGAAGCAAGCATGATGTGTTAAAGAAATGTTATTGGAGCAGTATGCACAATGAATAAGCATAATAGACTTGAGCAAATGGTGAACTCGTTGCTATGTGCACCTCTTTGCACTGCACAGCTATGTTCTATTCCTCAGAAAAGCAGCAGTAATAACTAAACCAAAACAACAACGATGGGAGCAAAAAACATGATATGATATAGAAATGAATACTTTGCATTGGTATGGATTTTCATTTATTGATAAAAATTTAATGTCAATTTTGTTATGTGTATATTTTTCCTCTTTTTTAGGTATTGTGCTTCTACAGCTCTTTTAAAAATGTAATGTATAATTAAATACAGATTGTAGTCACCTATAATAGTCAAAACTTATGTTAGATTTTCTAGATATTTGAAGATGTATTTCAAATGGATAGATATTCTTCAAACCTATCAAAGACATAGAGAATATGATATTTAAAATGGTCTGGGATTTTCATGATAGTGAGACACAATTGCTCCTGGCAACACCAATTATGTCACAGAGGAAGATAGGCATTGAAGGAACTCATTATACATTTTGCCTTCGATATGGCAGAAATAGCCATTTGGTCAAGAAACTGCTCTTGCCTAGACAGTTTGACCATATGCTGTATAAACACAGGAAAGTGACTACTGAATTTGAAAAAACAAGATGGAACCAGGTTAACAGGACAGAAAATCCAGCTACAATGATGAGGCAAAAAATAATCTCAAGCTCATCAGCCATCCTTTGGAAAAGTAGAGTATTAAAATCCAAGTAATTCTGCATATATGCATTTGAGTAGATGACATTTTGTTGTTTTAGGTAGATGAAATGAGATGCTATTTTGAGCTGTTAATTATAATACAGAATATAATGCAAAAATACAGTAGAAGGTAGCATGTAAGTTTAGAGTATGTTTCCCAGTCCTCAAGATTACTCAGTGGACATTAGGGCTGTGCTCCACAGAAACCTTCAGAGTTCTTCCCTTCCTGGAACAGCTTTGGAATCTTCATAAGTGCAGGCATCTGAGTCTGTTTTGTTAAGAGTGGGAAAACAAATTATTGAGTCTCTCTTCAGAGACTGAACTGTAGGATATTGTGAAAGGCTAAATAAAAGATAATGCGAGAAATAGCAAGGGTGAGTTACTCAGTGTTGATGAAAGACCGCTGATTGACATGGTAATTTAGTACTTGTTAGAATTCATAGTGCTAAAAGCTGGTACATATGTATGCATGCTATCAGAGGAGAAAAGTAAACATCAGTTTTATTTACATATGAACCCTGAAAGCATCAGCCATGACAAGCCTGGAAATGTATTTCCAGAAGAACAATAGTGGCATAAATATCAATGGAATAACCAACCACTTTCTTCTTGAATTTAAGGCTCAAATCACAAGATAAAATTCACCCTATTATCAGGTACAAGAACCTGGGTTTAGACAAGTTATACACCAGAGGGGAAATCAGACTTTTATTACTCTGTTAAAGTGACATAGTACTAAAGTGACTACAAATGACTTATCATTGCTATGGTAATTAACACAAAGATCCACAATGGTCAATATGTAGAGAATAAGAGACTATGAAATGCTCAGCCCTAAATGGAGTATCTATAATGCCAACTCTCTTCCCACATGACAGGGATCGTTTTAGAAGAACAGGATGGTGTGAGGGGTATCTGCAGATACCACAACCAGTAGAGTGTTGATCCAGGAGAGGTAAGAAGATTGAGTTCAATAAGACTCAATGGCCTCTGTTGTTTCAAACTTACAGCCTGATATCAGGTAGTTTATTTCAGGCATATTAAGCAGAGTGCAATTTGGAGAAAATATCCTGGTGATAATTGACTTAATCCCGTAGGCACAACAAAGGTTAAGACATGATTATGTTAAATCTCTGGAGGAATATTTTTCCATAAAGATAGGTTCTGTAGATTTACTAAGGTACCAGGCTCAATGTAAACAACACTCTTCTTAAAGATTTAAAGGAAGAGAGTGCTCGAGATTGAGATAAGCATGAGTCTGGCTAAGCTGGTGTCGTCAGGTCACATAGGTAGCACAGAGGTCACCAGGCTATTAGCCATATCCATTCCCAGAAAACAATTTATACACCTCTTCCTTTGAAGAGACAACACTGCATGTTTAACATTCCTGGATTCCCTAGTGCTTGTCTGTGAGTACATGTACCTAAATGTCTCCTAGAGGCTAGAAGAGTGTAGGAGCACAAATGGATGGATTGATGAGTATAGAAAACAGTTTTACATATATAACAGGAAATTTACACTTATAAACACCCAGTGTTTGTGAAAGCATACACAAGACATGTAATTTAAGGCAGACAAAAGCACAGCAAAGAGAAAAGAGATTAACAAAAAAAAAATATTACCCCTAGCAGAGAAAGAGAGCTATTTTGATTAGAGTGTGGCTTCTGGTAGACTGAATATGCTCTAGTGTATGTCAATAAGCAACAGTATATACACAAGCTAATTAGACAGAAATTACTCTTTAAATAATATAGGCTGGGTATGGGATGGTTATGATTCTCAAAGAACTGAGGGAGTAGGAAAAGGTGAAACTGATCAAAATTTAAAATGCCATTGCTGATGTATTGTAGTTTACTGTACCTGTCAATGTCAGAAAATGATTTTTAGCAACTGTTGTCTATCTGTGTGTAAGATAGGGGAGTGTCTGCTTTGTATATATTGGCTTATATCTATACATATTGAAAACTATAATACTTTGGCACTTTGTAAAGACAATCAGTGTAGTTTTACATTTAAAATACTGCTGGTCAGATACAATAAAGAATTCAGAGAGCTGCTTTTGGACAAAAATAAGAAGCAAGGAAGTGGAGATAGGAGTTTATTCAAGCATATTCTCCAAGAAATCATTTTAATGGGACAAATTCCATATTCATATTAAAGACAATCCATTTCACATCTTAAAATAAGGAAAAACACAGATAATAGTCTAAAAGAAAAAGAAATCGCCTACAAACTTTCTAAAGAGAACCAAGGATAACATCTTATGCTTTTGAGTCTGGAAAAGGCTCCTCAGACAAAAACAGCAAAAATTGTGAGTTTCATTGAGAGTGTTTAAAAGAGGACTGACAGAAGTTGGCATTCCACCAGCAATGAGCTCTCACTTGTTTTACTGATCTTAGCCATTCAGACAGACTTAAGATGAAATGTCAAAATAGTTTTGATTTGCAATACCCTGATGGCTCAGGATGTTGAACATTTCTTTAAGAGTTTCTCAGCCTTCTGAGTTTCCTCTTTTGAGAATTCTCTGTTTAGATCTTTATCCCATTTTTCAAATAGGGTATTTGTTTCCTTGATTATCTAGTTTTTTTTAGTTCTTTATTGATTTTGGCTATCAGCCATTTATTAGAAATGCAGTTGGTAAAAAATCTTTACCCATACTGTGGACGACTGCTTAGTCTGAATGATGGTACCCTATTAAAAAGAAATTTTTATTATGTCTACACAAGAGAAATTTAATTCAAGTGTAATTTTCATAGAAAAACAGAATAAGACATTTTAAATGAAAATACATAGTCACAAATCAGATATGAAAACTATTAAATTCTTGAATGTAATGCTAAAAGCTATTGTTTATTTCCAATTGGTTGGTGTCTCTATTTTAAAAGCTCCACTGTTAAAAACACTGAATTGGACTTGTGGGTAGCCACTTCCTTCTTCATTTTTTGGGTTCAAGTTGGCAGTGGATACTTTCTTTTTATTCGCAGCCTTGGTGACCTTGAAAAAGAAAGTAAGACATACTATAAGATTCTAGCAATGGAGCTAAAGCACTGTTTATATTTGTTCAGTCATCCATTCTTGTCTATTGCCCTCAAGGTTCTTATATGACCTGAGATCTTGTCTGATTTAACTTCTTCATTATTCTGCCTTATTTGGAGTCATCCCTTCCGACTATATGGTCCTTGAAGAGAATGCTCTTCATACTCAACATGACTTTATTTGAGTAGGTTCGATATTTCCATATGTAGTAGAATTAATAGTGTTAATCTACACTTTGGTATATTTTCATGCCATTTCTACCTCATAGATCTCTCTCTTTAGCGCCTTTACTCAATTAAGAAAATAGTACCTACTCATTTGCCACGATGTGCTAAACACTGAGATAACTCATAAATATGTAGGCATTTAATACATTAACGCCCAGGTTAAGAGTTAAACTTTCCCCAATACCAGCCAACTCCTAATTGTTGAAGCTGGCATTCAAATTGCATTTGACTTATTCAAAACCCTTGTTCTTAATTACTAATCAAATGTATTTCCATGTCATTTTAACTTCTTCATATATCTTGTTATTTACCATACACATGCTATTCTTTGAATTATTTCTTCAATATCCATTTTTAAAATCTTCCCCATAGAAATGAGTACATCATCTCAATGCTCCCCTCCAGAGACAGAACTGTCTGTCTAACACACTGAAAAGTTCATGTTTAGAATCCTAAAGAAAAAGCCAATTTCCTCTTTAGTAAACCTGTTTCCTGTGTACTTCCTACCTTAATGAAACTGTGATCGCCACACACCAATTTTGGCTGCTTGTCAATTGTTTTGAGTTGAAAGCAGAAGAGTCGAAGTTTATCTCCTTCCTCACAGTTGATGTTGTACCATTTTCCATTCCCTATAACTTCTATATTTCCTGTATCATCTTTTATTTCGTAGATTGTGTTTTTTGGATTCACCTTTTTCTGCGAAAGTAAAATGAATACTGGTTTTCTGAAAGTTATCACATTCACAATTGTTGTTATACATTCATAAAAGTTTTTATGACAAAAATCACAGGAAAATATGGAACCTGGTACAAACACAATCATACAGGTATCTTCAGTGAAATCTTCCAAATAATTTTCTTTTATTACTGCAATGATTTACTTTCTTTATCTAGAGGATTTGTGCCTGGAAGTGTTGGGAAAATAAATGTTCTCCACTACTCCACATTCCTCAACAGTCTGGATTTTCCATATATCACCCTGATTGATCTCAGGAATCAGAACTTCAGGTAACCATCTTTGTATCTTGTGCTTATAAAGGGATGAACAGACATTTGCTACCACTGTTCATTCATTCAATAAGTTATTCACAAATATGGATTAAAAATACAGGGGCTTTAAAAGAAGATGAATAAAAAGCCCTAAAACTGTCAAACTTATAAAACATTTGTTGAGTTCTGAGTTCTCCAAGTTTGTCATTTAAAAAAAAACTAAATCT
Source organism: Mesocricetus auratus (assembly GCF_017639785.1). Taxonomy (NCBI): domain Eukaryota; kingdom Metazoa; phylum Chordata; class Mammalia; order Rodentia; family Cricetidae; genus Mesocricetus; species Mesocricetus auratus. Next base: position 18,948,233 of record NW_024429266.1, on the reverse strand, counting down.
TAATACCCCAAATTTGTGGATTGATGGATCAATCAATTATATATATATATATATATATGTGTGTGTGTGTGTGTGTGTGTGTGTATGTGGGTATGTATGTATGTATATATTCATTTGTAAATGAGAAAACTAGATTTATTTGCCTTCCAAAGATCATTCCATACAATAGTTCTTCAGAAATAATTAGCTGATTGATGATTGAATAAGATATAAGAGTCAACAATGAATGGTTCAACCTACTATCCACAGAAAGAGTTAATTAATTCTATGGAGTGGTTTTGAATTTGTGTGAATATCACCCATCCATGCCACAATCAATATTTACCCTTGTTCAGGGAATCTGTAGAAACAGAATGTATAGAAAGAAAATATTGACTGTTATATAGTTTTAGTATAGCTTTAAAAATTCAGACTGTTGGCATAACCCTGACCTGTGTCCTGCACCATTTTTTTTCATTGATTTGTAACAAGCAAAACAAAAGTTTCTTGGTAAGTCATTTTCAGAGAACTCTTTCAGAGATATCTTAGGAAGCAGGAAAAGGTCACCCAATCTTAATCTCTAATGTGTGGAATGACTTCACCTTCTACCGCTAGCCAAGGCGGTGTCCAGCGTTAGAATATTGTCAATAATCTGTGACTAGAAAGTAATCATATTTGATTCCAGGTGTTGGTGGAGAAAAAGACAGAAACAAATTTTCAATCATTACCTTGTGTAACATAAATAACCCATAAACCAGTGTTCCAGGTACATTCTTGTGAATATCTGAAATCTTGGGAGATTGATTTGCCTTTCGGATAACCTTATTGGGGACTTCAATCTTTTGGTCAGGACCAGCTTCTATCACAGTGGAAGATTCTTTAATATCTAGGATTCCTTTGAACTTCAAGTAATTGGAGATTATGATGAAATTATCTTTTGTGAACTTTTCTTTCAGGTTGATGTTGAAAACTTTCACATGGAAATACTGGTCCACAGTAGCCACTGTAGCATGAAACATGTTCTTCACTCCATGTTCCGATGACTCATACTCAAATGGGTCTGTTGCACTGAGCACCACCACTGTCATGGGATCCTTTAGGAGAACAGCACCTCTGGTAATGCTCTGGTTTGGGGTCTGTGTGTTTTGGTTCTGAGTTGAACAAATGCAGGGATATAAACATGCAAGTTTAGCGTCAAATACAAATTAACCTTCACATGATATAAATCTCAATCTCCACATTGATCCTAAAATTTTAATTGCCTGAATATATTGTATATACTCATTGTACTTATTGCACATGTTTTTATATATTATGTATTGTACAATATATGTATTGTGCAAAAAGAGGAATTGTGGTGATATATTGTTTATGATCTAATAAAGCCACTGAAGTTCAGAATGTAAAGCTAAACATGGCCATAGAAGCTGGGCAGTGGTAGCGCACACCTTTGATCCCAGGACTCAGAAGACAGAGGCAGATGGATCTGTGTGAGTTCATGGCCACCCAGGATTACGTGAGAGTGAATCCATATAAAAGAGAAGCACAGCTCACACCTTTAATCCCAGAACTAGAGAGGTATATAAGATAGTCTCAAAGCATTCAGTCTTGGGCATTCAGTCTCCAGCCACACTGAGGATTGATTGAGATAGGATTGCCCTACCCTAGAGAGCTAGAGAATGACTGCCTTGCTTTTCTGGTTTTCAGGTTGAACCCCAATATCTATCTCTGGGTTTATTTTATTTGTGCTACATTTTAATATATTTGTAGAACTTAGATATGCTAAAGAGAATTTCTTTATTTTTAAGTTTCTTTTTATTTAAATTAGAAACAATCTTATTCTACATATCAATCCCAGTTCCCTCTCCCTCCTATTCTCCCATGCCCCCCCCCCACTTACCCCTCATCCCATCCCCCTTCTGCTACCCAGGGAGGATAAGGCCTTTCATGGGGGATCATCAAAGTCTGTCACATCATTTGGGACAAGGCCTAGGCCCTTCCCTGTGTGTCTAGGCTGAGGGAGTATCCATCTATGGTGAATGGGCTCCCAAAGACCATTTGTATACTAGGGATATTTAATGATCCACTACCAGAGGTCCCATAGACTCCACCCTCCTAACTGACACCTACATTCAGAGGACCTGCTTCGGTCCTATGCTGATTTCCAAGCTGTCTGGGGTCCATGAACTCCCCCTTGTTCAGGACAGCTGTTTCTGTGGGTTTCCCCAGATTGGTCTTGACCCCTTTGCTCATCACTCCTCCCTTAAAGAGGAATTCTTTCATTGACCAAAAGTCTAACAAATTAAAGCAATGGGGTTGAGCCACAAAAGTTTGAAGACTCTCACTGAAAAAGCAGAGTATTCTTCCTAACATGAAGGGAGATGTTCAGCATGAACTCAGCATTAGCTGTTGAGAACAATTTTAGGAAGTACTTAAGTGAAATTACATTAATTCGGACCTATCCTTTACTCTTACAGCAGAAGAATATAAACTGGGGAAATTAAGTATTGTTGAAATAGAGAATGGTAAATATAAAGCACACTACTGGACTATCTGGGGTTATTATAAGGGTACAAATCACAGTAAATCTCCTCAGGAGACACCAATCTGCTATAATTAAATAACCAAAAACAATGTGAGCTAGCCCACAACCACCTGTTTTAAATAGTCACTGGTAGGGTCATGTCCTTAAACATGTTTAGAGATTTTTCAACAATAGCAGGATCTTGTAAAACCAGAAAGATATTGATAGACTTCTACTCTCCTTTCTGCACAGTATTCTGAGCTCACTGAGTGATACTCACTGAGTATTTCAATGAAGATAAGATTGCCTAGCTGTAAGAAAGAATATGCAAAACAATGAAAAGCTATGAACTTCATAGATTTGCATATAAGGAAATAGTATTGCTGTCACCATAGACCCAATGGAATGAGAAGAATCAAAGCATTATATCACACACAGTCATCATTTATTAGTGATTAGAGTGGATCTGATTTCTCATCAGTGTAAGCAATTAGTATAATATAAAAACCAAAAGGCAATATAGCTAGTGGTAGTGATGGGTATATAAGTTAAGTAAATAAATAGCAGTGATTAGATTTAGATGAACAAGAAAGTTATAGGATACACACAAAACAAATTAGTAGGCTATTATGAAGGCCACAAAATGACCCTTAATGCACACATTTTAAGTATAAAAACTAAAAGTGGAGCTGAGTTTGTGGCAGTAGGTAGAAAATAATCTATAATGAACTATTTAAAAAGGAAGCACAAATACTGATATATCCATTGAATATTGTATGCATTTTTAACTTAGGAACTTGGAAATATAGTCCTGATATGTTAAATTGGGAAAAAAGTAATAAACTAATAACTACTGTAAGACACTGGAGTATAAATTTTTCCACATTATTACAAAAATATCTAAAGACACTAATTCAAAATATTTTAAACTTTTAAATTTCTTAATGGTAAGGTCTGGGTAAGTAAAAATTGCTTCTGGTTTTGCTTAACTGTATTGATCTATTTCCTCAAGTGAGAAAAAAAGGAGGAGGGTAAAGAAGGAGAGACAGAGAGAGTCCAGAGAATAATGATGATTTTGTGGTTTTCCTTCTGTGACAAATCATTTGTTTCCTTAGGTGGGAAAAAATAAGTACTGAAAAAACTAAGAGGCATCTACCATCCTACTTTTCATATGTTATGAGAAACATTTGAAAGTCCAAAGTGAAGAAAGAATAAACACGAAATAGTAAATTGCAGCTCACTTCTTTTATGCCCAGTTTCTGGTGAACGGACACTTTTCCTGAATTTCCAAAATTTTTTAAATTTTCCTCACTATGTGCGTTTTCTCCCAGAATTGGTATTTTACTATCATTTTTATTTAAAACCTTTTTATACAGTATATACGGAACATGATTCCCCTCCCCTAGGGCCTCCTAGGTTCTTCACCCTCCCCATTCTTTTGTGTTCACTCTCAAAAAATAAAATAAAATGAAAAGATAGAAAATAAAACCAATAAAAATAGAGAACAATTCCCAAATAAAACAAAATAACTGTTCTTGGCCATGGAGCCTGCTCTAGACTATGGTTAATAATCTCCATTGGAGAAAACTGATGTTTCCTTTTTCTAGTCTCATGTTCTTGGCTGTTTTAGCAGTGTCTGTTATTGGTTCCATCTCAGGGAGTGGGTCTTAAATCCAATCAAAAAGTGGTCAGTTACTCCCATTTCACATATATTATCACTTTTTTGTGACCTCTAAGTCTCACAAGACACTAATCAGAGCCTTAACTGGACTGCACAGATTCCATCTATCCTTTTTAGCTATACTGGTTATCAGTTCTACATTTCTGGAAATCTCAGGTCTGTACGTATCTATAAAAAATATAGGGCAACCAAAATTTTACAATACAAAGTAAACTGGGGAAAGCCATTGGTTATGTTTCATAATTGGTAATAAAACAACAACATTTTATTCATGTAAACACTGTCCATTGTTAATCTAGTGTGGATAGGGCTTCTGGAAGGATATGTTAAAGATAGAGCAAGATACCCCCATTAAAAATCAGAGCATGGATGTGTTTGGACATTTACAGGCTTTCAAACTGGAATGAATATAAAATGTACCATAAATTCTGAAGAAACAAGTACCCTTCCCTCATTTGTGTCAAAGAAAAGTTATTAACATGTTAGTCATATCAAGGGAAGAGATATGGGGTAGTACAAGAGAAGAGAAATAGAGCCTATTGCTACTGACACGTGTAAATTCTGGACTCTTCACCTCTCTCTTCCTGCCTGGGATCAAAACTCAACACAAGCCAGGAAAGTTCTCATTGTCAGAAGAAATGCCAAGTTCATTACGTGTCCCCAGGCCAACAAAAGGTTATGGTATCACCTATATTTCTATGTTTGTTTCTGTCCTTGTATGATGATCTGTATCTATCATATCCAACCTCTGTGTGTGTCTGATTAATTAAATGTCAGTGATGAGTGAGTGACATGGTCAGAACTTGAAGATCTGATTCTAATATTTGGATTGAGGAAATAAAAGGAAGGCAGAAAACTTTTACCTTAGCCATGGAAGTGCTGGATGGAGCCGAAGACGAGACCTGGAGACCCGGGGACTGGCATCTGGCTGTGCCTTCTCCAGGGCAGAGAAGGTGATCTGGCCCCTCAGACCTCTTGGTCTTCTTCATTCCAGTCTTTCCTTTATCCACACTTCTTCTTTTCTGAAAGTATATCCATTGTCTGTTAATGAGTCTCAGTATCAAGCAAGCAGAGTGTGTCTTCGTTATTAGTCAGTAGATTTATGCCTGAATATTTTGGGAACTTGAGGGAATGACACCCACCTTCTGGTCAGGCCTAAAGTATGATCACAAATAGTCATAAAATATGTACATAGAGTTTTAATTAAATAAAGAGAGTGGAAAAAGTTATACACACAATTTTCTAAGATTATCTCTATGGTAGGACATTATTGAATTCGAATTTGAAAACTAGGTCTTGTGTAAACATGGAACAACCATTGTTCTACCTCATCTTCAAGTACACAACATTTCTAACAGGAGTGAACACATATCAATGCCACATGATCACTTGTCATGAGTTTTGATAAAACTTGAAGATAAACTAAAGAAGCAGTGAGTACTTGATGGACAGAAGTGCTGCCTCTGCAGACTGCCAGCCCACTGAGGTTCCTCAAGCTCACCTGAGCTGTGGATGTCTGTCCTCCGTCAGATGCTACAGTGTTGCTTGTAGTTGATGTAGGTGTAGCAGAGCTTACTTCTTGTCTCTTTTTTTCCTGTGTGTTTTTTGGTTTTACTGTGATAGGAATAATTTTCATTACAACAAATGCATGAACCAAAGTGCCCACATAAACCAAAATGGAGGATCTTGGAACTGTTTAGTTTTCCTGTCATTTCCTCTCCATTGCATCCATTCAATAATGTTTATTCCATTAGTTTAGTGTAGGGACACACCACCAAGGGTAAAGCCTTAGTCACAATCTCCCATTACTTTATATTTCCCTTACTTGTTCCCCTATAAAATAAGAAAACCCTTCTTGTCTTGAACCCTGTGTATATCAGCCAAGCGTTACTTGTTGCCATTCCTCTTAAAATACCAAATTTTTACCACACTAACTGATCATGTTTTGTGTATAACACACTAAAATCTTAGAAACCAATGATAGGAAATCTGGTCCAAACTTGTGAAATGAAATACTGGAGTGTCAGAGCTTCCTTGTGCTAAATTTTGGGGTCAGAGTGTTATACCAGTATATCTAATATTTTTAAATCCATTGACTTTATAAAGAGAAATTTATTCTTCATCACATCTCTAGGACACAGACTTCTACTTAAATATTAGATTACTCTTGCCAGAAAATATATTAAGGAATGGGTAAGATTGTTAATTGAGTATAACATTTACTCTGTTTACATTCTTTAAATTTTTTCAACTTTTATGTTATCATTTTCTAGTTTTTCCTACCATGTTGAATGTTCTAATCTATCTCAACAACTGCTATTTATTTTATTTACCTCCAATGCAAAAGATATCTACCCTGAAATACATCAAGTTCCTTTGTAAGAAGGGATTTCTTGAAATAAACTTTTTAACATCTGAAATTCTTCAATCTCTATAGTTTCTAAGGCACACAATGGCAAAGAAATATATCAACTCTGATTATTGTATGGATCTAGAAAGTTTGGGGAGAGTGGAGAAGAAATAGGTGTCCAGTGTGCTCCCTTGTTACCTTTTGCCTTCTCTGTTTTAAGATTTTTCACAAGATCTTGAAGTTCTTTAATGCTTTGACACACTTCTATCAGTTTGTCCAGTCCAGCGTCTTTTGGGAATGTATCCTCCATCAGGTCAGAAATCTGAATTCTGTCATAATCATCTTGCATCTTTTTAGATAGATTTAATTCTTTTCTTAGTAAGGACTTGATTGTCCTAAAATGGTAGTCATCCATGACTTCGAATCCTTTTATAAGAACAATTTTCTTGTATTTATTCATTATTTCTCAAATTATGGATGAGCCTAAAAGATGAAAATGGATACAGCATTACACACATACACAGACAATTCTCCAAACAGGATATTCCTGTGTGAGTGAATGACCCCACATGATAATGTCCATAACTGCCTAGAGAGATAAACTGTGCCACTGTGTGAAATGCATGTAGAAGTTCTGTATTAATAAACGAGTTTAAGAAATCCTTCCCCATTAACCATGTTAGGTGACTTAGGCCAGTGGCAGTTGTGGTAGAAGAAAAGTATTGGAACAAGTAATTGCTGTGGACTGTGAGTGCTAAAATTCTGGGTCCATTATCCATTCTTTATGTGGTGCAGGAGCCCATTCCTATATATCTTCCTTTGGGTTTCTGACTTTTCCCATTCTAAAGTGCTCTATACACAAATGGACTGCATCCCCTTACAATGCGCCTGAACGAACAATGACTAAAGTAACAGGGCCTATTTTGAGTCTCTGAGCCTTGTCTGCTAGGCTTTTCCTCAAACAACACTTACTACCATTCTGTCTTCCCTGGGCTTGGATTGGGCTCTTTGGGATCTTTGTGCTGATATTACTGTTAATTCCTCAAACATCTACATAATTTTTATAGTGGAACCCTACAATTTATTGGATGGAGTTATGTCAAAAGTTTCTTGATTTTATCTTTTAGGCTTGACTTAGTGATTCTTATTCATAGGCAAAATGTTCTACCTATAAGTCATGCTCAAATCCTCCCAAAATAGTTAATAGTTTCTTCATTTATTAAAAATACTCCTTCCTCTTATAATATTTCAGAAGTCCTCGAATAATTTGCACTTTTCCATTTACACTTATCTTCAATCCTAAGATCATATGCTTCAAAATACACCCCTATTGTCAAGTTTTATGATGTGGAGGATTTCTTCACTGTCTGAAAGTCATTCTCACATTTTTTCTCTATCTGCTTTTCGTAAGTTTTGAAAACCTAAGAGTTAAATGGGGTTTGGAATAGGAGGGTAGGGTAGTGGAAGGAATAGAAAGAAGAGTAACTAACACTAATTTCATTTCAAAAAACTAAAATAGAAACCTACTGCTGAATATTATACATATACTTTATCATGTCTGTCTGTCTGTCTACCTCTCTCTACCAACATACCTATCATCTACTATGTATCTATATATCATCTATCAAGAATGTACATGAAATTATTTAATAATGGGGTAACAATGCTTTTATGAAACACCATAGGTTAAATAAAAGTCCACTATTGAAATGGATTTCCACTATCGAAGTCATTAGTTAGTCAGTTCTCATAGACAACCCCCCTCAACATATACCTATTGAAAAAGCTCTTGGCTACATGACAGAATTTTTTAGTAAGACTCCATTGCAGAGGGCACCACGTTATTGAGTCAGAGAACATTACACTCACTTGGAAGCCTCATCCCTCCTGGCTAGATTTTCTAATTCTGGAAGTTACTATGCATAATACTGGAGTAGCAAACTAATCATTAATCTTCCTCAGCTGTGATCTCTTGGATATACAGTAACAACTAGTCTAGCAAGGCATGTTTTTTGGTGTAATAGCAGCATGAATGTTCTGGGGTTAACCAATCATTTTGTAATTTGACTTAAGGCCTGAATTAGTTGAAACCTATACCTGGCACCATTACTAAGACTGAAAACCTGTGACTAAACTACTCAGAGTCTCTATTTGTGAACCTCATAATTTATGTTGCTAAATAAGAGTAGAGTTAAGCTTACTACTTTGTTCAGACATCTTTTAACCCTTATCAGAGTAATGTGTAAAGAACTAATAACAAATATTAGAAATTTCAAAAAATTTGCTTTCTGGAACTTCCCAAAATACCCCAATGAACTGAGTGTCCTGACTTGTAGCTCATTCATATTTTATATACTTCCTTGATGATTTTCAGAAAATAGAATGAGTTCAATATCCTAAATCAATTTATGCTATTTCAGTTTGGGAATCATGCCTGTATGGACCTTAGTGTAATTGAACTTTACTTTATACGCCTATTAATTGCTTCTTCTTCCTTTTTGTTTTTTGTTTGTTTTGCTTTGTTTTTTTTAATTGACCATTCTCCATTTGCAAAGAAACCCAAGGATGAATGGAATTTCCACACAATGACGCATGACATGGAAGATAAAGAGTATTAAGAAAAAGACATATTCTGTAAATCATAAGACATTAAAAATGATCTACATATTCAATGAGGAATTAAAACTGATTCTCAGCAGTAAAACTCCCTTCTTCAGAGCAGAATTCCAATATTTATACAATATTGATATTGAGATCCCAGAGAAAATTAAAAGAGAAAGATTTTATTTGGGTTGGTACATGTGAAGTAACAACTATTTCAAATGCAACTAAAATGTGATGATAGAGGTTATGTATACTTTTATAGGTTCCATTTACATGAGAATAGTTGTTTTGTTATTGAAGTGTTACTGCTTTTGTATTTGGACAAATCATCCAACCTCAATAGAATTTCCAATATTTCACAACAGAATATAGATGCATCAATGCCAATCCAAGCCCACTAGATTCTGGATATCATTGTGTGTTCAGCCTCACTGCTAAAAAAGTTTAACTTTAGCTTTTCAGTCTCTTTGAAATACCTAAAGGCTCTTCCAAATTTCAAAATCTCTCTAAAATATCCAATGTCTTTCTAAAATATCCAAACTCTCTCTAAAATACTCAATGTCTCTCTAAAATTCTAGTCTTTAAAAATTCAAAGTATCTAAACTGTGAGCTCTTTTAAAATAAAAAATAAGTTACATACCTTCTTATTCCAAGAGGGCAAAACCAGGTCATAATTCAGGATTCCCTTAGCTCATTCAAAGTGATTCTCCTATGCTTAGGTTACTCCCTCTCCACATGTGCTGTTATACCTGGTGGTCATTCCATAGTATTGACATCTAAAATTTTCTGGGGTCCCCATTGCTACTGGATTGTATCTTTACCAATGGCCTCTCACATGACCCTTCATAGTGACAAGTCAAAGCTATTCCCTATAACCACTTCAAGCCTCCAATCCCAGCTCCATATTACATATTACATATCACATATTACATATTAAGTTTGGTTATCAGCATAAGGGATAGCCTTGTCCCTCTCTGGACCACAACTTCAAATTCTGTGTGCTGACAGAGAGAAGACATTTCCCAGAAGTTCTTTCCTCAAAGATGCTGGACTCTGCTTAATTACAGTGAGATCTTCTATCCCAGATGATCAAGGTCATAGATTTGTAATTCAAGATATTGAGTGGCCTTAAGAGAATCTTTAAGGAATTATTAAATGTCTGAAATTTCCATAAAACACAGTCATGTGTGTCATAGCAACATCCAACATGCCCTGTATCAATTTCTTTCTTAATTACACATTTTGGTGATGTGATAAAACACCATGACAGAAAGCAACTTTGGAAGAAAAGGGTTAATATCATTTTATACTTCCCATCACAGTCCTTTATTTGAAGAAGTCTAGGCAGGAATTCAAGGGAAGAACCTAGAGGCAGGAACTGAAGCAGAAGCCATGGAGGAACACTGATTACTGACTTAATCTTCATGCATTGTTCGGTACTCAGGACCATCTGCACACGAATGGCACTGACACCAATGGCTTAGCCTCTCACATCAATCAATAAACAAGACCATGCCCTACACACTTTCCTACAGGCGATTTTGAAAGAAGCATTTCTCAACTTAACTATTTCATCTTAGACAATTGTATCTTGTGTCTAGTTGACAAAAAACAAACAAACAAACAAACCAGAATACCTCCTTAGAAATAGTTAATAGTTTAAATGGTAGAGTTATATACCAATAATTGTGTATGGTATTTCTTAGTATTTTATGTCTCTTCATAGATCCATAAGTAGCAACACAGAATGTGTTTTGTTCCAAATGTGAACAGATGCAAACATACCCTCTTCATGTATATGTGAGAGAGGATACTCATCTGTGAATTTGAAAAAACCCAGAAAACTTTAATAGATACAGCAGTGTGTTTCTCAATTACTAAACAAACATGGGGAAATATCTGCAAAACAATTAGAATATTTGAGAAACGAAAATGATACACCAAAAGAGAAAACCATATATATATATGTATGTATATATATATATATACACACACACATCTGAAATCAACTTCTAAAATACTCTGTTCAAGTACACATTAAGAACACTAAAGGGTAAGTGAGAAGCCTTTAAAATATTCTAAAAGGAGGCATGTGGTGATATATTGCTTATGATTTATTAAAGCCACTGGAGATCAAAATGTCAAAGAACCATACAAGTTAGCCATAGAAACCATACACACAACCCCAGGACTCAGGATTAAGAGGTAGATAGATCTCTGAGTCTAATTCCACCCAGGGCTACTGGAGAGTGAACCAGAACTCATATCTTTAATCCCAGGATTTGAGAGGCGTTAAAGGCAGAGGCATTCAGTCTGAGAGTTAGTATCTAGCCATGTTGAGGAAAGATGGCAGTCTGAGTGAATCTGTGGAGCAGTGAAGTCGGGAGAAGTTTGAAAATCACCCCTTTGGTCTGAGCTGTGGTAGTGGCCGGATGCTCTGAATTTTTTATTTTCAGCTTGAAACTTGACCACAATATCTGTCTTTGGGTCTTTTATTTATTGTGCTACATTGGCAATAGAGATATATTTGTGATTAACTCTCCCCTTCAGCCCCCCTAAATTTTTTTTACCAGAAAATAAAAACTAAAACAAAAGAAAACAAATAACTTTCAAGATGCCAGAAATCAACTCACTGTGAATAAAATATCACTGATATAAAATGTTAAACATGTTGTGGATGTGGCTAATTAAAAACAAACTTGTGCATGAATAATTGTGTGAACCTGAATATCTTTATACTGTGCATCTCAATTGTTTCACATGCCATGTAATATCAGAGTACTAGCAAGTACACCTACAGGTCCAGACATATTTTTCACTAAATACTATATCACATGAATTCTTTCACATCTCTATCCTATCTTTTACAATCAATCACAACATCTAAGAATTCCTTTCTCACTCTCCAGCTAGGATGATGGAAATCTTTCATGTTTATCATTTGCTCATACTTACACTTAAGAGTTATTTTATTATCTGCCCAAATCAAACTGCATTTTTGTTGCCTCAGTACATATTAGGGGTGGAGTAGAGATGTTTGTCATCTTCCCTAGTGAAGCATCAGAACCTAGCAGCTGTGGGTTAACTGCCTTGAGAGAAGCTGCCCTCAGCCCTGCTCCCTCTAGTCTCCTCTGAAGAAACCAGTACTGATTTCCCATGTGTCCTTGTGGGTTTCACAGGACTCTCAACTCTGCATAGCAGAGGTAGGACTCATCTTCTTGGAAATTTCTTCCCAAAGCCAGGCAAGAAGTAGGGCTAGTTTCATTAGAGTAAGAGGATAAATGAATAAATCTCTCAGAGTCGGGACAGAGATGTTGCAATCCCTGGACTGCCAGGAACATGAAGTAGTTTAAAGAACGGGAAGAACAACACTAATCAGAATCGTTTCACTTTCCTTCAAGTCATACAACCCTCCAAGTCTTGCACCACGGTCTCTCTGGGGAGAGAAAGTCTGCAAAAGCAAGGCATCCTCCCATTGTTTTTAGCTTTTGATGTTGCTCCTTGTTAGTGATATCGGAGGGTTTCCATCTTTTACATACTTCTCTACAATGAAAAACAAAGGCCCATTGACTCAGTTGTTTTTCTTACATGTCTTCATGGGTGGGTGTTCTAACCTTAAACCTCTGTGTTCAACTAAAATCTACTGCCAGTGTTCTTGGTTTTCTTCCAGTACTTGATAGAGACACCACATACATGAGTCATAGAGCATGGAGAAACATTGACTGATACTGACCCTGAAACTACATTCCCACTGGCTAGGTATATGGCACTGGAAGGTGCTATGCATGCTACCAGTAGAGAAAGTAATATCTAATCATATCCTTCTTTGTAGCAATCCTTGAAGAAGACAGGGAAAAAATTAAGAACCAGAGGTGGTAAATGACTACAGGGACGTGGTATTTGCCAAACACAACTGGGCATGTGTGAACACATGAACTCAGAGCAGTTGTAGCAGCATCATAAGTTTAAGCCAGACAAAGTCACAGCAAGAAGTGACAGGGGGTGAACACAAAGTCCCATAAGCAACTAAGGAGATTTTGGCACTTAATAGTTGCTGGGATGGGGAGAATAATTCTTGCTAAAGGCATGGGCCATGGTTTATTGATCACAAACTGTACTTGATATTTTTTTCAAATAGAGTGAGATACAAAGTTGGGTAGGTAGGGAAGGGAGTATGTATCTGAAAGGAATTGTGGAAGGAATTGAATATGAGCTAAATATACTGTGTGAATCTCTCAAAGAACTAAAAAATGGGAAAGAAAAAATACAGTTCTTCCTTAATGAAAACTGCTGCTACAGACCGCAGAGTTATACAATGAGAGTTCAGTGCATACTTCCAGTGTCTTCCCATGAGGGATTAATATCTCATGGAGACATAGACCTCATTTAGCAAGGCTATGAGGAATATATTGTCACCAGAGATGCACATTGATAAAGACACCTTATTTAACAAGGTGATAAGGTATTCTGCCCTCTGAAGGTGTTAAGCTGTCCTCAGTGCAGACTTCTTGTGTGAAGAGCTCTTTCCCTCACATTACAGCTAGGGATCCTTCCCACAGCATTACAGTGTGTTACTGTTTACTGGGCACATAGTCTGTGGGTGGTCTGAAAGATGAAAGATGACTTTTCATTTAGCTATATAATTTTGATATATAAGACATATCCTGCGACATGCTTCATAACTGAATCTATCTGTCTCACAAGGACTGTGGATTCTTAACAGCCTGCCTTGTTCAGACTACTACACACAACTAGCTCACTTTCAACTCAGAGCAAGTTCTAACAATAGATCTGTGTCTTAAAGTTGTCATTGGGCACTGTGTTCTCCCTATCTTGTGATGGTTTTGCTCCTATGGCCTTCTTGTGTTGCAATGGTAAACAGCTCAGCTCCTTATCACTTCCTCTACGAATGTGCTTTTGACCAATGAAAGAAATCTCTTTGTCACTTCAAGGCTCCTGAAGGAGAAGAGTTTTTAGACAGAAGAAAAAGCTAGAGGAGGAAGCACAGGGAAGTTAGAAGTAGGACAGGATTGATAGAGTAGAAACAGAACACTAAAGAGCACATGGCATACAGAACATGACCCTCAGATTGTGTGTTAAGTTACTATAGAAATCTTTTGTCCCTTAGTTCCTAAGAAACATTTCACCATTGGAACCCTGGGTAGGAGATGGAGCAGGTCTCATGGCCGCTACAAACTGCAAACTTGATTGGGAACCCCTTGGCTTAAAAATAAAGACTTAATAAAACAAAATGTGAAAGAGGAAGTACATAACATGGTTGAGGAGCAGATGAAAGAGGACATACAGATTGTTGGTGTAAAACAGAGACATCCTACAGTGAAATGATAGTAGCAGAAGCAGAACAAAAACTTGCTGATTACCAGACCATAACGATGGACCCAACCAGTCTAACGACAACTTCACTGAAATGTTATTTAAGACATTTACCTCTAATAAAACATTCCTTAACAGTGGAAAAATCCCAAAATTATCTACATTAGTGGACCTTTAATAGTAATGAAGGTAAAACCTCTTATCAAATGCCAATATATGATAAATCTTCCCATCCTAGAAGGAGGTAATAGTTTTAACTATGGATTTATCAACTAATAATTGTGCATGCTATTTGTTATTAGTTTGTTTTTCCACAGCTCTCTAAAATTGTGGAATATATTTTCAAACAAGTATACACATCACATACATACTTTTATCATATATTTTCAATGCCTTTGAGAATGCACATATCTGTGAATTTGAAAAAAATCAAAAGGAGAACCCAAAGTTTTGTGGTCAATACAGCAGTGTATCAATTACTGAATGAGTAAGGTGGAAACATCTGTAAGAATCTAGAAAGTTTGAGCAACGTAACTGATAAACTTAGCAATATTGTGTCTAATATGGGTACAACTCTCAAATTGATATTTAAATTATGAAGGTCAAGTACACATGGAATACTATATGAGAGAACACAAAAAGTTTTTTAAATATTCTAAAATTTGACAATAAAAATATATTTCTTTTTTACTCTCCTTTATCCCCCCCACATCTTATGCCCCAAACCAAAAACAAATAAAATATAACCGAACAAAAAGAATAACTTTCATGATGACAGAAAGTTTCTCCTAGTGACTAATTACTATTTTACTGCCTTGTGTAAAAGGGAGAGAAAGAAAATGTTCAATATGCTTATTAAAACAGGATGCATTTGAGCCACCGTGTTTGTGAATCTCAGAAGAATTTTACTACACATGTCATCTGGCTGTCATGCTGTGTAGTATTAGGATATTACTAAATAATGCAGCTCCATGCACAGATGTGTTTTGCACTCAGTATTATTTCGTGGTACTTTTTCTTGTCTCTGCCTTGTCCTTTACTCAGTCACACACCGGAGCCACCAGGTTTCAGCTAATTCTCCAGCCAAGATAACTAAAGCCTGTTCATTTTCTATTTATTTATACTTACTCTTAGAAAGTTTATTTTACAACCTTCAACACTCAAAATACATTATGTATTGCCTCAAACCCAGAGGTGGAGGAACAAAGATGTCTGCTCTCTTATTGAATGAAGGACTAGAAACCAGCTGCAGGGTTTCACTGCCCTTAGTGCAGCTGGAACCATTCCTGCTCCCCCAGCCCTCCACTGGAAGAACCGCTAGTGATTCCCTGTGTTCTTGTGGGTTTCTAAGAGCTAGCTACTCCTTATGTAACAGGGGCAGAACTTACCTCCCTGGAATTCTTCTCAGCAATGTTTAGATTGAAGATCCTCAGCAAGGCAGGAAATAGGGCTTGTCTATTTTTTGTAGGCAGAAAAAGGTACACACCAGGGTGTTAAAATCTCATTAAATGCTGAGAAAATGCAGTATGTACAGAACAACAGGAAAGCCAAGGGAACTGGTTAAAGTAAAGTCTTAATCTGACCAGTGCTAGATGTCTTACGCTGTGCTGTCTCCTTGGGGAGAGTTGTGATGAAATAGGACTCCACCCAGCAGTGCTCATAGCTTTCGATTTCCCCGGTTGGTGAAACAGAACAGTTTATTTCTGTTATTAATGTAGTTGGGGGGGGGTTGGAAACCAACAGAAAGCCAGAGCTACTCTTTACTCAGTTTTTTTGTCTTTTTCTTACAAATATAAGTAGGTACAAATTTCAATGTAGAGTTTTTCCTGTCCCACAGACTTACACGTGGGTCTCTTACATGCATTTGAATGAAGATGAAATCACAAAGGGATAAAATTGTGTCACTCAGCCATCTCACCTTCCTTTCCTGTTCAAGAGGAGAGCAGTCAGAGGCAAACTTTCAGATTCTCTTGTTCCTCCTACTTGGTGGCACTTTTCCTGTACAGGGAAGGATCTGTGATGAATCATGAGGTAGTTTGAATGTAATTGGCCCCCATAATCTCACAGGGAGTGGCACTCTCTTAAAATTCCTTAACTTCATTTTCTGCCAGAGGGTGGGGAAGCCTCCATTAGCACAGGACTGGAAAGGATAGAGATAAGAATAGAGAATAGAAAATACAAAATCAGAATCAAAAAGAAAAAAGCAAAGGTCCTAAAGAAATCATCAAAAGAGTGTGTGTCATTTTCCCACCCCCCTGGTGTGCTGGCTCCCTTAGAGCCTTCTGCTGCCAGAGGCTGGACACCCAGGAATTTTAAGGGAGAAATTTTTGTCCTAGGTGTGTGTACATTTGAAATCCCCAGGTCCACAGTCTTGGCAGATGGCAGAGGGGTGTCCCAAACCAGGGAAAGGGGAAGAAGTCCCACCCACTGTGGAATGGGCAGGTAGGTAAATAGATTGTTGATTGGTGGCACTTCTCTGGAGTCAGTTTTGACCTCTAACAGGTGGATGATCCAAGCTGATTTCCTGAAGCTTGTAAAAAACTTTGTAAAGAGGTGAGTTGGATATGTTAGCATTATTATTGTCTGTAGTCTATATTGAAATCCTTGTTGTAGAAAAGGCAGTAGACTCTGTTTTTTAGTCACACTAGAAGTGTGGAAACCTACAAATGATTTTTGTTGAAAGCATTAATATATTTTGCTTTACCCAGAAGATTGGTGTATGTAGATTAGGCAGTAGTTTTTAGCACAAGGGGAAACATTTTTTTAAAATTCTATACTTAGAAAACAGCTTCTTATTACTATGATAATAATATTCAGTGTTTGCCAGAGCAAGGTTAATAATTTCTCAGATCTTTATTGATTAGTGTCAAAACTCTGACCTTTTAGAGTCTCAATATAACAATGGCATAGAGAGGGGAAGAGATTTGAAACATTTTTTCATGTATCTTAAATAATTTCTATCATAACTTAACTTTTTGTGACCTTGCACCTTACATAAACTTGTGCTTATATATTCTAAACACATTTTTATACCTAAAAGTATTTTTTGAATCCTTATACCTTAACATATTCATGTCCAAGGTATGTGTGCTTGGATCTGGTTTGCAGGTATTTTATTGAGAACTTTTGCATCTATAATTATTAGGGAAATTGGTCTGTGATTCTATTTCTTTGTTAGGTTTTTATGTCATTTAGATATGAAAGTAATAATGGCCTCTCAAAATGGATTAGACAATGTTCCTTCTGTTTCTATTTTGGGAAATAATTTGTATAGTATTGGAATTAACTCCTCTTTTTTAATTTTTAAATTTAAATTAGAAACAAGGTTGCTTCACATGTCAATTCCAGCTCCCTCTCCCTCCCCTCCTTCCACGCTCTCCCACAAGCCCCCCATACTCCCAGCCCCAACCCCTCCCTTCCAATCCCCACTCCTTTCCCCAGGGAGGGTGAGGCCCTCCATAGGGGTTGTCCATAGACTGTCATTTCATCCAGGGCAGGGCCTAGGCTCTCCACCAAGATTCCAGGCTGAGAGAGCACCTCTCATTGTCGGATGGTCACCCAAAGTCTATTTGTATGCCAGGGATAAATACTGATCTACTACCCAAGGCCGCATAGATTGCCTAGGCCTCCTCACCGACACCCATATTCAGGGGGTCTTGATCAGTCCCATGCTGGATACCCAGCTATCATTCTGGGGTTCAACAGCTCTCCTTGTCCAGGTCAGCTGTTTCTGTGGGTTAAACAAGCCCAGTGTTGACCCCTATGCTCATCAGTCCTCCCTCTCTCACTGAGTTCCTTGAGTTCAGCTCAGTGTATAGCTGTGGGTGTCTGTCTGCATCAGTCATTGGTTGAAGGTTCTGTTTCTCAGATTCTCTGGCAGTGGGATCGTAGGCTGACACTCCCCTGATCTATGTCTAAAATCCATACATGAGTGAGTACATACCATGTTTGTCCTTTTGTGACTGGGTTACCTCACTCAGAATGGTTTCTCAGCCCACAGAATGGGAAAAGATATTCACTAATCCTACATCTGACAGGGGGCTGACCTCTAAAATGTATAAAGAAATTAAGAAGCAAGTCTCCAAAACACCAAAGGATCCAATTAAAAAGTGGGCTACAAAACTAAACAGAGAATTTTCAATAGAGGAGTCTAAAATGGGAGAGGCACTTAAGAAAGTGCTCAATATCCCTAGCCATCAGGGAAATGCACATCAAGACAACTCTGAGGTACCATCTTACTCCTGTCAGAATGGCTAAAATAAAAAACACCAATGACAGTTTATGCTGGAGGGAATGTGGGAAAAGGGGAACACTCCTCCACTGCTGGTGGGAGTGCCAACTCATACAACCACTTTGGAAATCAGTATGAAGATTCCTCAGAAAAATGGGAATCAGTCTACAAGACCCAGCAATCCCACTCTTAGGCATATAACCAAAAGATGCATATTCATACAACAAGGACATCTGTTCCACTATATTCATAGCAGCATTATTTGTAATAGCCAGAACCTGGAAGCAACCTAGATGCTGCTCAAATGATGGATAGAGAAAATGTGGTACATTCACACAATGGAGTACTACTCAGCAGAAAAAAAAAACAATGGAATCTTGAAATTTTCAGGCAAATGGATGGCTCTAGAAGGAATTAAATCTTGTATAAAAGTCTAGTAGAATTCTTTTCTAAAACCACCTGTTGCTGGGATTTTTTGGTTTCATTTAGATTTTTCCAGTTTAGTGGAGTACAGATTTTTAAAGTATGTCCTTTTGAACCTCTTGTTTTCCTCAGTGTCTGCTGTTAAATCCCCCTTTTTTGTTTATAATTTTGTTAATTTGTGTCATCGCTCATAGTGTTTTAGAGAATTTGGCTAAAGGTTTATCAACCTTATTGATTTTCTCACTGAACAAACTCCTTTTCCCATTGATTCTTTAAGGTTTTTGTTTGTTTCTATTTTATTGATTTCAGTCTTGAGTTTCATTATTTTTGTCATCTACTTCTTTGGGTCATTATTTCTTCTGTTTTCTAGAGATTTCAAGTGTGCTTTGAAGTTATGAATATGAGCTCTCTCCAATTTTTTGATTTAGTGCTATGAACTTGACTCTTAGGACCACCTTCATTGTGTCCCATAAGTGTTGTTTTGTATTTAGATTTTCATCCAAATCTGGAAAGTTTAACTTTTGCTTTATTTCTGTCTTGACCCATTTTTGTTCAGTAGAGAGTTTCTCAGTTTCCAAGAGTTTGTAATGTAAGTCTGTTGCTTCTGTTGTTGATATCCAGCTTTAATCTCTGGTGATCTGATAGGATGCAGGGATTTATTTCAATCTTCTTATATAGCTGAGTATGTGGTCAAGTTTAGAAAAAAAAGCTCCAAAGGATGCAGAGAAGAAGGTATATTTTATTGCTTTTGGGTGAAATGTTCTGTGAATATCTATTATGTCAATTTGGTTCATAGTATTTGTTAGCTTCAGCATTTCTCTGTTTAGTTTTTGTTTTGATTGCCTGTCTATTGGGAACAGTACAGTACTGAAGTCACCTTCTTTCAGCATGTGAGGTAAGTATGTGATTTAAACTATAGTAGTATGTCGTTTTTTCAAACTTGGTGCCCTTTTTTTGGTACATAGATGTTAAGAAGAAAACTTGGTTGTCAGACAAGAGGCCTAGGCAATTTATGGGACCTTGGAGAGTAGAGCAGTATTTATTCCTGGCATACAAATGAACTCTGGGAGCCCATGCCACATGGAGGGATGCTCTTTCAGCCTGGAATATCCCTCATGGAAGGCCTATCTTCCCTAGGGAGCAGAGGGGAGATGGAGTGGGATGGGGGATTGGGAGGAATGGGGGGGTGGGGAGGATGGGAGGGAGAGGGGACTAAGAGTAACATGTAAAAAGTTAAATAAAAATGATTATATATCATTTTATATATATATATATATATATGAATTGCAATGTCTTCTTAGTGGTGAATTTTTCCTTTGACAAGTATGTAGTGTCCTGTTCTATCACTTTCAATTAGCTTTTATTTAAAGTCTATTTTGTTAGATATTAAAATGGCTACAGCAGCTCTCTTCTTAGTTTCATTTGCTTAGAACATCTTTTTCCAACCATTTACCCTGAGGTAATGTCTATACTTGTTGTTGAGGTGTGTTTCTTGAATCCTGCAGAAGGGTGTATCCTGCCATTCTGAGTCTTTCTATTGAGGAAATGAGTCAAAAGAGTTATCAATTATCCATGCTTGTTGATAACTGTTATTTGACTGTTGTAATGTGTTTTTTTGTTTTCTCTCTTTCTTTGGATTATCTGATACCCTCTTTAAGTTGAAGTGTTTCTTTATACCACTTCTGGAGGACTCAATTCATAGATAGGTATTGCTTAAATTTGATCTTATCATGGAATGCCATATTTTCTCCCTCTATTATGATTTAAAGTTTGCTGGATATAATGGTAGTCAGGGCTGTTGTCTGTTATCTCTTAGAATCTTTAGGACATCTGTCAAGGTCCTTCTGACTTTTAGGGTGTCCATTTCGAACTCAGGTGTTAGTCTAATAGATCTGTCTTTATTCATTATTTGGTCTTTTTTCCTTGCAACTTTTAATATTCTTAGCT
Organism: Mesocricetus auratus; assembly: GCF_017639785.1. Classification (NCBI taxonomy): domain Eukaryota; kingdom Metazoa; phylum Chordata; class Mammalia; order Rodentia; family Cricetidae; genus Mesocricetus; species Mesocricetus auratus. The sequence goes on along the minus strand of NW_024429266.1, from coordinate 18,927,160 downwards.
TGTTCTGTAGGCTTAGTATTTTTGATTATGTGTGAATGGGAATTTCTTTTCTGGTCTAGCACATTTGGTGTTCTGCATACTGTAAAGGGAGGCTTTTTCTTGCTAGCCGCTTTGGTTTATCACCCTCCAGTCGCCTGGGCTCTGCCACATTGTAGTCCCCAAATAACACACAAGATGCTGTATTAATTATGAAGCTGTTGGCCTTGATTGTTTCTTACTGGCTAGCTCTGACCTAAGAAATTACCCCATAATTGTTAATCTAAGTATGTCTCTTACCAGAGAATTTTCCTGGCTTCCTACCCCATGGCGTTACATCTTGACTCTCTGTTTCTCCTTCCCAGAGTTCTCCTGGACTCCAAGTCCCACCTATCTTGGTTCCCTATTGGCCCAACAGTGCTTTATTGACATATACATAGGACTTTCCCCATCAGCATACTTCTTGTACCTTGTTTTATTACTTTAAAAAATATTCTCTGTGCCTTTGACCTGTGTGTTTTTCCTTTTGCTATTCCTACTATTCATAGACTTGGTCTTTTCATAATGTACATGACTTTATGGATGTTTTGTATCAGGATTCTTTTAGATTTAGCATTCTCATGTCCAAGGTATCTATTTCTTCTGTTCTCTTAAATGCCAGAGATTTCATCTTCCATTTCTTATATACTATTGGTGATGATTGATTCTGAGGTTCCTCTTCCATTTCCTAAACTTTTCATTTCCAGTTTTTCCTCAGTCATGAGTTTGTACCAGGCTTTTTCTTTTAAGCCACCAACCAGCTCTCAAATCATGTCATGGAGATTTATTATTAGTTTTGAATGCTTGGCCCAGCTTAGGTTCATTTCTGGCTAGTTCTTTTAAGTTAAATTAACCTGTTTATCTTTATCGATGCTTTGCCTTGGGGCTTTTTTCTTTTCTTTCTATGTTTCCTACTCCATGTAGCTGGCTGGCAACTGCCTGGCTTCTAACCCATGGCATGTCCTTCTCTTTCTCATTATCTTATTTCTTCTTCTTTCATTCCTAAATTTCTTCTACCTATTCTCTCTGCCTGTCAGCCCCATCTGTGCCTCCTCTGCCTAGCTATTGGCCACTCAGATTTTTATTTGACCATTCAGATGCCTGAGGCAGGCAAGGTGAAACAGTAACACATTTTTTCATAATTAAACATATGCAGTAGACACAAATGTAACACATCCTTACATTGTCAAACAAATGAAACAGAAACAAATGTAATACACCTTTATATACTAAAAGTAATATTCCACAGTATAAACAAATGTAACACATCTTTGCCTAGTTAAATATTCCACAACAGAGTTTCTTTGTTGATTCTATTTGCACTTTCAGCTCTTGAACTATTTTCTTCATTTCATTCTACTGTTTGTCTTTTCATAGATCTCTCTAACATGTTTTTTATTCATTTCCTCTTTAAGAACCTGTATCATATTCATAAAGGCTATTTTGAAATCCTTGTCTTATGTTTCACCTGTATTGCATTTCCTGGACCTGCTGTACTAGGGTTGTTGAGCTTGAGAGGAGACACTCTGTTGTGGCTGTTCCTGATCGAGTTTTTATGCTGGTTTCTATGCATCTGGGTTGGGGATGATTGTAATTCTACTTGTTGATAACTGTTCTTGTCTTTGCTGGGTTGTACACAATTCTTTGGTTTCTCTGGGTCTTAAGAAAGTGTGATATCTGAGTGTCTCCTGGTAGAGGAGATGCTTCTTAGATCCTGCTAGGTGTGGCCATTAGGAGCTCCAAGTCAAAATTTGTTTCGTGATATTGGATGCTGACACTTGGGGTTGGAGATGGTCTAAAAGTGGCCTTAAGGGCTCAGTGATGGGGGAAAGCAAGGTGTTTAGGTGAGTATTCTACCAGAATCTTCTTAGTCCCTTGGGGATGGAGGCAGAAAGGGAGGAGAGGCCACAGCTGGCAGTCTGATGCAGAGATGGAGATGAGACTGAAGGACTAATTTTGGACTCGAGGAGGGAGAGGGAATATCTGAAGACTGCCTACCTGTTTTCTTGGTCTATCTGCTTCCTTGGCTAGAGTGCCTAGATGGTTCCCATGGAATGACTGCAGGACTTTTTGGTTGAGACAAAGGGATGGTGACATAATTAAAGTTACTGTTGCTGAGAAAAACACCATGAGCAAAGCAGCCTGGCTTATTTGAATTACATTTTCTTATCATTGTTCTTCATTGAAGGAATTCAGTACAAGAACTCAAATAGGGCAGGGACCTAGAGGCAGGAATTGAGGTAGATAGAGGTTATGGAGTGTTGATGCTGACTGGCTTTTTCATCATGAATTGCTCAGCCTGCTATCTTCTTGAACTTTGGGACCCCTTGCCCAGGGATGGTACTACTAATAATCAATGGGTACTCCCCCATTGATCATTAACTGAGAAAATGTCTTACAGCTGGATCTTATGGAGGCATCATCCCAATTGAAGTTCTATCCTTTCTAATGACTCTAGCTTGTGTCAAGTTGATATAAAACTAGCCAGGACAGATGGATTGGTTTAGGAAGGCTGTCGGAGAAGATCTGCTCTGAAGGTGGGGACAGAGAGGAAGGGGAGGCCACAATAGGTGCTCTGTTACAGAGCCAGTCTGACTGGATGATTAGAGTTAGAGGAAAGGAGGAAGAGTGAATGTCTGACTATGGCATATCTTCTTCTCTGGCTGGCATGACTGCTGAGTTCCCAGGTAGTATACTTTGCCTTCTTCATTTCCTATTTATATATTCACTTTACCTCCTTCACTTGTCTTATTTATCTACAAAGAAGAAAAGTGTCACAATACTCACATAAAATCAGACATACTGAAAAATAGAATATAGTTGAGAATCAACAGTAAAGCTCACATCCCTACATACACTTAATTTTTGATAAAGAGGCCTACAATATACATTGAGGAAAAGATAGAATATTCAACAAATGGTGCTTGCTAGATCACTGCACATATAAAAATGAAACTATGCTCTTATCCCTCACCTTGCACAAAACTCAACTCCAAAGGGATAAAAGGCCTCAATATGCAAGTGGATATCCCAAAGATCACAAAGGAAAAAGTAGGGCACATACTTGACCTCATTGGCACAAGAAAATACCATGTGAACTGGACCCTTATTGCATGGGTACTAAGACTAACAACTGATAAATGAAACCTCATATGACCTGAAAGCTTCTGTACAGCAACAGACACAACCACTAGAGAAACCAGTGTGCAGGTTCTTCAAAAACTCTGCCACAGTCCAGTCATACTACCCTTGGGCATTTCTACAAAGGTCTCTATACTATTATAAACACACCTTCTCATCCATGTTTATTGCTGCTCTATTCACCATAAGTAGGAAATAGAAATATCCTAGGTGTTTATCAATCGATAAATGGATGATGAACTTGTGGAGCTTTTACACAATAGAGTATCAGTTGTTAACAAAAATGAAATGTAGATAACTGAATGCATCCTGGAAACAATCAGAAGGATTAAGGTGACCCAGACTCAGACAGACTAGAATCACATGTTTCATCTGATTTGTAGATACTGGCTTTGAATATTCAGATTTGTGTGTTTCATTTTGAATAGCCTTAGATGTCAAGAAATTCATAAGGGTTCACAGAGGGATGTACAGCTCTTGCAAATTCCTAGCACACACCTCAGTTTGCTCACAACTACCTATAATGCCAGCTGTGTTGGCATCTGAATTGTATACATAACACCCCTCTCATGTATACAAAACTGGAATAATAAAAAAATCTTTAAAAACCTCTTCCTAAAACAAATAGTTTCTTTTATGACACTGAATGCTTCTGTATTTTGTTAATATTTTGAGTTAGAATTATAACATCCTATGAGTATTTTTGTAAATAGCTATAAAACCCATATTGACAAAAAACAGAATAATTCAGTCATACATACAACATGAATAAGTCAATCTGGAATCAACCTAGAAGCTCTATTTCATATAGCTATTTTTAATAGAGCCAGAAGAGGGAAAGCTTGCTAGTAAGGGAGAAAACTACTAATCATTAGTCTTATATATCTGAGAACTCTGCAAGCAACAATGATGACCTGCTCAGCAAGAGACACCCATTCATACAACAGTATCCTGAACATCACTGGAGTAACAAAGCACTTATCATATTTGATTTAAGGCACATCTGACACCATGAGGTAGAGAGTTCATAGACCTAAATTGAGGTTTTATTTATATTACTCTTCCAAAGGGATATAGGAGTAAACTCAATCCTAATGGTAGGCATATCTCTCAAACTTCATCAAAGAAGCTCCTGTATGCTGGAGATGATGATTAGCATAAAGAACTGTAAGTGGCCAAGGTGAAGAGAGGAAGCGATGGGTGGAGTCTCAGCTATAAATGGGACATCTGTGCCTCAAACCCTCCTCCCAAAACTCAGAGATCTTTGCAACAGTAATTCCAAAAGCTTGGAAGGGCCAGAGATGAGAATAACTACAGTGGCACAGAGTTTTTCTGACACAACAGGGCAGTTACTCAGGTGAAGGCACTACTGTTGTGACAGTTTGCATAGACCTGTGCAAATTTAACTCAGACAAAATACCATCATGGAAATGGGAGACACTCAAACAATGCCAGCTCTAATTGAGGTGCCTTTGGCAATAGATAGCTGTTAGAGTAGGAAGAGCTTGTTTTCTTTAAGGGTGCAATACCTGATAGGTTGTTTATGACCTACTTGATAGGCAAACATTGAAGAGTCTGTAGGTGCACTAATTTAATTGATTTTTTAAAAAAGTATGAAAACACAAAGTAGGGTGAGTATAGAATGGGATAGATGAAAGGAACTGGGGAGAGTGAATGGGTGAATGTAATAAAAATACAATACATGGATTTCTCAAAAAAGGATGAAAATATTTTTTAAATTCTATTGCTATATATCCTGTGTTGCATTTTAGTTTGATTATGCTCAAAACTAAGTGAATAGATTTATCTGATCTAATGATTCAAGGTACAGGCTTTGTGTCTGTGATGATAAAGACCATTTTCATTATCAAGAAGTTTAATTATATTCATGTAGCACAGTGTCATCAAGAAGAGGAGAAAGATACATGCATGTCTCAGCTTTCTTAACACCATAAAAAATAAAACTCAAGTGGGAGAGAATTTTCTAACTTAGTCATGTGTCCCTTTGCACCACTGGCTGAAAATCACTAAGAAGTATGTTACAAATTCTTCAGATACATTGCAATATTGGTACATCACTTCTTGTCAGAGCTGCCACTGTTTCTCATCTCTTTCTTTGTCTTTGTGTCCCTCTGTTGGGGAAGTCCTGTGTATATGTTAATAAAGCACTGTTGGCCAATAGTGATCTAAGATAGGTGGGACTAGGAGTCGAGGAGAACTCTGGGTAGGAGAAACACAGAAAGTCAAGATGTAACTGCCATGGGGTAGGAAGCCCGGAAATTTCTCCAGTAAGAGAAATACTTAGATTAACAATTATGGGGTAAATACTCAAGTCAGAGCTAGCCAGTAAGAAACAAGCAAGGCCAACAGCTTCATAATTAATATAGCCTCATGTGTGTTATTTGGGACTGATGCTTTTCTTCATTCTAAGACTTCCTCTTTGTACTCTCAAGACTTCTGATATTATTTCACCTAATATTGGAAATGACATTTCTTATAGTTGCAAACAGAAGATTACAGTAGTAAAATCTCCAATTTATAGAGTTGTTACTTCAAATGACTTAACTGTGTAATATACTGGAATGTACAACGAGTACCCTTCAGCTACATTCTAGGCTACATTTCAGGTCCTACCTAACTGTTATTAAGTTTGATTTCTCTGATGATACAGCTGGTTCCTTCCTACAGAAGGCCTTTCCAGTAAATATCACACTCAAAACATAAATCTGAATATTGCTTGACATAAATCTTATTCCACTCTGGTAGCAGCAGACCACCAAATATTTGTTTTAAAGAACTCACGGATCTAAGAAGTAAATTACTGGAAGTACTGCTTTATATACAGAATTAATTTTTCAAACTATGAAACTTAAACATACAACCTGTGGAAGGTATATAATGCAGCAATCTATAAAGAATACATTTAAAAAGTATTATTTCCTATAATTAAGAGCTGGCTTCTATATGTATTGGATTTTAACATGCATATAATTTTTTTCTTGTACTTGCATCTTATCCCCATTTCCAGTGGCATCCAGGTTTTCACAAGGAGGACTCTAAAGATTTCCATGATTGAATTAGGGTTGCATCATTATTATTTCTCTTTAGGCTTGATGACCTTGAACAGAAAGTGATGAGGGCAGATCAGTTGTTATGCAGCTGGTCACACACTTCTCCCTTCCTCACACTATCTTGTCTCTATGAGCCAACTCTTTCCCCACTCTTGCCTGCCTTCTTTAATGAATTTTTTCTTCTGTGATTCAGCTTTTCTCTCCTGCATGAGACCATGGCATGTGCTATTCACTCTTACCAATCATGAACACAGTAGAAAAGTAGGAGGGGCCCTGACGTAACGGGAGAAAGGGGCTGCAGTTTGGAAATTCTCACTGGGGAAAATGGGAGGAGAGCACCAAGGCATGGCTAGTGTACCTGCTGTGGACAAAGTCAGGGAACTGAGAGGATCCTTAGATCAACTGAGATCTGATAACATTTCTGTGTGACCAAAGAGGCCAGCCTTGAATGTTTTCAAGTCTAAGTTTATATTAGTTTATTTTAGTGTACTGAATACCCTATGCTCATGTGTATGTCAGTTTGATATAGAGAGCAGATTCTAGTGCCTCTGTGGCAAACTTAGGTGTACTATGAGTTCTACTCATGAACCTCTATGTTGGACATAATTTCCATGTTGTAGGTGAAGATATTGAATTTCTTTGAGTCTATGGTCAATTTGTAAAACCAATGAGCCAGAATTTGAAAGAAATTAATCCAAGTTTCTACTGAATAATATCTCTTTCTAAGTAAATGTAACCATTTTATTATTTTTCTTAGGGGATTACAGTTTGAGAGTGTCTCTAAATTTCTTCTCTTTACTATGAATAAAAATACACTTATTTATAAATTATAAGAAAAAAATACCTCCAATACTGGGACAAAACTAAATTTTCCTGCCACATCTTGAATTTTTTGCACAATGCCAGCAAGCCAAGTTTTGGTAGAGTATTGACTGAAATTATTATTAGTAAGGATACAGTTGCCCTAGAGTACATACCTCCATGTAACTGTACCTCCCAGCTCTCAGAAACCACTCATTCACATCTGAGGTCAGTTCAAAGCAGACAAGTCTAACTGTGTCACCAGTCTTGCAGCTGACATTGGTCAGGTGTCCAGATACTACCACTTTCATTTTACCTGTACGATCCTTAATCACATAATATATACAATTTGTCCCTTTACATTTCTGCAAAAGAAATTAACATTCATCTTCTGAGACATGTGTCAAAATTTATCACCTCAATGAAAAATTATGTGGGTTAAGAGATACTTGTCTCTGTCAAAGCAAATGAGTATATTATGATTAGAATTGCAGGCACAAGGGACAGTTCAGTTGGTAAGGCTGCTTGTTGTCAAGCTTAGGAACCTGTGTACAATCACAGGATTCATGATTTAGAACACAACCCACTTTCAGAACTGTTCTGTGATCTCCACAGGAGCACCATGGAATGAGTGTTTCTCCTCAAACCTCACAGTCTAATTAAAACTTAATTAATTAGTTAAAAATAAATACAATTATGTAAGCACACATTTTAAAAATTGAATGTCAGGAACAAAACAGCTTAAGATATTCGTTTTGGAAAATTCATCCTTTGAAACTTTCTCTAGAAAAACTGAGTGTCTTCCTAAGCACTGGTGCTAACTTATAAGAAGAGCTAAGATTTCTTACTGAGCAAAAGGAAGGGAACAAAAACGAAAGCCACAACAAAAGTATATAAGTAAGCAACAAAAAAACCCAGCTGGTTACCTTTACAGGTTCCCTAAGTATATTTGTGAGACCTGAGAAGAAAAGCTCTATCTCATTGTGAGCCTAAAAATGACTATTGTAGTTCTCATTTAAATGGACCACATTTAGTCAGCGTGTACACTCATTCACTCTACTCTATAGCTCTCAAAAATTAAAGTCACATCATCTAACTAACTCTGCTCTTTTGGTTTGCATTCAATTTACTTATAGACACATGTATATTCACAGTCATTTAAAAACACTGTATATAAGCAGTACTGATAAAATTGATTAATACACTGCTGAACAAATGCATAAAAGAATATGAAAGAATATTGTAAACACGTGGTCAAGTCAGATAAACATGCTGTTTTGTAGGGGTTTGGCACTTAAAGATATTCCCAGAGTCCAGAATTGTTCAAAGCTCTTGCTTTTGTTATCCTCAGTTCTAAGTTAAGAAATTAAACTGTATTTTCCAGTCAGCCAAACTTCTCTTTGTCTTGTTACATAAAGCAGAAGTCACTTCCTCAACATCTTGATGTAAAGCAAAGAATAGAGGTGAGAACAATTTAAAGGCATGAGGGTCAGAATCTCAGCTTGTTGGACAAAGCTGCATTCTAGGCCAGAATTGTCTATTTGGTTTCTTATTCTCATTGTCTTGACCTGTATCTAGGCTAGGATTTTGACTCTTCATTCACAGTTGAATTATCTGTAAGACGGGAAAGGAAGCTATCAAAAAAATAAAATTTAAAAAGAAAGTGAGGCATAAACTGAACTGTAAGGGACTGGGGTGCCTGTAGATGGATCTTCATGGCCAAGAAAATGCCAAATGTTACTGATGACTCTCTTTCTAAAGAACTACCATGGTGTTACCCCGAGAGAAAACATTAAAAAAGATGACATAACATACAAGATTTGGAAACTCATTCATCTTTCTCTTATACAGAGGCCTATGTTTCTTATATTCAGTAACTTAACAATGTTGTTGTTGCTAAGATTTAACATGAGTTTCCAGAAAGAAGAATTACAAAATAGTCTAATGCCTTACCTCATGTATTTTAAACTTTCCATTCACAGGTATTTCTCTTGTTATTGAGTGGAGCTCACGGATTTTAGGATTTGGAATGGGTTTTTCAGTCAATGATCTTGAGATTTCCATACTATTAGTCACCTCAGACACACTTGAGGCTTTGTGTATCACTAGAGACCCATAGCTACCAAAATAGTCTGAGAAAGCAATGACTCTTTGTGGGGTAAACATATCCTGTAGGTTTTCTTCAAACACCTTCACTCTGAAGAATTCAGTGTCAGTAGCCACTGTAGCATGGAACATCTTTTTATTTCCTGCAATATCATAAGTAAATGGTTTTGTAGCTTCCAACACCATAACTTGTTTGGGACCTTCATGGAAACCATCTTCCTCAGAAGGTTCATTAGGTAGTTTTTTCAACCTCATTTGTTTCTTCTGCAAAGAATGTACACAAGAAAACCAGTCTCCGTTAAAACATGTAAGGAAACTTTCATTGACTAGAATGGAGAAATTCTAAACAATGATAAATGTGCTATCATTTGGGTAATAGAAGAAATAGAGTTTTACGTTGTAATTCCAGCTGATACTAATCTTACATAGTCGATAAGGGATTGTATATTGGGGGAGACTCAGATAGACCCATGTAGTCTATAATCAGGTGCTCTTGTGAATTGCTTCACAAGAGCCCAGGCAGGGCTTTGTAAAGATCGGAATTATAAAAACATTTCCAAAATATCAGTCCTGCCTTGCAAAAAAAAGTCTTAGCTTGGCAGCCACTAGATTCACCCCAAGAGCCTTGCCAATCTGAATGAATAGATTAGAATCTCTTCACTTACAAAATAACAGGCATGGCAAAGGATACTGGACCTGGACCTTCCTTCCTCCCTCCCTCCCTCTCTTCCTCTCCCCTACTTCCTTGCTTTCTTTTGGAACAAGTGTCTCATTAATTGGCTTGAAACTTGGAATCCAGGCTAGGCTTGTCTAGAACCTACAGAGGTCCACCTGCCTCTGTCCACCCAGTTTTGTAGCTTTATATAGCATTATAGTTGTGCTTCACCACATCTGGATTTCTCGCACTATTTATAAATTTCAGGGGAAGCAATTTGAAATATAATGGTCCCACAGAGCTGAAAGAGAAATATGACAGAAAACACACACACACACACACACACGCACACGCACACGCACACGCACACCTAGAAACCAGTCAGTATGGGAGGTGTCTCTGAACCTCCCAGCTTCCTGGCCTGTCATGCACAAAACCTAGTTAGGAGTCACTTCAATATTTGTTTAGGTTAAATTCTTTTAAGGGACCATGACACTGCTTAAACAAAGTGTATGCATGTACAAGAAAAAGTATTTTGGATAATACTTCTGTTGTCTTTAATACACTTTTAAAAACTTATAGGAAGTATAAAACTATAAAGATTCTAAATATTATTTTAAAAGTAAAGGCAAGTTGCTATGCAAATCCTTCCTTATAACTGTTCCCTACTGCTTATTGCTTTGTGTGTTTATGATGAATCAGGATATTAGTCGTACAAATGCAAGATCTCTTAGAAAATTGTTACTCTCTTAGAAGAGAAAACATCCCTACAGACTCAAAAGAGGCTCCTTGTGCCTAGGTTTGTCTGAAAGAAGGAGCCATAAATGCTCTATCTAGCCCAGGTTACTCTGAGAACAAGAGGACAGCTCTGACATTCACTCTCATATCCATTCATGATGGATGGGTAACTTCATTCAGCCCCCAATGCTCAGACACCTTTCATGATGGGTAGGACAACATTCTTTTGATGCAAATGGCATCAATAAACTTGGCCTTAACAAAAATGCTTTATAAAGCTGATGCCATCCAAAGAAAATAATTACTAAATAAAATCAATTAATTATTAATCAAACTGATTGATTAATCAAATAATTATTAAATATGTTTTTAATTATATTACTGTCATTACTTATGAGCACAAATAGTTAGAAGTGCCTATGAATCTCATGTTCCAAGTTGCACTCTGATATGTTCCAAGTTATACTCACATTCATAGTGAGTTCTGATGTAATGGTACCATGCAATAGAAAAAGTAGATTTATGTCAATTGCAGTGTTTCAAAATATACATCCAATGAATGAATGAACATATAAACTAACTAAATTAGTTGGAGGTTAGAGTTCTTTCAAGGTTGTGATCATTATAATACTATTATAAAGATATCAGAAATGAAACAGAAAATCATAAAATTTAATGAGGAATGGCTGGGAGCATTTGGTGGATTCAAAGAAAGAGCCTGAGATTGACTCACAGTGGTGGCAGGAGTGGTCTGAGGATGACTCTCAGAAAGACCTGAAGAATGGCTCTGAGAAGTCTGATGTTGACCCTCAGTATGATCTGTGCTGGTAGGTGAAGTCATGTGAAGCTGGGACATCATCTGCTGTAGTGCATCTCTTGTTGTAGGATCAGATTTTTTGCTTGAGCTCTTCTGTTTACAAAGGGAAAAAAGATTGTTTCCTGCATAATTATTTTCAAAGTCAGAGAATACAAGAACCTTTCTCTTTAGTTCTCTTCACAGAAGGTCTTTGCTCTCTAATTTTCCCTGTAATGACAGCACATCCACAAATACCTTTACCAACCAGCTTCCAGCTACCCTAACAAAAATTACTAACTCCAGTCTGTAAAACAAAACAAAGGTAGAAACATTCTTCTCCAGTGTTGAGCCAACCATCCAACAGGTTATCAGATCCCAAATGGTCAGCTCTAATCATTTACACATACAAAGGACACACATATACATGCATGAGGTATATATAAATATATACCTCAATAATTAAAGAAGTCATGAATTTGAGAGGGAAGTACCAACACTGAACCTTGTGTACTTATGGGTTTCACAGAGCTACCTGCTCTCCACAGAACAGGGGCAGGACTCACCATGCTGGAAATTTCTTCAGTGATGTCCAGATACTAGATCCTCAGCAAGGCAGAAACGGCTTGTCAGTTTTAAGTGGGAAAATAACACTGGTTAAATACTCCTCTCTGAATGGGCTGTTTGGGTATCTCTGGGTGATCTTCCTGAGTTAGTAGTGACTAATTCATATGGACTCATCCCACTATTACTCACAGATTTTGACTTGTTAAGCAGGAAATTACTGTAGTCACAAGGAAATTCAGCTATACTCTGATGCTATTTTGAGAAAATTTTACAGGTACAAGTTCAGGCATGGACGTTTTCTCATCTTTCAGACTTACAGGTAAATCACTAGGACTCTACATTCCATTAAAGTTATACAACATCTCATTGGAAAAAGATAAGACACTGATCCACTCCAACCTTTAGAGTTAAGGATCCTAAGAGATGATAGAAAGAGAACTCATTAGCTGCCTATTACCACCATGGCTTGACTGTATTTACTGAAATAAGGGCAATCTTAAACTGAAACCACTTTCCTTTCAAACATTTTCTTATGCATTTATTCATTTATTCATTGTTGCAAGCTGTGGATTTCAGAGTACAATGTCACTATAATATGCAAACCCAAATTCAAATAAATATACAACAATCTGGCATTGGCTGTCTTCTGGACTACAGAAGTAAAAATATTCCCTTGGCATTTCTGCATTATTGTGGACAGAATTTCTGCATTTCTTGTGGACGGTTAGGCTAGGTTGGGGGCCTATTTTGTAATGAGAGCCCCCCCAATGGTCTGAAAATTGTGTAAGAGTTTACAGCCTCTGGAAGCATCAGGATCTGAAAGCATTTGACTGTGTTTTTCTATGTGGGCTAGTGGATGGTTTCTGGAATAATATTTTGGGCTACTGAAATAATGTGACATGGAACCAATGGCAATAAGCAAATGGTGGTGTGGAAGTCTACTGCCTTAACTGGAAGCAGGTTGATATCATGGCTGATGGCTGCTACCATTAAGCTACCCGGGTCCATTCATTTACCTTCATGGGAATCATGAGTATACATGATGCTTTTTAAGACCTGATATTTAACAACTTTCATATTCCTTTGTGTTTTGCAACAGTGAATGGCAGGGGGTGGCAGTAAGGAGTAGCATCAAGTGTATAATCTAGGTCACAGCTCTCCTGTAGGGGTTGGTTATAAGGACCCCTAGATCTTGTATGAACTTAGATTACTAGTTTCCTTGGGTTTCCTGACTTGGGTCACATAGGAAATGGTTTAAGACTGATACTGGAGCCATCTAAAGACAACTGAATCAAGAGTAAAAGAAAAGTGCAGAAGATGTGGTTGGAAACCATAGACACCCATGCCTATCCAAGTTTCTCTTTAGTGGGCTTTATATGCTGTGTGATGCACCAGGTAGAGTAGGACATTGTATAGTCATAGAGAGGTTTGAAAATGACTTAACTCAGAGGGCCAAGACCATGTGGAAAAAGTAGGGTATGGTGCTACATGCTTCAAACCCAGCACTCATGTATTAGAGATAGGAGTGTCTCTGTGAGTTCAAGTCCAACCTGGTCAACATTGTGAGTTTCCAGGCAGACAGAGTTACACAGTATGACCCTGTCTCAAAAAATCAAGCAAAAAAAACATGTGGCAAGAATGAACATGATTTATTCTGTTTTCATTTTAATTTCATTTCACAATCACTTCAGCATGAAGAACACAAATCACCATCATTGAACTAGATAGTTCTGCCCAGTGTTCCTCAATCCAATGTGTGCGGAAGATATGTAGCAGAAGAATGCCAAAAATGAATTTTTCTTGACTTTTAGGATTGTCTAAGTATTTGGAGAATTGTCCTGTCACACAGATGTCTCAGAACAAAAAGAAGCAGACAATTATGCATTAACAATTAAAGACTTAGTCAGGGGAAACTTACACACAAGGTGATCTTGTTATTTATCACAGGGTGCAGATCACAGCCATGAAAAGTCTGGAAAGATATGCCCAGGGGTAAAATAGTGGTATGTATATCATCAGTGAAACCAGTTACGTTCTTCGATTTAAGGCCCATGTACATCTATACATACACACACACACACACACACACACACACATACATGCATACATACATGTTATACAACAAAAATTATTTTTAAAAAGGCTAACACATTGAGAATGAGTAGAATATTGGATGAGTTGGAAAGAAAAAAGAAAAGTGAAGTGGTGTAATTGTATCTCATTTAAATATATTTTTCCTTTTTATTTTCAGAAACACTCTTAATTACATATCCATCCCCCATCCCCTCACCCTCCCATCCTCCCATGCTTCCCACCAATCCTCCAACCCCAGGGATAGTGAGGCCCTCCATGGGAGATCATCAAAGTCCGTCACATCACTTGTGGGAGGGCCCAGGCCACCCTTTCTGTATCAGGGCTGCAATAGTATCCCTCCATAGGGAATGGGCTCCCAAAGTCCATTTGTGACCTAGTAATAAACCCTGGTTCTACTGTCAGAAGTTCCATAGACTGCCTTGGTCTCCTAGCTGGTACCCACATTCAGAGGGCTTGGTTTGGTCCAACGACTAGGATCTGCGTGCTCTCATTAGGTCATGTCAACTGTTTCTGAGGGTGTCTCCAGTTCTGCCTTGGTTCATTTGGTCATCTCTCCTCCCTCTCTGCAACTGGATTCTATGAGTATGGCTCAGTGCTCAGCTGTGGGTGCCTGTTTCTGCCTCAATCAACTACTGGGTCAAGGTTCTAGGAATGGTAACCAAGGCAGTCATCAATTTAATTATAGGGGAAGGGCATCAAAGGTCGCCTCTCCATCACTGCCTATATTCTTAGTTGGGGTTATCCCTATGGATCCCCTACCATTTCCTCTGTGCTAGACCTCTCTCCAAACATGTGCTGGCTCTCTTTATCAAGGCATCTTCTTTCTTTCCCTCTTCTATCTGCCCCCTGTCTCAGTTCTCCTGTTCTCCTCCCCTTTTCTCCCCTGCTCCCCTTTCCATCTCCCTCCTCTCTTCCCTTGTGCTACCAATTTGCTCAGGGGTCCTTGTTCCCCTCCTCTTACAGGGGGACCATGAGTTCCCTAGCTCTTTGGGCGGTGTGGATTGTAGGCTGGTAATCCTTTTCGCTATGGTTAAAAACCATGTATGAGTGAGTACATACCATGTTTGTCTTTTTGTGACCGAGTTACCTTACTCAGGATGGTTTCTTCTAGTGCTATCCATTTACCTGCAAATATCAAGATTCCATTTTTTTCTGCTGAGTAGTACTCCATTGTGTAAATGTACCACATTTTCTCTATCCATTCTTCAGCTGAAGGGCATCTAGGTTACTTCCAGATTCTGGCTATTACAAATAATGCTGCTATGAACATAGTTGAACATATGTCCTTGTTGTATGAATGTGCATTCTTTGGGTATATGCCCAGGAGAAGAATTGCTGGATTTTAGGTAGACTCATTTCCATTTTCCTGAGAAACTGCCATACTGTCTTCCAAAGTAGTTGTACAAGTTTGCACTCCCACCAACAATGGAAGTGTGTTCCTTTTTCTCCACATCCTCTCCAGTATAGACTGTTATTGGTGTTTTTTATTTTAGCCATTCTGGCTGGTTTAAGATGGTATCTCAGGAAGCATTCACCTGTACCAATTTGTTCAAGGATAACTCCCACTTTTTCTTCTAACAGGTTCAGTGTGGCTGTATTTATGTTAAAGTCTTTGATCCATTTGGATTTAAGTTTTGTACATGGTGATAGATATGAATCTATCACAATTTTCTACTAGTACACATCCAGTTATGCCAACACCATTTGTTGAGGATGCTTTTTTCCATTGTATAACTTTAGCTTCTTTTTCAAAAATCAGGTGTTCATAGGTGTATGGTTTTCAATTCGATTCCATTGGTCTACCTGTCTATTTTTGTGCCAATACCAAGCTTTTTTCAGGACTATGGCTCTATAATAGAGCTTGAAGTCAGGGATGGTGATCCAGAAATTCCTTTATTGTACAGGGTTTTTGTGGTTATTCTGGATTTTTTGTTTTTCCATATAAAGCTGAGTATAGTTCTTTGAAGATCTGTGAAGACTGTGTTGGGATTTTGATGGGGATTGCACTAAATCTGTAGATTGCTTTTGGCAAGATTGTCATTTTTACTATGTTGATCCTACCTATCCAAGAGCATGGGAGATCTTTCCATTTTCTGGTGTAGTCTTTAATTTTTTTCTTTAAGGACTCAAAGTTATTACTGTACAGGTCTTTAACTTATTTTATTAGCATTACTCCAAAATATTTTATGCTCTTTGTGGCTATTGTAAAAGCTAATGTTTCTCTGATTTCTCACTAATTTAAATTTAATTTAAATTAGAAACAAGTTTATTTCACATGTCAATCCCAGCTTCCTCTCCCTCCTCTCCTCTCCAGCCCCCTTCAACCCTCTCCCAACCCCTCCCTCAATCCCCACTCCACTCTCCAAGGAGGATGAGGCCCTTCATGGGGGATCACGAAAGTCTGTCATATGATCTGTGGCAGGGGCTAGGCCCTCCCCTATGTGTCCAGGTGGAGACAGCACCCCTCCAAGTGAAATGAACTCCCAAAGTCCATCTGGATGACAGGGATAAATGCTGATTTACTGCCTGAGGTCCTAAAGGATGCTGAGGCCTCCTCACTGACACCCATGTTCAGGGGGTCTGGATCAGTCCCATGCTGGCTTCTCAGCTATCAGTCTGGGGTCTATGAGCTCCCCCTTGTTCAGGTCAGCTGTTCTGTGGGTTTCACCTGCCAAGTCTTAATTTCTTTGCTCATCACTTCTCCCTCTCTACAACTGGGTTCCCGGAGTTCAGTTCAATGTTTAACTGTGGGTGTCTGGCTCTGCTTCTTTCAGGCACTGGATGAAGGATCTAGGATGACATACAAGGGAGTCATCAATCACATTATCAGGGAAGGGCACTTAAGGTAGCCTCTCCACTATTGGTTAGATTGACAGTGGTGTCATCCTTGTAGGCCTCTGGACGTCTCACTAGTGCCAGATCTCTCTTCAAACCTATAATGGCTCCTTCTATTATAGTATTTCTCATCCTTCTCTTCTCTATTATTCCCCCGAATCAAATTTCTTGCTCCCCATTTCTTACTCTCCCCTCCTCTTCATCCCCTCTCTCCCAGGTTCCTCCCCCTCCCCCCCATGCTCCTAATCCCCTCAGAAGATTCTGTTCTGTTCCCCTTCTCTGGGTTACCATGCATATCTCTCTTAGGGTCCTCCCTGTTTCCAAGACTCTCTGTCAGTGGAGTTGTAGGCTGGCAATCCTCTGTTTCATGCCTAAAATCCATATATGATTACATACAATGCTTGACTTTTTGTGACTGGGTTACCTCACTAAGGATGGTTTCTTCTAGTACCATCCACTTGCCTGCAAATTTCAAGATTCCATTGATTTTTCCACTGAGTAATACTCCATTGTGTAAATGTACCACATTTTCTCTACTCTTCAGTTGACGGGCATCTAGGTTGCTTCCAGTTTTTGTCTATTACAAATAATGCTGCTATGAACATACTGTAGCAGATGTTCCTGTTGTATGAATGTGCATCTTTTGGGTATATGCCTAAGAGTGGAATTACTGGATCTTGGGGTAGACTGACTCCCAATTTTCTGAGAAATCTCCATACTGATTTCCAAAGTGCTGTAAGAGTTGGTACTCCCACCAGCAGTGGATGAGTGTTCCCCTCTCTCCATATCCTCTCCAGCATAAATTGTCATTGGTGATTTTGATTTTAGCCATTATGATAGGAGTAAGATGGTATCTCAGAGTTGTTTTGATTTGAATTTCCATGATGGCTAAGGATGTTGAGCACTTTCTCATGTGTCTTTCAGCCATTTTAAACTCCTCTATTGAGAATTCTCTATTTAGTTCAGACCCCCCACTTTTTAATTGGATCCTTTGGTGTTTTGGAGACTTGCTTATTGAGTTCTTTGTCATATGTGGGGTTAGTAAATATTTTTTCCCATACTGTGGACTGCCTTTTTGTCTTGTTGAATATGTCATTTGCCTTACAGAAACTTCTCAGTTTCAGGAGATCCCATTTATTAATTGTTTATCTCAGTGTCTATGCTACTGGTGTTATGTGCAGGAAGTGGTCTCATTTACCAATTTGCTCAAATGTGCCTCCCACTCTCTTTTCTAACATATTCAGTGTGGCTGGATTTATGTTGAAGTCTTTGATCGATTTGGACTTATGTTTTATGCAAGGTGATTGACCTGGATCTATCTGCAGTCTTCTACATGCAAGCAATGAATTATGCCAGCACCATTTGTGGAAGATGGTGTCTTTTTTCCAATGTATAATTTTAGGTTCTTTGTCAAAAATCAAATGGTCATAGGTGTGTAGGTTAGTATCAGAGTTTTCAACTCAATTCCACTGGTCTACCTGTCTATTTTTGTGCCAATACCAAGCTGTTTTCAGGACTATAGCTCTGTAATAGAGCTTGAAATCAGGGATGGTGATGCCTCTGGAAGTTCCTTTATTGACAGGGTTGCTTTAGCTATTCTGGGTCTTTTGTTTTTCCATATAAAGTTGAGCATTGTTCTTTTGACATCTGTGAAAAATTGTATGAATATTTTGATGGGGATTGTGTTGAATCTGTAGATTGGTTATGACAAGATTGCCATTTTTACTATGTTAATACTAACAATCCAAGAGCATGGGAGAGATTTCTTTAATTTCTTTCTTTAACGACCCAAAGTTCTTGCTGTACAGGTCTTTCACTTGTTGGTTAGCATTATTCCCAAATATTTTGTGTTGTTTGGGGCTGTTGTAAAGGGTGCTATTTCTCTGATTTCTTTCTCAGCCACTTAGTGTCTCTATATAATAGGGTTACTGATTTTTTTAGTTAATCTTGAATCCTGCAACTTTGCTGAAGATGTTTATCAGCTGTATGAGTTCCCTTGTAGAGTTTTTCAGGTCACATATGTAAACTATCATATCATCTGCAAATAGTGAAAGTTTGACTTCTTTTTTCCAATTTGTATTCCCTTCATCCCCTTTTGTTTTCTTATTGCTCTAGATAGAACTTCAAATACAATATTGAAGAGATATGGAGAGAGTGCACAGCCTTGTCTTGTTCCTGATTTCAAAGGAATTGCATTGAGTTTCTCTCCATTTAGTTTGGTGTTAGTTGTTGGTTTACTGCATATTCCTTTTATTATGTTCAGGTATGTTCCTCTTATCCCTGATCTCTCCAGGACCTTTATTATGGAGGGGTGTTGAATTTTGTCAAAGGATTTTTCCGCATCAAGTGAGATGATCATGTGGTTTTTCTTTTGCAGTTTGTTTATATGGTGAATTATACTGATAGATTTTCGTATGTTGAACCATCCCTGTATCCCCAAGATGAAGCCTACTTGATTATGGTTAATGATTTTTCTGATGTGTTCTTGGATTCGATTTGCTAATATTTTATTGAGTATTTTTGCATTCATGTTCATGAGGGATATTGGTCTGTAGTTCTCTTTCTTATTTGTGTCTTTGTGGGGTTTGGGTACCAAGGTAATTGTAGCCTTGTAAAAAGAGTTAGGCAATGCCCCTTCTGCTTATATTGTGTGGAACAGTTTGAAAAGTAATAGCATTAGCCTGTCTTTGAATTTCTGCACTGAAACCATCTGACCCTGGGCTTTTTTTTGGTTGGGAGACTTTTGATGACTGCTTCTATTTCATTAGAGATTATAGGTCTGTTTAAATTGCTTATCTGTTCTTGATTTAATTTTAGCAGGTAATATCTATTCAAAAAATTGTCCATTTCCTTTAGATTTTCAAATTTTTTGTAGTACAGGTTTTCAAAGCATTACCTGATGATTCTCTAGATTTCCTCAGTGTCCGTTGTTGTGTCCCCATTTTCATTTCTGACTTTGTTAATTAGCATTCTCTCACTCTCTCTCTGCCTTTTGGTTAGTTTGGATAAAGGTTTGTCTGTCTTTTTGATTTTCTCAAAGAACCAACTCTTTATTTCATTGATTATTTGTAATGCTTTCCTGGTTTCTACTTTATTGATTTCAGCCCTCAATTTGATTATTTCCTGGTGTTTACTCCTCCTGGGTGAGTTTGCTTCTTCTTTTTTTTTTTAGAGCTTTCAATTGTGCTGCTAATTCTTCAGTGTGACTATTCTCCAGTTTCTTCATGTGGGCACTTAGTGCTATGAACTTTCCTCTTAGCACTACTTTCAAGTGTCCCATAAGTTTGGGTATGTTGTGTCTTCATTCTCATTGAATTCCAGGATGTCTTTAATTTCTTTTTTTATTTCTTCCTTGACCCAGGAATGGTGCAATTGCCCATTGTTCCGTTTGTGGGGTTTCTGCAATTTGTGTTGTTGTTGAATTCTAACTTTAAAGCATGGTGGTCTGATAAGATACAAGGGGTTTTTCCAATTTTTTTTTTTGTATCTGTGGAGGTTTGCTGTGTTGCTAAGTATGTGGTTGATGTTACAGAAGGTTCCATATGGAGCTGAGAAGAAGGTATATTCTTTTGTTTTTGGATGGAATTTTCTATAGATGTCTGTTAATACCAATTGGGTCATAACTTCTGTTAGTTCTTTTGTTTCTTTGTTAAGTTTCCGTAGGCGTTCCTGTCTAGTGGTGAGAGAGAGGTGCTTAAGTCTCCTACTATGTTTTATGTGTGATTTGAGTTTTAGTAATGTTTCTTTTACGAATGTGGGTGCCTTTATATTTGGGACATAGATGTTCAGAATTGAGACTCCATCTTGATGGACTTTTCCTGTGATGAACATGAAATGCCCTTGTTCATCTCTTTTGATTCATTTTAATTTGAATTCTAATTTGTTAGATATTAGGATTGCTGCTACACAAGCTTGTTTCATGTATCCGTTTGATTGGGAAATGTTTCCCCAACCCTTTACTCTAAGGTAACGTTTGTCTTTGATGGTGAGATGTGTTTCTTGTATGCAGCAGAAGGATAGATTCTGTGTTCATATCCATTCTGTTGGCCTGTGTTTTTTTATAGGCAAATTGAAACCATTGACGTTGAGGGATATTAATGACCATTGATTGTTGATTCTTGTTTGTTTTGGATTTATCGGTGGTGGTATTATTGTGTGTGGATTCCCCCCCCCCTTTATTCTTTTGGTGTGTGGTAAAGTGTGATTATCTATTGTCTATGTTTTTGTGAGTGTAGTTATCTTCATTAGGTTGTAGCTTTCATTCCAGTATTTTCTGTAGGGCTGAATTTGTGGATATGCATTGTTTAAATCTGGTTTTGTCATGGAATATCTTGTTTTCTCCATCTATAGTAACTGAAAGCTTTTGTCTGGGCTGGTATCTTTGTTCCCTTAGTGTTTGTAGGACATCTATCCAGGACCTTCTGGCTTTCATAGCTTCCATTGAGAAGTCAGGTATAATTCAGATAGGTCTGCCTTTATATGTTACTTGGCCTTTTTCTTTTGCTGCTCTTAATATTTTCTCTTTATTCTGTAGATTTGGTGTTTTGATTATTATGTGGCTAAGGGAATTCTTTATGTGGTCCAGTCTATTTGGTGTTCTGTAAACTTCTTGTACTTTTATAGGTATATCCTTCTTTAGGTTGGAGAAGTTTTCTTCTATGATTTTGTTGAATATGTTTTCTGTACCTTTGAGTTGTATTTCTTCATCTTCTTCTATACCCATTATTCTTAGGTTTGGTCTCTTCACAGTGTTCCATATTTCCTGGATATTTTGTGTTAGGGATTTGTTGGACTTGAGATTTTCTTTGGTCGATGACTGTATATCCTCTAATGAGTCTTCAACACCTGAGATTCTCTCTTCCATCTCTTGTATTTTATTGGTTATACTTACATCTGAAGTACCTGATCATTTACCCAGATTTTTTATTTCTAGCATCTCCTCATTCTGTGTTTTCTTTATTGTTTCTCTTTCATCTTTCAAGCCTTGAACTGTTTGTGTTGTTTCCTTCACTTATTTGTTTTTTCTTGACTCTCTTTAGATTCTTTAAGAGATTTGCTTGTTTATTGAAATTTTGGTTTGTTTTTTCTTCTATTTCTTCAAGGGATTTTCTCATTTCTTCTTTGAGGATCTCTATCATCTTCATAAAATAATTTTTAAGGTCTGTTTCTTCTGCTTCATCTGCGTTGTGCTTTTTGCGTCTTGCTGGTATGGAGTCTCTAGATTCTTGTGGTGTCATATTGGTCTGTCTATTGCTGAGTGTGTTCTTATACTGTCATCTTCCCATCCCTTCCTCGAATGGGTTCAGGTGGGTTCTCTCTGTTTCCACTGGTCTCCTGGTGGTGTATGTAGGCCAAGATTTCAGGGTCTGCAACTCTAGATGGTCTGCCTTCTTCTTGTATTCTCCATACTCAAGCAGATCTGGGCGGAGGGGGAACCAAGGGTGGGGTGTGGCAGGACTCACGACCTTCCTGTCTAGATGGGTCCACTCGATTTGAGGATCAGGCACAGGAAGATTGAGGGAGGAGGTGATGGGCGGGAGTTGGGGCCTGAGGAGGGCCCACACTCACATGAAGCCAAGGGAGGTGGGTGTGGGGGGAGCCAAGAGTCATTTAAATATATTTTAAAACTATAAAGAGAAAAAAGTAAAATACATGTCAAACTAATAATATCAAATTCTATTTTAGGTCTTTAATTTATCTTATTATGTATTGTAAGACAAATATCAAGTATTACCTAGATGTATACATGCAGGCTACTCAGGTGATAGACACAGGCATAGCTCTATGAGTTTGAGGATACCCTGATCTACATAATCAGTTCCAGGGCAGGCAGGCAGAGTTATATAGTGAGGTCCTATCTCAAAAACCAAACAAATATAAAAGAACTCAAAGCAAGAACGTGATTCAGTCTGTTTTCACGCTACATAAACATTCCTACTTTTTCATAGTTCTTCATTCTTTCCTCATGATATAATGCCATATTTTTTTGAAATAATGTTCTACTTCCTTGCTACATATCTGTTGATTTTTCTGTGTTCCACTAACTGAATACTATCATATTTATAGAAGGCATTTATTTATACTAGTGTTGATAACTAGTGCAATTGGCACTTCCTACATAGTCTTTCAGTTTTCTTTAGGTATATTTGCTCTTAGTCTTTTGTACCAGGTTGTGAGTTATATATTCCTCCAAAAAGCATTAGCGTTTTTCTTCTAAAAATTATTTTCCATTATTTTTGGACTTGTTTCAGCTTCAGAGATAGTAGAGTAGTAAGAATTAAAAGTTCCAGGTGCTTCCTCTCCATATCATCACAGCCTTTCACTCGTCACACCTTGTAGCACAGTGGTATTTTTCCTGTCATCTCTAAAATTTTGCATGCCATTTACATATTGTGAGAACAGCTATCCTATTCATGGTACTGATTAATAAAATCTACAGGGTTGCATATATTCTCATTTATATAGGTATTATTTTGACCCTCTCAGTAGTTAAATATTTCTCTTTAATGGTTTTAAAAATCTATTGTTAAAACTGTTAGAATTTATTTTATGAAATGGAGTGCCTCTCTGTTTTATAAGTATATATTTAGGACTGCAGAGTACTCTTTCAGAGATATCTTAGGAAGTAGGCTGTTAAAAGGTCATCACCCACTCTTATTCCTTAATATGTGGAATGGTTTCACCTGCTATCCCCATACATGGTAAAATCTTGTGTTACAATATTGTCATTATGCCCTGACTGGAAACTTATCATATTTGAGTCCAGGTGTTGGTGGAGAAAAAGACAGAAACAAATTTTCAGTCATTACTTTGTGTAATGTAAATAATCCATAAACCAGTGTTCCAGAGGCATACTTGTGTATATCAGAAATCTTGGGAAGTTTATTTGCTCTTCAGATAATATACTTGGAGCTTCAATCATTTAGTCAGGACCAGTTTCCACCACAGGGGAAGCTTCATTTATATCTAGGATTCCTCTGAACTTGAAGTAATTGGAGATTATGATGAAATTATCTTTTGTGAACTTTTCTTTCAGGTTGTTGTTGAAAACTTTCACATGGAAATACTGGTTCACAGTAGCCACTGTAGCATGAAACATGTTCTTCATTCCATGTTCTGATGACTCAAATGGGTCTGTTGCAATGAGCACCACCACTGTCATGGGGTCCTTTAGGATTCTCTGGTAATGCTCTGGTTTGGGGTCTGTGTGTTTTGGTTCTAGGATGGACAAACACAGGGATATAAACTTGTAAGTTTAGCAGCAAATGCAAATTAAACTTCACGTAAGATAAATCACAATCTCTATGTTAGTCCTAACAATTTTTATGCATTTGCAGAACTAGGAATAAACTAAAGAGGAATTCTTTCATTGGCCAAAAGCCTAATGAATTAAAGCAAAGGGCTTCAGCCACAGATGTTTGAACACTCACTGAGAATCTCAGTAATCTTTCTAACATAAAAGATGTTTAGCGTGAACACAGCACATGCTGTTGAGAGCAATTTTATGAAGTATTTAAGTGAAATCATCATTAATTCAAATATATCCTTTATTTTTATGGCAGAACAATGTAAAATGTGGAAATTAGATACTGTTGAAAATCAAGAATGGTAATAGTAACCAGAAAGGTGACATAGGACTTTAGTTGCCACTGGACTACCTACAGTTATTCTGAGGGTACAAATTACAGTACATTTCCTCAGGAGATACCAATCTGTTACAGTTAAATGATCAAAAACAACCTGACCTGGCCCATAGCCAACTCTTTTAAATAGGTTCAAGCAGAGTTAGTTACTTTGATTGGACACATGTCCTTAAACATGGATAGAGAGTTTTCTTCAACAACAGTGATATGGAAAATCAGAGAGTTATTGATAGGCATCTAATTTCTTTTCTGCATAGTGTTCTGAGCTCACTGGATTTCAACAGAGTATTCCAATGAAAAGAAGATTGTGTACCTGTTAGACAGAACATGCACAACAATGAAAATCTATGAACTTCATATATTTGTGTATAAGGAGATAGCATTGTTGCACAGACTCAAGGGGGTGCAAATAACCTGATCTATCATGTCACACACAGTCATTACCTATGAATGACTAGAGTTCACTTGGATCTGATTTTTTTCATAGGTGTAGACAATTACTATAACATAAAAATCAAAAAGCAATATACTTAGTTGTAGTGATGGGTAAATAAGTAAAGAAGTAGCAATGGCTAAATTTAAATTAACAAAAATTTATAATATATGCATAAAATAAATTACTGGGCTATCTTGAAGACCACAAAATGATCCTTAATGCACACATTTGAGGGATATTCATTGAAAGTGGATTATATGCATTTAACCTAGGGACTTGGAAAGACAATCCTGACATGTTAAATTGGAAAAACAATTAAAAAAGAAATAAATATTGTAGGCCTAGGTAATCTATGGGGCATTGGGTAGTATTTATCCATGGCATACAAATGGACTTTGGCTGCCCATCCCACAATGAGGGATGCTCTCTCAGCCTGGACTCTTGGGGGAGGGCCTAGGCCTGCCCTGGATGAAATGACAGACTCTGGAGATCCTCCATGGAGGGCCTCACCTTCCCTGAGGTTCAGAGTGGAGATTGGGTTGGGGACTGGGGGGCATGATGGGGAGGGAAGAGGAGGATGGGAGGGAGAGGGAGCTGGGATTTACATGTGAAGCAAGTTTGTTTCTAACTTACATAAAAAAAGGAAGAAAAAAGAAATAACTACTATAAGAAGTTACACTAGAAAAAACTTCATATAATTATACAAATAATTGAAAATACAAAACAAAACCTTTAAATTATCTGAATGGTAAGGTTTTGATGAGTAAAATTGCTTGTATTTTTGCTTAACTGCCTGATTATATTTTCTTTCTTTTTTTAAAATCTTTTCCTTTATTTTTTTTGGTTTCATGAACATATTTTTTTCAACTCTTTACACATTACTTTTCAGTTCCCTTTCCTTCCCTTCCTACCCCAGCTCCCCAACCGCTTACCCCACTCCTTTTCTCCTCTACTCCCCAAGGAGGGTAAAAGCTTCCATAAGGTATTTCCAGAGTCTGTCATATCATCCTGGGCAGGGCCTAGGTCCTCTATCATGTATCCAGGATGAGAGAGCATCCCTCTATGTGGAATGGGCTTCCAGAGACTATTTGTATGCCAGGAATAAATAGTGCTCTACTCTCCAAGGTCCCATCGATTGCCACAGCCTCTTCTCTGGCATCTAGGTTGTGGGGAGGAGGTGTCTGGATCAGTCCCATGTTGGCCTCTCAGTTATCAGTCTGAGGTCCATGTGTTCCCCTTGTTTAGATCAGCTGTCTCTGTGGGTTTCACCAGCCTGCAACTGGGTTCCAGTAGTTCAATTTGGTTTTTAGCTGTGGATGTCTGCCTCTGCTTCTGTCAGCTACTGGATGAGGGTCCTAGGGTGACACATAAGGTAGTCATCAATCTCATTACCATGGGGGGCATTTAAGGTAGCCTTAATGTCAGTTGGTGTCATTCTTGTAGATCTGTAAAGATCTCACTAGTGCCAGATATCTCCTCCAACTTATAATGGCTCCCTCTATTGTTGTATCTTTTATCCTTCTTTCCTCTTTTCCTACCCTGGCTCAACCTTCCTGCTCCCCTTGAGTCTTCCTCTCCCCTCCTCTTTTCCCCCTCTCTTTCTTCCATCTCCTTCTTGTTCCCCCAATCCCTACCCTTGCCCCCTCACCCCCCACCCCTTCCCAATCCAATTAGGAGAGCCATCAGGGAAATGCAAATCAAAACAACTCTGAGATACCATCTCACTCCCATAAGAATGGCTAAAATCAAAATCACTAATAACAGTTTATGCTGGAGAGAATGTGGAGAAAAGGGAACACTCCTTCACTGGTGGGAATGCCAACTTGTGCAGCCACTTTGGAGATCGGAATGGAGATTCCTCAAGAAAATGGGAATCCGTCTACCCCACGATCCAGCAATTCCACTCTTAGGCATATGCCCAAAAGATGTACCCTCATACAATAAGGACAGCTGCTCAGCTATGTTCATAGCAGCATTATTTGTAATAGCCAGAACCTGGAAACAACCTAGATGCCCCTCAACTGAAGACCCTCAGAGAGAGATGCATTGTAACCTGGAGAAGGGTTATGGGATGAGTTATATTTTCTTAAGTAAGAAAAAGATGGAGGGGTTAAGAAGAATGGGAGGATACATAGAGTAAAGGGAATGTCCAGATAATGGATGCTATTAATTGTATCTACTTCTGTCATATCCAACTTCTCTATGTGTTTCTACCTAATTAAATCTCAGTGGTAAGTGGGGAACATGTTCAGAACTTCAAGATATGATTGTGATATTTGGATTGAGGAAATTAAAGGGGGCAGATAACTTGTACCTTAGCCAAAGAAGTGATAGATGGAGCCAGATGAGACCTGGAGGACTGGGAACTGGCACTGGCTGTGCCTTCTTCAGGACAGGAAGGATGATCTGGCCCCTCAGGCCCCTTGGTCTTCTTCACTCCAGTCTTTTCTTTATTCACACTTTTTATTTTCTGAAAGTTTATCCATTTGCCTGTTAATAAGTCTCAGTATCAAGCGAGCAGGGTGTGTCTTCATTATCAGATATTAGATTTATTATGCAATAATATGTTGGGAACTTGAAGAAGTGGCATCCACCTTTTGGCCAGGTCTAGAGTATGATTGCAAATATTCATAAAATGTATGCATAAGTAGTTTCATTAAATAAGAGAAGAGGGAAGGGTTATATGCATAATTTTACTAACATTACCGCTAAGGTAGGGCACAATTGATTTTGAATTTGAATTTGAAAACTAGTTCTTATGTAAACATGGAACTTCACTTGTAATCCTATTAGCTGGCTAATTCTTTTCTTAGTTGGCTTATGAAACAGTGTATTTCCATATCAATTTGCATGCACCCATATACAAAATCAAGTCATTCACAATTCCAACACAGATTGAGGCAGATATCTTCTGTCCCCCAACCCCTTACTATTAGCAGGTGGTAGTTGCTAAGGGAAGGAAAGTTATTATTCCTGAAATTGTCTCCACAGGTGGGAACCCCACACACTCCTTCACACCTGGGCAGCAGTAATTGAATTGGATTTAATGGATTATTGTATACACACACACACACACACACACACACACATACACACACACACATACACACACACATGCACGCACAGAGAGAGAGAGAGAGAGAGAGAGAGAGAGAGAGAGAGAGAGAGAGAGAGAGAGAGAGAGAAGACATGAAGTTAGGAGGGGGATGTGTCGGGAAGATATAGGAGAGGTATAGTGAGTCAGGAAGTGATTGTTTTTAATTTTTTATTTACTTTTTATTTTAATTTTAAATAGCTTGTTTTACATGTGAATCCGAGTTCCCTCTCCCTCCCCTCCTCCCATACCCTCCCCCCACCCTCCCCCCCCATCCTCTCACCCTATTGCCAATTCCTTCAGCATAGGAGATATCTACAGTCTGTCATTTCACTCAGGGTAGGGTCCAGGCACTTCCCTAAGAGTCCAGGCAGAGAGAGCATCCCTCTTTGTGTTATGGACACACGATGTCTGTTAGTATTCGAGGGATAAGAGGGAATCATCGGTTAAAAGACAGATAAGGCACCATTGTGACCTCTAGTGATCTAAAGGGATGACAACAATTGGCAAGCTAAGCAATAGTGTATAGACCACCTCGAATGACCATTCCTGATAGTGAACTTGATGTCTATAACCATCCTGGAGCCTTCATCCAGTGACTGATGGAAGCAGAGGCAAACACCCACAGTTAAATACTGAACAGAACCCAAGGAACCCAGCAACAGAGAGAGAGGAGCGATGAGCAAATTGGCAAAGAATGGGCTGGCAAAACCAGCAGAGACAGCTGATCTGAACAGGGGAGAGCTCTTGAACCCTAGACCAACAGCTGGGAGGCCAGCATGGGATCTATCCAGACCCCCTGAATGTGAGAGTCAGTGAAGAGGCCTGGGCTACCTATGGGGTCCTGAGCAGTGGATCAGGAAGTGATTTTTAAGATATTTCATTGTACACCTGCATGAATTACTTAAAAATTAAAAAAAAAACTAACTAAAAACACACCCCTCAAAGTAAAAGTTCAGTTTTTCTAATCATCAGAGAAAGTTAAATAGAAGCTATTATGATATATCATTTCACCCCGTTTAGGATATTTATCACTACACATATAAGAAATGAAGAGCTTATTTTCCATCCCAAACTTTCACTCAGGGTAGGGTCCAGGCACTTCCCTAAGAGTCCAGGCAGAGAAAGCATCCCTCTTTGTGTTATGGACACACGATGTCTGTTTGTATGACAGGGATAAACACTGATCCACTGCTCAGGGCCCCATAGGTTGCCCAGGCCTCCTCACTGACTCTCACGTCATGAGTATTTATTATGTATCAGAGGTCTTGCCTTTTTCACAATTTAACGACTTGTAAAGATCACTACGAGTACACAGAGCTGAAGACCTCTAGGCTTTTAGTCATTAATTGAACTCATCTCTAACCTGATAATTTTAAGATTTAGAAATCATTTCTTGTGTTTGGAATTAGATTCTTTTATGCTGCTCAAAATAATAGATGTCAACAAAGTTAGGTTTCATTCCTGCAGCAACTTTTTGTATGTTCATTAAAATTATTTTACAAAATCTTCCTATTGGTCTTCCATTTAGCTTTTGCTTGCAGCTTGCAAATGAGGCCAAAACAAATTAACTGAACTGTGTAAACATTTTTAAATTGATGGAATATGGGATTGGAATTAAAGTGTAGGGGTTTTGACTGAATATTCTATGATATTGTTCACTTGTGAATTTTACTTTTTAGTAGCACCTGAGAATCGTAATAAACAGTTATGTGTATAGACAAGTAGGGGTATAAAGATAAGCAATGATTAGAATCTTTTTTGTTTTCATAGAAGTGGCAGCTGATAACATGCTCTGAAAGAGCAGAAAAGAACACAAAAGTAGCTGAATTTACTTTAATTCACTGGCACTTTTCACCCTCCCCCAGTGTGTGTAATCAAAAGTCAACCTACTGAACTTGATTGGACTCCTTTGTTGCTAGCACCCTCATAGTGGAAGGGGATTACTTGCATCATACTTAATGTTGTACTCCATATCATTTATCACAGTTTAGATTTATAGCTCAAAACACTATAAAAGTCATGGAGTGAAATCACTTTTATGTATTACAAGGTTGAGGCCAGGGAAGGTCTGTAGCTCACATTATGCTGGAGTCAGCTAATGACAAACTTTGAATTCTAACCTAGGACTGGAATACAGTCTAAGCCAACAAATTATGTACTGTAGACACAAGAAGTAATTGTACGATTTAGAGAAAGTCTCTGACATGGCCTGGGGAAGGGACTCCTACAAAGACTTAATCTAACATAGCATCTTTGACATCTTGGCCTGTGTTCCCATGATCCTAATTAGGAATAATTAAAGGAAGCAAAGGGAAACAATGAGGGCCTCCCCAAAGTTGCCTACTGTGTAACTCCTGCACTGGTGATCTCTGAAGAGAAAATGCTGATAATTACTGAAGTTGAGGCCCTGGGTTATTAATTGGGCATAGGCTTCCTCCTGGGAAACATTCCCCTTGCTCTGGCTTCTGGCTTTCCCAGCTCAATTAAGCAACTCGTTTGTTTTCTCATTAGGAAACTTGTTAGTATTTCACTCTGTTCCCCTGAGTTGCTCTTAAGAAAAGTTTTGTAGGAGGATTTCTAAAGCTGTTTAAGGTCTACCTCTCCTGCTTCCCTGTGAGACATATGCTCCAGCAGGATGTGTTGCATCCATAGTCAGCAGTGGGGTCAAAGTTCCTTGTCTTGAAAACAGGACATGGAAATAAATGATCGGTGTGACTAAAGATAGGGATAGTCAAGGCAACTTCCTGAGATCTGCTGAAGAAGAGGAAGTGTTGAACGGTTGCTTTAAAACCTTGCTTAGTTAACATTTCCAGGCTCATTGTGAGGCTGGTACATTGTGGTTTCTTCTCTCCATGTCTAGAATTTCTATAGTCCATGAACATTGGTGGCGTTTTTTTGTTGTCCACCAAACCCTTACTTTAATGGTAGTTCACTGAGGCAAGACAGGTCATGACACGTGGATAAATTCACTTGTCATTTATCAAATAGACACCTAAAGCTCCAGTTACTTACCTAAACTGGACACCGAGTGTACTGGAAGCACTTTTGACTAAGATTAGATGAAAGGCTATTTATAGGTCCATTTTAGGCACATTTAGACCTTTCATCAGGAATTTAACCAGAATCTATATATTTATAGCCATCAAGCCTTCAGTGACTGGAGCAATATCATTTATACAATGTTCACTAAAGTGACTGTATTCATCAGAACACAGAGCCTCAGGAAGACCCCAGAATTATTATAAAATTAGAGAGAAAATGATGACCCATCTGTCTTACATAATGATGAAACTAAGCATCCCAGAAAACACTCATTTCTCTTCTTTCAAATAGAAAGATGAACAAATCATGTATGCAGAAACACATCTAAAAATATAAATACAAGGTGAAACACACAGAAATAGAAAATAGGAACTGGAGGTTAACAACTCTGACCTTCCTTATGCCCACCTGGTCTCTGTACCATTTTCTTCTCTGAGATGACTTGCTTCAGCTCTCTCACTTTCCCGACGGCAGAACTGATGACCAAGGAGGGGATATGAAATTCAAAAATAGCCACAGCTCCTTAGACACACAGAAATTGGCAGGGGCAGACCACTGTGTGAGTCTTGAATACTCTTTGTAAAATCAATTTTATATCTGGACAATAATTTTTTAAATTTCTGTATCATACCAGTAAATGATCACTGGTTTTTTTGTTTTGTTTTTCCAATATGTGTTTTTATTTAAATTAGAAACATGCTTGCTTCGCAAGTCAATCCCAGCTCCCTTTCCCATACCTCCTCCTTTGCCCTGCCCCCAGCCCTCCCCCCAGCCCCTCACCCAATCCCCACACCATTCCCCAGGGATGGTGAGGCCCTTCTTGGGAGGATCTCCAAAGTCTGTCATTTCATCCAGGGCAGGACCTAGGCCCTCCCCCATGTGTCCAGGCTAAAAGAACATCCCTCCATGATGACCACTGTTTTTTATTTTATTTATTTATTTATTTGTGGTGTATGTGTGCACATACATACATATGTGTATGTGTGCACATGTGGAAGTGCATGCTATTTGTGCATGTACATTTGAGTACATGTGGAAATCAAAGAACAACTTATAGAAGTTAGTTCTCTCCTTCTACCATAAGGGTCTTAGAGATAGGATTCGGGTTTTCAGGCTCACTATCAGATGCTGGTACGCACCGACCCACCTCTTTAGAGCATTCTCCAGTTTTACATTTCTTTACACATTCTTTCTAAAAGACCATGCCAGTCATTTAAAGCACATAAAGAAACAGTTCTAAATTTCCTACAGATATACATACATTTATCTAACTTGGATGAATTTGGTAACTCCTGCTGCTCTATTGCAACATTCTTGGCCTCATTCTGTCTCTGCAAAATACCTGCTGGTTGTAGATGACTTTTCAAATTCTTTCCACCTTAAGAAAATTTGGTTATGTGGTTGCAGCACTGCTTTGAATGTCAGACCATGAGTGTGCTAGGCAAGTGCTCTACCTTTGAGATCACTTCCAAGACTAACCCTGTCTGAAGAAAGAAGGACCTGATGTAGGTCCAGTCAGACAGGCAATTTCTGAATATGACAAAGGGAGGTAAATATGTCCACATGTATCCAGATTTTGCCTCCTTTTAGTTATAAAATTCTGGGCAAAAACATGAACCTCTGAAATATTTTTCCTTACCCTAAAAACATATCAATGAACACAAACTCCCAGAAAGATTAAAAGAAATGAAATATACAAAGTGGCTGATGGAAGTTTGAGCACTGAAAAGGGTTTCTAGGTGGTAAAAAATCCCCCTTTGTCCAAATGCAGGGCAGATAGTGTTTAAAGATGGCATTTTAACATCATTTCCCATGGTTCAATCATTATCTTTCATAGTTTTTACCTATAATGTCTTTGAATTTTTCACTTGTCTTTCTCTGTTTTGAAATTCGGACATTAGGTAAGTTGAGAGAATTCTTGGGCTAAAGTATTTTATACATGTAAAACACATGGAATGTATATATCCATATGAGAAAGATGCTACTTGTAATATTTTACATATAAATTCCATAAAGGGGAATTTTCATATATATCATATTTTTCTTATAAAGAACAGTCAAATTAGTAGTAATTCAAGTCCATCATTTCCTTTGGACCAGGGTGTTTAGTG
The DNA here is from genome assembly GCF_017639785.1 of Mesocricetus auratus. Taxonomy (NCBI): domain Eukaryota; kingdom Metazoa; phylum Chordata; class Mammalia; order Rodentia; family Cricetidae; genus Mesocricetus; species Mesocricetus auratus. The sequence continues at coordinate 18,894,015 of NW_024429266.1, read as the reverse complement.
AGAACTTGGGCATCCTTGTCATTATTCTTACCTATGTAAAATAGGCACCATAACTGTTTTCTCCTTACTTGTTGTCTTACTAATTATAGTTATCTCAACTTGTCTTATTGGGAAGTAGTTGTGAAGAGAACAGAACACTACCAGAGTAGCACAAACTTTGGTAATACCCAAAAGAAGTGCTGACCATCTCTTAGAGCAAATTAATTCATCACTGGGGTCTATACTCCATGATGTGCATGAAGAACTTGCAGTCTTAGTATAGAGTCTTTAGCAGTCACCCCACAACTCAGGGGATATTCACTAATCATTGATTGCTAGAGCAGGACACAATGTCATCACACTAATGTGAGTTTTTAAAGTGAGGACAACTGTACATTAGATAACATACCTATATTATTTTAATAGTCAAGTTAATACACAGAAGGCAATATGAATGTTTCTCCCACTTCTAAACCTAATTTCTCCCTTTCTGTGTTTTGACACATACTGTACTCATAGAAAAAATATGATAGTGTTTTCTACAACTCTCCAGTATTTTCTTTAGCAAAAACAAACTAATGTAAGTATTTCTATTCATACTGGAAATTTTTTATATATCATTTCATTAAGGGCATTCAGATTTTTATAATAAGCTTCTTGGTATCTCCTGATTTGTGTTATTTAACCAGCTCCTATTATAGAAAGGCTTCTGGACTTTTACAATTATAAATAAGACTAAAAGGAAATACATCTATATGTGTATTTATGTATACACACACACACACACACACAGAGTGTATTCCTAGAAATGCGATAACCTGGTTTTAATGAAGATAAGTATGAAGTTTACATAAGTATTGCTAATGTTTCGTTTGAAGCATGTTTTTTTATATGTCAATACATAAATGCTTGAAAATACCTGTCAATTTGCCAGTTTCCAAATCAAGTATGTTTGTAAACTTCTTGATCTTTTTTCCCAGCTGGGACAAAGAGAGAAGGAGAAGAGGAGATCATGGGGGAGCAAGAAGTTTGGGTTGGGGGAAGAATAGGGTAGAACACGATGAGAAATACCATAATAGAGGGAGCCATGATAGGTGTGAAGAGAAATCTGGCACCAGTGAGATCTCTAGCAATCTACAAGGATGACACCAACTGGCAAACTGAGCACTGGTGGAGAGACTACATTAAATGCCCATCCCTGATAATGAGTTTGACACTACCTTATATGCCATCCTAAAGCCTTCATCCAGTGAATGATGAAAGTAGAGGCCACAGCTAAACACTAAACTGAACCCCTGGAACCCAGTGACAAAGAGGGAGGAATGGTGAGCAAATGGATAAAGAATGGGCTGGTGAAACCAGCAGAGACAGCTAACCTGAACAAGGGGGAGCTCTTGGACCCCAGACTGACAGCTGGGAGGCCAGCATGGGACTGATACAGACCCCCTGATTGTGGGTGTCAGCGAAGAGGCCTGGACAATCTATGGGGCCCTGAGCAGTAGATCAGTATTTATCCCTGGCATACAAATGGACTTTGTGTGTCCATACCACAGAGAGGGATACTCTCTCAGCCTGGACTCTTCGGGGAGGGCCTGGCCCCTGCCCTGAACAAAATGACAGACTCTGGATATCCCCTACATGGAAGGGAGTGGATATAGGGTGGGAGGCTGAGGGGGGGATGGTGGAGGTGTGCAGGAGGACAGGAGGAAGCTGGGATTGACATGTGAAGCAAGCTTTTATCTAAAAAAATATAAAAAATATAATGAAAAACAATTCAAGGTCTTTGTCAAAGTAAAAAATAATGAGGGAAATACCACAATATATCTCTAGGTTGAACACTCCATATTTTTAGTGTTGAGTTGATATCTTCTCACATGTTTACATATCCTTTATTGTTTTATTTTTCTATCTTTCTACTTTCTATTTAGAGATATGTCTCACACTACAAATTAAATTTCTTGAGGAAATAAATATTGTTCTCTGTACCATCTCTATCCTAGTACAAAATATGGAAAGCAGAAAGCGCTCCATAAATATTTGATGAATGAGTACTTCTTGTCACAATGGTTTAACTACCTATTATACCACTTTGAACTTTGGTTCACAATTTTTCCTTAGGAAATAATATCATGAACAAATATGCTGATAAAAAGGATATCTAGATTAAAAATTAAATTCACTATAACATTATTTTACACAACTATTCATCTCTTCTTTTGACATCATTTCCCATAGCATTAGTACTTATTGTCTCTTACTGGAGCATGAATTTACTGATGAAGGTGTCAGTCTTGGGTGCAGGATGAAGAGAAGTTATCTGAGAAACATAACTTGTGTGTTTCACTTCTCCCTGCCAACCCCTTGCTCCAGAGGGACTTTTACTGAGAGCTCATCACACTCACAGCTCCAGGGAACACCCCATAAGGAGCTTCTGGGAAAGTGGCTCTTCTACGAGTTTTGAATATAAGTAGACAGATATGGAAATTGCTCTGAGGAGGATGCTGCAGGTTCTAGTGCTGTCAAGAGATCAGGTAATGTGTGAAGGTTGTGAAGAGGGTGTCCAATGATCAGAAGAGAATTAGGCCAGAGCTTTCACCTTTCCAAGTGAGTCCTCACAGGGCATGGTAAGAAAACTCAAGTGAAATTCGACTTGATGCCCACAAAAGTCACAATTATTTCCCAATAACCTTGGGAGATGAGAACTTGTAAGAGTTTTAGGAACCAACTGCCAAGTCTTCCTGTTCTTCCTTGTATGGAAGAGGAAGTTGGTTAAGTGAAAAATCCCCCAGTTCAGAGTGTACAACGGGGGTGTGTCAGAGCAAGGGCATGCAGCCAGTCTCAGGCTGCTGCAGTCTCCTCCCTGCCTGGGGATTCTCACTGGTGCTTTTCTTCTTTGATAATCGGTGTTACCTGTCTTTCATGATGACTGGATTTTAGAAGGTGCAGTATGACTGTTGAGTGAGTAACAATTGGATACCATGGGCCTGATATTTTAGGGAGTATTCTTGGAGAGTCTGCACCATTATCATGCCCAGATCACCTAACCCTTACTTAGAAGAATAGTTAAAGAGTAAGAAGACTTCCTGAGAGAGGTCACAATAACCACCTTTAGATGGCAATCCTTCCTTTACAACAGCACAATACCTCTGTATATTTTGTTATTGTAAACTGGATACACAGAGTGAGCAGCAAAGATAGAGGTCATAGGAGAGATTACAGTAGAAAAGCTTCCTCTTCTCTGTGATTGATAGTGGGACAGCGGAGAATTGAGTTGCTGGACTCTCAAGAGTCCAGTAGTAGAACATACACAAACACTAAACAGAGTCGGGAGTCTTCACTTCTAGTTCCAGTCCAGCATACAGCCACCATTTCACCTTGGGTGGGGGACGAGGAAGGGGAAAGCTGAAGTTCCACTGTGGAAACATGAGGGATTCAATCAGATGATGTCCAAGCTCAGCCATGTGCTCACAGTTGCTGTTCTTGGCTCTAGGACTATTTCATCAAGAGATGAAGGAGCCTGCAGTAGCGCATCTTGTAACTTAACTGCTCCCCTCTCCTTCTTGGAAGTATGGATCATGCTAACCACACCTGGACCCAGACTTTCACCCTTGCTGGCTTCACTCCTTCTGGCACTCTGAGACCTCTTGCCTTTCTGGGAACCCTGTGCATCTATCTCCTCACACTTGGAGGGAACTTGTTTATCATTGTCCTTGTCCAAGCAGATTCAGGGCTGTCGACTCCCATGTACTTCTTTATCAGTGTCCTCTCCTTCCTGGAACTCTGGTATGTCAGCACCACAGTGCCCACCTTGCTACATACCCTGCTCCGTGGACGTTCACCCATCCCATCGGCTGCATGCTTTGTCCAGTTGTATGTCTTCCATTCCTTAGGCATGACTGAGTGCTACCTGTTAGGTGTCATGGCTCTGGACCGCTACCTGGCCATCTGTCGCCCACTGCATTACCATGCGTTCATGAGCAGACAGATACAGCTGTGGCTAGCAGGTGCCACTTGGGTGGCTGGCTTTTCAGCTGCCCTGGTGCCTGCCAGTCTCACTGCCACTTTGCCCTACTGCTTGAAAGAGGTAGCCCATTACTTTTGTGACCTAGCACCACTAATGCGGTTGGCATGCGTGGACACAAGCTGGCATGCTCAGGTTCATGGAGCAGTGATTGGTGTGGCCACTGGATGCAATTTTGTCCTCATCTTGGGACTCTATGGCGGTATTCTGACGGCTGTTCTGAAGCTGCCTTCAGCAGCCAGCCGTGCCAAAGCCTTCTCCACTTGCTCTTCCCACATGACAGTGGTGGCGCTGTTCTATGCTTCTGCTTTTACCGTGTATGTGGGCTCGCCTCAGAACAGACCTCAGAGCACCGACAAACTTATTGCTCTAGTGTACGCCCTTCTCACTCCATTCCTCAACCCCATCATCTATTCTCTTCGTAACAAAGAGGTGAAGGAGGCTGTGAAAAGGGTCAGTGACAAGATCAGGACTTCGCTGAGGGAAGCCTGATTATCTCTTTTGGTGTTATCCACATTCTGGGCAAAAGTAAGGATCAACTGGTTTGTTAATCGTTTTTGCAGAACCTAAATAAATGCCGATAAGATTACCACTCAATTTAGCACTCACGATGCTGCACAGACCCACTGTCTTACACCAGTCAAAGGTGGAGGCAGTTGAGGGAAAAGAAGTATTTCCTCCCTAATCCTTTCCAATGAAGAAATGCCACAGCAGATTAAAAACTTGCATAGAGAAAATATTTCAGTTGAATTTATGACTTTAGTTTTTGAACTGGGACACATACAAGAGTGAGAAAAGATAAACACATTTGTCCAGTGCCTACTCCCTGTCAAGACTTTCTGTCCTTCTAATTACCAGACCAGCCCTGAGTAGGTAAACGATAGCTCAGAATTCACAAATCTCTAAAGTGTAGCAGATGAAAAAAGCAGACGTGACAACACTGAAGTAAGGCCCCCTACAGCCAGCAGCAGCCTCTTCATTTCAAACCATGATCTCAACAGGGAGTTTAAAGGGCAGGCAACAAAGGTGACAGAAACAATTCAATGACAGCATGTGTGGAGACTCACAATGAGCAGACAGCTCCCAGCTGGTCCAGCCCAGTAATCTTGACTCACAGTACCAGAGTCAGCAGAGGATGACAGAGCTTTCGGGCCTGGAGACTAGAATTGCTCACCTCGTCTCTTACGGGACAAGGGCAGTGGAGCTGAGCATGAGCTCACTTTCAGAATCGTGGTTATTTTATTACTAACAATGAATCTGAAGCCATCCTTTCCAGGAGGAGCAGAAAGAAACTGAGGTGTGTCAGGAAAGGTGGGTGTGTACACAGTAGAAAGAAAAATACCACACAAATCTGTGGTGTCAGGCCCCGTCCTCTGCTCAAAGTCTGACAATACTGTTCCCTTTAGCCTCCACATTTCAGACTTTGTGAACTCTGAGTCACCAGGTACCCACTTAGGGCTGGTCTGTAATTGGAATGACAGAACTAAAGCCTTGAGGGAGACTAGGCACTGTGTGAACGTGTGGCATTTTTTCTCATTCTTACATATGTGTCACTACAAAAATCAAAGTAATGAAATTTTTAATACTTACCACATCAGGATTGGTGATTATAAAAATTCTGTATACACACAGGTATGTGTGTGGAGTGTGCGTGTGTGTGTGTGTGTGTGTGTGTGTGTGTGTGTGTGTGTAGTGTGTGTGTGTGTGTGTATGAGTTGAGTTGAAGCTGTATCCAGCTTGGCTTGAGTTTCACTTTATATACTAGACAGACAGGCCTTAAACACACAGTACAGTGCTTCAGTGTATTGGGGCTTAACAACAGCTGTAAAATCATGCCTAGCCTAAAACACATTTTAAAACCTTCATCATATCCCTATGATGACTAAGGGTTATTGTTTCACTGTTGTCACAACAAAATTAGAAAGGAATTGCCTTCAAGAGTTGAATTCAACCAGATGTCATCCAGATGTCTAGCTGACCTTGGCAGGGTCACGTCAAGCTCAACTTTGTGTGAAATCTGAGTGGCTGGCAGGGAAGGTGGCTGACATTCCTTCCAGCTGAGGAAGTTTCGATTCTAATTGCAACATTTTCTAAAGCATCATCTGATCCAGGTCCAGGAGAGCATATTCTGAATATCCCCAAGAAAGGAAATTTATTGGTCAAATTCAGCCCCAGCTTTTCTATTTACTGGGGAAAAATACCTGCTTTCTGACTTCTCTTTGTTTTACAATGTCTGTAATAGAATATTCTAAAATTCCAATGAATGTTCAGTAAACAAATTGACCTTGTTATCTCACAGTGGTGATTAGAAAAGAGACTGAAGGTTTCCTTCATGGGTTCAAACATTAATTCTAATATTCACTTGCTTTATGGCCTTAGGCAATGTATTTAAAATCTCTGCCTTAATTTCCTTAATCTGTAAAATGGGTACTGTGATAGGATCTTAGGAACAACATAAATGTTATTATCCAACATTTTCCACATCGCTACAAGAAGGATTTGCTCATTTGAGAATGCTTAGCTGTACATATATCTTACATTTGTGGGGGTGTTATGC